>NC_069660.1:307268862-308577612 GCF_027244095.1 Hemicordylus capensis | reverse complement strand
TTACATACATAGACCGTACGGCCCATATTCCTAAAGATTGGGGGCTTGCGGTTTTCATCCCGATCCACAAAAAAGGAGTATGGGACGACCGTATGAACTAGAGACCAATAAGTCTGCTTAGTGTAATTTAAGCAAAACATCTCTGTGTTAAACTTTGTGAATGGATGGACCAGGAGGGCATTTTAGAACAGGAACAAGCAGGGTTTAGACCAGGTAGGTCAGTGTTGGACCACTGCATTGTGTTGCAATATTTAATCAAAAAATATGTGCATATAAGGAAAACCTCACTTTATGCTGCTTTCATTGATTTTCAGATGGCATTTGACTCTATTTCAAGAGGCATTCTTTAGGCAAAACTGTCTCAAACATCAATTGATAGGAGGCTATTGTTATTAATCCACAGACTTCATGAAAACTCAACTCTCTGTGTACGCCTTGATTCCATGGGTCATCTCTCAAAGAAGATACACACAAAAACAGGAGTCAGACAGGGCTGCATATTGGCCCATTTTATTTAATTTCTATGTGAATGGCTTAATCCAGCGGCTACAAGGTACAGATACACATGCCCCCAAACTGGCTGATAAATATCTATCTATTCTTATGTACGCTGATGAAGCGGTGATCCTGTCCCAAACCAAAATAGGTTTAAAGAAAGCTCTGGGAGTGCTGGCTGATTACTGTAAAGAAGTGCAGCTAGTAATAAATTACAGCAAAACTAAGATTCTCCATTTTAGTACAAAAAAATCATAGCTTCAACTGGTCAATTGACAGCCATAGAATAGACCAGGTAAAGCAATTTAAATACCTAGGGGTAGTTTTTCAGTTCAATGGCCATAAAACTGCCCATTTGAGATCTGTTGTAGATAAGGCCAAACGCAGTACTACAGCTATACGGAGATTTTTTTGGTCTCAGGGGGGACATTACATTCCAGCTGCCATTAAACTTTACATGGCCAAAGTAGTCCCTCAACTTCTTTATGGGACACAATTGGGGTCATATTCTAACTTTAACAAACTTGAAAAAATCCAAACGGGTTTTTTGAGAATGCTATTTGGTGTACCTAATTGTGTGCCCAATGTGGCAGTCCGCCGGGAGGCGGGCCTACTCAAATTGGAATCCTGGGCATGGCTAATAAGAATATTTTACTGGATTAAACTCCATTTTTACCCGACGGGGCTAATTCCTAAATTCTTATCGGTTGAGCCGCAATAATCCTGGAGTAGGAAGATAACAGACAAACTTAGTCAAAGTGGACTATCTCTTGCCCTACTGCTGGATGCCGGCGAAAATATGGCCCATAGACTGGTGAGACAGAGATTGATAGACATAGATTTACAAACTGAGAAGGCCAGCTTACCGCTTTTCTACAAATCAATCTATGCTAAGGCGGATCTTACTCCAGCAGCATACTTACAATCACCTTAAGTAAATTTAGATGGGCCTTCCCTAGGGCTAGGTTCAACGTTTTCCCATCGGCTTTACTGTACGGGAAATACGCAAAATTACCCTATGAAGAAAGGAAATGTCCTTGCGATCAGGCGGTCGAAACTATGGCCCACATTTTATTGAAATGCCCTATATATCAGGACATAAGGCATCAATTAATTGGTCCATTATTAAAAGATCTGAATGGAAAAGATGATGACCTGGTGGTAACTTACTTACTAGATGAAAAGGATATATCAACTTCTGCCGCAGTAGCCAAGTTTTGTTATGTGGCCTCAAGATTATGGCCCTCAAAGGAATAGAGTTTCTAAGGCTTCTGGGAAGCTACAATATGCACATGTACTCCATTTTAAGTGATTAACTGGTTTTTATTTAATGTTTCAGATTTTCTGAAAGTATGTTTTGTTTTCTCTTTTTTGTAAATGTAAATGTGTTGTATCATTTGGTCAAAGAGCATAAATAAATACTAAGCAATGCATAACAAGGCTGTAAGCATGAAAGGTGCTTCCCCTGGCTACTGTGTGCATATACACAGTGGAGTGGGCAGTTCCATTGTAGTTCCTGCCCGGACAGGAATCCTGGTGACTGATGTAAGAAATTGTAGTCTGGAAACAAGGATGGTGATTTCTGCACATGTGCACCCATGTGGTTTTATTTTCCAGTGGAAACACAAGTGTGGCTTTGCTTCTGGTGGCAATTAAAGCAGGATGGGAGTGAGCTCGGGTAAAGAGCTACACACATGGATCCAATCTGCAAGCTTGAATAGCATTTGGATAGCTGGGTGGTCATTGTGCTCCCTCCAGAGAAGGAAAATCTGGCTTTCCTTTTAAAACCCTGTCCGGCGAGGCTGACTGTTCTTACCTCCGAGGACGGAGTAGTGAGAGGGCCCAAGGTGACAGGGATGGGCAGCAGCCGTGGAAAGATGGAGGAAAGATTTAGCTCCAGTGGAGGAGGAGCTGAGCCCTGATAAGACTGAAAGGGAGGCATGGGAGGATGACATCAGCAGCATTTCTCTCGAAGGGTGGGGGTTTGAGCAGGAGGTAGGAGAAAGGGGAGAGGCATTGGCAACAGCTGTAAGGGGTAATCAATTACAGGCAATAAAGAGGGGTGTTGCCCCCCTAATTGGGAGCAGGCGATGCATAGCCTGTGAGGAGGCATATAAGGAGCCGGCCAGGGATGAGAGGCTGGCTGGTGGAGAGTGTCAGGGCCCCCTGGAGAGGGGCAGACACAAGGAACAAGCAGCCTGGGACAGGGGAGGTACAGGGTGATGCTCAACCCACTCCCTGTCCCTGCTCTGAGGCTGGACCCGATAAGCCTAGCCAGGCTGGGTAAAGGAGACAGGGATGTGTAGCTGGACAAACCCACAACTAGGGACATGAGCAGAGGTGCTTTAGAAGAGAAGGAGGTCATTCACACAGTCAAAAACTGTGGGGCGCTTCTCACGATCAGCAAAAATCGGGCTAGCAGAGGCTAGCCAGATTTTTGGTGACGGTAAGAACCACCGGGCTCACAGCCGAGCCCGGTGGTTCTTGAGCGGGTAACCTGCTCGAGAACCCCTGGTAAAAAGCAGGTTTGCGTAGTGAGCGCTCCAGCAAACCTGCTTTTTACGATCGTGAGTAGCCGCGCTGCACCTTCGTGCCATGCCTACTCATGAGTAGACCCCCGGCCGGGAGGCTTAAAAGCAGCCTCCCGGCTTGGGGGTCTCCCCAGTATGCCCTGCGCAGTTGCGCAGGGCATACTGGGGCTTGCGGGGGCCGCACTGCCCCCGCTCCCCCCACCCGCCGCCGGCTCCGCCTCAGAGCCGGCCATCGTGTGGGCGGCCGATCTGGCCACCCAGGGCTCCCTTCCCGCTCACCAGGAGAAAACAGGTCTAACTGATCATGAGACCCGGTCTTGCGTTCTACCTGGGTTTGGGAGCTGTGTGTACTCCCAATTTTTGATTGTGTGGAAGCAAGGTTAGAGGAAAACCTGGGTAGAAGTGATTGTGTGGAAGCAAGGTTAGAGGAAAACCTGGGTAGCTTTTCCTCCTACCTTGCTTCCACGCAATCACTTCTACCCAGGTTCCTCTAACCTTGCTTCCACACAATCAAAAATTGGGAGAACACACAGCTCCCAACCCCGGGTATAACACAGTTTTCGATTGTGTGAATGACCTCATTGTTGTGTGCTACTCACATTCCAAGTGGTACAAAGCTTCAGGAAAGCCTTTTGCTGGATCAGCTCACCTGATGTGCACTGCAGGGAAGCAGCACTGGAGGCATTTCTGGCCTGGGCTACCTCTTTATCTACAAATACACCAGTCAAGGGTGGGAGGAGGCAGCAAGCCCCCAGGTAGCAGAAGTCTTTAAAGCACTGGCTCCCAAGCTGTGTGCTTTGAAACAAACTGCCATGATGGATGCATCCCTAAGAGCACAAGAAGAGCTCTGCTGCATCAAACCAAAGGTCCCTCTCTTCCAGCCTCCTGCTTCCCACAGTGGCCAGCTACTTGCCTTCAGGGGTGTCACAAACAAGATAGGAAGGCAACCACCCTTTCCTGCTGCTGATTGCCAATAACTGATATAAGAACATAACGGACATAAGAACAGGCCTGCTGATCAGGCCCAAGGCCTATCTAGTGCAGCATCCTGTTTCACACAGTGGCCCACCAGATGCCTCTGAGAAGCCCACAGGCAAGAGGTGAAGGGGGCATGCCCTCTCTCCCCCTGTTGCTCCTCTGCAACTGGTATTGGGAGGCATTGTAGGGGTGTGCAAACAGGTTCAATGCTGAACAGGTTCAATGTTGAACTGGTTCGGTTTGACCACTTGGGGTTGAACTGAACCACCCCGTTTGGTCTGACCTTGGACCCAACACCCCCGAAGTTTGGGGGGTTCGCGAGTTCTGAAAAGATTTTTAAAAGAATTAACCTGATTCCCCCTAAGGGGAGTCCCTGGAGGCAGCGGGGGGGGGGGACGCAGAGGTTCCCCCTTCCCCTGCTGGCCCCCCTCATGCAGCCCTCGCCCGGTTCAGGCACTCTTCGGCCGGTTTTCGGCCTTCACCCAGCAGCCCGGCAGCCATTATGTAGGCCGCACATAATGGATTATGAAGGCTGCATATATATATATATATATATATATATATATATATATATATATATATATGAAAAACCAGCCGAAGAGCAGCCAAGGGGAGCATGAGAAAGGACAGCAGGGAAAGGGGGAACCTCCACATCTCTCCCCCCCCCCCGCCGCCTCCAGGAACTCCCTCGAGGGGAATAAAGGTTAAAAAATATTTATTTATTTATTTATTTATTTTACTTTCCAGAGCTCGCGAATCCCCCTCAACCGAACCAGACCAGGGGAGGGTTTTGAGGGGGTGCGGGACCCAACCGGGCCAGACGGTTCCATGCACATCCCTAAGGCATTGTGCCTCTGAGGCTGGAGGTGGTGTATAGCCCCTGAACTAGAAGAAATCCAGAGATATTTGGCTCCTGAACTAGAAAAAATATTTACATGCTAGTTTTCAACAAAATTTCTCAAAGCAGTTTACAATGCAAAAGTAAGTCAGTCAGTAAAATAAATGATGGTTCCCTGACCCAAAAGAGCTCACAATCTGAAAAGGGACATAAGTCAGACATCAGCAATAGCATGCTGTGCTGGGGTTGGATGGGGGAGGTGTCTTTGCTCCCTGAATCACCACTTTTGAAGCTGCCTCTTTGCTCACTTAGTACAGTTAGGGTTAGGAGATGAATCAGGGATAGACAGATTTCTTTGCTTCCATTCTGTTGATGTCCCATCTTTTATAGAACAGAATCTATAGAAGCAGGACCGGTGCCAGACTATTTTGCGCCCTAGGTAAGGCTAAGTACTTGCACCCCAACCCACCCCCCCAAAAAATTCAACATCGATTTTGTAGAAAAAAGGAAAAGCACAAAACTTGAAACTGCTAAAATTATTTTAAATGGCAAGAATAGTTAATGCATCAATTTTTGATTATCTTTCTCAAATACAAAAGAAAATATTTTGGCACAGAAATCATTTGGATTGATTTTGATACACTCTGTGTATCCCCTCTGAGGTCTGCGCCCCAGGCAGCTGCCTAGTTAGCCTAACAGAAGCACCAACCCTGCATAGAAGTTTAGCGTTGGGAGGGTGCTTGGAGGTCTTCTGGTCCAGTCCACTGCTCAATGCAGTTAACTGCCGTAGCATCCCTGACTAATGGTGGTCCAGCCTCTGTTTGAAAACCCGCAGCAGAGGGGAAACCAGGCAGACTGCTCTGCTGTGTTCCTTATTCTCTCCTTACCTTCCTCAGCCCATCTAGCCACATGCTGTAAGGGGGGAGGAAGTGTGCCCCACACACACACAACAGGGTGACCTCCACCTCATCCATCTTATCTCCTTGCCAGTAGATAGTGACATCATCAAGTGAGGGTGTACTTGGAGGGATTCCCCCATGCAACTCACACAACATCTCACAAACAAACTGGGGAATCCTAGACACATCCCCATTTCCCAGAAAGACATCCATTCCTAAGCTCTGAATGATTGAAAAGAAGGAAGAGTGGGATGCTGGGAGCCAAGGTGTTATCCTGCGAGCCTTTCTCACGATCTATGAGAAGGGCTCAAAGGGATGAGGGGAGGAAGCCTCAAAGAGCTTATCTCCCCCACAGACGATCCTCTCCTTGTTGCTGGGCAGCCGGATTGGCCACTCAGACAATTGCCAGCTTCTCTCCAAGAGTCAGAGTGCCGGAATGCATTGCCCCACTTAACCCCCCCCGTAACTCCCATAATGCACTGCATGAGTTTACGGTGATTTATGGGGCCCCACCCTCCCTGAAGCAAAGCGGGAGCCCCGCAGTCTGTCAGCCCCAGCTGGGGCTGGCAGGCGATCAGTGAAATGGTGTTAAGAGAGCGCTCGCTCTCCTAACCCTATTTAAGAGGGTGGCTCCAGAGATGGGTTTGCCACCAAAACAAAGCCGGGATCAGTACACACATGCAGGCAAAACCAGGCTGGACTTCCTTAGCCTGGTTTTGCCTGTGCATGTGAATAGCTTCTGCATTTACCTGGAGGATGATCGCCCATTGTTTGGGACATTAATGGAAATTATGGAAAGCAGAGCACTCCTGAACTCCTGACCTGATTAGACAGGTATTTTATCCTGCTCATCACAGAAAGTCTCACTACCTTCAGAGCACTGGAAAAATACTATTAAAATTACTTCAATCTTGTCTGACTGTAATTTCAGCCTGTTTGACCTCATCCATGTATCCAGAGCTTGCAAGAAGTGGTTTAGAACAGAGACAGCTCCAATTGCATGCTTCATTAAAGAAACACAGAGCTGATTGATGTCAGTTTATTAGAATCATAGAATGTTAGCACTGGAAGGGACCTTGGAGGTTTTCTAACCCAACCCTCGTTCAGAGCAGAAAAGTGCTATATTATCCCTCACAGATACCTGTCCAGCCCCTATGTGATGACACCTGATTCCAAAGCTCTGCATGATCTCTCCCAGCAGCTTCATAGAGACATTAAACAACATTGGTGATAAAACTTTGTGGGATATCACACAGCAACTCCAAAAGAGCCATTCTGGCTTTAATCATGATGACCTGCTGATTGCACTCTGCTAACAAAGGATGGACTGTCTCAAGAGGAAGACAAGCTGTTCAAGCTAGAGTATCAAAACCACATGATTTGCTGTATCAAATGCCATGAAGAGATCCCAAACCTTAAGGAGATAAGAGGTCCCTCTATCCACTACCAGGCATAGATCAGCTACTAGATTTAGGGGTGTGCATAGAATCAGTTTTGACTCCTCACCGGATTCCCCTTTACAAGTATATCCCCTGAGTCAGTTTAGACCAGTCCTTTTAGAACTGAAGCCATCTGGTGCTAACTCATACTGGCCAAACTGGGCCAGTTCTAATCGAACTGGTTCGCACATCCCTAACTAGATCCCAATGGCCATACTCCATCTTATAACCATGTCAGAAGCAGTGGTGCACTTACCCCTGTACTTTGGGGCCAAAGTCTAGGGCCTCCACACCCTCTGCCTCTCCGCCAAATCCTCTTTAGACTGTCCTGGGCGGTGTGGTCAACGCTGGTTTGCACTGCACTGGGCAGCCGAGTGCGATTATGACCTGTGCCAAGTGCTTTAGAGACAGAGGGGGGAATGGGGAAAGAAAACTGTGGGCTGGGAATATATTAAGTTGTATGTTGAAATGTTTCTGCTACTGTATATTTGCATAAATATACCCCACGTGTTAAAAATACTGTGTTTGTGTGTGTGTGTTTGTGTGTAGGGGGATGATGCTTAACTTGCAGCAGGAGCGGGGCCTCGAGGGGGGGGGTCCTCCAAAGGCCTTTAGGTCCAGGCTCCAAAATAATTTAAGTGCCCCTCTGGTCAGAAGTCCAGCTGAAATGGGTTGAGGAAACATTTTCCAGAAATGCCTGCAGTTGTAGAAGGGAAGATCTGAAACAGACCTTAAGATGGTTTCTTAAGGAGCAAGCAGATAATCATCTCCTTCAATCAAGGAGAAGACTTGATGGAAGGAATTTATGAGTTGTACCAGTGGCCCCATGAATGCCATTCAACTGGCCTTGGAAAGGAACAGATCTAAATAACATGTGATGGCCTTCTCAGTTCCAAGCATCCCGTCTACATCCTTAATAAAAGCAAGTCTAAAATTATCAAAGCTATTGCAGCAAGCAGCTGCTTCCAAGATATCTGGCCTCCACTTTTGTTATTGGCATTGTGATCAAATCGGATCAGATCTGAGTGACTTTACCAGGAAAAAAAAATTGAGTAAGATCATCACAGGAGCCACCTAATGGAGCATCGGGGAAATGACTTGACTAGCAAGCCAGAGGTTGCCAGTTCAAATCCCCACTGGTATGTTCCCCAGTCTATGGGGAACACCTATATTGGGCAGCAGCGATATAGGAAGATGCTGAAAGGGATCATCTCATACTGCACAGGAGATGGCAATGGTAAACCCCTCCTGTATTCTGCCCAAGACAACCACAGGGTGATGTGGTCGCCAGGAGTCGACACCGACTCAGCAGCACTCTTTACTTTTAAGATTGTCAAAGCAAACTGTAGATACCTCATCTTCCTTCTCCGACTCTTGAGCTTAAAAGTCATCTCACCACCCAGAACAACTCAGGTGGACAAAACTCCAATGATGCAACTTCACCACTGTTGTCTGCAAATGGGTTCTGTGGCATGAACCTCAGTCAGATGCAACAAAGGGACATGCCAGCAGGGTGTTAGGGTGTTCACCAAGCACATCACAATGGGCACGCTCTGCCCTTCTACATTGCTTAGGACAGTAAGGAATTGTCTAAACCTGCACTTGATCAATAAACAGTCTGACCATAACAAAGGTCCAATCTCAGTATTTCCTATCACTACACTAGGGCATCATAAACATCCATTTATGATAATTTCATCCTATCCTTCCATGGTGTACATTGTTCTCCCCACCATCTTTTTTATGTTCACAACAACCCTGCAAGGCGGATTAGGTTGAGAGGTAAAGACTCTCCCCATGTCACCCAGTGAACTTTGGGATGACTTGAGATTTAAACCTAGGTATCCCTATTCATAATCCATCCTACCACACTGTATGTCCAGTGCAAAAAGTTAAGTTCAATATGTGACCATTCACATGTGTAGGCCCAGATTAAAATAGCAGCAACACTGTCAAATCCATGTCGGAATCGAAGTTCGACGTTCCCCGTCTGTCTCAGGCAGAGTCTTGGGCTTTCTGTCTTCCTTCTTCCTGCTTTAGTAACAGCCCCATCACTCATCATGTCAATTCAGGGCTCTTCTATAATGGGAAGAGCCAAGGTTCCTTCATCCTGTCTCCCCTGCATGCTTCAAATCAAGTGGTGAGCTCCATCACTCACCACCAAGACATGCAGAAATAGGGGCCTAGTTTATCATTGCAGGACACAAGTAAACAACTTTCAAGTGGCACTACTTGAAAGCATACTGGGGCAGGTGGTGGGGGAAAGTACAGATTGCTCCTTTCAAGCCTACATTTCTTTTTTGCTTCCTGGAAGTCAAGGCTTAATTAAATCCTCCGCAGAGTGTGTATGTAGCTCGGTAGGGCCCTGAGGACTAAAGAGCGATAGGACTTCAGGCTGGGGTGCCCTTAAGGGCTAGACTGTGTTTGTGTGAATACCCCGCTGTGTGAATATTTAATGCTTTCATTTCCTGCTTCCCCCATCTCTCTTCATGTTCTAATATTCCGAGTTGCAATTGGTTGACAAGGGTTAGGCATAATTGTGATGGAACGGCTTTGTCATTCCTCTTTCTAAAGTCAACTCCTCTGGGTGGGTACTGTTGGCTCCTTCAGCTACTGCCTGCCTGTTCCTGCTTCCCCTGTGAGACTGCTGCCTTCTGCCTCTATGAACACCTGTGTGGATTGTATGCAGAACTGGGGCCAGGGGTGAGTGACTCAGCAGTTCCTGGGGACACCTGCAAGTTCTGGGCCTTTATAGGAACGCTGCCTGACTCTCAGCCTACTAGAAGCCCAGCAGAGGAGAGGAAGAGTCCATCTGCTTCCCATCCAGTGCTGCCCAGTGTGAGAGACCAGGTGGGTGCTGTTGGCTCCTTCTGCTGCTGCCTGCCTGCTCCTGCTTCCCCTGTGAGACTGCAGCCTGCTGCCTCTGTAAACACCTGTGGGGAGTGTGTTCAGGACTGGGGTGAGTGACTCAGGCCCTTAGGAGGAGCCACTTCAGGGGATAACGAGGGTGAGGGCCGGGCTATTTGTCTCAGGACCCCTTGTGGTGTGTAAAGGTAGGTGGGTATTTTAAATTGGTTTCTGTTTGAAATCCTGAGTGAGCTGAGTTTTAATGTGTCTGCATCTGCCTGGAAATCTGGAGATGAGGGTGTATCAATTGATTATGGGGCAGCTATTGCAGTGGTGGTAGGAAATAGAAGAAGTAACATTGACAGATCAGCAGGCCGTTGCAGGGGAAGGGAATTCAGAAACTAAATAGCTGTTTCCCCTTCTTGCTGTCCTGCCAGCTCTTTGACTTCGGAAAGCAATGCCACCCACCCACAGAGCCTCATCTTGCTTCTTTGTAATGCCAGGTCGGTAAATAATAAACCTGAAATCATCCATGATTTGATTCTGGATGAAGGGGCCAATACCAAGTCTCTGGTATGTATTGCAGAGACTTGGTTGCAGGAGGCTGGTGGCCTAGTCTGGTCCCAGCTTTTCCCTTCAAGATACTTTGTTGAGGAGCAGGGAAGGGGATGTGGGTGGGGATCTGGAGTGGCTGTGGTCTATAAGAACAATATCTCCCTTGCCAGGATCCCTGTTGAAGTGTCTGACCATACTGAATGTGCTTTCCTAAGTATGAGGACCAGGGATAGACTGGGACTTTTGTTGGTGTACCAATCACCCCACTGCCCAACACTGCTCAGTCCCTAACTGAGCTGACGGACTTGGTCACGGTTTTGGCACTGAAGTCTCCCAGGCTTGTGGTGCTGGGGGGCTTCAATGTTCACTTTGGGACCAGTCTGGCTGGGGCGGCTCAGGAGGTCATAGCAGCCATGACAACTATGGGCCTATCCCAAAAGGTCTCAGGACTGATACATATTGCTGGTCACACACTTGATCTAGCCTTTCACTCTGAACACCAGGGTGGTGTTCCATGTGTGAGGACTCCTGTGATTTCCCTATTGTAATGGACCAACCACCATCTGGTTTAGGTTGGACTCACTACCTCGTACCACCTCCACAGGGGCAGGGGGCCATTCGGACGGTCTTCCTGAGAAGGTTATTGGATCCAATAGGATTCCACAAAGCCTTGCAGGCATTTAGTGTTGGCTCTGCTGGTGACCCTGTCGACACTATGGTGGATAATTGGAATAATCAACTCAACAGGCCGGTGGACACAATTTCTCCTAAGTGTCCTCTCTGATCCAATTTGAAATTGGCCACTTGGTATATGGAAGAATTACGGGGGCTGAAGTGGTGAGGTAGACAACTAGAGGGCAAGTGCAGGAAGACTTGACTTGAATCTGACAGATTAATACATAGAGCACATTTGAAGATCTATGCTCAGGCGATACGTGTGGAAAAGAAGCGATTCTTTCCCTCTCATATTGCATTTGCAAGTTCACATCTGACGGAGTTGTTCAGGGTTGTGAAAGGGCTAATGTGTGCCAGTTCTCCCTTGAATCAGTACTTGGAGCCAACAGTTACTTGCTGTGACATTTTTAATGAGTTTTTGTGGACAAAATATCTCGTATTCGGGCCGACTTGGATTAAAACTCCACAATTGTTACAGAGTCTGATGCTGAGGTGTCCAGCAGCTCCTCTTATGTGATGACCCTGGATCACTTTCATTTTGTAATTCCTGAGGATGTGGACAAGTTGCCTGGAATGGTGCGGCCTACCATCTGCCCTCATGATCCTTGCCCAACATGGCTTATACCATCAGCAGGGAGGCTGTTGTAGAGGGCCTGGTAGAGATTACAAATGCTTCTCTGAGAGAGGGCAGGATGCCTCCTTGTCTTAAGGAGGCAATCATTAGATCACTTCTGACGAAGCCTGCCTTGGATACCTCAGAAATGAGCAACTACAGGCCTGTCTCCAACCTTCCATGGCTAGGCAAGGTGATTGAGAAGGTGGTGGCCTCCCAGCTCCAGGTGGTCTTGGAGGAAACTTATTATCTAGACCCATTTCAAATTGGCTTTTGGCTGGGCTATGAGATGGAGACTGCCTTGGTCAGCCTTGGCTTTTTACCCAGGCTTTTACATAATCGTCTTTTACTGCTGTTCTTGTGTGTTTTTATCTGTTGTCTTGTTTTTATGCTTGTTTTTAGCTTGATGTTTTTACTGCTTTTTGCTGTATGTTTTTAATTTTTGTAAACTGCCTTGGGGTTTTCTTTTAACGAAAGGCGGTATAAAAATGTAAAAATAAATAAAATAAAATAAAAAAATAAATAATGGATGATCTCCAATTGGGAATTGACAGAGGGAGTGTGACTCAGTTGGTTATTTTGGATCTCTTGGCGGCTTTCAATATGATTAACCATAGTACCCTTCTGGAACATCTGAAGGGATTGTTGGTGGGAGGCACTGCTTTGCAGTGGTTCCGCTCCTACCTCACAGGCAGATTCCAGATTGTGTCTCTTAGAGACTGTTGTTCTTCAAAAACTGAACTTTTGTATGATGTCCCTCAGGGCTCCATATTGTCTCTGAAGTTTTTTAACATCTACATGAAACTGCTGGGAGAGATCATCAGGAGAGTTGGTGCAGGGTGTTATCAATATGCTGATGACACCCAAATCTATTTCTCCATGTCAACATCAGGAAAAGGCATAACCTCCCTAAACGCCTGCCTGAAGGCAGTAATGGGCTGGATGAGGGATAACAAACTGAGGCTGAATCCAGATAAGATGGTGGTACTTATGTTGCAGGGTCAGAATCTGATGGTTCTGGCTGGAGGTCACACTCCCCTGGAAGGAACAGGTACAAAGTCTGAGGGTGCTTCTGGATCAAAACCTCTCCCTGGTGTCCCAGGTTGAGGTGGTGGCCAGAGTGCTTTTTATCAGCTTTGGCTGATAAAACCAGTTGCATCCATTTATTGAGATGAACGACCTCAAAACGATGGTACATATGCTGGTAACGTCCAGGCTGGATTACTGCAATGCACTCTATGTGGGGCTGCCTTTGTACGTAGTCCAGAAACTGCAGCTGGTCCAGAATGAGGCATCCAGGTTGGTCTCTGGGTCATCTAGGAGAGACCATATGACTCCTGTGTTGAAAGAACTACACTGGCTGCGGATATGTTTCCATGGAAAAGACAAGGTGCTGCTTATTACCTATAATGCCCTAAACAGTTTTTGCCCTTGGTATTTAAGAGAACGTCTTCTTCACCATGAGCCACACATGAGGTTCGTCTGCGGTTGCCTCCAGCCCTTTTGGCAGCTACTCAGGAACGGGCCTTCTCCATTGCTGCCCCTGGACTTTGGAATGCGCTCCCTGTTGAAATAAGACCTTACCCAGTTTTTAAACTTTTAAAAAGGCACTGAAGACACACTTATTCACCCAGGCTTTTAATTAGATTCATGGTTTCAATTTTTAATGCTGGTTTTAAATTATTTTAATGTTAATGAGTATGATGTTAATTGCAAACTGTCCAGAGGTGCAAGTTTTGGACTGTATAAAAATATGTTAAATAAATAAATATACAGACAGAAGTGGTACAGTCCAGAATTCACCACCTCAGTTTGCCACCTCATTCTGTGAAATGGGTAGAATGACTCTCACTCATTCCTCCATGCCTTCCAGTCAGAGGAAAATACTATAAGGATCAAACTACATGTTAGCTTCAAGTCCATCACTAGGGCTAGTGGGCTTGTTTTTTGTTTTTGTTTTACTTGATAATTAGGAACTATGAGTTCCTGATCCAGATCAGGTCCATGGTGTAAAATCACTTTTACTGTGATTCCAATCTTGATCCCAATAGGCTTTACTCCTATTGTGATCCCAACCCTGATTGGGCCTGTCACAGCTGCTATTTATGCCAGGAGGGACATTAAATATGTGCCAATGGGAGCTGTTCTCTTGGGACAAATAGCCATCATGGTGGGGGGAACCAAATCAGGATCGTGGTGAGGGGAAAGGATTAAAACCTCATCTACCACAGTCTTGATTCAGATTGCTCCCCATGGTGCTATTTAGCATAAAATGCACATAATTTCCAGGTATGCTTTGTGTAACATGTAGTTTGGCCCCAGGAGAGAGAAAAGGGGAATCTCCAGCCTAGTACTCTTCAGTAGTGTCCAAAATATTTTGCACATATGCTGCTTTCTGGCTATTTTCTCTGATATAAGCCTTGGAATCCTGCCTGCCCAGCTGTTTGTGGGCCTCTCTTCCCATACACCCCCCCCCCGCCCCCTGGTCTCCTGACTCTCCTAGCCTGCCTTCCAGCTTCTTTTGGACTGGACTGCAGCTGGAAAGAGCTGCTCCATTCTCTTCCTCGGAAGGCACACTAACTTCCAGCCTCCCCTCCCCTCCCCAAAATCCAGAGATGTGGCTTCAGATTTGGTTCCAACATCAGCAGTGGTGGGGCAGGGAAAAGAGTTGCCCAGCGAGTTCAGACATGAAGGTCTGCACAGATCTCTCATGCCTAAAAATGGAAGTGAGGACCATAATTGAGTAGGAGAGCTCCTGTTTTGCATGCAGTCCTAAGCTCAGCCTCTGATAATTCCAGTTAAAAAATGGTCCCGGGTAGGAAGGCTGAGAAAGATCTCTGCCTGAGACTCATTGCTAGTTGGAATTAGAGTCATAGATATGTAGGAAGCTGCTTTATACCAAGTCAGACCCTTGGTCCACCTAGTTCTGTATTGTCTACGCTAAGGCTGCATTCGCATGTAACATGGAACTGTGGGTCTATTGGACCCGAAATTCTGCACGCACCCCTCCCCCTGTTCTCCCGTCCAAATTAGGATGTCCAGGAGAGCTGCCTGTAGTCTGTCTGTCGTCTGTAGACTGTAGAGAGCTGTCTGTAGTCAACGAGACTGCAGAGAGGCAGGGAAGGTGGCTGTGAGGGCTTCCTTCTTGACAGAAGGACAGCCCGCACAGCCAATCAGGCCAGAGTTGAGGGAGGAGCTTCCTCCCTCAACACTGGTTCTAGGACCAGCAGCCTGAGGTGACAAATCTGGACATACCTCAGGCTGCTTGGAACCTCGAGCTGAGGCCACAATCCAATCCTCAATCCTCGGTTTCATCACCGTGCCCGACTGCTGTTCCATGCATTAGGACTTAATGTCTGTGGAACCACGGGCCTATTCAACTGCAGTTCCACGTCCCATGCAAATGCAGCCTAACTGGCAATGTTGCTCCAGGGTTTCAGGCAGAAGTCTTTCCCAGCCCTACCTGGAAATACTTCCAGGGATTGAACCTAGGGTCTTCTGCATACAAAGCAGATGCTCTACCACTGAGCGACAGCCCCATCCCCAGACAGTACCAAGCTAGATGGAGCTATAGTCTGGCCAATTTAAAGCAGCTACATATGTTCAGAAGATTGCAGGGGTACTGAATTTCCAGTGGTTTATTCATCCAAATTCCTGCCTCTCCCACAACGGCACTGCTCCTTTATCATGTTTAAATGCTTCCCCATGTCAAACAAAGGTCTGTTTCAGTCCTCAAGCACAATAAGCCATTGTTAGGCCAACTGGGTTATGAGACAGTTGCCATATGTTAAGGGTTAGGGCCCAAGGTTTCATATGACAGGAAGTGTGGCAACCAGTGGCATTGCCTCTCAATACCCTGCCATTTTTAGCATATATCTGGGGCACCCTGCAATTTGGTGGTGGACAGGGGCCCTCTGTCTGATTCAACTATGCCTCACATTTCCAGAAAAACCATATTTCTTTGAACAGCAGCGTTAAGGGACAGCAGGGGGATATTAATGTGTATTTTAAGGCTACCCAATGCACTCACTCAGCATTGCTTATGGATAATGGGGAAAACTGAACTAGAAAAGGAGCTGGCATACGGGAAAGAAATCAGAATAATGCTGGTGCGATGAGGCTGTGCTGAAGTCAATTGGTGAGCACAGCTGTTGTGTGGGGCTCTCTCACCAGCCATGCTGCAGGCAACATTTTGACGTGAACATTCCTTTTCATTCAGATCACTTTTGTGCATGCATTTGTGTGCACACGTTGAGAACAGCCAGCATGGGATAGGGATCAACCAAACAATGATGTCATCCTCGCCTAGCTGAAAACCGAAAGAAAAAAAGGTCAATCCAGAGCTTGCATTTTACAGACATGAACTGATTTCCAGATGGGAGTTCTGCACTGTGTCATAAGCACAATTTTACTCCATGCAATTGAAGAGATAGATTGGAGAGAAATTTGGATACCGGTTGCCTGTGCTCCATCACACTGTAGCGAGACCAAAAGACAGAAAACAGCAAAGAGCCATCCAGACAAATTGGCAGGCCTATCCGGATAGAGTCTGGCTGGATTATCAATAACTCCGACTGAAATTGTGACGAAGTATTTGGACTGCCATCTTGGACAGAGCTGAGGGGAGTGGAATCAGAAGTTTCTCCCTTCCTTTTTAATCCTTGGGGGAGGATGGGGGGGACCCTCCACAAAAACCTTATTCATCAGTGAGAAACCTTCTGTCTCGGCCTGCTTTTTGCTGTGCTAGTTTCCTAATAGCAGGGATTTTTTTTTTTTAATGTAGTCCTCCGTTTGCAAAGTGCTACAACCCTGGGGCTCTACCTCACTCTTCTGTTAAATGTGTAAACTTCTTCATCTGTCATTGTATGAGAAAACAACAGCCCTGCTTATACATCTGATTATATTATTGTGAATTGCTTGAGAACCATGATGGTTGAAAAGGGCTGTCCAGGAATTCAATGGGAACACATATACCTTGCATGCAGAAGGTCCCAGGTTCAGTCCCTGGGAACTGGCAGGGCTAGAAAAGACTGTCAGTGCAGACCGTACTGAGCTAGCTGGACCAATGTGCTTATTTGGGATAACGCCGCTTCCCATGTTCCTAAAAGTGGTATACAGGCATTGTAAAATAATTATTAAAAAGAGAGGTATTTTCTTTATTTAGCAGGGAAGAACAACTTCCTGGCACAGCATCCCTCCGGTGTTGCTGGTTTCTATCTTATGTTTCTTTTCTCTCTCTTTTCTTTTCTGATTGTGAGCCCTTTGGGACAGGGAGCGATTTTATTTATTTCTTTATATCTGTGTAAACCGCTTTGGAAACTTTAGTTGAAAAGCGGTATATAAATATTTGTTGTATTGTATTCCAACGATCACTAGAAACCTGGCTAAGGGAGCCCAGCCCGGATTCTGGTGATCGTCAGAATCACTGGGCTCACGGGCAAGCCTGGTGTCTCCATGGTGGCTAGCCCGCCTAAGTAACCCTCCTGCTAAATGAGATTAACAGAGTGAGTATTTTGATACGTCAGCTGCACCTGCCTGCAGCCATGGCTGACACACTGGGGGTGGGGGGAGAGGGGAGGAGGACATCAGGAAGGCACCGCACACTCACACAGTGCCTTCCTGGAGGTCTGGGGGCTGGGGCACCGCATGGCTGCACTTTCTTTCCCCCGACCCCCAGAGTTCCCCAGTCAGCCACCGCCAGGCATGGGAGCGCCTGACCGAATCCGCTGCTTGTGTGGGCAGCAGATCTGGCTGCCCAGCAATGAGAGACTGCACTTGTGTGGGGAGAGTAGGCTAAGCCCGCTCTGCCTGCCAGAGCCCTTGAGGCTCTACACCTTGATCATGTGTAGAGCCTCCTGTCAGAACAGTATTATTATTGTTTACACAGTCAGACAGGAGTTATTGACTGGTTTGTTTTAACCAAACATCGAGTCCTTCCCAAGGACCTGGGATGGCTGAATTGTATTATCAATATCGTTGTTATTATTATAGATATTGTCACAGAATATAGTCTGTTCCCAGTAAAGTTGCTTTTTGTAATTGGCTGATGGTGATTTCTGTGGCCCCTATGGTGTTGAGGTGCTCTTCAAGGTCTTTTGGAACTGCACCCAGGGCGCCAATGACCACTGGGATTATTTTGGTCTTCTTCTGCCACAGCCTTTCAATTTCAATTTGAAGATCTTTGTATTTGGTGATTTTTTCTATTTCTTTGTTTGTAGTCAGTCTGTGTGATCTTTTTACAACAGCTGATTAGGTGGTCCACGGTTTCATCTGCTTCTTTACAAAGGCAGCACTTGCTGTTTGTTGTTGACTTTTCTACTTTTGTTCTTATTGCATTTGTTCTTAGTGGCTGTTCTTGTGTAGCCAATATTAAACCTTCTGTTTCTTTCTTCAAGTTGCCATTCTTAAGCCATTGCCAGGTCTTGGTGATGTCTGATTTTCCACTTATATTGTGCAAATATTGACCATGCAGTGGCTTCTTTTTCCATTTTTCTGCTCAGTTCTTGACTTGTTCTTTCTTGTAGGTCTGCTCTTCCTGCCAGAGCCCTTGAGGCTCTACACCTTGATCTTGTGTAGACCCTCCTTCTGTCAGAACATTATTATTATTATTATTATTATTATTATTATTATTATTATTATTAAGTACCCAGAATGTTGGGGGGCAATATGCTAAATCATTGTAAACCGCTTAGAGAGCTCCGGCTATAGAGCGGTATATAAATGTAAGTGCTATTGCTATTGCTATTATTATTATTATTGCTATCACTATTAATAATACTACTAGTGACATTTTGCGGTCATTCACACAATAAAAAGCTGTACTCAGGTTTGGGAGCTGTGTGTGCTCCCAATTGTTGGTTGTGTGGAAGCAATGGAGGAGGAAAACCTGGGTAGAGGTGACTGTGGAAGCAAGGGAGGAGGAAAAGCTACCCCAGTTTTCCTCCTCTCTTGCTTCCACACAACCAACAATTTGGAGCACACTCAGCGCCCAAACCTGGGTTAAACACAGTGAGGTATTTCACACAACCTTGGCTATGGAGGACAGGTGGGCTTGTGGTGGGGAAGGCAGGAGTTTGCCTGTCTTCCCCCACAGATGAGCAGCGACCATCTATGCTTTCAATGTGCTGTGCACCCACACGAGTAGCAACGCATCGAAGGCTGTAGCTGGGTGCGGAAGGACTTCCCACCTCCCGTGTCACAGGGTACGCTGCATCACGAGCATGGAAGCTGCTCCCATTAGAGCAGCCACTGCACTTGTTGTGGCCACTTCTTCCCCCCAGTTCACTGCCTTTTAACCTGGTGGGGATTGCCCAGATAATTTTCTGAACCTCACCTAAAAGCTGGGGTTAAAAGTTGGGTTCGGTGGGTGGGCAGTGCCAGGATCAGGCTTGATCCCAGTGCTGCAGATGAGCTGGGCTGATCTAGCCTGGGCTAGGCTGCTCATAAGAACAGCCTCAATTTTGGACTGTGTGAATGACCTCTTTATAGAGTATATCACCATGTACATGGCACATCACAAAAAACTAGAGGACAGTTCCCTGCCCCAAGGGGCTTACAATCTGAAAAATGCCAGAAAGGAGATAGCAGTGCAGGATGCGGAAAATGAAGGCAGGGTACCCAGAGGAAGAATATGTGGTTTATTGCATGTCGAGTTAATTGTAACCACATAAACTGCCGTGAAAGCCTGCTTGGTAGAGAGGCAGGAATAATATAAACAATTAATAATGTCATGTGACTTTTCATATGTTTCTTATTGGTTGTGTTAAAACCACCTTCCCTTCAGTTATGTGGTGGTCGGAAATCATTAAGGGGTCCTCCAGCTTCAGTTACCTTCTTTCTTACTATTTCAAACACATTTCTAGACATTTTATTCTCATGCTTGCTTCGTGCAGCTGCCAGCCGCCACCCAGACCTTCTTGTGGTATTTTGCCTCTGGAAAGTTTCCTTAGATTGATCGCAATTCATTAGACTCACATGTGGTGATGCTAATAGCACAAGCTGCTTTCCAGCTCTTGCTACTGCTTCCAGCATGGCCACCTCTTCTGCTTTCCCTCTGGAAAAGTGATCAGCCAAGTCTGGTGTTCTAACCACAAATATGTACTTTAGCCGAAATGCCACATTGCCAAGGGCTGGAATGGTGTGTGGATTAAGAGTAGAATATGGATGTTGGCAATGAAATGTGCCCATAGTGTCACCAGTACAAGAAAAGGAGGGGAAATAAATGAACGTTTCCACTGATTGATATTGGCCCCTTTCTCACGTAACGTGAAACTGCAGTTAAATGGGACAGAGGTTGGAATTCCCACCCCCCACCCCCATTGCCAGCAATTGTGCTTGTGCAAGACTGTTTTGCTATAGGGCTCTTACAAGTGTGGCAGTGCAATTGCTGTCAGGAGAAGAGCTTACATGCCATTTAAAGCTATTTAAATGCCCTTTCCCTGCCAAGAGTGGGTGCTCCATTCATTCTGAAAAGGCACGATTGTGCTTGGCGTGCCCTCTTGAAGATCGTGACCAATGGCTGCTGCCCTGCAGACATGTTGATGCCTTGCCCACAGTCTGGCAATGCTACTGCTACATTGCTTGCTGGGATGTGACCTCGGTGGACAAGGAAGAGGGAGGGCCTCCCCTACCATGAAACCGATGGTTGCTGCACCCTGGTTGGACAAACATCTGCAATGCAATTCGTAGTTACAAAAATTAACCGTAGGTTCAGCAAACTCCAGCTTCACGTTACCTGCCAATGAGCCCATTCTTTTCTTTATGGTTTTTTTGAGAGGTAGAGAGTTCAAAGTACTCCAGATATGTGAAGCGGAGACATAGAAACAAAGAAACAAAATGAAAGAAGATGCTCATAGTGCATTTTAAAAATGATCTTTTATTGATCCAACGTGTTTCAGATGTTCAAACTTTCATCAGAGGCCAATTTAAAGCCACTAGCTGATGATAGGAACAAAGGAAGCTGCTTCATACTTCATGAGTGCTCATGAGGACACTCAAGAAAGTTCCCTAGATTGCCACAGCAGCGGGGGCCAATCTGAAACAAGAATTATTTTGTTTTCTCTGCAGCTACAGGTCCATTCCCCAGAGTCCCCACTGCTCTACTGGTGTGGCACCAGCTACACTTGTGTTTGGCAGACAAGTTCAGACAAAACTGCCTCAACTTGACACTCCATGTCAGAACACCGTTTTACGTCAATGTTATGACCATGCAAAGAGAACGATGGAGCAGTACACTGATCAATGCAGGAGAGCAACTATACTACCACTGAAAGTGGGTGACATGGTTCTAGTGAAAAACTTCAGCCTTTGAACAAACTGTCACTGCCCTTTTATCCTGCGCCATAAAATAAAAGGTACCATGATTACAGCCCAGCAGGGTAATCATAAAGTAACAGGAAATGTATCTCACTTCAAACCAGTGCAGAGCATGCATCAGGCTTCAAGCTCAGATGATCATGACTCCACACCCAGTGACAATGTCACCCAATCCAGCTCTCCTGGTCCACCAGTGCCTGCAGCCATGTGTGATCCTGAGCAATGCTATTCACCTTACCCGCAAGGGATTGATCACCAAGCTCCAAGCTATCTGCAGGACTATACTCCATAGCAATAGTTGGTCATGTATCTATGGACCAACTTTTGATCTGTGTTCCTATTTTATGGGTCTTGTTTAGTGTTGCAAATTTTATTAGTGTTTTGATGGGACTGTTTTTTTATTTGGGGGAAAAGGAGGGATGTGGTGTTTTTGGTTAACCCATTCCTTGATCCAGGCCAGCTGCTGAACGGTGCTTTAGTTACTTTTAGTCCAGTCCTGGAGTAGAGGCGGGGCTAACAAACAACCAGCAGCAAGAGCATTGAAAGCAGTCTGCGCTTACCTCTCTGTAAACAGTGGGGCCCCTAGGTAATTTTGGAGCCTGGACCTAAAGGCCTTTGGAGGGCCCTCACCCAGAGGCCCCCCTCCACCAGAATCTCCCCACCAAGTTAAACATTATCACCAAGAGGTCTTTGGAGGCTCCACCCAAGCTGCAAGTTAAGTATCATCCCCCTACACACACACACACACACACACACACAGTGACCCAAGCAGTATATTTAACACATGGGTTCTTGAGGGCACAAACAGCAACTGAACTCACAAGACATAAGAATGCAAAACAAGTATATTTATGCAAAAATGCCTTAGCAGAAGCATTTCAACACACAACTTAACATATTCCCATCCCAAATATTTCTCCCCCACTTCCCCCTCTGTGTTCAGTTTGATCATAAACCAGATGATTCGAAGCTGTTCTGCCCCCTATGCATATGTGGGAGCAGATCAATGTACTAGAGGGGGCAGAATGTACATCCTTGCTTGTAATCACATGGTGGTTGGGGTTGATGGACAATATTGTCTGAACGGTCCAATCTAAATAAATAGACACACAAGGGAAAGACAATAGAGGGAAAGTGACACCTGGTTGAAACCTCAGCAAATCCAGCTCTTGTGGTACTGACTGAAGATACTCAAGCCAGAGAGGAGCAATTCTGTGGTCATAATAAAACCCATAAAGCTGTGTGTGTGTGCAGGCATGTGTGTATGTGAGTGAGTGTGAGAGGCAGAGGTGGAGGCTGTGAAGAGGTAAGATGGGGCAGGAGCCTCCCAGAGGGCAGAATACACCAAAGGAAAACATTACCACAAGTAATATACAGACCAGGCAGCAGGCAGGAAAGTGCAGCCCGGAAGAGGGTCATCTCAATCCATTCAAGGTGGGGAAATGCAATTCCCGAGAGGAAACTGCCATGAGGCAATAATGATGACTAAGAATTTAAAGCCTGTAACCTGATGAACATGGGGATGAGGGAGCAGCTTTGTAAAGGAGTATTCGGAGAAGGGGAGGGAGGAAAAGACATTGTCAGTGGCAAATACACGTTAGAGAGGAGCAGCGGTCTTGCCCAAGACGCAATTAGGGCAGGTTTTAAGGTGAGATAACTGTGTGTGTGTTTTACAGCAGTCACTCTCTCTCACCCCACCCAAAGCACATGTTATGTAAATATCCTAGTAGACGGGTGCCTTGGTCTCCAGCTCCTTTATGGATGGAACGAGCAGAGCTTCCGCTCCTGATTTACGGGCTGCTGTGCTCCCCCAACCCACAGCTGCTTCTAGCCAATCTGCCCCTGTCTACCCTCGCCCCCTCACTCACCACTCCAAAGTGAGGGGGAGGGGAGGGAGTGCATGCAGCATGCCTTGCTGCCTCAGGGACACTGAGGCACGGGATATCTTACATGCCGGCTTCAGTCTGCGGAAATTGGGCAGGCCACCCTTCCTTATCCCAGACATCCATAGCAGCTGTTGGAAGTGAAGGACTCTGCGCTGCCTGCCTCATGCCCCAATGACAGAAGGGGACAGATTAGTGAGTCAGAGGGCTAGAGGGGTCAAGACATTGGTCGTTCCTCCTCTCTACTGCTCTGACGCTTTCCCTTTGATATGTAGATTGCTACTCTCTGGGATTTTCTTCCTGCCTGACTCTCTTCCTCCCTCCCTCCCTTCCTTCCTCTCTTCTCCCTATCGCACACGCTCGCCTCTCTCTCTGCACCATGTGTGTGCAGAGATGCAGACAGCATCTCTCTGCATCCAGCTAGCTAGCTAGATTAGAGATAATATCTCTCCACTTTCCTATCTAGAATGGAATTCTCCAATAAAGACTCCTCATATTGATTTGAAACTATGAACTGGCTCCAAGTTTCTTTTGGCTCTTATTTACTTACTTACTTATTTATTTATTTAATAAATATATTTGTATACTGCCCCAAACCAAAGTCTCTTAGCAGACACGCATGGCTGGGCAGACTCTGTTGTGTTTTGCATCTGTGCACTCTGCTGTAATAGAAGGGAAATTACTAGAGAGAACTCCTAACAGCAGTGGCATGTCCCTCGGCACTCCATCATCAACTGGGCAAAGAGGCACCTTTTACCGTGGTGATTCTCTGTATTTAGCAGGGGGAGAGTCACTGGCCCTATCCACCCCCAGCACAGTACCTCCAGTGACTGCTGCTGGTGTCTATCTTGTGTTTTTTTTGAAGAATGTGAGCCCTTTGGGGACAGGGAGCCATCTTATTTATTTATTGTTTCTCTGTGTAAACTGCCCTGAGCTATTTTTGGAAGGGCGGTATAGAAATTGAATTAATAATAATAATGATAACAACAACAACAACCGCACTCCTGTCCTCCCAGCTCTCTCAAACCTTCAGTGCCCAGCACATAGCCCCACCTCTTCCCTTCATACCCATTTATTCTACCAATGGAAAAAAGAGCATTCTCTTTCTCCTTCAGAGGGAATTCCTGGCCACACACACACACAAAGTTTAGTGCTCTGGTCTATCCACCCCACCCCGCTCGCTACACAATTTACTGTTGCTGTGATTCTGCTGTTGCTGCAGCTGCCAGCAATAGGGCAAAGGCACATTAACACGACGTGGTGACTGAGCTTCATAAATGGGACGGGGGAGGGGGAGAATAGGAGGCAGACTGTTAAGAAGGGGAGACGTCGGGCAAGCTGCAACAGTAGCAGCAGCAGCAGAGGAAGAGGAAAGTTCAGAGAGGTGGAGGGGGCACCTTGTTTTCCTCCCAGACTGCTGCTCTGGACAGAAACTTGCGGCTGTGGAATGGCCTCGCCTCACCCTCACTTGTTGCTGCTTCAGGGGTGGCGGCAGAGCCTCGTTGTCGCTAGCAACCTCACCTCGCAGCAGCTTCCACTCCCTCTCACTGTGGCCCTCGTGTGAGTGAGCATGTGCGAAGCTCACTCACTTCCCCCACCCCTGTGGGGAAGCCGGAAGCCGTTCAGTCAGCCACCGCAGAGGCGGGGAGGCAGCTGCGACTGCCAGGGCCTCCCCCACCCCCCACAGACACAGTGGGTCTTGCACGGCTAGCACATGGCCACCCGTGCACATGGTCGGGGGCCACTGCTGTGGGGACATTTGGAGGCCACCCACTGGCAGGTCTTGCTGCTGAGCGACCACATGATGGTCCACACACAAGGCCACCCACTGGTGACACCGCAGCCATGGGGACATCTAGGTGGCCCCTGGGGGGACATTTGGAGATCCCCCCAGCAGAGGACCAGACCTCAGCCCTGAGGTCCAGTCCAAAGAGCACCACTGTCTGTAAATAATAGCTATCTCATTAAACCATAAACATTCCTGATTGTACCCCACTGCCTTGGCCTTGTGTGCCACAGCTCTTTCCTGTGGATTCTCCAGCTTTATAGGATGTAAGGTTTGAATTGTTGTTGTGTTTTAATTTGTAACCTGCCCGAAGATTTTATGTGGGGTGATATATAAATGCAATAAATAAATACATAGACGGAGGAGACGGAATACCTACGGAAAGCAGCCGTAAGCACAGGAAGCATAGGAGTCCCCAGAAAGGGTAAGTACAAGTTCCAGAGTCCAATGAGCTCAAGGAACATCAGTCAGGGATGTTGCTAGATACTTAAACGAGCCACTGCCTGTACCCACAGCCCTGCTTCGATAATTCAACTCAATCATATCACACTCCCCACAAGACTAATTATGTATGTTTTTAAGAGTCTGTAATTTAATAAAACAGCATGTATGAAGGTAGAGGCAGCAGAGAGCTGGGTGAAGCTAGGAGCTCTCTCCCATACTCTGTGCAAGTGCTTTCACTGCTGCATTTCCTTTCTGGAAGACATCGTGGAGGACGGAGCTGGCTGGTAGAATTTGGGACTCTGAGCTATTCTTTGGGGCCTGTGGCCCATTGGCCACCCTCTAATGGCACCCCTGACATCAGCCTGTGTTTGCCAAGAAAGGGTCCAGTATATTCAGCTCAGAACTTCCCATCATTTTCTCAGAGTCATCCCTGTGAGTTGCTGCATTTACATTCTGGGAACCCTGAATATGTCCTATGCTTTCTTTTCTTCCAACCATTCTCCCTTCCAAGGAACAATACAGTCCAGTCATCTCCTTGGTTTCCACTTCGGCAGGTTTCTTCAGCATTAAATGTTCTAGTATTTGAAATCAAAGCTGCAGGGAAGGAAATAAAAGCCTCCGTCACACAGAGCAACATGAAGCATGCCGCATTAGACGATAATGGGTCCATAACGCTGTCTTATTAAAGCCATCTTTAAAATGGAGATTTATTAGTTGGTTAATAACCCATAATGACTCTCTAGCAAGTGGTTCCTGGCTGTGACATTCACTTTTATTCAAACCAGAGACGCTCTCGAGCCAGAGTTCTGCTGGATTCCCCACTTTGCTTCATTACACTTGCCCCTTTAGACTCATAACAAAAGACCAGAGTCTCATCAGAGGCAAAACCACTCAAAGAACAAGAGTAACCTGGCAAGGTTTCAGAAATAGTCAAAGGCTTGTGGAATCTGAGCTCTAGTCTTTTGTGAAGAGCGCATGATAACATTGAGAACTAGACTATAGAAGCAAACTGGTTTGTTGCGAATGTGATTGTTAGCCCACATCCTGAGTAGTGAAGTGTCTATACAGCAAAGGAAGTGTGCATGCAGCACTTTTCAGACTAAAGTGGTGTGGGCACTTGCACGTGTGGATTGTCACTAATCTCCCCTTTCCTCCGAAGTAATTTTGGTCTCCTGAGAATATGTCTCTGAGGGTCAGATATTTCCTCAGGGAACATTTTTGGGTGGCACAGAGCACCTCAGAGGGAAAGGGAGATCAGCAAGTATTTATTCATTATTTATTTATTTAACTTATTTTTATACCGCCCAAAACTTATGTCTCTGGGCGGTATTGCCCCCCTTCATGAGCAACCCCGCTGCTTTTGTCTGGAAACACAGCGCACTTCATGCATGCTTCCATTGCTGGCTAGTTTCATTAAGAATGGCAGCCATAATGATGATGATGATGATGATGATGATGATGATGATGATGATGATGATTGATTATGACAATGATGCTTTTTCATCCAAACGTTCACAGAGTAGTTGACATTGCAGAAGGCAAGAAACAGGGAGAAAAAGAATAACTATAGTCCCAGTCAGAAAACAAAAAAGAAGGCAGACACCAGCAATAGCCACTGGGAAGGATGCTGAGATAAATAGGGACAGTTCCTTTAACCCTGCTAAATATAAGAGGGCCACCAATGTAAAATGTGCCTCTTGGCTCTATTAACACAGGTCCATTACATTCATGAGCTTGACAGTGAAGGTACACTGGATTTGTAGCATGTTGGTTTTATATGGTCTTTGAGTCACTCTTGTGCTATGTTTATGCTGTGGGTATGCAGAATTATTATTTTTTTAAAGGAGGGGCATTTGTAACACAGATGAACATCCTGCTCAACACAGCTTTTACATTCTCGTTACAAAGCGTGAGCCACTTTAAGCCTCGTGTGTGAAGCTGTTCGGCCTGACTTCAGCACACCAAATGCAGTTACTCAGAATCTAGTTATTCCCTATTGGCTAGAGGCAGAACATGCCATATTTTAAGTCAGGGATTCTCAAGCTTGAGAATGGCCATTGTGGCTGGGGCGATGGTTGTTGTACATAAGAACATAAGAACAGCCCTGCTGGATCAGGCCCAAAGCCCATCTAGTCCAGCATCCTGTTTTACACAGTGGCCCACCAGATGCCTCTGGGGAGACCACAGGCAAGAGGTATGTGCAGGCCCTCTCTCCTGCTGTTACACCCCTGCAACTGGTATTGAGAGGCATCTTGCTTCAGAGGCCAGAGGTGGCCCACAGCCATCAGAGTAGTAGCCATTGATAGACTTGTTCTCCATGAATCTGTCTAAACCCCTTTTAAAGCCACCCAAGCTGGTGGCCTTCACCACATCCCATGGCAAAGAATTCCATAGATTAATTATGCGCTGTGTGAAAAAGTACTTCCTCTTGTTGGTCCTAAATTTCCCAACCTTCAGTTTCATGGGGTGACCCCTGGTTCTAGTGTTGTGAGAGAGGGAGAAAGATTTCTTTCTGTCTACCCTCTCCACTCCATGCATAATTTTATACACGTTGATAATGTCTCACCTTAGTTGTCTCTTTTCCAAGATAGAGAGCCCCAGCTGCTGTAGCCTAGCCTCATCAGTCCAGGCCCCTGATCATTTTGGTTGTCCTCTTCTGCTCCTTTTCTAGTTCTACAATATCCTTAAGATACAGTGACCAAAACTGTACACAGTACTCCAGATGTGGCCACACCATAGATTTGTATAAGGGCATTATAATATTAGAATTTTTATTTTCAATCCCCCCTCCTAATGACTCCTAGCATGGAATTAGTTCTTTTCACAGCTGCCGCACACTGAGACAACACTTTCAATGTGATCGCTGTCCTGGATCGCTGTCCCCCAAGATCGCTGTCCTGGTCAGCCACCAACAGCTCAGATCCCATCAGCATATATGTGAAGTTGGTGTTTTTTGCCCCATTGTACAGCACTTTACACTTGCTTACATTGAACTGCATTTGCCATTTTGTCGCCCAGTCCCCCAGTTTGGAGAGATCTTTTTGGAGTTCCTCACAATCCGTTGGGGATTTCACTACCCTATATAGTTTAGTGTCATCTGAAAATTTGGCCACTTTGCTGGTCACCTCAACTTCTAGATCATTTATAAACAAGTTAAAGAGCACTGTCCCAGTACTGATCCCTGGGGGACCCCACTTCCTACCTACCTCCATTGTGAAAACTGTCCATTTATTCCTACTCTCTATTTCCTGTCCTTCAGTCAGTTACTGATCCACACATGAGCCTGTACCCTTATTCCATGACTGCTAGGTTTACTCATTAGCCTTTGGTGAGGAACTTTATCAAAAGCTTTTTGGAAGTCCAAGTACACTATGTCAACTGGATCCCCTTTATCCACATGCCTGTTGACACTTTCAAAGAACTCCAAAAGGTTAGTGAGGCAAGACTTTCCCTTGCAGAAGCCATGCTGAATCTCCTTCAACAAGGCCTGTTCTTCTATATGCTTAACAATTTTGTCCTTAAGTATGCTTTCCATCAATTTACCCGGCACCGAAGTTAAGCTGACTGGCCTGTAATTTCCCGGATCCCCCCCGGACTCCTTATTGAAAATTGGAGTCATATTGACTACTTCCAGTCCTCTGATACAGAGCCTGATTGTAGGGACAAGTTATATATTTTTGCTATGAGATCAGAAATTTCACATTTGAGTTCCTTCAGAACTCTAGGGTGGATGCCATCTGGCCCTGGCGATTTGTTAATTTTTAGCTTTTCAAGACAGTTTAGAGCATCTTCCCTTGTCACCTCAAATGTACCCAGTTCCTCAGCCAGTAAACCTGAAAAACTCAATTCTGGAGAGGGTATATGATCAGTATCCTCCACTGTGAAGACAGATGCAAAGAACTCATTCAGCTTCTTTGCAGTCTTCTTATCCTCCTTAATAATCCCTTTCACACCCTCATCATCTAAGGGTCCAACCGCCTCCCTGGCAGGTTTTCTACTTCTGATATATTTAAAGCAGTTTTTGTTATTCCCCTTGATGCTCCTAGCTATATGCTCCTCAAACCCTCTCTTTGCATGCCTTATTGTGTCCTTGTAGTCCATCAATATCTGTGGACCCAGAGTTGAAAGTCCTAAAAAATATGGGGCACCTGGAAATATTTATATTTTATGAAATGGAAGAATTGTAGCTATTCACCCTGGCTTGTATGGGGCACGGCTTCTTTGCCACAGCCTCATCTGAATGAAGCACAAGGCTTTGGGGGCTTTTTGATTAGTTGGAGGGGGATAGGGAGGCAGGGCCAGTGTGCTGCTTCTGCTGACCCACCCTCCATTCCAACAGCTCAGTCCGGCTTTGGGAAGAAACCTCCTCCCTCCCATCCCTGGATTTAGTGTGAGCTTTGGCTGGTCATATTTTGTTATATTATATTAATCCACTTACAGGGAAGAAAGGTGTCTTTCCTTTTCCTTTCCTACAGAAATTAGGGGAAGGAACTAGGGAGGAGAGGCTAGGCTAGAGAAAGTATAAGTCCTCGAATATAGGGCTTCTCAACTTTGGGTTCCCGGATATCATTGGACAACAACTCCCATGGCTCCAAAGGCATGGGGGCTGAGGATGGTGGGAGTTGTAGTCCCACAACATCTGGAGATCCAAGGCCCCTACCCTTACATGAGGATGTTTCCAGAGAATGTTCCATCTAGTCCAGAATTCTGTTTCCAAAGCAGCCAGGCATATGCATTCCTAGAAGCTCACCAGCAGTCAGGCATGACAACCATCCCAGCCCCTTTGCCCTGTGCCCAGCATCTGTAATTCAGAGATAGCCTGTCTTTGAATATCCATTTAGTGAGACAGATGAATCAACTAACTGGTGGATTCATTTAGCAAGACAGAGGAATCCTGCAGCTTAGAACATAAGAACAGCCCTGCTGGATCATGCCCAAGGAAGCCCATCTAGTCCAGCATCCTGTTTCATACAGTGGCCCACCAGATGCCTCTGAGAAGCCCACGGGCAAGAGGTGAGGGCATCCCCTTTCTCTTGCTGCAACAGGTATTCTTGAGCTCAGGATCAAGAAGTCTCATCCTAATTTATTGTGGAAAAAATAACATAAAATGAGAATGAATTTGATGCTCTGGGTAATGACCGATATATCTGGAAATCAGCAAAAACAACCTGCTGCCTTTGGAAGAAACATGCAACTCTGGAGTGTAAGCCAAGCAGCCCAGGTTGGGGGGTGGGAGTCTTTAGGACAGCATTGTAACACTCTGCTAGGAGTTAACTGTGACTTCCCATTTAGATGGTCAGATTGCATCAGGCAGTCAAACTACTGCAATAACTTTTCTCTGTCACGGAAAAGGTAACTTTAGCAACAGCCATGTCCATGCTGGTGTTAAAAGCATTGCTGCAGTTTATCTAAAGTCGAAGAAGTCAGCCTGTGGCAGGGAGGAGCACTGAGCTTTATGCTCTTTCCCCTGCAAATGCATCCATTCCTGATCCACAGGGAATCTGCTTCAAGCCTCTTTAGTGCAGTGACCTGAACTTATTTTGGGAAAATGACTCAAACACAGATTTCCCCCCCTTTTTTCCCTTTTTGCAGATCTGTAGGTCTCCCCCCAGGGATTGCAATATAGCATTTTGATGTGCTAGCATGAGCAACTTCTTTTTCCCCTCCATATGCAATCACAATGTCCTTGCCATTGAAATATTGGACAGTTGGAAGTCTTAGGGCTCCTAATAGGTAAAATGTTCCACTCTTCATTGCAAACAGACCAAAAATTTCCATTTATCCATTTTAAAACCTGCTCACTGAAATTTGCCTGCTCTAGTCAATAGGTGGAAAAAGTCAGATGCTGCAAGAATAGTTTCTCCCTCACACACATTACCTACATGTTCCTGTCCTCTGTCACAGTAATCTTCTATCTGCTTAGACATGAGACTATATTTTTAAAAATTGACTCTATATATGTATTCTCATTTTCTCTTGTATGGGTGGCTTCACATGCCGTGCTGAACCAGAGGTTCGACAGACTTGCCAAAGCCCCAGGAATGAGCACACACCCTACTTCTGAACTTGAGAAGGGTATGCAGAGATTGCTCATGCTGTATGAACCCACCAGGCTCAGTATTTTCTGCCCTACTTGTGGTACAGAACCCAGCATCTGAAAATGAGATTTGATGTGAGGGACAGATGTCAGAATATGCTGAGAATGGTGGATTCCAATGACCAACCCAAGTCAGCATATCTTTCAAGAGACCAGTAGTAGGGTGCTCACATGTTCCTGGGGCTCTGACCCCTCTACTGAACCTCCAGTTCAGTGTGATGTATGGAGCTGCCCTAGGTCTTCCAAGAATATAAGAACATAAGAAAAGCCCTGCTGGATGAGGCCAAGGCCCCTCCAGTCCAGCATCCTGCCTCATGCAATGCAATGGCCATCCAGGTGCACTTGGGAAGCCTGCAAGCAAGGGAAAGAGGGCAAGCACCCCATTTTGGGTGCTCCCTAGCACCTGGTGTCCAGGGTATACAACTACCAAGGCTCATACCCATTGATAGCGCTATCCTCCATGAATTTTTCTCTTTTAATCTCATCTAGATTGGTGACCATTAGGGATGTGCGAGCCAGCTTGCATTGAGCCAGGCTCGACATCGATTCGGCTGGGTTCGGGCAGTCTGAGTTCGAACTAGATCAGCACTCAAAGGGGAGGTGCCTGTCCAAGTTTTAACCAGACCACCCCCCAGTTCAAATGAAGGCTGCAGGGGTGGTGGGGGCGGCGGAGGCAGACACTGCAGTGGCAGAGACATCGGAGGTGGCAGCAGAGGCTCCTCCAACCCCCCAGCCTCCCAAATGGCAGTCTGGGTCAGCTGTGGCCCAGTTGAGACCACTGCACATGCACAAAGGTCCTTAGAATGGTCTCTGCACATGCACAGAGGTGCGAACCAGGCGACAGTTGGTCTGGACTGTCATTTGGGAGGCCAGTGGGGGGGAGGGGTTGAAGGAGTCCCCACCCCCACCTCCGATGTCTCTGCAGCCACAGTGGCCTTCATTTGAAGGTAAAGGGAAGGCTTTTGCCTGCCCCACCTTCTTATGATAGGGAATCCCTTGTACTTGTAAAATTTACAATTATACCCCTGAGTCAGCTTGTGAACTAGATCAGCGGGCTCAATGCCTGGACCAGAACCAGCCCTGGCTTGATTGTAGGGGTGTGCATTTCGTTTTGGATACAAAACGTTTTGTGCCCAAAACAGGCCTTTTTGGCTGTTTTGTAACCAAAACAAAACACCCAATGCTCAAAACAGAAAATTTTGTAGCCAAAACAAAATGTCCCTATTTCGGATACAAAATGTTTTGTTGTTCTGGCTATTTCGCGAAAAGTCTTTCTCCTTCAGTCTCCATTTTGAGTTTTGACATCTGTTTGTATTTCCGGCCCTTCCAGCCCAGAGACTGGCCAGCGAAAGCATGGGCTGATCTGCTGGCAATTGCCTCCTTATTCCTTTTAAGGAAATTAAAGGGTAAAATTTACCCTCATTGGCCAGTGGGGCAGTGTCACACTGAGTGGGGCAGTGTGCATTTCATTGTTGTTGTTTCACACTGTTGTGTGTAGATCAATTGCATTTGGGGGGGGGGGATGTGGATGTGCATGACCTTTGGAAATCTGCCTGGTTCTTTGCAAAGCTCTGCTGTTGTTGATGTGTGATGTTGATGTTATTTGGGGTGGATTTGGGGCAGAAAGGGGGATTTGGGGGCAGAAGAGTGGGTCAGGTGGTAGCCCCAATGGGTGCCTGCTGCCACCCAGATTCCAAAGGAACTGGGGAAAGGGCTGATTTTAAAAGAATTTCTGAAATTTACAAGTCTTTGGGGCAGATTCGGGGCTGAAAGGGGGCCTGAGGGGCAAAACAGTGGGTTAGGTGGCAGTGCCCCAAGGGGTTCCTGCCACACCCCAGATTCCAAAGGAATAGGGCAAAGGGCTGATTTCTTAGGAATTGTTGAAGTTTATGCATCTTTAAGGTTTTCCACCATAGGGAATAATGGAGGTTACAGCAGACCCATAACTCCACCTGGGGGGCACTGGGGTGTCTGGGAGCAAGTGGTGGTGTACTGCACATAGGGTGCCAACAACCCCCATGGGTTGCTAACCCATGGGGTGCTGGGTTCGGTTGTTTCTGAGGTGTTCCGAGTGTAGATTCTCTGGTAGCATATGAGATTATCAATGACAAACTATGAATCCACTCTCATATGCTCCCAGAGAATCTACACTCAAAACATCACCAAAGCAACAGCTCCCAGTACCCCATGGGTTAGCAACCCATGGGGCTGGTTGGCACCCTATGTGCTCTACACCACCACTCGCTCCGGGCCACCCCAGTCACAGTGCCCCACAAGTGCAGTGATGGGGCTGCTGAAACCTCCATCATTCCCTTTGGAGAAGAACTTTAAAGATGCATAAACTCAATTAAATTTAAAGATCAGCCTTCTGCCCAATTCCTTTGAAATAATTCTGGCAGCTTCCATACCCCCACTGGGCACCACCCCCCACCCAACTCTGCTCTGGGCCACCCCTTTCCCACCGCCGTGAAGCTTTACTTTTGCTGAAACCTCCATTATTCCCGATAGGAAAAATCTTGAACTTCAAAAATTCACCAAAAATCAGCCCTTTTCCCGATTCCTCTGAAATGTGGGTGGTAGCTTCCACCCATTGGGCACTACCACCCCCACCCACTAGTTTTTCCCTGGGGCCATTTTTTAAAATCCAAAATGTTTCGGATTCGGATTGTCATTTCGAACAAAGAACAAAATTGGGGAATCTCGGATTGGCTAATTTTGAACAAAGAACAAAATGGGGGTGTTTTGGATTTGGGCCAAAAACAAAACAGAAAAATCAAAACAAAATGCACAACCCTACTTGATTGAGCCCAAGCCACCCAGAGTGGTCCAGTCCAAATTCAAGCTCAAATCCAGTCCAAATTCAACCCAAACCAGGATGACTGGTTCTGTGCACACCCCTAGTGGCCATCACCACATCTGGCAGTAGTACATTCCATCATTTAACTACAGGTCATGCAAGGAAGTACTTCCTTTTGTCTCTTCTGAATCTCCCAGCATTTAGCTTCAGTGGGTAACCCTGGGTTCTATTATTATGCCATACAGAGAGAAAAAACACCCTTTCCCCCATTTCCTCTTCTTTCTCACTCTCCCCTCCAGCTTTTCCTTCTTTTTCTCCTCTTTCAAAAATATACTTTTTTAAGGAAAGAAAAATACTCAGCATTTATACAGTGCTTTTTGAGTATATCCAAGGCACTTCATAATATGTATAATCTTGATGGAAATCTTGCAGCTCTGTAAAGTAAATATTTTCCCCCATAATGCTGCTGAGGCTGACAGAGAAAGACTTGACCAAGGACATCTAGTGAGTTCATGGCAGAGGCAAGATTCAAACCAGTGAAGTCAGCCTCTTAGCCACTGCTCCACACCAGAAAACCCATCAGAGATCAAGATGCCACCAAGGACTATTTCACTGAGGTGGGCTGTGCCATGAGCATCTGCTTTCCATGCAGAAGGTCCCAGGTTCAGTCTATGGCATTTCCAGATAGGGCTTTAAAATACTAATCCGAAACCCTTGAGAACTGTCACCATTTGGTGAAGACCAGGGGTTCCCAATCTGCGGTTCTCCAGATGCTGGTACGATTCCCATCACCCTCAGCTGCAATTTATTGTGGGTGGGAACGATGGGAGTTGTAGTTCAGTAACATCTGGAGTACCATAGGTTGGGAACCCCTGATGTATACAGCTGAGCTGGGTGGACCAATGGACTGACTTGGTATAAGGCAGTTGTGATGTGCAGCATAATCGTATGCAAATATATTCACAAGTGAATCCCTCTGTGCCCAATGAGGCTGACTCTCTCCCTCATAAGAACATTTAGGCTTGCATCTTTACCACACTTGCTTGAAAGTAATTCACATAAGAAACCGTGAGCCTTGCTATTAATAAGCATAAGCAGTAGAATGATAACATGCTGAAGTTATTTCCCTATGATCAAGCACTGGAAAGAGATCATAAGACCACACAATGGACATAAATTTTACCTGCAGAAGGACTTCTATTCCCAAACGCAAACTCTGTACTGGCAAATTCTGAGGACTTTTCTTATAGCATTCACTTGGTGGTCATGATTTTGCTCATTTGGGTTCCAGTATCCAATAGAGAAAAATCACTTGTCTATTTCTCTCTGACAAATTCCAAAGTGTTCCCCAGCAGTCTATGTAATACTTGTGATCTGGAACTGCTGTGATTTTGCATTAAAAAACCAGACAAGTTTGAAAATGACAGTGTCTACATAGAAGTGTGAGAGATTTCTTCCTTTTAGAATGGTGGTATGACAAATGGATGTCCTAATTTGAACTTTGAACTAATTTGGGACTTTAAAAGTTATCTCTGTGATATATATTCAGTCTTGTGTGCACATGTATGTATGCATGCTTACTATTTGCTCACAACCCATATTTTGGGTTTCTGGTATATTAAAACTTTTTTTGCAGCCACCCTAGGAAACTGAATGATGCTTCCTATTTCATCTGAGAGAGTGATATTCATTCATTCAATTCAAGACAATTGAACAACTTGTGGCCAATCAAGTCAGACACTATGCATGCTGGCCCGCCAGGTGACTGCCTGACACCCCGTGGCCTTGTTATTGTAATCTCATGCAGGCAGTGCTTTAAATGTAGGAAGATAGACTCAGACTGAATCCCCTTGGTCAGCAACAACTGTTTGAATTGTTGAACATAACAAGAGAGCGTTTCAGAGCCTTCCACAAAACTCAGACCTGCTCTTCCCAACAAGTACAGTCATGCCTCACCAACTGCGATGGTTCTGTTCCGGGAAAACCTCACGGTTGTGGAATCCGAGGTAGACAAGCCATTTGAATCAATAACAGGGGGTTAGGGGAATTGAGGTTGTGAAAGGACAGCAAAATACAGTTAAGGGGGGGGGAATCCCCCCAATTCACCAGGAGTGAGTAAGAGAAGTGAAAGGGATCCCACAAAGTGATCCCACAAAATGACCCCCAACCCCCCAAAATGACCCCTGACTCCCAGAAATGACTCTTTGACCCCCCAATGACTCCCAAAAATCACAAAAGCCCCCCCCCCAATTGGGGGAAAAAAAATCTTACCAAACCATAGATAATCACGTTGCAGTGGGTGAGACCTGCCACAATTTCCTGGTCGTGGATACTCAGATCCGTGATTGAGAAACCCGCGGTTGGCGAGGGATGGCTGTAATCCGTTTTGCTGCTGTTCAACTCAACGTTTACAGATCCAAGTCCTAAAAGGCTCTCAGAAAATATCTGCTGGTCCCTTCTTATTTGCCTCATCACAATGTGCTTTTGGGGATGTTCTCCATCTTCTGAGGAAAGCCGTCTGCCAGATCAGAGAGAACAGAAAGTGTGTTTGTTTGATATAATGTACAACTTAGATTAGTGATGGGTGAAACCCACCCTTGGCTACTTAGGGTCAAACACTGACTAGAAAAAAATAATTACCACTCCCCCCACCACCAAAACAGATAACTCAGTTCTAATAAATTTGTAGGCCTGTTTCAGTTCCTGACACTCCTCCAATGATGTCATTGGAAGGGTGACAGAAAATGATCTCTCTTTAGAGTTGCCAACCCTATGGCAGTGGCCTGAAGCCTCTAAGAATCAGCCTCCATTTCCAGATGACTATTGAAAGCAATATTGCTGATTTTAATGGCTTGATATTGGGGGAGGGGGAATTGGGGGGTGGGATGTCAGAAAAAAATCTATAAGAATAGCTTCAGTCACAGTAGGCAAACCTATCCCTGCTGCAACCCTATGCAACCTATCAGCAGAATGTTCCAAGTTCCCAATCCTGGCATCTCCAGATAGGACTGAGAGAGAGTCCTGCCTGCAACCTTGGAGAAGCCACTGCCAGTCCGTGTAGACAATACTGAGCTAGATGGCCCCATGGTCTGACTCAGTATAAGGCAGCTTCCTGGACCAGGTCTCACGATCAGTGAGACCCGGTTTTAAGCTGTGAGCAGGAAGAGCGGGCTAAGCCCGCTCTCCCCGCTCATGAGCGGGCAGGGAGCCCTGGGCGGCTGGATCGGCCACCCACACGATGTCCGGCTCTGAGACAGAGCCGGTGGGGGCTGGGGAGCTCAGGGGCCATGTGGCCCCCAGAAGCCCCAGTATGCCTTGCGCAAGTGCGCAGGGCATACTGGGGAGACCCCCAAGCTGGGAGGCGGCTTTTCGCCTCCTGGCCGGGGGGTCTGCTCGCAAGTAGCCGCGGTGCCGCAGCTACTCACAAGCAGATAGCTCAGGTTTGCGGAGCGCGCCGGGCTAAGGGGCGGGCTGTGAGCCCGGTGGTTCTTACGAGCACAAAAATCGGGCTAGGATTAGCCTGATTTTTGTGATCGTAAGAATAGCCCCGCTATGTACCAATGTTATTACAACAGCAAAAACAGAGGGCGTATTAAGCCTCTGTCAGACTAGTGGGTGGTGGTCAGCTCTGAGGGTCACAATTAGTGCAGGCTTGAATGCAGGAAAATTATCAGTGGCTTTAATGAATTCTGAATGCAGACTCTTTCTTGCATGCAACATTATGCTAAGTGCACTTTTCAAATCTTGAAACCCAAGGCAGTTTCATGTACGTTTCTGATCTTATTGCACTGCTTCTTTGGAGAACATTTAACTAATTTATCCTCTGCTTGCCTAGAGCAATGATCTTTCCCTCAAATTAGCTTTCACATTTTTGTCTGGTTGAAGCAGACTTTTTACGTGTGACAGTTTCTGCCCAATGCAGACCTGCAAGCCACGTTTGTCAATCCATCTGGACTTCATTGCCAGAGGTGCAGCTAGGTTGGACCTTGGACCTAATGAGCTTATGGGGTGGTGGTGGGGAGGCTGCAAAATATACATCATCTCCATATATATACATTTCATCACACACCCAGAGGACTGGGCCAGAGTGCATTTGCACTCCATCCCACCAAAAAAAGACCTCACAAGCCCCAGTGGATTCACACAGTTTCTTGACCGTTCACAAACTAACTAGGACACAACACATGTCCCTTTCTTCACAGTTCAAACACAAAAGCAACTTGGACATATAGTGCATTCATAAAGCAGGGGGGGGGGATTAAAATTGCAACATGTGCCCCTTGATTCACAGTTATCATGCACACCTTTTTGGATCACAAACCATAGTGCATTTGTTTTTTAAAAAATGTTTTTTCTAATTCAGATGTAACAGTTCCACTTTCATTATCAATCAATATTCATCATGGTCAATGACCAGCAAATTCAACAAAATGAAACATGAAACAATTAAATGAACAATATGTAGGATAACAACAAATATTTATTTATTTATTTGTTTGTTTATTTGAAACATTTGATATACCGCCCACTCCGAAGACTCTAGGCAGTGTACAAAAACATGCAAAACAAAACAGTATTAAAATTACATTCTAAATAAAACTAAAGTAACTAACAGGGGTGGGGGGAATAGATAAACTACAGGGTAAAAGCCTGGCAAAAAAGAAAAGTCTTCAATAAAGATTTAAAAATCGACAGAGAAGGAGCTAAATGAATCTGCAGGGGAAGGGAATTCCAGAGCAGTGGGGCGGCAACCGAGAAGGCCCTTTCACGGATTCTAGCTCCCTGAACCTCTCGGAAATCGGGGACCGACAAAAGGGCCATCTGACCAGATCTGACCAGACGGGATGTAACTGGATGGGAAAGGCAGGTCTGTAGGTAAACAGGTGCCAAACCCTGCAAGGCTTTGAAGGTCAAAACCAGGACCTTGAATTGAACTCAGTAGCGAATAGGCAACCAGTGCAATGACTACAGGAAGGATGTTACCCTGTCATATTTTCTGGCACCCATAAGTAAATGAGCCTCTGCATTCTGGACCTGTTGTAGCTTTCCAATCTAGGGTTACTCAAAGGTAACCCTAGATAGAGGGTGTTACAATAATTTAGGCAGGAGATAACAGGGCATGGGTCACTGTCATTAATGCTTGCCAATCAAGATAAGGGCGTAATTGACGAATCAGACGGAGCTGGGCAAAGGCACTTTTGGCTGCATCCTCCACCTGCTGTTCAAGCAGGAGGTGCGAGTCCAAAAGGACCTCCAAGTCACATACAAGCTCCTTCGGGGGCAGCACCACCCCATCTAAAACAAGGTTCACATCCAGCTGTTGGCTGGTATGAGGGCTGAGTAAGAGTAGTTCTGTCTTGGTTGGATTCAGTCTGAGCTTATTTTGATTCATCCAAATAACTACAACAATGCAAATAAGATGAATTGACCAACCCTTGATGAATTTTATAGACTATTTAACAACATCTTGCAGCATTTAAGGAATTTAAATCATTCTGGTAGGATAGTAAATAATGAAGATAAAATAAATGATTGACCCAGAAAATTAACTAAAAAAGGAGAAATAAAACAAGAACAAATATCTTCAGAAAAATGACAGTAAAGAAGGACATGAGCCATAGAGTACACCACAAGGGCAGAGCCAGGCTGCATAGGGGTTTAATCCCCCCCCCTTCTAATATGGCTGTAGGAAGCACATTAAAATGCAATAGAGTGAAAGCTCTTCTGAATTTTGAGACCATTATTTGATTTAGATATCTTGCTGGCCTTGAAATAAAAAGTTACTTACTCAAAAATACATCTCTTGGAAGGTAAGATTGCTCTAATTGCCATTCCATATCCATCACCCATTGTTTAAGTGTTAACTTCGCCTGCTCAAAACCCATCACCGTAAGAGCATCCTGAGAGAAGCCATACTCATACAATTTCTGTAGAAGCAATCTTTTCCACTTTGTGTTAAAATTATCGACTAACGTCAATGGGACTAATCCAAGAGGATTAAAAGATAGCTTTAACCAATAAGCAAATATATTTAACCCTAACCTCATCTCCACCTTGGTCACACCAGCTTTCTGGCGGAGAACCACATTTGGTACACAGCATGCTACTTGGAAAATGTTTCTTTAAAAGGTTTGACTGCACAGCCTCCAATGAAGTAAAATTGCTATATGGACCAAGATGTGCACCATACAAGAGCTGTGCTCAGGCTTTAGCTAAAAATAGCTTTATTGCTGCTGGAATAAATAGTGCCCCTGATCCTTGCAGCCCCCGCTGGCTCCGTGACGGACCTGGCAGCCATGTGGGCAGCTGATCCTGCCACCCAGCTATGAGAGGATGCTCGTCTGCGGGGAAAGTGGGCTAAGCCTGCTCTCCCTGCAGAACCGTATCAGGGGCTCGTGTGTGTCGTGTGAAGTGCCTCACAGAGTCTTTCTAACATGTCCTACATCTGAGACCAATCTCAGAACACCAGACTAAGTCACTCCAGAAATATAGAAGGTGTTAAAAGGCGCAGGGTGTGTGTGTGATCTTTACCCCTTTTCATGTCTTAGAATAGAATTCTTTATTTATGACCCAAGGTCAGCATAACATGACATAAACAAAACATCTCATAACACAGAAAAGTACAATTGGAAGAAGGAAATATATAAACATATGCATAGGTTTCCATGGATAATAATCAATAAAAATTATAAAATTAATCAAGAAAAGCTCGCTGCCGTAACAATACTGCAATAGAACAAAATTTGGTCACCTTAAAGGTGACATCTAAAATTCTATCCACAAGAAGATAATTGTCAGCAATTGGTAGATTCTTCCACATGGGAGTGGAATAATACAAGGAGGGGGTTTCAGTTCCTGACTTCTTGTAATTTTCTGCGATGAAACAAGCCACTTATATGACATTTTTAAAGTTTGTTTAAATTTTTAAAAAATCATTAAAAATCAGTGGATCAAGAGATTTGCTTCAAATTAGTACACAGATTCCTGATAATCTGTCCTACATGTGTCCCAAATTTCAGACCTCTAGGTCAAGTCACTCCATAAATAAAAAGGGAACCCTCTTTTCCCTTGTGGAAAATCATGGGGCCCTCTAGGAGAGTGAGCACATGGACCTCAACCCCCAGGTCTGTGCCTAACAGTGCCCCTGTTCATTGCACCTGTTTTTGATGCCTGCCAGAGAAGATTATCAACCCCTGGACAGCCACAATATGTAGTTGGTGAACTCTTTTTGGTTCCCAAGTCAGGTGATGGGGAGGAACCAATCACCTCTCACTTCCCCTTATATAAAATCTAGATCCTTGCTCTTAAGTCTGAACAACATGTGACCTATGAAAATCCACTTGGCCACGTCCCCGTACTTCTTAGACTCCCCTTGACAATCTTTCTGCTTCTACTCATTTGAGTGCTCATCATCGTAATACCCAGTCCGGTCTTGCTTATGCTAGACAGGGGCAGAGCCATCATTGGGCCAACGGGTTCAAGGAACCCAGGCCATGCCCAATCAGGGGTCATGCCTCATGGCCCTGACGCACCCCATGTGTCAGACGTCAGACGTGGAGGTGCTGGTTTAGCTGCCGAGCAGGGGCCACACGGCCACTTCAGGAGTTAGATGGCTGATGCTGCATTCGCAGCATGGCCAGGAGCAGCTCTTCCCCACAGGGAAGAGCCACTCCTGGCTGCGCTGTGAATGCAGCACCAGCCTTAGTTTAGATCCTGAAGGTGCCGCGCGGGGGGCGGGGTCAGCAGGGCTGCCGCCACAGCCGCACATGGGCTGCTGGCGGTCAGGCTCCGCACCTGATACTAGACTTGCTTAGTACTGAGCACTTTGCATCAGAGATGTTTAAAGCTGTCAAATGAGATGCAACAGAGGGCTGCCATGTCCTTTAATTGAGCCCTAGCTTTGAGGCTTCGGTAACTCTGACCACTACTGGTCATGTTTACATGAATCATTAGTGCATTTCAACCAACCCTTTAATTCTTGCATTCTTCTCACTGAAGACATTAGGAACAGAAATATGGGAAGCAGTGCATATGCCAATGCTTGTGCTGGACTTTCATAGGTCCCACATCCTGCACAAAGTTCTGTGCACATCGTAACACAACATGCATGCAGTTGCACAGTGCAAAAATTGTGCAAACAGCTGCATGGTGATGAGGCCATTATATATAATGATATCACTGTTGCACAACTCCATTTGTGCAATTCTGCTTGCACAACTGCATGCATTTTGCATTACAATGTATAGAGAGCTGTGTGCAGTATGTGAGTCTCTATTAGGGGTGTGCATGAACCATTCAATGACCTGGCCAATACTGGTTTGTACTGAACTGGGCCAATTTAGCAGTTTGACCTCAGACCGAACCAGGGTTGGCTGTGTGGGGGATCTGGCTGTGCGGGCTTCCTTCTTGACAGAAGCATAGCCTGAAAAGCCAATCGGGCCAGTGTTGAGGGAGGAGCTTCCTCCCTCAACCGGTTCCAGGGCCAGAAGTCTGTGGTTCTGAATTTGGACATACTGCAGGCTGCTTGGAACCAGTGTTCTCTCTATTCCGCCCCCCCCCCATCTGTGTGCAAAATCTGTTTTGTTCTGCGCAGCAGATCAAGGCAGTGTGCACGCACATGCATTCAGAGTGGGGCCTTCCTGATTCAACCTGAGCGGGATCTAAAATTAACTGAGTGGACATCCAAAAACTTGTGCATGCACACACGTGTGCACACCTCAGAGTGAATAATGCTTGGAACCTCAGGTTGAAACTTAATTCATGAAACTTAGTTCAACCTGAGGATTCATATTGGAGTCCCAATCCTGAACCCTTGGTTTCATCGCTGCACCTGACTGCGGTTCCCCACATTTAGATTAATCATTTGTGGAACCGCAGACCTATTCAAATATGGTTCTGCGTTATGTGCAAATGCAGCCATAGGCTTGAAATGTGAACTTCCCTTGCTTGAAAAATCTGTCCTGATTATGAGTCAGGTTGGATCCCCTTTTGTTTCATTTCTTCTTTTAAGCCACTTTGAGAACTTCTGTTGAAGTCCTGCTTCACTACTGCTTCAGTACTTCAAGCAGCAGTTGTAGTAATAGTAGTAGCAGTAGTTCCACAACTGGGCCACAACTACCAAGAAGGGCCCACACTCCGGTCACCATGTGCCTTGCCTCCAGTGGCAGGGTCACCTCTGAGCAACTTAAAGTGTCACCACACCCCAGCTTTGTGCTGAGGGTGGCAACTTTGTTCCAGGGAAATCATGAGACTGCTCTGATTGGCTGGGTGGAGAGCTGGGGAATGGAGCTGGTGAAGGCATTTGTTTTGCCTTCCCACCAGTGCCTTAATCCTCCAGCAAGTGGTTCACCTCCCCTGCCCTCACCCCCATGTACAAATTGGCCTTTGCTGGTTATCCCTTTGAGAGCCAAGTAGGAATATTTTGCTTCCTGGAAGATTGCCCTGGTCAGGAAGTTTTTCTGTTGACTGCATTTTATTGCTCTTCATTAGTTAGCAGGTTCAGTGCATGCAGGGACTAAAAGCAGGGTTGCTTATTTGGTGAACACTCTTGAGAAAAGGGGGATGCTTAATTGGTGGCTTGACAGCTCAAGGTCTATGACTGGTACTCCTCCCAGCTTTAGGACCCCACAAACCTCAAAGCCTGAATGGCTGGGGTCAGGTGAGGTCTCCAAAATGGCTCTCGCCCCTTTGGGGATAGGCAAAGAGGAGCGGAGGTCTGCAGCAGATCTGAGCCAGGGAGTGATTGCCCTGAAGGTCTGAGGGGAAGGACACTATTGTCTGACTTCTGACCTGAGCATAGGCCAGTACTGTTGGAGGGTGGGGATTTATACCTGCTGCAGTCACACTGAGCTTTAATTTTTAGTCAAGGGGTGACCTTTTCTTTCATGCAGTATCTCATTTTCTTTAGTGCCTCTTGTCTTCCAGTGTGAGGGCAGTTCTGTCTCTGCCATTCCCCTTCCTTCCCTGCCAGTCTGCCATCTTCCCCTCTAAAACCATCTAGCCTTGGGGAAGGGTGGGCACAACAGGTGAGATGAAGCTCTCTTCAACAAAGGAGGCCTCTTCTCAGTTGCAAATGATAAGTAAAGCATCATTTCCTGTCAGGTATCATCGAGCTTCAAATCATTATAGATGTGTATATATTCCTAAAGTTGATTAACTCAGAAGACGAACTGAACGGCTTTCCTAGAAAGGCTCGGCTTCTTGTCTTCTCTAAAGACGCGTCAGATGACATCCGCGCCATCCGCTCATCTCCCAACTCCAGCCAAGGAGGCCCCACAGAATTGCATCACCCCTTTCTGTCTCTATATATTGAATATCTCTTCGTTATGTTCTGCATATACTCATTTGTTATTCTTGGCCTGTGATCTCTAGATATATTAATACCATCTGCTGGCTGGTTTTCATGCAAGAAATTTTGAGTCTTTCCCCCCCAAAGAACTGTTTTAGTAATGGAGGCCAATGATTTACATCACTCTGAGAAAAACATTATTTCACTAACGGGGAGTGGGGGGAGTGCACTCCTAGAAATAAATCCTGTAGCCAAGTGAGTGATGATTACACTGACCATTAGCAAACATTCCATTTGCTAATCTGAACATAAGAACATAAGCAGAGCCCAACCCCTGCTGGATTAGACCAAAAGTATCTAGGCCAACAACTGTTTTCCCACAATCGCCAGCCAGATGCTTCTGGGAAGGACACAATAGCCTTTGCCTGCCAATGCTCCACAACTGCTGGTATTCAAAGGTAGACTGTCTTTGAACATGGAAGCTCCATGAAGCTTTCATGACTAATAATCATTGAGAGACAGATCCTCCAGCTGGTATCAAGTGACAAGTAACAAACTGCCTTTGAACACGAAGGTTCCCTCTAACCATAATAACTAACAGCCATAGATTGACATCCTTCATGAACTGGTTCAGATGAACAATGGCCAATAAACACAATAAAGTTGGGGCAGCAGTGAGAATGTACCCACCCCAACATCACTAAATGACATACTTGCAAAGTCTTGGCATCTGGGGGATGTTCTTCCGAATGGCCTTCCAAAATCCAAAAAACCATTATATAACAGCTGCACTGTTGTGCAACTCCATTTGCACAATCATTGGCCTCCATTATTAAAACAGCTTATTGGGATGGTCCACCCAAGCAGGCTATTGGATCCAACAGGATTCCAATAAACTTTGGAGGGTTTTAAGGTTAGCTCTGCCAACGACCCTGCTGATGCCCTGATGGAGCTCACCAGGGCAGTAGACACTATCGCTCCTAAGTGTCTTCTCTGACCTACTTCTGAATGAGCTCTATGGTATATGGAAGAACTGCAGGAGCTGAAGCAGCTTGGTAGACGACTAGAGAAGGACTCAACTCAAATCTGACAGATTGCAGCGCAGAGCACAATTGAAGACCTATGCACTGGCAATAAGTGTGGCAAGGAAGCAATTCTTTGCTGCACATATTGCATCCGCAGGTTCAGTTCCAACAGAATTGTCGAGGGTGGTGAGAGGACTTATACAGAACCCTTCTGCCCTGGCTTTGGAACCATCAGTTAGCCACTACAAGGTTTTGAATGAGGTTTTTTTTGCAGACCGAACCTTTTGTATTCAAGCTGACCTGGATACTACTGATTGTGCAGAGTCTTTTGTGGGGACATCCAGTAACCTCTGATTTGGATATATTGGATCAGTTTCAGTTTGTGACTCCTGAGGACGTGAACAAGCTGCTTGGAATAGTGTGTCCTACCACTTTACTCTTGCCCAACATGACTTATACTATCTAGCAAGGAGCTTTTTTTTAGAGGGTCTGGTTGAGATCATAAATGCTTCTCTGAGGGAAGGTTAGATGCATCCTTCTCTAAAGGAGGCAATTATTAGGCCTCTTCTAAAGAAGCCTACATTAGAACCCTCAGAGTTAAGCAATTATAGGCTTGTCTCCAACCTCCCATGGTTGGCCAAGGTAATTGAGAGGGTGGTGGCCTCTCAGCTCCAGGCAGTCTTGCATGAAGAATATTATCCATACTCATTTCAAACTGGTTTTCAGGTGGAGACTGCCTTGGTCAGCTTGATAGATGATCTCTAATTAAGAATTGACAGAGGAAGTGTGACTCTGTTAGTCCTTTTGGATCTCTTGGTGGCTTTCGACACCATAGACCATGGTATCCTTCTGGACAGTCTGAGGGGGATGGGTATAGGAGGCATTGTTTCAGAATGATACCACTCATACCTCTTGGGCAAACTACAGAGGTTATTGCTTGGAGACTGTTGTTCTACAAAGCAAGAGCTTTTGTATGGTGTTCCTTGGGGTTCCATTTTGTTTCCAATGCGTTTTAACATCTTTATGAAACCATTGGGAAAGATCATCAGGGGATTTGGTACAGGTGCTATCAGTACACTAATGACTCCCAAATCTATTGGTCCATGTCAGCTTCATCAGATAATTGCATAACTTCCCTAAACGCCTGCCTGGAAGCGGTAGTGGTCTGGATAAGGGATAACAAAATGAGGCTGAATCCAAACAAGACAGAGGTGCTCATTGTAGGGAGCTATAACAGGAGATGGGATAGATCTACCAGTTTTAGATGGGGTTACACTCCTCCAGAATGAAAAGATTCACAGTTTGGGAGTGCTTCTGGAGCCAACTCTCTCTTTGATATCTGAGGTGGAGGTGGTGGCCAAGAGTGCTTTTTATCAGCTTCGGCTGATATGCCAACTGTGTCCTTTCCTGGAAGAGTGTGACCTTAAGACGGTGGTGCACATGCTGGTCACCTTCAGGCTTTACTACTGCAATGCATTATTTGGGCTGCCATGGTACATAGTCCGGAAACTACAATTGGTACAGAATGCTGCTGCCAAGTTGGTCTCCAGGTTGTCCTGAAGAAATCATACCACTCTTGTTTTGAAAGAACTACACTGGCTACGAATACATTTCAGGGCAAAACACAAAGTGCTGGTTATTACCTATAAAGCCCTTAACAGCTGGGGCCCAAGGTATTTAAGAGAATGCCTTCTTCGTTATGAACCCTGCCGCCTATTGAGATGATCAGGAGAGTTTTGTCTGAGGGTGCCGCTGGCTCTTCTGGTGGAGACTCAGAAGGGAGTCTTCTCTGTAGTTGCTCCAGGGCTGTGGAACTCACTTCCTGCTGAGATTAGAGCTGCTCCATCCCTGATGGCTTTTAAGAAACAACTGAACACACATCTCTTCAGCCAAGCTTTTTAGTTGAAGTTTTAGCTGATGTTTTTTAGTTGTATCGATTGTTTTAACTTTAAATTTTATATATGTTTTAAATTTATTTATTTATTAAATTGTTCGTTTTGTTGTTCTACACCACCTAGAGACTTTGGTAGTGGGTGGTATATAAATCTGTTAAATAAATAAGTAAATAAGTAAATAACTTGCACAACAGCACTACTGTGCAACTGTGTGCATGTTATGTTACACTGAGTGTGTAATGTTGCACAGTTTGTCAACCAGTAATATTACTCAGGATTTATGCTAAAGGGCTAGATTTCAATAGAATTGCTCAGAAGTAATTTAGTCTGGATGTCACCTACTGTGAAGAAAAGGATGACCATTACGCATTACACCATTGCCAGCCTGGTGTAGTGGCTGGACTAGAACCAAGGAGATCTGAGTTCAAATCCTTTTTCAGCTATGGAAGTTACTGGGTGACCATGGACCAGTCTAACATAACATGTTTAAGTCTAATATAAACATAACCATGTACACCACTCTGGGCTCCTTGGAAGAAGAGAGGGATATACATCTAGATCGATTGATCGACAGACAGACAGAATTAGGGGCCATTTTCCTATCCACATTTAATAATGAAAATAATTATCACACTTACTAGACATCTGTGATTCTACTGCTTGTAAGAAGCCCTTTCGTATTCTAGTCGTCTTGTCTCACAGATGCAGTGAAAGAACAGACTGTCCGTAATTCGTCAAGTTAAAAAACAACACATCTCCCTTGCCTAGTTCTTTGGCGCCTGCTTTTGGAACCCTTTCAATGCTCATGACTCAAGATAGAAAAAGCTTACCTACACCCTGGCTTTGCACACACTAGGTGCTGCTGAGAACATGGCCAGATCTTTTCATGACTTCATGCTTAAAACTTTTTAGAAAGGCTTCTTCCACATCTCCCCTCAAGGTAAAATTAGACATTGATTTACCAGGGAATGTCTGCCTGCCATGGGTTATATATATTGTATTGATTTATTATATTTATATCCAGCTTTTTTGCCAAGATGTTATTAATACAATTTCTGTGGAGTCACAGGCAACTGTGCTAATGTTATGTTTTACCATGTGCATAACACTGACAGTCTGTCAGCTGCTGAGTAACTTTCTCTGGATGTCAACCAACAACTTGAGTTTTGAGAGTGGATCTCACCATCAGAATAACTCCATGCATTATTTTTTAAAAATTGGCTTGCATTGTTGGAATGTTATAGAACATCTATCTTGGATGCTCAATTCTGTGACCACAAAATATATATGAACTAGCTGACTTGGCGCAGAGCATCTGCACCCCTAGTTCTCCCTGACCCTCCCCCCACTTCAGCCTCATTCCATTCTCTCCCCTCCCCCAGTTCATTTCCACCCCCACCCTCCCAGTTTGTCCTCCCTGGGCAGCCAGGCATCTCCTCCCTGCTCGCCTCCGCTTCTCCTCCCCACCACTTCTAAAAATCATCAGTTTCAAGCACTAACTATTCGCCACCGCTGCTGCCTTTCCTCCCTCCCACCTCCGCTGCCGTTTCCCCACAAGACTAGCCTCTACCGCCGTCCCCCCTGCTTTGCCCACCCACCTGCCACCGTTGCCGCCATTTTCTCCCCGTCCGGCCGCCCTTTTCCACCCGCCTGCCCTCTTCCCCCCACCTGCCAGCTGCGCGACCGCTCACTGACATTTTGTTTCCCCACTGGCCAACTGGCTGGCTGCTGCTGCTGCCGCCACCGCCCCATTTCCCCCACTCCTGACTGTCCTGTCACTATCCCAAGTTCTCATGAGAGCTGCCATGCATGGGATTAGTGATGGGTATGCCTAGGAGAAATAAATATATAGATGAACTCCATCCACAAGATGTTTTCTAATTATTGTGATCAGAGTTCTCACAATATGGTTATTTTGTTTATTACATTTATTGGGCACCTTTCTGCCAATGTCACTTCTTCCTGTGATACAGCCAACTGTGGCTGCTGATGGAGGCAATTCTGAGACGTAGTTGCCCCCATCCAGGTCATTGGAGGGGGCTTAGCTATTATAGATATAGATATAGATACAGATATAGATACAGATATAGATAACATTTTTAATATCCTGCTCTTCCTCCAAGGAACCCAGAAAGGAGTATTACATACTTAGGTTTCTCCTCACAACAGCCCTGTAAAGTAGGTTAGGCTGAGAGAGAAGTGACTGGCCCAGAGTCACCCAGCAAGTATCATGGCTGAATGGGGATTTGAAGTTGGGTCTCCCCGGTCCTAGATCAGCACTCTAACCACTACACCACACTGATTCATATATATGTACATGCTGTTCTTCCGCCAAGCTGAAAGTGGTGTATATAGTTATGTTTATCCTCACAACAACCCTGTGAGGTAGGTTAGACTAAGAGATAAGTGACTGGCCCAAAGTCACCCAGTGAGTCTTACCAAACCCCCTGAAAAGCCAGCCTCTCCCACAGTGTCACACTCCCTCACATTTACCTTCCAGCACAATATAAATAATCAGCTAGAGAGGAGGAGAAGTGCCAGACTCTGGGCCAGAAGGTTGCCCCTTTATGGTTGCCCCTTTATGCCCACTCTGCAGGCAGGGAGGCAGAGCCCAGAGGAGTAGCCTTAGCTCAGAAGCGCTCCAGCTGCTATTGGGGCAACTTGTCTCATAGAGCTGTCCGTGGTGCTGCAATCCACCTCTTCTTGTTATCATGCTCTGTCTGCTCTGAGGCTCAGTGTGTTGCTGTCCCCTGTGGCTAGACCACTGAAACCCTGGACAATCTCCTCCCACCCCAAGAGATCATTCATTTGCCTTTCCAAGAGAACGAACAAGGTTCCAGGGAAGCCCCTGGCTTTCACCCAACACCTTGCAGCAGGAAGTATTCCTAGATGAGGCAAACCTTGTCTCAGTGTCAACAACAACAACAAATATTTATATACTGCTTTTCAACAAAAGTTTCCAAAGTGAATAGAGAAATGATAGATAGATTAGATAGATAGATAGATAGATAGATAGATAGATAGATAGATAGATAGATGGATCCCTGTCCTCCAAAGGGCTCACAATCTAAAAAGAAACACAAGATGGACACCAGCAACAGTAATTTGAGATACTGTGCTGGGGGTGGATAGAGCCAGTTACTCTCCCCCTGTTAAATAAAGATAATCGCCATGTTAAAAAGGTGCCCCTTTGCCCAGTTAGCAGGGATCTGGTGCAGTTGTCTCAGCATATCTCCTGTCTGATCAGTTTGACCCTTGGCTTGATTTGGACTCCTGATTACCTGAATTATCCGCTTACTTGGCTTGATGCTTGACTTGTTCCTGACTCCTGGCTCCTTTATAACTCTCTGGCTCCTGACTTGGCTTTGATTACTTGGCTTTGACACTCAGCATGCTCCTGAATTCTGGCTCCTGCCTAGACATCTATCCTGTTTGATCCTTGGTGTGTCTTTGGCTCTCCCAGTCCTGGATTTAAACTTGCACCCTCTCTTGACTGCTGTCCATGGCTCAGCCTCCTGAAACTTGCCTGGCTGCCTTACAGACTGTTTGTCTGTCTGTCTGTCTGTCTATTGAGAGCTCAGAGAAGTTTGCATAGTACCTACAAACATGAGGAAGGTGCTGTAACTCCATGGAAGAGCACATGTTTTGCATGCAGAAGATCCCAAATTCAATTCCTGGAATCCCAGCAAGGACTCAGAAAGATTCTAGTCTGAAGCCCTGGAAAGCTGTTGCCAGTCAGTGAAGAAAAAGCTAAACCTAGAGGGACCAATTGTCTGATTCAGAAGAAGGCATCTTCATATATTCATCCCTGCAAGATAGGCCATCCTTACCATACATATGCCACCTTGGAACCACATGAAAGAAAAGTAGGAAATTCATACATAAAATAGCATCTGGATTTTTACTACAATGGCGTCTGCTTCTGCTCCCAACACCAATGTCACAAATTACCCAATGATAAGCCAAAAGTTAAAGGCAACTGGATGAGAACCAAACAGAGAAGGGATGTGCCAGGAGAGGCCTTGTGCACACAGATGAAATGCCCGTCTCTAGCCCGCCCTCCAAATTACATCCAGTCATTTTGTTGTTAAAGGAACGGAAAGAACATAATGTCACAGCACAGCCACTGTTATTCTACGAATAGGGTTCCATAAAAATGACACATGCTTCACTTCACAGCACCTCTTAAATAAAGGAAGTAATTTAAACTGCCTCAGGACCATTTGGCAAGTCAAGATAAAGTTCCAAAGCGACTGATTGGCTTCAATTAACAAATGTCTGACCCAGCGTGTGTGTTCTGTGTTGTACAGTTCCTGACAAATACAAATGCAGCTGGCTTTATTTATCACAACAGATAATAGCATTGCCCCACATGATCTATGATGACTGGGTATAACTAATGATATTACTGCCCATGATATTACTGGCTTGTATAAATAAGGAAACATAAAACCATTAGACATGCTCTCTCTCTCTCTCTCTCTCTCTCTCTCTCCACAACTCCAAAGGCACACCTGAATGTTGAGTCTTCAAAACCTATGATGATTTGGAAGAGTGTTGACCATTCACTTGAGCAGGACCCACATACGTATAACATCTTACAAGATGATAAGTTGCCATGTGGTGCAAAACATAGTCATTTTGAGAAGCCCTGCTGCATTGGGAGAGACCACCTCCTTCCTAGAAAGCATCCAGGGTGAGAGACTGGTGTGGGCTGTCTGCCTGTTGTTGTGGCTGCTGCTGTGTTGAACATCTGCCTGCAGGAATGGGGGGCAAAGGCATGTCCACCTGCCAGCCCCCTGCCGACCTGCAGAACTGTGGCCTTTGGCAGTGGCTGCTTCGCAGGATCAGGGCCAGGACTGAGCCAGCAGTTCTTGCTGCCAGCTGACCAGAGGGGCTATCTCTGGCCCTATATAGGAACGCTGCCTGTGGCAGCGGGCCCGCCACCAGCGGGGTCACCACTGAAGGGGTGACACCAAAGGGGATCACCCCTATGGGAGGGCCACTTTGGGGGACAGCGAGGGCCGGGCCTCTTGGCCCAGGTATATTTTAAGTGGTGGGCATTTAATAATGGGGCTTCTGTTTTAATTAGTCCTGGTTGAGGATTTTTTTAGAATGTTTCTGGGCTTGCCTGGGGATGGGGAGACAGGAGGCGTGTCCACTGACTGTGGGGCAGCCATCCCGGTGGTGGTGGGGAACAGAAGAAGTAACGTTGGCAGGTCAATGGGTAATTACAGGGGAAGGGGACATAGAAATCTAACAGCTATTTCCCCTTCTGGTTGTCCTGTCAGCTCTTTGACCTTGGGGAGCAGTGCCAACCACCCTTGGAACCTCACCTTGCTCCTCTGTAATGCCAGGTTGGTCTGGAACAAATCAGAAACCATCCATGATTTGATTCTGGATAAAGGTGCCGACCTAGTATGTATTACAGAGACCTGGTTGGGGGAGACTGGGGCCCCAGTGTGGTCCCAGCTTCTCCCTCCAGGGTACTCTGTTGAGGAGCAGGTGAGGGTCCGCGGGCGGGGAGGTGGAGTGGCTGTGGTCTATAAGAATAATATCTCCCTTACCAAGATCCCTATTAGAGTGTCTGACCATATTGAATGTGTGTACTTAAGTTTGGGGACCATGGATAGACTGGGACTTCTGTTGGTGTACCAATCGCTCCGCTGCTCAACGGAGTCCCTAACTGAGCTGACAGACATGGTCTTGGGTTTGGTGTTGGAGTCTCCCAGGCTTGTGGTGCTGGGGGACTTCAATGTTCATTTCGGGACCAATTTGTCTGGGGCGTCTCAGGAGTTCATAGCAACCATGACGACTATGGGCCTATCTCAAGTGGTCTCGGGACCGACGCGCACTGAAGTCACACTCTTGATTTGATCTTTCACTCTGATCAGGGTGGTGTTCCGTGGGTGGGGAATCCTGTGATTTCCCCATTGTCACTGACGGACCACCATCTGGTTAAGGTTGGACTCACAGTCACACCCCACCTTCACAGGGGCGAGGGACCTATTAGGATGGTCCACCCGAGAAGGTTATTGGATCCTATAGGATTTCAAGAAGCCTTGGAGGGATTTAATGTTGACTCTGTCGGCGATCCTGTTGATGCCCTGGCGGAGAATTGGAACAGCAAACTCACCAGGGTGGTAGACCTGATCACTCCTAAGTGTCCTCTCTGACCCACTTCAAAACTGGCCCCTTGGTATATGGAAGAACTACGGGGGCTGAAGCAGCAAGGTAGATGACTGGAGCACAGGTGGAGAAAGACTCAGCTTGAATCCAACAGATTGCAACAGAGCTCATTTGAAGACCTATGCTCAGGCCATATGTGTGGCACAGAAGCAATTCTTTTCTGCCCGTATTACATATGCAAGTTCACGTCCAGCGGAGTTGTCCAGGGTTGTGAGAGGGCTAATATGTGCCCCTCCTCCCTTGAATCAGAATCTGGAACCACCTACCTCCTGCTGTGATGTCTTTAATGAATTCTTTGTGGACAAATATCTCATATTTGGGCCGACTTAGATTCCATCTCCACAATTACTTCAGTGTCTGATGTGGAGGTGTCCAGCAACTCCTCTTATGTGGTTAGGTTGGATCAGTTCCAGTTTGTGACTCCTGAGGATGTGGACAAGCTGATTGGAATGGTGCAGCTCACCACTTGTTCTCTTGATCCTTGCCCGACATGGCTTATATTATCTGGCAGGGGGGTTGTTGTAGAAGGCCTGGAAGAGATTATAAATGCTTCTCTGAGGGAAGGTAGGATGCCTCCTTGTCTTAAGGAGGCAATTATTAGACCACTTCTGAAGAAGCCTACTTTGGATCCAGCAGAGCTGAGTAACTACAGGCCTGTCTCCAACCTTCTGTGGCTGGGCAAGGTAATTGAGAGGGTGGCGGCATCTCAGCTCTAGACAGTCTTGGAAGAAACGGATTATCTAGACCCATTTCAAACTGGCTTCCGGACTGGCTATGGGGTGGAGACTGCCTTGGTCAGCCTCATGGATGATCTCCAACTGGGAATTGACAGAGGAATTGTGACTCTGTTGGTCCTTTTGGACTTTTTGGCGGCTTTCAATACTATCAAACATAGTATCTTTCTGGAGCGTCTGAAGGGGTTGGGGGTGGGAGGCACTGCTCTGCAGTGGTTCTGCTCCTACCTCTCAGGCAGGTTCAAGATGGTGTCCCTTGGAGACTGATGTTATTCAAAATATGAACTTTTGTATGGTGTCCCTCAGGGCTCCATATTGTCTCCGATGTTGTTTAACATCTACATGAAACCGCTGGGAGAGTTCATCAGGAGATTTGGTGCTGGGTGCTATCAGCATGCTGATGACACCCAAATCTATTTCTCCATGTTGGCATCATCGGGAGAGGGTATAACCTTCCTAAATGCCTGTCTGGAGGTGGTAATGGGCTGGATGAGGGATAACAAACTGAGACTGAATCCAGATAAGACGGAGGTACTCATTGTGCGGGGTCGAAACTCAAGAGACAATTTTGATCTGCCTGTTCTGGATGGGGTCACACTTCCCCAGAAAGAATAGGTATGCAGTCTAGGGGTGCTTCTGGATCCAGGTCTCTCTCTGGCATCCCAGGCTGAGGCCGTGGCCAGAAGTGTGTTCTATCAGCTTCGGCTGATACGCCAGCTGAACCCGTTTCCTGAGATAGACGACCTCAAAACAGTGGTACATTTGCTGGTAACCTCCAGACTGGATTACTGCAATGCGCTCTATGTGGGGCTGCCCTTGTATGTTGTCCGGAAACTACAGTTGGTCCAGAATGCGGCAGCCAGGCTGGTCTCTGGGTCATCTAGGAGAGACCATATTACTCCCGTATTGAAGGCGTTACACTGGCTGCTGATATGTTTCTGGGCAAAATACAAGGTGCTGGTCATAACCTATAAAGCCCTAAACAGCTTGGGCCCTGGGTATTTAAGAGAACGTCTTCTTCGTCATGAACCCCACCGCCCATTGGGATCATTAGGAGAGGTCCATCTGCTTTTGCCACCCGCTCGTCTGGTGGCTACTCAGGGATGGGCCTTCTCTGTTGCTGCCCCGAGGCTTTGGAATGCGCTCCCTAGTGAAATAAGAGCCTCCCCATCTCTGACAATTTTAAAAAAGTCTTTAAAGACACATTTGTTCAAGCAGGCTTTTAAATGATATTGTTTTAATTGTTTTAATGTTGTTTTTAGAATATTGTTTTTTTAAAATTGTTTTTAAATTGCTGTGTTTTAAATTTTGTTTTGTTTTGGTTTTTTTGTTTTTAACTAACATTTTATCTTTGTTTTATTTATTATTATTTATTATTATTATTATTATTATTATTATTATTATTATTAAAACTTTTATACCGCCCTTCCAAAAGGCTCAGGGCGGTTTACATTAAAACATCTTAAAATCAGTTAATAATTAAAATAAAAATTATAAAACATAACAATGATTATTTGGTTGTAAACCGCCCAGAGACATAAGTTTTTGGCGGTATAAAAATATGTTAAATAAATAAATAATAAAAATAAATTTCTAGGGTTGTGTTTCTGGCTCCACTACCAGGCTGAGCCATGGGCAGATACCTGTAGGTGGCACAGGGCTCAAAGTTGGAGCTGGGAGAAGCAGTGAGCCAGTAGTCCTGAGCAAGCCAAGAGTCAGGTCAAGCAGACAAATCAGGAGCCAGAGATCAATCAGGAAGCCAAAAGTCACGAACAAACCAATGGCCAAGCCTAGCAGATGAACCAAGAGCCAGGGATTAACAGGGAGGCAGAAGCCAGGAACAGAGTTAAAGGCCAAACAGAGCAGATAAGCCAGGAGCTGGAAGTTAAGCAACAAGCCAGAAGATAGGAACAAAGCCTGGAGTCAGGAAGTCAAATAGTCAGACCAGCAGAAGCAGAGACAATGCACCAGTACCAAGAAGGAGAGCTGGCCTTGAGGAGGAGATCTGGCCTTGTGGGCATCAATTGTCCCCTATGCTATGCCAGGTCTGCTCTGGTTTGCATTAAAATGGGAGACTAGATGTGCGAGCACTGAAACATATTTGCCTTAGGGGATGGGGCTGCTCTGGAAAGAGCATCTGCATGCTTGCAAGCACCTGTATGTTTCCAAATTCCCTCCCTGGCAGCATCTCCAAGACAGGGCTCAGAGAGACTCCTGCCTGAAACCTTAGATAAGCTGCTGCCAGTCCATGTAGACAATACTGAGCTAGGTGGACCCATGCTCTGACTCAGTATATGGCAGCTTCCTATGATCCTAGATATACCCTTCTGTTTTAAAGGTAAAGTGTGCCTTCAAGTCTATTTTGACTCCTGGTGTCCACAGAGCCCTGTGGTTGTCTTTGGTAGAACACAGGAGGGGTTTACCATTGCCTCCTCCTGTGTAGTATGAGATGATACCTCTCAGCATCTTCCTATATCGCAGCTGCCAGATGGTGTTTCCCATATCTCGGATACATAGCAGTTGGGATTCGAACCGGCAACCTTCTGCTTATTGGTCAAGCATTTTCCTTCTGTGCCACTTAAGGTGGTGTCCCTTCTGTTTTACAGACAGCCAAAACACCCCCCTCCCCCGGACAGAGCCTGTATAGGATCTGGAGGCCCAAAGGCTTGCCATAATAAAGCAAGCTGCTATGAGAGGCAAAAGTCAGCAGAGTCTCCGTCTAGGCTTAGGTAGGTCCTGACTCCCACTATCAATGGTAGGGCAAACGAGGTAAAACATCTCATGGCATAAAGCAATAGGCTGGTTCTCATGGCCAACCGTTGAGCAGGAGGAGCATCCAACCAAACGACAAGCCCCACCTGTGCTCCCAAGAAATGGTCATGTATCCGCAAAAATCAAGTTAGGAGCAGAGGGCAGTGGTAGTCTGCTAGCCTTAATCAGGGACCAGGGTAGGACAGCAGTGCCCAACCCACATTGTGCACTGTATCATGGAGAGAGGAAAAGCCTGCTCTGTACCGTCTTACTCAGATCGCAGCTAACCCCCAAACCCTTTCCCCTCCTTGAAGTTTGCCAACACACAACTGTTCCTCAAGAGTGTGCATGGGACTTGGAGCCTGGCTGAATGCACCTCCTACATAGGTACATAGGAAGCTGCCATATACTGAGTCAGACCATAGGTCCATCTAGCTCAATATTGTCTACACAGACTGGCAGTGGCTTCTCCAAGGTTTCAGGCAGGAGTCTCTCTCAGTTTCCATCTAGGGAACTTGGAACCTTCTGCGTGCAAGCAGGCAGGTGTTCTTCCTAGAGCAGCCCCATCCCCTAAGGGGAATATCCTACAGTGCTCACACTTGTAGACTCCTTTTCAAATGCAAGCCATGGTGGGCCCTGCTTAGCAAAGGGGACAGTTCATGCTTGCTACCACAAGACCAGCTACAAGCTCATTGTCTTTCTGTTTTTTTTAAAGATTAAAGAATAGGGACGTATCCTGCCAATCACAGACAGGGATGTATCCTGCCAATCAATCGCATTTGCCTCATACCAACTGCAAGGCATTTATCTCCCTATGTGTATCTCGCTTCCTGACTGCTAAGATCTCTGCTGGAGACCTTGCTCAAGGTGCTTCATGACTGCAAGGTCCACTGGGCAGGCCTCTGGTGCAGTGCCTCCTCTGCCGTTCTGCCTAGGCTACGCAACTCACTCTCCCAAGTTGCCTGCAAGTCAATGTGGCTATATGCTTTCAGACGTCTTGCTGAGGCTTCTTTTAACACAAGTTTCTGAGATCTGGCTGGATTTTATGCTGAAGGCTGGGGTGTTTCCCACTCTGACTATATGACTATATGTGTGGGTCAAACTAATGACAGGCGCAACCCACCAATTTAAACCTAAATCTACCCAAATCTGTATAGAGCCAATTGTTTTTAGAACAAATACGATGCATGGGTGAGGGGATCGGAACCCTCCCCCATCCCTCCCCATCTTGGAGAGCAGTCTGAGCCCAGGTGCACATCTGGTCTGACGTTTCTAAACAAATGAATTGATATTTTTGACCACTAGGTGGCAACAACATGCAGTTTATCTTACACTCCTCCCCTTTTGGTTTCAACGGATTATTTAAGATGGAGAGGAAGAGCAGGAAAAGGAGGAGGAGGAGGAAACCAGAAGGAATCACCTTTAAAAATGAGATTGGAAGAACTATTACAAATATATCTGTCTCTGCCTACCAACATACTTCATGGCTATAAATTTAGGATGGCTTCACATGAGACGATACAAGTAGAACCACCAGTCTCTGAATCTTGGTGACAAGTGCATTCCCCCCATTCTCTCTCTCTCTCTCACACACAATGTTTAATTTGGTTGTGTCATCCAAACCCGCTAAGGTTGACATATTCCGCCTGACTTGCAGGTCAAAACCTGACATCTGTAACCAAGGTTTGAAGCTGGTTACAGATGTTGAGTTTGGAACTGCAAGTCAAGAGCATTATATTTGCAGGATTATTTTATTGATTGATTGATTTGATTTGATTTGATTTGATTTCTATACCGCCCTTCCAAAATGGCTTAGGGGGGTTTACACAGAGAAATAATAAATAAATAAGATGGATCCCTGTCCCCCAAGGGCTCACAATCTAAAAAGAAACATCAGATTGACACCAGCAACAGTCATTGGAGATACTGTGCTGGGGGTGGATAGGGCCAGTTACTCCCCCCCTGCTAAATAAAAAGAATCACCACGTTAAAAGGTGCCTCTTTTGGATGGCATAACCAATGGTTTGGATGGCATGACCACTGTCGGCATATTGCCCCTGCCACCCTGTAAGTCGCCACGAGCTCCTGGAATTGGCTTCTATCATGTTGTTGGTAACACATGCTAAAAGCTGGGGAGCTCTCTTTGAATGGCATTTTCAAAATGCACTTGTTTCTAGATTATCAGCAGGTATTATCGCTGGGGTTCTTTGTTCTGAGGGTGCCTCAGCAGAATGCCGTCCAAGGTAACAATAGTTGTAAAGGTTGTTGCTCTGTCATTCTTTCTTGTGGGGGGAACCATAGCAGCTCCATATAGACTGGCATCTACACATTTACCTCTAGCTTTGCTGGGAACATCTCTTCAGAGCTCACTGAGTCCTTCTACAAAATGAAAGTTTTGTCAATGCTTAGTCTAGATTTTACAGTTTTGCTGCCACAGTTTTTCCAGTGAGCAGAATATGACATCAGGTATATGATATACCTTGAAAAAAATTTTCGACAGCCCTCTGAAAAATCCCAGGAGCCACTAAAATGTCAAAAGAGAGCTGGTGGTAATGAAGCAGTCCCTTAGGAATATTAAATGTCCCATAATGCTTAGAACTATCCTTTGTGGGAATTTGGAGGTATGCATTTCTTCAGTCAGTTTTGGGGAAGGTTTTCTCTTGAAGGTTTTTGCCCTCAATCCTGGGAATGGGTTACACATGTATCCACCTTAGCTACAAAGTTCAGGCTAACGTTTCAGTTTTCACATATCCTTATGTGAGCATCGGAATTCCACACATGACCATCAGAACAACCCAGTCAGAGAACAGGACAAATTCAATAATGCCTCAACCCTGTAACCACACTGATTCTGGACCTAATGCACTGCATAAGATATTGAACAGGATTTTTTTTTTTAAAGAAAGATTGGTATCTGGATCTACAACAATCCTGCCAGTTACTACATTTAGGATAGCAAGTGCCCCTCCGCATAGCTCAGGGTGTTTTTCAAGAACCACTTCAGCTTCAAATGAGCCAAAATAATTGATGTTTGTCCAGTTCAGGTCCTGGATGGATGGATGGATGGATGAACATTAGAACAGCCCTGCTGGATCAGGCCCAAGGTCCATCGAGTCCAGCATCCTGTTTCACACAGTGGACCACCAGATGCTGCTGGAAGCCACAGGCAGGAGTTGAGGGCATGCCCTCTCTCCTGATGTCACTCCCCAGCAACTGGTACTCAGAGGCATCCTACCTTTGAGGCTGGAAGTGGCCCACAGCCCTCCGACTAGTAGCCTTTGATAGACCTCTCCTCCATGAAGTTATCCAAACCCTTTTTAAAGCCATCCAGGTTGCTGGCTGTCACCACATCTTGTGGCAGAGAATTCCACAAGTGGATTATGTATTGTGTGAAAAAGTACTTCTGTTTGTTGGTCCTAAATTTCCTGGAAATCAATTTCATGGGATGACCCCTGGTTCTGGTGTTATGGGAGAGGGAGAAGAACCGCCCAGAGATGAAAGTTTGGGGTGGTATACAAATTTGATAAATAAATAAAATAAAAATGAATTTCTCTCTATCCACTTTCTCCACACCATGCATGATTTTATAGACCTCTATCATGTCTCCCTGCAGTCATCTTTTTTCTAAACTAAATAGCTCCAGGTGTTGTAGTCTTGCCTCATAAGAAAGGTGCTCTAGGCCCCTGATCATCTTGGTTGCCCTCTTCTGCACCTTTTCCATCCAGATGGATGGATGGTTCAGTTTTTATATGGCCTTTCATAAGGCATCCCAAGGTGATTTACAAAAGTTAAAATACAATAAAACTCCATAAAAATCACATTTAAAACCTTAAAATCAGTAAAACAGTACAAACCATAAAACACACAACAAAACCCCAACAACCATTAAAAAGACAAACAGAAGCAGGAGAGTGTGGTGTTTTTGGCTAACCCATTCGTTGATCTAGTTCTGCTTCTGAATGGTGCTTTAATTACCTTTTTTCTAGTCCTGGAGTAGAGGTGGGACTAAAAAACAGCCAGCTGCAAGAGCAATGAAGGCAGACTGCACTTGCCTCTCTGTAAATAATATCTATTTCATTAAACCGGTAATATTCCTGATTCAACTCCACTGTCCTGTTCTTGCATACCACAATGCTCTCCTCTGGATTCTACAGAGAGCTGAAAGACCTGGCAGCCCTTAAGGGGTAAGAGCCTGAACAAATAAATAGGTCTTTAGTTTTTTTTTTAAAAGCAGCCATAGATGTCAAAGACTGTGACTGGGAGAGCATTCTAGAACCTGGGGGCAACAACAGAGACAGCCCTGTCTTGGATGCACAACAATTTAGCCTCTCTTAATGTCAGCACAGAGAGCAAAGGCCCCTCTGACAACCTAGCTGGGTGGGCAGAGACCCTTGGCAGCAGGTGGTCTGTCACGTATCCAGGACCCAAACCTATTATTCTTCACTAGTCCTGGCCACAAAAATAGGGCATTTTCCTTTTACTACTACAAAGAGCAAATCAAATGTTTGGTCTGCATATTTTACTTCTAAATAGTTCCTCTTTTTTGTTGCCTTGTATATGTACGGATCATCATCTCTACTGCTCTGAACGATGAACTATGACCAGCATCCCTTAGCCAAAAATAGTTACACTGTAACTGGCTTCACTTATTATGGACAAAGATTACTCAGTGTTAACTTCTATTTAGCATCAGTGGTTCCTCAGTGATATGGATTATCCAAATTCCTTCCAGTCAGATTTTTTTTTAAACTAGGTTTTAGGTCTGAAACTACCTGGATCACGCTGGTGTGCAACTTGTGTCAGGAGATGGATGGGAGGGACCAGCTTATTGTCCTGGACTTCTCAGGGTGGCTCAGTAGCATCCAACATAATATCCTCTAACTGGAGATGCGAAGGAGTGCTGCTGGGACCTTCAGATTCTCTTCCACTGAGCTATGGCTGTCTTCTAATGGGGACATTTTACAGTGCTCACATGTAGTCACTGATTCAAATGCAAACCAAGGCAGATCCTGCCTAGCAAAGGGGAAAATTCATGCTCACTACCACAAAAATAGCTCTCCTCCACCATTTTCTCCTCCGTGGGCATAGCATCCATTGGACGGGGGGGGGGGATGTCCCCCAGCCCAGAGGGTCGGGGGCCAACAAGAGGCCCAAAAGGCTGCCACCGGATGCTGCTGTGCTGTGCTGCACTCTCCTCCATGCTTTCCCCCGTGCTTCCTCCTTCCAGCCCCTCACTGCTGCTCCACCCCCTGGCCTGGGCACCATTTAGGAGCTGAGAAACAGATGCACTCTTCCACATACCATGTGAAGAATCAGGTGAGATTGCTACTCTCGATTTATCCAGATTTCCAGTATGACATGTGGCAGCTACATCAGCAATGCTGAGTGCTAACAGATTTCTACTGTGTTTATTTATTTATTTGTTCACTGGGGCCTCTGCCTAGAAAACAACAATTCCCACACACACATTATGCCAGAGGAGGGGCCGCCTGGCCCCAATCCGCCACCATCCCCAGAGAGAGGACAGCATCCCTGACAGTGTTCCCTCTAACAGGGATTCCCCTATGTTGTTGACTACAATTCCCATAATCCCCAAGCAAAAGCTATTGCAGCTGGGGTTTCTGGGAGCTGTAGTCAACAACATCTCGGAATCCCTGTTAGAGGGAACACTGGTCCTTGGTGGCACCACAACTGGCCCCGATCCACACCATCGTGCTGGTGCTGCTGCAACCACCCTCCTGAAATACTCACTGAATTGTGAGTTCAAGAGACAGGGAGGGAAAGGCTGGGGGGGGGCAGGTTTAAGGTTGCCCCGCCCCTTGTGTCTGATGTCAGATGCAGGGGGTGTGGCTAGGGGCTCTGGGGCACATGTGCAAAGTGCATGTGGGGAGGCCCCCTGGCTACACTTTGTCCTCCGGCTGCCAGGAACCTCACTATACCCCCTGCTCACTTCTCTATCTCTTTTCTTTCAGGGATAGAAATGGAGAAATGATGCCATGGTCAGCATCAGAAGTTGGTATCACTGGGGAGCTGCTGAGAGCCCACTGCTGTTTTCTGGGACCACCGTTGTGCCCGTAGACTTCATGTTGTGCTGGCACAGTAGCTCTCTCATGGTCCACACAGACAAGAGAGTCATGGAGAGCAACTTGCCAAAGGTTCCCTGAAACCTAGAGCTTGCACTGCGGATACTATTTTTGGGTGCTTCAAGTTGTTCAAGAAGTGCAGGCACCACAGAAGTTTGTACTGAAGGACTTCTGCTCTGCCCTCTTGGCCACTGGATCCTACAGGGTTCCAACTTCTCCCTCGTGCTCTTCAACATCTACACAAAGCCACTGGGAGAAGCTTTCTTGAGATTTGGACTGCAGGATCGTCATTCTGCTGACAGCCAGTTTTGACTCTTGTTCACAACAACTCCTAGGGAGGGGATGACAACCCTGAACTGTTGTCTTTTTAAAAAGAAAAAAAAAACAAGCGCAATCCTCTGAGAGACAACATAGTTCTGCTACAAAAATTGCCAGAAACATTCCAGGTGGGTGGGAGAAGCTGTGAAACTGAAAGCATTGCACTGCCTCCGATGTCATGAAGTTGTGATGATTGGAGACAATTCAAATTAGTTCCTCAAAGGATTTGGCTCTGAGTTTTTCAGATGTTACCAAGCTTCTAATTAAGCCATATGTCTTTACTTCTCAAGCACTCAGCAAAATTTCAGGCTTCTTGCAATCATCATCAATATCACAAGCAATGAAGGGCTGAGAGAACCTCTCTCTGTACTGCACCCAATCCTCCTGATCAGTATCAAATGCTTTCATATTTCTATAGGTATCTATTTTCTGTCCAAGAAACTGATGCACTCTTCCACATAGCATGTGAAGAATCAGGTGAGATTGCTGCTCTCGATTTATCCAGATTTCCAGTACGACACATGGCAGCTACCTCAGCAATGCCAAGTGTTAACGGGTTTCTACTGTGTTTATTTATTTATTTGTTCACTGGGATCTCCGCCTGGAAAACAACAAGCCCCCGCCCCACATTATGCAGTGCTAAAGGCTCTACTGTGTTTGTTTATGCTGTGTTCATTTAAACTGCAATAGCCTTTCCTTCATTGATTGGAGAGCCAGGAAGGTGTTTGTTCTTTTGATCAATGACAATACATTAGAAAAATAGACATGGTCTGATGATGCGCTATTGCACTTCAAAACACATCGGCAGTGTATGAAATGGCAGGCTGGGCACTATTTTTCTTTGCATGCCAATATACCTGTATGCAAAAAGACTAGTAGAATATAGAGTTGGAAGGGGTCTTGGAGGTCTTCTTGTTTGACCCTCTGCTTGGTGCAAGAATCTTCTACAGCATCCCAGACAGGTGGCCATCCAGCCTCTGTCTGAAACACTCTAATGAAGGAGAGCTCAGCTAACTGAGCAAAGAGGCATCTTTCAAAGTGATGATTCTCTTATGGTGGCTGACCTATTTATTTATTTACTCACTCATTTATGTATGTATGTATGTATGTATGTACGTATGTATGTATGTATGTATTTATATACTGCCTAGTATAGAAATCTCAAGGCGGTGTACAGAATTGATCCTTGTGTCTTGTGTTTCTTTTTCTTTTTAGATTGTGAGCCCTTTGGGGACCGGGAGCCATATCTCTATTTATTTATTTATTTCTCCTGGGTGTGCCTTGGAATGTGCATCCTGGCGCCCAGCTGATTGACTGGGTGGCGGAGGCGCCTGATTGGCTGAGGCGCACCCAGGAGGCCAGAGGTGGTGGTGGGCCTGGCCGTGAAGGCAAGCAGTGGTGGTGGCAGCAGACCCAGCCACGCAAGCAGCTGGAGACTGGGGCAGAAGGGAGGGAGAGGTAACTGCCGGCCCCAAAGAGCACACATATGCTCTCTGCAGAGTCAGCTAGTATATATATATATTTCTCTAAGGTATACCAGTCACTAATCTCATGTGTGGCAGCTCTTGCAAGATTTCGTGAGAGAGGGGAGGGAGAGAGGAAGGCAAGCAGCTACTGAGAGAAAGCGGTGGCCGGGTGGCAAGAGGAAGCAGTGGCCAGGCCAACTGGCTGCTGGGCAGGGAGAACAAACTGAGGTTGAAGGGGAGGGGGTGAACGGAAGGGAGCCGGGGAGAACAACTGAAGTGATGGCAGGGAGACAGGGAGAACTAGGGGCACAGATGCTCTGTGCCAGGTCAGCTAGTTCTATTGGTTGGTTGGTTGGTTGATTGATTTCTATGTAGGCTGCTTTGGAAACATTTGTTGAAAAGCAGTAAATAAGTATGAGTAGTAGTAGCAGTAGCTCATCACTATATGAAGCAGACCATTCCACTATCAAAAAGTTTTTAGAGCTAGCAAATTCCTCCTCATGTCTAGTCTAGATGTGCTTCCTTGTAATTTCATCCCATTGGTTCTAGCCTTACCCTCAGGTGCAACAGAGAGCAAGTCCACTCCGCTTTCTGTGTGACAGCCCTTCAAATAGTTGCAGACAGCTCTCCCAGCTCCCTTTAGTCTTCTATCCTCCAGACCAAACTTACCCAGCTCCTTCAACTGTTCCTCATTGGTTTCCAGACCCATCACCATTTTGGCTGCTCTCCTCTGAACCCATTCCAGTGTATCAATGTCCTTCTTAAACTGTGGTAGCCAGAAGTGCACACAGTGGTGGAGAAGGTACATATGCGCTTCCGCAGATATTTACTTTTGAGAAACCCTAGGGCAGGTGCTGAATCCTGAAGAATGACAACTGTAGCAACTCATACTGTCTGCCAAAATGGTAAACATGGGGACAAAATAGGGACAATGATTTACCAACAACAGGTAACAGAAAATAAGTTCTGCCTCCAGTAGGGCCCGTTAAAGCATATGTACTGAGTGTCTTTGAAACAAGTTATTGAAACAAGATGTAAGGCTCCAAGGGGGAGGAGGTGTGTTCCTAGCCTTTCTTGAACCCAGAATTACAGGCTGGGGAGGAGATTACTTCATCGCCTCAGTCCTCTTCCTGGCTTGCTACATCCAGCCAGTTCTCTCCAGGGAAACTTCCAACTCCCAGGCTCAAGAGCAACCCCCTTCATTGGCTGCCTTGGCGTTAAACGCCCTAGAGCTGACAGGGCTTAAAGCCTACTCCAAGCCCCACGCCCTCCCTGGTCTCGCTTCCTGTTTCCTGCCACGCCCAACATGGCTGCCCCACTGGAGCTGCTCCCTTCAGCTCTCCCTGCCTCACCTGCTCAACTCCACCGGGACCCAACCAGCCTGGAATCATTTCACTCCTGCTTCCTTCAGGGAAGACAGAAGTTCCAAAGGAGGGATGCCATTCTCCCTGCTGGACTCCATAGGACCATGCAGGTAAGCAGGTAAGGTGGCATCCTGACACAATGTAGCTGATTTCCAGCTATCCAGAAACAAGGTATCTGATTTCCCCCATCTTGTCTCTATATGGAGAAGGATCCCAACTAGGTCATTTCTTCCCAGACCTCAGACAGGGAGAGAAGGAAACATAATGCAATGTAAAAGGTTTGAGAAAATAAACTTTTCATCTTCAGGGGGGAAATGGTCTAGGGGACCTCTCAAAGGAATGCAAATATCCCAGAGAAATGAAGAGAAAGATGACCTACATGACTGTTTGATCCCAGGGTCATCAAAATGAAAAGAAGAGCATGAACAAAAGATAATATCCTTCCTAAAGAAGAACTCTAAAATATGAATTGGGACAGCCCCAAGGGCAGCACCAGAAGCATTTCAAAAGTGTGAGTGAATATGCATGTTTGAAAGGAAGGATTGAGGGCAGATTCCACAGAAGGCTGGAAGAAAAATGTAATTTGAACTTTGACTTTGCTCATTCCATGGGGCGGGCGGGAGAAAGAAAACTGGAGTGTAGTGGCATAAGATAAAGTGTTTCCCTAAATTACTTTAGCAATGGCTGAGGAACATTGATGGGGTGACAGGAGCTGCCAGTCACATGATCAGGGCCCACTGGTGCTGTAGATGGATGGTTCTCTGTCATTCCCTGGAGACTGAAGTGAGTTGCCACATACAGCTCTGTTGGTGCAGCATCTGTCTACCTGGTCAAGATGGAAAGGAAGGGGATATTAGCTCTGTTCGATTGTTAGGTTCAACACACACACCTAGACATTCACACAACCAAGAATTGGAGGATAGGAGGCAGCAAACCCAGCTAGTACTGCCTGTGAGAACCCATTGGAGGCCCTCCAAATCAGCCCAATCAAATGTGTGTAGGCCAGATCCTGTACCTGAGTTTTTTTACCAGGGTAAGATGAAAAGAGGAGCCATCATACCTTGGTATTTGCTTATGTTTCAGCACTTCCCTTTCTCTGCAGCTCCCAGCAGCCGGCTGCCATGTTTGTCATAGAGTGCTGCGGCTAGATGGACCAAGAAGATGAGAGCTGCTGGTTCACTGGAGGCTGCTTGTCTACTGGGACACCTCCTTCAAGCCTTGGAGGCACCCAAGCCTTCTGATCACATAAGTGCTACCATCTCAGAAGCGACATTTGCCTCTTCAGATGAATGCCATCATAATAGTGAGTGGCTGAGGGGGTAAGTGGCTGGCCTAGGGTGAGATTTCCAGCCCCATTTGAGATGCTGTACCCTGTCCCGTGGACCATCAGCATGCATATGGCATCCACGCATGCATGGGTACCATTTGACCGGTCAGCAACACCATGCTGACCAGGCAAATGGTGCCCACACATAGACTTAGGAACATAGGAAGCTGCCATATACTGAGTCAGACCATTGGTCCATCTAGCTCAGTATTGTCTACACAGACTGGCAGTGGCTTCTCCAAGGTTGCAGGCAGGAATCTCTCTCAGCCCTATCTTGGAGAAGCCAGAGAGGGAACTTGAAACCTGCTCTTCCCAGAGTGGCTTCATTCCCTGAGGGGAATATCTTGCAGTGCTCACACATCAAGTCTCCCATCCATATGCAACCAGGGTGGACCATGTTTAGCTAAGGGGACAAGACCAGCTCTCATCCTAAATCCTACACAGATGCCATGTGCATGCTGATGGTCCATGGGACGTTTTGGGGCCAGTTCTACCCCCACAGGAAGCTGGAAGAGGCAGTGGAGAGGCTCTCCTTTTTCTGAAAGTCTCCTTTTTAATTTCCGGAAAAGTGCTAGAACTGTGCTTCAAACTGCAGTTCGGGCACATCCCTATTATTGGGATTGTCAGTTTTCTGTCAAATATCCCATTTCTAAAAAATGGATTCTTTCATAAAATCCATTAGTAACATAATAACATGATCCAATATCAGTCAAACTGGACAGTTTACAATTAACAATTTCTGGCTGAGTTTCTCTAGAAAGCATGTATGGCTAGATAATAAACAGAAGTGCAGAGCTCTTTGGGCATGCTAGTTAACATGTGAACAATTTTCAGTCTCTTCATTTCCCCGTCTTAAAATTTAAATGATGAAAGGAAGTTTATGCTACTGAATTGTCATGTCTTAAAATATTTACAAGGATTCCTAAAAAAGTAATATTCAAGGAATGCCTTGAATTTATTTGAATGTAATATTCAAGCCACATTCAGTGTGCTTCATCCACCACCCCGCGCACATCACATATTTCAGTTCAAATACTTTGGGCTATTGGAAAGGGGGGAAAAAAGAACTTTTCAAATATTTATGCGGCATGTAAAATTAACATCGTATCCCATTTTGAGTTGTGTTTAGTAAATAAAAGTCAAACATGCTGAAGTAGTTCTCAGTCATGGCGTCAGATAATTTCCCAGAATATTCCCCAGTTCAGAAGTTTCTGGAAAGCCAACATGGCTGGCTTGAATGAATGAATGAATGGATCAGTAATTGGACCTAGGCTGCTGGCCAGATGTGGGGCAGTGCTCTGAAATGGCTAGTAATGTTTCATGCACACAGGTTGCACAACTGCACAAATTGCACAAACACCAACATTGCTTTGCCAGTATTACATAAGAGTAAGCTCATTATTTCCAATGGGCTTACTTGTGTCAGAAGCAAATTACATAATAGTAAGCTCATTATTTCCAATGGGCTTACTCATGTCAGAAACAAATTGTGCTGTTTGGGCACTTGTGAAACTTGCACAGTTGCGCAACTTGTGTGCACACAACCTTATTATGCTGATGTACCATCGAGCAGTATGTGAGACTATCCACAGAGCTGACGGAAGAGGACAGAGGACTCCAGCAAACTCTGTTTAGTTTGGGCGTGTTTGTTTCCTGTCATATGGCATTGCTGGTACCATCTGGTCCCGTTGTGTTGGATTCTTTTCAGTTGGTGCAGCTTAAGGATGTGGACAAGATCCTGGGCAGTGTGCGGGCGACTTCGTGTGCTCTTGACCCTTGCCCTTCATGGCTAATAAAAGCTGCCAGGGAGGGGACAGGTAGATGGTTGGAGGTGATCATTAATGCTTCATTAAGGGAGGGCAGGATGCCATCGTGCCTCAAGGAGGCGGTGGTAAGACTACTATTTAAAAAGCCCTCCCTTGATCCCTCCAACCTGGATAACTATAGACCTGTGTCTAACCTTCCCTTTTTGGGCAAGGTGATGGAGTGTGTGGTGACGTCCCAGCTGCAGAGGGTCTTGGATGATATGGATTATCTGGACCCTTTTCAATCTGGCTTCTGACCCGGGTATGGGACTGAGACTGCCTTGGTTGCACTAGTGGTAAACCTACGCTGGGAACAAGACAGGGGAAGTGCGTCCCTGTTGGTTCTGCTGGACCTCTCAGCGGCGTTCAATACCATCGACAATGGTATCCTTCTGGGCCGCCTCTCGAGTATGGGAATCGGAGGCACTGCGTTGCAGTGGTTCTGGTCCTTTCTTGGGGGGAGGGTCCAGAAGGTGGTGCTGGAGGACTACTGCTCGGCCACGTGGCCATTGGCCTGTGGGGTCCCGTAGGGTTCGGTCTTGTCCCCCATGCTGTTTAACATCTACATGAAGCTGCTGGGAGAGGTCATCCAGGGATTTGGACTGAGTTGTCAGCAATATGCGGATGACACTCAGCTCTATCTCTCCTTGTTATCTGATCCTAGGGAGGCGGTGGATGTCCTGAATCAGGGGCTGGAGGTCGTGATGGGTTGGATGTGGGCTAATAAACTGAAATTGAATCTGGATAAGACAGAGGTACTGTTGGTCAGTAGGAGAGCCAATTGGGATGAGGAGATTTTACCGGTTCTGGATGGGGTTGCACTCCCCTTGAAGGAGCAAGTACGGAGCTTGGGGGTACTACTGGACCCGGCTCTGCTTTTGGAGGCTCAGGTGGAGGCGGTGGCCAGGGGTGCCTTTGCACAGCTTCGGCTAGTGCACCAGCTGCGTCCCTTTCTCGAGAAGGCAGATCTGGCCACGGTTACTCATGCCTTAGTCACGTCACAGCTGGATTACTGTAACACGCTCTACGTGGAGCTGCCCTTGAAGAATATCCAGAAACTGCAGCTAGTGCAAAACGCGGCAGCTAGGGTTTTATCCAGAGCTGCCCGTTGGGAGCACATCACGCCCATTCTGAAAGAGTTGTACTGGCTGCCGGTTCGTTTCTGGGTCCAATTCAAGGTGCTGGTTTTGACCTTTAAAGCCCTTAACGGTTTGGGCCCGGGCTATTTGAGCGACCTTCTCCCAAAGGTTGCTGCCCACTTGACGAGGACATCTGAGGGGGCCCTGCTCCAGGTGCCGACAATGAGAGAGGCCCGGCTGTCGTGCACTCGGGACAGGGCCTTCTCTGTTGCTGCCCCCAGACTTTGGAATGCTCTCCCAGTGGCCATTCACTCCTCGGACTCCATCACGGCTTTTAGAAATCTTGTTAAAACTTGGCTTTTTATCCAGGCCTTTACATAATCGTTTTTACTGCTGCTTCTGTGTGTTTTTACCTGTTGTATTGTTTTATGCTAGTGTTTTATAGATTTTAAATTTGGTCTGTATATATATATATATATATATATATATAATCTTAATATTTTTATTGTCTTTTATTGTATGTTTTAACTTTTGTAAACCGCCTTGGGGTTGTCTTTTAACGAAAGGCGGTATATAAATGCAACAATAAATAAATAAATATAAATAAATAAATAATATTGTCTCTCTGGTTTACCCCAGAGACCAATCCCGCAGCCACATTTTGAACTAACTGAAGTTTTGGAATCATGTACAAAGGCAGCCCCACATAGAACACATTGCAACAGTCAAGCCTGGTGGTTACCAGCTGATGCACCACTGTTTTGAGACCGTTCTCTTCAAGGAATGGAAACAGCTGTCCAATCAGCTGAAGCTGATGGAAAGCACTCCTGGCCATAGCCTCCACCTGAGATCCCAAGGTGAGGCCTGGATCCAAGGCCTCACCTTGGGATCACCTTGTACCTGTTCCTTCTGGGGGAGTGTAACCCCGTCCAGCACAGGAAGATCTAACTCATCCCTCAGATTCCTATCCCCCACAATGAGCACCTCCATCTTGTTTAGATTCAGCTTCAATTTGTTATCCCTCATCCAGCCCATTACTGCCCATAGGTAGGCAATTAGGGAGTGAATGTCATTTCCTTATGATGATGATGATAAGGAGAAATAGATTTGGGAGTCATCAACATACTGATAACACCCTGCACCAAATCTGATGACCTCACCCAGCGGTTTTATGTAGATATTAAAAAGCATTGCTGACAGAATGAAGCCCTCCATAATATCTTCATTTCAGATCCCTATACAGAGATGAAGTTCACTGCATGGCCTTGAATAAGTCACTGGACAGGATCCAGAGTAAGTGAGTTAAGACTAATCACCATTGAAATAACAGACTCAAGTTTGTCATGACTAAGCTAAGTAGATGGTACAAACAGGGGCAACACTTACAAATGGGTATAAATACAATAAATGCTATGTCAAACGGAACACTTGGGCATCTTTTAAATGCACAAAATAAGCTAGGAACATACAAAGATAACCATAAGCACATGAACTGTGCCAGATAAAATCCAAGTGAAGATGAAAAAGAAAAAATTGACACATGTAACGCTAATTCACTGTATAGAAAACCTTCATCGGTCAATACAAAAAGCATCCAAGATAATGTTTTACGTTGGACACCACCAAAACATTTTTTCACGATGGATGCAAAACTCCTTTTAAAGTACAACAACAATATAACAGTAAACAATAGGAGAATAAGAAGGGGAGACATTGAGAAATGTATCATAAGAACATAAGAACAGCCCTGCTGGATCAGGCAAAATCATCCATACCAGCAGGGATTCAAACCGCCAACCTCTGGCTTGCTAGTCAAGTCATTTTCCCACTACACCATTAGGTAATTTATTGCTATTGTCTCTCTAACCTAAGCCCCAAAGTCCCATTGAAACAAATGGGACTTAAGTTAGTCATGATAACCTTGCCTCATTTTATTTCAACAATGCTTAGTCATGACCAATTCAGTCTGGATCCTACCCACTACTTACTCAAGGTCTTACTCACGGTCTTACTTACTACTTACTCAAGGCAATGAACTTTATCTCCATATGGAGATTTGAACCAAGTATGTCTGAGTCCAAACTCAGCAATCTGGTCCCAGAGTCACTCTTGCTTCCACTGCAAACTGTTTCACTGAGTTGTTCAGAAGATATAAAAATACAGATTCTCCAGCTACAACCAAAATCTGGTATTCCTCTGGTGCTTCACCGGAATTCTGTCCGTGCAGCAAGAGCAATGAAGAATCCCTCTGGTTAGCCCAAATACTTTTGTTCTCTTTAATAGCTGGATCAAAGCTCAGAGATGCTGTGATGGCGAATTGAAAGCAGCTGTTTGCTTGCAGCTGTTAGCGTGCTGCAGTGTAAGGCGCCGGCTAAGATTTTATAGCCTGCTTCTGAATAAAACTCTTTTATTTCCTTGTGGTCATGTCTAGGGCAGTGTGCCTAAAAGGGTTTCTGTCCTCCATGTTCAATAGAACCGGACACTCCCCTCTGGAACAGCAGAGATTTCAAGGCTTCCAGCTATATTGGTTAATCTGTCACTTGTGTGGTTTGATGGTGTATGTTTTCCCCCAAAGAAAAATATTTACATGGAGCTGCCATGTGCAAGACTCCAGATAAGAGATGAAACAGCCAGCATTGGGATGTTTGACTGCCCCTGCATGAGATCTTCCTGGTTTTGTCCACCAGCCGAAAGCTTCAGTAGCTAGGAATGAGCAGGTTTCCTCCTTCTGTTATTGTTCTGTGGATTTGCTCAATTTCAGAGTCTATTCTCCTTTCCTTCCAGTTGAACATGGTAGAATGTTGTCCCAAACCTATTTTCCAGCAGTTAATACATGTGTGAGCATTGTAAGCTGTTCCCCTTAGGGAATGAGGCCACGCTGGGAAGAGCACCTGCATACCTGCATGCAGAATGTTCCAAGTTCTCTGCCTGGAAGAGATGTGCAAATCGATTTGAGTTCTAATTGATTCAAGCTTGGATCAGGCTGTTTTGAGTGATTCAAACTTGAAATGAAATGCCCTTAAAACAAAGGGCATGATTCGAGCTCAAATCAAGCTCAGATCTATTTGAGTGAGCTGAGCGCCATTTTGAGTCCTATTTTCCACCCATGCTGATTGGTTTTCTGGCACTGGCTTCCAATTGGCTTGAGAGCTCCTTGCTTCTTGGCTGACTTGTTATCATAAATATCAAGTATTGCCATGGGCAACTGTGACCCCATTGGCTAGGGGAAAGAGGAAAGAGGGGGAGCAAAAAAAGAGAGGGAATTTCAACTAGGGGTGTGCACAGAACCAACTGGCCCAGTTTGCTTCAAGTGAGAACTGCACTCGAACCTGACCAGAACAAGTTTGTTCTGGCCCCTCTTTGAACCTTCCCAGTTCAGTTTGGTCGGGGGGCAGGGTTTGCAATTTTTTTTTAAAAAAATAAAAATAAATAAATAATGTTTCTTATCTCTAGCCCCTTCAAGGGGCTTCCTAAAGGCAGTGGCAGGGTGGGGAGCCCATGAAGGCTCCCCCTCCCCCCACCAGCCTTGGTAATCACTGCCGCTCCCCAGTTTACCACTTTTTTCGGCCTGTTCGGGCCTGAGTATTTCAGCACAGTGACCATTTTGCCTGCCACTGCGCATATGCAAATGGCCTCTGTGAGGCCTGGCATGGCCCAGGGCCTCGCAGAGGCCATTTGCACATGCACAGCAGCAGGCAAAATGGCCATCGTGCCAAAATACTCAGGCCCGAACAGGCCGAAAAAAGTGGTAAAATGGGTAGCGGCAGTGATTACCGAGGCTGGTGGGGGGAGGGGGAACCTTTGCAGATCCCCCCCACATCCTTTAGGAAGCCCCCCAAAGGGGCTAGAGGTAAAGATTTTTAAAAATATATTTTTTAATAACATTTGCGAACTGGCGGGGGGGGTGCATTGGTCCCGGTCTGGACGGAACTGGGGGAGGGTTCAGTTCGACCCTGAACCATCGAATTCCCAAACCGAACCCCCAAACCCCTTAACCCCCAAACTGGTTTGCTCATCTCTAATTTCAACATGTTTTCAAAGGGCCTGGGGAGGGGAGGCAGAGAGAGCTCTTAGTGTGGCCTTGAAGAAGAAGAGAGGAAGAAGGAAGGCATCAATGAAAATTTGTGTTTGTGGTTTTCTTTTCTCCTTACTGAGTATAATACGCTGTGCTATTGCTATCTGGTTTTGCTGGATCTCAGATTGACAAAGGCAGAACTTGGATGCCTGTGTGCCTTGAGTTGTGGTTTGGTCTGTTTGTGAGATTTTGCTGTGGTGAGAAATGGACAGTGGCAGCTCAGCTCTCTCTTTCTCGCTGTGTGCGTGTATGTATGTGTGATATTTCTTGGTGGTTGCTGTGATGAGCTCCATGTCTGGCCTTGAGACTAACTTGTGCTTCACTCACTGCTCTGCAATCTGTATTCTGCATTGCAAGGTGTTCTCATTCAAAATGTGGCTGAAGTCATTGTTCTAGTTGAATTTATGGCTATGCTTGCTGCTAAGGGTGCTGCTTTCATGGCAGCTGTTGCAGTGCTAAAGAAAGGAGTCATAATTGTGTGCAGAGATCCACCTAGGTAATTTTTGACCTAAAGACCTTTGGAGGCCTCCCCAATGCAAAGTTAAGCATCATTTTTTAACACGTAGGTTCTTGAGGGCACAAACCACACCACCCAGGACATGATTGGGGGGGGCAGTGGGTGTGGAGGCCCTGGACTTTGGCTCCAGAGTCCAGGGGTAAGAGCACCTCTGATTGTGTGTGAGAGAACAACTTGTGCCAATGACGTTACTGCATTGCAGGCACTGTGACTGGCAGTGCATTTTGGGTCAGTGATCCTTTTTTTTCCTTTTCCCTTTTTGGACTGTATTTGAAAAAATGTGTGCTGTTGTGTGTTGGGAGGGACAGATTCCTTTAACTGTATGCTTCTAGTCTGCAGTGCTTTGCAAGGCAGGGACGCAAAATGTATTGCAAATTGCAATGCGAAACTTGTCATGCACTCTGTGAGTGCAATTTGTTTCCGCCATGGGGAACAATAGGGAACTCAAAACACCCAATTGTTCTCCATGGGTAGGTCCTAGGGACACCAAAGTGGGTTGGGTGATAGGTAGCACCCATCACACCTTACAAACCAACCCACTTTGATGTACCTAAGACAGGCGCGTAACAATGATAGGGCAAGGGGAGACAGTTGTCTGGGGGCCCCACTGCCTGGAGGGGCACCCCAGAGGCACCTCATGTGACTCCCCATTGCCCCCTGCCCAGCCCCAAGGCCCCTCAGCCACTTGCCCTCTTCGCCGTCTCTCTTGCTTGTTCTCCTGGCCGGCAATGGAAGCAGCAGACAAGCTGCCAAGAGCTCCTTTTCTCCCGCCTCTCAGCTGATCGGCGGGTGGGCGGGGCTTCCACGGAGGCCTCCGTGTAGGCCGCAGTGAAGCCTGAACTCGAGTAGGGCCCAAGCCAGCCAGGAAGGAGGAGGCAGCCAGAGTGTCCTCTGCAGCAGAAGATCCCAGACCAGCATCTGCTTAACCCAGACCAGCATTTGCCAGGTAGAGTGTGAACTCCTTTTTGTGGTTACCTTTCCCGCCCCCACATATAGGGATCTGCTTGCCATAGGGCTTGGATATTGGGGGGGGGGGGGAGAGACCCAGAAGTCTCTGAATATTTATTTTGAAACAGCTTGGAACATTTGCTGACTTAAAAAAACTATCTAAAAAGTCCTATAAGTGGCTTGTTTCATGGCAGAAAATTGCAGAAACTTCTGGAACAGTATTTTATTAATTTTATTTATTCATTCATTCATTTATAAATGCACTTATGTTCAAGTTGTTTTGCAACCCAGAAGGTCTGAGTGAGAACTGTGAAGCATGTCTTGTGCTTTTATTTTATTTTATTTTTATTGTGTGTGAACTGCTCCCCAATAACTTGCAGGGACTTCAGGATAAATCTGGCCAACATGTGAATGCAGCACCTCTATTCCAGAGGAGATGTGTCTTAAAGGGCTTTAAAAGCCTCCTGTGAAAAACCTCCTGCAATCAAACTTGACTGAATTTGTTCAGAATTCTGAGAAAACAAACATAGACTCACCCTGCATGGTTGAAAGTCTCCTTTGCTAATCTGCAGCGAGGGGCCCATTTTAATCATTCATCTTTCTAGTGTGTTCTAGGCATTAAAAGTAAAACAAATGTATAGTACTCGATGTATATCACTATATATTGTGACGTGTGTGTGTGTATTCAGTGAAATGTATTTGCAGGCAGCATACTTATTTTGGAATATCAGACTTAAATCCTTGGGGGCCTGGGGTGTGCGGAGGCCCTGGACTTTGGGGGGGGGGGCCCATTTTAAAATCTTGTCTCTGGGCCCACTCCAACCTTGCTACGCCCCTGACCTAAGACCAACCCATGGAGAACAATCGGGTGTTTGTTCTATCACAATTCCTGTTCTGCTATCCTATCACAATTCCTCTCTCTCTCTCTATTTTTAAACCTTTTCTTATATAAATTGTATAACAAAAATAGCAACATCTAGCCTTTTTGGAGCATAGGTATGATTCAAAAAAATAACAAAGAGGTGCCATTTTTAGACTTCTTTAAAAGCCCCATTTGCCCATTCCTCTCATAACTGTGTCTGTGAATCCATCCAGACAAGCAATTTCTATGGCCTTTTGCAACCCTTTTTTTAACAGTAGGGGGAGAAGCAGCTATCCAGTGATGAACATAGACTATTTTTGTTTTGTAACCAAGTGGTTTATAATCAAGATCCAAATTCTGTTTTCAGCATTAACAAAAAGTGTAGTTAAACATCCAGACAATCTCTCACTTGCAGTCTGACATATGATTTGGTTTATATATTATTATTACATGTCTATATACTTAATTCACTTAGGCGATGTGTGGGGATGTGTGCTGGCCAGCGTTCCAGCCAACAAGAGGGAAAGAAGACATGCGTGAGGCAGAGAGGGAGGCAGCAGACAGGGAGAGTGGTTTGGGTGTTTTGATTGTGCCGGAGACAGCGGAGAAAGGAGAAAGGGAAGAGGAAATAAGGGGAAATGGATGGGGACAGGTGACGGGCAAAGCCCTGCCACCCCGAGAAGGAGGAAGGGCAAAGCCGGTGGGGAGAGAGAAGACTGGGGATGGCGGGTTGGGGGGGGGGGAGAACCAAGGCCCGGCCACAGTGGGGAGGTGGTGGCAACGGGTGAGGAGGTGGCTGGCCTGCCAGGAAAAGGAGGCGGTGACAGGAGGGGAAGGTGGGGGGAAGGGCAGGGGAGACTGGGGCAGCGGTGGGGTGAGGAGGCGGCTGGGCCACCAGGAAAAGGGGGGTGGCGGCAGGAGGGGATGATGCAGTGCTTAAAAACCAGGCCTGAAGCCGGCTTGGAGAGGCTTTCTGTCCAAACTGCTTCCCGACCTGGTTTTTAATTACTGCACTTCCAGAATTGGCGAAGTGGTGATGGTCAGGGTTTGGGGAAAACAGTAATCCCTCAAGGAGGACCCACTGGGCCAGTTAGTCTTCCTGTGGGGTTACCTTGGCCACCATCCCCATTTTGGGGATGCAGTCCTTTAACTCAAAATCTGGAGCCAGGTTCCAATTAGGATTATTATTGGGTCAGAACATAAGAACAGCCCTGCTGGATCGGGGTCAAGGCCCATCTAGTCCAGCATCCTGTTTCACACAGTGGTCCAAGAGATGCCACTGGAAGCCTACAGGCAGGAGTTGAGGGCATGCCCTCTCTCCTGCTGTTGCTCCCCTGCAACTGGTACTCAGCTACTGATACTGATAACGATAGTGTTGAGGAGGCTGTATCGGCTTCCCCAATAATTTTTTTCTATATCGTTATCTGATCAGCATTGATCTGGCATTTCTTCCAGTGTACAGGCCTAGTGTTTATTGGCATACAGAATACCGTTTGGATGTGTTCTGTCCAGGACTGAAGAAGTGTAATAAAATGTGGAATCTATAGCGCTACATGGTTTCGATTTTAGCATTTGTATATTGTTCCTGTACTTATTGTGGTACATTTAATGCATTGATAATTAGTGTTACCTTTGCATGTTCATATTACCTTTTACATTTTGTATTAAGCATTCCCTAAACATTTTGTGGACTTATTGTGTTTGGGTGTCATACTGTTGCTTACGAGCTATGTAAGCTTACTGTTGTGTCATACTGTTGCTGCTTATCCTGTTTGTTTGCTCTTATATCAAATCAGTACGAATTAGGTCCATCTAAATCTGTATTTTGGAACCTACGCTTTCAATGTTTAAAAATATTATTTAATTGCAAATGGGCCATATAGCACCTATACAGAAGTTTGTACTGAGCTTATTCAGGATGAGCATAGGATGAGCATAGTTTAAAAAATGTCAACTTTCCAACCATCTTCAACTCTCTGAACTATCATCTGTCTCCAGCCATGAGAAAACTGCAATAGCAAGTTCCTCAAGTTTAAACTGTTGTGCCCTGCCTCTTTATCAGTCAAGCCCAGAAAGACCCAGGATGAGCAAATAAACCTGTGAGAACGGAGGGGGTGGGGGGATTTAGTTTTGCAGCAGACATCTGCATGAGTGATTGAGCCTTTATGATCTCCTCAGCAGTCTGAATGGTCCTAAGTCTAGAGACAGTCTGCAGGTATATGGTGTGTGTTGGCTTCCCCACAACAATCTAAATTTTTATTCATTGAGTTTTTCTAGGGAACGGTTAGCATTCAACTGCTGAGTTATTAAAAGAGATCTGCTATGTGCTTTGAGTCTCACATATTCAATCCGAACATCATGCATGTGTGTATTGGGGGGGGGCAATTTTTTTTAATGTATAGAACATGTATGTCACCATCCTTTTTCTTCAATAGGGATGGAAGAGCTGAGTTCCATACATGTGTTTGCATCTGGAATCCTGGTTTGGAGCTGTTGATGTCCCAGCTGTGATTAGATCAGTTAACCATTGAAAGTAGATAACTGCACAGGTTAGTACTAATATTGAGATTTGGGACCAGGATACCTGTTTATTCGCCATACGAATCTGCCAGGTTTCTCATTTCAGACCCTGCTTTCAGCCCCATCACTGATGCAGAATTGGTTGGCGGGGACCAAGCAAAGGGCCTTCTGAGTAGTGACCCCATCATTGTAATGACCTCACTAGTGACTCCCTTCATGGCAATGACTGCTTCATCAGTCTCCCTGCTTGGTGAGTTTTAAAAATAATCTGCAAGAGAGTACAAAGCTTTCAGGAGACTGCGTCTCTTTACACTCCTTGCAAGTTGTTGTTGTTGTTGTTGTTGTTGTTGTTTACACAGTCAGACAGGTGTTATTGACTGGTTTGTTTTATCCAGACATCGAGTCCTTCCCAAGGACCTGGGACGGCTGGATTTTATTGTCAGTGTTGTTGCTGTTATTATAGATATCTTTGCAGAATATAGGCTGTTCCCAGTAAAGTTGCTTTTTGTAATTGGCTGGTGGTGATTTCTGTGGCCCCTAAGGTGTTGAGGTGCTGTTCAAGTTGTTTTGGAACTGCACCTAGGGCGCCAATTACCACTGGGATTATTGTGGTCTTCTTCAGCCACAGCCTTTCAATTTCAATTTGTAGATCAATTTGTACATCAATTTGTAGATTTGCAGGAGATGAAGACCAGTCTCCCAGATCCAAGGCTGATGCTGCATCCATAAGATGAGACAATCTCTATACATTGGTCATAATCCCCTGCTAACTTGGCAAAAAGGCACCTTTTAACGTGGTGATTCTCTTTATTTAGCAGGGAGAGAGTAACTGTGGCCCTATCCACCCGCAGAACAGTACTTCCAGTGACGGTTGCTGGTGTCTATCTTATGTTTCCTTTTTAGATTGTGAGCCCTTTGGGGACAGGGAGCCATCTTATTTATTTATTATTTCTCTGTGTAAGCCACCCTGAGCCATTTTTGGAAGGACAGTATAGAAATCAAATTATTATTAACAACAACAACAACAACAACAACGTTTACTTCTTTGCAAACTAGTCCTCCCTACCCTCCATTGTACATAGGTCAAATAGCTTATAATAAGTTCTAGTAAGAACTAATCTGCCTCCTTTCCTTTCATTATCCTTACAACTGGACTAAATTTGGTACAAGTCTGTTAGACAGTTCACAAGTTAGCCCACTTGTGCCTCAAATGTTAATGCATCTGCTATCTTCATTTGGGGTGGATGACATCATCACAAACTATGCATTTGAGTTGTCCCTATGTGTCCCTACACCCTTACCAAATTTGGACCAAATCGGTTCCCTTGCACCTCAAATGTTCACATGCCCACCATCTTGAATCAGGGTGGATGACATCATTACAAACTGTGCCCGTGAATTGTCTCTATGTGTCCCTTCAGCTGCAGCAAATTTGGTTCAAATCGGTTAGGCAGTTCACAAGTTAGCCCTCTTGCACCTCAAATATTCACACTCTCACCATGCTGAATTGGGGTGGATGACATCATCACAAACTATGTTGTTGGGGGTCCCTGTATGTCACTCACAACAACTGTACCAAATTTGGTTCAAATAGATTAGACAATCCATGTTAGCCTACTTGTGCTTCAAACATTCACATGTCTGCCGCTTTGAATTGGAGTGGATGACATCATCACTATCTATGCCATTGAGATGACCCTACAACTACCCAATTTAGTTTATATTGGTCCAGGCACTATGAAGTTAATGCGGGGGACGGACACACAGACAGACACAGACACGGAATCCTGAGTGATCTTATAAGCTTACTGGAAAGTAGGCTAAAAAGCCTCTTCCTATCCCATTTGATTTTTTCTGTAACCTTGTCTGGAACTCTAAATGACTGTCGGCCTCAAAATTGGCTATGCCAAGCATTTCAGAAGCTGGGATCAATAAGACATTGGTAAACCGTGTTTCGGTGAAAAAAATCTTGACAGGCAAATCAAGCTTTCTAAATATCGGAACAAAATGGAATCAAAGGTAGGGGGACTGTATTAATGCTGTGATGTTGGACCAAATGAGCTGCAGATTGCATTGTGCTGCAATTGCAAAGACTAGCAAAGTGAACAAGTTACAAATCAGGAGGGGAAGAAACTCTTTGGCAGCCGATGTAACTTGACATGACAGTCAAAGCTGCAAGCAGCTTCTCTTCCCCATCGATGGGATGCAAGCTGACAGATTAGAAAATAGCAGGTATTTGTTCTCGGTGAAAGGAAGCAGACTGGATGCCCTATTACTGGGAACAAGCAGGCTGTGCTGGAAAAGGAGTTCTTGTTTCAGAAAGTTTCAGAGTTTTCTGCAACTTAATGAAAAGAGAGAAAATGTCTCTGCCAGAGACTGCAAGAAGGCAGTGGAGGGAGGGAGGTCTTCTGTGGCTTGTATCTTCAGGCTGCTTGCATGCAGAAGGTTCCAAGTTCCCTCCTTGGTATCTCAAAGATGGGGCTGAGAGAGACTCCTGCCTGCAGCCTTGGAGTAGCTGCTGCCACTCTGTGCAGACAATACTGAGATAGATGGATCAATGGTCTGACTCAGTATAAGGCAGCTTCCTATGTTCCTACCCCTAAAGACAATAACCATGGCCAGGATAGCCAAGATACTGTAATGGTTTTGCTGTCTGGTTGGCTGTGGAGAGCTCTATCAAATGGTTCTGCCTTTAAGCTACGTCTGATCTGGGGGTTGTACACACAAATATTAATGTCCCTTAATAGGCAGTAGACAAGTATGGACTCTGAAGTATGTGCGTGTGTTACCTGCTTCTTACCCTCTGCTTCAGAAGCAAAATGGGTTGTGAATATCTTGAGAGACTAGTCTTCAAGTGAGAAATTTCCCACTCTTTTTGTTCAAGCCCTTCTTCCCCCCTCCTTGTTGCCACTGAGTTCCATTAGTTCTAGGCTTGTGCATTTCGATTCGGGTACAAAACGTTTTGTGCCTGAAAATGGCAATTTCAGAGGTTTTGTAACCAAAACAAAATCAAGAATTAAAAAACAGAGATTTTTGTTTCCAAATCGAAATGACTGTGTTTGGACAGAATGCTTGTTCTTCGGAAAAGCATTGCAATTCAAACTGACTTCTCTGACTCTCTCCACTCCAGCTGAGGCACTGAGTGATTAGCAGAAGATAAAATATGCAAAAATGGTTTAGTTAAGTATGTGTTGTATTCAGTGTGATTGAAATGTAAACTGACCTTGCAAAGGGATTTGGAAGACAGCATTTTGAGACGGAAATACCCAAATATCTTTGGGAGCTCAATGCAATTCCAAAGCTCTTGCTAAAAGCCGTGGTATAAATTGTGTGGAGAAGCTTTTCGAGAAGCTGGTTAGGAAAGTTCTGAAATTAGACAGGTGTTTCTTTCCAAAGGTTTAGAAAGAGTCTCTTGACTTGTTCAGGGGTCTTTTGAAGAGCTATTTTGTTTTTCTTCTGATTTTTATGAGTTATAGTGGTGTCTAAGTTTTGTTACCCAAGTTGAGCAGTCTAATGTAATTTAGGCCACAATGTAATTTGGTGGGACATGATGTCTAAGCCAGTGGTTCACAACTTTTGCCATTGCAGGGACAGGTCATCCACATGGGACTACAGGAGACAAAAGGAGGGGGGTGAGGAATATCCCTGTCAATCTATTGACATCCTCAGGAATCTTAGTTGCTTCTCTCTTTCTTGTAACCATGATCTATGGTTTTGCACTTTCTTAAATGCAGTGCTGATAAATCTCAACAATTCTTAACAGTAGGCCGATTTGTTTGGGCTATGGCTCACTCCAGTTCAGTTAAATGAACATTTGAAGCTGTTCTATAGTACCAAGGCAGTTTTATTTAATTTTTATTTATTTTTTTTACATTTTATATCCTGCTCTTCCTCCAAGGATCCCAGAGCGGTGTACTACATACTTAGGTTTCTCCTCACAACATCCCTGTGAAGTAGGTTAGGCTGAGAGAAGTGACTGGCCCAGAGTCACCCAGCTAGTATCAAGGCTGAATGGGGATTTGAACTTGGGTCTCCCCGGTCCTAGTCCAGCACTCTAACCACTACACCACGCTGGCTCATTGGTCTATCTTGCTATCTCAAATGACCTGTGGTCACTGTTCCATGGGGAGGGAGTGTTTTTTATTGAAAGATTGCTTGAATCCACAAATGGGTTGTGCTTCTGTGCTAGTGTCACAGGAAGAGGCTCACACCTGCTGCAAAATTCTCAAATAACTGTGCAAAAAAATTAAGTGTTGTTGTTCATCATTCTCTTCACTCTTTCAACTTGTTTATGTGGGGCTTCAGGGGCAAAACAGTGGGTTGAGTAGCAGTGCCCCAAGGGTAGTGCACCCAGATTCCAAATAGGGCAAAGGGCTGATTTCTTAGGAATTTTTGAGGTTTACGCGTCTTTAAGATTTTCCCCCCATAGGGAATAATGGAGGTTTCAGCAGCCCCATAACTCCACCTGGGCTGAAGTGAGTGGTGGTGTAGTGCACAGAGTGTGCCAACCACCCCGCTGGATTGCTAACCCATTGGGGTACTGGGCTTTGTTGTTTCTGAGGTGTTGAGTTTAGATTCTCTGGTAGCAAATGAGATTTTTTAATGAAAAACCATGAATCCACTCTCATATGCTACTAGAGAATCTACTTTCAGGAACAGCTCTAGAACAACAAAACCTGGACTTCATGGGTTGGCAACCCATGTGGGTGGTTGGCACCCTATGTGCACTACACCACCACTTGCTCTGGGCCACCCCAGTGCCCCTCAAGTTGAGTTATGGGACTGCAGAAACCTCCATTATACCCTACGAGGAAAATCTGAAAGACACGTAACTTCATTAATTCTTTAAGAATCAACCCTTTGACAAATTCCTCTGAAAAAAATTGGGGTAGCTTCTTTGTACCAGCTGGGCACTACCACCAACCACACTCCACTCTGGGCCACCCCTCCCCCCCCGCATGAAGCTATACTTTTCCTGAAACCTCCATCATACCCTATGGGGAAAATCTGACAGATGCACAAACTTCAAAAATTCACCAAAAATCAGCAGTTTGCCCAATTCCTTTGAAATTTTTGTGGTGGCGTCCACTCATTGGGCACTATAACCCCCACCCACTCTTTTGACCATGTGACCCATTTTAAAATCTGAATTAATTCGTATTCAGATTCAGATTAATTCAGATACAAAACAAAACTGGGGTGATTCGGAAGGCTTAATTTCAGACAAAATACAAAATGGGGTTGATTTGGATTTGGTAGAAATCGAAACAGAAAAAATACAAAATGTGCAACCCTAATTAGTTCCACCTACCTGATTGTTAACTGCCCTCTGAGTCCACGAACATTCTGCTCCACTGAGTTATATATGTCAACTATAAAGTATTGTTCAATATAACTCTGAGAAGATGCTCTTCAAAGCATGCTGATTTTTGAAATGTAGCCTTGAATAATATCTCCAAGAATAGAGCTTTAAATTTGGTGGAATCTTGTCCCCAGTCTCACTCACTTGAAATTTGAAATGGTGCCAGATAGTCCTGGTAAGATGGTCCTGGTAAGGGTGAGCTGTGGGTTGATCTTAGAGTCAAAGAAAATTTAAATAACCTTCTATACTACAACCAAATGCAATTGGATAAGGATTTAATACAAGTAATGCAGAGCAAAAGAAATGGCAAAAAGTATTGAACAGTACAATAGTGACTGATGAGAACAAAAGGGCAAGGATATTTAAAGGGCAAATAAAAATCACTTGGCAAGAAGAAGCCATCAGCATTCAAAGACGCAAAAAGCAATCGGCTTATATCAAGTTAATCAAGAAGCAGTTGGACAAAAGGTCCTTGAACCTATCATTGCTCTGAACAGGACCACTTATAAAATATCTCATCTCACTATATTATATACCATTATCCTATCTTGAGAAGATGAAAAGAATGGCTGGTATCTGATTGCAAGTCCAAGTTTTAGAACAATGTTAATAGAGGTTATGCTAAAAATGATTAAGAACAGATTTGGGCCCTCAGTATTGGAGATACTATTTTCTCCGGGCCCGTCGTGGTCTCTAGATCAAGCAGAAGTTGGTGCTTGTTCTCTCATGCACATCTTCCTCTCCTGTAATGATTCACCTAAGCGTGAGATAACCTAAAACATAGAAAAGTAACCAGGGTCCTTTAAAAACACTGTCGTAATTTCAAGTCCTCAGGTAGGGTTGCCAATCCTCCATAAGAACATAGGAAGCCACCATATACTGAGTCAGACTATTGGTCCATCTTGCTCAGTATTGTCTACACAGACTGGCAGAGGCATCTCCAAGGTTGCAGGTAGGAAACTCTCTCAGCCCTATCTTGGAGAAGCTAGAGAGGGGAATTGGAACCTTCTGCTCTTCCCAGAGTGGCTCCATCCCCTGAGGGAAATATCTTACAGTGCTCACACTTCTAGTCCCCCTTTCGTGGGCAACCAGGGTGGACTCTGCTTAGCAAAGGGGACAAATCATGTTTGCTACCACAAGACTAGCTCTCTGGGTTTAATTCATTGAACTCGAGCCTGTGTGTTCGGCCAAAAGTTAGCAGCCTGGTTCACACAATCATTTGAATCTAGGAGGCTGTCACCAAGCACAGCCAAAACCTGGCTGAGAAAGCCAAGTTCTTTTTTTTTTTTTTGCACATACTTTTTATTGAATTTTGACAACATCAAAAGACAAACACAAATAACACAAACACTCAAAAACACACACTATAAGGACTTCCATCTCATCCTTGGAACAAGTGTTGTCAATAATCAGTAGTTCATAAAACGTTATCTATTTATTATTATCAGCACATCTACATTGGCCCATATCTTCTATTCTCATATACGTTTTATGTCTATCTAAAAAATAAAAATAAGAAATAAAAGGTCTACTCCCTCACATCTATTTGATTCACCATATATCATATGGTGAACCAAAGTGCTCAATCATGTTGAAGCAAAACTCTTGATAATTTCCCATCAATTTTTCCTCAAATCTGTTGTATCTCTACAGCCTACATTAAAACAGTTCCAAAAAAAGTCTCCCATTAATATAATCTGATGCCTATCTATTTCTGTTGTTTGTTTTTCCAATTTTCAACAAAATTCTACTTTTGCCTCATTGGAGGCATATACTGTATGCCCACTGCTATGTACTTTGAATCTCCAACCTTTATTACTACCACCAATACTCTCCCATAATCATCTCGAAATAACAAATTTGACTCTAAAAGTTCTTTTGTATAAGAGACTATGCCCCTTTCCCCCCTTAATATCATAGGGTTTCAAATTGTTAACCTAATAATTTATTTTATAAAGACTTTCTATCTTTCCACTCTTATATATACATTCCTATAGGCAAATCAAATCGAGTTTTCTTTTTCTCAGATCATTAACTAATTTTTTTTAGCGTTTTGTTTTTATGTTTAAACCATTCAAAGGGAAAAAAAAGTTTTGTTTTTTTAAATTCCAGACTGTTTGTATATTGCTAATTCCTCCCTTGCTGAACGCCTTATGTCTTTTGGACATCATCTGAGATCTGAAGATCATTCCTATACCTACGAAGGAATTGTTTTACTTTTAGATCTTCAATTAATCTATGTTTCTTATCTTTAAAAGTAAAGGCAACCCCTTGAGGGGGGAAAGCCAAGTTCAAGCTTGGTTGCATGTGAAAACCACCAGGATCGCACCCAATCCCGGTGGCACTTCGGTGGCAAACCCGCCTGTGGAGCCATCTTCTAAACAGAGTTAAGGGAGTGAACTCTCCCTTAGCCATGATTTCCTGATTGTGTGCAGTGCTAACCGGTGATGTAGCAATGACAGGTGCCCACCCGTCATGTGGGGATCCCCTCAATTCACTGAGCACTCATGCAGTGCATTATGGGATATCAGGGGGCTGGAATGAAGCATCCTGGCCCCAGACCCTCCATGCTGCCTCAGCCAGTGGATCGTCTGGGCATGTGAGGGGGATGGAGGTGCATTCATCTTCAGGGAAGGTAAGTTTAAGCACCCTTCTCTGATGCCCACCCAGTAGCCCTCTCCAGGGCTGTCGTTAGGGCATGGCAAGAAGGGCGACCACCCTGGGCCCCACTCTTTTAACCCCCATTAGAATTACCTGGAAGGGGGCCCTGCACTGGTTGATTTGCCCTGGGCCCCTCACCCCGCCAGGGTTCTCTAAGGACAGCCCTGGCCCTCTCACTCAATCGTGGGAATGGGCGCAAGGTTTAATCTGGATTACCAGCATTAGTGTGATTGTGTGACCCCGTGCCAAGGCAGGAATCTCAGGCTATAAACCACGGGCATGGGTTCACATAATCACGTCAATGTTGGTAATCCACATTAAACCTAGATTTGAACTATTGTGTGAACTAGGCCAGTATGCAGTGTTTCCATAACAGGAGGTCATTAACACAAACAGAAACTGTGTTCTACCCAGGTTTGGGAGCTGTCTGTGCTGTGTGGAAGCAAGGTAAGAGAAAAACCTGAATGGAAGTGATTGAGGCTCTTCTCATGATCAGTGAGAAGAGCCTGGATGGGGTTTGCGAGGAGAGCGGGCTAAGCCTGCTCTCCCCCCAGATGAGCAGTCAGTCTGCTCTGGGCGGCCAAACTGGCCACCCACACGACTACCGGCTCTGTTACAGAGCTGGTGGGGGGCTGGGGGGATCAGGGGCCGTGCGGCCCCCGGAAGCTCCAGCATACCCTGTGTGAGCACGCAGGGCATGCTGGAGAGACTCCCGAGCTGGGAGGCTGCTTTTCAGCCTCCTGGTTGGGGGTCTACTCATGAGTTGCTGCGGCATGGAGCCGAGCCAACTCACAATTGTAGAGCCTGGGTTAGCGGATCACTCACTCCGCTAACCTGGGCTTAGGGGAGGGTTACTTAAGTGGGTTAACCGCTTGGAGGGCACCAGGCTCTCCAGTGAGCCCGGTGGTTCTCACAGTCAGGCAAAATCAGGCTAGGCTCCCCTAGCCCGATTTCGCTTGATCGTGGGAATAGCATTGTGTGGGAGCAAGGTAGGAGGAAAAGCGACTCAAGTTTCCTCCTACCTTGCTTCTACACAACCAAAAATTGGGAGCACACACAGTTCACAAACCGGGTACAACACAGTTTTTGACTGTGTGAATGACCTCCAGGTCTTTTTGGTGTTTCCACACTCGCCTGATGGGGAAGAAGAAATTTGAAGCCATTCGTGTTCAAGGTGAAATAATACAGTTCAGTGTATCTACCCACTCTTTCTAAGGAACATGTCTTTCTAATGGGCATGTCAGAAGATCCAAGGCTTGAACTGCATGGTCTGTCATTATATCCAGGAAAACCTGGAAGTTTTCCCACACCAGGCTTTTTGTTCACATCTCATCTGGAATGGAGGTGTGCATTCACATATCACCCAAATTTACCTCAAAGTCTCTGTGAGCTGTTGGGGACCACTTCCCACACACAATATGGGTTTTTCATTGTGTATTAGCGTGTAGCCCAATTTATATCCAGAGTTAAAAAATCCACTTTTTTTGTGTCAGTTTTTGAGGGGCGACTTCGAATTCGCAGTAAAGCATCACAGAAAACCCACTGTAAAACCTGCTGTCTGGGAAAGCTCCTCGTAAGATACTCAGGATGATTTGTGGTACACTTCAGAGTCCTCTTCAAGCACAGGAAGAAATACGTATGTGCAACATGGGCGTCAGTGATTGGCACTGGCATATAGCAAGAAACCATTGGATATGGAAACCAATGGAAACCATTGATCCCATAAATATTGGGACCTTGGTCTTCTTCCTCTAAGAATGTTGATATGGATTTATATGCTGCCAAAAAAAACTTGTCACTTCTGTGAAAAGATAAGTTTCTGTGGCTTCCAACTACCAAAACCAAAGTTGAGTCAGAAAGCATTCCTAAGAGCATTTGGACCATGTTCAAAATAAATACAACCACATTTATTAGTCATAGTATGTTTGCAGAAGGGTTCCTTCATATTAAGAGGTGAGAATTGTTTAGCCAGTTCCGGAAGGAAAAGCTTATTATTTAACTAAACTGCTCCCTGAGTATTTCCAGAAATAGAAGCTATTTCCACGATCAGTAGAAAGTGGGCTAAGGGAGCCTAGTCCGATTTCTACTGATGGTTGGAGCCACTGGGCTCACGGGCGAGCCTGGTTGTTCCAAGGCCGCTAGTCTGCCTAATCCCCCCTCCCCTTAAAAGAAGTTAACCGAGCAAGTGCTCCGTTAACTTCATTTTTTTGCTCATGTGCTGCGGCGCCGTGTGGTGACACATGAGTATACCCGTGACCGGGAGGCTGCAGACAGCCTCCCAGCCTCAGGGTTCTCTCCAGAATGCCCCATGCACTCACACAAGGCACCCTGGAACTTCTGGGGGCCGGGCAGCCCCCAATCCCCACAGCCCCCACCAGCTCCATGAGAGAGCCAGCAGTCATGTGGGTGGCCGATCCAGCCGGCCAGAGCTTGGAGGCTGCTCGTGGGTGGGGATAATGGACTAAGCCCGCTCTCTCCGCACAAACCCTCCTGGCGCTTCACATGAGTCGTGTGAAGCACCTCATAGACTGTAGAGGATCTCTGAATGAGGTTAAAGACTACCCAACCTTAGGACAGAATGTGCTCTGTACATTAATTAATTGTTTGTGTGCTGCTCTGAAGAGTCTGAAGTCACCTGCTTTTGAAGCAGGCTGAATCTGTGCTGGAATTAGGATGCTGCTAATTCTGAGGAACATGGGACACATATGCAATTTTAACATGTAACTTGAAAGCTGAATTGTGTGGTTTGGGGATACTAACATGGGGCATTTTAATTCTGCTTTTTGCTCTTATGCGGATGCTCCAAGATGCAGTCCTCTGAATAAACTGACCAGGGTTCTCTGCACTCTACTTCTGAATGCACTTTTTGTATACTAGTCTGTGTGTCTGCCTGTCATATCTCCAACCGAGACCACCGGCCAAAGTCCTGTATAGCCACAGTTTGCCACCACCTCCAGTTGGGCCATGGGGGCGGGGAGCCATGGAGACCCTGCATCCCCCCTCCATAGGACTTGTGTCCTATCCCCAGAACCCTCTCCATCACCCCTGGGACCTCAGGAGCAGAGGCAATGCCATGCCAGGGTCAAGCTCCCGAGGTGGCGTGCTCAGAGACTCGCTTCCATAGGGGTCTACTAGTGAGGAAGGGCAGGCCAGCTCAGGCACTGACTTTGGATCATGGCTGGCCAGAGATCCAGAAAAGGGCAGGGCTAGCCCTTGCTGGGTCAACAGCTCCTTAACTTAAGCTGTCTTGCTGCACCTGGGCACAGCCTTCCATCATGAGGGAAGCCTGTGCCATGAATCAGATTGCCAAGACCCATACGAATGTGACATCTTCCTGGCAGTGGTCTGCCCAAACCGGTTCGGGCTCTAATTTGCCAGTCACACATTCCTGGGTGGGTTCCCACTATCCACCCGCGGCCCTGCCCACTTTTCATCCATGTCATGAAGTCCTGAGAGATTAGACAGAGAATCTTGAGGGAGGCATAGTTTGCTTCTCAAGGCACTTCCTGTCACACTAGACCCTGAGCTCTAATTCTCAGCATATGCAAAGCCAAGCCCTCTCAGATGTACAGAGATACATCGGTCTAACAATAGTTTGTAATAATTTTAAAAAATTGTTTTAATAACTGTTGTATTCTGTTGGTTTTATTGTCATGTATTTTATTCTGTGACTTCTTAATATTTTAAATTTTGTACACCGCCTAGAGATGTACATATCAGGTGGTATAGAAATATGATAAATAAATAGCTGCATTATGCCATAGGTCTGAAAACACCCCATTGTTTGATAACATGAGACATTTATGCACAGCAAGCTTCTGATGAAAGAGAGGAATACAAATGAACAGATCTCATGCAGTTCCCCATCCTCTGGGGAAGACACAATCCACACATGAATATTCTTCAACCTAACCTATATTTTGGAAAGGGGTAACCCTTTTCACACCTGCTATTTCTCAGTTCCAATTACCCTCCTCCCCAATTGGCTTTCCTCCATCATTTCAAATGCATATCTGAAGACACCACTGCTTCATGATTCTCAGTTGCCTCTCCTGGAGCAGATTTTCCTGTAAGAGGAACTATGAGGGTGCCAGAAACATGCATTTGTCTATAACATGTTGCCACTAGACTCCACTAGCTGATGTAGTTCTAGACCTCAGACAAACACACACAGCTTCAGGGATTTATGAAGGGATTTCCAACCTCGGCTCCCCAGATGTTGTTGGACTACAACTCCCATCACCCCCAGCCACCACGGCCATACACATATGCATGCTTGAGAATAAGCCCCATTGAAATCATTGGTGCTACATAGCCATGCATAGGATCTGGCCACATGGTAAACACACACAAGATCAGGCTGATCAAGATCCAACTAGCCTGAGCTGTCTGCAGTGTAGGTTGACATGATCAAAGTGCCTGTATTTGAATTGTTTCAACTGGAATCTGGGTTGAATCCTCTAAAGGGCAACTTGATTAGAATTCAAAATTAATTTTTGAAATTCGATTAGAATTTGATTTGAGAGCCATTTGGCACCTTTTAAAAACCATTTAGCCCCCCTGGTTGGTTTTTTAAAAGGTGCCAAAACAAGGTCAAATCAATTCTAATTTTATTCAAATTTGAACAGAATTTTCAGACCAAATTTGAATCTGATTCAGATTCAAAATGAGTCTTCAGAATTTGATTTGAATTCAGAACAAATTAAAAAAAATGTCTCATGCAGAACTCTAATCACTATAGTAATAGTAATTCATTAATGTGGGGGGTCCCAATGTGAGGTCTCCAGATGTTATTGGACTACAACTCCCATTGACCCATTGTGACTGAGGATGATGGGAGTTGTGGTCTAGCAGCACCTTGAGACTGTTGGGATCTGCTGTGTTAACACACTGCTGGTCATTTATCTCAAGTACACCTCCTAGTTTCTACACTGTCTGAGTTGTGGTTCTGGATGGTGTTGACACACTGGAATGTAACTGTTTTTCTACTTGACCTGAAGCAGTTCTAGACTGAGTTATTCTGCCTCATTTTAGACAAATATTCAGATTACATAACTAAACAATGGTGCTTACTGTTAAGAGCTTGCTACTGGGATAATTAGACCAGGACACAAGCCAAAACCAAGGGGAATGCGTAATATCATGTTAATAAATTAATTCATAATAAAGGTCATAACAAAGAAACCATTGTACAAGATGTGCCTTCTATTGGGCAGTCATTTCTAAATTCTCAAATTAGTGCTTGAGGCCCCAAGTCACCCAGCTCCCATTAAATAGGATGGGCAAAAAATGCAGCTAAAATGTGAAGTTTCCTCATATTCCATCACAGTGTACATAGATAATGATTGATTAAGTGCCGTCAAGTTGGTGTCAACTCTTCGTGACTGCACAGATAGATTCTCTCCAGGATGATCTGTATTCAGCTTGCCCTTTAAGTGGTGCATTCATTGTCTGTCCACCTTGCTGCTGGTCATCCTCTTCTTTTTCCTTCAACTTTACCCAGCATTATGGACTTCTCAAGGAAACTGGGTTTTTGCATAATGTGTCCCAAGTACTTAGAGCATGGTCATTTCTGCCTCAGGTGAAGATTCTGGATGGATATGTTCTATGATCCATATGTTTGTTTTCCTGGCTGTCCATGATACCCTCAAAAGTCTTCTCCAGCACCAAAGTTCAAAAGTGTCATTACTTTTTCCTATCTTGCTTCTTCAAAATACAGCTTTTGCAACCATAGTGTCAGGGGGGAAAAAACATTGTCCAAACAATTCTAATCTTTGTAGGTATAGACACGTCATGGCATCTAAATATCCTTTCCAAGGCCTTCATTGCAACCCTACCAAGTAGTCTGCGGTGTATTTCTTGACTGCTTGATCATTTACTGTTGATGGTCAATCATAAAAGGCAAAAGCTACCCACCACTTCAATGTCTTCATTGTCAATTCTGAGGCTGGTTGCTGTACCCGTTGTCATTAGTTTAGTCTTCTTTACATTTAGTTGTAGTTCCATTTTTTCACTGTGCTCCTTGACTTTCATTACTAGAGCTTGCAGATCATCCGCATTCTCAGATATCAGAGTAGTATCATCAGTGTAGCACAGGTTATTTATGTTTCTTCCTCCAACTTTAAAACTATGTTCATCTTCTTCCAGTCCAGTTTCTCTCAGTATATGTTCAGCATATAAGTTGAATAAATAAGGAGAAAGTGCAACCCCTGACAAAAAAATGTCATATCAGATCTGAAATGTGTTATATTGGCAAGGAAGGGACAGGACAGGGTATTGATGAGCAGCAGGAAAGTGAAAGTAGGGTTGGAAGGGTCTTGTCGGAACAGTTTTCTTTATTTTCCTTGATCCCTCCCTCCCTCACCCACTTCTCACATTTCTCTCTCACACTCTCCTCCCCACAAACGTCTGATGTTATTTGTGGTGTCCAGTTGTTAGACAGGAGGAGAACCTCCTTTCAGAACCTTTGTTTGAGTATTCTGTAGCTTCAAAGCATATGCTGTATATGGGCTCTCTGCGTCTTCAGGGTGGTTTTAGGTTCTGGACTGGAAAGTTTGAAGTTCTCCCCCAAACAAACATTTTTGGGCATGTTTTGTGGTGCCTCCCATCACCTGCAAATGTGTTGGAGGTGTCAACCCCCGTTCTTAACAGGAGCCTGTGGAAGCTCCCTGCCCATCTATATGCTCCATTAGCAATATATTCATACTGAAAGTGATATATCTATGCAAGCTGAGGGGCTGTAGCTCAGTGGATGAGCACATATTTCACAAGCATAAGGTTCCAGATTCAGCCCCTAGCATCTCCAGGTAGGGCTGAGAAAGACCCTTGCCTGAAATTCTGGGGAACCATTACTCATGTAGGATTAGTGATCTGCATGGACCAGTGGTCTGACTTGCTACAAGGTAACTTCATATGCTCCATTTTAGACACTACTGGCACAGGTCAAGTAATTAGGAGAGTGGAATTTATGCTAGTAGCAGAAGCCCATCTGCTGAATGTGTCTCAAGATATTATAATTAAGTGTAGGTAGGTAGGTAGGTAGGTAGGTAGGTAGGTAGGTAGATAGATAGATAGATAGATAGATAGATAGATAGATAAGAATTTGTTGGTTACGTATTTAGTATGTTTGTTTGGTTTGTTTATGTGAAACAAAGTCATACTTCCTATTGATCCACAGATACATAATTTTGCAGACACAATCCTGCCACTGAAATTAGCTGGATACTCCTTTTTACACTGGAATACTCAGAGAAAATTTAAATAGTTTTTTTTTAGAAGAAATTCTGAAGATTATTCTTCCAACAGATATAAAATTTTGCATGAACAATCCTGCCACTTAAATTAGCTAAAAGCTCTACTTTTTACATGAGAATATGCTGGGGGAAAGGTTTACTTCTTTCTCTCTTTTTTTGTATTTCCCCCCCAATAAATTCTAAATATAAATTCTAAATATATAAATTCTAAACCCCTGCTAACTGAGCAAAGAGACATCTTTTAAAGTGGTGATTCTCTTATATTTAGCAGGGGGAGAGCAACTGGTGCTATTCAACCCCAGCACAGCATCCTTCCAGTGGCTGTTGCTGGTGCCTACCATATGTTTCTTTTTAGATTGTGAGGCCTTTGGGGACAGGGGACCATCTTATTTATGTATTATTTATTTTTCAATGTAAATCGCTTTGGGAATTTTGTTGAAGAGCAGTATATAAATATTTGTTGTTGTTGTTGTAAATATAATCATCATATTAGAAATGTTATTGTTCTCCACAGATGTTCAACACTCAGTAATCAGATCAATTATTCCAAAATGATCATGCCCAAGAGAAGCAGAAGATCTTTCTCAGATGCAAATTTATTATAATAAAAATTTACCGTATATGGGAACTATTCAATAAAAGGATAGTTTGAAGTTGAAATCCTACAAATTTCAAACTCTTCTTTTACTTCCCGTTTGCAAACACAATAATTTTAAAAAATCTACAATGTATATTTAACTTCTTGAACTTTCCTATAAGCATAATCTATGCAAAATGGCTTTGCCTGGTCAGCCATGGACCTCACCTACTAGTCTACAATAGAAGTTAATAGTTAATCAAATTTAGATAAACTCAGTAAACTGAACTGATATCTAAGGCATAAACAAACAGATCTGTTGATTTCAAACCCTGCTTACATAGCCTGCAGTCTACCATTGTGCTAAGTGAGATGAACACTGCTGCATTTTACTCAAAAATGTGTGGGTGCTGCTGGCAGAGGGGGGTGCCTTCCTGTCTACTAAGCACAGCATCATTTTTGTTTCAGTGCTGCTCCCATTGGGAATGATGGGAGCAGCGTCAGAATAGTGATCATGCTGTGCTTAGTAGGCATGGAGGCTAATTAGCAGGGGCATCATTAGAGGGCAGCCGATGGGGCTCAGGCCCCCAATGAATGGTTCAGAGAACAGAATCTAATCAGCCACCTTCTTCTCAGCTGTAGTGGGGCGGGGGGAGGTGGTAATCTCTGCTGCTGCTCCATCAGCAATGATAACTTCTTGTCTCTGTCTCCTCCCCAAAAGATGTTGTGTTGAGGACAAAACAAGTGCTTTCATCCTAATTAGGGGTGTGCATTGAGTGGTTTATGGTCGAACTGGTCAACTGTGAACTGGTCCGGTTCAAGCGGTTCATTTGTGAACTGCTTTGAACCATTTCAAGCTGGTTCATCGGTTCAACCAGCCCAGCAGCTCGGTCTGACCAAACTGGTTCATGGAGCAGTTGTTGGGTCTGAATTCAGACCAAATGGCCGCAAACGGTCCATGCACACCGCTAACCCCAAAACAGCACTTGTCTGCTCCAGTTTCCCTTTGGAGAAGAGTCAGACACAGTTATTCTTGCAGAGGCATGACTGACTTTAATTATCAAAAGTGGGGCTGCAGGCATGGGGCCCAGATCTTTTAAGTACCTAGAAATGCCCCTTCTACTATGGCTATTTAGTAAGGCTATGGGTGCACCTGCCTCCTCAACCAGTGCCCACATGCTTTTGAATAGAACACAGCAGCATGTGTACATCTTGCATAGAACGTCGGTGGACTGCACAGTATATAAGCTAGTGAGTTCCATAAACAAGATATGTATTTTGTGGAGAAGTACTTCTATTTGTCTATCCAGAATCTGTTGCAAATTGATTTCACCAGATGATCCCAGATCCGAGTATATTATGAGAGAGGGAGAACACTCCTCTCTCTCCACTTTCTTTATACTGCAGGGGATGATTTGAATCAACCCCTTATTCAGCAGAGAAACCTATGCTGGCCTTGGGCCGAAATAAACCAATACATACATACAGCAGAGAAACCCAGTTTGATGAGACCAGAGCTCACAGAGGAAATCTGAAGACAATTGCTTAAGGGCTAAAACAAGTAGAGGTTTATTAAGAAGTTACAAACTTTGAATAGAAAGCCTGAAGCCTGCACTAGCTAGCTTATGGTGGAAGAAAGAAGAAAGAAGAAGAGCTGGTCTTGTGGTAGCAAGCATGAATTTTCCCCTTTGCTAAGCAGGGTCTTCCCTGGTTTGCATTTGATTGGGATACTGTAAGATATTCCCCTTAGGGGATGGGGTGCTCTTGGAAGAGCATCTGCTCGCTTGCCTGCAGAAAGTTCCAAGTTCCCTCCCTTGCATCACCAAGATAGGGCTGAGAGAGACTCCTGCCTGCAACTTTGGAGAAGCCACTACCCAGATTGTAGTGGACAGACAATAGATAGACAATACTGAGCTAGATAGACTCAGTATATGGCAGCTTCCTAAGTCCCGATGTTCCTAAAGAACAGAGGGAACAAAGTAGAAGGGAGTTCCTAAGATTATACACCAATCACCAGAGCCTCAGAGGAGAGATTGAAGAGTACAGAGAGAAATGCAGTGGCGGTGGCACAGGGACAGTCCTATACTCTCTACCTTCAGTCCTAATGTACCTAGTATCCCAAAGGCATTATGGGTGTTGATGTCTATGGAGACACATCTCCAACATATACCACACTTGTTTACACAAAAGCCCACCTGACCCACCATCATACTCTACCTTTATTTGCCACGACTAACTCCTCATTTCTTCTGTCAAGTGTCTGTCTCTCCTTTTAAAATGACTAGTATAGAGTGTTTTTAAAATAAAAAATAAAAAATGAAGGAACAGATAGAAACAATCCATCTGATTTTTCTCCCCCTTTTATTTTTCCCCAAAAACATGATCATGCAGCTCCTTGAGTGCTTCTGAAGCTGCAAGAGAAGGGATTAGCAGCCTGTGGAAATGATAACTAAAGGCAATTACAATTAAGGCTCACCTGATGGTGTGCCCTCTCCTCCTAAAACAGGTTTTGCATGTTTCCTTAATGCAGTTGCAGGAACATAAAAAGTTGGGGGGGGGGAAGGTTGCTGGTTTCAAAATAGACTTGCCATGATTTATGAATGATTGCTTATGTCTTTCTTCTTCTTGTGGTTTAGCTGGAGCCACAAGGTTGCTGCTAGCTCTTAAAATCAAATCTTCTAGCACCTGGGCAGGGCCTGGGGGCAGAGCCTAGAAGTGGTGGAAACTAAAATGCCTCCAGGGATGTACAGGAGATGGACCTCAGTAGCATGTGTGTCCATCCATTTGTCCAGGAGCAGATCTGTCTGTTTCAAGGGTGGCCAACATGAGGCTCTCCAGCTGCTGTTGAACTACAACTCCCATCATCCCCAACCCACAATAAATTGGGGTTGATGGGAGTGGTAGCCAACAACAGCTGGAGAACCTCACATTGACCAGCCTTGGATAATGTATACATAATGTCCGCTCCATGCTGCTTGACCAGATCTAATATGTTGAACACCTGAGTAATATGTAAAAACCTGAGTTTTTTAGAATAGAAGACTCCATGAAATCCTTAGCCACCACTGTAGGCTCTAGCAACAACAGTGCAAGCAACAGAGTGGAGTGAGGGCCTTTGAGACACACACACACACAGAGACTCCCCTTCTGATGTTTTTCCTCTTGCACTCAAGAAAATATTGGAACAAGAGTACCAGTGAATGGCTGAGGCTATTTGTGCTAGGATTGCCAAATCAGACAGAAGCTATTCCTACCCCCCCCCCAGCCTGCCCACTATGTCTTTCCAATACTTTTCACAATGCCATTAACATTGCCAACATTATGTTCAATAGTCACCTGGAGATTGATTCTGATTCCTGGATATTGGACTTTTGCCATAGATGTTGAGGCCTTTCACACAATCACAAACTGAGGTCATTCACACAATCAAAAACCGCATTCTATCCAGGTTTGGGAGCTGTATGTGCTCCCAGTTTTGGGTTGTGTGGAAGCAAGCTAAGAGGAAAACCATGTGGATCTCAGCACTCCACACAGGCAGCCTACCCCAAGCTAGGCTGCTCTAGTCTGGGCTAGGCTGCTCATGAGAACAGCCTCTTGGACTTATTTATTTAACATATTTATTTAACATATTTTTATACCATCCAAAATGCAAGTTCTCTGGGTGGTTTACAAGACAATAAAAACAACCAATAAAAAGATTAAAACATTTCAACAATTAAAATTTTAAAAGTTAAGACTATTAAAACACAATTAAAACACCATTAAAACAGGATCTAATTAAAAGCCTGGGTGAAAAAATGTGTCTTGACTGCCCTTTTAAAAGTTGTAAGAGATGGGGAGGCTCTTATTTCAGCAGGAAGTGTGCTCCAAAGCCTTGGGACAGCAATAGAGAAGGGCCATCCCTGAGTAGCCACCAGATGAGCTGGTGGCAACTACAGACGAACCTCTCCAGATGATCTCAGTGGGTGGTGTGGTTCATAGCAAAGAAGACATTCTCTTAAATACCCAGGGCTCAAGCTGTTTAGGGCTTTATAGGTTATAACCAAAACCTTGTACTTTGCCCGGAAACTTACCGGCAGCCAGCGTAGATCTTTTAAGATAAGAGTGATATAGTCTCTCAAAGATGACCCAGAGACCAAACTGGCTGCCGCATTCTGGACTAATTGCAGTATCCGGATTATGTACAAAGGCAGCCCCACATAGAGTGCATTGCAGTAGTCAAGCCTGGAGGTGACCAGCATTTTATGTTCTGGAATGAGAAATGGGATTCTGCAAACAAGCGAATCCCAGTGAGAATAGGATTCTGCAATCAGTGAGAATAGGATTCTGCAATCAGTGAGAATAGGATTCTGCAAACAAGTGAGCCATAGGACACATATGTCTGACTGTACGTGATCAGTTAATCTATCATATTGAAGACAAAAATACAGCAAGTGAGATGGGAAGATTATGGGGCGTAGCTAGGGGAGAGGGGAGCTGTGTTCACCCCTATCTCCAGTGGCCCCTCAGAGTGAGGGAGATAATGAAGAAGATAGGGAGGGGTGGAGCTGGGGAGGCCCTCAGGAGCTTGGGGGACCAGGTTCTTTGAAATCATCCGCTCAGTTATAGCTACAACCCTGGGAAGATTGAAGGAGGCCTTTCAACAAAGAACCATGAATAGTCACATTTCTGTTATGCTGCAGTTGTATAATAAAAGATCAAAGAGGGAGAGAGTTTGCAAGAGCACATATGCTCATTTTGAGGAATACTGAAAGAGTTGGAACTGCAGGATATAAATTGCCTGAACTAGCAAAAATTGGACTTTCGTTTAATACATTGCCTAAATGTCCATTTTCATCAAATTAAAGGAAAATGTGACTTTGGGTTTTGTACAGAAGCATTTGCAACAGTTTAATTTGAAAGGGCAAACAGAAAGGAAAGAATCAGTTAAAAATCAAGCGTACAAAGTTGTTGATGGTAGGCAATGTTTTATATTTGGAAGCACCTTGCATTTAAGGAATGCACATCCTAATAAAAAGCAATGGAATTATTTTCAACGGAGAAAAGGTAATAAGACTAAATTCCAGAAAAATGGAAGCATGCTTTTTTATTCAGGTCTGGAAAATAAATCCTGGGGAGAAGCTGTAATGACTGCAACTTATTTGCAGAATATACTTCCAACCAAAACTAAAGGAGTAACACTCTTTGAACCAGAATGGTTCAAAACCCAGAATGGGACAAAACCCAACTTAAAGCTTATTAGAGTATTTGGATGCAAAGCATATGCATATATTCCTAAAGAACTCAGAAGAAAATTAGATTGCAGAAGTGAAGAAGGAATATTCATAGGTTATACACTGAATATCAAAAGCTACAGAATACCTGATCCTATCACAGAGAATGTTAAACTGTGCAGTGCTGCATATTTTGATGAGAGGCAAAAGTCAAATGCCAATGTAATGTTTGACTGTGACCTGGATTTTCCAATAAGTGAAGAACCTGAACAGCAACCACAGCAGCAAAATGAACAAGTAAATATAGATTAGGATATAATAGAGAGACTCAATTGAGAAAGGGAGATTGAGATGGACCCGAATGATCCGATCAGGAAGGGGAGATTGATATGTAACAAGCCGTGAGATGCTCAAACAGAATTAATAAAGAGGTCCCACCTAAAAGATTGTCTCTGGCAGCCAGAGATTGGGGAGGTGGGTGCCAAAGCCTACGGATTGGCAGAAAACTGAATGCATGCCAAATTCAGAGACAGATAAATTGCTTCAATCAAGAAAATGAAAGATTGCATCATACCATAAATTAAAACGTGGGATACATAATTCAAGAATGAAACAATGAGAAGGGGAGTGTTGGGATTTTGCTGTAGTCAGTCTCTGTTCTTTGTTTGGGGCATGCTTCTCTATGTGAATGTGTCTATGTACTGGCTTGGAAGTGGAGTCACAATTTGTTTATCTGCTCCTTACTTGTTGTCTTGAATTCCAACTGAGAGGTTCTCCCTCTCTGTGCATAAGAGACTGATAGCCTCTTTATTGTTTTGTTTGCCTATGTTTAGTTAACTCTTGTTTCTCAGTTAAAGTTGCTTTCCAGTTCCATTACTTATAGAGGAGAAGTAATTACTCTGCAACACTGGAGACCCTAGACCAATCCTAGAGGGTCAGCAACTCTTGTTTGGGCTCACTCCCCCAAACTGCAAGAATGTCACCAACACCTTATAAGCATACTCTGGGCAGAGCTATTAAAGTCTTTGCCACTGCCAGAGGGTTTGCCCTTTGGGGAATGAGAAAAGGGTCATCCCACATCTTTCTGTCAGAATCAGCGTAGGCTCATCGTGTGAGAGAGGGAGCTTTTGGGGGCTATCCAGATTTGGAATTGCTGGGTCAGGAGCACTCCCACTGCCCAGGTGACCACAGGTTCCTGGATTAACCCTCTCCTACCTAGGAATCTGTGGTCATGAGAGCTGGCTCAGTATTTTCTAAGAGGAATCTGACCCATTTCTAAATAAGCTTGAAAATGTCAAGTAAGCAGGCACTGACAATTGTAGAGATTTTTATTCAACTCCATACAAATAACAGCAAATACCTCCAGCATTCAACAATACCTGCCCTCCATTGTATGTCATGTGTACTGATCCCCCCCCCCAAAAAAATTTCTTGATTTGTAGACAAGTTTTTTTCTTGTCACAACAGCCATATTCAGATTCATTATGTACACCACCAAGGGATACATATCAGTATGTATATAAATAAATATGAGAGAGAAAGAGAGCACACACTGGCAAGTTAACATTAATTACCTAGAGTTTAATGTATAACAAACTTCTTGCTCCCCAAATAATGTTCTTTGCCATCCCTTGGCTCTCCGAATCTAGTTATTCTAGAGTCACCCCTGTAGAGCAGCTGCTTTTCCTGCAGAGGGTTCCAGCTTCATTCCTTAGGAACATAGGAAGCTGCCATATACTGAGTCAAACCATTGGTCTATCTAGCTCAGTATTGTGTACACAGACTGGCAGTGGCTTCTCCAAGTTGCAGGCACGAATCTCTCTCAGCCCTATCTTGGAGATGTCAGAGAGGGAACTTGGAACCTTCTGCTCTTCCCAGAGCAGCTCCTTCCCCTGAAGGGAATATCTTACAGTGCTCACACTTCTAAGTCTCCCATTCATATGCAACCAGGGTATATCCTGCTTAGCTAAGGGGACAAGTCATGCTTGCTACCACAAGACCAGCTCTTCTCTCTTATCATCTCCAAGTAGGGCTGGGAGACATGCCTCCCTGAAATCTTGGAAAGGCTGCTGCCAGTCTGTGTAGACAATACTGAGGTAGATGGACCTAGGGTCTGTCTCAGTATAAGGCAGCTTTCCAATGTTCCTACATTCAATTGGCAGGGACTATCAGGGTTCTGGTACCCCCCCCCCCCGCACCCAGGAATGTTAGGTTTAGGATATTTGGGAGAGATGAGAGCATTAATGATGCTAAATAATTTTTAGCTGTACCAGCAGCAGCAGGAGCATTTCCAGACAACAGGCTTTATCATGGGTTTACTGCATGGCTTTACTGCAAGATTGAATTTGCCCAAAAAGGAACCAATGCAAAATGGATTTATTTATTTTTACCCTGGACATAAATCAGGTTATGCTCTAATGTACAATGAAAAACCCAAATCATGTCTGGAGTGCTCCCCAATAGCTTGCAGGGACTTGGGGGTAAATCTGGCCGATATGTGAAGACACACTCTCCATTCCGGAGGAGAAACGAGCTAAAAGCCCTGTCTGGAAACGCTCCAGGAAGAGAAAAAGTATAAACTCTGGACTGCCTTCACACAAAGAACAGATGGGATGGTAAAGTTGTTCCTTGTCCGTAGCACATCACAGTGCAGGCATGCTGCAGACACAGCTGTCCGCTTTCTCTGCAAACCACTTGGTGGCTGCTCAGTGAACGGCATCCTTGTCCCTCAGAAGCCCCACAGAAGCATCCCTCAGCTGTTCTCACCACCTCCCTTGGGTCTCAGACTTTCTGCAGCAGATGCTCTTTCCCTTAGCACTGAGGGGCTGCAAGGAGTACGGCTGCTCCAGAGGCCTTGTCCCCTGACATAGACAGATGACCAGTTCTTTTGGCTGAGCTACTGCTCCTAATAATGCTTAGTGGTGCTTATCTAGCACTTTGTCTCTTCCAAGTGCTTTACAAGGCAACGTGTGGTTAATCATCCTGGGAGCAGTGAAGTTCTGCTCCTTTGGCCTCAGCAATTTGTCATAAACAGGGTGCCTCTATACGCTCTCTTCTACTAAGGATGCCAGGGAGAACTGGACACCAAAGTGCTCTATTCACATACATAGCATGTCCTGTGTCCTATGCCTTTCCTAGGGGAAGGCGTAAAGGCAATCACACCCTCCAGTCCTTCTCCCATCCAAGGAGATCATAGTAATTCTCTCAGCAGCCCACCTCTCCTGAAGCTGGTGCTATTAAATGTCAGGTCCATAAATGCAAAGACCACAGCCATCCAGGAGGATATCCTGGATAGGCACGCAGACCTGGCATGAATTATGGAGACGATGAGCGGGGAGATGTAAATCTCTCCCAGCTGTTCCCACTGGGTTTCCAGGTGCAGCATTGCACCTTGAAGGTGCAGCATTGCACCTAGGCTGCCTTGGCACCCTAGCCAAGGCAGGGTGAGCAGGGAGGTGTGGTTGCCCTGGTTCATCAGGAAACCATCCCCCTCACCAGATGCACTGTCCGCCATCATAATCAATTTGAGTGTCTGCATGCAGTGCTGGGATCGTGAGACAAAGTTGGATTGTGTTGGTATACCTCCCACCCCAGTGTCTAAGAATTTCCCTGCCCAAGCTGCTTGAGGTGGTCTCGGATGTGGTGTTGGGCACCCTGAGGAGGTTGGTCTTGGGTGACTTTAATGTCCGCACTGATGCTGCCTTGTCTAGTGCAGTTCAGAGCTGTGTGTCTTCCAAGATGACCATGGGCCTTCTCTACTGATTTTTGGTCACACACGTAGCATTTTTGGTCACATACTCTTGACTTGGCCAATGGTGGGCAGTGGTGCTCCATGGATAGCACAGGAGGGCTTAATACTATTGTCATGGATGGATCACTATCTGATGAAGAATGGAGTGAGGGTAGACCCAATACCCCTCTGCAGGGGTGAGGGACCAGTTAGGATGTTCCGCCCTTGGAGGTTCCTAATGGTTCCTAATGGATTCCTGATGGCTCTGGTGGATTGTCCTGATGAGAGTGTGGACAATCCTGTTGCTGACCTGGTCTCCATGAGGAGATGGATTGGGTGATTGACAAAGACGTGCCCGGCATCCTCTCACAACCCACTGAGTCCAAGTTAGGGATGTGCACAAAAATGGTTTTTGTGCTTTGGTACTAATTAGAACCAAACTTGAACCAGTTCTACCAGTTTGGGTTCTAAACTGTTAGAACAGTTTGGTTCATGGTTTGGTTCAAATTAGAACAAATTAGAACAAATTAGACTCCCGGTCAGGGGTCTACTTCTGTGTCACCACGCGCCATGGCAACACACGAGCAGAATGCCGAGGTTAGTGGAGTACTCGCTAAGGGGCTAAGGGGAGGTGAAATTAACGAGGTTTGCTGCTGGGAGCCATGCAGTTCCCATTGCAACACACAATCATGGAAAAGTGGGGTATGTCCCTTAGCCCATTTTTTGACAATCGTGAGAATCACCTCAGAATGAATTTGACCAAACACAGGCCCATTTTAGGGACTATTCTTTAGCAGTGATGGATGCTAACCTCTGGTTTTTAATTAGTTTTAATTTTTTTAATGCTAACCTGGTTTTCAGGGTTTTAATTGTTATGATAGTTTAATTGTTTTAAGATGTTTTTAATTGGTGTTAATATTTATATCTCTGTTTTAATTGTTATTGGTTTTAATGGTTTTTGTTTTTAATTGTAAACCGCTCTGAGCCATTTTGGAAGGGCAGTATAGAAATCGAATGAATGAATAAATAAATAAATAAATACTGCTCGGGGCGGCTCACAACAATAAGATAGACACAAGATACAATAAAAGTAATAAAATTAACTAAATTAAACAAAATTTAATTAGGCCCCTCCTAAAATAAACCCTCATTGGACCCAGATGATTTAAATAACTTTCTACCAGTTTCTAACCTCCCCTTCTTGGGCAAGGTGTTGGAGAGTGTGGTGGTGTCTCAGTTCCAGGCAGCCCTGAATGAATCTGATTACTTACATCACTTTACAATCTGGTTTCCGATGTGAAAATGGGACTGAAATTGCCTTGGTCACCCTAGTGGATGACCTGCACTGGGAGATAGACAAGAGGGAGTGTGATTCTGTTGATCCTCCTGGACCTCTCAGCTACTTTCGATAACATCGACCATGGTATCCTTCTGGGACGTCTCTCTAGGTTGGGACTTGGGGGCACAGTTATATGGTGGCTCTGCTCGTACTTAGAAGGTGGAGCTGGGGGATGCCTGCTCCACCCCTTGGCCTTTGGCCTATGGGGTGCCACAAGGATCTATTCTGTCCCCCATGCTGTTTAACATTTACATGAAGCCCTTGGGAGAGGACATCCCTAGGTGTGCGCTGCGGTGCCATCAATATGCTGATGATACCAAACTCTACCTATCTTTTAAGTCAGCAGATACCAGGGAGGCAGTGGATGCTCTGAGCCAGGGCTTGGAGGCTGTTCTGGACTGGATGGTGGCAAAAAAGCTGAAACTCAATCCAGATAAGACAGAAGTGCTCTGGGTTGGTAGAACTGATCATCCAAGTAATGAGGTAAATCTGGTCTTAGAAGGGGTCACACTCCCTCTGAAAGACAAAGTCCACAGCTTGGGGGTGCTTCTGGACCCAACACTGTCCTTAGAGGCGCAGGTGGCGGCGGTTTGCAGAATCGCCTCTTACCAACTACAGCTGGTATGCCAGCTGCGACCCTACTTGGAGAAGTTGGACCTGACCTCAGTCACTCATGCATTGGTTACATCCAGATTGAACTACTGCAATGCGCTCTACGTGGGGCTGCCCTTGAAGACTGTTCAGAACCTTCAACTGGTTCAGAATGCTGCTGCAAGGATGCTCGTGAGTGCAAGTCACTTCACGGTTATTACAACCATCCTGTGTCAGCTTCATTGGCTACAGGTCCACTTCTGGGCTAGATTCAAGGTGCTGGTATTGACCTTTAAAGCCCTACAAAGCTTGGGGCTGGGGTACCTGTAGGACCACATTCGCCCATATGAATCTGCCAGGGCCCTCAGCTCATCATCTCAGGCCCTGTTCATGACCCCGCCAGTAACAGAGATCCAGTTGGTGGGGACTAGATACAGGGCCTTTTCAGATGTGGCCCCTCGGCTTTGGAAAATCCTCTCTGAAGAGCTTTGCCATGCTCCCCCCTCAGTGTTTTTTCCCCAGGTTCAGGCCGGCATCGTGCCACATGCAGATCGGCCACCACGGGGAATTGCGGGTGAGGGAAGCCCTGATTTCCAGTGACCCCAGGAGAGTGGGTTGCTGTTCTGGGCAAAAACAAAGGTGGACATGTTCAAATGGGTGGACAGGATGCCCAAGGGCACACTTTGACAGAGTCTGTGATGCAGTCGCTATTACAGGGAGAGCTGTTGCCAGGATACCCGTCCCCGTGGCTTGTTTGTATAGAGCAACCTGCCTGGGCTGCATCTGCTGTCTGGCCCCCATGGCCTGACACTCTAATGAGAGGGCAGTCTGTGGGAGAAGAGGATTGTCATCACACTTTATTAGTGTTTCTGCCTGATATCCCTGCCCCCACAGGAGAGGAGAGGTGGTCTTGTGGTAGCAAGCATGACTTTCCCCCTCAGCTAAGCAGGGTCTGCCCTGGTTGCATATGAATGGGAGACTAGAAGTGTGAGCACTGTAAGATATTCCCCTCAGGGGATGGATCTGCTCTGGGAAGAGCAGAAGGTTTCAAGTTCCTTCCCAGACATCTCCAAGATAGGGTTGAGAGGGATTCCTGCCTGCAGTCTTGGAGAAGCCATTGCCAGTTTGTGAAGATAATACTGAGCTAGATAGACCAATGGTCTGACTCAGTATATGGCAGCTTCCTATGATCCTATGTTCACAGATGGTTCTTCTCATGAGTTGTTAAAGGGTATCTCCTGGCCTTACACACTCATGAGTGAGTAGTCCGCTCAGGAACAGCATCATTCTTCGTCACACATGTAGAACCACTCCTTTCATTGCAGCAATGCTGATCCTGCTTTCTGGCCCTTCTCATGAGTAAGCATAGGGTTGACGCAGGTACCCCCAAGTGGAAGGGGCTGGCCCCCTCCTTCCCCAACTTAGCCATTCAAAAATTCCTGGTTGGGGCTGCCTTTCAAACCCGACCCAGGGTATCGCCACTCTGCCATTTTTTGTCATCCCACAGCTCTAATGGGGTTGCCCTGCCTATGTTTCCCTCTTGAGGGAATGAGTTTGTAAACAGACATCTTCGTTGCTTCATTTTCGGAGAGAGACGCCTGTCTTTAGTGCCCATCTTACGATCCTGTCCCCTTTCTCTCCTAATTGCCAGGAGGGGTGAGCAAGGGATAAAGTTGGAAGAGGGCATGCCCCTGTATGACTTTGCCATTTGACAGGCTGACAAGCTTGGAATGGGAAGTGGCAGCATCTCTGTTGCCAGGCAATTGCTTTGTCGGATCGGAGATAGCGGGCAGGGTGACTGTTTGGAGCAGCGGTCAGTGAGAAGCACCGTAGGCATGGAGCAGGTGCAATCCTGGGTCTGTGCCACTATCTCCGCGACTGCAGTTCCAGAAATTGAACAAAACTGAGGTTATGGTGCAATCTGTGTTTGGATGTAACGTTGCTGCCAAAAAAGCTCAGCTTACAGTGGTGAAACTCACGACAAACCAAAGGTTCAAAATGAAGTTCAGCAAGGCAAACTGCAGATTGCTTTTGCTGTGAAACCATGGTGGCACGCATTCGGACATAACGGAGTTCCAACCTCTGCCCCATTTACCTCCCATTTTGCATTATGTGGAAATGCAGCCTCAGACACAACACTGAACAGAGTCTACGCATGTACAACTTGCATGTGCTTAGGTTCTATACATGCATTCAGGAACCCTGAGAAAATCAAGTTCCCAGATCATGCACAAATTCCCTGAACATGCACAGAGAGCCTATGTACATATAAAGTGTATATAAGTAGGCTCTGTTCAGAGATTCAGCTGACCATGTGAAGGCTGAAGGCAAGTCTAAAATCTGCACTCTCTCAATGGGTTCTCTGCACCTAATATTTCATTGGTATGCAAGTTCTGAACTTCGACTGCGCCTCAGGTTTTGAATTTTTGAGGAGATTTTCTTGCTTACATATGCACATTCCATTGAGTAGATGCTGAGACATCTCAATTGATTAACCAGTCCAGCCAAACATTCTGTGATCCACCTTAATCCACAGGTTACATTTCATTCCGAGAATACAGGGGAAATCAGACTATGCCGGTGGTAGGCTGTATGCTCTTCGAACAATTTCCTTTCTTTTTTAATTTGCAAAAGCCTACCACAAACCAGGTATTAAAAACAATCAATCCGAAGTCCAGCATGTGCGACATCCATTATTTATAGACAGTTGCTCACAGGGGGATGACATTGGACAATAAAAAGTGCAAAAGGAAACATTGGCAAAAAATCCACTCACGGGCAGTCTTGGGAAAGGGAAATAGCTAGCCAATTCTAAGCCCAGCCGCAGCCTGTTTCCATGTTTTAGTTGGTGGTTTCTGTTGAAATGACAAGCAAATCAGACCAGAAGCCAGATATTATTGAACAAACACTACCATTTGTTTGTTTGCAACTTGAGGGATGAGCCATTCATTCAATTGCCTATGGAGACTGGAAGGCGAAATGGAGAGGGTAGCCTGCCTCTTGCCCCAGCCTGTTAAGCCCAATGCTCAGGAACTAGCAAACTCCCATCCCAAATTTATTGGCCATCATTCAGATGCACACACTGAAAAACATTGTACACTCACAACGGGGGGGGAGTGTTTTTCACTGATCCCCCCCCCTGGTCTGCCGCACACTCTACCTCCCAAAAATATATCCCCAAGGGCGTCATAAACCTCAGGGACATTTCTGGGAAGCAAAGCAGGCTGCAGAGGGAATGGAAGACCAGAGGATATTGCTCCTCCCCTTTTGCGCATGTGCAGCATTCGTCTGGATGTCAGCGACTATAAATAAAAAGGTGGCCAGCTTTCTTTAGAGATGCTGCCAAATTCCACCATACACAGAGAATTTGTGTTTCTGCCTGTGGTGGATAGGCTACAGAATCAACTTTCAGAGAAACCTACAAGTTCCTTCATTTTTCTGGAGGCTTCCCAAGAAGTCCCTGCACATGTGGAGGCCATACTGAGACCATGAAGAGTTCAGCATAACCAGAATCCACCAGATGCTGGCAGGTCCTAGACCAAATGGTTCCTGAGTTAAAGTGTTGGCTTCAGCTTTAAGAGGGCCCTCAACAAACTGCTCTCCAGGGTCCCTTCTACATGGGAGTCCCCCCACCCCATGGTTCATGGTGGGGCTTACTTTCTGTGGTGGGGATAATGGAGAGATCTCTCAGCTGCCAGAGTAACATTTCTGCCAGCACACAAAGGCTATGGGCATAGGGGTGGTCTCAGAGATTGAACCTGTGCTCTGAGACCCCTGGCACTTCTGAAGCTACCCACTGCTGCTGGCCTTGCTCAGGTTAGATTGCCTTGCCCCACTTCCATGTGTTTAAACTTTTGAAAACCATGTTTTTATTGCATTCAGAGCCCCTTTCATGACTTTGATACATGATCTGAATGCTCAGTTTTATCCCTGTCATATAAGATGATAAGTTTGCATGCATGCATCTGTACACCTGTATTTATTCTTACCATATATAGGCAAAACAGAATTGTTCCTTCTAATCCTACAGACTTACAAAAATATGAATAATTGAAATGCCTGTGGCTCGCTTCCCACGCTCAGCGGCCCGCATCTCTTGCCTGCGTCTCTTGCCTCTAAACCTAGCATGAAAGGTTAGTAATGAAGTATAATGAATTTAAAATGGATTCAGGCACATAGTCTTTCAATCTGGCAGCATCTGGATGAAAATCCCAGGTCTGCCAGCCTTAATCCAGAGGGAAACTTTAAGGTTCCCTGATCCCTAGATTCCTTCCTGCCTTCCTTCGAAAATAACTGCTGATGGTTAGGAAAATCAAGGTGTCTTTGGCAGAAAACCAAGGGGTGAGGCAACTTCTGTACCAAGAACTACTCCATGACCTCAAGTCCCGTGATTAGGGTTGCCACGTTTGATGGAGAGAATTCCTGGACCCCGCTGTCTGAAGGAGTGTGAGCAAATTTCTGCAGAACTTCATCTTTAATGTTGTAACAGTAAAGGGCAGTTGTGTTTTAAGGCCTGTTGCTCCTTGCGTTCCTTCCTTCTACTCCACACAGGAGATAGTTCCTTTTGGCTAGGAGGGGTTCTCAGAAGACTGCAGGTGCTGCATCAGGCAATGGGCCCTTTCTCGCAATCTGTGAGAAGGGCCAGGGGGCACACTGGGAGGAAGGCAATAGAAACTTACCTCCCTACAGATGACCATTCCTCCATTGCTGGGTGTGCGGATTACGCACTCAGATTATCCTTCACAGCCCAGGCAGTGCAGAGGGTTGGGGACTGGGATGTGTCAGCCCCAGAAATCCCATTATTTGAGGATCCCCCTGGTACTAGCCAGAAGCCTGCTCCAGAGGCGTAACTATGGGGGGGCAGGGGGGGCACGTGCCCCGGGCACCATCTTTTCTGGTCACATGGGGGGTACCGCCATGACCAAATTTTTTTAATTTTTTTTTTAAAATTTTGTTAATACAAATGTTTCCTGCTCAGTGCAGCAGCGCTGCAGCAGTCAAGGGATCACGTCAGTGCCCCCTTCCCCACGAGCGGTCCCTTCCACACCGCCTGCGCCCCCCCCCCCCCATTGCTTTGCTGGCGCCTGGCGGCCAGTCAGTGGTCTGGCTTGGCAGCGGCGGCGGGCGCTTGTGAGGAAAAACCTAAGTATAATGTAGTATGTTGGGGGGCTGGCGGGGGGGCACGGTGGGGGGGGGCGCCATTTCAGTGCTTGCCCCGGGCGCCGTTTTCCCTAGTTACGCCTCTGGCCTGCTCCTGTGTTAATGCCGCATGGTGCTGACACAGAAGCACTTAGCCCCAGTTAAGAGTGTGCCTGCACACAAAACCCTGGTCAGCAGCAAGCTCCCTAAGTGGGGTTTGCTGCTGAGGCACCTCCGGCAGACGCTGACAGTTCTCACATGAAGCCAAGACCAGGCTTGTCTGCCTTAGCCTGGTCTTGGCTACGCATGAGAACAGCCTCAAGGAATGTTCTAGAGAGAAGGAGAATCCCAACAATACCACTACTAGAGAAAAGGGGGCTCCGTATACTTCATAGCTAAACCCAGAGGCTTGCTATCACCCTTGCTAACTACAGAGATGATTCAGAAAGGATGGGGAGGGTTTTATTAAGCCACAGAGAGAAGGAGTCAACTGGTGCCAGAGAAAGGGTATGAATCTGGGGCTTTTCAACTTTGGCACCACGTAGGTACACTACCTGGAGAGAAGCATCAGGGGAAAAAATGGATAGAATTCATTAAAGCAATCTCCCAGCTCCAGTTCCTGGACATTTCATATCCAGGATGATACTTTTCCTACATCCTGAATAGGACATAAAATTTCGGGACAGTACAGGCTAATCCTGGACATGTGACAACCCGACTCAGAGTCCTTTGCATTTCCTGTTCTGCTTTCTCCATGCACTCCTCTTCCTCTCCATGCCTGCTGTCTCTTTATTCCTTATCAAAAATCGCTGGTAGGGGGGGAAGACCACCTACATTGTAATCATAACAGATTGTTCAGCCCAAGTGCATTTATGCTCAGGTTGAGCAGATTTTTGACAAGGGAGGGGGGAGAGAAATGGCAGAAAACAGCCAGCCCTATTAATACTCACGCCTTTCTGCATCATTTTCCAAATCCTCCTTCTAAAAGTACCGAAAGCGGGTTTATCAGTTAATTAAATGATCCTGTCTTATTATAGTAATAACCTCTGTGTCTCCTCCCGTGCGGTAGAGTCTAACTTCAGAGTCTTGATGCAACCGATCCATTAAGCAATAATGGGATTAGTGACCGGCTGGGAAGCACTGATGGCCTCAGATGCAGCGTCAGACCATTAATCCCAGCTGGTCATTAGTCTTCAGGAAACGCCCTTGCCAAGGTCACTGGTAGTGTTACAAAAGAAAAAAGAAGAATACAGCATTGCTATTCTTAATATACGTTAATGCTGAGTGGTGAAATAATGTGTCAGCTACAGAGCACAGGCCAGAAATTTGCATTACCTTCATAATCTACCAGTTCCCCAAGAAAGGAAATACTTTATATCAGGGATTCTCAACGTGTGGGTCCCCAGATGTAATTGGACTTCAACTCCCATAATTCCCAGCCAAAGGCCACTGGGGCTGGGGATTATGGGAGTTGAAGTCCAATAACATCTGGGGACCCACACATTGAGAAACCCTGCTTTATATAGTAAATGAACCTGGAATTCCTGAATCTTAGGGAACTTTGCAATGCAGGGGTTCTCAACCTTGGGTCCCAAGGTGTTGCTGGACTTCAACTCCCATAATCTCTAGCCACAATTATCTTTGGCCATTGTGACTGGGGATTATGGGAGTAGGTCAAACAACATCTGGGAACCCAAGTTTGAGAACCCCTGCATTAATTCATCACCATGCTGTTTACATAACTCTTTTTGCTAGGGTCAAGCCCAGAAGAATGAGGTCCTTGGAAAGCCATTTTAACATTAGAGCAACTGGATCAACCATTTGGGCAAATGAATGGCCATATTCTCACATCACGCAGAACTGCGGGTCCAATGGACATGCAGCTCTGCTCCCCCTCCCCCCCACTCTCCTGTTAAGGTGAGAATCCTTTCTGCAGTAAACAAGACTGCAGAGAAGGGGCAACTGGCTGTACAAGCTTCCTTCTTGCTTGAAGGACAGCCCGCACAGCCAATCACGTAGGGAGAAATGGAGGAGCTTCCTCCTTCAACTCCAGTCCAGCTGAATGCAGCCTACAGTACTGCATTGGGATGCAAGGGAAGTTCCATGGTTTTGGTTTTGAGCAGTGAAACTCACTACAAATCATGGGAGGGTTCAAATTGGAGTCTCTGGAGTGCAACCTCGGGTCACAGAAGGAACGGAACCAGAGTTGCACACATTCAGACGTAACGGTAAGGAAACCTCTGGCTTCTGCAACTCCAGTTCCCCTAATTGTGAATGCTGTCAAAGTCTCCACTGCAGAAAGAGATTACTATAGCTCGAAGCTCTAGTAACACCTATCCATTGATGTCAGACCTCCAAGCAAAATCCTTTATCATAAGGCCAAAGCCTTTCTCCTTTGGATTCCTCTCATGGGCTACTCTCGCCTCTGTTCATTATATATTTCCTGTTTTCTCCCTCCAGCCTATCAGTGTGACAGGAAATGCTATTTATTGCTTCGTAGGCAGTACTTCTCATTTGCCTTGGCTATTCTTTCTGACCCCACCCCCTTTTTAATTAAAGATTTTTATTTAGAAAATATAACAAAAAGAAAGAGACATATTGTATTATCCACTCTTGCATAAGAACAGCCCTGCTAGATCAGGCCTAAGGCCCATCTAGTCCAGCATCCTGTTTCACACAGTGGCCCACCAGATGCTGCTGGAAGCCTAAGGGCAGGAGTTGAGGGCATGCCCTCTCTACTGCTGTTACTCCCCTGCAACTGGTACTCAGAGGCAGCCTGCCTTGAGGCTGGAGGTGGCCTACAGCCCTCCGACTAGTAGCCATTGATAGACCTCTCCTCCATGAAGTTATCCAAACCCTTCTTAAATTCATCCAGGTTGTTGGCTGTCACCACATCAGAGAATTCCACAAGTGGATTATGCGTTGTGTGAAAAAGTACCTCCGTTTGTTGGTCCTAGATCTCCCGGCAATCAATTTCATTGGATGACCCCTGGTTCTACTGTTATGGGAGAGAGAGAAGAATTTCTTTCTATCCACTTTCTCCACTCCATGCATGATTTTATAGACCTCTATCATGTCTCCCTGCAGTCATCTTTTTTCTAAACTAAAAAGCCCCAGGTGTTGTAGTCTTGCCTCATAAGAAAGGTGCTTTAGGCCCCTGATCATCTTGGTTGCCCTCTTCTGCACCTTTTCCAGTTGATTGGTGAGCACCTTTGGGCTGGTTTAGAAAACGGGGAGGGTTCAGGTGGTCCTTAGAGGCTTTGTTTCTCAGGGGCTATGACTGGCACATCTCTCTGATTCATGGGCTCTGCAAATGCCAGAGATGGACCTGCTTGGGTGGGTGAAGCCCCCAAAGGGCCCCAACCCCTCTACGGGTTGGCAGAGAGGAGCACAGTTCCACAACACGTGGGAGAAGGGTATGGTTCTCTGACATCCAAACTAAGTTAGACCTGCACTGCATAGTGGTGAGGTAGGCCTTGTTTCCCACTCAATTTAAAAATATTTATTAAAGTGGCAGTCTTTAATCCAACACTGTAGTCCGGGATCTCTATCACATTGAGTGTGGAGGCAAAGTCCCTTTGTCTCCAAGGATAATCTTCAAATATTTCAACAACTTGCAGATGTGGCTTCTACCATGCCTTCTTCCACAAACATCTTTTCTCCTCTTGTTTTCTCCTCTTTTCTCTAGTCAGTTCTGTGACAATTGAAAGCTATCTCACTGTTTTGTTTTGTTTTAATTTTGGTCCTTGATGATTTTGGTTGGTCCTAAAAAATATACAGCAGTTTTGTCCCACTCTGTACAAGTTTGATTTTCTCCCAGCTTTTCCAGAAATGAATATTTGTTATTGGACTTTTGTCACCATGTAAATATATCATTTGTAGTATAGTTTTAACTAAAATTATATATAACTATTCTAATTTTTAGTAGTACATAATGCCTAACATTACTTCTGCATAGGTTGACATAAATATAAATTACTATTAGCAGATAATTTTGTTATCAGCGGTGATCAACACTGCTGTTGGAAATTTGCTGTGACTTTAATTTCTTGGTATGGGTTCCAGCTTTGTTTTGTTTGTTCTGCTGTTTTAAGACTCCCAAGTTTGAATTATGCCAGGCTGAGGCCCTAAGCCAAGGAGTTGCAACCTGTGGTACTCCAGATGTTGCTGAACTACAACTCCCATCATCCCCAGCTACAATTTATTGTGATGATGGGAGTTGTAGTTCAGCCATATCTGGAGTACCACAGGTTGGGAACCGTTGCCCTAAGCTATGTCAAGCTTAAAAGTCCCCATAGCATTACAAAAACGAGTCTTATTTAACAAAAAGGACAATACAAACAGAATTAATAAAGCTTTATTTTTACTTGGCAAAGATGCAATGAAAAACTAACAATAGCAGTTATAATATATTGCAATAAGCCTATTTGCATTAGAAATATCTTTAAATATAAATGCATTAAAATCCTGCATTTTTTCTGTATCCAGAGGCCCTTCATAATGTGAAACCCAAAGCTGTAGCTGACTTTTTAGTGACCTAAATCCGGCACTGCCCTGACTGCTGCCATCAGAGCAGATCTTTAGGATTCATCTGACCTGGGCAAGCTTTGCAAGGAGTGCCTCGCCTCACAATCCTTGAAGAGATTGCAAGAAGCACACCAGGAGAGAAGAGGAGCTTGCTGGCCACCTTCTCTCCTCTCTGCCATTCATGCCTCTCTCAAAGCTGGCAAGGGTCATTTTTGAATGGGGGCTGACCCTCACCAGGTAAGGTAAGGCAGCTTTTGACACTTTGCCTCAGGCTCTGCTGTACTTTGAGCCACCCTTGCCCACTTCATAGACTGAAACTTGCTTCTCAGTGAGCATGCATAGGATCAGGCTGAAGCAAGGGCTGCTCATGGGTGTCCCTCAACACATTTGATATGTTTTGCCTTCTGACCCAAGATTTGCCTGTTAAGACGGGCATTTTCTTGTCTAATATGATCTCTGTTATTTCCCCATGTACCTTCAGTGTTCTGTTTTATGGCTGATTTACCATTGTATAGATCCTAAATCCCCAGAGTCAACATCCTACATCTTTCTCAGGAAGACCAAACCCTCAGGTAATAGCTAACTACCCCCCAACCCATGGTTCTCTGCTAGAAACTATCCCAAATAACCAGTAAGTTAGAGAAGCCACTCTTCAGCACATAGCCCTCGCTGCACAAAGCATCACTCAACCTATAAAAATTGCCAATAGAATCCCCTCCAGTTCACACAGCTCCCAAGATCCATCCTCGGGCTGTGACCCTTTGCTTCCCAACATCTCACTCCACCTTTGCCACCATGGATCCAGGCTTCTCTTCCTTCACATCAGGAATAGGTAGTAAAGGAGGCTTCCTCTCTTCCTCCACCCCTGGAACCTCTCCCTTCTCTCCCTGAGTCCCCCCCTTTCTTGAGTGTGTGTGTGTGTGTGTGTGTGTGTGTGTGTGTGTGTGTGTGTGTGTGAGAGAGAGAGAGAGACTGCCAGGGTAGGTTGGGAGGCCTCATGAAAGGTCTACCATGATTGGCACAGACCAGCCCCACTCTCCTGACTCCCAGAAGCCACCCATTTTTGGCACAGGTTGTCACCACTGACCTCCCTCTTTCCCAGAGGCCGGGTTGCAGAAGCAGGGTTCAACCCTTGTGTTCAACCCCCTATGATCCGGAAATGAGCAGCCACTCTTCTGTGAAGTTCACAAAGCTGTTTGCTTTCTTTCTCTCTAGCCTCTCTCCCTGTCTTCTGAAACAGATTGGATCAAACACCCACCACTGTTTCCCTTCCCGTCTCTGTTAGCTACATACTTGTATTTATACTTATAGCAGAGGTAAACCACTGAGCCTGGGCATGCTTCCAGCAGTGGCTGAGTCACGTGGGAATTCCCTTGTTACCCTTATTTGCATGTAGCCACACAACCTTTTTATGTGGATTTAAGCCTGTGGGTTTTGACATTCTAAGGAAACTGCCTGCTTTATAACCAGGCTTAAAGGTCCTGCAGGTGGGGTAAAAGTTCCTTACATAACAGGAGTGTGTGTCTCTGCAACACATCGGAAGAAGGGGAGAACTGGCAAGCAGGGATGGGTGCTTAACCCTTCCATAACTGCCGTTTCCCCCTGCAACTCTTGGAACAGCTTTCTCCCCAGCAAGATTCTCAAATGTGGGTTTCCTGCATCAAGTAGGGAAACACTGCTATTGTGGGGAGAGGCTTCAGGGGTGAAATCAATGTTCAGGACAAGGATTAAGTCCCACACCCCACCACATGCCCACCACCCCTGCAAATTCCTCCACATAATGATTTGTAGCAGAGAAGTGGTATCTGGAGTCCCCAGGACAGTGTGTGTTGCCAAACGTGTGGATTAGGCCTGAGGAAGGAAGTGCATGAGCAGCAGGAAGTGGTATTAAATGTCTGTGGACTCATGTGCTCCTTGTCAACAGACTGCCCTGTATTGCGCACAGCATGGCCAGGAAGAGACTCAAATATTGGAGTAATAATCCGAGTAGTAGGATTAATTTTTCGGTTGAAGCAAACATAATCAAAATAGCTTGGGTTTTGTTTGCCTTCAGAAACATCGTAGCCAGAGAGATTGAGATCACTCTGATAGGGCACTCCACTGCCACACACGAAGACAAAATTCATTGTATTTAATCCGTCAACCTACACAGAGCAGTCAAGAAACAGGATGTGGGAAGGGTTTTGGAAAGGGCAGAGAAGGATTTTCTTGCATATCCTGTCCCGACACACACAAAAAGAATGAGGTTGTTTGTTTATCTGAACTATGTTTTAAAAGAAGGAGATTTCTGGAGAAAATTGGTCTGCACCTAATGAAAAACCACCAGAAAGGAAACAGTCTTTTTAAAGCATTTAAAGCAGGGAGAGTCACTCCAGCCACGCTGCGAATGCAGCGTGTGCCAATTTCTGCTCTAAACAGGGCTGTGTGGCCCCATTTGTGACTGAAATAACTCCCCTCACTTCTGATGTCAGATGTGGGGGGCATGTCTGGGGCTGCGCTCGCAGCCCGATTGGTGGCGGCCCGGGTTCTTTTAACCCATTTGCCCAATGGTGGCTTCGCCCCTGTCCGCACTGGGAGCCTCAAACTCTGGCCCTACTATAGATGTTGGTCTAAAACTCCCATTATCCATGGAATATGGGAACATAGGAAGCTACCTTAAACCAAGACAGGCCATCGGTCTAGCTCAATATTGTCTACACTGACTGGCAGAGATTGTCTGTGGCTTCAGATTGGGCTCTTTACCTGTCCTACCTGGAGATGCCTGGGGTTGAACCTGGGACCTTCTGCATGCAAAGCAGATGTTCTGCCACTGAGCTATGACCCCAGCCCAGCCCATCTTCAGGTGGTCGAGAACAATGGAGCTGGAGAAGCAAAGGTCAGAGGGAAGAGCATGTCAGGAGATAAGGGCAAGCCTGTAGAAAGCTTTGAAGGGAATGCTGAACTTGAAATATTAATGTCTATTTTTAAGACTGCTCCTGCCAACTACCATCTTGTATCAGGTGGGACTGGAAGCCAGCGTATGGAAAGATCAGCCCTCGCTCTCACACGCTTCGAGTACAAAGAGGCATCATTATCTTCTGTAGCACACATTTGCCAGCCATCCTTGGGCCGATGGCAAAATCATAGCCTTATTATCTCGCAGCCATCGATTCTGATCCTCTTCATTTCTAACATGCTTTTCCCCCTGCCCTCTTTAGACTCAGGGAGGGAGGGAACCCTGCAAAACCACTGAAGCTTTGATATAGTACAAATTACCGACTCTTTATGTGGCATTATGTATCCCTGAGCTAGGATACAATACGGAAAGTTTCTTGAAAGAGACTCATTATATTGGCACACAATATAATAATGTAGAGAGGGTTACAGGGCTCTGCTCTGAATAATGTTCGGTGTTGCTGCTAAAGTTCCCTTCTCAGCTGGCTCATCGCTGACGGCTTGTGCTCTGCTCAGTTGAGCACCTGTTCTGAAACAGGGCTCAAAACCATTCAGAATTTGGCAACCTGGGATCAATGGCCTATCCAGCTCTTGTTCTTCGATTTGATTCTGGTTCAAGACCTACATCGGTATTCAACAGGCCTAAGTGGCTGCCTGCTGTGGCATTTGACAAGTGTGGCAACTTTGGAAACTAGTTGGTAGGGCTTGAGCTCAATGTGTCCAGCTGAGCCTGGAGGATATCAAGCAGGGTTTGGTATACTGGCCAATGGAAATGTGCCAGCCAGAGCAACTTCTGTACATCAATAGGGCAGAGTAGGTCATGTGGGGATGCCTGATGCCTGTAAATCTTCCAGGTCAAGCTTGCATGCTAGATCCACTTACTAGGCAAACTTTTTGTAATGCCTGTAAATCAGGGATTTCAAACTGTGGACCCCCAGCTATTGTTGAACTAGAACTACCATCATGCCCATCTTAATAGCCAATAGCCAGGGATGGGGCTGCAGCTCAGCAGTAGAGCATCTGCTTTGAGTGCACAAGGTCCCAGGTTCAGTCCCTGGCATCTCCCGGTAGAGCTGGGAGAGACCTCTGCCTGAAACCTTGGAGAGCTTCTGCCAGGCAGTATAGGCACAACTGAGCTAGATATACCAGTGGTCTGATTCAATACAAGGCAGCTGCCTATCTTCCTATGTAACATCTACATAGATATCTACTGAGGTGCTTCACACGATCGGTGTGAACCACCTGAAAGGGTTCTGCGGGGAGAGCAAGCTTATGAGCAGCTGCTCATAGCTGGGAGGCCGGATTGGCTGCCCACACGACTGTCAGCTCCATCATGGAGCCGAAAGGGGTGGTGGAGATCGGGGGCCGTGCAGCCCCGGGAAGCTCCAGGATGCCCTGTGTGAGTGCGCAGGGCATCTTTGAGAGAGCCCCAAGCCTGGGAGGCTGCTTGCAGCCTCCTGACGGGGGTCTCCTCATGTGTCGCCGTGGCGGGGAGCCATGGCTTGGCAGCACACGATCCGAAAATCCAGGTTAGCAGAGCACTCGCTCTGCAAAACCTGGGCTAAGGGGAGGGCTACTTTTGCAGGCTAGCCACCAGAAAACCACCGGGCTGACCTGCAAGCCTGCTGGTTCTCACGATGGGGGAAAACTGGGCCGGACTTCTTTAGCCCCATTTTCCCCCATCATGAGAATAGCCTCACTGTCTTCAAGTCCTGTAGAGGGACCAGAGCTGATGAGCCATTGATGGGCAACTCTGATCCAGGTTGCCAAATTCTTAACGGCTTTGAGCTCTGTTTCAGAATGTGTGCTAAACTGAAGAGAGGACAAGCCACAAGAGAGCTTGCCTGATGAACCTATTGAGGGAATCCATTATACAAGGGTCACTACCAAAAAGATCCTACTCCTTGTCACTGGCCTCATTCTTGCAGTCGTTGGAATCTAGGTTTAATGTGAGTTACCAACACTTGTGTGACAGTGTGAACCCATGCCAAAGTGAGAATCTCAGACTATAAATCTCAGACTATATGGGTTCACACAATCATGTCAATGTTGGTAACCCACATTAAACCTAGATTCCAACGACTGTGTGAACCAAGCCACTGCCTTTTCAATAGCTAAAGATCTTGGTATTTTCTTGGGAGGGCTCATGTGCAGAAGGGGAATCTTTCAATTTGATGCAAGTGTAGATTGTGGTTTCAAATTTCATCTACTAAAATAATCACTAGATGGATCAGATTAATTCTTTGAGGCTTTTTTCAAAAGCCCCAAGCAAAATCCTTAATATACTACTGGAAGTTTGGCAAAAAATATCAACTTCTTTAAACAGGCAACTGATTTGTAATGCAACATGGCAACTTTGGGGAGAAAATAATTGTAAAAGTGTCTGGTATTTTCTTTTTAAAAAACAACAACAACTGTGCCATCCACGAAGCCAATGTGATACATGTTTTAGGGAAATAATACTATGGAAACCCATTACATTTTGCAGATTTATACCTTCCAAATAATTCAAAGTGACATCTCCAGAAGTAGCAATGATGTAGTTCCACAAATTGATAATTATGCGGAATGACATAAATATGCCATTTGACAGGCTGTAAATACATCCCCCAAATTCTATTTCACAAAGCAGTATTGGTAATTAGGGCGAATGAAGGAAAATATGTCATCTGACGCAAATAAAAAATGACACCTCATGAATAATGCAGCACTTCCTCTATTAATCTCAATATATTTTTCAGGGGCTGTGATTTCTTTTGCCGGCTGCTAAGCAGCTGCTAGTTGTCCTCCCAGAGGTGCCTGGAAAAGTCCGGCAGAGAGCTCATGAATTCTATATACAGTTTAGCCCAGATTTTCTTCAGCAGGAATTGCTAAATAAATCAGTGAACAGTACTATCTACAAGCACACTGCTCAAAGGGAGTGTTAACCATGGCTTTCTCCCATGCCCTGGGACTATACTATTATTATCTGCAAATGTTAAGTGGCTACCCTATCACAATCCAAGAATGGTGGGATTGGGGTAGAGATCTAGTCCTGCAGTAGCAAGCATGAATTCTCCCCTTGACTAAGCACAGTCTGCCCTGGTTTGCATTTGGATGGGTAAATGCTGTCTGCTGCTATTCCCCTTAGGGAATGGGCTCGTAGCTCAATAGTAGACCATCTGCTTTGCATGCAGAAGGTCCCAGGTTCAATCCCGGTCAGCATCTCCAGATAAGACTGGGAAGACTCCTGCCTGAAACATGGGGGAGCTGCTGCCAGTCAGTGTAGACAATACTGAGCTAGGTGGACCAAGGGTCTGACTTGATATACAGCTGCTTTCTATGTTCCAGTGCCTTCGCACATTGCCTTGAGTCTGTTCCCAATACATACAGTATTTGCAAAACTGCAGATCCTGGCCAAGATCCAGATCAAGCCACCACACGAGCACCAGGGAGATGTGTCTGTGCTGTGGGAAGCTTTCCTAGCTGCACAACATTGGGCACACCGTGGGGGAGCAAATTTCAAGGATTTGTGCTGCCTCCAGAAGTGCCCAGTGTCACCCAAAAACATGTCCCTGAGGGCTTTGCAGTAATGAGAAAGCTTCCTGCAGCACTGACAAATCTCTCTGGTGCATCCACAGTGGCTTGCTTTGGATCTCAGAGGAGAGCTGGAGGCTATTCTCACGGCTGCAGAAAATTGGGCTAGCCCAATTTTCTGTAATTGTGAGAACCACCGGGATCGGCTGCGAGCCCGGTGGTTCTAGTGGGTAACCCGCTCAAGTACCCCTGCCCTAAAACCAGGTTTGCAGAGCGAACGCTTGGCAAACTTGGTTTTCAAGATCGTGAGTAGCCGCGGCGCAGCTCCATGCCGTGCCTACTCACGAGGAGACCCCCAAGGGAAGGCAAAAAGCCACCTCCCAGCTCTAGGGGTCTCCCCAGTATGCCCTGCGCACTTGCGCAGGGCATACTGGAGCATCCAGGGGCTGCGTGGCCCCCAAGCTCCCCAGCCCCCGCCGGCTCCATAACAGAGCCGGCAAAATTCCCATCCGGCCATGAAACTCACAGGGTGACTCTGGGTCAGTCATGTATCTCTCAGCCTAACCTACCTCACAGGGTTGCTGTGAGGGTAAACATAACCATGTACACCACTCTGGGCTCCTTTAGAGGAAGAGATATTTTTTAAAAGATGGCAGAAGTGAGCTAACTTGAGAATCGCTTAACCGATTTGAACCAAATTTGCTACAGCTGTAGGGACACATAGGGATGCCACAATGGTGTAGTTTGTGATGATGTCACCCACCCTGATCCAAGATGGCAGATGCATAAACTTTTGAGGTGCAAGTGCACTAACTTGAGCACTGTCTAACCAATTTGAACCAAATTTGGAACAACTGCAGTGAGTGACACACAGGGACACCTCAATGGTGCAGTTTTTAATGATGACAACCACCCCAATCCAAGATGGCGGACACATGAACATTTGAGGTGCAAGAGATCTCAATTGTGGACCTCAATTTGCACCAAATTTAGTCCAGATGTAGAGACACAGTAAGGCAAGCAGGCTGATTAGTTAAGAAAATAGGAACATAAGAAACTGCCATATACTGAGTCAGACCATTGGTCTATCTAGCTCAGTATTGTCTTCACAGACTGGCAGCGGACTAGAACAACTTGTTGTTCACTTATTCAGCCACAGCTGTTGTGATCATATAGCTGCATTCTAGTGTTTTCTCTTCTGTCCTAGTATTGTGGGTTTTTTTAAAAACCTGCATTGTTGCAATTTTGAAAATAATAAAATCCCATTCTACAGCACTAGCCCATGCAGTGTGGTCTGGCAAAGCACTATGTGTTTTCAGGCTACTGTGCCTTTAAGCAAAATCTTCCTATTTGTAAGCTTTGACTGTTTTTACCTTTTTCAGTTAATTTCCTAGTCATTCCAAGGAGAAGAAACTCGCTCATCTCTAATCACTCATCCCCTAGTTCCACTGAATAGGAAGCAATGGAACAATTAGATACTGGGAGTGGGGAAGGAGTCCCAGGAAATGGTGTAGGTACTTTTGGGATTTGTAGTATTTTCTGTGGTTGCAGCAATGGCCATGGCCTCAGGAAAGACTACAAATCCCAGGAGCCCCCACACCATGTCTTGAAATGCCATGGGAAAAGGTAAAGTTCAAGCTGTGAAATGCAGCTGAGGGCAATCTTGTCATGGGGGTGAAGAGCAAGACTAGAGTATTTTCTCCTTGCCCCTCCGGGTGGGCTGAAGTTTTGCTTTCAGCTGCGAGAAGGTTTGGCTCAAAGTGGAGCTGAAGGCAGCCAAGACAAATTGGGAAGCTCTGAACTGAACCCCAGAGTGAAGCTGCCTTGCTGTGCACAGGCCTACACTTTAATTGCACTTCCAAATAAATGTAGAACAGCAGATCTTCGGCAGTGCTAAAAGCTCTAGTGAGGAAGTAACCCTAGCATTTTATTAACGGATTCCCAAAAGTGTAATTGTACAACCGAAAAAGGTTGTTACGAAAAATATTAATTCCCCGTCCCCCACCAAGGAAAAAGAAAGAACAGAAATTTTCAGGAATTTGGCACAATTTTAATGATTTGTTCATGTTCTGAAGAAATATATCCCTAGCTGTGGGTGGCTCCCCCCCCTCCCCAACTCCCCCCCCCCTTTTCTTTTGGCAAGTTATATTTATATCATGTTAAATTCAGTGCTTAAGTGATTTCCTAATTATTGTTTTCTCTTTTGTTCTCTTTTTTCCTCTTTTCATATATGCATATACATAACGCCTATCCTTGATTATGTTATATTATATATAATGCTGTAATCCTTGGTTGAGAAAAAAAAATACCCTAACACACTAATAATGAAAATGCAAGGTAATACTACATTAGAAAGAACTCCTGCATGCAACAGCAATAGTTTGCTCAGGTTAACAGAGAGTAGAAATGGAAAAGCACATAGGGAGCCCTACTGTCCAAAGCATGGCAACTTTCTTCTCTTCAGAACAACACTCAGTGCTCACTCTTAATGGGGTGAAATGAAAGGAGAAGGAGTGGGTAACATTGAACAGGTCAGATCAGAAGATCAGAGGAGAAGCAGTTGTCAAAACCGGCATACACAGCTGCAGCTAAATTATCCAGAGCAGTCAGGACTCTGAAGAAATGGAAATTGCTGCTGTCAGAACATCTAAGTGGTTTAGGAGGTCTTTTGCTTGTGTAGCATCAAACCGTGAGCTCTGACTCCCATGTGAGGAGGGGTCAGTCTTGTTCGACATAACTAGAGACTGAACTTCTCCTGAAAACAAAGCCCCTCATCTGGGATGAGGAGAGTGTTGGAAATGTGCAGAAAGTGAAGCAAAATGTAGAGAGGGAAGTCGGAACAATCAATCAAGGCAAAGCAGGATCAAAGATGTGTGGGTTTTTAGTCAATTAAAACAGGCTTGACAATTATAACCACTTGCCTGCTCACCTGAGGTGAGTGAAATGGCAACAAAGTGAAAATGCCTTTTAGTTAGCTTGTTTAACCACAAAAAATTAACATCGGCATGGAATCTAGTAAAAGAATTCATAAAGGTAAAATGTGCCGTCAAGTCGGTTTCAACTCCTGGCGCCCACAGAGTTTTCTTTTGGTAGAATACAGGAGGGGTTTCCCATTGCCTCCTCCCACACAGTACGAGACGATGCCTTTCAGCAGCTTCCTATATTGCTGCTGCCTGCTATAGTACCACTGGGGATTCAAACTGGCAACCTTCTGCTTGTTAATGAAGAATTTCCCCACTGCACCACTTAAGGGGACTAAAATAATTCAGGGACTAGTAATTTTGGGCGGGAGGGTCATTTAAATCACAGATCTAAAGGATTTCCATTGATTCGTCACCTGCCTTTGAACAAATGATTACATCAAACTTGTATATTACAAAAACCTCAGTTGAGTTTCTTTTTTAAAAAAATTAATGGCTAACATACAGAGCAAAGATGTCCCAGTGAAGCAAGACAGCAGCCTAACAGAACTTCCCAACTAGTGCAGCAGGGAAGCAGCAATTTTTGACACCCTCCCCATCCTCAGGAAGCACTCTGTGCCACCCCAAAATATGTCCCTGCAGTCCTCAGGGACATATTTTTTGGATGGCACAGAGGGCTTCCTGGGGAAGGGGAGGGCATCAAAAGTTGCCATTTCCCCTCTGCGCTGGTGCAGTTAGCTGGAAAGTTCAGTTCGGCTGCTCTCTTGCTGCACTGGTGCCAAAGAATTCTTAGACTGGTTAATTGCACTTGATCTGTCTGCGAACTAATTAATTCAATAAATGTACATTTATTTAGTGTGCATTTATGTACAGCCCTCAGCAATGATGCCTTGTCTCCTCTTACTAAAAGACTACAAGTCTGATAACAGCAAAGGGGCGACTCAAGTGGACAGAAAAAAAAAATGATATTAATGCCTCTACAATATGTATTGCGGAGACTATCACTAACTTTATTACAATCTATCCCTTCACTGAGATTTATTACATTTGCATCCTGAATGCTCAAAACAGTGTGCAAAGGATTTTCATCATATTATCCTCACAACAGTTAGGCTGAAAGACAGTGATTGGCCCAAGGTCAGGCTGTGGGCTTCAGGACCAACCAGGCACTTGCTTCCTGTTCTCCTTGGTTCAAGCCATGCTAGCCATTATATCGCTGTTCCAATATTAAGTATGTGGATTTCTGCTACTTCCAGAGCCTTTCGTAGGCATTCAGATGCAGTAGAAAATCCCTTTCTTTACTCAAAACAAACAAACAAAACCCCTCAGATTGTCTCTAAACATTGTTAGTGGCGGTCTGCCCTAGTAACCTAAATCGAGATGACCCAAGAGCTCTGTCAAGTTTCCATGTCTCAGATTCCTTACATTTTTGACCGCATGCTGCACAGCAGACTTTAATCATGACTATCCAAACAGCAGGATCACGCACAGCTAAAGAGCTTTATTTTTCTACCAAAATAATGTTTTTGTAAGGCACATCTTCTCAGTAGGGAACTTGAATCTGAAGACACTGCACACTTTGGGGTCATGGAAGCATTCTGAAACTGGAGGCTGGTCTTAATTCCTGTGCTTTTCCCAGACTGATGTGTTTCTAGAAGTACTACAGAATTTCTCTAGATTCCTGAATGCCAATGGAAAGTGTTCACTTGCACTTTATCTGACATGAATGCCAATATGCTAAACACCATTCTCTCGGGGAATCTCCTTCTAAAGCAACAATAAATGCAGCATGCTTTGAAGCATCAGTAAACGGTTTGCCTTCTATGGTGGTTTTATTTGATACGTCACTCTGTGCCACATTCCCATTAAAAGATTATAAGACACGCTTTGCTGAAGATGAAGTGCAAGTTTAGATGAATTCCGCTCTCAACATTTCACGCAATGATGTGTTAATTTTGGATGAGGGCCAAGCAGGAAAGGACTGGTTTGGGGAATGGATATTTTGGAGAAATTATCAAATGGAAATTGAAGAGATCCTCCATCTAATATACTAGAAAAAATGGCCACCAAGAATTCCCAGAACACAATGACTGACACCCTAAGGCTGCAAGTTAAAAAAGAGTACATGCAGTGGTTGTGTTCCTGTTCTGCAGCGCAGATACTCACACATGGGAGAGGGATGCGTTTTATCCTCAGAAGTGCTCCGGGCACCAAAAGCATGTCCCTGAAGGTCATGCAGCCTTCAGGGACATGATTTCAGGTGACCCAGAGCACTTCTGGGAGAAGTGGGGATTGGCAAAACACACACACACTCTCTCTCTCTCGTGTGCAAGCATCTGCACTGCTGAACTGGGACAGTTCACTGCACATATACTTTTGCTCGCACACATGCAGTCTTAGTAAGGTTATTGGCCACCTTACACAAATCCCTCTATCAATTGGACAGCAGCAGTGGTGGAAAGCCAGTCTAGCTCTAGAGAGCATGAATTGTCCCCTTGCTAAGCAGGGGTCACTTTGGTTTGCATGTGTTTCTCTTCCTGACAACCTGGGTATCTGGTGCATCACAATAGGTCAGCACCATAGAGGGGAGACACAGTGGTGGAGTGAGGATGCTGGTGGCCCCTGTCTAGCTCGCCGGTGGCAGCCACTGCCACCCAAGCTACCCGGTCAACTCTGCTGTGAGGTATTCCCCTTAGCAGGTGGGGTTGTAGTTCAGTGTTAGAGCATCTGCTTGCATGCAGAAGGTCCAAGATTCAATCCCTGGCATCTCCAGGTAGAGCTGGGAAATACTTTCCTGAAACCTTGGAGGATTGCTACCAGTCAGTGTAGACAATACTGAGCTAGATGGACCAATGTCTGAATTGGCATAAGGCAGCTTTCTATGTTCCAATGAATCCCTTCCTTCCTGATGCCCTGACACATGGAGCATCAGGAATAAAGAGCATGGTGCCTTTCCCCCTCCTCTGATCCCTCCATTGTGAAGGGCTAAAGGACTACATCTCCCACTAGTCAATGTGCTTCTCTTCCTGACAACCTGAGTATCTGGTGCATCACAATAAGTCAGCACCATCGAGGGGAGACACAGTGGTGGAGTGAGGATGCTGGCAGCCCCTGTCTAGCTCGCTGGCGGCAGCCACTGCCACCCCAGCTACCCCCCACGCTGCATTTGATGTCAGACACAGGGGGCATGGCCAAATTAGCAAATGAGGCCATGTGCCCCATTTGCAAGTAAACGTCAGCCGGCAACGCATTTGCAACGTGGTCAGGAGCGCCTCTCCCTGCTTGCAAAAGCAGAGAGATACCTTCCCGGCCAGGCTGAGAACCCAGAACTGGCTGAAGCTTTTCAAAAATGAAGCCGTAGCTCCCTCCCTCCCTCAACTGTTTCCAGGGCCAACAGCCTGTGGTTCCGAATTCGGACATACTGTACCACAGGCTGCCTGGAACTTGGGTTGCAGTGATAAAACTCACTACAATCCAAGGTTTAGATTAGAGTTCCAAATGTGAATCCTTGGTTTTGCCACTGCACAGAACTCTGCGTGTAACTCAGGTTGTCCACATTCGTATGCAATGTCCGTGGAACTGCAGGCCCATTCAACTGCAGCTCCAAGTTACGTGCAAATGCGACCAGTAGCTCCTTATCCAAGAACAATCAAAGAGAAGAGCACTGGAAGCATCAGCCACCACAAACCATTTCACCTCTTCCACATGAGCAATGATCTTGTTTCTTTCAATTCAATCTAATCTCTCATGCCCACTTTGTTGGTTAATATTGCTGAACTCGCCCCTGCTCTGACAAATATGTTAAATATCCCTATGCATCCAAAGTAAATATTCTGCTCCCATTTATGAGATTATTACAGTGGACTTCCTCATGCCTCATTCCACCCAAGAAACAGTAATAATACATATTTTGATAGCATTGTGTTTGGATGAACTCATGCTCCTATGGGAACCCTTAAAAGATATAGTTTACATTAGACAGAGATAACAACAGTATGTGCTGGGATAAAAGGGACAATCAAAAATCACAGTACAAGGTGTGAGTTAATAGCAGCTTAGCTAAGCTGTACACAATTGTCTAGGTCAATTAAAAAGAATTTTTCTCTGATAATGTCCTAAACCCTGCTAACTTGGCAAAGAGGCACCTTTTAACGTGGTGATTTTCTTTATTGAGCAGGGGGAGAGTAAGTGACTCTATCCACCCCCAGCACAGGACCTCCAGTGACTGTTGCTGGTGTCTCTCTTATGTTTCTTTTTAGATTGTGAGCCCTTTGGGGACAGGAGTGCATCTTATTTATTAATTACTTCTCTGTGTAAACTGCCCTGAGCCATTTTTGGAAGGGCGGTATAGAAATCGAATTATTATTATTATTATTATTATTATTATTATTATTATTAATATAATATAGGATGATGCCAAAAACAGAACCACCAATCAACAATAGGGCTGTGCCAAATATTCTCCCATTCCAGTTTTTGAGCAAATGTTAGCTATTTCAGCAAGGAGAGAAATAGAAATTGTTCCCCCAAAAGTTTTAAATGTAAGAATGTGTATCTAAGTACATAAGAAGAGCCTTGTTGGATTGGGCCCAAGGCCTACCTAGTCCAGCATCCTGTTTCACACAGTGGCCCACCAGATGCCCTCTGGGAAGTGCACAAGCAGGAGTTGAAGACATGCTCTCTCTCTTGCTGTTGCTCCCCTTCAACTAGTATTTAAGGGCATCCTGCCTCTTAACCTGGAGTGGCATATAACTATCAAGACTGGTAGCCATTGATAGACCTGTCTGCCATGAATTTATCTAATCCCCTTTTAAAGCCATTCAAGATGGTGAACATCACCACATCCCGTGACAGAGAATTCCATAGATTAATTATATTGTGTAGAAAAAATACTTCCTTTTATTGGTACTAAATTTCCTGGAAACATTACATGTTTCAATCCTGTTGTGTGTCATTATTTCCCTGGTGGCTGGTTATTTTATTTTCAAAAACGTTCATACCCTACTTTTGTTTCCTCAAAAGGAGCGCAAAGTAGTTTACAACAACACCATTAAAGCAACTTCATATTAAAATAACTACAACAAGCATAAAAACAAAACAAGAGAAGAGCAGCAGAGTAGAGATGTGCACAAATTGTTTTCTGCAATTCAATTTGAGCTCAAATCGAGTCACGGATACTTGAATTGATCTGTCAAAATGGCTGGCTACTGGTTGTGCCCCAGCCACTTGCCTGACCTCTTCAACCAGGAGGTCCCTTTACCTGGGCAGCTGGGCAGGGATGACCACTTTGCCCTTGATCCTTGAGTCACATATACAGGACAAAACATGCACTGCCAATGCAGCCAAGGGTGTGCTGTGCTGATCCACCACTCCAGTCCTCAGCTGACCTGCCAAGGCAATTGCTTCCCCAGTGGTCAGCGAGGTCTAGAGCTCACACATCACCCTCTCGAGGAGAAGAGCAACAGGCAATGCCTGGCTCAGCATTTGTGTGTCGGCACACAAGCTGTTCGCGGCAGCAAAGAATGGCTTGAGCACCAAGTCCTGGTTGGATAGGTTGCACATTTCCAAGTCATGCCTCCTTGCCAGGGCATGGATGGCCGCTTCTTACACCTGCAGGTGCCAGAGAAACAGAAAGTTGGAGTTTTACCAGGTCGGAACATTCTGAAGGATCAGGTGTTCAGGTAGGCTGAATTCAAGCTACCTCTTTTTGAGCATCCACCTACCCTTTTCGCTCAAGTAGAAGAAAGATGCTATCTTGTCGCACCTCTCTGCAGTGCAGCTGTGGCAGCAGGAGGATGACACCTAGTGCCTGGGTAAGAGGGTATGTCTCGCCCGGCCACAGCCCCAGAAGGGCCCAGCACATCCCAGATGACCAAATTCAGAGTCTGCTCCACACAACAGGTGGACACAAATTGAGCTTGCTCAGCTGCCCTAGTTATATTGGCAGCATTGTCATGATTATGAACCCTCGGTAGAGGTTTGACTGCTGGGACAGCAATTCCACCGCCTGGTGATCTATGGCCATTGACAGCTCACCCACCATATGGTCAATGCCCCTCCACATGCAGTGCGGACTTGGAGTGCTCCTCCACATGCAGGAGACCTCCACATGCAGCACAGCCCACATGTGCTTTGCTGCATGGGAAAGGCTGGTCATGCCACCACCAGCAGATGTCCCCTCACTCTCCTGCCCCCACCAGTGTGCTGTGACGGACAGGAAAGCCATGTGCCTCCCACTGGGACTGGTCCACAGATCCTCAGAGAAGTGCATGTTGGTGTCAGCCTCTGTGCATGGTTGGTACAGGGAGGTCACCACCTGCCTGCTAAAGGTGGTGTCTGATGGGAATGTTGTAGTCAAGGGCAAGCAATAGGAACAGCCGGTGGAAGCCAGCATTCTCCTCCACCTGGAATGGCTGGTCGTCCAAAGCAATCATCTCCCTGATGGCCTGGGTGATGAGATGAGGTTCTGGGTGACCAGACTACTTGCCCACGAGCTGCACCCACCACACAAGCAACTTCCCCTGCTTGGGAGTAGGAATAGATGCCTTGCCACTAACTGAGGACATACTAGGCTTGTTGCTGTCAGCAGGGGTAGGGACTCCTGAGTGATGCCATCACAGGTGCTGCATCATGCTTGTCGTCCCAAGGGTCCTTAACACTGCTGGCCTGTGTCCTGCAGTGGATGCAGACAGCATGGTGTGGGTCACCTTGGCGGAGCTCAAAGTGGTCCCACATGATGCTTCAATCAGTCCACGATCATTTTGTTGGTGGTGGTCCTGGGGCTGCTGGTTTGTTATGAGGGCCACCACCATCACCCTCCATCCAGGACTGAGAAGGTCCAGGAACAACTGGAATGACTTCCACCTGCTCCTCCTCAGATGGTGTGTGTTGGGGGGGTGTCACACTACCAACGGGGATTAGGAAGGATGGAGAGAGTGATCTGACTGAGCTAGCAGCCAATGAGACCTCCTCCTCCACTGCCACAGGAAAAAGATCCTTTTCCCTGACAAGGGAACCCCACCACAACACTTCTACCTCAGTCGCCACAGGTGGCTGTGCTCCAGGACCAGGCACCTCCAGGTAGGTGAGCCTGTGTAGCACCACAGCAGTGGGGATGTCTCAGGGAGTAGGCCCCTCTCCCCATTGCCCACAATGACCAGCAGAACAATCCCTCCCTCTACCTGGCTCTGGATCTACCTTACACCCTCCTAGACATCTTGGGGTTTGTTTGTTTTTAATTTAAACCCTAACTCTGATGCGGGAGGGGAGAAGAAGTGCTTTTAAGATAGTTTGGGGTTGGGGTGGTCTTTTCATGCTCTGCGTGGTCTATTTAAAGCACTGTGTTACACACACAGAAGCTAGATTTTTTTAAAAAAACCCAAATAAAGAGGCAGGCTTTATTTGGGGAGTGGGACTTTTTTCTAGGGGACTGAGCAACAATGGGGCAAGTGTAAGGGAAGGCAAAAGGCAGGGGATTACTGTGGCCCATCTAACCCAAGCCGATCCCTCCTGTCCTACAGTCCTGCCACTATTTTTTATTGATTGGTTGATTTAACATTTTTATACTGCCCAAAACTTACGTCTCTGGGCAGTCTACCCACCTAATCCCGCTTCCCCAAACTAGGCCCTATATAAAGAATACATTCTAATAACCTTACCAAGGTGGGGCAGTGGGGAGGGGGCGTTTCTCACCTTCCGGCTCCTTCAGCTGGTGGCTTCCGCTCCGGCATCTTCAGCTGGAGTCTGTCAGGTGTTGCTCTCAGAGAAAGCCTGAGCTGTGCAGACTCTGGGATTCAACTGCTGGGGGGAGGGGAGGTGGGTGCCAGCAGGTGGGCACCCATCTACCCAAACAATTAAAAAAACCGAGGGAGCCTGGCAGGTTGGGCACCACACACCAGTCTACAAAGACCAAAAATTAATTCACCAGGCAGCACGCAGACATTAGCCACAAAGGTGGCTGCAGGGCTGCAATTAAAATAGAAGGAGGAAGAGGCATAGCATCCCATAACAGCCACTGGGAGCTGGCCACAAGCAATGAAAGAGAGAGAGAAACCCACCTGAGAAATAAAATCCAAGCACCACCCTGCTAAAGCCACTGGGGGATGCTGGTACAATTTTTTAAAAAGAAGTGGAAAATTGATTGATTGATTGATTGATTGATTGATTGATTGATTTTTTTGAATCAGCACAGCATCTCAGTTCTTAAAGCCATTGGGGCTATCTGAAAGTAATGAGGAGGAGAAAAATCACTAAGGGGGAAAAATTCCAAGCAGCCAGCACCCAGTTCAAGCCACTGGGGTTGCTGTTTAAAAAAGAAGAAGAAGGAAATAAAGCAGTTGTTGGCAGTGGCACTGCAAATGAAGAGGGTGGTGGTGTTCAGATAAGCCCAGCAGGTACTCTTTGTCTTTCTCTCCACTCACTGGGCCAGGCAGGCAGGCTGGCCAGCCTCGATCACCACCACCAGTCTCTGCTCTCAGTGCTGATGCTGCAGTCTCTCTTCGATCCTTCTCTCCTGAAGCACAAATGGCTCTCTTTCTCTCTGCCTCCAAGTAGCCCTTTAAATATATTTTGAAAACCCCTCCTTTTGTGTGTCCCCCTGCTCCTTCCCCCCAGTCAATGGGGGCACAGTTACCCATGCCAGCACTTGATTTGAATGACAACAGGCCAACCAAGAAGCAAGGAGATCTCAAGCCAATTTGAAGCCAGTGCCAGAAAATCAACCAGCAAGGGGGAAACACAGAGACAAAATGGCACTTGCAATTCCAATTACTTGAATCGATTCGAGCTCAAATCAGGGGTGATTTGATTCAACCTTGAATCTGGCCCTTCACTTTAGGGGTGATTTGAATCGAGCTCAAATCACTCGAATCACCTCTATCTCTAGATGCGCATTTCTACAGCATAGTCATGAATAATGCTCAGAGAGTTGGCAACCATTTAACATTCATGCATAAATAAAACAGGTTTTGACCTGTGCCTGAATATGGGAAGAAAGTCACACTTTAGCGGGAGGGGATTCCAGGAAATAGGGGCAGCTGCAGAGAAACCCAGAAGTAGTGTTGTCACTGACCTCATCTTGGATGATGAGGAAAAGTGTAGACCAAGGTCTTACAGGCTGGATAGATTGATGCAGGAAGAAGCAAGTATCTTGGTCCAAAGCTGATATCGCTTCTTCCTGCATTACTCACATGGATGATCTCAGCCAATCAGGAATCATGTTGTGAACATGATGATCCTGTGCTACACAGCCAATCAGCTTTGGTGACATGCAGACACTGCTGAAGGCAAACAAAGTCGTTTTGGAATAAAGGCAATGTTTGCCGAAGTGGCAAACGCTTTCAAAGCACATAACCCAAATGATAATCCAGCAGGGAGAGTTTTCTTACTATGAATACATATTTTTAGACAAGATGAACAATGTTAACAAACATGCATTAAGACAAAGGGCAAAACTGATAAAAAGGGAGATGCTTTCTGACATTGCTAAACATGGAAATAAAAAAGAGTAAGGACTTCAGTTCAGCACTCATCAAAAGGATTCTTCTTGTTGTTGTTCTTGTTGTTGCTGTTGTTGTAGCCTATACAAAGAGTGCATCATGAGGTAAAAAATTATTCCTGTTCTGTAGCACTTCAAATTGCAAGTGGGAATGAATCACATGTTCCATAGCAAAACAAACAAACAAACAAACAAAACATGTGCATAGAAATCTAGCATGTCATAGAAGCTAGGCTGGAAACCTTCTCTTGACACATCCAAGCACTTTTTAAAATAGAGGAGTATTCAAACATCCAATTTTACACCTGCAGCGTGGAGTCCACGAACTGGCTTCCTACAGGTCAAGGATTGGCCATGGGGTGGGGGGCCTTGGGGGTCCCTCAGAGGCTGTGGGCCTCATCTCCCTTTGTCTTATTAATGGTATACCCATGAGATTTGTGATGTCGCAGTAAATGCAAGAATTGCATAAATGCAGTTGTGCAATTGACAACCATGATTTCCAATGGCTGTCCAATTACAAAACTGTGTTTGTGCATTCTTGCATTTAGCACAACAGTGCTCTTGTGCAACAGCATAAACATTTTACTGTAGTACGCATGTAACATTGTGCAGCATGTCAGTTACTGCCCTTGTTGAGTCCGGTTGGAATCCATCATTTTTGGCAGCATACAGGCCAAATAAACGCAGTGCACACCAGCTTGTGATATGCAATCTTTTTAAAAGGATCTAAACTAATTATGTATTAAGTGGGAAACAAATATTAAGGAGACACCTTTGGAAGGTTCTTAACTCAATCTGAGTGCACTGGAACACTCAAATGTGAGTATACTGGAATCTTTTGCTGAAGCACCCAAAATATTAGGCTTCTACTGGGAGCACATTTACTTGCAAAATCATGACCTCACACAGAGGGCCTGTCTTCTGCCATTTCATCCTGTCTACCCACTTTATCTTCATTATGCCAGATTTCTAATCTGCTTCTTACTCTGCACATTACAATTACTGTTCATCTTTGGCTCCTGCTGACTGTCCTTCCAGCACAAAACTCTTCTTAGACATGTGAGCTGAGATGTTTTGTGTTACATCTTAGTCTAATCATGTATAATTAGAGGAGTGCCCCCATTTTTCTCATCGGCAGTAATCCAGTTCCTTATTGGAGGTATAATCCTTTTTACCTGGTACATTATCCACTCAGCAACTGGATTATCCCCTCACTGAATGACGCTATACCCTCCAATTGTCTCTCCAATTAAGACATTGTTCACATTAATGTTAGACACAGAGGAGCAAAGGAATTAGTTTTTAGTTCTGTTGCTTTTGTTCAGCTAGCTCAGATCCAGTCACAGTCTGGGGGCTTCAGCAAGGGTCAGGCCCAAGCAGGACCTTTTTAAGACTCTGAGAGGGATGGGGGCAGAATGTTCACTTAAGCCCCCATACCCACTTTATTCTCTCTGGCTGACATAGTGTGCAATGCAGGGACATAACCTTTGCACAGTTGTGAAAAACTGCTGTTGCACAAGTGCAAAATTGCCCAAATGAAGTTGCACAACAGTGTACACACACACACACACACACACACACACACACACACACACACACTGTATTTACCCAAACAGAAGACAACTCTGAATTTAAGATGATCCCCTAACAATACAGGTTAAATACAGGTTATACCTGTATTAACTTGGAAGGAAGGGGACTCTGAATTTAGGATGACCTGATTTCTAACATGAAAAGAACTTGCCAGTGGTGGGGGGGAGGGACTAGTCTTGGATTCAGGTAAATACAATAATGACTGCCATGCAACTTCATTTGCACAAGTTAAAATAAAAGTTTTGCTCTTGCACAACTGTGCAAATGTTATATTCCACCATGTGCGTAACATGGCACAGCATGTCTGCCACTGCATCCTGCATTTTATAGCACTGGCATCCATTTGTTGTTACAGGTCTGAGAGGGGGTCCTGTTCTCGGCGATTCGCTGGGGTTCCGTTCGCTGCTATTAGCATGGATAACGAAACTGTGAATACAGAATCATTAAGTCTATGGCATCACATGGGTTAGGTTCCTGGTGCCTGGGGGGAACCCCAAATGGCAAAAGCCCCACAAATGCCAAACTAAAGGGCCCTACCATGCTCCACAAGCCTTCAGCAGTCCAGCAACGCCGCCCCCTCCCCCCGGTCCCAAAGTCCCAATTCTTTTAGCAAAAATATGTGGAAAACTGCATTTTCCCTCAAAATGAGCCACAAAATGACTCCTTGTCACAAAATGGAGTTCAGACATGACTTCCAAGGTCATTTCTGGCCATCCCTGACTCGCAGATACAAGGAATTAATCCCTTATTTGCTGTTTTTTTACCTGCATATACCAAGGTCAAGTGTTAATTACCCAGCCACAGATATGCAAATCCACGGATGTTGAATCCGTGGATATGGAGGTTCTCCTGTAGTAATGTGTTTTATGAAACAATGAATTTTTAGAAATGGGAAATTTTCCATGGGAAAATTTACTATGGTGATTTTTTCCACTTTGGAAAACTTCCACAGAAATTTTCAGCTCCATAATTCTGCCTCTCTCTCACCCTGACTAACATTGGGATAGGTCTGTGCAAAAGATTGATCAATGGAGGCTCTCAGAAAGCAAGCAAAAGGGGTGGGAAGATGCACCTTCCATCCAGCTTTAGACTCCTTTGTGTAGGAACAACAGAATGGATATCCCTGGATTCCATCTGTGGCTAATGCCTAATTCCTAATGCACCAGGCGTGGAGACAGAACCTCTATCCCTGTACACACAGTTCCATAATAAAATGTTTTGAAATGACTTGGGCAAAAAGTAGGAGGCTGGTCTAGCCTCTACAGCCCACTTGCGTGCACATTTCCATCTAGAAACTGAGACCAAAATAAGACATGCATGACACAGGGCAGCTGTTGATGTGGAAAATGCGAATCTCACAGCATTGATCACCTGTTGAGTTAAAATGGGAAGCAGATGCCTGAACTGAGTTCAGCACCCCCTGTGATAAGCCTGAGCCCTCCTCTACCACCAATCACCACCGCCATGCATATAACACAGCAACAGGCCTTAGGACACGTGGTTGGGGAGATCAATAACCGGAAATATGATTGCACATCCAAATCCCACCTTCTGAATGGTGTGATCAAATGGCCCATAGCTGTGCTAGTCATTTGGACCATCACTGGTGTGGAGGAGAGTGGAAGAATCAGCTCTCTTCCAGTTTACTCATACCCTTAACACTTCACAGATGGAAATAGGAACCCTCTGCAAGCCGTGCCTTGGCTATTTCTCCTTGCTGAAGGTTCTCCTCTGCCTGCTGTGTTAGTGTCCTCTGCAGTCATCTGTCCTCCCCTGATCTAAAAGCCAAGAGGGTAATTGTCTTTATGTGTCAGGATGCCCTCCAATATGTTATCTTCAATTCAACCCTTCAGCAGATACAGACTGTCAAGCTGTGCACTGCATGGTGCCTTAGAGCTGTACATGCATTACATTTGTCCACACCAGAAGCAAGCCGGAAAGAGGCTCTAGCTCAGTGGAAGAACAGCTGCTTTCCCTGAAGAAGGTCCCAGGTTCAAGTCCTGACATCAAGCTGCTGCCAGTCAAATCAGCTAATCCTGAGCTAGACAGACCAATGGCGGACCAATGGTACCTATGGATACAACAAAAACAAAATAAAACAAACTGTTAAAAGAATTTTAAACACTCAGATATTACTAAAAGCCTGGCTAAAAAAAAATGTGTCTTAAGGGCTCTTTCTGTTAGAGGTTGCTAATTTTTGCCCTCAATATGTAAAACAGCAGAGCACTAAGGAATTAGCACACTCCAGTTACAGAGTGGGTAGCAGAAGATGGTTTAGTTGTTGCAGCTATTTAGAGAAAACACATGGAGATCCTTGTAGAACTAAATACTAAATATTTATTGGTTAAATACACTTGGATAGGAAAGACCTAAACCTAATCTAAAGGACTACATAATGGATAGGTAAGGAGAGAGAGAGATGTTTCCGTCTGTTTTCTAAGAGGAAAGGAAGGATTGTGACTCAGCACAGGAAGTGCGGAAGAGTCAGATCAGGGGTCATAGAGTAGAGACAGGTAGAACAGTCAGGGAGACCCTTACATAGTAGCATAGGAAGCTGCCTTATACTGAGTCAGACCCTTGGTCCATCTAGCTCAGTATTGTCTACACAGACTGGCAGTGACTTCTCCAAGGTCGCAGGCAGGAATCTCTCTCAGCCCTATCTTGGAGAAGCCAGGGAGGGAATTTGGAACCTTCTGCTCTTCCCAGAGAGGCTCCATCCCTTAAAGGGAATATCTTACAGTGCTCACACATCAAGTCTCCCATTTATTTCCAATAAGCAAATAGCTAAGCAAGGTCTGCCCTGGTTGCATACAAATGGGAGACTTGATGTGTGAGCACTGAAAGATATTCCCTTTAAGGGATGAAGCCGCTCTGGGAAGAGCAGAAGGTTCCAAGTTCCCTCCCTGGCATCTCCAATATAGGGTTGAGAGAGATTTCTGCCTGCAACCTTGGAGAAGCCACTGCCAGTCTGTTCAGAGCTGATGGACCTATGGTCTGGCTCAGTATATGGCAGCTTCCTATGATCCTATGTTCCTATGATATCCTTCTGGCTTCCAAATACTCTGCCACCTGAGGTGACCACCTCATCTTGCCTCATGAAAGGACTGCCTCTGTGGTCACCTAAAGGAGATTCCTGCTCCCCAAAAGTGACTAAGCCTGAAGCTCTCATCACACCCACAGATCATGTGCCATTTTATTTTGCTCTGAGAAACCTCTGTCCAAGTAAGAGTCCGATATGGCTCAAGAGGTGGCATTCTTAATCACTGGAACCGATTCAACGAAAGGAGAGCTGCAGGCCTTAATTGGTTCGTTGATTCATCAGCGTGGGCCAGTTTTAGCTGCTACAAATTTTAATTGGCGTGGCAACTTGTTCAAGGGATACCTTTTCATTTCCGAAGCTATTTTGGTTCTGGTGGGTTTTGGCAAGAGGGATGAAAATGAAAATGAAAATGTAACAGGTGGCCTTTCCTTTTAGCAATGAATCTGTGCTGATGGCACATGTCTGCTCTGCTGTTTTGGATTCTGATCAGCTTCTTTTTGCCTGTGGGTATGGATGGGATCCCTGAGAGTGTGAGAGCAGATAAAGGCAGTTGGCAGCTGGTGGGGTGGGGTTTGTCCCAGTGAGGATCATGTAAGGGCGGGCGGGCGGGCGGGCGGGGTGGAGTCAGAAAGGAAAAGGGAGAGCAAGGAGAAGGAGAAAATGGATTTGTTTCTGAATAAACCCTTTGTTAAATCTACATAAGATTACTGATGAATACAAAGATGATGGATATTTATATACCGCTTTTCAACAAAGGTTTCCAAAGCGATTTACATAGATGAATATATAAATAAATAATATGGCTCCCTGTCCCCAAAGGGCTCACAGTCTTAAAAAGAAACTTAAGATAGACACCAGCAACAGTCACTGGAGGGATTCTGTGCTGGGGCCAGTTGCTCTCCCCTGGCTAAATAAAGAGAATCCACCACTTTTAAAAGATGGTTCTTTGTTCAGTTAATGTTTGAGAGGGAAGCAGCTATAAAACATTTGGTTATCGAACTAGCTATGCCTGTGAGCCTGCAAAAGTTTGTGAATGTTCCTGCAACCTCATTTCATTGCATTACTGGGCCTACATTCCTGAACTGCTTTCTACTATCGCTGCTGCTGATTCAATCAATCAATCCATCATTCAATCAATCATCTTTATTATGGTCCAAGACCAACATAAGATAAAGCAGTAGATCATGATTAAAACAAATTATGAAATCATAAAACTATGTTATTTTAAATTTCTACTCTAATGTTATAGAGCTATAATATAATACAAAAAGGCTACTACCCTTAGAATAAAGGATAGTTATAAAATTGTTAACATTATATAGAATATATAAAATGTAGAATATATAAAATACAAAAAGCAGTGACTAAAACAGAGTATATAAAATAAAACATCTAACTAGAAACACTAACAATAATAGTACGATCTATGCAGAGCTGATACAAGGAAATGGCCTAGCAGTCATGACCCAGCAGATCCTACACACTGCCACGCAGAACTTGGTGGTGTTATACGTTAGGGGTGTGCACAAAACTGGCTGACGGGCCTGGTTTGGTCCAGCACCCCCTCGAATACCCCCCCCCCCTTTGGTTCAGGTTTGGGAGGGTCACGAACCGAAATTTATTTATTTTTTTAAAAAAATTCTACCTTCTACTCACCTTGGGGGAGTTCCTGGAGGCAGCAGGGGAGGGGGTCCGCAGAGGTTCCGCCTCCCCCGCTGGCCTTCTAAATCACTCCCTCGCCCCATTCGGGCTCTCTTTGGCTGGTTTTCGTGCACAGGCTCCCAGCCCCCAACATGGCCGCCAAGCCGCTGGGTGAAGGCCGAAAACTGGCTGAAGAGTGCCCGAACAGGGTGAGGGGGTAATTTAGAAGGCCAGCAGGGGGGAGGGGAACCTCCGTGGACCCCTCAAAGTACTTCTTCCTTCTCAATCCTGGACTCTGTTATTCACTGGATGCCCACTGAATGGCTCAGATCCCACCACCACCATTTTTCTTGAATAAGATGGCTGGGGAAGTCATCCAAGAACTTGATGTTGGGTGCCATCCTAAAATTGGATGACACTCAATTTTATCTTTCCTTACCAACCTTAGCTGGAAAAGTAAACAATGCTCTCACATGGTATCTGGAGGTGGTCAAAGCTGGATAAGGGCTAACAAACTGAAACTAAATTTTATTTATTTTATTTTAATTTAGTGCATTTAATGCATTTATATATTGCCCTATATTTTTAAAATCCACAATATAAAAACCATTAAAACATTAACACAATTAAAACAATTTAAAATACAATGAAAACCTCTAAAAACCAAAACTAAAACTATAAACTAAAAGCCTGACTAAACAGTTATGTCTTTAGTTCCTTCTAAAAAACATTCAGAGAAGCAGAAACTCTGATTTCATTAGGAAGTCAAATCTAGGCAACTGGGGTGTACTGTCCATTGGGCAAGGGGAGACAGTTGTCTCCCACCCTGCTGACATGGGGGCCCCCCAGAGGCAAGTCACATGATCCATCCATCCTGACTCCCCAGCACCTGCCTGGGCTTTCTTCAGTAATTATTCCTTCTTTCCACGGTATTCTCTCTCTCTCTCTCTCTCTCTCTCTCTCTCTCTCTCTCTCTCCCCCCCCCCCACCATCTCCCTCTTGCCTAATTACTCATAGGCTCCTCCTTCTCCAGCCAGGCCCCATCCACAGGCTCTCATTGGCTGGCGGGTGGACATGTCGGTGCCCTCCGCATGAGGAAAAGTCCAGAAAGGGCACCAGCTGGAACACGCCAGTGGGTGAGCAAGAGATTGCTGTGAACTTCACAAGGGGAGGGATGCTAGCCCAGTTTATCGAGGCTGCTGTTCCCGCCTTGCTGCTGGTTATAGAAATGTCATAGGCAGGGAGGGCGGCTGCTGTGTGATCTAACAATCACACAGCAGCCGCCCTGTGGAGCCTGATTCCTCAGGTTAGCTGATCTCGCCGCCACCGCTGAGTAGGGCTGGTATCCTTGGGCTGCGATTGGCCTGCAAGAGGTTCCTGAGGGGAACATGGCCCCCAAGGCCTGAGGCACCACATCACACCAGTTAATTAACGGGGGTGGGGGTGGGAGGAAACTATTAAGTTCATCAAACTTTTATTGGGCAGTTAAGGGGATGGGAAGGGAATTAAATCTCTTCAGAGGCCAACACAGCAGCATCGAGGAGCCTTTCCTGCCCAAACCGCCAAGAGACCAATAACAACCTCACACTTCCTATCACGAGCAAGGCCTGGGCCCCGCCTTCTCGGTAGCACGAGCCGCTTCTCTTTCTGTACACTCCCAACCCAGCAACTACTCTCTCTTTGCCCCCCCCTTATTGCCAGACAGGAGGAGGCTATACCCAGTGCTTTTTAAAATGTGCACCCCCTAATTATTTCTCCCCCAGCACCCTCCTCCTCCCTTCGTAAGGGGGCCGTGGGTAGAGAAACTGAGGATCCTTCCCCTTTTAATCTTCGGGTGATCACAGCACAGGCAAGCAGGGGAGGGGAGGGGAAAGAGCAGAGTCACACAAAATTGTTGAGAGGAGAGAGTTGCAGTTTCTCCTCCCCAACTAACCCCCCCACCCCAACCCCGTCGTTCCGCACCAAATGCCTTCTAGCCAGAGATACATGTCTGTGGATCTACAAGTACAACCAGAACACCCAACATTTCCTCGTCTCCACTGAGGATCGCTTCATTCTCTCTCTGTCCTGCTTCAAGACTCTCCCCCACTCGCTTCCTATCTGCCTAGGGCTCCAATCCCAGAAACAGAGATCAGGAAGAAGATGCTTCTCTCTGTCTCTCCTCCCCCCGCCTCCCCCAAGCCAAGCAAGTCTCTTTCCTTTAGCTTTTTAGAAGACGGGGATCTCATCAATGTTTAATTCAATCGATGCTCTCTTTTGTTAATGAACATACTAAAACACTTTGAGGATCAAGATGTTTAAGATACAACTAAATGTTCAATAAACAATGTTGAGAAAGCCACATTACCAGCTTTTGTTCGTGTTGTGTTGTGATTTGTTAAGCACTTCACTAAAAAATAAAATCAAATAAAAATATACCTCTTCAGATTGTGAAACCAGTCAACTGCCATGGAAAATATATATGCATCTATGTAATAGACAAAACAATTACCATTTCAGTGGTTCTTAATGGTTAGATATAAAAGCAAATTGTGTTACACACGCATACCTGTCCTACATAAGAGGCTCTGTCACTCTTTCACGCATAAAGGACCTCCAAGATCTGAGGACTTAAATGCTTGATAGTGGCTCATTAACAGAAATGCTCCTATTTCTTGTATAACATGTGCTAGGTTTTTCTTTTGTCTTCAGGAGGCAGAACATAATGAGATCTTTCTCTTTGGCGCTCCTTTCAGTTTAAGGTATTTGAAATATGTCACTTAATTATCATACAAAGCTGAGCAATGGAAACTGCCAGTTTCTTTGCAAAAGAATAGTACAATGAAGTACAAAATTCATCACTAAGCAATAGCAAGCTGTACTTCTTTCTTGAAGAAAACCAAGATTCTTTTAGATTTGTTCACCTATTGCCTTTTTAAAAACACATTTTATTTTAAAAATAATTAATTAAAATGATTCACAGCATGCATTTAATTTCCAATAATATTTATAATTCTAAAAGGGACAGGCTTTATCTGAAATATTACAGAAGGCTAACATGTTTCATTTTCTGTGGGAATCTCTGCTTTCTATACATTTATGGAATACGTATACTACGGACTATAGAAATCATCCTTTTAAAGAATACTTCATTTACACAAAGCACCAATTCAAATCTAACAGGGATAAAAACTTTCTCTTAATGTCATAAAGTGGGATTCTCTTGCCTAAATATCAGTTCAGAAGTACTGATACAACATATTTGTTAATACCAGAACAGCAGGTCTTTCTCTAGTACCATTCAATGACTTGCATCGTCCACAATTCATAAAACCTTTTAAAAAATAATTTAGGATGATGTTCTATTGTGGCACATAGGTTTTATATATATATATATATATATATATATATATATATATATATATATATATATATACACACACACACACACACACACACACATATATATACCGCCCTGAGCCTTTTGGAAGGGCGGTATAAAAGTTTTAATAATAAATAAATTTTTATATATATATATATATAAATTACAGATTACAGATTACTATTATTTAACTATGCTTTTTGTTACCACTATTCAGCCTCATTAAAGATTTCTTTACCTCATGAGCTGAGCTTCAGATTATGCTTTGACTCAAGAGTCAATTGTTTGAAGAGAGTAACTAATAAACTTACTTGTAAACATGATAATATTCCAGGACCATGATAGTGATTTATCTATGGGTTAATCTTGCAGAGATGTTACAAACTGCTGAACTTGTAGAAGACAACAGTGTGCTGAATTTGACTGTTGAAGGTGAGAAGGTGAGAATGAGTGAGTTTGAATTTCATCTATCTAGCTCATGATATCTTAGCATCTATCTAGCTAAACAGCATAAATACTCTTTCCTCTAGTGTTTCTGGTGTGTTCTAAGCATTAAAAGTAGCACAAATATATCATTCATATATATATATATATATATATATATATATATATATATATATACACACACACACACACACACACACACACATATATATACATATATATATACACACACACATATATATATATACATACATATACATATACATATACATATACATATACATATACATATACATATACATATACACACACACTAGTTGGAATAGTTAGCAGAGACATCGGGCCAGGAGAAGGATAGGAAGGCAGTGAGGGGCCCATTTTAAAATCCCATCTCTGGGCCCACTCCAACCTTGGTACACCCCTGCTAGGCAAGACGGAGGCACTCAAGGTGCTGGTTTTGACCTTTGAAGCCCTAAATGTTTTGGGGCAAGGGTCCTTGAAGAACCAGCTGCTTCCACTTGAATCTGCCCACCCGCCCTTTGAGAACTTGCAGAGAGGCCCTTTTGTGTTTCCCCCCTCCTTCAGTGGTTGAGTCCTACATGACAGAGGGTAGAAATTGATCCATTCCATGCTACTTTTTCTTCATTGTTCTTATTATTCCTCACAAATATAAGGTACACTGCAGTTTCGACCTCAGGAACTTTGGCCTTCCTGGCCATTGCATTTCAAACTTTCTGAGCTTGGGTGCCCTTCTAAATTTATTTTTCAAGACACTGTTTTCTGTTTATAAAGGTGGGTTATACATTTCTAAATGAGTGAGTGAGTGTGTGATAGATTTTGTTTCTGTACATGTGTGATGTGCCTTGTATCTGTTCTGAAATGGGGCTCTTAGAGACACCTTTTGACTACCTCCATTGGTTGCACAAGACCTCAAAAGGAGGGAAGGAGGTTGGTGATCATCACCTGTGTTTCTTCTCTTCCTCAGCTCTGTGTTTGCACCAACTATGAGAAGCACACAGGAGATCCTTCAATTGACCCCTATCTTCTTCTAACAGTTATAGGACGTTTATCTGCCTGATAGGTTCATACGTGGTAATTAAACCCTAACTTGCAAATAAGCCCTTACTCATAGATCTTTATTTCAAAACTGACTGTAGACTTAACTCCTCAGAGAAAGCTTCAAGCTACAGTGTCAGTAGCTTCATGGTACCCTTCACTTAAGACAGCTGTTGTCGAACACATCCAGGTACTGCTTCCTGTGTTTTATTCATGCAGACACCCAGTTAGGCCCTCTATTTCTTGCCTTCACCCAGATGGTTAATCAGCTAACAGTTTTTCCACAGTTATCACTATCTATTAGAGATGTGCATGAACCTGTTCAGAGGCCCTTTTATGGGCCTCCGAAGAGGTTTGAAAGACTACTGGTTCGGCCGGTTCGAAGGCTTTGAGGGCGGGGGAGGATGCTTTTACCCCTCCCACCACATTTCCCCCACTGGCGCTGCAGTTTAAAAGGGTCCGGCAGGGCAGCAGTGTACCACCCTGCCGCCCCCTTGCCTCATAGGACTGGAAGTGACCAGGAGTACCTGGCGCAGGTGTGCACGTTGGGTGTGCACACAAGTGAGCACAACATGCACACACCCAGCGTGCTCATGTGCACTGGGTACTTCCAGTCACTTCCGGTCCAACAAGGCAATGGGGTGGCAGGGAGGTACACTGCCACCCCACCAGACCCTTTTAAACTGCAGCTCTGGTGGGGTTAACATAGCGGGAGGGGTAAGAGCACCCTCCCCCACCCTTAAAGGTATCCCCCTTCCACCCTCAAGCCACCCCCTGCCTGTTCCGTGCATATCTATATATCTATCATCTATGCATGCATCCATCCATCTACATGTACATAAATTTATACATATTATTCCCAGTCTTAAGGGAAATTGGTCTCTCTCTCCACACACACACACTCACACTCACACACACACTGTATATGGCACATATATGTCTCTATATATAGTTATATATATACCGTTTCATTGAACAGGAATGACATCAGTTCAATGAACAATATTCCTGAAATAAAAACACTCAGCTCTTTTCGCAAACCATATATCTCCTTTACCGTTCCTCATATTTGATCCAAAAATGTCAAGCTTTCAAACATCATTATTCCATTTTTTCTTTTCCCAAAGAGTTGCTTCTTGTATATTCAGATGCTTATTTGAATTGCCCTCAAGTCTGGGAATATTTTGCATAAAGAACTTAGATTTGGGCCTTGCTCATTTCCTGCCCGAATGTGGATGGTTTTCTCTTCTTTTGCTTCACTAGACTTTTTAGCCTTGCAGGTATAATTGGGTTCCTGATAAAATAAATGAACAATTTTCACTCAGTCCTTTAGGTTGCTAAAAGGCACTCAACAAGGACAAAAAAAGCAAAAGGGGACCTCAGGCAGAAAGATAAGGCTCTTTCATATCTCTCCTTCTTATTACGGTTGTCCTGTAGAGTGGAAAGAACCTGCCATACTCCAAAATATTACTTTTGGCTTGGACAATTAAGGTCAAATTGGGCTCCTGATTAAGCAATACACCGACTACTCTCAACACTTTGAAGTGGGCAGGAGATCCCTTCCATTCTACGGCTCCTGCATTTTTCTTTTTATTCCTCACAAATATAAGGAGCACTCGGGAACATCTGACCACCTTTGCCTCTGCACTGCAAACTTTCTGAATGTGGGCACCTTTCTGAATTTATTTTTCAGGATGCCCACCTGCACATTGAGAAGGGATCCAGAAACTCAGGGGATGGCCTGAAGGCACATAGTGAAGTGGCACTGTTAAAGCTTAGATTTCTGTAATGTGCTCTTAAGGCTGTCCTCATCCAGAAACAGCAGCTGGCAGAGAACACCATTGCTTACCTGTTGACATGTGAGTCAGTGTGAATATGTGAATGTGTGACCCCAGAAGTTCTCACACTTGGGTCACTGGGAAAATGATGGGATTAAGACTACAAAGGTCATCATCTCCAGTCACAATGGTCTTTGGCCTATCTCCTCGCAGACTGGAACAAAACCCAAAGGAGAGCTGGTCTTGTGGTAGCAAGCATGACTTGTCCCCTTAGCAAAGCAGGGTCTGCCCTGGCTGCATATGAATGGGAGACTTGTTGTGTGAGCACTGTAAAATATTCCCCTCAGGGGATGGAGCCCTGCTGGGAAGAGCAGAAGGTTCCAAGTTCCCTCCCTGGCTTCTCCAAGATAGGGATCAGAGAGATTCCTGCCTGCACCCTTGGAGAAGCCACTGCCAGTCTATGTAGACAATACTGAGCTAGATAGACCAATGGTCTGACTCAGTATATGGCAGCTTCCTATGTTCCTATGACTGCTAAGGAGGAATGACTTTCAAGCCGCTCTCTCCAGGATTCAGGGACCCTGTATTAGCCAGAACTTCTTTGATTTCCCTTGCTCAGACGTAGACCCTGGCTCCAGACCTCTGCTTGCGTGACCTTGGCTCATGCTTGCTTCCATGTAGACCTGACCCTCAGGCTCCTGGCCTCTGCATGTTGATCATGGCTTATACCTACTCCCTAGTAGACTGGCCTGTCCAGTTTCTGCCCTCAGCCTCACTTGACCCTGGCTCAGCTTTTCTCCCTCAGAATGATCCAATCAAGCTGTGTGATTGGCAGGAGCTTTCCCCCAGGAGACATGATAGTTCTTAGCTTGTTTCCAGGTTCATGTGCTCTGAATCTGGTTCTGACTTCTCCCACTTGACAACTGTTGATGGTTCAGCTCTGATACAGACCAATAGGGTTGTGGCTGGATGGCAACTGTAGGACACCTGAATCTCAACTGCCAGTTGGCTCTTCTGCAGACATTCTCCCAGGCTGCAGCAGAGGGAGAGGTCAGACAATGAGGCTCTCATTGAAGTGATAAGGGTAGAGGGGAAAAACAGAGAGGCTGTTCTCACAGGGAGGCAAAACTGGGCTAAGGAAGCCCAGCCTGGTTTTTCCTGTGCATGAGAACCACCAGGAGCCATGCGGCTCCTGGCAGTGGCATGGCGGCAAACCCGCAATGGAGCCCCAGCTGTTAGCCAGGGTTACGGGTACAAATGCACCATTAGCCTGGGCTAACTGATCGTGTGTCGGTGACAAACAACCCCACATGGCACCCACACACCAGCAGCGTCATAGCCAACGTCAAACAACTGCTCATAACCCCTGCTAACTTGGCAAAGAGGCACCTTTTAATGTGGTGCTTCTCTTTTATTTAGCAGCAGGAGAGTAACTGGCCCTATCCACCCCCAGCACAGGACCTCCAGTGACTCTTGCTGGTGTCTACCTTGTGTTTCTTTTTAGTTTGTGAGCCCTTTGGGGACAGGGAGCTATCTTCTTTCTTTATTATTTCTCTGTGTAAACCACCCTGAGCTGTTTTTGGAAGGCGGTATAGAAATCGAATAAATAAATAAATAATGCACCGTGCACTTGTGTGGTGCATTATGGGAATTCCGGGGGCCTCTCAGCCCCCCAAACACTCTGCTGCTGGCAGAAGCTGGCCGATTCACCCACCCAGCAACAAGGAAAGGATCATCAACGGGGGAGATCAACGTTTTGAGGCTTCCTCTCCTCGCCCCTTCAAGCCTTTCTCATGGATCATGAGAAAGGGCTCAGAGAGTCAAGTCTGATGTTATGCGTGTTTTGTCAGCCTCATTAAGGGTGGGGCTGCAGTCGAAGGGCACACATTTTGCATTAAATGGTACCAAGTTCAACCATCTGCATCTCTGAGAAGGGCTGGGAAACTCTGGAGAGCCATTGCCAGACAGAGCCAACAGTTCTGAGCTTGATGGACCAACAGTTTGACTCAGGGAAAGCCAGTTTCCTGTGTTCCTATGGAGGCTTTTTATCCCTTGCTAACTAAAGCATCTTTAAAGTGATGATTCCCTTCTGTTTAGTAGTGGGGAGAACCACTCCCCTATCCAGCCCCAGAATAGCATGCCTTAGTGGTTGTTGCTCACATCTACCTTGCTAGCATCCACTGGGATATCCTGGAGAGACCACATTATGCCTGTTCTTAAAAAGCTGCACTGGCTGCCAATATGTTTCTGAGCAAGGTACAAAGTGCTGATTACTACCTGTAAAACCCTGAATGGCTTATGTCCGGGTTACTGTACCTGAGAGAGTGCCTTTCTCTACAAGATCTCTTGTCAGGAGGGGATCAGGCCTTCTCGGTTGTTGCCCCTGGGTTGTGGGACACACTCCCCATGGATATAAGAGGATTATCCTCTTTGGAAGTTTTCAGAAGAGCCTTAAAGACCCATTGCTTTAGCCTGGCTTTTAATAATTTCTAATTTTAGTTTTAATTTTAATCTGGTTTAAATGTTTTCTTATTTTAATTGTTTTATTATGTGATTTTTATGTTAATAACATAAAATAAACTTTAATTTAAAATTAAAATTAAAATTAAAAGTTAAATTAAAATTTAAAGTTTAAAATTTATTTTAATAAATTTTTTTAAGGATTTTATTATATTTATTCAATATAAATTGAATGAATGAATGAATGAATGAATCTTTTTAGATTGTGAGCCCTTTGGGAACCCTCTTGTTTGTTTGTTTGTTTACATTTACTTATTTATAAATCTATGAGATGGGGAATTGGATGCATCAGCTCTAACACAGCGAAGAGACACCTGTTACAATAGTCATTCTCTTCTGTTTAGTATGGGGAGAGCAACAGCCCCTATCCAGCTGCAGCACAGCAACCCTTCAGGGGTTGTTATTCACATCTCATTTATATTTGGTTGAGGAAGTGGCCAGGAGTGCTTTTTATCAGCTTTGGCTGATACGTCAGCCGTGTCCATTTCTGGAGGTGAATGACCTTAAAACAGTGGTGCACATGCTGGCAACCTCCAGGCTTGACTACCGCAATGTGCTCTATGTGAGGCTACCTTTGTACATAATCCAGAGACTACAATTGGTACAGAAGGAGGCAGCCAGACTGGTCTCTGTGATAATCCAAAGGGTGCATCTAACACCAATTTTAATAGAACTATCTGGCTGCCGATAAGTTTCTGAGTGAAATGGGCAGACTGGCTTCCTTAAGAGAGAGCACATGATGGCAGAAGCCAGTGAGCTGTCCATGAGCTGTCAAATTCAACTCTGCCAGCCAACATTTGCAGCAATCAGTGGTGGCAGCAGCCTTGTCCTCTCCTCTCTGACTCACTGGCCTAGTGGCCCAAGGAGGGACCTCTTCTCTGTCTCTGCTCTGCTGCACACAGTGCGCTCCCTCCAGCCAGGTCAGGAAACTCATGCTTCCCCCACTCCTTATATGCACCTCTGTGGAGGGGAGGCTAGTATTAGTTTGAACTGTGTGGAGAAGGGGTGCACATCCCACCCGCCGCCACCAAAAGAAAGGAAAATGCACAATTTGTCCCATGGGATTCTGTTATCACAATGGTGAGTTGTATTTATTCTCAAACTATCCTATTTTTTTAGCAAAACATGCATATATTCCACTTCTTAGCATATGAAAATTGTAAGCAGATTTTTATGCAAAATGGAGACTTTTGGAGACCTTTTTAGTGAATAACACCAACTATTTCTGCTTCTTTGGTGATGGATTTAGATTATTTTCACCATCTGGACCTGGCAACCCTAAGTCCATCAGCATGTGGTGACCCAGGTTTGAGAATCCCTGCTTTAATACATAAATAAACCAGACATGACCACCAAGAAAGGGAGCACATAAATATCCCCCAGTGGTTCAGGCACTCCAGCACTATCGGTTCTGGCTAGCTCAGGCTGCATAGCCGATCGAAAGGAGGTGACACAATTGTCAGCTCTGCCTCCAGCTGACCCAGATCCATGCTACCTTCTGTCTGTTCCCTCCAGCTCATAGCATAATTCACCCCCCACCACTCATGTTTCCAGATTCATTGGCACAGAAAGAATAAACAGAACAGTTCACTCATTGGCAACGGTCTCAGCTTTTTCACCTCTGTTTACTCGGCTGTTCAATAAGCAAGAAGGGACATTGGTCGAGCTCTTGCCAAGACACACACACACAAATTACTTACCTCAGTGATTCCGCATCTACTATTAGTGCTGCTTCCAGCCAGCTATGCTGGTGGGTCTGTGGGGAATTGGGTATTTCCCCCCAGCTTTTCTTCCATGGGAGAAAATAGAACTGGAGATATTAATAGGTGCATTTATTTATTTATTTTCCTAACCACAGATTGCTTAATTCATATGTTTAGCAAGCAAAAATCAGTTGCTGCAGACAACACTGATTTACAGAAGTATAAGAAGGAGGGAAAGTGCTGTGGAAATGGTTATTTGCAGGACAGCTGGAGAACACAAGTGGAGAAGAGATGGAAGATTAGAAAACTGGGAGAAAGCCACTGGATCATCTCAAACATGGAGGAGTCCAGGGGGAAGAAAAGGGTAGCAGACACTCTACTAATCCTTCTGCTACCCCACTAATCCTTCTGCTACCCCATACATCTGAGCAGAGAGGCAGCAACACTTAATGAACTGCAGAAAATGAATTATCATCATAGATTAATGTCAGCATTTCAGTAACATTTAGAGAAAGAACCTAGCTGGAATAGACTGCCGGACCTCAGCAAGAGTCAGGTTCTACATAGTGAAGTTCCAGGATTAGTGGGGAGCTGGCTGGCTGTTTTTAACATAGTTTTGCACAAGATTTTTAACACAGATGAGTATTTGAAAGTGGTATCCTCTAACTGCAGCCTGAAGTGGAGTAGATGATTCTGCCACCTCAGCATAGGAACATAGGAAGCTGCCATATACTGAGTCAGACCATTGGTCTGTCTAGCTTAGTATTGTCTTCACAAACTGGCAGTGTCTTCTCCAAGGTTGCAGGCAGGAATCTCTTTCAGCCCTATCTTGAAGAGGCCAGAGAGGGAACTTGAAACCTTCTGCTCTTCCCAGAGGGGCTCCATCCCCTTAGGGGAATATCTTACAGTGCTCACACTTCTAGTCTCCCATTCATATGCAGCCAGGGCAGACCCTGCTTAGCTAAGGGGACAAGTCATGCTCGCTACCACAAGACCAGCTCTCCTCTCTTGGCATACTACATGTGTAGACCCAGCCTGAGTCTTTATTAGACTGGGAAAGCATCTTAACTAGGCCAGGAATTATAGCTGGTTTACATATGCAATATCTCATAATTAACTTAGCATTTAAATGACTCACAGATCAAGATGGTGAAAGCTCCGTGAAAATGCCAACTTAGTGCAAACAGTTACTCAAATTCACATTGAATTCACATTGAACTGGTCCACCAATGAGGCCTGGTAAGCCTCATTGGTGGCAGACCTCGGGTGGCAGATTGGTGGAGGTGGCAGCAGAGGGGAGACATGAGGCACACCAGGAAGTTACAGAAGTGAGGCCGGCTCAAGTTCAGCTATTGGTTTGAAGTACTCAGACAACGCTTTGGCTGTGGGCCCCTAGTATGATCCAATTTCTTTCATGTCTATAGCTTCCCTAGCAGAATATCCGTTCAAAGGGTCCACTGGTAATGCCATCCTGTGATACATTTATTTCCCTTTAGGCAAAGCAGGATATTGTTCCATGCCAAGACCCTATTATGCTCCTGGATCAAAGTTCTGCTGCTTGGCAATTGTGATCTATGGGTACTGCCTGTGTCAGCCACAACCACTGAAAGAAATGACAGGCTGGATCCGGGGAGGAAAACCGATGCCCCAAACTCCTTTTATGTGCAGGACAGGATGAAACATGAATCAAGGCAGTGATGGAGGATGATCAGTGGATGCAACCAGCAGCTCCAGGCTCCCTTCCTTTGGCATCTAATGAGACTGGCATTTTTTTTTTAAGGTAGTCATTCAGTACCAAATAAATCCATTGCAATTTGACAGTGAACAGAAGCACACACACACATATATACACAAATGAACACACATCACTCAAGTCCTACTGACTGCTGGGTTTCCCATTCCATTTGTTTTCATACAAATGATCTGCTACATTCATTTTCATCGGCAGCACTCACGGGAAATGTGAGAGGAAATAAATTTGCTACCCGGGCATTCAGCTCCATGCTGCAGTAATTACAAACTGCTAGCTTGGAAACGCAGCGAGAGCTTCTCCAAAGCATAATGTGTACGTGTGTGGTTTATTTGCTTATTCATTGCATGAAAATGATGCTTTGTGCTCAAGGAGGATTTGATATTTGGGCTGAAAGAATGTGGGCAACAGGTTTTATGGCCCTCTTAACTGCTCTTCACAGCTTGGCTTTGAGAAAGGTCACATTGACGGGCTGTCACTCAGTGGAAAAGCAGCTTCTTTGCACACAGAAGGCCCCAGGTTCAATCCCTGGCAGCATCTCCAGGTAGGGCTGTGAAATATGTCTTAAACCCTGGAGGGCTTCTACAGTCTGTGTAGACCAGAGGTTCTCAAACTTGGGTCCCCAGATCTTGTTGAATTACTACTCCCTTCATCCCCAATGACAATGACAAAGGGGCATTGTGGTTGGGGATGATGGGAGTTGTAGTCCGGGGTAGAGAACCTTGGCTCTCCAGCTGTTGCTGAATTACAAATTCCATCATCCCCAGCCAAAACAAATTTCAGCTGGGGGTGCTGGGAGTTGTAGTTCAGCATCTTCTGGCGGACCAAAGTTGCCTACCCCTGTTGCAGTCCAGTGACATCTGTGGTTGTAGTCCCACAACATCTGGAGACCCAAATTTGAGAATCCAACATTATATGGACAAGACTGAGCTAGCTGGATGGACCAATGGTTGATTCATTATAAGGCAGCCACCTCTGTTAATCGTATGGATGCTGAAGAGGAGATGATCTCATCCCTGAATTGCTTTTTGTTGTATGCTTGCTTAGCATCAGGCTTGGTAGCCTGGATAAGGCTCTGTATCACCCTCTTCCTTCTCTCCCTTTTCTGGCTCCTTCTCAGAAGCAGTCCATATGAACAGCCATTCAAAAGGTAAGACTGTTCCTGGTCAGTAGCTCTTCAGATAATGTGGGCGGAGGATCTTATGCCTGGTTGGATGCATAAGACGTTTCTAAAATGATGCTTTGTGCCGATTGGAGAGACTAGATAACGAAAAATGGGATACAGGATGAACGTGATGGGTGTTTGATTCAGAGCAGGCAAATGAAAGCTCTTTTCCACACCATATGTAGTTTACTGTGTGATCCTATGGTTGCTTCTGCAGAGGAGGTCTCACTTTAAACAGGGTTATGGAATATGCGTAGAACGGGGATTAAGATGAATGCCCCCTCGTGCAATTAAGGGAAGGCTCGAGAACACATCAGGATGTCACCTAGTGATGTCAGGGCGGGCACGTCTCAACACATCCCTGTATGTATGTGGGGGGAAGGTTTCCTTGTGGTGGCAGTCTCTCACACTAGGAACATAGGAACATAGGAAACTGCCATATACTGAGTCAGACCATTGGTCTATCTAGCTCAGTATTGTCTTCACAGACTGGCAGCGACTTCTCCAAGGTTGCAGGCAGGAATCTGTCTCAGCCCTGTCTTGGAGATGCCAAGGAGCACTCTATCAGGTGCTCCTCTGGAACTGCTGCCGGAAAGGCAAGCTGAAAAATGCCCCCCATGCAAAATAATAATAATAACATGGTGTGTGTGTGTGTGTGTGTGTGTGTGTGTGTGTGTGTGTGTGTGTGTGTGTGGTCCCTTGGCTCATGGCCATTAAAAATGTTATTATTTGTGTTGTACTCTTCCTAAGTGGCAAGGACAAATTTGACAGCTTCAGACATGCATGTACATCATTTCATTTTTCATAATTTGATGACTCACAGGCTGACTGAGAGTAAATTCAGTGATTAAAGGGGGAAAAACATATTAAGCCCCAAGTCTGCAGTTCCAGGAAAGAGAAGTGGGTAAGGCTGATTTGATCTGGAATACACACACACACACACACACACACACACACACACACACACACACCACAAACTAAAATGCAATGTGACAATGACTTTCATTTATATCAGTGCTAATGCAAGGAAGTTGTGCTAGCTAGTTCCACCAAGTCGGGAACTTGCATTCCAGAGGAGGGCAGCAGGGTGCATTTCCACAACCTGTGGTGTGCCTCCTGCTGCTGTGAAACCTCTTCCACAGTCCACACATGTTGCAGGGAATGATGCCAAGCTATCTACCATCCTTGTGGCACAAGCAGACTGAATTGCAAGAGAGATGGTGCAACTTGGAGCATCCACACAGCTGTGTGACTTTCTCCTGTCTGTGCTTCTTCCACGCAGAGGTCATCTGGATGTCAGCTAGTGGGAATCTGGACATTGCTTCAATGTAGGAGAAACGGGCACAGCAGCACTCTTGTAAAGCATAGCACAGGCATTTATTTGGCTGTGACTATATGTGTTAGGAAGCCTGGGCGGATCTCAACAATCTGGTACACTTACTAATGACTAATTACAGATTTTTGCCACCTGTCACTAGTGACAATATGCCCATTTTTGCACCACCACCACTTTTATCACTATGCAGGAGAAATCGCATCTGTGAAACAGCTTTTGGTCAACCTGAGTTTGAGAGCAGGATAGGACTCAGTTTTTACATGTCCTACATCTGCATTGACTCAAATGGGAAAGTGTCCTTTTGTCTTTTTCCAACAAGTGGTGCCTTCCAGACTTAGCTCTTATTCTCTTAGGTGGTAAGCCTTTATCTGGACTATACCATTCAGATGGCAAGTGAGGAGCACACATCACTGTATGCTCCTCCATACAAAAGAAAAAGCAATATCTCCATGAATAGTATGTCAGGAGAAGGCCAGGTCAGACTTCTTTTCTTCCTGGGATGTAGTTTATGTGCTAGTAAAAAATTCTGACAACCGGAAAGGACCATATAACACCGACTTTGAAAGAATTGCATTGGCTGCCAATATGGTTCTGAGCAAAATACAAAGTGCTGGTTATTACCTGTAAAGCCCTCAATAGCTTGGGTCCAGGATACTTGAGAGAGTGCCTTCTCTGTCATGAACCCAGCCACCTTTTAGGATCATCGGAGGGGGTGGGGGGTGGGGTCTGGTTATGGTTGCTCTCGGCTCGGGACTGGTTTCTGCTGACTCGGTACCGGGCCTGCCCTGTGGCTGCCCTGGGGGTTTGGAATATGCTCCCTGTTAAAATAAGAGCATCTCCTTCTCTGTTTGCTTTTAGGAAGACCGTCAAGGCATACCTGTTTTCTCAGGCTTTTAACTGAATTTTTTTTTAACTATTTCATGCTTTCATCTTGAGAGATTGTTTTTATTTCTTTTGTGAATCTTAACTGTTTTTATAATGTTTTTACATCTGTTGTGTTTTCTAACTTTATGTAAAACGTTAGGAAAAGGTCTTTTTTTAATGTAAACCACCCTGAGCCATTTTTGGAAGGGCAGGATAGAAATCAATCAATCAATCAAACAAACAAACAAATAATAACTTTTACACCACCTATACAGGCATACACTAGGCAGTGTGGAAATATGATAGATAGATAGATAGATAGATAGATAGATAGATAGATAGATAGATAGATAAATTTTTCAGTATAGAAGAACATTCCATCATCATTTCCCCCTCTTCCCCACTGTCTGAAACCCTACAGCGCAGATATAAGTTCACCTCTGCAGTGAGAACTCACCTCTGCAGTAAGAATTTGGCCTTAATGTCAATGGTGAAAGCAGTGGGTACCACTGAGTGGGAGGGTGTCCAGGGGTTGGACACGCGTAGTCCTTCTTCTGTATTTGCAAGAGTTCTGTGCTCTAAGACATGTGCTCAGGCACATCGGCATCATCCAGACGCCAGGTTCTTGAGCAAAACAGTTCTTTCTGCCAAGTCGTTTTCCCGGCTGGCGATAAATAGAAATGCAGGTATACGTTTACTCGAGACCCACAAACACACTCAACAGGCAAACTGCACATATATATCATGTCATGTCAAAGGTGCCCCAAAGGTGAGATAGTGTTCTGTCTCAATTTTCCTGAATTTTGACACAGTCCCAGAGGCAACACTCTTGCAACCTTCTTCTGTTGCCGGTGAGAATGAGAAATTGATACACTCAATTAAGGCTGAGGCATTTGCTGTGCATACGCAAGCATCACAGGGTCACAGCAACAGCAGCAGACAGCCAGGTAGGCTCATCTCTTTGTCTTCACATCTTACTCGGTGTGGAAACTGCAAGGAGCATTCACACTTCACCCTTGGACCAAACCAAAGCTAGATGAGGTCTTGTGGAAGTGAGGGGTCTAGCTTGGTCTTGTGGAAGTGAGGGGTCTTGTAGCACTGGTCTTGTGGCAGCAAGCATGAATTGTACCCTTTGCCAAGCAGGGTCTGCCCTGGTTTGCATTTGAATGGGAGGCTGCATAAGAGCACCATAAGATATTCCCTTTGGGGATGGGACCACTCCGGGAAGAGCACCTGGATGTTTACATGCAGAATGCTCCAAGTTCCCTCTCCGGCATCTCCAAGATAGGGCTGAGAGAGACTCCTGCCTGTAACCTTGGAGAAGCTGCTGCCGGTCAGATGGACCAAAGGTCTCACTTGGTATACAGCAGCTTCGTATGTTCCTATGTAACTGAAGCAAACATTATGAGCCATGTCATCCGGCTTCCTGGCTTAGCCACTGCAAGTGAACGGCATGGATTCATGAGCACAGAATGCAGGCCACACCTTCTTCTGTCTGGGTGGGTGCTGAGATGAGGGCATTGCTTGGGAGGGTGTGTCACAGGGCAGGGAAGAACTGAGGGTGCTTGAATTTATTTCTATAAAGGGAACAAAGTCTGTGATTTTCCAGCAGGCTGTTAAGAAGAAGTCCGGGGGACTCCTCTTGGTTTGGGGGATTTGCTTGAGGAATTAGGAATTAGGAATCCTGCAAGCAGCAGATGCACATGATTCCCACCTACTCAACCTGTACATTGTAAATACATTTTTTGTAAGGCAGCATTAGGGTTACCAACCACCAAGGACCGGCCTGGATTCTCCAGGAATAAGCATCAATCTCCAAGTGACTACTGAAAGCAATTCTCAATATTTTAATGGCTCAATGTTGTAAAAAATATTGAAGGGGGAGGAAATACCCAGGAACAGTTTCAGTCAGAATTGTCAAACCTAGGCAAGATAGGTCTCCTTAACTCTTTTCTCAGAAGCGAATGACCCTTGTGTCTTGCACTGACAGATACCCATGCCACCCTGCAGGATCAGGGCTCCTCAGGAAGACAGAGGAAGTATCTGGATCTCTGCAGAACTGGCCTCCCCCACTCACCACCTGGAAGTCCTTCAAGGCACAATTAACTTATGAAATTCACTCCCTGTGGTGAAGGCCATTAGCTTAGATGGTTTTAAAAGGGAAATACACAGAATAATGGAGGAAAGGTCTGTAACTGGCGATCAGCCAGGATAGTTAAATGGAAATTCAGCATTCAAAGGCGGCAGCGTTCAAAGGCAAAGAACAAAGAATAGAGATGGCCCTCTCATTCATACCCTCCCTCGCTTGTGAACTTCTGGAATCCTCTGGCTGGACTCGCTGAGAACAGTATGCTGTACTGGACAGACCCTTGATCTAATCTAACAAAGCAGTTGTGCTCTCACAGAACTACAATTCCCAGAGCTCACTTGGGGAAAGAAAAGCAATAATACCTCTTCACAGCTACAGCAATGGGTTCCCATAGCTCGGAATGGTTGTGTACTGGACCACAAAGGTGGTACTGTATCACAATGGTTGTGATGAGATGTCTGGGACCTCAGTTTTATTTCACTGGATAAGCAACCCATTTGAAGGAATCCTACACATAGGTTTTCGGAGGCATTAATATATTCAGGGGGGGGCTTCCCCTGAGGGGGGAGGTTTAGGCCATCTCTGCTCCTGCCAACTCCTCTGAAGACACAATGGAAGCCTGAGAATACCCACCTCCACCTTCTACCCCAGAATCTTCTCCTTCCATCCAGTCCGGCATCTGACAATCCCTGCTTAAAGGTCTCTAGCCTCCTCAAGCATCATCTGTCAAGAGCAGAGCCATAACCCAGTGACAGAGCATCTGCTTTAGATGCAGAAGGTCCCAGGTTCAGTCCCTGGCAGAATCTCCAAGTAAGGCTGTGAGAGACTCCTGCCTGAAATCTCGAAGAGCTGCTGCCAGTCAGGGTAGACAATACTGAGCTGGATGGAGCAATGGCCTGACTCGGTATAAGGCAGCTTCCAATGTTGCTATGACATCACTTGGAACCTCTGTTAGAGCTGGGCTCACCTCAGGAATGAGCCTTAGGAATGCATGTGTCCTCCTCCCATTCCTACACAATTTATTTATTTATTTATCTATCTATCCATTCATTTGGTTTCTATACCACCCTTCCAAAAATGGCTCAAGGCGGTTTACATTAAAACAAAACAATTACAATCAACTAACAGTTAAAAACAGAGACTATAGAACACCACAAAACAAGTAACAATTAAAACATTCAACCCTGGAAAACCAGGTTACAGCAGATTAAAAACATTTACAACAATTTAAAAAACCCTGGAAGGCCAGGCGAAAGAAATAGGTTTTGAGGGCTCTCCTGAAGGCCAACAATGAATTTAGATTATGGATTTCTGCAGGGAGTGCATTCCACAGCCCACCAGCAGCTACAGAGAAGGCCCACCTCTGAGTCGCCAACAGACGTACTGGTGGTAACTGGAGATGGACCTCCTCAGATGACCTTAACGTGCGGTGGGGATCATGCAGAAGAAGCACAATGATCAAGCAGAAGAAACACCTAGGTAACCTTCACATCTAGGTTAAAATAAGCTGAGATTTAGTTGTGTCATCCAAACCCACGAATCTCAGGTTATTCAAACCTATCTGCCTTGCTGCCACATATGCTTGAAACTGCCTCCCAGAACACCTACATGATGGCTCTTCTCTTACTCCCTTGAAATCCCTTCTCAAAACCCACCTTTTTCATAAAGCTTTTGTCTCAGCACCTTAAACCTCATTCGCTGATGTCATTGAACTCAAGAATATGAATGGGGAGAAGAGCTGGTCTTGTGGCAGCAAATATGAATTGTCTCCTTTGCTAAGCAAGGTCCATCTTGGTTTGCATTTGGATGGGAGACTGCATCTGAGTGCTGTAAGATATTCCCCTTAAGGGTTGTGGGGCCATAGCTTAATGGAAGAGCAGCATGCCAAAGGTCCTAGATTTCCTGCCTGTCATCCCCAAGTAGGGCTGAGAAAGACTCCTGCCTGAAACCTTGGAAAGCTGCTGCCAGTCAGTGTAGGCAATACTGAGCTAGATGGACCAATGGTCTGACTCAGTATAAGGCAGCTTCTTATGTTCTTAATGTGCAACGGAAATTTGCATATTCTGCCCCTGCTAAGTCCTGCTCCATTTCCCTTCCTTTATCCTGTTATTCGTCTGCGTCCGTATCTAGATTACAAGCCCCTTGGGCCAGAGAAATATCCATGTGTGATGCCACATATATGGATAGTGTTATATACCAACCAAATAATGATGATGATGATGATGATGGTCTGCAGGGAGCAAAAGGAGCTTGAAACCCTGGCAGGCGAACTTCCTGCATTTCCAGCTCATTTGGCCCCATCGTGAAGAAACAGCAAGAAACAAGTTAACCGATGAATCAGCTGATGAGTCAGCTCGATGGAAGCTATAAAACTGCTATTAGTATAATACTATGTTTAATTAGAGTACAAAACTGCATCGTGTCGCCTTTGATTAATGCTCGTTAAGGAGCCGCGTATGCTGGCTCAGATTGGAAAACTGGCTATCTCAAGGGAATAAAAGATCCGGCACACACATGACGCTGTAAACAAAGAAAAGGCTTGGAAAGAAGAGATCAAAAAGAGAGAGAAAAGGAGGCAGCGTATGGATGTTATAGCACAGGGAGGGACAAGAAAGGCAGGATAACTTTTAATAAATGTCTTTATTTCTATTTCTTCTTCACGTCTTTAATTTCGAAGAGCATCGTATCTCAATTTAAAGGTTAAACCTACATAACTTAAAGGTTAAACCTACAAAATATAGCTATAATTGAGGGCTGCAAACTGCGATCAGTTAAACCAATAAATCAAATTGATATTTTAATAGCCTTATGTTAGCAACATGAAACATCCCCTTTGCTAAGCAGGGATTCCCCTGCTTTGCATTTGGATGGGTGACTACATGTGAGCACTGTGAAATTAGGGGATGGGGCTGTAGCTCAGTGGTAAAGCACCTGCTTTGCATGCAGAAAGTCAAAGGTTCAGTCCCAGGCAGTAGGGATGTACATGGAACTGGCTGGCCCGGTTCGGTTCGAGCCCGGACTGGACTCAAACCAGACCAGGCCAGTTTGGTCCAGAACCCCCTCAAACCCGCACCCCCGGTTCGGTTCAGTCCAGGGGGGGCAAGTGCGCAGGCACGCGGCCTCCAAAATGGCCATTGGGCCACCAGGTGAAGGCTGAAAATCAGCCAAAGAGCACCTGAACAGGTGAAGAGCCAGCCGAATGGGCTGGAGGGGGCATAATGGAGGCCGGCGGGGGGAGGGGGGACCTCTGCAGACCCCACCACTGCCTCCAGGAATTCCCTCAAGGGGGAATAAGGTTTTTTTTAAGGAAAATGGTCCATGAAACACCCCCCCCCCGAACATTCGGGGGTGTTCAGTCCGGGGTCGGACTGAACAGGGGGTGGTTCAGTTCAACCCTGAACAGTCAAACTGAACTGGATTGACATTGAACCTGTTTGACGTCGAACCTGTTCGCAAATCCCTACCTGGCAGCATCTCCAAGTAGATGACGAGGGAGTGAAAGGGATTATTAAGGAGGATATGGAGATTGCAGAGAAGCAAAGTGAGTTCTTTGTATTTGTTGTCACAGCAGAGGATACTGAGCCTATACTTGTGCCTGAACTTAGCTTCTCAGGGATAAAGGCTAAAGAACTGAGTCAGAAAAAGGTGGTGATGTTCTAAAGTGGAAAAATTAAAAATTAACAAATTGCCAAGGGCAGATGGCATCCACCCGAGAGTCCCTAAAGAACTCAAATGTGAAAATGCTGACCTCCTTGTATTTGTATATAAATATATATCCAATGTGTGGATTGGTAACTGGTTGAAGGACAAGATACAGAGGGTAGGAATAAATGGACAGTTCTCTTAATGGAGGGAAGTAAGAAGTGGGGTCCCCCAGGGATCTGTACTGGGACTGGTGCTTTTTAATTTATTCACAGATGATCTAGAATTTGGGCTAAGCTGTGAAGTGGCCAAATTTGTGAATGACACGGACTACTTAGGGTAGAGAAATCCATAACATATTGTGAGCAGCTCCAAAAAGATCTCTCCAAACTGGGGGACTGGGTAACAAAATGGCAGATGCAGTTCAATGTTAGCAAGTGTGAAGTGATGCATATTGGGGCAAAAAAAAACCCCAACTTCACATATATGTGGTCTTGGAGTCATTTGTGGGCAACTTGTTGAAAGTGTCAACTCAATATGCAGCCACTATGCAAAACTTCGACTCTGGGTGGTTTATAGCAACATAAAACAGGATTGAAACACAGGAAATAAAAACCTTAAAACAATTTAGAACTGGAGTCAGATTAAAAAGCTTGGGTGAAGAGGTAAGTCTTCAAGTGCATTTTAAAAGTTGTCAGAGATGGGGAGGCTTGTATTTCAGTAGGGAGTGAATTCCACAGTCTTGGGGCAGCAACAGAAAAGGCCCGTTCCCGTGTGGCCACCAGATGAGCTGGTAGCAACTACAGATGAACTTCTCCGGATGATCTCAATGGATGATGGGGCTCATAATGAAGAAGATGTTCTCTTTAAATACTCAGGGCCTAAGCTGATTAAGGCTTTATAGGTAATAACCAGCACCTTGTATTTTGCCCAGAAACTTATCAGCAGCCAGTGTAGCTCTTTCAGCACAGGAGTAATGTGGTCTCTCTGCTGCATTCTGTACCAACTGTCCGAAAACTGCAGTTTCTGGACTACATACAAAGGCAGCCCCATGTAGAGCGCATTGCAGAAGTCAAGTCTGGAAGTTACTCATATGTACCACCATTCTAAGGTCGTACATATCATGAAATGGACACAGCTGGCGTATCAGCCAAAGCTGATAGAAAGCCCCTCTGGCCACCACCTCAACCTGAGTCACCAAGGAGAGGTGTGGATCCAGAAGCACTCCCAGACTGCACACCTGTTCCATTTGGAGAAGTGTGACCCCATCATTAGGAAGGGGATTGAAAATAAAATGGCAAATATTATAATATCCTTATACAAATCTGTGGTGCAGCCACATTTGGAGTATTGCATACAGTTCTGATCACCATACCTCAGAAAGGACATTATAGAACTGCAGATGGTGCAGAAGAAAGCAGCCAAGATGATCAGGAGCCTAGAACACCTTCCTTACAAAGTAAGGCAACTCCTGAGGCTTATTACTTTAGAAAAAAGATGACTGAGGGGAGACATTATAGAGGTCTATAAAATCATGAATGATGTAGAGAAAGTGGATAGAGATAATTTTTTCTCCCTTTCTCATAACACTAAAACCAAGGGTCATCCCATGAAACTGATTGCCAAGAAATTTAGGATCAACAAAAGGAAGTACTTTTCCATACAACGCATAATCAGTCTGTGGAATTCTCTGCCACACGATGTGGTGACAGCCAACAACCTGGATGGCTTTAAGAGGGGTTTAGTTAAATTCATGGAGAAGAGGTCTATCAATGGCTACTAGTCTGAAGGCTATAGGCCACCTCCAGCTTCAGAGGCAAGATGCCTCTGAATTCAAGTTGCAGGGGAGTAACAGTAGGAGAGAGGGCATGCCCTCATCGTCTCCTCCTTGTGGGCTTCCCAGAGGCATCTGGTGGGCCACTGTGTGAAACAGGATGCCGGACTAGATGGGCCTGGGGCCTGATCCAGCAGGGCTGTTCTTAGGGATGGGAAAGACCCTTTCCTGAAACCTGGAAGAATGGCTGTCAGTCAATGTAGGCAATATTGAACTAGATGGACCAATGGTTTTTCTCAGCTTCCTATGTTCTCATGTTCCTGATTTATTATCTCATGTTTCCAACACATTATTCCATTGTGCAAGTTAATAACTATTTATGCAAACTGCAAGCGGCAAGTGCCATTTTAGGAAAGGCATTCCCCTTTCACTCACACAGGTGGGAACTCCTCTTCTAATATCGCACCGGCTGCAACTTATACATGCACCATCTAAAAACAAAGTACTGTATTTACCTTAATCCAAGAGTAGATTTCTTCCAAGTTCTTTGCTGTTAGAAATCGGGGGTGGGGGTCATCTTAAATTCAGAGTTTGCTGTTACAAATTTTGGGGTCAGCTTAAATTCAGAGTCCTCTTCCTTTTGAGTTAATACAGGTATAACCTGTATTTAAGCTCTATTTTTTAATGAGAGTCATCTTAAATTCAGAGTCATCTTGTATTCGGGTAGATATTCAACAGGCCCTATCCAACTCCAGCACAGCATCCCTCCAGTGGCTATTGTTGGTGTCCATCTTATGTTTCTTTTTAGATTGTGAGCCCTTTGGGGACAGGGGATCATCATTCATATATATATCTATATATCTATATATCTATATCTATCTATCTATCTATCTATCTATCTATCTATCTATCTATCTATCTATATATATATGTAAACCGCTTTGAGAACTTTGGTTGAAGAGCAGTATATAAATATTCATAGTAGTAGGATTAGTGAGCTCTGTGGAGCTGATTTCTTTAACCAGCTTCACTGCGATTGTGAGAATGCAGCAGGCATGGCTCATGAACGCGTCTCCGGGGGGGCAGGGGGTGGCTTCTTTAAAGTAAACGGAGCCGGTGCTCCATGCCGCCCAGCAGCCCCCGCGGTGGGGAATCGCCTCCGCCACTCACCTGGCTTCCACGGAGGTGAGCCCCCGCCAGCGGCCAGGTGAGTGGTGGAGGCAATTCCCCACCGCCCCTGGAATGCAGCCTTATGCTTAACTAAGTCTCACTGAAATTAATGGGACTAAAGTTACCGTGAGAAAATTGTCTCACTGATTTCAATGATGTTTAATCGTAACAAACTCGGTCAGGATCCTGCATAATAATGCATTCTGCAATCCAGATTTCCTTCTCAAATCCAGCTGGAACAGAACCCAATGAATGTTGGAATCCCAGAATGGTTTTGGAATGGAACTATTCAGTTCTGCTGATCTGTAGATTTAGCCTGAGACCTTCTATGTACAAAATATGTAGGCTGCCTCTTTCCAATTTTAAAATACTTGTGCTTCGGAGAGCGGCAGGAGCCCTGTTCACTTCCGACATTTGTGAGTGCCGCTGTGCTCAAAGTTACAGCTGCAAAAGTGGGGAAGAAGTTGTCATTCACTCACTACTGCAGGGCATTCCTGGTTAGGGAGCTGTTTGTGTGAAAGGGAAGCACCATAACTGTGATAGCCAGCAATTCTGTGAGCAGCAACCTCAGGTGATCCAGGTTGCTGCTCATAGAAGCACCAGCTATTGTGGTTACAGTGCTTTCCCCTTCATGCAAACAGCTTCATAACCTTGAGTGTCCAGTAGGAGAGGGTGACTGGTGGTTCCTGGGTGGGACTTCCTCCCCACTTCTGCAGCTGTAAGCATGAGCATCTCTGGGGTGAGTAGCGTCTGAATGAGGCTAAGTTGTAGAGCCTAATCAAATGGACCTCGGGCAGATCCAGAGCTTGGAAAAAATCAGCAGGATATGACTATTGCCTGGCAGGAATGGGTTTTTCCATTTTCCAGACCCTGATTCTGGTTACCGGACAGAACACAGTTCTGCTGGTTAGACAGTACATCACTGGCTGCTTGGCAAACTTACATTCCAAGCACATTACATAGTTAAGTTTGCCAAAATCTGTAAGTCATAATACGGTGTATAAGTATGTTGGAAGTGTGTCTCATTGATTTCAATGGCACTTTCTTTCCAGCAGCTGTGCTTAAGACGACAGCCTAAGGCGATAAAAACAAAAAATTAAGCAGGGCAGTTCAATTGTCTTGCTCTCATGTTTCCATATGGCCCCATTTTAATTTTGGATTTTTTGTTTGCTTCTCAGCCTTCTTGGGTAAACATGTACAACAAATCAAAACACACTGGCACAAGCAAAGCACAGATTAAGGAATTAAGATGCCTGGGGAGTGTGCATGATTGTTCCCATATGAGGAAAAAAATCCCTCTTTTTTGCAAGGGGCCCTAATCTTTGGTGTACATTTTTCTATCCCCCATTTGTCATGGAGATATGTGTATGATATTGCCAAGAGATAATGAAAAGAATCTCCCATTCTAAATACACACAAAAATTAAAAAGCAAAGGAGATGGACTGGAGGGGAAAAGAGAAGGCTGAAATTTTAATAAATACTTACAGGATTATTGTTTTCCTAGGGAAAGATGAATATCAGTGTATTCGAAGACGAGCTCTGATTGAATTATTTTGTGCCTGGGCTGTTGGCATTTATTGTGCAAGGTTTCTTAATCACGTTGCCAGAAGCCATCCTTTCAAAAGCAGGCTGTTTAAATTTGATGTTGTTAAAGGCAGTGGCAATCAGTTCGTACTCCTCACTGCATTGATTTGGCTTAAGTCAATCCCTTTTGATTCTGCAAAGACTAGGCATGCATTCAGCTGAATAGACTTCAAGGAAGCCCACCAGCAGGGACCCTCACACCTCCGCCTGTGCATGAATATCCTTAAAATATGGTTTGTTTATTTCTTTAAGGGATTATTTGTTTGTTTGATCTAATCCCCCAACTCCTGATTCTGCCTCTGTTTTCTGGCCCTGCCATTTCTGTGAATGCATGTGGAGACAAAATGGCCAAATGACTAATTGCATGGCTTCTTTACTCCTCGGAATGTGGACTTGCTGCTGGCCCAGTTTGGTTTTGTGGTGCTTTTAATTTTTTCTTTGGATTGTTGTTTTGGTAGTTCCTTGAATGTTTTATTATGGAAGCTGCTGTGAATGTGTCCTTTTGGTAATATTTAAAGTGGGTTTTTAAAAAAATCCTTTTAATAAATCATTGAGGTCGGGGCGTAACTATAATAGGGCAAGGGGAGACAGTTGTCTGAGGGCCCACTGCCTTGGCCCCCCACCCCAGAAGCAAGTCACATGACTGACTCCCCCAGCCACGCTCCCGCCTGGACTTCCTTCAGTTGTATTCATCCTCCCAAACTGATGTGAGTGTTAAGACCTGGAGCTACCAGAACAGCAGGTCTTTCTCTAGTACCATTAAATGCCTTGCATCATCCACAGCTTGAGTGGATTTTAAAATCAGGGGCGCATTTTAAAATCTTGTCTCTGGACTAACTCCAACTTTGCTATGCCCCTGATTGAGGTCATTCAGTGGCCCCTGCTAATTTGGCAAAGGGGCACCTTTTAACACGGTGATTCTCTTTATTGAGCAGCGGGAGAGTAACTGGCCCTATCCACCCCCCGCACGCTACCTCGAGAGACTGTTGCTGGTGTCTATCTTATGTGTCTTTTAAATTGTGAGCCCTTTGGGGACAGGGATCTTTCTTTCTTTCTTTCTTTCTTTCTTTCTTTCTTTCTTTCTTTCTTTCTTTCTTTATTATTTCTCTGTGTAAACTGCCTTGAGTCATTTTTGGAAGGGTGGTATAAAAATTGAATAAATAAATAAAAATAATAAATAATAATTCACAGAATTAAAAACTGTGTCCCACCCAGGTTCGGAAGTTGTGTGTGCTCCCAGTTTTCAGTTGTGTGGAAGCAAAGTAAGAAGAAAAGCTACCCAGGTTTTCCTCCTACTCTGCTTCCACACGATCACTTCTACCCAAGTTTTCCTCCTACCTTGCTTCCACACAACCAAAAACTGGGAGCACACACATTTCCTAAAGCTGGATAGAACACAGTTTTTATTGTGTAAATGACCTCATGCTTTATTTTGCTCATGTGGTACAATATATTTCTGGGTTAGCCTGGAAATAAAGTTGCCCACAAGAATACACAATTTGCCCATTCCTGCCATACCTCAAATTCAGACGTAACAGGAAACCGGAGATCCTGTCACCTCTGGTTTCATAACCTACATGTCCGAATTCATGGAAATTGAGTTTGCAGGGGAAAGGGACCTGCGGCTTCCCTCCCCAAACTCCACTCTGAACTTTCAGTTCAGAGTGGAGTTTGGGTGCCGCAAACTCCATTTCTGTGGTGCCAGTGTTACATCTGAACAGTTACATCACTGCAGTTTTGGCTCCACAGAACTGGATTTGAGGAAGGAAGCTCCTCCCTCACTCCAACCTCATTGTTCGTGCGTTCTGTCTAGAATGAATCCTACACAGCCAGCTCCCCCGCCTCTCTGCAGTCTTGCTGACTACAGAGATGCAGCTCTCCCCAGTGTCTGAATGTAGATGGGAGAGTCGGGTGAGAGGGCACGGAACCACTGGTCCATTAGACCCACAGTTCCACATTGCATCTGAACGGGGCCATAGAGTAAACAGAGAATGCACTGTACTTCTTCCATTTTGGAATGTTATTGTTAAAACATTAGTTTAGAGCAAAAAGGTACATTGCCTCTAGCAAATCTCTAAGGTCACTTTTGTCATGGTCACTGGTACCATCTTAAAACGAATGCTTCATACTAAACTGGTTTGTGAAGCTGTGTGCAGTGGCTTCCTTCTGAAGGGGAAGCTGGGTGTAACCTTCCTCTGTTCTTTCCTTAGTCCTTCTCCACCCCAAAAGAGTTGGGGTAAAGGGAGCTAAACCTGCATCTGTATTGTGTTGTAGCAATGAAGCCTCTATCATCAACTGGTTGAACTGGCATGATGATAGGGACAGTTCATGAACATTCTAACTTCTCAGGAAACAAAGCTGTCAGAATGTATGCTACCCATCTTTTGTGAGGAAAGGCACAGTTGTAAGCTTGGCTGGGTTAAAAACCTCACACAGGACCTAAGGGCAGGAGTAGCTTTGAAAGGCAGACTAATAGAAAAGAAGGAGCCCAGAAGGGAGAGAAACTAAAGGGCAGAGAATGGTTGTAGTAAGTGGGCAGAACAGAAGACTGTGAAGCAGGAAGGAAAGGGTAAAGGAAAAGAAAGCTTAAGTGAAAGAGCAGAGGAGGGAGGGAAATGAACAGGGGCATAGCTAGGGGAGAGGGGGTCTGTGTTTGCCCCTCTCTCCGGTGGCCCCTTGGAGAGAGGGAGATAATAAAGAAAATAGGGAGAGGTGGAGCTGGTGGGGGGCACTCAGGAGCTCAGGGGTCTGGGTTCTTTGAACCTATTCCATTTTAGCTACACCCCTGGAAATGAGGCAAGGAAGGTTCCTGAAGGAACATTTCTTTCCTCATGAACCTTCAGAGACCAGGTTTTTTCAGTAGTGGCACTCCGACTCTAGATTCTTCTCCTCAGGGAACTACTGAACTCAGCCAGACTTTCAATGGTTCCCTGTCCAACCAGGTGTATTTGGTCAGGCTTTCAATTGATTTTAACTGTTGCTTTATGGTGTTTTAGTGTTTTTCTACTTACTCTTTGAATTTAAATTTGTTGTGGTTGTTTATTTAAATTATTTTATTATGGCTTTATTTGTAAATCGTTTTGACAATTTCATTCTAAGAACAAGATTAAAAAATTACAGACCAGCATCCTGACTAAGACTGCATGCATGCTGCTAAGAATGCACTCATAGAACACCAGTATTTGGTACTTCTGAAGCATGGGAGCTTCTATTGGGGGGGATATTTACGGGCACCCCCCTGCTTCCCTTGAAATGCTCCATGCTGCCTGGAAGTAGGTTCCTGAGAGTTGTTCAGCCCTTGTGGGTCCATTTAAGGGCCATACAGAATGCTTCTGTGGGGAAGGGATTGGCAAAAAGGAGCATCTGTGGTTCAGAAGCACATCTAAATCAGAATGTCGTCTAAAGAAAATAAATAATATCAATAATAGGAAGTCTGAATTTGACACAGTAATTTAGAATAACTGACCAGTTATTTGGCTGCAAACTTCAAATTTTAAGTAAAAGAAACTTTAAAAAAAAGAAGGCGGCTACAATATTTTATTTACTACACAAAGAAACCTGTTAAACACAAATAACCTCTTCTCTCTGGAATATGCTAAGCTATAACCTTCAAGCAGGCAACTGTGGTTTTTCCTCTCATGGCTCAACAGATGCAAAGAGTTTTATTAAAATCGAAACATCTGGACAATCCACTGGTGGTTTAGTATTTCATCCTGATGTGATTAGAACCAGCTGAACTCTTGACCTGAGAAAACTAGGCTCCAGAGGAAGGGCTCACATAAGAGGGTTGCTGGCAGGAAGTTAAGTGTAGGATTTGAGCAGGTGGTTAAAAATAATACAGAATAAAGATTAGCATTTCAATAATCCAGGGCATTTCCAACAGACCACAAATAGCAAAGAGTTATCCTATCAATGCAATACGTCCTCCATTAGGTGGGTGCTATAAATAGCTGCTGAAGACTAATGAAGGACTCTGCTAACTGTGCATTTTGTCCCGTATTGCAAATACTCCTGCAACTTACTTGTCCACCCTGGGAAATCTGGCTTGTGACCAGTGTTCCCTTTAAGGCGTGCGCTCATGCGCATGCACACAAGCTTTTTGATGTCAGCTCAGTTAATTTTAGATCCCGCTCAGATTGAATCAGGAAGGTCCCATTATGAATATACGTGTGCACACGTATACTCTGTATACATGCCACCCAGAACAAAACTCATTCCACACAGAGATGGGGGAAAATTAGAGAGAACACTGCTTGTGACCGTTTTGAAAGAATCCAACATGCACCAGCAATTCTTTTGCAAAACTGAAGCTGGAGAGACTGCCACTGATATCCCAGGCTGTTACCAAATTTATAATGAAGGGCTTTGCATGCAAGGCGCCTGAACAAAGGGGTTGTTTTTGCCTAGAGAAAAGAAGATTAAAGGGGTCAGGATAGTTTAGAGCTCCTGAATAGACTGCCGTAGTGAAGACCAAGAACCCTGAGTGAAGGATAAAAGGCAACAGATTTATGTTCCAGAAGCCACAGTTTTTGGCTAAATATTATGAAAAGGGTTTTAACTTGAAGAAAAGTAGGCATTCGAGCCAGTTGCCTCATGGAGTGGTGAGGGTGACTTTAGTTCAATGCTTCTCAAAGTTTTGGAACTTGATCCAGTCAGACCTCATCTGTGTCCAGATCTGGATGCCAAATGGCTAGTTATTTGGCTGCAAACTTCTATCTATCTATCTATCTATCTATCTATCTATCTATCTATCTATCTATTTATAGTACAAGAAATTTTAAGTACAAGAAATCTTTTTAAAAGAAGGCTGCAATATTTTATGCATTACACAATGGAACCTGAGTAAAGTACAAATAACCTCTTCTCTGCAAGATACTAGGCTATAGTGTCGACACTTTGGAATGGATTCTGAGGAGGACAACAAAGATGATCAGGGCTCTCTCAAACAAGCTCCTTGAGGAAAGGCTGAAGGAGCTTGGTATGTTAAGTCTAGAGAAAAGAAGACTGATTGGAGCTGGGGTGGGTGGGATGATAGCACTATTCAAATACCCAAAGAGCTTCCAAAAAGAAGAGGGCAAAAATTTGTTTTCTGGTGTCCTAGAAGGTAGTATTCGATGATCTGATGGACTTATAATAGGAGAGTAGATTTAGGTTGAACATTAGAAGAAAGGAGAAACTGTTTAATGGGAAGAGTAGTTCAGGGATGGAACTGTGGTGTTTTGGGTTAATCCATTCCTTGATCCAGGCCAACTTTTAAATGGGGTTAACAAATTTACAAATGGCTAACAAACAGCCAACAGCAAGAGCACAGAAAAGCAGTCTGCACTTGCCTACATTATGAGGCTCTGCACACAAGAGCCATCCCTGGGTGGCCGGATCAGCCATCCACATGACTACCAGCTCAGTCATGGAGCTGGTAGAGGCAGCAGGGATTGGAGGCCGCTGGATCCCCCAGGTGTCCCAGGATACCCCATGCGAGTGCATGGGGCATTCTGGGGAGACCCCCAAGGCCGGGAGGCTTGTTGTAGACTCCCAGTTGGGGATCTACTCAGGTGTTGCCCTGGCACGGGTTAGTGGAGCGAGTGCTCTGCTAACCTCATTTCAGGGGAGGGGTTCTTAGGCGGGCTAGCACCATTTAACCACTGGGCTCGCCCATGGGTCTGGTGGTTCTCACGATGGAGGGAAACCGGGCTGGGCTCCCAGTTTCCCTCCATCATGAGAATAGCCTCAATATCTATTTCAGAAAAATATTAATATGCTTTATTCCACTCCCCTGCCTTGTCCTTGCATACCACAGCTCTTTCCCTTGGATTCTACACGAACCAATTACCTAGAGGGCTGGTGGGCTCCCCTTTCATGGAGGTCTTCAAGCCATCTGTTGAGGGTGCTCTAGCTCTGGACTGCCTGCATTAAGCAGATGGTTGGACCAAGTGGCTAAAAGGTCCCATCTGACTCCTTGATTCTATGACTGCCACCTCGAAGCATTCTCTAATTTCTGGATCAACTTCCTTTTCCAACCTACCCTCAGCTGCCTGTCTGGCATAAAAGTGTGTAAGGTCATTCTCACAATCAAACTGGTCAGCTGGGGGCGGAGTAGGTGAGGGAGGGAGGCAGACTCCTATCTACCTCCTCCCAGATGACTGGCGGCTTCTCCTGGCTCTGCCAATCACATGCTCAGATGACTGGTGTGGCTGCAAGCAGCCCTGGCTGGCAGACTTGGGGAGGGGAGATCCCCATAAATGCACCATGCACTTGTGTGGTGCGTTATGGAGCTTGGGGGTGGAGTGATGTAGCATGATGCGTCCCGGCACCCTGACCCTCGGAGCTGATGGCAGTAGCTGGTGCTCGTGTGGGTGGCCAATGAGCCCTCCCAGGGATGGTGGAATTCTTGTGTGTGAATTCCACAAACTCAGTAGCTCTTTCTTGTGAGAAAGGGCTCTTAGTTTTGGTTTTAATTTTAATCTGGCTTGATTTGAATTGTTTTATTATGTGTTTTTAATTTTAATATAAAACCATCCTGAGCCACTTTAGGAAGGGCAGTATGTAAAACTAATGAATGAATAAAAGGTTTGTGAGGTGCTCGAAGATTGGGGATGGGGTCAGCGCCATTTTCTCGTGCCGTGTTGGGGGAAAAGCTTAAAACAAACTCTGTCAAGTAGGGGTGTGCACAGAACCAGCTGGTCCTGTTCAGTTCTAGTCCGGACCGGACCTGAACCAGGCCAGTTCGGTCCAGCACCCCCTTGGAACCCCCCCCCAGTTCGGTTTGCTCTGGGGGGGCTCGCAAACACTTTTTTTAAAATACCCAAAGGGGGTAAGTTATTTTTATAATTAAAAAGTCTGAGAACCCCACCCCCCAGAATAGTTGGGGGGTTTTCGGTCTGAGGTCGGACTGAACAGGGGATGGTTCAGTTCGACTCCAAACGGTTGAACCAAACCGGTTCAACATTTGACATCGAACCTGTTTGCACATCCCTACTGCCAAGCTCTCTTGAAACTAGTGCTGTGTCGTGTCCTTCATTTTTGAAATAATACCTGGCATTTATACGGTGCTAAGTACTATACTGTACCAGTTGCCTGCTTAATCTGGCCTGCAGGATCACTGCCGTGCTTTGTTTTACAATCCTTTTGAACAATGTTCAGGATGTTTCCTCTCACAGAAGCTTGGTTGGGTTAAGGATACACTTTGTGCTTCACCTGAAATTCCTCAGATGCTTTGCCTCAAAATATTTCTTTAGGTGAGAACCAGTAACAACACTCTGCGTGTTTCTAAAAGCTAGAAAGGAAAATGCTGCATGCCAAGCATATGTGGAACTTTGCAAAAACATCATGTGTCAGTGCAAATCTAGTTCTTCGGCAATTTTGTCTCAGTGTAACAGCATTAACACTCAACTGTTTTCAGATGTTTTCAGATGATTAATGAAGTTTAGATTGATTCAGTTTATGAAAACTACTGCTATATCTAACTAATGATGCCCCAGTGGATCAGATTTCCTGAGGTGGATAAATTTAAGGTTATTTCTTTTCTATTATTATTATTGACTTTTAAAACTTACAGCAAAATAATAGAGGCAGACACAGTAAAGGGTATTACAAAATGTTCTCTTTTTAATAATTGCAACCAGGGTAAAATGTATCATTAAAATTATATTTCTTAATAATATACTGGTCTCAGAACCAAATTGTACATTGTCATCTTGTTATTTTCGTCCTGATACTTTTCTTGGTGAGAAAATGGTACCACCCATTAAAGTTGCCTCCACTTTTTTTTCTGACAGGAGTTCATACTGTTAACAACTGCATGACAGTGAGAAATTCAACAGGTGCAACTGCAGTGGTGGAAAATCATAAGAATCTCTGACAGGAGAGGAAGTGTGGACCCTGCCTATGGTCTCAATCCCTCCCCTGCCTCCATGAAACACTTTGCTTTTGGGGCATGAGGAAATGCTTCCACTAAAGATAGGATGATAATGAAACAGAGAAGCACCCAATTACTGTAAAAGTCCTTAGAGATGACGTAGTCAGTTAGTTTATCTCATGCTCAGGTTCTTATCTGTTCAAACAGCAAAAGGTTCCCCAGAGGTCTTATTGTATTAGGGATGTGCATGAATCAGTTTGGCACATCTGGTAGGGATGCACCAAATCGATTCGGTGCAACCTGCCGAATCGATCCAGTGGGGCAGGGAGAGGTACCTTTAAGCATGAGTAAAGCAGGTCTTTACTTGCTCCTCCACTGCTCTCCCCTTTTTCCAGGCATGGTGCTGCACCACTCAGTCCACATGTGGCCATGGGGTTTCTTTCTGAGTGCAGCGGCGGGACGTACATGGTCACCGTGCATGCGCAGCACATGCTCAGAACTTCTGAGCAGCACATCTCTGTGCATGGGAAATGGCAGGGCAGCGTAAGGACCTGCTTTACCCATGCTTAAAGGTACTGCTCCCCGCCCCGCAGAAACGTTCATGCACATCCCTAAATTGTATAGCAAGAATCACCTAGAGCTATCATCCATATCTGATCTTTGCTTAAGATATCAGATATTCAGATAATAACCAACTCTCTGTTGGTTATTTGAGGCAGCGCCGGCTGGAAGGAGAGAAAGGGGGAAACATCCTATCGGGCAGCCAGTGCTGCCTGAAATAACAAATGGAGAGTTCTCTCGGGCTCTCGGTAGGCCAGGCATGAGAGGGGAGTTCACTCTGGGCTCCTCCAGAGCCCGAGCCATGCCCCCATGCATATGACATCACACGCACAGAGAGGGCTGGAGAGGGCTGCCGAGCGGGGCCAGACCCACACCACTGTTTGGCTGGTTCCATGGCTGCTCTGGCTTGCTAATCAAGTCATTTCCTCACTTGAGTACAGCCTCCAAAAAAAGGGAAGCAGAAGTCCCACCTGGCACATCACTCATTCTCTTCTGCCAGGTGGGTCCATCATGCTTACAGCCGTCATCTGAAGAGGCAAAGGCTGTAATTGTGATGGAGGGTGTTTCTGTGAGCAGGAGGCTCCTGTTCCCGAACCCCTTGCTCGTGGAATTGCCCTCCAGCACACTTACAGCCTTTGCCTCTTCAAACGGAGGCTGTAAGTGTGACGGGCTCGCCCAGCAGGTGAGAATGATTGACATGCCAGGCAGGACTTCCTCCTCTCTTTCAGAGGCTGTCAAGTGCAGCCTTCTCTCACAATGTCTGAATGAGGCCAAACAGTGCAGGGAAGACTTTCCGTGTCAGGTATGGCTCATGTTGAGCTTGTGAGATGCCGTGGGGGGGGGGGGCAGCAAAGGCAGTCCACAGCCAGCAAGGAGCAGAAGCTCTGTTGCCTACACCAGGAAGTACACCAACAGGTCTGACCAACAAGTCTTTATAAGGGCAAAGGAGGACCACCTGACCTGCTCTAGCCTAACTATCGATACATGCCAAATAATGAACTGAGGAGTGAGGGCCAATTTACATATGATGCTAAGACAGTACTATAATACTGACTTTTCAGCAAGTTGAGGGGGGGCACATTGAGATTGGGCCCATGGCATGGGGGAGAAGGGGAATTTACTCTTTCTCTCTATGCCACAACCATCCCCCAAGCTGTTCTTTGCCCCCTGTTGGTGCCAATGGCGGCTTCTTTTCTGGGGCAATCCCCTCCTTCTCACACACAAAATATACACTACCGGCGAGTAACAGCCTCCCCCAGGCAGCTTAATTCACTAGCTGCAGAGATCCTTTCACCCGGTACGCACAGTAGTGTAGCCAACTTGCAGGTCGTCTGGGGGCAAAATTTGGAACACAGGCTCCCGCTTGCCCTAGGCCACCCCTTCAACCACCACTTGCTGCTTTGCTGGCTGCTCCCCACAATGCTTGCTCAAGCAGGGAGGTGGTGAGATGGGAGATCTCCTGCCATCACCCAGCATTCCACATAGCATTCCATGCATGTACCAATGTGCAGCAGCCATTTGAGGGGTCAGCAGGCAAAAACTTGCAGACCCCTTCAGATGGGTTCTTTCCTGCTGACCAATGGCTGCCCCCATGCGTGCACATTGGCCAGCTGGTGCGGAGTTGGGGCCAGCAAGGCCTGGCAGCAGCACAACGGTGGGAGGAGGGGGCACAAAATTGCACGAGCACAGCAGCCTGTGACAGCCCCAGGCGCCAGGTTCACCGCATGCCCCCACACAATGGCAGTTGCACCACTGCCTTAACAAGAATCATATGTTGTATGATATGTCGCTTAAAATATTTCTGTGCTAATCCTTCACAATTAATGTAGCACTGACCTGGAAACTGTGGTTTCTGTTGGGGCATCTTTTAATCACATGAGAGGGGTGTTCATCTGAATTACCCCACTAAATACTCACTTCAAAACCCTGCTTAAATGGGAATTTGGAGCATAAGTAAAGAGGAAATTCTTTTTGACACCGTCTTACGTGATCAAAAGATTCTGCAACATCATGTCAGGATGTCCTGTGGTGACATCAGGATGTGTGCACTCTGAGCACACCCCACCCACATTACATGTGCTATCTGGCATTCATCAGAACCAGCTCCTTGTGTCTTTGTAAAAAAAGGAAACGTGACAAAGACATCATAATTCTGCAGAGTTTTCTCACCCAAAGGAAACCAACCCCTGTAGTACTTTGAAATTCTCTCTGCTCAGGGAAGTGGGGAGTGCATGTTGCCCTCTGCATCCCATCTCTATATTGTGTATTGTGTTGATCTTTCACCATCAATTTAGCACTGGCTGGAACCCACATACCCTGCTTTTCATCCAGCTCCTTAAAAATGTCTACCTTCACGTGCATTTCTGTGTCATTTATAGTACATAATGGATTATCTTGTTCCATGCCTCCAACGAAAGACAAATCTTGATTGCAATCCCTCTTCAGGTATGCTGTATGTTTTGGCTTTGTTTGTTTTTTAAGATGACAACATATTTTCTCTATAAAATTTGTCCTTGGCATTTCTTGTGTACTTGCTTGGTGTTCAAGAAGAAAGGAAAGTAATGCTGGGACTGAAGTAATGAACACTAGGCCTGCATGTATTCAGAAAATTTGGATTTGGATTTGGACTTGACCGAATCCAAATTTGACAATAATGTATTCAGATCCTATGGGCTCTGGCGGTATCAGATATTGGATCATATTCAGAATTCTAATCCAAATTACAACTTAAATTCTGATTTTCCCCCATAGTGGTCAATGGGGAAATGGGGTGGGGTGGAATCACCAAATATAACCAGTTGGTCCTAGAACCTTGAAACCTGCCACACATTTCAGGAAGAGGATCAGACCACCCTGTAATGAATTTGAATAGAATTGGTCAATCTCATGATTTTTTGCGAATTTATGAAAATGCCAATGTGGACTTCAAGTGTGCCCCATTTCATAACTTAATGCCGATCCATTCTAGAAATATAAAAGGGGAGGCAAAAGGCACATGCTGTTACCCCTTTGCGTGAAGGCAAAGGACAGATTCCTCCATATGCTGGTGGGATGATGGTGCAAGGAGGTTCTTCAGTTTCAGAAGATTTTGTAAAGTTCGGGCTTGAAACAAGCCAGATTTCATGTTCCAAATCTTTTTGCACCTACAGACCCCCAGATCCTCAAGTATTACCCTTGGACCCCACATTTTTATATGCAGGGGTGCAGATCTCCCCTAAGCATTTGAGTAGTTCCCCCTTCATTTTACTGCACTCTCCCACCAAACCTAATAAGACTTATTTCTCCCAAAAACGTGTCTCTCCTCTCCCCACAAAAAATTGTGAAGAGTTACTCCTCAAGCTTCCCCTCTGTTTATAAGGCTCCAGGAAAAAAAATAGAGGAAAAAAGAAGTACTCAGGAAGGATTGTTATTTTCAAGAACTTTATTTTGGCTCACCAAAAAAGCAAACTAAATTCAGTACAGCAAAGATTTTCCATGGACCATCTGTCATCTGGACCAACCCCAGGGTCCATGGACTCCAAGTGAAGAACCTGTCTTAACATATCCCAAAGCAACCAGATTGTGCCACTGTTAAAAACAGGAAATGAGCTCTGTGATGGGCATGATTTGCTATGGTAGTTTTCAGTAGTAGTTTCACTGTCATCATCTTCTCTGATGCTTCTCTTTTAATATGTCCAGCTATTGATTGCTGCCAGATGCTTGAATTTTGAATCCTGTGTTCCAGCAGCAATACCAAGCCTTTTATCTTGTTCAGTCATGGGATGGCTTCTGTATTTTCTGAAAGCATTTTTTAGTCCAGCAAGAATTTAATTTGTCCCTGGAATTGAAGTTTGCTTTGTCCCAGAGAAGTGTAAAGCCCTAGAGAAGTCTTTCATCGAACAGATTTTCTTTATGTGGATGTGTGGGGATCATAGCAGGGGTGTTGCCTAACACCTTGGAAAAAACCGTCTTTTTGTCTCCACTATGTGAGTGGGTGGAATCCAAAAGGTTATTTGTTCATGCTGAGCCTTTGAATGGGTATGAAGGATGCTTGAGGTCCAGGAAACAGTGAACCTATCAACATACCTCTGCATATGATAAGAACATAAGAACAGCCCTGCTGGATCAGGCCCAAGGCTTATCTAGTCTGGCATCCTGTTTTACACAGTGGCCAACCAGATGGCTCTGGAAGCCCCACAGGCAGGGGCAAAGCTTGGAGAAAGACAGCCCATGTTCACCACTCTCCCCTGCAGCCCCTCGGAGTGAGGGAGATAATGAAGAAAATAGGGAGGGGTGGAGCTGTGGGGCCCTCGGGAGCTGGGGGGGGCCTGGGTTCTTTGAACCCATCCAATCAATTATAGCTACACCCCTGCCCACATGCAAGAGCTGAGGGCACGCCCTCTCTCCTACTGTTGTTCCCCTGCAAGTGGTGTTTAGAAGCATCTTGCCTCTTTGGCTGGAGGTGGCCTATAGTCCTCCAACTAGTAGCCATGGATAGACCTGTCCTCCATGAATTTATCTAAACACTTCTTAAAGCCATCCAGGCTGTTGGCTATCACCACATCTTGTGGCAGAGAATTCCATAGCTTGATTATGTGTTGTGTGAAAAAGTACTTCATATTGTCAGTCCTAAATTTCTTGACAATAGTCCAACATTTTCAAGATGGTCAGCCAAGATGATCAGAGGCAACAGATGATCAGGGGCCTAGAGCACCTTCCTTATGAGGCAAGACTGCAACACCTGAGGCTTTTTAGTTTAGAAAAAAGACGACTGCGGGGAGACATGATAGAGGTCTATAATATCATGCATGGTGTGGAGAAAGTGGATAGAGAGAAATTCTTCTCCCTCTCACATAACACTAGAACCAGGGGTCATCCCATGAAATTGTTTGCCAGGAAATCCAGGACCAATAAACAGAAGTACTTTTTCACACAATGCAGAATCAGCTTGTGGTATTCTCTGCCACAAGATGCGATGACAGACAACAACCTGGATGGCTTTAAGAAGAGTTTAGGTAAATTCATGGAGTACAGGTCTATTAATGGCTACTCGTATGAGGGCTATAGACCACCTCCAGCCTCAAAGGCAGGATGCCTCTGAGTACCAGTTGCAGGGGAGTAACAGCAGGAGAGAGGGCATGCCCCTTTCAACTCCTGCCTGTGGGCTTCCAGCGGCATCTGGTGGGTTACTGTGTGAAACAGGATGCTGGACTAGATGGGCCTTGGGCCTGATCCAGAAGGGCTGTTCTTATGTTCTTATTTCACAGATCCGGGACACTCTTTTAGCACCCTTAGCCTGATACCAAAGCCCTTTTGGTATCACATGCTATTAATTTCCTATTTCACATTGTTGAAGTCTATATCCTGTGGACTGCATGCTTGTAGAGTCATAAGCTCCATCCACATATTATTTTATCAATCAATCCATCATCTTTATTACCGTCCAAGACCATCATAAGACAGAACAGTAAGGCATGATTCATAATAATAAAAGAAAGTTATGGAACCATAAAACTATACTATTTTAAAATTGCTACTATAGGACTAAATTATAATACTGTAAAACTGCTACACCTTAGAAAAGAGGACAGCTATGAAATCATTAAAAACCTTTTTATAAACAGCTATATTTAAAAAGTTATGAGCATAAAATATATAACATGCAAAAAGCAGTGGCTAAAATGGAGGATGTAAAATAAATTAGCTAAATGGGGACTCTAGGAGGAAAAGATGTCTGTAGCTGAAAGCTATGCTGAGCTCATACACGGGTATAGACTGCCAGTCAAGGCCCAGCAAATCCTACATACTGCCACGCAGAACTTGGCAGTGTTATACGTGAAGGCCAGGTCATGTATTATGTTAAACATTTGCACAATCTGAGTGCAATATACCCAGGTACAGATCCATGTGCAGGTACAGTTATTCACATGTTATACAGGTCATTGGTACAGAAGTAAATTTCCTGTCTATAGCCGGCATTTGAGAGGGTCTGCACTGCACCCACATTCTCTTTCAAAATGAACAGAGGTACAGTCAATCACGCGAAAACGTGTACTTGTATACGGACATCTGGACGCACATACAACATCATGCAGGCCTTGACAGATTTTCTTTGACTATAGGAGCCAGCTGAAATATTAGGAACCAGACAACAGACACTTGACAAAATTACTGGATTTAGTGAACCGCCCTGAGCTATTTTGTAAGGGTGGGCCAAACATTGAACAAACAAACAAACAAATAAATAATAGTGATGAACATTGGGGAGGGGAAGAGTAAATTGTGGAGGGGAAGAGAGGGGAAAGGTAAACCCTAACCCTAACCCCTGCTAACTTGGCAAAGAGGCACCTTTTAATGTGGCAATTCTTTTTATTGAGCAGGGGGAGAGTAACTGGCCATATATACCCCCAGCACAGAATCCTTCCAGTGGCTATTGCTGGTGTCTATCTTATGTTTCTTTTTAGATTGTGAGCCCTTTGGGGACAGGGAGCCATCTTATTTATTTATTATTTCTCTGTGTAAACTGCCCTAAGCCATTTTTGGAAGGGCAGTATGGAAATCAAATTATTATTAATAATAATAATAATAAATAAATGGGCTTCTCGTAATCCCCTTTACAAGCCACTTTAGAAGTAACGTTTACAAGAACTGAAACAAGGTTGCCTCAGACAAATCAAAGATTTCGAAGCTATTCTCATGCGCAGACAAAACTGGGCTGTTTTGCCTGTGCGTGCACACCGCCGGGATTGGGCCCGATGCTGGTGGCACCTTGGCAGCCACCCTCCAAAATGAGGTTAGGAGAGCGAGTGATTCTGTGATCATCTCCCAGCCATGGCTGTGTGCAGTTGCAACTACAGCTGGCAGACTGAGGAATTCCCCGGCAGCCTCAGGGAGGAGAGGGGGAAATCCCCATAATGCACTGCACACGCACGCAGTGCGTTATCAGCGCTCTGGGGGCGGGGCGACACGAGGCAATGCGTCCCAGCATCCTGGCCCTCCGAGCTACAGGCAGCAGCGGGTAGTCGTCTGGGCAGGCGATCCACCTGCCAAAGAGGACACCCTTGATCGTCTGTGGGGAAGTAAGCTCTTCAGGGCCTCCTCCTCCTCCTCCTCACTAACCCTCTTGCTCTTTCTTACTGCTTTTGAAGAAGGACTCTTTGTTAAATAACACTACTTCTGAATATTTGAGCCCAGGTGCCATAGTTAAATTTCTAGGCACCATGGCTTCCTGGTGCCTGGAATTTATCAAGCACTGAGATAATGCCAGAATAAGGCTGTAGAATAATATAATTTTACAGTTGGAAGGGACCTTTAGAGGTCTACTAGTTCAACCCTTTGCTTAGCACAGAAAATCGCTACGGCATCTCTGAAAGACGGCTGTGTCTGGACACCTCCAATGAAGGAGAGCCCCACTACTAACTATTTAAAGAGCCACCTTTTAAAGTGATCATTCTCATATTTAGCAGGGGGAGAGCAACCGGTCCTATCCAACCCAGGCACAGCATCCCTCTGGTGGCTATGGCTATTGCTGGTGTCTGTTTCTGTTTCTTTTTAGACTGTGAGCCCTTTGGGGATGGGAATTCATCCATCCATCCATCCATCCATCCATCCATCCATTCATCCTTGTGAACTGCTTTGAGCACTTTTGTTGAAAAGCAGTATATAAATATTTTTAGTAGTTGTAGTACACAAGGTATTCATTTATTCAAATATAGCTTTGTGTTTTGCTGATTTAGAAGCCAAGACATCCAGCCATTCACTTCAACGGAATTTGACGCAGGGATGGGGAACCTTGGCACTCCTGCAGATGTTGGCCTACAATTCCCATAATCCCTAGCTATTTGCCTCTGTGGCTGGGGATTATGGGAGTTGTAGTCCAAAAACAGCTGGAGTGCCAAGGTTCCCCATCCCTGGCACTAAGGTGTCCCCAAGACAGGGGAAAAAGAGAGAGGCAGTGATTGATTAGGGACAGGGACCAAAACATAGGGACTGCCCCTGGTCAGTAGGGACAGTAGAAGTGTATGTGCTTGCAGGGTTAGAAACACATTGAAGAAACCCACAGCATTCCAGACTGAGCTGTGTCCCAAGCAGGGTGGGCAAACCTGGTCCTCTAGTTGTTGCTGAACTACAATCCCATCATCCCCAGTCACAACGTATAGTGGCTGGGGATGATGGGAGTTGTAGTCCAGCAACAGCTGCAGGGCCAGGTTTGCCCACCCCTAGTCTACAGGCTTCTCTTTGTTTCACTTTGTATTGCTGCCATCAGGCCTTGGAGTCCAAAGGGATGGGTGGGATGCAAGGACCTGTGTCCCTCCAGTGCATGGTGCAGGACAGCTACAATGAGCAGCATCCAGATGCATTTTCAGATAATGGGTGGGTTCAGATATCATGTGGAACCATGATTTATTCAAACGAAAGTTTATTTAAGACACCTGGATTGGTGCCACAAAGGTTTTGTTTTGTTTTGCCCTATTGTGGCAACAACAGAAGTCAGGGTAGAGTCAGGATGAGCAGGAGTCAAGCAGAAATGCCAGAGCCGGGGGATCATTGCTGCCCAGGCAATGATCCTGCCCTATATCTCTAAAGGTGTTTAGGTGTAAATATAGTAACCATAACTGATTGATTGGTTGGTTGGTTTATCATATTTTTATACCACCTGATATGTACATCTCTAGGCGGTGTACAAAATTTAAAATATTTAACAATCACAGATTAAAATACATGACACAATAAAAACAATAGAATAAAATAGTTATTAAAACCAGTTTTTAAAATTATTGAAATTAATTCTAATTAAATGCCTGTGAAAACAGGAGAGTCTTTTTTCCCCCCAAATTCATTTTTTATTAATTTTAACAATAGCAATATTATCATTCATTACAAATACACACATAAAAGGTGGACTTCCCGCTCACATTTCTTCGTGATTTATCAACTATAAAGTTTACCCTTGCTATAATAATAATTCAAAACGTAAGTTCAAACCCTTACAAACATAATTAATCTAACCAACCTGCGATTTATACTAAATTTCAAACTCTGCTGTCAAGTCCATAGTAGGGAAGTAATTTTTTAGATACAACAAGAATGGTTTCCAATCTTCTTTAAAACATTCCAGGTTTTGATCTCTTAACAGTGCTGTAAGTTTTGCCATCTCCGCATATTCCAAATTTTTTATCAGCCAGTCTTCTTTTGAAGGCAGTTCACTAGACTTCCATTTCTGTGCATATGTAATTCTAGCTGCTGTAGAGGCATACATAAAAAATGTTAAATTGGTTGTAGAAATAGCTCCTTGTGTTATCCCCAGCAGGAAGGCTTCTGGCTTCTTAGGAAATGTCATTTTAAATATTTTCTTTAGTTCATTATATATCATATCCCAATAGGCTTTAGCCTTCCCACAGGTCCACCACATGTGAAAAAATGTGCCTTCAAAATGTCCACACTTCCAACATTTGTTGGAAACATTTTTATACATTAATGCCAATTTTTTTGGTGTCAGATACCATCAATACATCATTTTATAATAGTTTTCTTTGAGAGCATAACATACAGTAAATTTTAAATCCTTTTTCCATAACTTTTCCCAGGCTACCATTTCTATATTACGCCCCGCATCTTGAGCCCATTTTATCATAGTCGTTTTAACCACTTCCTCTCTTGTCTCCTCCAGAAGCAACAGTTTATACATTTTAGAAACTAATTTTTCATCATTTTGACATAATTCCTTCTCAAAATTTGAGATCTGCTCCTCAAATCCAACTTTAAAATCCTTCTTATACATCTCATTTAACTGATGATACTGAAACCAATTTCTAACTTTATCTTGTATTTCAGTTAAACTTTTTAACTTACAATCCTTTTCGTGAAAATGTACCAAATCCCTATAGGTACCCCAACCCGTTTGCATATTTACTTCTTTACATGATAAAGCTTCAAAACAGGAGAGTCTTGAGGTTCTTCCTGAAAACCAGCAGAGAAGGAGATGCTCTTATTTCATCAGGGAGCATATTCCAAAGCCCTGGGGCAGCCACAGAGAAAACCTGGTCCTGGGTCGCCAGCAAACAAGCCAGTGGCAACCATAACCAGACCTCTCCATAACTGGAACAACTGCACTCAAAATTTAAATGTATAATCTCATCTTGAATGAATATTGTAAACTGCCCAGAGATGTAGGTTTTGGACGGTATACAAATAGGTCGAAGGGAGGGAGGAAGGGAGGGAGGTATCCTAGGACATACCTCTGAACCTTGCTGTGATTCTCTTCCACCCACACTGAAATCTCTTTCTCCCGCCTCTTCTAATGGGCCTCTGGCCTTTAAATAGCCATGTAAAGTGTGCCTGTCACAGCTGGCTCAACACATTTTGGTACCCGAGGCAGAAAAACCAAATAATGAGAGGGAGACGTACAATCAAGAATAGCATAAAGCATTAAATTGCTGACGACTGCCATTCTTTAACTATGCCCAAATTCTGTCACCTGCGGCAGCTGCCACCTGATAGAGATACCCCTGAGGCCAGTATTATTACCACCAGACTGTCAGAGGGACAATGTGTGTGTGTGAAAAGCAGAGAGAGAAAGAGAGCAACTTGCATGAGGCTTTGTGCTGGATTTGGGGCCGGAAAGATCTGAACTTGGGACATCCCAGGCCAGAAGTCATGCTGAGCCACCAAGGAAGGAGCCAAGTCATAAAGCATTAGAAGGCTGGCATGAATATTCCACTCTGTTGAGAACATCATAACAGCCCTGCTGGATCAGGCCCAAGGCCCATCCAGTCCAGCATCCTGTTTCACACAGTGGCCCACCAGATGCTGCTGGAAGCCACAGGCAGGAGTTGAGGGCACGCCCTCTCTCCTGCTGTTGCTTCCCTGCAACTGGTATTCAGAGGCATGCTGCCTTTGAGGCTGGAGGGGGCCTATATAGCCCTTGGACTAGTAGCCACTGATAGACCTCTCCTCCATGAAGTTATCCAAACCCCTCTTAAAGCCATCCAAACTAGTAGCCAACACCACATCTTGTGGCAGAGAATTCCACAAGTTGGTTTGTGTGTTGTGTGAGAAAGTACTTTCATTTGTTGATCCTAAATTTCCCGACAATCAATTTCATGGGATGACCCCTGGTTCTAGTGTTATGTGAAAGGGAGAAGAATTTCTTTCTATCCACTTTCTCCACACCATGCATGATATTGTAGACCTCTATCATGTGTCCCCGCCGTCGTCTTTTTTTCTAAACTAAAAAGCCCCAGGTGTTGTAGCCGTGCCTCATAAGAAAGGTGCTCTAGGCCCCTGATCGTCTTGGTTGCCCTCTTCTGCACCTTTCCCAGTTCTACAGTGTCCTTTTTAGATGTGAGCTCCATCCATCCTTTCCAAAATATGCCTTTCCATGCTACTGGTGCCACTTGGCCTGTCTTGGGAGAAGTGGCAAAGGGAGAGCATAAGTGGCCCATTTTCATACAGGCACCCTCCCCTCGTGGTGTGTGTGGGGTGCACCCTGACCCAGCAGTCCACAGCAAAGCTGCCGTGCCCCCGCCACTCAGCTGGCCTCTGTTCATGCGCAGAGGCCATTTGATTGGCTGACACAGCAACCAAGTGCCATGTCGATGACTCAAATGTCTGCCACATATGCATCGAGGCCAGCTGGGTGGAAGGGGAAGGGCAGTCTCATCAGGGGCTTCTGGGTCAGGAAGCCTGCCACTGCCACCCTGTGCAGCGGCAGGGTGAGCAGCACCGTGGGGAGGAGAAGGGGCCAGCATGTTGACCCCAGAAATGAGCGAGGCAGCCCCAGAAGGCTTGAGACCCAGGTGACCTATTACAGCTCTGCTCTTGCCTGGCGGGCTTACTGGATGTGTGTCTCTGATGTGGCACTGAGGAGCCTGCAGCCACTGCGACTGCCTGCCACTGAGATTGCCTGCCACTGCGACTGCCTGCCCCTGCTTGCCACCTGGTGAGGCTAGGCAGGCCCAGCAGCAAAGCAAGCCATGCATTTGCCATCCAGTAAGCTCACCAGTGTCCACCAACAAAGGGAGCAACAAGTGAGCCCACTGACAGGAAGCAGTGGCAAGACCCACTTGTATGGGGGCAGCAAGGTGGCCCAACAACATGGGGGGGGCAGCCAAAAGGCATGTCCCTTAGGGCACCCTGAAACTTGGAGCCAGTCCTATCCGACTGAACATAGCCAAGAGGAGTGCTGGCTGTAGAGGTCCAAGTTCATGGATCTCTTACGTGAGGAGCGCCTGGCTGATATACTCAGGTTCTGATATGGTTACAGGCCCTGACAAGTTGCATCCTGCATGTTGCATCCTGCACCACTAGCCCTCCCGGTCCAACTGACTCCTCCCCCTCAGAGTCCTGGCTGCCACTTGAGGTTGGGGTCAAGAGCAACTGGTCTTTCTCTTTCTTACTTCTTGTGTCTGTGGCTTTTGTCCTGTGTCCTGCCAATGTGTTGGTATACTCCAATGTGTTGGACTTTATTTGTTTTGTGTGTGTGTGTGTGTGTGCGTGCTGTCGAGTCGGTGTCAACTCCTGGCACCCACAGAGCCCTGTGGTTGTCTTTGGTAGAATACAGGAGAGGTTGACCATTGCCTCCTCCTGCGCGGTATGAGATGATGCCTTTCAGCATCTTCCTATATCACTGCTGCCTGATATAGGTGTTTCCCATAGTCTGGGAAACATACCAGCTGCGATTCAAACTGGCAACCTCTGGCTTGCTATTCAAGTCATTTCCCTGCTGCAGCATTAGGTGGTACACCATCCCAAACTTGAGTCTCCGGGCAGTTTACAACAAAAATAAAAAACTTACAACCACAATTCTAGTTTAAAAGTTTTGGGGACTAAGTGCATCTCAAGGGTCTTTCCTAAAGCTGTCACGAGATGGGGATTTGGCAGGGAGCTAATTCCAAAGCTTCGGGATAGCAGTAGAAAAGACCTGTCCCTGAGTAGCCAACAGATGGGCTAGTGGGAACTGCAGACAGACCTCTCCAGATGATCTCAATGGGCAGAGGGACTCATAACGAAGAAGACATTAGGGGTGTGCACAAAACCAGGTTTCCTGGTTCGGTTTGAGTCCGGATCAGACTTGACCTGGACCGGGCATGTTTGATTTTGCGACACACACCCGAAACCGCCCCCCAGTTTGGTCTGGTCCATGGGGGGTTCATGATTTTTAAAAAAATTTACTCACCCCCTGCAGTGGGTTTCTCCAAGGCCACACAGGGTCCTCCGGAGGTTCCCCCTACCCCAGCCGACCTCCATTATGTGTCGCATCACCCAGTTCAGGTGGTCTTCGGCCCATTCCGGGCCTCACCTCCACAGTGGTGGACATTTTGGAGGCCGCCGCACACACCCAATGGGCCTCTGTGTGGCCAGGCCAGTTACCTCAGGTGGCAGGCAACTGGGCATCAGCTGGACAGCAAAATACTTCCCGCTGTCACCTACTGGGCAGCTCTTTGGGACAATCTGAACCTTGCAAGCCTTGCAAGGAGTGCCAGTCCTCACACCTCTTGCAAAGCTTGCAAGGAGCACAAGGAGAGACGAGTAGGCTGCTGGCAAACCTGCCCTCCAAGCTTGCACAGGTTGGTTCTGAAGAGCCCTACAGGTCATGGGGCACCAGGCCTGGGGCCACCCCTGCATCAGTGTAAGCACCACCTCTTTCTTTGTTCTCCCCCTAGCTGGGGGCATAGCCCTGCCCAATGAAGGCTTTCCATTGGCAATAAGTATTTTAAGCCATGTATCACTCTAGTCTTTTCTTATCTCTGTGTCAGCCAGGCCTGCACAACATAAGGCCCGGCCGGGGGCGGAAGGGCAGATCTGGCCCACGGTAAACCTTTTCCTGGCTCCCAGAACAGAATAATGTGTTGCAGCAGCAGGAGCCCCAAAGAGGTCTTCACAGCAGTGGCTCCATGTAATTGGCTGCTTGAGACCTGATGAGCAGGAGCCCACTGACACGTCCCACTTTCCCTTGCCTTTCCCCTTGACTCCAACCCTCTGCCCCCTCACTTTCTGTAATACTTTAAATCATTTTAACGTAATAATTAATGTGTCGAAAATTAACCACCACTCGACACCAAGTCATGGTTGGTTCTGGCCCACCGGGGCATTGGAGTTGTGCACGCCTGGCCTACACTATGACAGTAAAGAGGCTCCAGTGAAGCTCCCCCTTCCATGCTTATCACTCACTGGTCCCTGTACAGGGATACTTGTTCAGTCTTCCATGTGTGTGTACCAAGAGCTTCCTCGTCCTGCTTTCGCTCTGAATTGCACACAATCTCTCTTCTCTCCTCTCCCTCCCAAGACGCAGCTGTGATCTATTCCCAGCTCACTACCACCCACCACACTTTCTGCAGTCTGTCACCTCTTTGGTCTCTGACTTTGATGCCGGTCTTCCTCATCTCTCTCCCTCTCAATCTTCTGCCCTTATCCTCAGGAACTTCAATATTCACCTTGATGTTCCTTGTGATGCCTGCGTCTCTCACTCTCTCATCAACTCCTTTGATCTCCATCTTCATTCCATTTGCTCTGCTCAGGTTGCAGCTGTGTCCTTGATCCTGCCCTTTCTTGGAAGCACATGTTCCTTCTCTGACCTCTCTGTCAGAAAGGTATGTCAGCATCACTACTCCGGGCATCAGTCAGCCTCGGCAAACTTGCTCAGTTGCCACTGGGCATCATCACCACCTCAGTGGATGAGAAAAAAATGGCTGGTTTAGAATTGAAAGCATACTAGGACAGAGTCTTAGGAACAAAATGTCCAGACCTGCCATCAAAGGGTCCATCAAAGGGCTCTCTCCCCAAGGGCCCTCCCATGCATCAGGTCTGGGGGAGAAAGGAGAGTAACACAGGAGACAGGGCATGCCCTCAACTCCTGCCTGCAGGCTTCCAGCGGCATCTGGTGGGCCACTGTGTGAAACAGGATGCTGGACTAGATAGGCCTTGGGCCCGATGCAGCAGGGCTGTTCTTATGTTCTTGAGTGTCTGAGCAAACTTCTGAGATGGCATGGGAGATCATATATACACCATCCAGGGAACTTGAAGAATTGGAGTGGGGGATTTTTTATTTTATTTTTACATTTATATCCCACACTTCCTCCAAGGAGCCCAGAGTGGTATACACAGCTATATTTATACTCACAACAACCCTGCCAGGTGGGTTAGACTGAGAGAGAAGTGACTGACCTGGAGTCACCCAGTGAGTTTCATGGCTGAACGGGGATATGGACTTGGGTCTCCCCAGTCCTTGTCCATCATTCTAACCACTGCACCATGCTGGCTGGTGTAGTGTCACAACCAGACTTGCCCCCTAATTCTGGACCTCCCATGATCACCACTGAGACCTCAAGAACGGAGATGGCAGTGAGCCAGAACCGAAGCTCTGACTAGACATTGCAGTGTTCTCTTGGCAGTCCAGTTGAGAACCCAGATTAAGGAGAAGGAACCCTGTCCTTGAGAATAGTCAGGAGAAGGTCCCCTCTAGTATGCCACCAGGAAGAGTATGGCAGCTCCATAAAACCTCTGGTGTTGCCTGGATGCTGGAAGTACAACAGACTCAGTAGATCAACTGACTTCTGGACTGCTCCTCTTTTGCTCAATACTGGGACCTCTGAGTACTGATCACTTTCCAATCTTGCTTGGAAGTTCAATGTGGGATAGCAGTCAGCATACCCAGGTTTTGGGCAAATTGATGGAATATTCAATTCAGTATTTGGAGCATGTACTATTTGATTCAATATTTGGATTCCCCCGCTCTGTTTGTATTTGTTTAGTCATATCCATATATTCCAGTTGCATGAATATTTGTCCATAGGATATAATCAATAAAATTTCTGTAATATCTTCATTTCTTTGTATAATGGGATGAAAACAACAGGGGTGGAAGCCACTTAAGTCAACATAAGGCCTGCAAACTTTCAAATGAATAGATGCTAGCATTTCCTTTTTTTAAAACTTTAACATGTTGGGGGGGGGAAGCCTTATAATTTATTCTTGTTATTCAGCAATGGGATGAGAGTAGCAGGGAATGTTTATTCCTATGACCTTTCAAGCAAATAGGTATGGGGGATTCTGTATAGGAAAACTTTAAAAGAGTTTTTTAAAGTGTTATAAGTAGTTTGTTTTCAGGTGGAAGAGAATGAAAATAACAGGGGTGGTAGCTCCTTCACAAGGCATTATGCCTGCAACATTTCAAGCAAATGGGTGTAGGGGGTTTCTGTAAAAGGAAACTTGCTTCTTTTCTTCAGAGCTGTAGAAGAAATTCTCCCTGTTCATGCAGGCTGGCAGGCACTGCCTGGCAAGGAGTAGGCACAAAAGGTGGAAGCAATGTTGGAGCATTCTTGCTCTTTTGGTAGGCGGACTAGCAGACACCCCAACCCAACCCATTCTCTTTACTCAGCAATGGTGTTATACATACTGAGTCAGACCATTGGTCCATCTAGCTCAGTATTGTCTACACAGGCTGGCAGCGGCTTCTTCAAGGTTGCAGGCAGGAATCTCTCTCAGCCTTATCTTGGAGATGCCGCCAGGGAGGGAACTTAGAACCTAGATACTCTTCCCAGAGCAGCTCCAGCCCTTAAGGGGAATATCTTGCAGTGCTCACACATCGTCTCCCATTCATATGCAACCCGGGAAGACTCTGCTTAGCTAAGGGGACCTTAGCTATAGGCCACCTCCAGCCTCAGAGGCAGGATGCCTCTGAGTACCAGTTGCAGGGGAGTAACAACAGGAGAGAGGGCATGCCCTCAACTCCTGCTGTAGGTTTCCAGTGGCATCTGGTGGGCCACTGTGTGAAACAGGATGCTGGACTAGATGGGCCTTGGGCCTGATTCCAGCAAGGCTGGTCTTGCGTTCTTATTACAAGTCATGCTACTGCAATGCCATTGCTCTAAGCCTAGACAACAACGTATGGTTGGCCACTAAGGCCAATCCTACAGATAAGGGTTCCCTGAAGGAACAAAGCTTCTCGGAAGTCCAAGAATATCATGTCCACAGATCAGCCATATTCACATGATTGTCACTCTCAAACAATTCTAAAAGGCTGGCGAGGCAAGAATTCTTTTTACAGAAACGATGCTGATTCTTCCTCAGCAAAGCTTGTTCTCCTATATGTTTAGTCATCTTAGTTTTAACCCTGCACCACCTGTGGCATAATTTAACAGACAGTGTTCCAATTTGGGGTAGATTTCTGCCCCAATGTCTAACCCAGAGTCTATGGATGTGCGTGAACCACAGTTCGAAGTGTACTTTGAAAACAGTTTGGGAGCACAATCTAAGAGTTTAAAGAAAGAGGAGAACAGCTACCTGCTAGGGTGGCACTTGGCCCAAGTACCCAAAGAATCCCCACACAGCACCAGCACACACATGGTATCTGTGCATGCGCGGGTGCCATTTGCATGGTCAGCAACATGACCATGAATGTGTGAAGGCCATTTGAGAGAGGAGAGCTGGTCTTGTGGTAGCAAGCATGACTTGACCCCCTTAGCTAAGCAGAGTCCACCCTGGTTGCATATGGATGGGAGACTAGACATGTGAGCACTGTAAGATATTCCCCTCAGGGGGTGGAGCAGTTCTGGGAAGAGCAGGAGGTTCCAAGTTCCCTCCCTGGCAGCATCTCCAAGATAGGGCTGAGAAAGATTCCTGCCTGCAACCTTGGAGAAGCTGCTGCCAGTCTGGGTAGACAATACTGAGCTAGATAGACCAATGGTCTGACTCCATATATGGCAGCTTCCTCTGTTCCTATGCGCATGCTGGTGCTGCATGGGGATTCTTTGGGAGGTGCACTGCCCCGGGAGGAAGCTGCATGGGGAGGCAGAGAGAAGGTAAGGAGCTGCTCTCCTCTTTCTTTAAACTCCCAAACTGTGATCGAGCCACGCATCAAACTGTGGTTCATACACATCCCTAACTCAGTGTAAATTCTTATTCACGGAAAAGACCTGGCTGTATGTTGGATGTGTTGTGTAACAAAGTGCTGGTGACAGTGTCTTACTGTACAATCCTATGCATGTTTACTCAGAAGTAAATCTCAGTGGCTGGCATCCAGACTAACTTACTGGATGGCACCACTCAGGAGTTACTCTAAAGTTCTACTTGATTTCAATAGGATTACTCAGGGGTAATTAAGTCAGGTTGTCAGCCACTACGTTCAATCCATCTTACTCTCACATGATGAGTGTTCATAAGATTTTAGCCTGAAAAGGACAAAGGTGAAGAGCAAACCATTTACAAGATTCTGAAGGAGATATGCCTCTGGGGTACATATGTACCCGCAGACAGTAATGGAATTAATGCTTTTAAAATTAATTTGCCTAGGCGAATGGGTACATAATTTCTTGGCTCTTCCTCACTCCTATCACTTTTTAAAAAATGTTATATTGCCTCCTTCCAATTCTCCAATAGGGAGGCAAATTTTACTGATATGTTACATATTTTTATTAGAAGAGTTATTCATATCCGAGTTCTTTTGGAACACTTGGGTGTATGCTGGCGGAGTCCACTGACTGGTTAACAATTAGCCTTAGAACTTTATTTCTTGTCTCCTTTGTATGACATATTTGTTTAGATGCCCTCCTGTAAAAGAGTGGTTCAGGCACAGGCAACAGTCCAACAGTTTCTGCAATGAAGATCAACACAAAGAATTCATTTAGCTGCTCTGCAATCTCCCTATCTCTTGTCAGCAACCATCATATCTTTGCCATCTAATACTGTACCTCCCTGGCTGGATTCCTGCTTCTGGTGCACTTAAAGAATTGCATGTTTTAATGTGTATGGCCACATTAAAGGGAGGAGAGCTGGTCTTATGGTAAGAGGCATGAATTGTCTCCTTTGCTAAGCATGGTCTGTCCTGCTTTACATTTGAATCGGACGGTAACTACGTGTGAACATTATCTGCTGTAAGACAGTCATCTTCTTAGGGGGATGGATGGGGCTGTAGATCCATGGTAGAGTATCTACTTGCATGTAGAAGGTTCCAAGTTCCCTCCCTGTCATTTCCAGGGAGGGATGAGAGAGACTGCTGCCTGAAGCCTTGGAGAAGCTACTGCCAGTCTGTGAAGACAATACTGAGCTAGATGGACCAAGGGTCTGACTCCGTATAAGGCAGCTTCCTATGCTCCATTTGTTCCTCAGCTTCCTCTTTTGCTTGCATTATGGTCAACAGCATTTCCCCCTAATCCTCATATGTATGATTTTGTAAGCATCTAAAAATATGTCACTGTGAGTGTGCAATATGACAAAATTGAGCGATATAACAAAGTTAAGCGATGACTGAATCAGACCTGCCTGCAGTCATACAATGTAAACAAAACATAAGAAGATAAGGAAGGAAGAAGGGGTAAGGAAAAACAACAATTACTATTTAGAAGATTCATTCGTGTGGTACAATGAGAACCGCAACCGATTCAAAGCAATCGATGCTTTGGAGAGCCCCTTGATCTGATTGGGTGCTTTGGATGGCTGGGCCAATTCAATTTCTCTCAGTTAGGTGAGGTTGCATCAGCTGAGATCTGAGGCTTTGGCCTGGCCTGGTCCAATCCACCCTAGCTGCACGAACCCACCCACACTGGAACATCTCACCAGAATCTACACTCCCCCAAACCCTGTATGTAACATGGCAGCAGACCCACCCTTTGGGCGGGGCGACCTGGGTGATCATGGCCAGATGCAAACACTCACGCATTGCCTACCAGCTGCTATAATTGAGCAGATGGGTTCAACCAACCCGGGCCCCCAAGCTCCAGAGGGCCCCCCCAACTCTACCCCTCCCTATTTTCTTCATTATCTCCCTCACTCTGAGGGGCCACCGTGGAGAGGGGTGAACACAGGCCCCCTCCCCCCTAGCTGCATCCCTGCACAGCACCAAGGAGTTCAGTTGCCTGCCTCATTCTAGTGATGAGATGGGTGTCCAAAATTCCCAGCAAACCAGATACTAAATGAGAGATAAGCATGTGCCCTGATTAGGCATCAGCATGCACATGCACCCCTCATTTGATATCCAGCTTGCATGGTGCTGGGAAGTTCTCCTCTTTCCTCACTCACGCAAAGAGAGAGGTGACCGAACTTCCCAGCTCTATTTATTACATTTACAAACCGCCCCATCCAGAGGCTCTGGGCGGTGTACAACAACTTTTAAAAGACATAAACCCCACAATTAAAACAATGCTAAAAACAATATAAAGACAATTCTAAACGATTAAAACTATTGAACACCTATTAAAATACACTTAAAACCAACAACACTTTACACTTTAAAGCTGGGTACTCAATGAGAAGCAGGTGCCTCTCACTGAGTATCCAGCTCGTGCGGCGCTGGGAGGTTCGGCCGCCACTCTCATCACTGGAACGATGGAGGTGATTGAACTCCGTAGTGCTGTGAGTGCTGGGTACTAAATCCAGCATGGCAGTGGCGCGGGGGGGGGGTGGCAGGAGTGGCAGAGGCAACGAATGAGGAGTACTGCTGAGGGGTGCTGCTCACTCTCCCCCGCACCACAGCCCCGCCCCCTCCTAGGGATGGCCCTGCAGGGCAGGAATAATCTGGGAGACATTGAGGTAGTTCACACGAGCAGCTCTACCCAAGCTTGCACAGCCCTACCCGGGTAGGGTTGCTCGTGTGGAGTTCTGGGATCAGGCCCGATCCTAGCGCTCTTCACTGGAGTAGCCTGGGGTTTGTTTTTTTTAACCTGGGCTAATAGTGAGGTAGAAGGGCACAGGTGCGCCTGTCTATCCCACTCGAAGGTCATGTCAATGCTGGGGCTGCCTGCAGCTGGATTGTCCACAAAGTTGGACGGCAAGAGCGCCCTGCAGTGGGGGAATCCCCGGTGCTCCTAGCGCAGTGCATTGTGGGGTGCCAGAGGACTTCCTCCTCGGGCTCCTAGCTCTGGTGATCTCCACAGCGCTGCTCATGTGCCGCATGAGCAGCAGAGCAGTAAGGGGAAGGGAGATTGTGTGCAGGGAGGCAGGGAGGAGCTGCCTCCCCACCATCCCACCCCAGTGAGGCCGTGTGAATGACCTAATTCTCCATCACGTGTATTTTGCTTGCCTGTTTAGTGTGTCATTCCTTTCCTGTATTGGGTTGTGGGGAGACGGTTAAAACTCCTTCTTGCCACATTCTAGTCTGGGAGGGCTTCTGGGTCCACACCTTTCCCTGGTTCCCCAGGTTGAGGCAGTGGCCAGAAGCGCTTTCGATCAGCTTCGGTTGATACGCCAGCTGCGTCCGTTTCTTGAGGTTCATGATCTCAAAACAGTAGTACACTTGCTGGTAACCTCCAGACTTGATTACTGCAATGCGCTCTATGTGGGGCTGCCTTTGTATGTAGTCCGGAAACTACAATTAGTACAAAATGCGGCAGCCAGGTTGGTCTCCGGGTCGTCTCGAAGAGACCATATTACTCCTATATTACAGGAGTTGCACTGGCTGCCAATACGTTTCTGGGCAAAATACAAAGTGCTGGTTATAACCTATAAAGCCCTAAACAGCTTAGGCTCACGGTACTTAAGAGAGCGTCTTCTTCTGCATGATCCCCATCTCCCACTGCGTACATCAGGGGAGGCTCGTCTGTGGCTACCTTCATGTCGTCTGGTGGCCACTCAGGGACGGGCCTTCTCTGTTGTCACCCCGAGACTTTGGAATGTGCTTCCCGTGGGAAGAAGAGTCTCCCCATCTCTAGCGGCTTTTAAAAAGTGTCTAAAGACTTATCTTTTTACCCAGGCCTTTTAGCTTTTTAACTTTTTAAACTTTGGATTGTTTATTGTTTGTTTTAAACTGTTTTTAGTATTTAATTGATTTTAATGTTGTTTTTGTTTGTTGTGAACCACCCTGAGACCTTGGGTTGGGGCGGTATAAAAATGCACTAAATAAATAAATAAATTCCCAATCCAGATGAGAGGGCACTGCTGTGATTTTATTTTTATTTTATTTTTTTAAGGCTAGAAAAAGAATGGCATGTTAAAACATCATGTCTAGTATGACTGTGACAGAAGACCTGGGAGAATCGTTTTGTGGAGCTTAAGAAATAGTGGAAGGGACTGAATTATTTGAATATCTGGAAGCAATGAATTCGAGATAAGCTGCAGTCCAAGCAAGTGGATGGAGGCATGAGACAACAGATGTAATCACTGGCCTAACTACGAGATAAACTAGAATATGTGCTTGTTGGTTTTTATTTTCCTTCTTTGGCCCAGACTTCCCCTTTTGTAAAGGAAGCCTACCTTCATTTCTTTGCTGGCTCCCTTGACTCTGCTCACAACGCTGGCATCTTTTGAGTTTTATTTGTACTTTCCCCAGCCTATTACATGGTATACATTCTAGCTGTTGTTTGTAGTTGCTTCGAACAGTAAAACATTCCAAAGAAAGTCTGAGCTCCATGTGACTGGCGGATTTGTTAACTCTGCCAAGAATGTACCCTGAGCTATAGGCCCATACACAAAAGTGGGCTTCTGTTATCTTGGTTTCAAATAACTTTAAGTATCCTGGTGATATTTGACTCCTGACTCTCCCTTTTGCCTTCCTTTTAACTAATCCCCTCATTATTTGAAGTTTCCTTTTTTTGAAATGTAATACAACCACATTGGACTTCTTGGGCAACTTTCCACATCCATATAGGCTGGATCTGAAAGCAGTGCATTCACTCCTCTCCAGTGGTTTGATAAATCTTGCACAGTGGCGGCGGCTGCCTCTTGGGGCTGGGGGCAGGGCGCAGAGCGGAGGGAGCTGGGGTAACAATAGGCAGGGCTAATATTTGGCAGGTCCAACTCTAAGTCAGAAAGAATTAGCCCATGGTTTTCTGCATCTGTAGAGTTGTTTACTTGTGTCAACCAAAATCTCCATCATTCATAGGAACATAGGAAGCTGCCGTATACTGAGTCAGACCATAGGTCCGTCTAGCTCAGTACGGCTTCTCCAAGGCTACAGGCAGGAATATCTCTCTCATCCCTATCCTGGAGATGCCAGGGAGGGAACTTGTGGTTCCTTCTGCTCTTCCCAGAGCGGCTCCATCCCCTGAGGGGGGAATATCTTACAGTGCTCACACATCAAGTCTCCCATTCATATGCAACCAGGGCAGACCCTGCTTAGCAAAGGGGACCAGTCATGCTTGCTGCCACAAGACCAGCTGTCCTCCCACACCATCTATCTATCTATCTATCTGTTAGATTTGGTGCTAAATTAGCCCCTTGATTGGCTGTGAGTAAAGGAATCCTGCCCTTAGAGTGGTTAATTGTACAGGTGAAACTTGGAAAATCAGACCTCTGAAAAGTATACAGTGTACTGTGCTTGATTGGCCAGCAAACTCGCCTGACCTGACCCCATAGAGAATCTATGGGGCATTGCCAAGAGAAGGATGAGAGACATGAGACCAAACAATGCAAAATTGCTGAAGGCCGCTAATGAAGCATCCTGATCTTCCATAATACCTCATCAGTGCCACAGGCTGATAGCATCCATGCCACGCCGCATTGAGGCAGTAATTGCTGCAAAAGGGGCCCAAACCAAGTACTGAATACATATGCATGCTTATACTCTTCAGAGGTCCGATATTGTTCTATTCTTCAATCCTTGTCTTATTGGTTCCATGTAATATTCTAATTTTCTGAGATTGTGGATTTGGGGTTTTCATGAGCTGTACGCCATGATCATCACAATTATAACAAATTAAGGCTTGACTTATCTCGCTTTGCATGTAATGCGTCTGTCTGATATATCAGTTTCTTTTAATTTGCATTCCTTTTAATTTGCATTACTGAAATTAATGGACTTTTGCACGATATTCTAATTTTCCAAGTTTCACCTGTAGGTGTCAGTGTGGAAAGCGCAGAGGTGCACCTAGGTAATTTTGGAGCCTGGACCTAAAGGTCTTTAGAAGCCACCCAGCCCAACCACCCAACCCTGCAAGTTATACATCATCCCTCTACACACACTGTGACACACACAGTATTTTTAACACGTGGGTTCTTGAGGGCACAAACAGCAACTGAGCTCACAAGAATGTAAGAATATAAAACAGGTATATTTATGCAAATATGCATTCGCAGAAACATTTCAATACACAACTTAACATATTCCCATCCCACATATTTCTTTCCCCATTCCCTCCTCTGATGTCTCTGAAGCAACCAGCGCAGGTCACACTCACACTTGGCCACCTGGAAAAGCACAGCAACCACACTACCCAGGACAGACTAAAGAGGATTGTGGGGGGCCCAGGGGGTGTGGAGGCCCTGGACTTTGGTAAGAGCATCTTTGGTAAGAGCACCTCTGGGAAAGAAGCAATGCACACACCCCCTCAAGTCCCTATGCCTCTTCTCTTCAGTAGCTCCATCGATCCTCCTATCAGCATTGCTTCCATTTCTCCCCCTCCTTGCAATCTCAGCCCCTCTCATCCCATGCAGGACTAGGCTAAGAAGATCAACTAAAGTGTGTGTGTGTGTGTGTGTGTGTGTGTGTGTGTGTGTGTGTGTGTTGGAGTCTTGAGCACTTATTTTCAGGTAGCACTTGCATACACACAAGTTTCACACCTCTTGAAAATACCACAGTGTATTTGGCCACACAGCTACGTAATGGTGCAGCGGGGATATGCTTGACTAACAAGCAGAAGGTTGCCGGTTCGAATCCCTGCTGCTCTTATATCGGGCAGCAGCGATTTAGGAAGGTGCTGAAAGGCATCACCTCATACTGTGCGGGAGGAGGCAATGACAAACCCCTCCTGTATTCTACCAAAGACAACCACAGGGCTCTGTGGGCACCAGGAGTCAAAATTGACTTGACGGCACACTTTATTTTGCTACACATAGAGCCCACTAGTTTATTTTCTTTTTGCAAATATGCATGCACATTACATACTTAAATATTTAAAAAGCAAGCCTTATTTCTCCCTCTCTCACAATATAAACATTTCTGGGATATGTCCTTGGGCTGCTATCCTATGCACACAGCAGTTACTTGGGAGTAAGCCCCAATGAGTTCATTAAGGCTTGACTTGGAATAAACTGCATAGAATATGCTGCAGTTCTGTGTTGCATTTACTTGAAAGAATCCTTTATCAGATTTGAAAAGTACACCATATAAATCACAAACCTGTCCAAAGAACTTACGCTGAGGATCTCTCCTTTCAATACTTTCAATACACTCACCAAAAAAAAGAAAAAAGAAAAAGAGGCAAAACACAAAATAACCAACCAACAGCAAACAAAAACTGGCATAAGTACTATAAAGTGAGGGAGCTACTTGATTATTTTGGACTGGCCAGGATTCCAAGCTTTGCCTGTTTTGTTTTTGTTTTTAGATATATTTTATACTGCCTGATATGTACATCTCTAGGCGGTGTACAAAATTTAAAATATTTAAAAGTCCCAAATTAAAATACATGACCAAAAAAAAAAGAATAAAATTATTAAAGCAAGTTTTTAAAATCATTAAAATTAATTCTAATTAAAAGCATGAGAGAACAGGAGGGTCTTGAGGTTCTTCCTGAAAACAAACAGAGAAGGAGATGCTCTTATTTCAGCAGGAAGCTTATTCCAAAGCCCTGGGGCAGCCACAGAGAAAGCCCCGTCCTGGGTCGCTACCAAACGAGCTGGTGGCAACCATAACTGGACCTCTCCAGAAGATTGTAACAGGTGGCAGAGATTATGACAAAGGAGGCACTCTCTCAAATAGCCTGAACCCAAGCCATTAAGGGCTTTATAGGTAATAACCCACATTTTGCCAGTGCAGTACTTTTAGAACCAGTTTTATGTGGTCCCTTCATGTTGTCCCAGAGACCAATCTGGCTGCTTCATTCTGTACCAATTGTAGTTTCCGGACTATGTACAAAGGCAGCCCCACATAGAGCGCATTATAGTAGCCAAGCCTGGAGGTTACCAACATATGTACCACTGTTTTAAGGTCATTCTCCTCTAGAAATGGATGTAGCTGATATATCAACCTAAGCTGATAAAAAGCGCTCCTGGCCACCACCTCAACCTGAGAAACCAAGGAGAGCTTTGGGTCCAGGAGCACTCCCAAGCTACATACCTGATCTTTCAGGAGGAGTGTAACCCCATCCAGAACAGGCAGATCTAAACCATCATTAGGTTGTCCATGAAGAGAAGGCAACCATCTCAGAATTCTTAAAAAAAATTAAAACAAGTATTTCTGTATTAAAGACACACACATGTCAAACAGGGTAAGTCTGAAATGGTCCAGTTGTAATTTCAGTCAAAATGCCTTGTTTTATTTGCAAGCTAAAAAACCCTCCCTGGCAATAGGTGAGAGACTTAGAGAAAGATAAGCCAGCTAGCAAGAGGCTTTGCTTAAAGTCCCAGGACAAGAGGGAAGGCAGGGGGCTGCTTGCTTACTTGTTTGCCTGTTAGTAAAAGAACTACTCAAAGAGGAAGTGCCAGCCTACCAAAATCCCCCACTTGCCCCCTCATTCTCTAGGTCTCTGAATGTTGTCAGCATTTGCTGGTGGCATTTAAAGAAAGAAAAAAGATCTCCAAGCAAATGCTGGAGAAATCGAAGGCCAGAGCCTGAGGGCTTTGCTGGGGTGCTGAGTGAGGAGAAAGGGGCTGCCTTCCCTATGGAGAAGGGGAGGGTGGAGAAAGGTAGCTCCTGGTAGGGATGTGCATGGAACCAGGTGGGGGGATTTTGAAGGCAGTGGGATCAGACATTAAGGGCAGGGGAAGGTGCACTTACCCCTCCCTCCGCTTTTCTCCCACCAGCATTCAGTTTAGAAAGCCTCTTTCAGGGTGGCAGCAAAACTCCCTGCCGCCCCGTTTCTTCCTTAGTTGGAAGTACCCGGAAGTTCCCAACATGCATGTGCACACCAGGCGCATGTGCGTGCATATTGTGTTCACTCTCATGAACATCAGGCACAAGCATGACATGCACATGCATGCAGCCAGTGTGTGCATGTGTGCCAGGTACTCCCTTAAAAGGGCCTCCAAATGGGTTCGTGCACATCCCTAGCTCCTGAACCCCATTTGCTTGCAGACTGATCACTCCCATTTTGCACACAGGTCTCCAGAGAGTCTGCTCAGTCTGCCTAGAAGGATCTTGGGGAAATCAGATGACTGGGCTGGCCTTGTTTGCTGGCTATTGGTCAGAATAGGTGTCTGTAAGCTATTCTGACTTTTAATTGGTTGGGGGCAGGGCTAGCCCCTGCCCACCCTTAGGGGGCAGGGAAGAAAAGCAAGACAGATCCTGATTGGCGATGTCCTAAATATGCAATTCGGGTAACGGCTAAGTATGGTCATTTGGGGCAACAGATCCCACAGAATAGCCTAAAAGAGAGGAAATGGCTTTACCAGGGGATTTAGATAAAAGACCAAGAGCCAGTGCCATCTACTGGCAAGCAGTGGAAATGCAAGAGCAACATTCAAGCAAGAGAGACCTAGAGAAAGAAAGACACAGAGGAAGAGAAGGTATGTTTGGTGAGAGAATGGGTGTGGGGTGTGGTGGCAAGAATGTGGGGCTAGCAAGGAGGGGGGCAATGCAATGGATGTCAGCCATTAAAGCCACAGGTCTCTATAATTCCCATGTGGTGGGAGGGAGTGCCCCATGTGATGGCTGGATAGAAGAGTCCCATGAGTTCTCACCACTACAGAACCAAAGTAGGAGAACTCTCCTCTCCTCCGCCACCCTCAGTTAAAAGCAGGGTAGAAAAGCTGCATTACCTTGCTTGGAAAAACCTGAGTTGGAGGGATTTGCATGAACTCTCACAATCAGGCAAAACAGTTGGGTAACCGAGTGCCTACCCTGACTTTCATGGCGGTGTGAACCAATGTAAAGACTGACATATGGAAAATTGCTCAGAGGAGCTCCATTTACATTAAATGGACAAGTTACGCAATGCCTGACCAGTCCTTTTCGTTACAAAAGGACTACTTTGAGTGATTTCCCTCCTCTGACATGATCAAACGCCAATGCCATTTGAAAATTTATTTATTTTTTAAAAGGAACTAGTGAGACTGTAGTTAGAATTGATGAACTATTTCCTCTTCCCTCCCCACACCTCACTTCCTTGGTGCCTGTCTAACTTCAGAGTCATATTAACATACCCTGAAAACTACTTTCCAACGAAAGCCAGTTTCCTCCTACACCAAGTTTGTGCAAGCATCAAGAAAAGAATGGGGGCTTCAACACCCTATGCACTTAACGTTTCTAGCGTACTCTTTATTTTTTGGCTTAGCCAAGGGCATTTTCACACATGAAGCTCAAACAAGCCTTTGCTTTATTCATCACACATTGCAAATCTAAAAGCCTGCATCGCTTACAGTGTACACTTGATTTCTATCCTGCATCAACATTCATACCTTAACAGGAAGGACGAACTTCTGCCTGACCTGACTCTGTTGTCTGCCTCCAGCCCCTCAAATCCCTCTCTTTGGCATTCCAGAACCTGACCTGAACCCTGCTGCTTGTCTCTGAACCCAGCTGAGGTGCCTGGCAGGCGTGGAGTTGATACAATAATAAAGCCACGTGCTCCAAGCAAACAGCCCTGACCTTAACTTGCATTGCACTAGTTGATGTTGCCAAACAGTTCTGAACGGCAGCCCAACACAGAAAGCATTATCAGATGATGATGTTTTTCTACAATACCTTTAACTATTTCTCCTCCCACAACACTCCCGCCGCCGGCAACATTCTGGCTTTTATATCAATGATCTTTCAGTGTAAACCCCTGCTTGCTGTGCAAAAGTAAAATAAAGATTGTGCGGTCGAGTTGGTGTTGACTCCTGGAGACTGCAGAGCCATGTGGTTTCCTTGGTAGAATACAGGGGGGATTTACCATTGCCTCCTCCCGTGCAGTATGAGATGATGCCTTTCAGCACTTTCCTATATCACTGCTGCCCGATATAGGTGTTTCCCAAAGTTTGGAAAACATACCAGCAGGGATTCAAACCAGCACCCTCTTGCTCTCTAGGCAGGTTGTTTCCCTGCTGCACTGCACCTTTTAAAGTGGTGACTCTCTTACATTTAGCAGGGGGAGAGTAGAACTGCCCTTATCTGTGTTTCCTTCTCTCCTGTGTTTGTGGCTGATGTTGACCTTGTGTTTTTAGACTGTGAGACATTTTGGGTGAAGGGACCATCATATTCCCTTTTCTGTGTAAGCCACTTTGAGAACTTTTTTTTGGTTGGAAAAACGTCCATAAATGTTCACAATTGTAAATGAATGCCATATACCACAGCCTAACTGGAGATGCAGCAATGCATGATGGGAGAGAGGGGCTCAGGCAGTAGTCTTTGGCCTGAGAAGAAGGATGTAGTATTTCCCTAGTTTTCAATGGCATTGCGGAGTGCATGTGAGGGGGAGACTGCAGTGTGGCTGAAAAGGCCTGGCTGGTCTCATGCAGAAGTGAGACAGAGTCCTGTTTCAAGTAAAAGTCTTTTCCAATCTGGCTCTTTTAACAAGAGATGGCAAGCACTGAATGCCAAGCCATATACTTACCTGCAAATCCGGCTTTCTTACAACTGAGCCACCGAGATATGGGTTGGGCATCGTCTGTGCAGCTATAGATTTCTCTGAACTGGCTACCCCCAACACAGAGGTCTCTTATGTCCCATAAGAGCTCAGAAGGCTTTAGATAAGGCCTCACAGTTGAGCCCAAAACAAAGAGTGCTTCCGATTCTCCATATTTCTCACAGATATCATGTGAAAGGACCTCCCCTCCAAAGTTAGGTTATATGAGCTGGAAAACACAAGTTAAAAATTCTGCATGATAGAACAGCCTTTAATTATTCATTTTTAATTCCAGCCTCAAGGGTCCTTTTAAAAGTTGAATTCTGAGCAAGAATCCTCTTGTCACAGGAATGGCTATAAAATGAATTTATTTTTTAAAAAATTAAAAAAAATTAAACCGGGGGTAGAGGGCAACAAAGCCTATAGAACACCTCAGCATTTTAAATATTAAACAAAACTTGGAATAACAACCTATTCCAAAGGAGCATTGGTCCATTAAAGTAATTAAAAAATTCACATAGCTTAAATGTTTCAGAGCCTTGATGTTTTAAAATTATAGCTGTGTTAAGCCATGCTAAGTCAATGAAGGGACACATGGACAGATTCACTCCATCCATCCATCCATCCTCTCTGTGTTAGGACCTGGGATGATGGACCTGGGAACATGCATCATCTCCAGCTGCTGGGGTTGATGGAAGTGGTACCCATCAACAACTGGAAAGCCTGGTGGGCCACCCCTGCCCTCCAGAAGATTCTGACTCCTAAACCATGACAGCTTCCACAATGGATTCTAAAGTTGCCTTTCTGTCTGTAGTGACTTGTTTTTAAACTTCAGAGCATTGTTAACACCATTCAATGACAAAAAGGCCATTTTTAATTCATATCATTATCCATTTGAACAATAATGACAATTACAATTAAATGGTGGGTGCATGAAATATAGTTCCCGTGAATAGGCTGAAGCAGAATTATACATTACATTAAACCCATCATTAGGAGACAGGCTTGACATTGCAAGGTGTCTTTTTTCACAATATTTAGCCACCACAGTTGAAATGACCAGGACTGTGGCACGTTGAGAAGAGCCATAGCATTTTCTTCCTGTATATTTCCTAATCCAAATCCCCTCACCCCCAAAAAGAAGCACTTCAAGTGCAAATAGGTGCTTTGGGAGGTGATTTTCACAGAAAAAACAGCACCTTGTGAACTGAAATAATGATCCATGCCATGGGCAGATGGGGCTGTAGTTCAATGGTAGAGCATCTGCTTTGCATGCAGAAGATCCCAGGTTCAAATCCTGGTAGCATCTCCAGATAGGACTTGGAAAGACTCCTGTCTGAAATTCTGCCGAACCTAGGCCCTCCAGCTGTTTTTGAACTGCAACTCCCATAATCCCCAACCACAGTGGCCAATAGCTCTTAAGCTGTAGTACAGAGAGAGAGAGAGAAGGAGAGAGAATCTGGTCTTTATGCTACTCACCATTTTCTAAACCTCTGTCACATTCCCACTATCAGGCTTGTTTCCCCTGCTATGGGTTCCCAAACTTAAGTCCCCAGATATTGTTGGACTACAACTCCTATCATCCCCAGCCACTCGGTGGGTGGGCTGATCTCCTTGAACATCCACATATAATTCTACCATCATGTGCTACCACCATATGAATGCTGAGAACTTTCTGCCCACTGCCCAGCCATTCTGGAGTTAAAACATGGGGTGCAAAAAATAAATAAATGGAGGTACTACTCCTTTTACATGAAGGCAAGGGGCCGTTTCCTCCAAACGGCGCATGAATAATGGACAGAGTGGGAGATTCAATTCCCGAACATTTTGGAATATTCTGTAATGAAACAAAGCAGCTATGACATTTTAAAACACTTTTGGAAACTTTTTTAAAAAGTGCATTAAAATCAGTGGGTGAACCAATATCCTTGATAGTCTGCACACGTACTGCTGTCATCATGTGATAGCATTAAGCATTTTATTTAATTTAGTTAGCATCATGTGAAATTTCAGAGCTTTCTGCCCAGACGTTTGAGTAGAATATGAATAATATTAATATTTTTGAGTTTCCTATTGATCCAGTGGGGTCCATGTTCAGTTCTTGGATGTCAAGCCCCTTCAGAGCATATTATACTACTGACAAAATCAAACAATATTGCACTGTATTTTGGGACATTGTATTTTGATACTTTATTGCTAAACAATGGCATGGATTAGTATTTTAATTTCACAATAAAATTATTGTTGTTGTGTAAATGCCTGGTGCACTTTCGGAGACTGGCCAGATTATTTGTGATATGCCTGAGGCTTTGTTTCTACAAGTGTGTTTGGAAATTTGGAGCTGATGTTAGCTTACTCTTAGGCCCACTGAAAAAGAGACCTCCTCTTTGTCAGTGTGATCAGTTTGCCTCCTGCAGGCATGGATTCCTCTGAAGACTGCTGTAAGAGCACAAAAACCAGGTCATCTGGGTAGAAGGAATGTCTTATCTTGGAACAGTTCAGCAAGAAGAACTGTGGGGTGAGAAGCTTGCACCCACAGAGTAGGTAGGCAGCAAGCATGCACCTTTAATAAATGGAACATGTCCATGTTTCTCCTCGTTTTCTTTCCTCTCCTCAGTGAAAACACAGGTCTGTGTTCTTCTTGTATTGTTCTACCGGCTACGGAGCTGATGCCGAAGGAATGGCAAAGTACAAACCTGTTTACAGTTCATCCTTTGTTACTGGAAGGGATTCAGATCTCCAGTGCCTTTTTGAAGTCACCTGCAAAAATGCCTCTTAAAAGACTGATTGGAGGGATTTCGTTACCTGCTTTGGTTAAGGCTGGACCACTTTCAGAGGTCAGATTCAGCGAATGGTGGGGCTGACCCTGGCAAGAGGCAGGCTTTCCCGGGAGATGATGGCACTTCTCCCACAATCAATGCAGGCTTTGGAGCCCTTTTGCTACTACTGCTACGAATATCACACATTCACTAAAGCAGGGGTAAAATAAATCGTTTTATTTATTTATTTATTTATTTGCATACCACCTTGGGAACTTTTGTTGGAAAGCGGTATATAAATATTTGTTGTGTTCAGGTAGTGGGGTAGGACCTCCCTCTTCTGATCAACATGGAGTCAGCTGAAAGAAGGTCTTACCATGTGACTATAAAGTGGCACTTTTCAAGTGGTGCTTCGGTAACCTTTAGCAGGAGGAGAGCACCTGAGAGCAACAGTCCCTATTCAGCCTGGCATACTGTCTTTGCATGTGGCTGTTGCTAGTTTCTCTTAAAGTTAAAGGTAAAGTTGTGCCGTCGAGTCGGTGTCGACTCCTGGCGCCCACAGAGCTCTGTGGTTGTCTTGGGTAGAATACAGGAAGGGTCGACCATTGCCTCCTCCCACGCAGTGTGAGATGATGCCTTTCAGCACCTTACTATATCGCTGCTGCCCGATATACAGGTGAAACTCAGAAAATTAGAATATCGTGCAAAAGTCCATTAATTTCAGTAATGCAAATTAAAAGGTGAAACTGATATATGAGACAGACGCATTATATGCAAAGCGAGATAAGTCAAGCCTTAATTTGTTATAATTGTGATGATCATGGCGTACAGCTAATGAAAACCCCAAATCCACAATCCCAGAAAATTAGAATATTACATGGAACCAAGAAGACAAGGATTGAAGAATAGAACAATATCGGACCTCTGAAAAGTATACAGTGTACTGTGCTTGATTGGCCAGCAAACTTGCCTGACCTGACCCCATAGAGAATCTATGGGGCATTGCCAAGAGAAGGATGAGAGACATGAGACCAAACAGTGCAGAATTGCTGAAGGCCGCTAATGAAGCATCCTGGTCTTCCATAACACCTCATCAGTGCCACAGGCTGATAGCATCCATGCCACGCCGCATTGAGGCAGTAATTGCTGCCAAAGGGGCCCAAACCAAGTACTGAATACATATGCATGCTTATACTTTTTACATGTCTTACAACATGCACATAACGTTGCATAGTATATCAGCAAATAATATTATTACTGGCTTACATACCATGCCGTGCATCCAAGAGGGGTGCAGGATTGCTGCTTGCATGGCACTCACCAGCTCATCGGTGCTCCTACTGATGGTGGGACACGATCTGTGCAAATTATATGGTCTGTCATCGCTGCAGCAACCAACTCCCTTAATTGCCAGTAGAAGAAAGTCCTTGGAAGTGTTGATGCACTACATTCATCAGCCATCACGTCACAGCAGTCTCTTCAGCTGTCACTATGAATGCCAACAGCCTAATGAGTGCTGTGGAAGCAGCAAGCCTGCATCCCTCTTGGATGTGCTGCTTGCTGCACTGTATGCAAGTCATCAGCGTCATCATCATCATCCGACATTCTAATGAATGCTGTGCTGGAACTGTTCTGCGCCTGCACAGGGACCTCATGGACCAATTAACTAGCTCCTCATGCCACCTCCAACTGCCCTGCATGTGACCATGCTTCCCTTATCCTTGGCAGTTGGGGTGTGCTTCACTCAGTTTCTTGCGGACCGCCAGTTGTTGCCTTTGATGATCCTTTATTTCCTTCTGTCCTGCCTTTATCTTTGTGGGGAGGTTCGGGCGGGTTTTATGAATACAACGGATCACCTCCAGATCATCTGTTACAGGTGAGCAGCCTGTTTATCTGGATCGTGATCCGTTGCATTCATAAGGAATGAGTGATTAGCCAGCTGTGACCCAGTATCTAAGGCAGGACTTGCTTAAGGACCCCTCGCCCAAACTCTAGTTTGTCGTAGGTCGATAGCACAGCCCAACTCTCCATGCAGCGCTTAAAAATAGTCTTGGTCTGCGGTTTGGCAGACATTCTTTCAGACATCCACCAGACAAGTCCAGGGAAAGGACTTGCCAATCTCCCCATCCCTCTGAAGGTGATGCTACCGACGGATATTTATCTAGTGCTTTTCAACAAAAGTTCCCAAAGTGGTTTACACATACATACTGTACATACATACATACATACATACATACATACATACATACATACATACATACATAGGCTCCCTCTCCCGAAAGGGTTCACAATCTAAAGAAGAAACCTAAGATATATACCGGCAACAGTCACTGGAGGGATGTTGTGCTGGGGATGGATAGGGCTAGTTGCTCTCCCCCTGCTCAATAAAGAGAAGCACCGCTTTAAAAAGGTGCCTCTTTGCTCAGTTAGCAGGTGGGCATTTCTGCCTGTCCAGAACTGCAAGAACAAGGAGTTGTCAAGCTTCTGGCATGTAACCACGTTGGGCTGCTGCCCTGCGTTTGGCTGGATGAATCACTGAGCGTGCTTTAGGCCTGCTTTAACAGCAGCATGGCATGCAGAACCCATCAGCTGAAGCTTCCCACATCAGTCTCCCGCCCCTTTCTTTTTTATTTATTATTTTAAAACATGTATTTAAAATATTTCTATACCGCCCAAAACGTGCATCTCTGAGCAGTTTAAAATTAAAATCATTTAAAAGATTAAAAACCTTTAAAACCCAGTATTAAAATTATTTAAAACTATACGTCTAATTAAAAGCCGGGGTGAATAAATGTGTCTACAGTGCCTCTTTAAAAGTTGCCAGAGATGGGGAGGCTCTTATTTCAACAGGGACTGTATTCCAAAGTCCAGGGGCTGCAACGGAGAAGGCTTGTTCTCGAGTAGCTGCCAGATGAGTTGGCGGCAGCCATAGGCGAACCTCTCCAGGTGATCTTAGCAGGTGGTGGGGCTCACGGCGAAGAAGACGTTCTCTTAAATACCCAGGGCCTAAGCTGTTTAGGGCTTTATAGGTAATGACCAGCACCTTGTATTTTGCCTGGAAATTTATTGGTAGCCAGTGCAATTCCTTCAACACAGAAGTAATATGGTCTCTCCTAGATGACCCAGAGACCAACCTGACTGCCGAGTTATTTACCAATTGTAGTTTCCGGACTATGTACAAAGGCAGTCCCACATAGAGCACATTGCAGTAATCCAGTCTGGAGGTTACCAGCAGATGTACCACTGTTTTGAGGTTGTTCATCTCAAGAAACAGACACAGCTGGTGTATCAGCCGAAGCTGATAAAAAGCACCTCTGGCCACTGCCTCAACCTGGGACACCAGGGACAGGTTCAGATCCAGAAGCACCCCCAGACTGCATACCTGTTCCTTCCGATGGAACGTGACCCCATCCAGAACCGGCAGGTTAAAATAGTCTCCCAAGTTTCAACCCCGCATAATAAGTACTTCTGTCTTATCTGGATTCAGCCTCAGTTTGTTATCCCTCATCCAGCCCATTACTGCCTCCAGGCAGGCATTTAGAGAGGTCAGGCCTTCTCCTGATGACGACGACATGGAGAAGTAGATTTAAGTGTCATCAGCATATTGATAACACCCCGCACCAAATCCCCTGATGATCTCTTTTTTGTCATGCTTGCTGCTCTTACAGACCTAGGAGCCCTGCCCAAAAAGAAGTTGGTGACCTTTCAAAGAACTGAGAGAGACTTTCACAAGGTTTCAAGAATAAAATGGTTGTAAAGCACATTACCTCTTCTTCCCTGTGCTTCTTGAGGAAAGGGCAGGAATAAAAATGTAAATAAAATAGAGAAAGGAGAAGCATAAGGGATTGGGACCATGATGACGGGCAGAGAGAGAAAGAGAGAGAGAGAGAGAGAGAGAGAGAGAAGAAAAATTAATCCTCCCTCTGGCTTTTTGAGTAAACTGCGACTCAAACAAGATGAGGCTGAAAGGCCATATCCATTAAAACACAACAGCGATTTTTACACCTGCCGACACTGTGAAAAGCCTTGGGGTAATCAATAAATAATGGACGTGTTGGTTTATTCATGACAATATACCCTTTTATGATCTATGTAACAAGGAGGAGAGAGGGAGAATTGACTCTGCCCCCACTGGTCAAGTCCTCGATCCAATTTTGGCAGGCAGGAACTGCTGAAGAGAGCGTCCCGCCCACATCCACCGGGCTGCCTTTCAGCCTCTCCTGCTTAAAGTAGAAACTGTGAATTTTAATTTCTGTTGTGCTTTAGCTGCCACCTGTCTGCTGCTTAAGCTGTGCAAACAGGCATGCCACCTTTTTCCGGGAGGGCCTCTGTGCCTTTAAAAGCTGCCTAACCTATTGCTGCAGGTTGTGGCACTCTAGGACTACTGTGGGCAGAGCTTGTACCTGTTGCATTTCTGTCTGTCATAAAAAGGAGGGCATCCCTCAAGTGAATGAGTGTTTGTTTGTAAGAGATTGCTATTGCTTGCCTATCATTCATGCTTTTTACAGGCAAAGGAAGCACTTAAATGTGATCATGACCTGAACTTCTGTAGGCTACAGCCTAGACAACATCATAATGTAGGAGTCTGGCTGTCTTGTTTATTGTGAATGATTCTATTGTTATGGCCTTGTTTACTAACGGATGACCCCAAAGGATCTGAATTGTCCTTAATGGCATGGATTTTCTCTCTAGCCTTTGCCAATCAGATTCTGGGGGTGGGACAGAGAGAGATGGAAACATTTTGGGGATTGGGTTCAGAGAGAGAAAAATTAGATTTTTTTAGTTGGCCATGGCAAAAACTGAAGTGTCTTTGGGGTGCTGATACTGTATTAGAATGTGATGCAGGATTAGCAGTTGTGCCACTTGCAGTACTTCTTGCATTTACTATTATTGAAATGCATATTTGCAAATGCACAGATATTGCAAAGACAATGTTTAGTGCTTTATCATCCAAAGAAAAATCTTTGGATGACTAAAAACCTTCTTGTGCTACCGCTGGACTTTCAAGCCTCTTGGGGAAGTGGAGAGAGCTTAACATAACATTACAAACTGCTTCAGTAACTAAAACTGTTTCCAATACCTCACCCTCAAGACATGATAATGATGCCCATCTCTTGTCATTTGATGTCAGCTCTGATTCTGAGACAGCTAAACTGCCTCTGAACAAGGCTCTAAACTGTCTCTGAACAATGATTGTGGCTAAGAACCACCAAAAGGTGTGTTTTCCATGATCTTCATGGATGTCATCACACATAATCATTGGCTTAGAAGCATAATCGATTTACGTAAATCAATGGAGAAACAACTGATTTATATAAATCAATGGAGAAAGAAGCAGTTTGCATAGTGACTGAGAACTACATAAACCAACAAGAAGCACCACTGACTTGGTCTGCAGATCCACTTGGATAAAACTAGGTTAATCCAGAACATGGTAAGGAATCCCACTTTTGCTCCATGGCTGTGATCTCTCAGAGCCAAACCATGGGCACTGGATCGGCTGCCAATTTGTTGGGTGCAGGGTAGAGTTAGTTTGGAAGCTGCAAGACAGTCTCTGGAGATCTTTCTTGTCTGTTTCTGTAGCTGTCAGCCTCATTGTGTAGACTGCTTGTCCTGAATTGTATTAAATGGTCAGTGCTGTGGAGGAGACCATTTAAAGCAGAGCATAGGTAAGGCAGAAGGGGTAAACTGAATTCCTTTCTTGCCTGTAAAGGTAAAGCTAAAGTGTGCCACTAAGTCGATGTTGACTCCCGGCAACCACAGAGCCCTGTGGCTGTCCTTGGTAGAATACAGGAAGGGTTGACCATTGCCATCTCCCGCGCAGTGTGAGATGATACCTTTCAGCATCTTCCTATATCGCTGCTGCCCGATATAGGTGTTTCCCATCGTTTGGGAAACATACCAGCGGGGATTCGATCCGGCCACCTCTGGCTTGCTAGTCATGTCATTTCCCCGCTGCATCATTAGGTGGCTTCCTTTCTTTCCTGTGCTCCCCTGCAAAAATTTCCACTTGTTAAGTAGATTTCCCCATTGGGAGTTCAAGACTGGAACTGACCCTTAGTGCGAGAAAAGACTATATTTAGTTGTTTCAGGCAGGGCTGTCTGAAGGGAGGGGCTGGGGGAGCCATGGCTATGGTTGCCATTTTCAAGCTTCCCAAATCCGGGCGGCCTAATTTGCATATTATGCAGCAACTAATTTGCATTTTATTTATTTATTTGACAGATTTGTATACTTTCCCCGCCTTCTCTGCCTTCCCATGTGATCGGATCCAGAGAAAAATCCGGGCAATCCGGGCAGCGCACTTGAAATCCGTGTAAATCTGGGTGGAATTTAGCAGCCGGGTGGAAGAGCCAAAATCCGGGGGCTACTCTAAATTCTGGGGGATATGGCAACCCTAGCCACGGCTCAGGGCCTCACAACTATTGGGGGGCGGGTGTTGTAGAACAACAACAGAGACTAGTATTTATCCATCATGTGGGGGGTCCCCCACAAACTATTTTTGCCCTGGGCCTCAAAAAGCTGGAGACAACATTGTTTCAGGTGGAAAAAAATGGGGAAAATTTTAAGTACTCTCCTCCTGCCTGTCATGCTGTACTTAATATGTCTTCCCCTCCATGTTATGTTATGTATTTATTTTATTTGCTCAGTTTTAATACCCTCTTTCATAAGACACCCCAAGGCAATTTACAAAACAAAGCTTCATAAAATCACATTTTAAACCTTAAAATCAGTTAAACAATAAAAACCATGAACCACACACCCCCCGCCACCCAAAAAAAGCTTGTGGTAGCAAGCATGACTTGTCCCCTTTGCTAAGCAGGGTCCACCCTGGTTGCATATGAAAGGGAGACTTGATGTATGAGCACTGTAAGGTATTCCACTTCTTAGGGGATGAAGCCACTCTGGGAAGAGCAGAAGGTTTCAAGTTCCATCCCTGGCTTCTCCAAGATAAGGGCTGAGAGAGATTCCTGCCTGCAGCCTTGGAGAAGCTGCTGCCAGTCTGTGAAGACAATACTGAGCTAGATAGACCAATGGTCTGACTCAGTATATGGCAGCTTCCTATGTTCCTAAAAAGAAGCAGGAAAGCTGAGAGACCCAGCAGCCCCTAAGGGGTAAAAGCCTGAACAAATGAAAAGGTATTTTGCTGTTTTTTAAAAGCAGTCACAGATGTCAAAGAGTGGGCATTCATTCATTGGGAGAGCATTCCAGAGGCCTGGGGGCAACAACAGAGAACGCTCTGCCTCACAAATGTGGCAATTTAGCCCCTCTCTCAGTGTCAAAACACCGAGCAAAGGCCCCTCTGACAACCTTGTTGAGTGGGCAGAAACCCTTGAGAGCAGGTGGTCTTAGAGGTATCCAGGACCTAAACTGTTAAGGGCATTAAAGGTAATAACCAGCACCTTGAATTGGAACTGGAAACAAATTGGAAACAGTGAAGTTCTTTCCAAATAGGTGTGATAGGCTTCAAGCTAGTAGTTCCGGAGAGAACCCTGGCAATTGTTAGGACCAAATGTGATTCCTGCTGCCAATCACGTATTGTTGTGCCCCATCCTGAAATGACTCAGAGGCATTGGGCTTTTATCAGTGCCCTGGTCTGCAGCTGCTCTGTGCTTATTCTAAAATATCTGCAGCATGCTGCTCTCAGTGACAGGATATAGGAACATAGGAAGCTGCCATATACTGAGTCAGACCATTGGTCTATCTCCCTCAGTATTGTCTACACAAACTGGCAGTGACTTATCCAAGGTTGCAGGCAAGAATCAGCCCTATCTTGGAGATGCCAGGGAAGAAACTTGGAGCCTAGATGATCTTCCCAGAGTGGCTCCATTCTAAGGGGAATATTTTACAGTGCTCACACTTCTAGTCTCCCTTTCGTATGCAACCAGGGTAGATTCTGCTTAGCTTAAGTCATACTTGCTACCACAAGACCATCTCTCTTCATATTGCCCCCAGCAATAGAAAGTTGGTATTATACAGTGTGCAAAATCTTAATACTGGACAGTATTTCATTTCAACACAAATTTAAAATTTCAATGAATTCCATTAGACACCTGTGTGAGAGATGGTTCTTTTCATATACAAGCAAGATTAAGCCATTGCACCCTTTTAGAATTAGGTTGGTAATTTATGAAGGGCGGGACCCTCACTAAGTTGGGACTAAGTTCCATTGAAATTCATGCGGCATAGACATGAATTTCAATGGTGCTTAGTCATAACCAACTTAGTTTCAATCCTGCCTTAACTGTTGAGAAATTTACCTGGCTCCAAATAATTTGTTTTGCTCTTACAAATTCATTTCCTTTCCTTTAAAATTGCATTTATTTTCACATCTCTGGATGGCTATGTCTGCTATTCCCATGACAATTTGTTTGTCACTTACCTTTTCTATTATTTTCTGATGCTTTTGTAAGAAAGAAAGAAAAAAAGGGAAAATATCAAAATATAAAAAAGGGGGGGGGGAGGATAGATTGATAGATTCACAATTGGTTTGACCACATAAAGTTGTTTATATAGCTCCCTGAAACACTGAATGGTCTCTCTCCACCCCCCCCCCCACACAGACACCCCTCACAGAGACTTATATTACTCCTTTTGCCTCAGCCCAGGAAGCAAAAGCAGAGGCTCTTAGGTTTGGGGCTACCAGAACTGTTTTGCAGGTTGTAACCAGTTGGAAGTCTTTGGGAGCCTGGTTCAAGTCCTCTTCCCTGCACATTCAATTTCCTCAAAGAAGGAGGAGGAGGAGGTGCCTTTATCTATTCTATGGAGATATAGAGACAGACATGCAGTTGCTCACTAAGAAGTAGGAGCCAGCGTGGTGTAGTGGCTAGAGTGCTGGAATAGGGCCGGGGAGACCCGAATTCAAATCCCCATTCAGCCATGAGACTTGCTGGGTGACTCTGGGCCAGTCACTCTCTCTCAGCCTAACCTACTTCACAGGGTTGTTGTTGTGAGGAGAAACCTAAGTACTAGTACACCGCTCTGGGCTCCTCAGAGGAAGAGCGGGATATAAAATGTAAAAAATAAAAAGTAAACTTCCTCTCCTTCGCAGGTTCTGGCCAATCTCTGCAAAAGCACACCCGTCCTCATTGCTGTTTCTAAATCTTATTTTATTGAGATGTCTTAATGCATTAAATAGCGGTCTTGCAGGCACACATTTCCTACGGCGTCTCGGTTCCCACACACCCGTCTCACTGTTAAACACACACTTCCCCCTGCTGTTTATGCTCGCAGATACAAACAACACAGCCGCATGTTCGCGCTTTCGTCTGCCATTCCGGCACGAGGATCCAGCCCGTCACTCTCTCACATACAGCTCTCCGCCGCCCCCCCCCGCGCCCCAACCCTTCCCTTCTCTCTTGGGGAGGGTCCCTCTACACCGCAGCTCTACTGGATGTCGCCCGTGATCTCCCTGAAAACCCAGCCTCCCCAGGGTCCCCGTGCTATGATTGCCGCAGTTAAGACTCCGGCTCAGCCTGCTAGAAGGGAGCCCTGAGGGGCCCTAAAGCGACCAGGGTCCCGGCAGGAAGGAGGAAGCCCCTGGTGGTCATCACACCAGGAGACCTTGAGATCAGCTGCAGACTTCGCCTTATGAGCCCGACGCAGGACTAGCGGCTCTGTCTGGGGAAGCGGAGCCCCAGGCGTCGTTTGTCAGCGACTGGTCAGTTTCAGCTGCCCGGCCAGCGCCGGTGGCGCGCTCCTCGGGCTGCTCAGAGATGGGGGCAGCTTCGAAGCGAGAGTTCTGACTCCGCCCTTTACTCTCCCAAGACACACGTGGCTAAGGGTTTTCTTTTTTTACGGATCCGCTGACTGTCTCTCTGCCTCGCAGACAGAGGTCTCTGTCCCAGTCAGCATACCATTCCCTCCCTCCTCCACACGCCACAAGTCTGCTGCGACTCAGTAGAGGGCAGCTTCCTATGCTCTATTTCCTATTCGATGAAGGAGCAAGGAGGAGGACCAGCCTGGGGTTCACATTCCCGCTCAGGTAGGAAAGTTTGCCCAGAGGCCGAGGATGCAGACCACCCCCTCGCAAGCCTTTGAGGCGTTCCTCCCCGTATTTGACTGAACTCGCCCGCCCCAACATATTTTTCTCCCCGCAAGAATCTTTCCTCCCCCCCTCCCAAATCGCTGCTCAAGCTTTCTTTCTGGCTGCCTGGTGTGCGCTCTCTCTCGCTCACGCACACCCCCTTCTCAGCTCTCTCTCTCTCTCACACACACGAGTCGTGTGACACGACGGGAGAGAGCTCGTCCCCAATCCCAATCTCACAGCCCGCGTGTGAGATCGGCCGAGCCCTCGCGCTCTCTCTCTCGCCGCCTTGCCGATGTTTTAAACACACAAGCGGACGCGCCCCCTCGCTCCCGTCTCTCTCTGTCACTCCGGCCGAGGAGGGGCCAGCGCTGCGCCCCCTGCGTGCGCGTTTTGCTTCCCCCCTCGCCTCCACGTGGCTTTCTTGGGGAGGGAGTACTATATTAGGACCTCCAGAAGGCAGGAAGCCAGCGCTACGCTCCCTCCCTCCCAGCCAAGCTCTTGTTCTCGTCGCTGCCAGGAGCGAAAGGGGGCTCCTCTTCGCTCTCCTGCCTGCTAGGCTCGGGGAGGTACCTCGGCTTGTCTCGGCGGCGGGCACTTTCGGAAGGACAAAGGAGCGGGAGGCAGAGGAGGCGTTCATGGGGCGCCTCTAGAGCGATGCGATCTTCTGCCGGGAAGCGGCGGTGGCGGCAGCCAGCCCTCCGCAGGCGGTGAGTGAGTGCCCCGGCTGGGAGCCGGCATGGCGCGCCGAGCGGGGATCTCCCCCTCTCGCGTCCGGGAAAAGACCCCCCGCCCCGCGCGGAGGGTGGGGAGTGGCGGAGAGCGAAAGCAGCGGGGAACGCGAGGAGGGGGCGTGCTGCGGACAGAGCGGCAGGCCAGAGCCAAAACTGCTGGCGGTGGAAGCCACGCGGGGAGATAGCCGGCTGGCGCGCGGTCAGGCGCCGTGGGAGAGCAAGCGGGAACCGCGCCGGGCTGCCTCGGAGCCAGAGGTAGCGCGGGGGCTTAAACTGCTTCGCCCCCCCCCCCAAGTCTGAGGGCTCCTCCCAACATACGATCTCTGACATCTACTGACAGCCTTTGGAGAGGGGTGCCGGAGGAGGGCCCCGGGACTCTTTTACCCCGGGTTGCCTTTCTGCGGCTTTGGCTGGAGTGAAAACCAAGGCTGGAGGGCAGTCTCGGTTGGCCGCCTTCTCAGCGGTCAGGGTGTGGGCAGCTCAAGAAGTGGATGATCTGTAGCCACTTCCCCCTTTTTTTAATGTTTGTAGTTGTTGAGGGAAAAGAGCCTGGGTCCAGGGACACAGCTGAGGCCGGGTGGTGTTCTGGAGCAGATCCGTGGTAGTAGACCCGGAGCGAGGCAAGGAAAGGCAGGCGAGAGTGTGGCCCGCCGCCCCAGCGCTGCTGGAACGGCTCAGGCGGTCGGTCGACAGAGGATCCCTTGGTGGCACCGATCCACATCTCGGACGGGAGGCGGGGCAGAGAGAGGCACCCCGAGTTTCTCTTGCGGTGGTGCCTCGCGTGTTGAGGGGGGCCGTAGTAGCCTCGCTTCCTCCCGCAGCCCTTTCCCCGTTTGTCCCTTGCGTTTGTAGGGAGGAGAAAGAGCGGCATCGCTTCCCGATCTTGGACCGGGGCGGGTGGCTGTATGGCTAAGCGGCCGAAAGTGGGGATTCCGCCCTGGCGGGCCCGCTCCCCCCTTCCTTGTCCCCCTGTTAGGCTCAGAGGAGCAGCGGTGTTCTTGCCCGCGTCTCCCCCAGAGAGGCTGGAGGGGCCGGCTTGCGCGGGCACCGCTAATTGCCTTCTCTTCCGCCCTCCTCCTTATCTCTTCCTCCGGTTCTGTTTTGCCTTTAGGACGGGGCGGGAAGCCAGCCAAGGGCGGTGGGGGGGAGCGCTAGCGAAGGGAGAGAGGCCCGGTTATTCTCGCCCTCCTGACAGCTGCGGCGGGGCGGGGTGGGGAGGCCATTTGAAGGAGGGGGAGATGATGACAGCGGTCCGTGGCCAGCCTGGCTGGTCGGGTTTCAGGAAGGCGGAGGGGGAGGTGGGGGCGGAGATCGGAGGGGAAAAGTTAACTTCTCGGTGTTTTCCGCACGCCTCGCGCGGAGGAAAGGGCTGGAGAGCGCGTCGGCAGAACCGACGCTAACTCGCCCGGCGTGCTTCTCTGCTCTGCTTCCTTTCGCTCTCGCTTCCCCTTTGCAAGGCCAGTTCTTGTGCATGCAAGACTCGAGGTCGTGTTTAGGGAATGGTGGGGGGGCGGAGGTTGTAACTCAGCCGGAGAGCGTCTGCTTTGCGGGCTTCGGGTACACACCTTGGCAGCATCTCCAGGTCGGGCTGGGAGAGAGACTCCTGCCTGAAACCCCGGAGAGCCGCTGCCAGTCAGTGTACACAAAATACTGAGCTGGACTGACCGATGGTGTGACTCAGTAGATGGCAGCAGCTTCCTGTATTTCCTGTTACACGAAGGAGGACCAGCAACGGGTTCAAATTCCCGCTTGGGCAGGAAAGTTTGCTGCCTGCCCAGGGGATGCAGGCCACCCCCCTGCAAGCATTTGATGAGTTCCTCCCCTTATTTGACTGAATCTCCCCCTATTTCCTCCCCCCAAGATTCTCCCCCCCCAATTAAGTAAGTAGTTGCTCCTTAAGCTTTCTCTCTGCCTGCACCCCTGTGTTTGTTGCCCACCCACCCCCTAAACAAACCTACCTCACAGGATTGTTTGAGGAGAAAATGGGGGGTGAGAGCAATTTTGGTGCCACCCGGAGCTTCATGGAAGAAATCTGAGGGGAGGAATGTCACAAACCAATGTATACTTGGAAACAAGCAGCCAGGTCCTAACCAGAAATTTTGTTGGGGTGTGTGTGTGTGTGAGTATGTGGAGGGGCGGGGGGGGGGCAGGGAATCATGGGTGGACAGCCTGAACCTAAATGCAGCTGTCCTACCTGTAGAGCAGGGGCAGGCAACCTTGGCTGTCGAGCTGTTGTTGAACTACAACTCCCATCATCCCCAGTCACAATAAATTGTGGCTGGGTACAATGGGAGTTGTGGTTCAACAACAGCTGGACAGCCAAGGTTGCCTCCCTATGTTGTAGGGTGTTTTGTTTTTTAAAAATGAACAGTTGGGTAGAATCCTGCTCAAGTAAACAAGCTAGAACAGGGGTTCTTAACCTTTTTGCACCCCTTGACTCTCTTTGCCGATCTGCAAGTTTCCCCCTTGGACCCCCGTTCCATTTATGTATTCATTCATCATGCTCCAGTACGAATCAGAGAGGTGTGGAGCGAGAGAAAGTACTCAGGGTAGTTCTTTTCTGGCTCCATGCCGGGAAAGTCTGGGAACTGCAGTGGCCTGTTGCACTCTGGCACCCCATCTCAACAGTGAGGGTATAATTAAAATTCAAGGAAAATAAAGACTGTTCTGTACTTGCTTGTAAATAATGTTTTTGGGGGACATGCAGTTATATGCAGGTTAAGTATCCTGGGCTATAGACTCCCCCCCCCCACACTGAAAGCTAAACATTTAAGGAGGAATAAACCTGGAGGGAAGGCAAACTATCGCAACTTTTGACGCTCCTATGGGGAAATGGCTTGACTAGCAAGCCAGAGGTTGCTGGTTCGAATCCCTGCTGATATGTCTCCCAGACTATGGGAAACACCTATATCGGGCAGCAGCGATCTAGGAAGATGCTGAAAGGCGTCACCTAATACTGCATGGGAGACGGCAATGGTCAACCCCCCCTGTATTCTACCAAAGGCAACCACAGGGCTCTGTGGTCACCAGGAATTGACCCCGACTCGACGGCACAACGTTTCCTTTTACCAGGAGTTTGCTAGTTGGCTTTCATGGCTCTCATACCTGCAGTCAGGTTTGAAACAGAGCTAGTTTCTGTTCCTCCTCCTCTCAGGACAGTGTCCAAGCTTTCCTCTCCACTTTATCCCCAAACAACTCTGCGGTGCAGGCTGAGAGGTAGTAACTGGCCCAGAGGTGCCTAGGGAACATCATGGCTAAGTGGGGATTTGAATCCAGCTCCTCCCAATCCCTGTCTAACCCAGGGGTTTTCAAATGTGGATCCCTAGAAGTGGTTGGACTACAACTCCCATCAACCCCAGCCACGATGGCTGAAGTCCAGAAACATCTGGGGACCCAGATCAAATCTGAAAACCCTTCCTGTAATACACTGGCTCTCTATATCAAGGGCAGTTGCTTGCTATGTCAGTGTATACCGATAGGGCCAGTGTACTTTCCCACTGTGATGGGCGAAGTAACAGAAATACTTGACATCTAAAGCAGTGGTTCCCAACCTGGGAGCTTCCAGATGTGGCTGGACTATAGCTCCCAGCATCCCCAGCTACAATTTGTTGTAGCTGGGAATGTTGGGAGTTGTAGTTCAAACACAACTGGAGGCCCCCAGGTTGGGAACTGCTGATCTGGAGTGTTCAGAATGCTTCGCACACACGTGAGTACAGCCCTCTTTGCAACAACCCTGTAAAGTGGGTGAGTTCAATGATCCTCTTATGGAAGGTGAGTGGCAGCTGAAACGGAGAGATAGTGAGTGGCCTGTGCCAAAGGCCATCGGATTATGGGCAAAGTGAGGCTTGGAAGGAGACCTCCGGATCAGTGCTCAGGGGTAGCCTCAGAGGAGAACGGCAGGGATTATTTCTGAAAAATTAATCTGGAGTGGCTTGTTCCTGTGTGTGGCATGCAGGGCCATTGCTAGGTACTTAATAAAAGCTCTGGGGCCCAGCCTGCAGATCTCCTTTTAATAATTAAAAAAAACCCCAAGCATACCCCCAAGCATAATTTCACATGTTTTTTAAAAGCCTCTGATATAATCCAGCACCTATGAAGGTGGAAGCAGCCGATTGCTGAGTGAGGTCAGGAGCTCTCCCTCCCCTGTGCTCTGTGCTGGTGATTCCACTGCTGCACTTCCTGGCTGGAGAATGTCATGGAGGAGGGAGGTGAGAGTTGGGATTCTGAGCAGTTCATTGGGGGCCCGTGCTCCTTTGGCCACCCCTAATGACGCCCCTGGTGGCATGTGTCTCCTGCAACATATGCAGTCCCTGTGGCGTATTGAACTTGGCATCAGTTGCCTAAAGTAGGCGATGAAGGGGAAACATGATCGAGGTGTATACAATTATGCATGGTGTGGAAAGGGTGGACAGAGAGAATTTTTTCTCCCTCTCACAACACTAGAACTAGGGGTCACACCATGAAACTGAAGGTCAGGAGATTTAGGACCCACAAGAGGAAGTACTTTTTCACACAGCGCACAATCTGTGGAATTCCTTGCCATGGGATGTGGTGACGGCCACCAGCTTGGATGGCTTTCAAAGAGGCTTAGACAGATTCATGGAGGACAGGTCTATCAATGGCTGCTAGCCTGGTGGCTGTGGGCCATCTCTAGCCCTAGAGGCAAGATGCATCTCAATACCAGTTGCAGGGGAGCAACAGCAGGAGAGAGGGCATGCATATACCTCTTGCCTGTGGGCTCCCCAGGGGCATCTGGTGGGCCACTGTGTGAAACAGGATACTGGACTAGATGAGGCTTGTGCCTAATCCAGCAGGGCTGTTCTTATCTTCTTATCAGGACTCTCTTCAGAGTACACATCAGACTGCACTGGAAGTCAGCCTTTTCCCTTTAGCCTCCTGTGGACACAAAGCTTGGTCAGGAGCAGAGAGGTTATTGTATAGGTTTTGGAGTGCTTGCTAATGGAAATTCTTCCCAGCTGCTTTGCTTAGTTCCTGCAAAGGAAGCAGAAAATCTCTGCTTGCCTATCAATGCAACAGTTGTAAGCAGAGCAAAATCAACACCTTTTGTTTCTCCTTAAGTGGAAGACGAGTTTCAAAGTAGACAATGCTACAGTTAGGTAGATTCACAGCTCATTGAACAAACATGCCCAGCAAGTACCCATTAATGGCTCATGTCATCCTGGTGGGAGATATTAAATGGAGTGCCACGGGCAGGCATTTACAGGTCCACTTGCCAGTGGTGGGTACTCCTAGCCCTCTGGCGAGCAGGATAGGCAGCACCGCACAGATATCCTCCCCAGAGGTTCTCATTTCCACCGTCATTTTGGAGAAGGAAAGAAGCAGCAGGAATTCTGTCTGAGCAATCAGATATGACTCCCCCTGTTTCTTACCATCTCTGTATTACAGTGCAAAAGACAGAAGACTCACTTATCTCCTAAGACGTCTGTCTGGCTGCCAGAAAAGGATCTCAGAAGGGAGGGGATTGATGGTGGCCACAAATAATGGCTGGCTAGTGAGCTAAGCCTACCTGTGGATCCTGGCCACAGGCTTCTGTCCTGGGCCCTGTACTCTTCAGTGTTTTTGTACATGGCTTGGAGGAGGGAGTAAAGGGGATGCTTATCAGATTCGCAGATCACAAGACAGGGTCAGCTGACACTCTAGAGGACAGAATCAAGAGAAACTGTCACAGGAAACAAACCCCAGTCCAATCTGAACAGACCTGGATATTGAGCCAAAACAAAAAAAAGATGAATAGAGACAAATGTAAAGTTTTGGATTTGAGTACAGAAAATCAATTGGACAAGTATGGAATAGAATCTTTATCTCAGTCATTGACCAGACAAAAATACAACACAATAGAAAAGTAGTAACCTCCAGCAATCATGATTCTGCCAGTACTTTCTTACAAAACACCGTTTACAATATAACAATATATAGTGCAATCGACACTTATGATTTTACCAATTGTTTCCTTACAGCTTTCAGTGTAGCAAAATTTTGCCACCATGGTGGAAACATTAATATCACTGTCAGACAAAAGGAGAGACACATAAAAGGCCAATGGCCTACCTGGGAATCTAGAAAAAATAGGTGACAAAAGTGCTAGCCGAATCTCTCTATAAAACAAACAGTGAAGCAACATATGATCAATTGTCTCAACCGCTCCTGACTGACATGGGCATAACCATTGAGAGAAAGGAATATCAAGACAGCGGCCCTCTAAGAGAGGTGAGGGAGCGCATTCAAGCATGCCAGGGCAAATGCCCTTCTCGATTTGACAAGGACAAGCTCATGCAAATATTTAGCTGGTCTATGAGGGTGAGTATATAGCAGATTTTCGAAGGGCTCTGTGCAAGCCCATCTCTGTAAAGGAGAGAATTGCTGTGTCATCTGCATGGAGCAGTGCTGGAACTGGTTAGGGGCCTAATTTTGGAGAGTGGAAATTTCACTCTAATAGAGAGTGTGTCAGTGAGTTTATATTAAAAAATGAAGAGGGTAGGGGCCAAATTTAACCCTGTCTCACTCCCCGCTGAACGGGCATCCTCTGCGTTAAATGGCCCTGGGTGCTGTATCTCACCATAAGCCAGTTGTTTTCATGTAGCATACGTATAAGAGCCAAGAGGCAGTGGTCTATGGAAGAGACCTCCAATTTGCCAGATTTGATTTCACCCCCTTTTTAAAAAGAGGAATAATAAGTGCCAAGTTTGATTCCCAGTATAGACAGTGGTTGTAAAAAGTGCTGCTAGAACTGGAGCCCACCAGTCAGCATTGTTTTTTATCAGTTCCACAGAGATATGGTCATAACCAGGAGCTTTCCCACTTTTCAACTGGGCTATCAGTCCCTTCACCTCTGAGAATTGTAACCAAAGGCCAAACAGGTAGCTTGCTAAATTAAAAAATAGAGGCCTCTAATGGCTTCCTTAAATGCATAATGGGAACAAAAAAGGTCTCCCATGCCTTAGCTGTCATATGGAATCCTGTTTCACCAGAGATTTCCATAGATCAGCTCTTATTATTGACCAAAAAGTTGCAGAGTCTTTACTATCAGTAGCTTGGACCAACCTTGCCCAGATTTCCCTTTGAAATGCACAAGTATAGGATGGGGAAGACCTGGCTTGGCAGCAGTACTTGTGAAAGGAATCTAGGTGTTTTAGTGGACAACAAGTTGGACATGAGCCAGCAGTGTGATGCAGCTGCAAAAAAGGCAAATGTCATCTTAGTCTGAATGAAAAGAGGCCTAGTGTCCAGATCATGAGAAGTAGTCATTCTGTTCTGCGCTGGTCACTTGGAATACTATTCCAATTCTGGGCCCTACATTTTAAGAAGTGCATTGATAAACAGGAACAGGTTCAGAGGAGGGCAACAAAGATGGGGAGGGGTCTCTGAAACTGAGTCCTGTGAAGAATAGTTAGAGGAGCTGGCTACGTTAAGCCTGGAGAAGGGAAGGCTAAGGCGAGGTATGATACTAGTCTTCCAATTTCTGAAGGACTGTTACATAGGAGAAAGCACAAACTTGTGCTCTGTTGCTCCTGAGGACAGATCTAGCACCAATGGGTTAAAATTACAAGGAAGCATATTTAGACTAGACATTGATTGATTGATTGATTAAATGCTGTCAAGTTGGTGTTGACTCTTAGCGACCACATAGATAGATTCTCTCCAGGATGATCTGTCTTCAACTTGGCCTTTAAGGTCTCTCAGTGGTGCATTCATTGCCGGCATAATCAAGTCCAAACACCTTGCTGCTTGCTGGTCGTCCTCTTCTTCTCTTTCCTTCAACTTTTCCCAGCGTTATGGATTTCTCAGGGGAGCTGGGTCTTCGCATAATGTGTCTGAAGTATGATAGTTTGTGCCTGCTCATTTGTGCCTCGGGTGAAAATGCTGGATCTATCTGTTCTATGATCCATTTGTTTGTTTTCCTGGCTGCCCATGGTATCCTCAAAAGTCTTCTCCAGCACCAAAGTTCAAAAGCATCAATGCTCCTTCTATCTTGCTTCTTCAAAGTCTTCTTTTGCATCCATAGGGTGTCAAGGGAAAAACCATTGTCTGAATGATTCTACTCTTTGTAGGTATAGATGCGTCATGGCATCTAAATATCCTTTCCAAGGCCTTCATTGCTAGTGCTAGTCTGTGGCGTATTACTTGACTCCTGGATCCTTTACTGTTGATGGTTGATCCTAAAAGGCAGAAGCTATCCACCACTTCAGTGTCTCCATTATCGATTCTGAGGCTGGTTGCTGTACCCATTGTCCTTAGTTTAGTCTTCTTTACATTTAGTCATAGTCCCATTTGTTCACTGTGCTCCTTGACTTGCATTACTAGAGCTTGCAGATCACCCACATTCTCAGCTATCAGTGGTGTCATCAGCAAAGCTCAAGTTATTGATGTTTCTTCCTCTAACTTTAAAACCACGCTCATCTTCTTCCTATCCAGCTTCTCTCAGTATATGTTCAGCATATAAGTTGAATAAATACGGAGACAGTATTTATAGACATTAGGAACACCTAATGTCTAGACACTAGGGACACCTTTTTAATGGTAAGAGCTGTGGAACAGTCTGCCTCATGGTGGGCTCTCATTCACTGGAGGTTTCCAAACAGCATCTGGACAGCCATCTGTCAAGGATTCTGTAGCAATTTCCTACACTGAACAGGGGGTTAGACTAGAGGGCCTCCAAGGTCCCTTCCAGCTCTAAAATTCTATGAATTCATTATTCTAAATACGAACTAGAAAATCAGATATTTCTGTACAACCCTTGCAACATTTGGAGGTGATTGTATTTCCCACTTCTGTCCTGTTGCTAAAACTTTGAGCTCCATGTCCAGTGGCATACTTGGAAGATAATCCTTCTTTATATTATCCTAGATAATCAGCACTTCAGAGTGTTACGCATATATGATCTCTGTAATCCTTGCACAAACTCCATTGTCAGCACTATACAGTATCTCCATTGCAGATGGAGATCTGGGCTGGGAGCTTTGTGGTTTACCTAAGGCAGGGCTGCACAACTTCAGTCCTCCATCTGTGGTTGTTTTTTTTTGGGGGGGGGGGGACTGCAGCTCCCATCATCCCCAGCTACAATGGCCAATAGTCAGGAATTATGGGAATTGTAGTCCAGCATCTGAGAGAGGGCCAAAGTTATGCAGCCCTGGGGCTTTAGTACAGGGGTGTCAATGGCCATTGTGGTGGTTGGCCAGCGGAGGTGAGATGTTGGGAGTTGAGTTTGAGAATCTCTGCTTTAGGGAGTATTTGTATGTGGTTAAGTTTGAACCAGGGACTTTCCATTTCACACTCCTCGGGCATTTTTGCACATTAAACTTTAACTTCCCTTTGGAGCTCTTTAGCTATTTGTATTAACATCTCATAGTTCTTTTGAGGGAAGAGAACCGAGGAAGGATACTTAACAATTAACGTTACAATTAACGTGCCAATTAACATTCTGACCATTGTGGATTTTGTATTGTTGAAAGAACCCTCAGTCACTGTGCATTTTCCCCTGCTGAAGTAGACCAGAATTCTGGGACTGCCCCTTGAAGCAGGGCTTCTCAAACTTAGGTCCCCAATTGCTGTTGGACTACAACTCCCATAATCCTCAGCCTTAAAGGGAAAATAGTTTTCTGCCTTAAAATCAAGGCAACATAAATAATAAAAAATCTGTCGTAAAGGCAAGACAGTTGCTCTTGTCTAGTTTCACTTTTTGTTGATCATGCTTAGTTTTGCCCTGGCAGAGCCTTGCCCTATTTCTGATGCATTATCACCTTCTGAGTGGTTGTGGAATTATTGCGATATGTGTGGCACTTAGAAGCAAGCCTTATAGTAGAAAGCTTTCTAAGCAACGACCCTAGCTTTCTGGCTTCCGAGAAAGTCCAAAATCAGGACATGAAGGCAAGGTGCCTTCCCTGCTGTTCCCCAGCAACTGATACTCAAAGGTGTACTATATCTGAAATCGCCTTAAGTGGCGCAGCGGGGAAATGACTTGACTAGCAAGCAGAAGGTTGCCAGTTCGAATCCCCGCTGGTATGTTTCCCAGACTATGGGAAACACCTATATCAGGCAGCAGCAATATAGGAAGGTGCTGAAAGGCATCGTCTCATACTGCGTGGGAGGAGGCAATGGTAACATGGAGGCTTCACTTAGTTCAGTCCATAGCTATTGGCCATGGTGGCTATCTGCCTTGAGCAAATCTAGTCCCCCTTTAATTAATTAATTTTATTATTATTTTATTTAAAATATTTCTATATTGCCTAAAACATGTGTCTTTGGGTGGTTTACAATTAAAATCATTTAAAACATCAAATAGTGGCATCTATGTTCATGGCTGTTGTCACATCTCACGGCAGCAAATGCCATAAATTACTTTTCTGTGCACCAACAGCTGGTGCTGTTGTAGGAAGATAGGCTATGTTTTGTTTGTTTGACAGTATGCACAAGATGAAATAACCTTCCTCTCTGTTGTTTGCATAAATGCAGTAGTAGATACCAAGTTCTGATAATAGGGAAGTGCATCATCTGGGTGTGCAGAAGAAGCAAATTAAAGGGCATAGAAAGAGGTGGTTGTGGTTGTGGTTGTGGAGATCTCCTCTCCTTTAAACCTCCCCCCCAGCTTTCCTGCAATAACAAATTGCAGCTGCCAAAGTGCTTCTTTCTTAATTCAGCAATTGTTTGGAAATTGTTGGCAGATTGGGCTCTGGTCTCTCACCAAGCAGATGGTTTCTTCAGTGTTTGGAGTTGCTGATAAATTAATAAAGGGGCTTCTCGGGTTTATGCGGGTGATCAACATCCCTTTCCTGTCGCAACTTGGCTGCAGGCTCTGTAGCCACAGGATTCCATCACTTGATACTGCAGGCAGAGCTTCTGGTGGTCTGGTTGACCAGGGCTATCCATCTTGACCTGGGAAGGGATCTGTTAGCGGGTGATGTTGATCATTAGGTTTGCTGCTGCCACCCTGTTGGAACAGGTGCTGACTGAGCAAGTCTTCCGAGGTGACCCGACTCTCCTGAACAGGTGTTCTCTTGTGTGTGGATGTGTGTGTTCCTGTTCAGAGAAACTGCAAAGTGCACTGCCCATACTAGGCTGCTAGATGCATTTCCAGCAAACCTTTTTCTCATGATCAGATGGTTGTTTGGGAGGATATTCATCTCTTATGTTCTGTAGTATGCTCCCTACCAGGGCTGCAGAAATCCACTAGTGTACTTGTCTGTGGCGAGTGAAAAATGATGCCTGATGAGTGAAAAAAGTCCAGATGAGCAATGTACCAACATAGCTTGATGAGTAAAATATTTTGTCTGGCTGGTAAACTGAGCCAATGTTTCTTCATCCCTGCTCTCCACTCCCCTGAGCGGTGAGAAATTCCTAGGGCAACACCACTCAAATAATCCTACAGTTGAGCAGTTCCCAACCTGGAGTACATGAACCCCTGGGGGTATTTTTAGATCTGCCTGTTCTGAAACGGGTTCACCCCCCCCCGAAAGAAGTACGTAACTTGGGAGTGTTCCTGGACCCAAAACTCTCTCTGATCTCTCAGGTTGAGGCAACGGCTGGGGCGCTTTTTATCAGCTTTGGCTGATATGTCAGCTACACCCATTTCTGGAGGAATATGACCTTAAAACAGTGGCACGTATGCTGGTAACCTCCAGACTTGACTGCTGTAATGCAGCTTATGTGGGGCTGCCTTTGTACGTAGTCTGGAAACTACAGGTGATTCAAAATGTGGCAGCCAGACCGGTCTCCGGGATAAAAGACCATATACAGTGGTCCCTCTACTTACGAAATTAATCCGTTCCGAATGCACATTTGTAAGTCGAAAAATTTGTAAGTTGAAAAGCGGTTTCCCATAGGAATGCATTGGGAACGGATTAATGCGTTCCGGAGCCTAGAAAAAAGACCCAGACCCCCAGTAAGGCTTGCAAACTGCACAGGAACATTTCTTTCAAGAATAAACAGGCAGTAAACAGGCAGGCAAGTCAAGGAAACCCCATCTAAAAATTTGTAAGTCGAGGAAACCCCATCTAAAAATTTGTAAGTCGAGGAAACCCCATCTAAAAATTTGTAAGTCGAAAAAACCGCATCTAAAACCGGATCTAAAACTGCTGTTTGTAACTCGAAAAATACTTATGTCGAGTAGTTTGTAAGTCGAGGGACCACTGTAATACTGATCTCAAAAGAACTGCACTCACTGGCTACCGATGTTTCCAAGCAAAATAAAAAGTGCTTGTTATTACCTATAAAGCCCTTAATTGTTTGGGTCCTTGGTATTTAAGAGAGCACCTCCTTTGTCATGAATGCTTCTGCCTATTAAGATCATCTAGGGAGGTCGGCACTGTTCCCTCTAAGGCGTGCACATGTGCGCACACTCACAAGTTTTTGGATGTCCGCTCAGTTCAATTTAGATCCTACTCAGGTTGAATCAGGAAGGCCCCATGCTGAATGTATGTGCGCACACAGTTCCTTGATACTGCCACCCAGAACAAAACTCATTCTGCACAGAGATGAAAAAAATTAGAGGGACCACTGGAGGTGAGGTTACAGCTACCATCAGCTTGTTTGGTGGCTACTCAGGACCGGGCCTTCTCTGAAATCCACTCCCTGTTAAAATCAGAGTTTCTCCATCTCTGGTTGTTTTTAAAAAGACCCTTAAGATGCACCTGTTTTCTCAAGCTTTTGATTAATTTTAATTGGCTTTATATCATAATTTGTGTTAATCATTTTATCATGCTTTCTATATTTGTTGTATTTTGACTTATGTGCACCGCCTAGGGATGCTCATGCCAGGTGGTATGGAAATATGATAACGTTTTAATGTGTGTGCAGGTGTTTGCGTATATACATATGCTAAAAATCTCTTTGTGGTACACTTGCTTTTTTTTTAATTTAAAGAAAAACCTTAACCACCACCCTTTAGACGAGAGAGAGCACTAGAGACCTTATGGCATTTTTATAATTGCTTCATTTACAAATAGAGCATTGATTGATTGATTGATTAAGTGCCTTGAAGTCAGTGTCGACTCTTAGCGACCACATAGATAGATTCTCTCCAGGATGATCTGTCTTCGGCTTGGCCTGGAGGCAAACAGTATGCATTCCTACAAGGCAGCCAATCTGAGACCCTACACCCCATGGGGCTTTCAGCCAGTTCTCAGCGCTCTGCCTCTTTTTCATGTCTAAGCCCCTGCTAACTGGCAAAGAGGCACATTTTAAAAGTGGCTCTTCTAACAGAGGCAAGGCTGCCAACTTTGACTGAAGCCGTAGTCCTGGAGGCTCCCCTGCCCCTGTCCACTGCCAAATATCTTTCTCAATAGCATCACAATTTCCAGAATTACTTCCAGTTGTCACTTAGAGGTTGATACTAATTCCGAGAGACTCCAAATCAGTCCTGGAGGGTTGGTAATCGTAATCCTAAACCCCTCCTGTATTCTACCAGAGACAACCACAGGGCTCTGTAGTCCCGACTCAATGGCACACTTTACTTCAAACCAGGGGAAGGCAATGATCCATATTCAACCCAGTATAGCATCCCTTCCTGTAGCAGCTGCTGGTGTCTCCTTCATGTTCCTTTTAAGATTGTGAGCCCCTTTGGGGCAGGGAACTATTTTCTCATTCCTTTTGATGTGTAAAGTGCTTTGAGAACTTTTTTTATGATGAAAAGTGGTGACGGCACATTCTTAAGCATTATTAATATGGTGTTGTTTTTCCTTTGACACTCACACCTGCCCCCTCCCCTTAGCCATCAGAGCTTGGAGAAGGTGACCGCCTGCCCATCTTTCAAAACACTTTGATTGCCAACTATCTTCCAAACTGTTTAGCAGCTATTGATGAGACAGCAGCTAAGCACCACAGCCTATTAAATAGCAATCTACCTAACAAAAGGAATCTTCAGCCAACTGCCTGTAACACCCTGTTCCTGCATTTCTGCAATGACTTCAGCAAACTGTTGATCTTGCTGTATTGAGTTACTGCCATAGCAGGAAAAGGCTAATCTGTGAACCAAGAAATCCCACTTCAAGTTTCACCTCTGCCCTGAATGCTCAAAATGACTTTAGGCAAGCGGCTGTCTCTCAGCCTCAGTCTTTCTCCCCTTCCATCTGCAATACGGGAATAATCATACTGGCCCACCCTACAGGACAGTTGTAAAGATGGCTGAGCTTATGTATGTGGAGTGCTTTGAACAAGCTAAATTAATGCTGCTTGTCAATTGGGGACTTGTGTATTAGGAGCTTCAGAGGCCCAATCCTGATTGGGATTGTGGCATGGATTTTTTTCTTCTTCCATTCTTGGCCCCTACCATAGCCCTAGTCCAGATCTGAACCCTCTACATTTGCTGTTTACACCAGGGGAGAAGTTGCTATTGGTGCCAATAGGAGTTTAACTCTTGCCCTATTCAGACATTATGTTGTATGTTTGTAAAGATGTCTGCAAGCATATTCATAAGTTTGTGTGAAAGTCTGTGCCTGCATTCATTTAAAAACTGAACCTGTTTCCGGGCTCACTCAAATGCAGGAAAGAAATTGTACTACTGCTAAATGTGCATTGAACATAATGTGTGAGCGTCTGTAAGCACATACGGAGCTTAGATTTTGCATGCATTGAACAGGACATGGGAATGCAATTTAGATTTGGATGATGTTCAGAGCAAGGGGTTAAAGACCTCCCCATTCTATGGTCCTATTCTGGATCAGGCCTCAGCAGCAGCTGTTTTGGTGGAGGGGAACAAGCAAGTGACTGACAAGCATGTGTCTGATGTGTAGCTTTGTCTAACTTATTACCATGTTATCTTGGTCGGTATCTTGTGACAGCAGGCAGCAGGTTCCCAAAGCACCCTGTTGCGTGAGGTTTCCCATGTCCTGATCAGTGTTTAATCTGGTTTCAATCCCATTAACTCCAACAGCATAATGGAGAGCAGGGGAACGAGTCAGCCAAGCCAGAACCCTGCTTGACTTTACATTACTCCTTCTTAAGTTCTAAGAAACCCAAAGACTTTGGCCTAATTGGCTTGCTGAAGGCCTGACGCTCTGCAGAGACATTTGCCAAAACTGAAACAAAAACACGATCTCATCCAGGGCTGCTGGATGCAAATGGATCAGAGCACGAAACGCCTCTGCCTACAGCTGTCCAGATGCTGCATCCATACTTTTCCATGGAAAAAGTCAATCCTACTTGTCTTTATCACCAGCTCATCAATTCTGCCCCGATTAATCACTGCTTTTTATGTTTTGCTTTTTAGCATCCCTCTCCCCTGTTCTCACCACACTCATTGTCACACTTCCTGTTTATTTGGACGGAATGAGGAAGTGAAGCGGGTGCTGTGGTGTCAGTAGCAGCCACTGGTGAGTCAGATTTTTTTTGTCCTTCTAAGGCCTGATCCAAGGACATGAAATTCCTGACCCTGAAGAAAGTTTGGTTATTCTGTGTGTAGAGCCAGGGGTTCCCAAACTTGAGTCATCAGATGTTCATGGCCTACAACTCCCAGCATCCATTGTGTCTGGGGATGATGGGAGTTGTAGTCCAATAACATCTGGGGACCCAAGGGTGGGAACTCCTGATGTACAGTGTGGTAGGCCTCCCTAAATGATCTGAAAAGGAACATCAAGGTGCCTAATACAGACCCCTTTAAAATGTGTCGGTTCTCTACCAGATTAGAATGCATTAGCACTTTTCTAGGAGATATTGGCTTCCAAGGTTCGTGGAGGGTGGCTTCAGAAGTCTATGGCAGGTGGATGTTCTGAAATGCAAAATGAGAGCTTCTGTCTCTTGGCTGTTGGGATCCACAAGACAGGCTTGGAGTAGGCTGTGGTGATGGATTGCACAGTCTTGGATGTGCTTCTGTGGGGCAAGGGCAGCCCAAGGTATTGTGGCACCTGAGGCAAGATACCTGAGGCAAATGCTGCCTTTCCTCATGTCCTTGTTGGGGGCCAGCCGTTTGCAAAGTGGCTCTTCCAAGCTTTGAAAGTAGTCTGGGAGGATAGTAGCTTGTCGGCAACTTTCGGTTCTCTTTTCATGCTGATTGTCCTTGCAAAGATTGTAGGGGTCAGATCTGTTCTGAAGAGCTGCTCCAATGGCAGCAATGGGGCAGTATGGTGGCACCTCAGTGCTTAGCCACTTCAGGTGCCCACCTCACCTTTCCTCATGAAAGGAGTACTCCAGTGAACGAATTGACAAAACTGCAGCCTTACTTTGTCATTTTGGGATTTTTGATATGGGCATTGTCTCGGTTCTTTGTGTGGGGCATGCTTGTCCCTGTAAGAATATAAAACCGGCATATTTATCCAAATATGCATTAGCAGGAACGTTTCAACATGCATTTTAACATATCCCCACACCAAATATTTCTTTTCCCACTCCCTCCTCTGTCTCCAAAGCAGAAGGCATGCTTGGCCACCCAGCACAGTGATGGGCCAGTGCCAACCAGGACAGACGAAAGAGGATTTGGAGGCCCCCAAGGGGTGTGGAGGCCCTGGACTTCGGCCCAGAAGTCCAGGGGTAAGAGCGCCTCTGACTGTTAGTCTGTTTATTGTTTTCTTGGCCTATGTTTAGTTAGTAATGAATACCAAACTCTTGTTTCTCAGTTAAAGTTGCTTCCTGTACAATTACTTATAGAGGAGAAGTAATTTTTCTGCAACACTACTGCTGATACTTCAGTGCTTTGCCACTTCAGGTGCCCGCCTCACCTTTCCTCATGAAAAGGAATGCCCCAGTGAGGAACTTGACAAAACTGCAGCCTTATGTTGTCATGTTGCCAGGAACAGAATCTCCCAGATCAGGAAGAGATGATTTAGCCTTAAATGGCTGAAGGGTCTTCTGAAGGAGGTTTGTTTCAGTGGAAAGCTACAGGGACAAATATAAATTTTCATGTATTGGGTTGGATGGATTTTCCTCAGGTCAAACTAGCTAGTGAATGTGAGATGCAGCTAGTGAATGTGAGATCCCTGGTTGCAGGGGAGCAACGGCAGGAGAGGGGGCAAGCCCTCACCCCCTGCCTGTGGGCTTCTTGGAGGCATCTGGTGGGCCACTGTGTGAAACAGCATGCTGGACTAGATGGGCCTCCTTGGGCCTGATCCAGCAGGGATGTTCTTAGGCTCTTATGCCTGTTTTGCGTTTCTCTGTAGACTGGTTTGGTTACTTAATTGAGCTGTGATCAGCCCTGTTTTGGGGTACACAATAGTTTGGACTGCATTGGTTCGACTATGAGGAACTGGGCAACAGGAGCTTGAGTCTCCTAGAAAATGATTCCATCAAAACATCTGTTTGTGGTTTTATTAGCTGCTCCTGTTTTATTGTATTATGTTGTGATTTTAATTCTTGTAGGCAGCTGTAAATGTACTTGTGAAGAATGATAGCATATAAATCTTTTAAATCAATAAATCTTTCCAAGTGCGGGGTGTGTGTGTGTGTGTGTGTGTGTGTGCACATGTGCAAAGTTCCAGGGGGAGAGAGGATCATTTTCACATGCATACTACTACACTAGGTCTTCTCCAGGCTATACTAGTGTATTTGATTTTTTTTTGTTACCTAATTGTAACACGCTGCATTTACATTTTACATTCTCCATTGAATTCATCTTGTTGATCTTTGGCCCAGTGTTCAGCCCTCCAAAGCTGCTCTGAGTCTTGATTCTGTCTCTTAAGGTGTTTGCTCAACATGACTGATGGTTAGGTTTTGTCTGGGCCTGCGTTTGCCAGTGATGCAACAGGAAGTGTACTGTGGCTTTGTGAAACCAACAATGTTTTTCGAGTTTGAATATGCACTCTAAAGAGAGAGAGATGGGAACATGAAGGCTGAAGTTGATTGTAATCATGTTAAATGGCTCCCATGTCGGAAGAATCTAGTGCTCATTTCAGGCACTGCCTGGTATTTGGAAGAGAATGGGCGGGCGGGCTGAACTCTAGGAGTTTGTATAAGAGTTTGCCCTGCTAAAATAAAACCATTCCCCAAATGCCCAATTATCCGGAGTCACACCCCCCCCCCCATAAAATCATGAGACTGGCTTAAAAATAATGGGATTAAGAACAGGATTATGTTTTAGAAAAATGCTGTCTGGTTTCCAAGTCTTGAAGGTTAGTGTAGGATTATGTTCTCAGGGTATTTTGCTCTGCTTCTAAAAGCCAAATGTTTAATTTCTATTTAAGATGGATATGCAAGGGCCTGTTCTCCCCCCCATCCAATCCTAATCAACAGGAGTAAGCACCTCCCAAATGAGGGGATTTACTAGTGCAGGAGTTCTCAAATCTGGGTCCCCAGATATTGTTGGACTGCAGCTCCCACCATTCCCAGCCACATTGGCCAACGGGACCCAAGTCTGAGAACCTCTGTTCTAGCCTGTTTGTTAGTTCTATAGCCCAATACATCCCAGAACTTTATTTTTAGTCTGTGAATATTACCTCTCTGGAGCAGAGAGTGAGCAACCAGCCTATGCCACAGGCTTTTGAGACCCATCATTTTGAGTCTGTAGCAAGACGGAACCTAGTCCCGCAGGAGGATTGGCATCTGTCACCTCAGAAGTAGGTGCCTGCAGGTTGTAATGGTTCAGAAAAGGTTCCTCAGTCATTGAGGTTTTTAGTTGCTTGAATACAAAGTCAGCCACCGAAGACAAGTTCCAACCTCCGACTCCTTTTCTAGTCCGCATACAAAGTGATTTGGAAATATTGCACAACAGGGAACACATTTCACAAGTCACCAAAAAGGAGTGGAACAAAAATTGGAACAAAAAGATCTAGATGGTAAGGCAGGGGCTTGACCTCTCGTTCTTTGTAAAGCATCATGTGGCTGGATAGCAACAGCAATAGCAATAGCACTTACATTTATATACAGCTTTATAGCCGAAGCTCTCTAAGCGGTTTACAATGATTTAGCATATTGCCCCCAACATTCTGGGTACTCATTTTACCGACCTCGGAAGGATGGAAGTCTGAGTCAACCTTGAGCCCCTGGTCAGGATCGAACTTGCAACCTTCTGGTTACAGGGCGGCAGTTTTACCACTGCGCCACCAGGATGGCACTACATAAATAATAAAAACTGCAAAATACATTTTGACAAAATGTAATTTTGTTGAAAATTTAGAACTTGTACACATTGACACACTTAGCCTTTCTTAGGGCAGAATTTTAGAATGTGCCTGGATGTAAAGGTAAAGTGTGCCGTCAAGTTGGTGTCAACTCCTGGCGACCACAGAGCCCTGTGGTTGTCTTTGGTAGAATACAGGAGGGGTTGACCATTGCCATCTCCCACACAGTATGAGATGATGCCTTTCAGCACCTTCCTATATCACTGCAGCCTAACCTACTTCACAGGGTTGTTGTGAGGAGAAACCTAAGTATGTAGTACACTGCTCTGGGCTCCTTGGAGGAAGAGTGGGATATAAAATGTAAAAATAAAAAGCAGTCTGGGAAACATACCAGCAGGGATATGAACCAGCAACCTTCTGCTTTTTAGTCAAGCATTTCCCTGCTGTGCCACTTAAAGTGGTTTGTGCCTGGATGTAACCCCCTCCTAAACAAAATGGTTTAGCTCAGTTTCCTCACACATTGGTAATACAAATGATACATGTACTAATCAGTGAAAGTAATGCTGATTCTGTCAATTTTTCTTGCCCTCCTAGTCTTCAGGTGGGTTCTTCACTTGATCAGTTGAAACACTGCTCCTATTAAAAAGGGGGGAGGGTTGTTTGATGATGTCCCTGGTTCCAGCCAATCTGAACTGTGCACCGCCGGCTTCGGTGGCAAATATGCCGAGCCAGTTTCCCCTGAGCTCAGTCCAGGGAAGAAGACAGCTGCATTGAATACAGTGAGTGTGTTCCTGTAGCAGGCTCCCCATTTACGTTATGTAGGTTGGTGTGCACCCTTAATTTTATTTAGGGTTCACCCAGTCCTGATCATAACTATTCCCTGCATGAGATGACTTTCTAAGCCCATCAACAGGTACAGTTGCCAACTCTCTCCAGGAAGCAGCATTAGTCTCCAGAGGAAAGCAACCCTGGAGGTTTTAATAGCTGGATTCTGTGGAAAAGATTTGGGGATGGGGGTGGAAATCTCCAGGAAGAGCTTAATTCAGAGCTGACGGCTTCACAACAGGCCCATGATTTGCACAAACAAGCAGGCTTATAAGCAGCCTGTTTAAGCACTTAACAAACAGCACTGATAAGAATAATTCCAATCATATGACCACCTTCCACTTATTGGAAGAACCTTTTTTAATCACGCATATCGATTGATTCAAAGGTATGTGTTCCTTCTCTTCTCTCCTTTCCTTTCTTCTATCTTCCCTTTCTCTTTTCCTCCCCCCCTTCTATTCTCACTTCTCCCCACCCTGAGTGGGGGTCGGGGGGTCGGGAGCAGTGTTCCCTCTAACCGGAATTCTCAGATGTTGTTCACTACAACTCCCAGAATCCCCTGCTGCAATGGCTTTTGTTTGGGGATTATGGGGGTTGTAGTCAACAACATCTGGGAATCCCTGTTAGAGGGGACACTGGTGGGGAGGAAGGCTCGGGGTGAGGATTGGGTGTGGAGGGCTGGCTCAGGGTGGCAGGGCGGGTATGGAGAAGAAATGGGGGATAACCTGGGTTGGGGGAGGGCAGTTCTAAAAGAACATTTGGGCAAAAATTCAGGTCGTACAAAGGGTGTGTTTTGCGGGTTCAAAAATAATAATGAGAAAAGTAAAGTGTGTGGTCTTGTGGTAGTGAGCATGAATCCCCTGCATTTGGATGGGTGAGTGCATGTGAGTGCTGTAAGATATTCCCCTTAGGGTCTCAGTGGAAGAGGATCTTCATGCTTGTGTGCAGAAGGTCCCTGGTTCACTCCCTGGCAAAATCTCCAGGCTGGGCTAGGAAAGAGTCCTGCATGAAACCTTGGAAAGCTGCTGCCAGACAGTGTAGAGAATACTGAGCTCGTTGGACCAAGGGTCTGACTCATGTCCCTGTGTAATCCAGACTCTGATCATGCGTCCCTGTTTCTCCCCCCACCTCTGCCAAAGATGTTTCCAACAGACTCCACTGCTACTCCTCACAGAGCCTTCAGCAATCAGTATAGCACTCTTCTGCAGTAGTGCTGTCCATCTCCCAGTTCTGAGGTTTTTCTCCCACTCTGTGTAGGCTTCTGGCCACCTAATGGTGAAGCGGGGAAATGCTTGACTAACAAGCAGAAGGTTGCCGTTTCGAATCCCTACTGCTCTTATATCGGGCAGCAGTGATATAGGAAGGTGCTGAAAGGCATCATCTCATACTGCTTGGGAGGAGGCAATGGTAAACCCCTCCTGTATTCTACCGAAGACTACCACAGAGCTCTGTGGGCGCCAGGAGTCGAAATCCACTCGACGGCACACTTTACCTTTATGTAGGCTTCTAAATGACACATGGGATGTGACTCTCGGCAACAAAGTATGTGTGCACAGACAAGGAAAATGCACAGATGTGTGTTGTAGTGGTGCATACAACGCATGTGAATCACACTTGCATAAGATTGCGCCTCGGAGGCAGGGTGCCTCTGAATACCAGTTGCAGGGGAGTAACAGCAGGAGAGACGGCTTGCCCTCAAAAGGGCTTCCAGCAGCATCTGGTGGGCCACTGTGTGAAACAGAATGGTGGACTAGAAGGGCCTCCTTGGGCCTGATCCAGCAGGGCTGTTCTTTATTTTCTTATTGTGCAGTTCTGAATTTTCCTTTCAGAAAGCCCTGGAAGGCAGTCAACTCCCAGGCTGTAAGCTTCCCTGACTGGCAAGAAGGGGCAGATCTTGACAGAGCTGCAATATCCATCCTGTGCCTGTGAAATGTAGAAAGCTGGGAAGTAAGCACCAAGCTCAAGGCTCACAACATCACTGAACACTTATTTTAAAAAGCCATCTTTTCCGGCCCTCCAACACATACGTGTTCTGTTCCATGTATCCCAGATTTTTTGGATCAATGTTGGGTAAATTAAACCATTTGAATGCATTTTTACCCATTCATGCATATGCATGCCATAGAAAACTTATATGCTCGAAGGAGTGCTTGCATACCAGATGCTTTTGAATGACTCATGCAGTTACAATACTTGTTGAATATGCCTACAATTATAGATTTGCCTCCCGGGCTCACACTTTATAGGGGGAAAGTGCCTAATTACAGATTTTTAAAAGAGGTTGGGAAGCAGACAAACTTGTCAGCCGTTGCCTCCCCCTCATTGAGTGCTATTCTAGAACAGGCATTCTCAAACATCTGGTTCACCACCCAGATGTTGGTGGTCTAGAACTCACATCATCCCTAGCCACAATGCTCGAATATTAAAGCCAATTGTGGCTGGAAATGATGGGCGTTTAAGAACTTTTGCTACAGGATAAACATCCTGCACAGGATGAGAGAATCATTTCATTTGTTGCGAGAAGGGAAGATCCACCTGTGGAGGCCCACCCCTGCTGAAACTGTCAACAACTTTAGTCAGCTCTGGTTGTGATTGGCTGTGTGGGCTGCCCTTGATGCAAGAAGGAAGCCAACACAGTTCCCCCTCCTCTCTACAGTCTCGCTGGCTGCAGAGAATGTGCTCTCCGTGAAGTCTGAATTCAAACAGGAGAGCAGGGGTGAGGGGTGGGGAGCAGAATCGCAGGTCCACTGAACCCGTGGTTCCACGTTACCTGCGAATGTTGCCACTGTTTGTTTAACCTACTGTCGTCACTGTTTGTTTAACCTATTTGTTTAACTTACACCCAGAGACGTAAGTTTTGGGCAGTATAAAACTATGTTAAATAAATAAATAACCTGCCTACCCTTGCACCATTTTGGTCCTAAAGGCAGTTTACAACCCTATTTTTCAGGCTGACTTCTCATTTTACACCTCAAAAGTCACACTTCTCTTCTTTGTCTGTCTTTCCAGACACTTGATTGGTTCCTACCTGTTGCACCCAGATTCTCATTGGCTCTTCAGGCTGCTCATCTCCATAGCTACTGTATTAGAAATCGAATATTCTGTGTTGATCGTGGCAACCTGGATTCCATCAAACATTCAACTCCCACTTTTTGACAGGGCTTGTTTACTCTCCCCAATTAACTGTTACCATTAAGCCTGATGATTCGTCTTTCTTCCCTCAAATAAGGCACCATGAGCCATATTCCAACCTGACAAGGTGCAGGCGAAATGGCTTCCAGTCTCCTCCTCCTCCTCCGCACATACATTCCATGACTTGTAAGCCTTGATGATTTATCTGCTGCCTTATCTCCACGGACTCTCTTTAGCTACATGGTGCCAGGCTGTGCCTGCATCTCTTGTTCAGAGGCCACTTTCTTCAAGCAAAGTTAGCCTGATTATGGCTTCTGCTTGGGTTTTTCATAGTACAGAGGGAAAAAAATGTTAAATTTTCCATTTGGTTCAGTCTCCAGTCCATTGTTCTCTTTCCAGTATGAGCTTCCATAGTCCAGCATAGTCCAGAAATATAGGCCAGAGTAACAAGGGGAAAACTGTTTCCAAATATGGAGGTTCCATTTAGCTATCAAGGTTAATCACCCCTGGTACACTTGTCCTTCCTGTCCAGTTTTTTTAAAAGAGTTACCCGAGTACCAAACCACACATTACTTTCAATATACAGTTTGGACTTTCTGTGCTTTTTTAAAAACAAAATTAGCTCACACACACCCTGCCAATCTGGATCGGGACAATAACAAGTAGAAAGAGTATAAAAACCCCACTCTCAAGCTGTGGCCCCAAATTGCCACCCCACACATTATTTTTGTTTAATTACAGCCGATCATGGAAAGCTCAGACTGTGCCATATGTAGTCCAATTCTAAGTTAGTGGCCACTGGTGTCCATAATTGTATGGAAAATGTTGGGCATGATGCAAAGTATTCTAAATGGGACACAGACACACAATTTATTCCTGGAAATGTTGCTTAGAATGGAGACAGGGGGATGGAATGGAAAGCAAAGAATTGTAGTCTAGGGATGTGTACAAACTGGCAGACGGCCGATTCAGCAGTGGGGGGGGGTTGCCTTTAAGGAGCAGGGAGGGTTCTCTTACCTGCCCCACCACGTTTTCCCCGCCAGAACTGTGCCGAAAATTGCTGGTGCAGGACGACAGCATACCCTCTTGCCGCCTGGTCAGCGTCAGACCCGAAGTCTGGCCTGACATGTGCACAGGGCAGCAAGAGGGTATGCTGCTACCCTGTGCCAGCAATTTTTGGCACAGTGCTGGGGGGGGGCGCAGCAGGGAGTGGGGGCAGAGCACCCTCCCTGCTCCTTCAAGGTAACCCCACCCCCTGCCGGGCCTCCGAACCAGTTCATGCACTATTGTAGTCTAAAAAAACCACACAGTTAAATAATTCACGCACAAAATCACTACATATTCTTGGTGGGGTGATTTAAAACGAAGACTTGAGATGAGAATTTTACAATGTTCAAAAGGATCTGCCTGAAACCTCAGAGAGCTGCTGCCAGTCAGTGTAGACAATATTGAGCCAGATGGACTCATGGTCCCACTCAGTAGGCGGCAATTCCCTTTGTTTCTAAACACGCCAGTTAATTGACTGACATCTCAGCTAAGTTACTCTGAATGATTTCTTAGTGCTGAGGAACTTAGGCCACTTCCAGACAGCAACCGGAAGTGCTTCCCCAAGCGCAATTTCACTCTCTTTCCACACACTGCAGCAGCCTTTGAGAGTCTTAGGCAGTGTTCATTGACTTGGTCCATATGCCCAGCAGGGTCCTAGTGTGATTTTCTCAGCTCCACCTGCTGGCCAGCTCTTGCTTTCTGTGAAGAACTGATTTCTACTTTTCTTGTGAATGATGGTTCCGTATTTTCATTTTGATTCTGATCCGTCTGGTATAAAAGTATGTTAAATAAATAGATAATATGCAGCAACCAGGAATTGAAGCCTGCCCCCAAGGGTGGCTCCAAAAGGGGGCACCGAGGCAACTGCCCCCCCTCCCAAGTGGCTTACTGTTGCAGAGTAATTACTTTTCCTCTATAAGTAATTGAACAGGAAGCCAACTTTAACTGAGAAACAAGAGTTTGGTGTGCATTATTAACTAAACATAGGCAAAGAAAACACTAAACAGACTAACAGTCTTTTATGCAAAGAGAGGGAGAACCTCTCAGTTTGAATTCAAGGCAACAAATAAGAGGCAGACACAATCATACCCTGACTCCACCCCCAAGCCAGTACATAGAGACATTCACATAGAGAAGCATGCCCCATACAAAGAGACCTTTCACGTGAAGGGGAGAAACGGGATCCAACGTACCTCCCCTCACCAGACAATAAAGTTAATGTTGCTGGGAGTGCGGACCGTGCTCCCCGACAATCCACACTCTGCCAAGCAGTGCAGATCTCTGGAGGTCGGGACAACAAGTGCTGGTCATTGGGGTTTCCCCTCAGAAATGGGTGCTCTAGGCAGCCGGGTGCTGGGTTCTCTAGGCAGCAGCAGGATCTGTGTGGACCCCGAAGGTTCTCACAGGCAGCACAGCCTTCACGTCTATGACAAAATCCCAACACTTACCCCCCCCACCACCCCATTTCTGTTTCAGAAATCTAATATGCCTGACACAGCTCGCCCACTCATAAATGCACTTTGCCCGTTCTGTGCCCCCTCCTTTCCCTCCCTGGTGCCGCCACTGCCCGCCCCTCTGCAAGTCTATCTTGCCAATGTTGGTGGTAAGAAAGTACAAGCCAAGCGAATTGGACCTGAACTTTGCAAAACAGAACACTAAATCTGCTGCAACTATATCCAGTTGATTCCTCCGCATTCTGGAGCTCCCTAGAATTTCCTTGGTCTGGCCTGGCCCGCTCTCCTTGGGACTGGCTGGCTGGGTTCTTAGACTCAGCCCGCTCCACCCTCAGCCTGACTTACCAGCTCTGCAGCCAGTGAAATATCACAGTTTCCCTATGAGTCGGGGTCTGAACACATAGGCAGCCAGCTAGCCAGCAATAATAAGAAGAGGCAGAAGGGATGCTGCCTGATACTCTTCCCCACCGCTCCTGAAGAGGACTAGTCTTCCTTGATTCCTATATGAGTCCTACAGTAGGGAGCCCGGAGGCGGAGAGTGAACATAGGAAGCTGCCATATACTGAGTCAGACCATTGGTCTAGCTAGCTCAGTATTGTCTTCACAGACTGGCAGCGGCTTCTCCAAGGTTGCAGGCAGGAATCTCTCTCAGCCCTATCTTGGAGATGCTGCCAGGGAGGGAACTTGGAACCTTCTGCTCTTCCCAGAGCGACTCCATCCCCTGACGGGAATATCTTGCAGTGCTCACACTTCTAGTCTCTCATCCCTATGCAACCAGGGTGGACCCTGCTTAGCTAAGGGGACAAGTCATGCTTGCTACCACAAGACTAGCAAGCTGTGCCCTGCCAGTGGCCTGTCCGTCAGGATAGGAGGGACAAATATTGCACCTTGTTCCATTGTAACTATCTCCCTCCATCTAAGATTAAATTATTCATCTTCTATAGGAGTTGAGAATCATATTGCTTAGCACAGCCTTCATGCCGAACTAATCCCCTGCCAGCTACACACTTTGTTACTTGGAATCACATCCAACTTGCTGTAAATTTCATAGACTGCACCATATGTACGCATCCCTCCCCCTTAATTCTTTCCCGTCTCCCACTGACTTGCCACTTTCAGAGGGTTGCTATGTAACATGGTCGGGAAAGCAGGTAAATCCTTGCCCTGTTGCAGCCCACTTTATATAGCAACTCTTACATGTCCATCTTCTATAGTCCATCCCACAGAGCCTTTGTTTACTAACGGTGAGCACCAGTGTTCCCTCTAAGGTGTGCACATATGCATGCGCTCACACATTTTTTGATGTCCACTCAGTTAATTTAGACCCCGCTCAGGTTTAATCAGGAAGATCCCACTCTGAATGCACATGGGCACACACTGCCTTGATACTGCCGCCCAGAACAGAACTCATCTCTCACACAGATGAAAATAAATTAGAGAGCACACTGGTTAGCACTCAAACCAGGACTCTTACCTCTTGAATAGCTTAATTAAGAGTGTGCTTGCATCTGATGATATGCAGTATGCTTCTCAGCATCTTCAAAGCTTCATCTTCTAAAACGCATGACCCCAGTGCTCTCTAGACATCTCACAATCTACCTTCTCCATTCAATGTATAGATGACTTGCTTTAAAATGTTTAACTGACACTCATGTGCATGCACACAAATGAATTAAGGGTGGGGAAAAGATGATATACACTCAAATAGACCTCATTTGTAAGAGATGAAAAAACACGTGGTTATTACTGTGGTGAGTTTTTAAGCCTTCCTTTGGAGGGGTCATGGGGTGGAGGGAGTCCTTATTTCAGTGATAATCCTCCAGGATGAATCTCCCATGCTCTTAGCTCACTAGATTAGGCATTACTTCTTGTACAGGGGTCCCCCCCCACCCCCGGTTCTCCTGTCACCATTTTGGCTATTTGCATTTGGGCTATTGACACCTGATTTCCATGACCATGGGCCTGATTTTCAGCTATTCAAGGTTCCTGTGGACACATTTCACAATTCTGGAATCATTTCTTATGTCCTTTCAGGCATGGAGGCAACATGGAACCATGCTGGGTTACACACACACACACACACACACACACACACACACACACACACACACCAGTATTTGGAGGATTTTTCATTTTGTTGTTTTTACAAAATTCAAAGGGTTTGGGGGGCCAGAGCTGGAGAGTTCAAGTTACAGTTCTGTAGGCCTCTTATTTCTGCCTCCACCAATTTTTTGTTTTGGGGGGTGGTGGTGGTGATATTTAGCACTTTAAAATGTGCTGAGGAATCTAACCCCAAGGTTAGGGAGACAGCTAGTCTTGTGGTACCAAGCATGACTTGTCCCCTTAGCTAAGCAGGGTCTACCCTGGCTGCATATGAATTGGAGACTAGAAGTGTGAGCACTGTAAGATATTCCCCTCTTAGGGGATGGAGCCACTCTGGGAAGAGCAGAAGGTTCCAAGTTCCCTCCCTGGCAGCATCTCCAAGATAGGGCTGAGAGAGATTCGTGCCTGCAGCCTTGGAGAAGCTGCTGCCAGTCTGTGAAGACAATACTGAGCTAGATAGACCAAATGGTCTGACTCAGTATATGGCAGCTTCCTATGTTCCCATAGGCGCAAGGCTTCCAATATCACAGTTTTGGCATTCACAGTTGCAGGTGGGAGCCTAACCCCTGTGAAAAATGAGGGGCCCTTGTACGAAGATGGTTAGAGCCAAAGAAGAGCCCTGTTCAGACATTACATTGTATGTTAATTCAGGCATCTGTAAACATTTATTTATTTAACATATTTATATACTGCCCAAAACTTGCGTCTCTGGGCGGCTTACAGTTAAAATGATTTAAACATTAAAATCATTAACATTAAAACCATTAAAAATCCAACATTAAAAGTATTAAAACTATATGGACCAGGTCTCACGATCAGTGAGACCCGGTTCCTAGCGGTGATCGGGAAGTGCGGGCTAAGCCCGCTCTCCCTGCTCACGGGTGGGCAGGGAGCCCTGACTGGCCGGATCGGCCACCTACACGATGGCCGGCTCCAAGACGGAGCCAGCGGGGGCTGGGGAGCCCGGGGGCCATGTGGCCCCCAGAAGCCCCAGTATGCCCTGTACGAGCATGCAGGGCATACTGGGGAGACCCCCGAGCCGGGAGGCTACTCACGAGTAGCCGCGGAGCTGCGCTGTGGCTACTCACGAGCAGATAGCCCGGGTTTTCAGAGCGCTCTCTCTGCAAACCCGGGCTAAGGGGCGGGCTACAGGAGCGGGTTAGCCGCTCCAGAACCACCGGGCTCGGCTGTGAGCCCGGTGGTTCTGACGATCACAAAAATCGGGCTAGGATTTTCCTAGCCCGATTTTTGTGATTGTAAAAATAGCCCCTATGTCTAATTAAAAGCCTGGGTGAATAAATATGTCTTCAGTGCCATTTTAAATGTTGCCAGAGATGGGGAGGCTCTTACTTCAATATGTGTGGGTACAGGTCTCTCAAATGCAGGGAGCACATAGGAAGTGCACTCCTCTAAATGCACTCGGTATGGAGCATAATGTGTGGATAACAGTACCTGAATACATGCAGATCAGTACATGCGTACACTGCACACAGACAGTATGTGTGTTGAACAGAAGGCGTTTGGCTCCTGGCAGCACTTCAGGGGCATACCTGCCGAAGAAGCCCCACAGTTAGCGAGCGGGCCCTTAACCCTCTCTAACTGCTCATGTGTCAGCACCGGCTGCCTGCAGCTGGCACTGAGACACTGTGGGGCTTCCGGCTGGTGCTGGGAGGGGGGGGGCACAATGCACCACATACTCACGTGGTGCATTATGGGATTTCCAGGGGCCAGGATCCATTATTATTAGTATTAATTCAATTTCTATACCACCCTTCCAAAAACAGCTCAAGGCGGTTTACATAGAGAAATAATAAATAAATAAGATGGCTCCCTGTCCCCAAAGGGCTCACATTCTAAACAGAAACACAAGATAGACACCAGCAACAGTCACTGGAGGTACTGTGCTGGCTGCTGGGGGTGGATAGGGCCCGTTACTCTCCCCCTGCTAAATAAAGAGAATCACCATGTTAAAAAGGTGTCTCTTTGCCAGGGTAGCAGGGGATTATGGGATTCTCACCAGGGGCCTGCACCGCCGCCCTGCCTTGGGGCAGCCATGTGTCATGTGGGTACGTGATCCACGTTCCCAGGCTCTTCAAGTCGCTGGTCTGTGGGGAAGAGAAGGTTAACAAACCTTCGTTCCCGTCCATCTGTTCTGGCTCACAATCGTGAGGAAGGGCCCTAAGGCTTACATGTGACTTTGATCATATCGCTGGCCTTGGTGTGACCAGGGCCACTGAAATTAGCTGAATGCACTGCTTTTTACACTAGAATAAAGTAAAAGAATCATGTGACTTATATTTCATTTCTTGAACTTCTGTATAAGTGTAATCTACATAAAATGACTTTGCCCAGGCAATGATGGGCTGTACCTCCGTGTGTGTGTGTGTGTCTGTGTGTGTGTTTGTGTGTGTGTATATATGGGTATATAGATAGATACGTCTAGCAGAGAAGCAGGGTATCAATATATTCAATAAACTAACTCCCTCTTGTCTTTTCCTTGTTATCTTAGCCTTGGGTTGCAACATTTGTACGGCTCATATTTAGTTTGGCACCTAGGCCTACATGTCCCTGGGAATTTTGCCAGTCCTGGAGTTCAATATCAGCGAGTCTTGGGCCAAGGGAACAAACAGAAACATCGGTGAGGCAGGATGCAGGGAGAGAACGACCTGGAAGAACGACCTGCTGGCCTCCTCCCCGCTTCCAAAGCTTGCAATGGTTGGTTTTGAAAGGGGGCTGCCCCTCACCAGAGGCATGAGGCAAGGAATCATCCGGCACCTCACCTTTGGGGCTGCAATACCTGGGCCTTCCCTGGGCCTAGGTGCACACTCCTTTTTAATCGGCCCAGCCAAGCAAAGCTGAAATACCTCCGTGCCTAGCCATAGTTGGATTTTCAGAAGGCCTGAGCTGTTCATGCTACCTGTCCTGATCCAGATTAATCCAGGGACTGAAATAGATCACTAGTTAAGCTGTTCTCTGATAGGCCATAAGTGACTGCCTAGCGGCAGGAATATCAAACTGGGGTTGACTTGGTGGCTAGTTCAGGTTTCTCCTTCCTGATCAGTGAAGGCTTGTTGGCCAGCAAGGAAAATGGAAGCCCAAGGCCATTTTCTTTGCTGGCCAACAAGCCTTCACTGATTAACCTGTGTTCATTTTAAAAGTGAACCTGGATACAGGCCCTTCAAAGGCATGGTACAGATAGGAAGTGTGCTACTGTACCTGCATGCAACATAACACACGAATGTCCCTCCTAACTGGGCAAAGAGACACTTTTTTCACATGGTGATTCTCTTTATTTAGCGGGGGGTAACTTGGGGGAGTAACTGGCCCTATCCAGCCCTAGCGCAGTACCTCCAGTGACTGTTGCTGGTGTCTATCTTAGGTTTCTTTTTAGATTGTGAGCCCTTTGGGGACAGGGAGCCATCTTTCTCTGTCTATCTATCTATCTATCTATCTATCTATCTATCTATCTATCTAGTTATTTATTTATTTATTTATTTATTTATTTATTTATTTATCAATCAATCAATCAATCAATCAATTAATTCTCTATGTAAACCGCTTTGGAACCTTTTGTTGAAAAGCAGCATATAGATATTGTTGATGATGATGACTGTACCTGTACAGTTAAGTTCAGAACTGTACTCATGTACATTGTATACTCATTAAGGATGCCCGCACACGCACCTGAACCCAGGCAAGGGTAGCCCAGCCTGGGTTAGGCGGCATGTGTGAAGCACCGGGAGCGAGGTGGCTCCCAGTGCTGCAGTGATGTGGTGGAGGGAGACGCTGGGGAGGGGAGGACTTGCGGAGGGGAAGATATGGCTGCTCATCTGCCGGGGAAAGCAGGTGATCTCCTGCCTTCCCCACAGCCCACCCACCCCGGTGAGGTTGTGTGCATGACCTCGTTGCATGAGTGTTGAACATAACGTGTGTGAATGGGCTTCAGGTGATGATTGAAAGCAGACCTGCAAACCCGGAATGTTTAAGCAGAGGGGCTCAAACTGTGGGCCTCCATCATCCCTGGCTACTGGGCATTGTGGCAAGGGGTGATGGGAGCTGTAGTTCAACAGTAGTCAGAGGGCTTCAATTGAGACTGTTGGTTTAAGGCTTGATATATGGTGAAAAATATTGGGGGAGGTGGAGGTAGTGGGGGACCTCCAGGACCAGCCAGACCTCTGATCCTCTAGCATCAGCCAGACTGGGCAATCCTAATAGGAGTGTGCCTGTAAGCCCCATTTCTGCTATAACGTGTCCTTTAACTCTGCCTCCCTGTTTGTCACCATTACCAGTGTGAAGAGACAAGGGATTTTACAATCCCCCCTCTGTCGCCATGTACAGCTTTACAAAGGCTGAGGAAGTCCTGCCCTCGCTGTGTCAATCAGCGGGGATCGTCTGAAGTGCGAAGAGCCCTCAGCATGTTGATGGTCGCTTCTGCCATGGTGAGCCTGCCTCGATCCAGTCTCGCAATCATGGAAGTGGCCACCATCATGCACAGGGCTCTTCCCTCGTCAGAAAAACCCCGCTATCAGTGTGAGTGGCCGGGCATGATGCTGGTCGACACAACAAAGCTGGGACTTCTTCTGGCTTTGCCCCGCTGTACATGGCTACAGAGGGGGATTTTTAGAACATCTGGACGAGGATGGCGATTCTTCTTGTGATTGGAACCCTGGGGTGCCGCAGCATTGTACTCACGGCTTTTTGTTACAAGAGTGTTTTCAGGAGCACTTTAACTGTTTAACTATTGACTCAACATCTGAACTGGACTTAGATGACAAAACAAACAAACAAACTTGCAGTCTTTCCTCTACTCTCTCCAAAGGATTAGCAAAATAAAGGACCGCAAAACCTAATCACTTAGATTAGCTGAGTTTTCAGAGGGAAAGTTTAATCAACTAAAAGGTGCTTTGATCAACTGTCGGATCAAATACTCTCTCTCTCTCTCCATATAATTTTAAATAGAAGTCCATCTACAAAACTGCAGATGGCAAGCGGCAATACAGATAGAGTGAAAGAGCTTCCTTTGGTTATTGGGTCAAGAGGCAATCCAAGGAAGAGTTTCTGGCATTGATTACTTTTCTCTGCCCTCACCCCACCCTGAGAAGCTCCCCTCTGTGGTTTCCCGGCAATGTGCACAAGCCCTCAGTTCCTCTGGCTGTTTGGACTTGCGCCAGCTTCCATCGAGGCAGAACAAACTTTTCGCTACTGGAAAGTGAAGGACCACATCATCCTTATGTTCCACATTGCAAGAATGTGCATGTAACTGCTTTGCATTGAAAGTCAAATTTCAAAGGGTTCAGAGGTCCCTGGAGGTCTTCAAGTCCAACTCCCAGCTCAGTGCAGGAAACGGCTACAGCATCTCTGGCAGATGGCCATCCAGTCTCTGCTTGAAAACCTCTAGAGAAGGAGAGCCTACAACTTTTCAAGGCAAACTGTTCCACAGTTGTTCAATGTTAGGAAGCTGCCATATACCGAGTCAGACCATTGGAGAGGAGAGCTGGTCTTGTGGTAGCAAGCATGACTTGCCCTCTTAGCTAAGCAGGGTCCACCCTGGTTGCATCTGAATGGGAGACTTGATGTGTGAGCACTGCAAGATCTTCCCTTCAGGGGATGGAGCTGCTCTGGGAAGAGCAGGAGGTTCCAAGTTCCCTCCCTGGCAGCATCTCCAAGATAGGGCTGAGAGAGATTCCTGCCTGCAACCTTGGAGAAGCTGCTGCCAGTCTGTGTAGACAATACTGAGCTAGATAGACCAATGGTCTGACTCAGTATATGGCAGCTTCCTATGTCCATCTAGCTCAGTATGATCTGCACAGACTGGTAGCGGCTTCTCCAGGGTTACAGGCAGAAGTCTCTCCCAGCCCTATGTGGAGTTGCTGCCATGGAGGGAACTTGGAACCCTTAGCATGCAAGCAGGCTTTTTCCCAGAGCCGCCGCATCCCCTAAGGGGGGGATATCTTACAGTGCTCAAACATGAAATCTCCCATTCAAATGCAACCAGGGCAAACCCTGCATAACAAAGGGAACAATTCATGTATGCTACCACAGGACCAGCTCTTGTTTGTCTTGTCCGGGGCATAACTATAATAGGGCAAGGGGAGACAGTGGTCTGGGGGCCCACTGCTTTGGGGGGCCCCCCAGAGGCAAGTCACATGACTGACTCCCCCAGCCACGCTTCCACCCGGACCTCCTTCAGTTGTATTCATCCTCCGAAACTGATGTGAGTGTTAAGACCTGGAGCTATCAGAACAGCATGTCTTTCTCTAGTACCATTAAATGCCTTGCACCATCCACAGTTTACAAAACCTTTAAAAAAATAATTTTTAAAATCTTGTCTCTGTGCCCACTCCAACCTTGCTACACCCCGGGGTCTTGTTACTGTTACGGTCAGGGCATTCCTCCTAATGTCTGGCCTGGAACTTCTTTCTTGCATTTTCCACCCCTTCGTTCTGCTCCTGCCTCAGGAGCCACAGAGGACAAGTCTGCTCTTCTTCCTATGCCTCAGCTCTTCAGATGTTTGAAGATGGCTGTCCTATCCCTGCCTTCCTCTTCTCCTCTCCAGGCTCAACATACCCAGCTCCCTCAACCATTCCTCATACGACTTCCCACACATTCTTGGCTCATTTCCATGGTGAAGCTCATTTCCGTGTGTGTGTGTGTGTGTTTGTGTGTGTGTGTTTGTGTGTTTGTAATAGGACATGGGCATCGTTAGGGTTAGGGTCAGAGGCGTATCTAGGGAAAATAGCGCCTAGGGCAAGCACTGAAATTGCGCCCCTGTCCGAACATCTGATACCCATTTTTCAGACAACTTTACCATAATATCAGCTCAAAAATACAAGTCAAGATCGTTAATCTTTTAATCTTTCAAAAACTATTTAGCAGTGGACGCAGCCAGACCAAAAAATGCTGGAAAACTAGAAATTTAAGTATGCTGGGGCTTATGAAATACCCAAATACTATGTGGAGGTGTACTTGGAAAACTAAATATAAGTGTCTGTCTAATTCTTTACTATACATTGTAGCATCACTATTACATAAGTTTTAAAAATAAATGGAGAATTTGACTTTTCCCAGATACTCTGAAAATAATTAAAGGATATGCAGAGTAAACTGTATCACTGCTTGGAATATATTCTGGTATTTCAGAAAGACAGTTAAAATGAGAGAAAGAGAGCAAAAAACTCCCAGTGGGCCTTAATACTAAGGATTTCACACTGATTCAAAGACAAACTAACGATTAATAGCCATATTATTAAGACATCACATTTAACTCACTTACCACAGGAAGCAAAGTAAGAGCAAATGAATACAGTCCTAGCTCATAAGCTTCAGCGCAGTATTCACAAGCCCTGATTCTCTGTACATAGTGCCAAACTGAATATGTGTACAGTGACTTATATTATATTAAATTAAATTTTTAAAAAATCTGTAGCCCCTTCGGGGGGCTTCCTAAAGGCTGGGGGGGGGTCCTGCAAAGGTTCCCCTCCCCCCACTGGCCTCTAGGGCCTCGCAGGGACCATTTGAGCATGTGCGGTGGCCATTTTTAAAACTATTTTTATTTAAAAATTGGCCACTGAAAACAAAATGGCCACTGTGCATGCTCAAATGGCTTCTGTGAGGCCTGGCATTTTGTTTTCAGTGGCCATTTAAAAATAATTTTTTAATTTTAAAAAATGGCGCCCCCCTTCAAGTGGCGCTCGGGGCACGTGCCCTGCCTGCCCTACCCTAGATATGCCCCTGGTTAGGGTTAGGAAACAAGATTATTTAGAAAACAAGAATTTTGGGGGTTGGGTTTAGGCCCAATGAATTGCTCACCCCTAAATCTCATCAGCCTCCTCCTTCCTCCCTGAAAGGAAATGCAGCAGTGGTGGCACCTGCCGAGAGAGAGCGAGAGAGAGAGCGAGAGCGAGAGCGAGCGCTGCTGGCCTCACTTAGCTCCTTGCTGTTTCTGCTTCCAACTTCACAAGTGTTGGATTATATTTATTTTTATTTATTTATTTTTTACATGTATATCCTGCTCTTCCTCCAAGGAGCCCAGTGCGGTGTACTACATACTTGAGTTTCTCCTCACAACAACCCTGTGAAGTAGGTTAGGCTGAGAGAGAAGTGACTGGCCCAGAGTCACCCAGCTAGTCTCATGGCTGAATGGGGATTTGAACTCGGGTCTCCCCAGTCCTAGTCCAGCACTCTAACCACGACAGCACACAAATATTTGATACTTTTAAAACATATGGAGGCTGTTTCCCTGCTCAGCCTAATCCAGTCTAGGGACGCCCAGCCTGGCGTAGGCTCGACATCGGGCCCGATCATGGCAGGGCAGCACTGCCTAGTCAGGCTTTCAGACCCGGCTTTTAGCCTCAGTTAAAAGCGCAAGCGTAGCGTGCTGTCAACCCCACCTCGAGCACGCCCTTAACCCCGACTCTGGAAGCATGTGTTCACTCGGGCTGCATTCAGCCGCGGTGTAGACAGAGACAGGCACCTGGAGCGGCCATCGCCTGGAAGAGTCCCCCACTGCACTTTGCACGTCACGCAGTGCATTGCAGGATCCCGGCCTTCAGAGCCCTGCACTGCGTGACGCATCCGGGGGCACAGTCCGCGCTCCCAGCAACATTGGCTTTCTTGTCTGGGGGAAAGTGAGTTGGCCCAGCCCACCCGCCCATGAAGTCGTGTGAATCGCCCCATGGAGTTTATGGTTGAGGGGCTTTATGGCTGAGTATAACAATCAAAAGTGAGACTGCAGGCTTGGGTCCTGGACCTTTTAAGAACCTAGCAATGCCACCGATGGATACTACTGCATGGACTTCTATGGAAGGGTACACATGGTCCATACCCTTAACTCCCCTTGTTTGCTAGGGCAGAGGTGGGCAAACGTGGCCCTCCAGCTGTTGCTGAACTACAACTCCCATCATCCCTCACTGTTAGCCACTGTGGCAGGGGGTGATGGGCTCCCCAACTCCAGGATCATGTGTTCACTTGGGCTGCATTCAGCCCGAGTGGACACAGAGACAGGCACCTAGAGCACCCATCTCCTGGAGGGGTCCCCCAATGCACTTTGCACATTACACAGTGCAAAGTGCATACAACAGCTAGATGGCCAAGTTTGCCCACCCCTGTACAGGGACTGATGGTCCCTGATTTTATTTATTTATTTAGGAACTCTATTCCTTGTAAAACATCATCCCTATTTTTCTTTTTAATCTTTTTTTGGTGGGGGGCAAAATAGTGAATGAGCGCACAGGCACAGGCACACACTCACAGGGGCAATTGAGGGTGATTAAGGGGCGGTTCTGCACTAATCCTCCAGCTGCTGATCGGGGAAGCAATAAAAGCAACTGAATCTGCAAACAGGAATTTTTCAATAAGCATCAGAAAGGATCTTTTCTAAATGGAACTTACTTGCAGTAGATATTATAGAAGGATCTTGGCTGGATAATGTTACACTATATTAAGTGTTGTACAGTGCCTCATGTTAATTTCAGCTAACTGTGGAGAAGCCATCCCTTGATAACACCACAGAGCAGACCATAGTTGGAAACCTCAGAGCGAAACCTCGCTTTTTCTGGGTCCATCAAGAGGTTTTGGGCAATCTGTATAATAGACAGTGAGAATGGAACTGCAGAGTATCATATCTGAAACCACTAGCCTCAGGGGGAGGGACTGAAATTCAAGTTTCTGTTCCTGAAAATACCATGTTTCTATTACACATGCTGCCAACCCAATGTTCATCTGAAGAATGACATCTGTCAAGATGTCTGTGTACCTGCAGAAAGTACAATTGCTTTTTTCTTTAAAGCAAAAAGAAAAGAAAATCCTCACTGCAAGATGGAAATAGTAAGCGTACAACTGTGAAGCTAACCAAGCTGCCGTCAGAGGCACCCAACATTGCTAGCTTTGGGTGGTAGCTGCAGACGCAAATGGAAGCACTGTAAAAAATGCTTACTGTTCAGTGCTACAAAAGCATATGGTTAAGGGCAAAAGTATCCCTGTAATTTGGGGATTTTTTGCTCTGATGGCTTTTAAAGTCATGGGCTTTAACCAAGACTTGCAGGTGGCATCTGTTCAGAGATGTGGGAATGTGCAATGTGGATGGATAATTTTTTCTCAAGAAAAGACCTGAGTTTCTGAAGGCCATTCTGCATATTACCCTTCTTGGGTTTTTGTGGTGGTGGTGGTGGTGGTTGTTAAATGGGCTACAGGAAATGTGGCTTTTGGTAAAACTCAGAATTGCTTGGGCTGGACTCAGATGCCCAGTGCTGTGCACGAGTATATAGGAACATGAGAACAGCCCTGCTGGATCAGGCCCAGGGCCATTCTAGTGCAGCATCCTTGTTTCCCACAGTGGCCTATCCGATGCCTTTGGGAGGCCCACAGGCAAGAGATGAAGGGGTGCCCTCTCTCCTGCTGCTGCTCCCCTGCAATTGGTATTTAGAGGCATCTTACGTCTGAGGTTGGAGGTGGCCTATAGTGTGGGAGCCATTGATAGACTTGTCACCAGTGAATTCATCCAAGCCCCTCTTAAAGCCAATCAGACTGGTGGCTAGTGGTGTGCCCGAACCGGTCCGGCGGCCATTCCAAAGAATGGCCGAACTGCCGGACCGGTTCGGACTGGGCTGGTTCGGGTCCGGGTGGGGGGTATATCTTTAAGGGCGGGGAGGGCTTGCTTAGCCCTCCCGCCTCCTTGCCCCCGCCAGCGCCCGTATTTAACATTATAGGGGCGCTGGAAACCAGCCGCCCCCACCGCCACCGCCACCGCCGCCGCCGCGAAATCACTCTTAAAAACATCCAGCCCTCCCTCCCTCCCAGCTAGCTGCCCGCCCGCCCCCCCCCCCACCCACCCACCCAGTCGCTCACCCCGGTCGGTAGATACTAAGCGAGAGGAGCTCCGGCACAGAGCTCCTCTCGCTAGGAAGGCCTCCGGGAGAATGGTGGCTTGCGCGCGCATGCGCGCGCCGCAAACCACGCCGTTCTCCGGAGGCCCGGTCTACCCGCCGGGAAAGGGCCGGGTAGACCGGGCCTCCGATCGCTGGGTAGACTGGGCCTCCCAAGCAATTCTGAGTTTTACCAAAAGCCACATCGCTGGGTAGACCGGCGGGTAGACCGGGCCTCCGGAGAACGGCGTGGTTTGCGGCGCGCGCATGCGCGCGCAAGCCACCATTCTCCCGGAGGCCTTCCTAGCGAGAGGAGCTCTGTGCCGGAGCTCCTCTCGCTTAGTATCTACCGACCGGGGTGAGCGACTGGGTGGGTGGGTGGGGGGGGGGGGCGGGCGGGCAGCTAGCTGGGAGGGAGGGAGGGCTGGATGTTTTTAAGAGTGATTTCGCGGCGGCGGCGGTGGCGGCGGCGGGGGGGGGGCGGCTGGTTTCCAGCGCCCCTATAATGTTAAATACGGGCGCTGGCGGGGGCAAGGAGGCGGGAGGGCTAAGCAAGCCCTCCCCGCCCTAAAAACAAGGCCCCCCTTCGGTGCCGGTCCGGACTTCTCCGGACCGTGCACATCCCTACTGGTGGCTGTTTCATGTGGTGGCCCACCAGAACAATAAGTTAGAGCATCTCCTTGGGCAGTGCATGATTTCTGAGCTGTGGAGGGACCCAGTCTCACAGGTTGGCTTTTCTCAACAGGAAATGCTATTAAAGCTTCCTGTTCAGGTGGGGTTGCCTGGGCAATGGTGGTCTTTCCTGGCTCTGGCTCGGTCTCTTGACTTGATTCAGCAGGTGCCTATGGCTCAGCTCTGACAAGCTCACCTGTTGTGGTAATAGTGGTCTGTGTGGATGCTTTGTTTTTGGAACACATCTCAGTGCTCAAGGGAGATATCGGTATGAATTTAGGTGTGCATGTTCAGGACGCCATCTTATGTTTCAAACTGAAAAAGCAGCTCAGCCCTCACACTCATGTTCAAGGGGGCTAGGGAAGATGTAAAATACCATCTGGAGGTGAAGTGCCTCTTCAGCATTGTGCTTTGCCTGTATTTGAGAGTACCGTTTGTGTGTCTGACTCCAGTTTATGGCTAACACATCAAGTCTGATGCTGCAGTAGTGCAAAGATGTTGCACTAGCGTTCTGCAAAGCTGAGAACGTGCCTTCCAGATTAGTGTTGTTCTGGCGCAAGTAACATGGTGCACTTGTGAAGCCTGTGACGTGCCTCCTGCTGTGACATCTCTTCCTCAGCCCATGTATGTTGCAGGGTATGATGCAAACCTATCCTCTATCCTTGCTGCACATGTTCAGTGCTTGCATGAGCCTACAAAACTACAAAAGATGTTCAGCTTTGAGCATCCAAACAGCTATATGACCTTCTCATGTCATTGGATCTTTTTCCATTGTACTAGTGCAGTGTTAGTCTGGATGTCAGCCTAATACTTCTGGCAGCAAGCTGAAAACATGCTTTATTGTCCCAGCCCTCTCTGTTCCACATCCGTTGTTGTTTTAGCTGCTCTTTGTCACCTTTTAGTGTTAGAGCTGTTTAGTTGAGTTATTAGACCAGTTGTTCTTGCATATCTGTACCCAGCCTGCTGCCCTCACTAAGCCTCTCATCAGCCCGATCTCTGCCTCTTCATCTGCCATCTTCAAAACATGCCAAATTATTCCATACTGAAAAGACAACATTATGTCATGCAATGTTGCTTTAACGATCGCTGACAGATTGCCTGAGCTCATGATGTCCATTTTGCGCCCTTGTCCAGTGTTGGCCCAGGGCAAGTGTGTCCTTCTCATCTTATCCTTAATGACCATATTGACTGCAGCCATGCAATCGTGACTTGTGCACATACATATATCAGATGGGTCTCTGAGGAAGATTTAATATAAGCCTTGCAGATGCATATTTAAAACAGTTTCCACGGGAAATGCAAGCTTACAAACTCTGGAAACCACCGAAACTTTCAAACTCTGCAGCTCTGCAAAGAGATGGCATCTCCTCGATGTCAAAACTTGGTTCCCTGGCTCTCCCCCCCCCGCCTGCTTTGTATCTAAAGAGCTATTTGACAATCGTACTTCCACCAAGATGGAAATTCTCTGTCTTCCTTTTTTATTAGGCTGCTGTCGCATCCACTTGTGAATACTAAAACCTTTCTGCTATACAGCTGTCAGAATCAATTTGCTGATATCCCTTCCTTGCTGCTGCCATCCTCTCCTCACTCCAATTCTCCTCCTCCTCCGCCCCGTCTTCCTGATGGATTGCTACTTCTGGGCAGCCACAGAGTGGCTTTGCAGTATCAGTGTGATCTTCTAGGCATCAAAAGCATCTGTGATCGCTGTGCTTTCATGTGGCTTGTTTCTTCTACTGCATGTGTTCAGTTGCTGCAGCAACAACAAATTGAACAGAAGCTTCTGTTTACTCTAACATATTCCTTTGCTGAGCAGAAGTTGGACCGGAGCAGTGATCTTCAGTAATTTTCAAGGAAGACCCACTTTAGCAAAAAGCATTCAATGGGCTGGTTGAGATTTATTCATTCATTCATTCATTCATTCATTACATTACATTTATAAACCACGTAACACCTGAATCTCAAGGCAGTGCACACATCTTAAAACGATAAATAAAACCAAATTTAAACAATTTAAAAACCACATGATAGTTTTAACAAAAGCATTTTAAAAGATTGTTTAGCAGAAGGCCTGAGAAAATAAGTGTGTCTGCAGTGATTTTTTTTTTGGAAAGCAGACAGAAATGGAGAAGCTCTTATATCAACAGGGAGCACATTCCAAATCCCAGGGACAGAGAAGGCCCATATTGCCACCAAACGGGTCGGTGGCAGCCGTAACCGAATGTCCCCAGATGATCTTAATAGGCAGGAGGGTTCATGACAAAGAAGGTGCTTAAAAACCCTGGACCCAAGGCGTTAAGGGCTTTATACGTAATAATGAGCACTCTGTATTTTGCTTGGAAAAAATGGGCCGCTGGTGCAGTTATTTTAAAATTGGTGTTATATGGTCTTGTCAGGACACCCCAGAGACCAATCTGGGTCCCTAAACCCAGATGAACCTCAGCCTGCTGCCACTGTTACACACAATAAGGCTAGAGCCTCGTCATGAATGTGCTTGCCGCAACGTCACTCAAGGCCATGCCAATGTGTTCTGAACATGTCCTTTGCTCAGGTGTAAGGTGTGATAATCCAAATCGCCCTTCTACACGCGCTGCAAAACTGTGAGCCACGTCTTGAGTTGCTGACTGTGCAGGGGGCCATCTCAGCGGTGTAGGGAAGGCACAGGCAGCTTGTGTTCTCATGGGCAGCCCACCCTCCCCACACACAGCAGTGGCGGTGGTGTGCTCCCTGACCCAGAAGCCTGCAGGGAGGCGGCCCTATCCCTGCTGCTTAGCTGGCCTCTGCACATGCACAGAGTGGCCGGCTGCGTGATTGGCATGGCAGCCAAGTGTCATGCTGACTGCTCAGCTGGCCTCTGTGCATGCACAGAGGCCATTTGAGAAATGAATGAGAAGAAATGAATGAGAAGGCCCCAGAGGCAGGGCAGCAGAGGTTTTTGGGACCTGTGCGCCCTATTAGAGCTCTGCCCCTGGGCTCTCTGCTCCCAAGTAAGGGATGTTTCTAAGTAAAGGGCCAGGGAGTAAAAGGTCCACACTCCTGCTGCCACTTTTGGGTCACCCCTGTGTTGCAATACTCTCTCTTACACAGTTGACTGCACATTTGACTGCTATGTGCTGTGCTATGCAGACTTTTGGTTGGGAGTAAGATATTTTGAGTTCTTGCTTTCGCAAGTCTGCAGTAAGGAAGTGCCTTTCCTCTAAAAGGTCCTGTCCCAGGACTTCCTGCCCCCTTTGTCAGCTATTTCCTCTTCTGGATCCTGAATTTTTCTACTCTCCATTACATTATTTATGATAGGCAGCCAGTTGACCATAGTTGACTTATCAGTTGACCAGCTGTCCCAACCTTAGGATAGAACAACATATCTTATTTTGCCTGGGGGTGAAATCATTGCTCATTATCTAATTGCATCCGGCACCTTTGAGCCCCTGACTGACCTAATTCTGTATACTTTCCACATTCTGTTGAAGTGCCGTATTCACCTGAATCAAAGATGACTCTGAATTAAAGGGACTCTGAAATTAAGATGGCCCTCTGATTTCCAAAAACCTGGAAAAAACCTAGTCTTGGATTCAGGTAAATACATTATTAAGAGAGCTCCTCTTAACCAGTCGCCCGACTACCATATAGAATATGCTTTTTATTTCTTCCCTTTTTAAACTTCTGAAGTTATTACATTGCTTCTTTTTATATGTTGAGAAGTCCATTTCAAGAAACATCGTTTGTGTTGACCTGAGAAGCTTCTGATTTTTGTGCAAAATGCAGTTGGACAGCATTGTCCCTCCCTGATGTTTCAACCACGTCATTTATCTATCTGGCATCAGATGTTTATTGGAAAAATAAACCAGAAGTGGACTCCTTGGATGTTTTGCAAAGTCAGATAAAACCCCAAACAACTGCCACGTTGACAAAATATAGTTTAAAAGTACACACATTTTAAATTCTGCTGAGATGTAGCTTCTGTTCAAAGGCTCAGTGCTGAATTTGATTCTAATTTTTAGAGTTTGGGCTATAAAACTCCTGGGAATTTGGTAGAGTTAGCTGGATCTCCTCTCCACCCGTCTCACTGGTGTAAGTGCCTATATTTCCACTGCTCCCTAACAACTCTAAATGGTCAGCAAAGCCAGTTATTCCTCTATCGTAAGTTGAATACCCCTGCTAACTTGACAAAGAGGAACCTTTTAACGTGGTGATTCTCTTTATTTAGCAGGGGGAGAGTAACTGGCCCTATCCACACCCAGCACTGTGCCTCCACTGACTGTTGCTGGTGTCTATCTTATGTTTCTTTTTAGACTGTGAGCCCTTCGGGGACAGGGTTCCATCTTATTTGTTTGTTATTTCTCCGTGTAAACCGCCCTGAGCCATTTTTGGAAGGGCGGTATAGAAATCGAATGAATGAATGAATGAATGAATGAATGAAAGAAAGAATGAATGAGTTCCAATTCCTCAGCACTTTTGCTTTGTCTCAGTAGTCCTCAATTAGTATTAGTATTAGTATTTCAGTTTCTATACCGCCCTTCCAAAAATGGCTCAGGGCGGTTTACACGGAGAAATAACAAATAAATAAGATGGCTCCCTGTCCCCAAAGGGCTCACAATCTAAAAAGAAACATAAGACACACACCAGCAACAGTCACTGGGGGTACTGTGCTGGGGGTGGATAGGGCCAGTTACTCTCCCCCTGCTAAATAAAGAGAATCACCACGTTAAAAAGTGCCTCTTTGCCAAGTTAGCAGGGTTCCTTTGCACCCAAACCCCAAATAAGACAAGACACACACAAGTGGAGTAAACTAGGACCACATTATTAATAAACACAAATTAACTTGCAACAGGATTCTTAACTAACCAGAGTGTGGGTACTCCTCCCCATCTGAAACAGTCTCCTAAAGAGGACTGTTCACCACACAAGGGTGAAACAGCCGGGTGTTGAAGCTGTCCCGAGTCCCAAGTCTTAACTCCTGACATCCTCTTGCCACGTGGCTTTCTCACATCAACAGGAGGGCTACTTGACCTACCACAACCCAAGCCGCAAAACTCTGAGTTGGTGAGCAAAGCAACCCCTCAAAAAGGGGCCATTCCTAACCCTCCAGGCCACAAAACCCTGAAGGACTTCCATGGTAACCCCCCTCACCTCAATGGCCCTCCGGCTGAACACCGATAGGTAACCCTACTTACCCACACCCGCACTCTCCAGCCATAGTGACCAAATCAACCCTCACAACAGCACCACCCCTGAACACAGCCCATAAGAACTCAGTGAGAAGTAGGCAAAAATGGCCATACCCAGCGCCAATCAGGTGCAGCCCCCCAAATTCCTTTTTGGCCCCAATGATGACCAGCTATCCACTGAGAATTGATGTGGGTGAGTGGGTGCTGTTCTGCAGAGCAAATCTGCAGGGAGGAAGAGAGACCGGTCTGCTTCTCCCTCTGATTTGCCAAGCACAGTCACATGCTTGGCCTAACAAGATGGCAGCCTTGCGTGTCTTGCCCACCAAAGTTGGACACAACCTTGCTCCTCGCCTAACTGTGCAGGTATGGCCATGGGGAGTGGCATAGCAGCTACTACCTGGAGGTGTTTATATCTGTAATGTCCTATTCACACTAGGTCTATGGAGGGCAGAGTTGGACTCAACTACCTGATAGTGCCTGACACAATCAGATCTGATACAAGGGTGCTTGATGCGTCCCGTATCGGACTCGATCAGTGTGGGGTTTGAGCCTTATGTGCCAGCAGCACACGTTATTCTTTCTTTTTCAACTTTGTAAAAGCTACTGCCTTGATAGACAACAGCAGTGGCATTCTAAATTGCCAGTTTCCTCCCTAGAAGCCAGACCATAATTCTCCAGGGAAGGAAGCAACGTAATGACTGGTACATTAATGGTCTGTCCAGTGGGGGTATACTGGGGAAAGGACACAACATCATGGCACTACTTCCTTCCCTGGAGCATTATGGTTTGGCTGCTGGGGAGGAAAGTGCTGATTTAAAATGCTGCCACTTATCAAGACAGCAGCTTTTTGAAAGTCGAAGTAAGGAGGAGATCCAACTGTGCTGCTGATAGGTATGGCCTGAGACAAACCACGCATTGCTATTGACTCTGTTCCACACAGGTATCCCTGCAATGCATCTGCAAACCCATGCGTTCAATCAGAATCGAATTTGATACAATTCCAATCATTGCAGTGATGCTGCACAGTCCTAATTCATACTGCCGATTGATGTGGCAGCCATCAATTAATTTTTAGATTGTGAGCCCTTTGGGGACAGGGAGCCACTTTATTTATTTATTTATTTATTTATTTATTTTCATCGTGCCCCCTTTTTTTCCACTCCTGCCCTTTTTTTAACCCAAGCCTTCTCAGGTTTTTAATTTAAAAATACTGTTTGTTAGTTTTATGGTTTTTAAATTGTTTTAGCTTTTATATGTGTTATATGTTGAACTGTTTTAACTTTTATATGTGTTTTAATTGTTGTTAGCCGCCCAGACACGTAAGTTTGGGTGGGCTATAAATTTAATAAGTAAGTAAATAAATAAATATTCATAGATATTTATGAACCAGCCCTATTCCCTTTCTGGCTATTTGTTTTGTTTTGTTTTGTTTATTTTGCGTAAAGGGACCACTGATCTGTTTTCTATGGGCTGTTCTCCTACAAAGCGAACTTTGTGTCAAGTCCTAAAAATCTTTCATCAAACTACCTCTGCAACACTCTTTTTGATGTGGAGGAGGTGACTTGGTTTGTTTTTTTTGTTTTGCACTGAGGTAGATTATTTTATTTGATATGCCCTACCTCCCATAGGAAATGTGTGTTTTTCAGTATAGGTCTCTCTTCCTACTCTAATTTCCTCACTGAATAAATGAAGTGCTCATTTGAATTCACAGTAAAAGCCTCCTTTACTTTGAAGTTATCTTGGACTTCACAGGTGTAAAAGTGTGTGTTCTCTAGTCAATTGGATGCATGTAATTCCCTATAGCTCGAGTGAAGAACTCTGCAGGTGTCTCAAAGGAAAATGGACCCCCTGACATACATCACAAAACTGTGGACTATAATTTGAGGCAGCTGGCAGTCTCCCCTGACAAGAAGACAAGAGCTAGTAGGAGGAATTAATTATCATATTCTTAGAGTTGAGAGTCCACTGACACACAAGCTGAAATAAATCTTGAAGGAAGCTGAAATGCTTCAGTTTTAAAAGCTGATGGAATAGTGCCCACTGTTAGCGGGTGTCAGGTTTGAACAGTACAAGGTGTGTTTTCCAACAGTGTTGGTCCAGATTTCCCCCACTCCCACCATTCCACACACCCCCACACACCTTTTCTCAGGCAGTGAAAATGAAGATGGGAAGTTTGGTGTGTGTGTGTGTGTGTGTGTGTGTGTGTGTGTGTGTGTGTGTGTGTTGCAGGGTGGAGTCACAACACTTCTGAAAATTTTCCGGGTTGGGGGTCTCCTAAACACTTTTTTTCCAAGTTGAGGGCAAAGGCAGCAATCCAGTACCTCCCTCCCTGGGACTATGCCCCACTTAATTCAATGGTAACTGGTTTAATCTGAGGGTGGGGACTGCCCCCCTCTTGCCCCACCTCACAACACCTTTCTTATGAGGCAAGGCTACAACACCTTTTAGAAAAAAGACGACTGCAGGGAGACATGATAGAGGTCTATAAAATCATGCACGGTGTGGAGAAAGTGGATAGAGAGAAATTCTTCTCCCTCTTTCATAACACTAGAACCAGGGGTCATCCCATGAAATTGATTGCCAGGAAATCTAGGACCAACAAACGGAAGTACCTTTTCACACAATGCATAATCCACCTGTGGAATTCTCTGCCAGAAGATGTGGTGACAGCGAACATCCTGGATGGCTTGAAGAGGGGTTTGAATAACTTTATGGAGGAGAGGTCTATCAACGGCTACTAGTCGGAGGGCTACAGGCCACCTCCAGCCTCAGAGGCAGAATGCCTCTGAGTACTTGTTGCAGGGGAGTAACAGCAGGAGAAAGGGCATGCCCTCAACTTCTGCCTGTAGGCTTTCCATAGGCATCTGGTGGGCCACTGTGCGAAACAGGATGCTGGACTAGATGGGCCTTTTGGGGCCTGATCCAGCAGGGCTGTTCTTATGTTTTTAAGTTATGTTCTAACACCACATATTTATATACTGCTTTTCTACAAAATTTCCCAAAGCAGTTTACATGGATATCAGTCAATAAATAAAATGGCTCCCTGTCCCCAAAGGGCTCACAAACTTAAAAAAAGAAAGAAAAAAGCATAAGATAGAGACCAGCAACAGCCACTGGAGGGATGCTGTGCTGGAGATGGATAGGGCCGTGGTTGGGGAACAGGCTTGTTGAGATTCCACTTCTCTCCAGAACACTCATTGCCTGCGGGTAACCCCTGTGAGGGCCCCTCGAAGCCAACAAGGAGTATCTCCTGTGTAGCGAAGTAGCAGGAAGAACTGCAAGGAGAAAAAGGCCTCAGTGCTGCACAAACCTGGCATTTAGCCCACATTTAGCCTGGCATAGAAGCCACACGAGCATTTAGCCCTCTTTTGGGGTGCCCTATCACCCTACCGAAAGGGAAGCAGAATACTGACACCTGTGTTTGCATGCATGCTTTCATAGACATATTTAACTTCCTCTCTTTGTTCTCAAATGTTTCCTTCTCTACTTGCATTAAAAAAAGAATGGAGTCCTTCTCTTTGCTGGGGAAAGGAACTGGAGACGTGGAACTGTATAAAGCCAAACACAACAATCCTATTGGTTTTTAATCTCTCGTGATGGATTTCATGTGTAAATTTCTGCACATGCTACACACCCAACCAGAGCTTGGATTTGGCAAGAATTGACAGTTCCTATGTGTGATATGGATGGGGGGAAAGGCACAGAGAGACTGTGCAAACTTCTAAGTTACACCCAGTTGGGTCATCCATGAAAAAGTGCCAGGCAAAATAAGGTGATTGTTTTTTAACATTGAGGAATGCCAGTTGTCAGCCAGGTACTCTGGAGAGCAGAGCAGAGAGCCTGCAATTAAGCACCTCATCCTTCAGATGTTTCTCTTTCTGTGATTCCAAATAGCAGTATTTTATGAAATTAAGTGGGAGCAGGTTCTGAACAGATAGGGGGAACAATTTATTCAGTGCTCAATGAATGGATAGAATTCAGTATTGCAACCGATGACAATGGCCACTAGTTTCATGAGTTTAGGTTCAAAACATTTTTTTTTTTTTGGCAGTGAGGTGTCACTCTGGGATCATAGCTTGAAGTTTGTTTGTTTGTTTTTTTAAAAAATTATTTCAACCCACTATGGCCAATCCAATGTGCGCATGCGTGTGCGCGCGTGTGCACACACACACACACAACTGTGCATTTAAAGTAATGTGTACTTTGATACTCAGATGGTTTATAGAAAAGGATTGGATGTGAAGGATTGGTCTGCCAATGGTGATTAGTCATGGTGTGATAGCTAAATGGAACTTCGGTATTTAGAAGCAGTTTCCCTTTGTATATCAGAAACTGAGATATACGGCACTGGACAACAATCACCTTACTTCAGGGCTTCTCAGACTTGGGTCCCCAGATATTGTTGGACTACAACTCCCATCATGCCCAGCCCCAAGAGCAATTGTAGCTGGGAGTGTCTGAAGAGGTAGTCCAACAACATCTGGTGACCCATGTTTGAGAACCCCTGCCTTAGAATACAATCAGCCTTCTTTATACCTGGTGTTCTGTATATTCTGGGAGGTATTTGGGCAGCAGCTGATCTACACATTATGCAGAATTGTTTGTTTGTTTGTTCGTTTGTTATTAAAAAAATTATACCACCCTTCCAAAAGGCTCAGAGTGGTTTACATTAAAACACCGTTAAAATCAATCAACAATTAAAACAAAAATTATAAAACTGCATAAAATAATAATTAACAATTAAAACATCATAAAACACCAATTAAATAGCACAAACAATTTAAAAACAAGTTTTAAAAAGCTGAGAAAGCTTGGTTGAAGAGATGTGTTTTTAGAAGTTTCTCAAAAATTGCCAGAGATGGGGAGGATCGTATCTTAGTAGGAAGCGCATTCCACAATCTTGGGGCAGCAGCTGAGAAGGCCCGTCTCTGTGTAGCCACCAAACAAGTTGGCGGCAACTGGAGACGGACCTCCTCAAGTGACCACAATGGGCGGTGGGGCATATAGCAAAGAAGACGTTCTCTTAAATATCCAGGGCCTAAGCCATTTAGGGCTTTGTAAGTTATAGCTAGCACTTTGTATTTTGCCCAGAAACCTATTGGCAGCCAGTGTAACTCCATCAACAGGGGAGTAATGTGGTCTCTCCGAGATGACCCAGAGACCAACCTGGCTGCCGCATTCTGAACCAACTGAAGTTTCCGGACTACGTACAAAGGCAGCCCCACGTAGAGCGCATTACAGAAGTCCAGTCTGAAGGTTACCAACAGATGTACCACTGTTTTGAGGTCACTGATCTCGAGAAACGGATGCAGCTGGCATATCAGCCGGAGCTGATAGAAAGCACTGCTGGCCACCAGCAAGGCTGATGTAATCAATCAGTGCCTGCAGGTGGTATTAGTTCAGGCACTTGGAGGAAGGAAGGTTCCCAATCAGGCAGCAGGACTGTGCTGGTCTGAGTTGTCCCTCCCAGCCCGCAGACCAAGGGTGGGGGAGGCAGCTGAGAGATGCCACGCCATCCAGCAAAGGAGGCTAGATGATAAACAGCCAAAGCTCACCTCCTCTGATCTTCTGCAGGCAGTAGTCAGAGATGACAGTGTCCTAGACTGTACCACTTTTGTCTAGAGGTAGGCACAGGTCACTTTCTAATGCTTCCCCATTTTTAATGGTCCCCCACATTTAGTACATTAGCATACCAGACAGAGATTTGCTCATCTGCATGTGTTGACTACATGGAGGGAGTGAAAGTAGACAAGCTTTCAAAAATATGGTTTGCCACACTGAATATGCATATTCTGCAGAATATGGACCTGGTCTACACATGTGCGGGATGAGATGGCAGAGTGGAGGACAGTACCACTCGGGACTGCAGATGCGGGGTGCCATGTCGGAAATGCCACCACGCCACATCAAGCAGGGCTGTTCTTATGTTCTTATGTCCTCTGGAGCACCAGGAGTTCTCCACTCCTAGCTGCTCAGTCACAGGCAACCCGCCTTTTCTATCCAGAGTTCCTGCCGGGTAGCTGGGCTTCCCCCACCCCCAGCCCACTGCCATTTTTAGCAATAAAATGGAGTTGCGGGAAGGAGTGGCTGTGCCCTGAAGAGTGGCTGCTCTGCTTACACAGGGTGCACTGAGATGCGGGAGGAACTCCTCCTCCTGATCCCAGCTCGGGACTCCGCCATGGCACCGCTCATGTGAGCACACAGCGCAGCAGAGCCCGATACGGCCACCACTCTTCTGGGGAGAAAGGCAGGAGCCCACTTGCCTCCCCCCCAGCCCTCCCCAGCACCACTTTGGCGGTCATGTGAATGACCTTAGTGTATACTTTGGCCCGCATATTATGGAAGGGACCATTTGTAATGCCCCACCCCCCCCACTGCAGTCTGAAGTGGTCCAGGCCCCTCTGCCACCCTATGGCATACATAGACCAGACCATCTCGCACCACTCTAACATCCACAACCAAAGACTGGAAACATGTTTTTTCTTTAATTTGCACTGCTGCAGGAGAAGCAAATAAATCTGAAAAGCAGGTTGCCTAAAAATATGAAACTTTGAGAGCTGCGCCAGGTTCCCTTTTTTTGTGCCCGAGGGACAAACTGTGCTCAGACCAATGCAGATGTGTTTCATAAAGTGCATTTTGTGACAGACTTTGGCCTCTGCGTTTTTTTAAAAAAATATTTAAAAAGCATTGCTCAACCAACGCTTATGCAATCGAAATGAAATGCCAAATACTCAGCACAAAGAGATCCTGATAAAAGCACTCCCTTCAGGACTGACATCCTACCTATTTGGAAAGAAGCAGATGCAGGAGAGAAGTTTGCTTTTTCGGGTGGGAGGGGCCAACTTGGATGGAGCAATTGATAACCATTGCTTTGTCTGGCATGAATGAAAGACGGAGAGAATTGAGCATCAACCAGCACAAGCGAAATACTGTCCATGTGTGTGCGTGGAGGGGGTGCTCTTCTTTTCCTTAAGACATTGGTTGCAAGTGTAGTAGGGCAGCCTAAATCAGCAGCTAGCAGCTGCCCTAGGAAAGATACATCACTGTTGCTTCGGTTTAAGGTTTAAGGAGATTGGCTGGAGCTTTTGGACACTATCTGATTTAGGAGGCAAGAGAGAGAATCTTTTGTGAGACGATGGCTGCTCTTTCGCAATTAACAAACCAACCAACCCCAAACTACTGGTACTATTATTCTCTCCTGATCTCCTGCATCCCTTTACCAACGTGAAAATCTGGAAGAACACTGACCCATGCTAATTGAGCAAAGAGGCACCTTTTAAAAGTGGTGATTCTCTTATATCTAGCAGGGGGAGAGCAACTGGCCCTATCCCAGCCCAGCACAGCATCCCTCTAGTGTCTGTTTCTGGTGTCTTATCTTATACAGGGAGGCTCTGCGGACAATCCATGTGTGACCAATCCATGGTCAAGCCTGCTCTCCCTGTAGACGACCAAACGAAGAGCCCCGGGTGGCCAGATCGGCCGCCCACATGACTACTGGCTCTGTCATGGAGCTGGTGGGGTTGTGGGGATCGAGGGCTGCCCCCATTGCAACTTGGAAAGGGGTCATTCTGTTCCGAGCTCCAAACAGGCCCTTCATTTGAAGGGCATTCTGTTCCAAGTTCCGAATACTTGGAATGGCTATTTGGAAGGGAATCTTGAGCCATTCCTCAGATTCAGTGTCATTCTGATTAGGCTTGCAAACCTGGTGGCGTAATCAGGGCCAGTTCATTATTCCAAAGCTCTTAAATGTGATTGATGTCAGTCTTAACTATTTCTTTGAACTTGCGATACAGAAAAAGCATTCCACCTGTGGCCCCTTGCTCTGGATGTGGGCCAGTGCTATTGCCATCCGAGTGCTGAATGGATACAGCTTGCTGCTAGTACGCACACATGCATGCAAACTTGCACAAGCATATATGGACCGAAACGGCCAGCCCACAGCTTCCCCACCACCCTGACCCTTGCTATAATTACATAATACATCCTGTTGACTGTGTTTTGAGTGATAGCTGTATTGTAACCAGTGTAACTGGATGGTCCATTGTGAGAGGAAACATTCCATTGAGCTTGGGTTTTGTTAAGAAGGAAACCAGTGTGGTCAATTCATCCACAAATCCTCTTTTAAAAGCCCTTGTAAGACAATCTGCTGCAGAGCAAATGAGCACAACATACAACAGGCAGAGAAAAAGAGACTTTAGAAATATGTTGGCCTCAGGCGGTTGGTCCTTGGTGAACAAGCAGGGGTGCGACAAGTACACAATTGTCCCTGTTTCCATCTGAGAAATGTTGGATACGTTTGACTAATTTGCAGAGGTTCCCTGCTAAATAATTACTAAATTGTGTGCATAAACTTTCTAATGAGGTTCATCTAAACCAGGTCTGCTCAACCTAGCTCACTTCCCCACTGTTTTTGGACTACAGCTCCCATAATCCCCAGCCACAGTGGCCAATATCCAGGGATTATGGGAGTTGTAGGCCAACATCTGCAGGAGTGCCGAAGTTGAGCAGCCCTGATATAAACCAAAGACATTCAGTTATCTACATGGCCTGTATGTTTTGGGTGATTCCTTAGGTGTCTCTGCTGGTCTTTTTTTTCCAGGTGGCTTCTCCTCACCACCACATACACTTTGCTGGCATTTCAGTTGGTGACAGAAGATGTAGGGAAGGTTATTTTCATCTGATTCCCCATCTCACTGTAGCCTGTAGTTTCCTTTGCTCCTGTCTGCTCTCTCTCTGGTTCACCCTGGGAGCCTTTCTGGACTCCAGTTTCTGCCCCAGCCTCCATGAGTGTCTCATCATCAGTCTGGCCTTCAAGAAACTCCCTGCAGGCTTTGTAGTTCTCATGAGAGGCTGAGATTACGTTTTGTGAGATCTCAAGATTTTACAAGTTCTCAATGGGCCCTCTAGTTTCTGAGTCTTTTCCACCTCCAGTTACTCCCATCCTGCCTTGCACCTACCCACCCCAGACTCTTACTCCTTTAGGCTGGCTCCTGGTGTCACTCCTGATCTGCACCACCACAGATGGGCCTGTCCTGGGCACAGCAGGGACAATGCTGGCACTGTTGAACAGCTGATACTGTTGTGCATATTGCAGGCGACCTCAGTAGGGTTGCACAAGAGGGCAGTTGTGTAACTCCATAAACCAGCACACCTGCAGCTGTGCAGCACTACTAACCATGGAAACAATGGCTGAAATAGAGAGAAAGGATACACCAGTGCAGCAAGAGAGCAGCCTAACAGAACTTGCCTACCAACTGCACCACTGTAGAAAGGAAGCAATAATTTTTGATGCCCTCCCCTTCCCCAGGAAGCCCTTGTGCCACCTGAACATATGCCTCCAAAGGCTGCACAGCCCTCAGGGACATATTATATCAATGAACATCAATTCTGTATAAAAGTTGAATGTCTGAACTATCTCAGGAGAAAAGTGTGTGTGTGTGTGTGTGTGTGTGTGCGCGCACACACACGTGTGTGACAGAGAGAGAGAGAGAAATTGGGAAATTTCTTTTTGTGGCATCTGATCTAGGATTTTTGGCCAACATCCTAACTAATATTGCATGCATTCAGCAAAGGAAGCAGATGTGCAGCGGCTGCATTCCTGCTTGATACAAACAGTACAGGCACTCATGCATGGGAGAGGGGGAATTGTCACCCATCTCCCCTTTCCCTGGAAGCACTCTCTGCTAACCACATTTAGTTTTTATGTGACGTGTATTTTAAATATGTCTGCCTTTTAGCAATGTGATCTGAATCTCCTCAACACATGAGAATGTCTGACCTTGTTTTATCGGGTTTTGTTTCTCTTTCAATAATAGATCGGAATCCAGAAAGGAAGCTTAGAGCAGGAGGAAGAATCTTAGTCTACCTCTTCTGGATGCTGAAAGGTACAAGGCTGGATGGGGTGGAATCATGTTGCTTTGCCATACTTGAACATTGTGTGTGTGTGTGTGTGTGTGTGTGCGCGCGCACACACACACACGCGTGATATCTGTTGTTGCAAGACAGATTTGTTGTCATACACTAAAGATCAGGCCAGTAAACCATACAGAGCTACAAGACAGAGCTGTATAATAAATAAATAAATAAATGTAGTGAATATGTTATGGCCCGTGCCACTTTCCTATTTCTGGAGTCTAAGGCAGCAAGCAAAAATAGAAGGTTTGTGAAGTCCCTGGTAGAACTACAGTCATTGTGTGGGCCGCATGTTTTGTAGGGCTAGCCTAGATCAGTATAGAATTTGTTATCTTTTTAATGCAGTCAAGTCAGGCCCAAGGAGTTCTACTGCCCGGTGTGACTGTGCAGTGTGACCCATACTCCCATGCGTGGCTGCTGGGATGTAAGGGTTGGAACTATCATGGCCATATCAGTTGTGTATGACTATCTCCAGAGACTTTGGAGCTCATCTCTAAGATAACACACCATTTGGTGATAACCCAAATAACATTGCTTCCTCCAGTTATTACTCGATTGAGCTGACCCTGGACACAGTGGAGTATCTTTGCTTGGCATAAGTCATCAAGTCCACTCGGCAGATGATTTGAGTTATTCTCTTTTGCTTGGAAATGTTTGCTGGGCACCAGAAGGGAGAGCTTTATTCACAGAGGAATGTAGGAAGCTGCCTTCTACTGAATCAGAGCGTTGGTCCCACTAGCTCAGTCTTGTCTACTCTGACTGTCAGTGTCTAGTCAAGGCCTCAGACAGAGATCTTTGTCATCACCTCCCCCTGACCCTCTTAAGCTGGAGACTTCAGTGATTGAATTTGAGACCTCCTGCATGCAAAGTGTTTTCTGCCCCCAGCGATCGTTCATCCAAATCGTTGCTCATTAAAGTGCATTTTTATTGCACCAAAATGGTATGCTGGACCACTCTCCTTTCACCTTGGCAGGCACCCTGTGTAGTATTGAGCTGCTTGGAAAGACCAGGACAGGAAAGCACAGCCTTACTGCAAAAGGCAAAACAAACCGATTGATTGTTGCTCATCCCAGCTGCTCTTCAAGAGTCTAAATTTGCAAAAAGATGCTCAGGCATTGGTAGCAGTTGGCAGCCTAGTGGAATGTGCAGAGGGAATAGAACAGACCAGACTCTTATTGATATACCACTTTCCAAACAGTTCTCAAAGCAGTTGACAAAGAAGAGAGAACAATAGGAAGAGGAAGGCTCCATTCCTCAAAAGACTCCCATTCTGGAAAGAAACACAAAGTGAACACTAGCAACACCAGTGGAGAGATGCTGTGCTGGGCTGAATAGGAACAACTGTTCTCCTGAACAGAACCACCACATTAAAAGGTGCCTTTTTGCCCAGTTAGCAGAGGTGGGATATCTATGATCATGGGATTTGTTCAGCTTCCCAGTAGTTGCAGTAATGGAATTGGGACCTCTTCCCCACCCCCATCTCACATTTTGATTATTATTATTTATTGTTTACACAGTCAGACAGGTATAATTGACTGGTTTGTTTTGTCCATACATTGAGTCCTTACCAAGGACCTGGGATGGCTGAATTTTATTGTCAATTGTTATAGATATCGTCGCAGAATATAGGCTGTTCCCAGTAAAGCTGCTTTTTGTAACTGGCTGATGGTGATTTCTGTGACCCCTATGGTGTTGAGGTGCTCTTCAAAGTATTTTGGAATTGCACCTAGGGCACCAATTACCACTGGGATTATTTTGGTCTCCTCCTCCTCCTCCTCCTCCTTCATTCGATTTCTATACCGCCCTTCCAAAAATGGCTCAGGGTGGTTTACACAGAGAAATAACAAACAAATAAGATGGCTTCCTGTCCCCAAAGGGCTCACAATCTAAAAAGAAACATAAGAGAGACACCAGCAACAGTCACTGGAAGTAGTGTGCTGGGGGTGGAGAGGGCCAGTGACTCTACCACTGCTAAATAAAGAGAATCACCACGTTAAAAGGTGCCTCTTTGCCAAGTTAGCAGGGGATTAACTGGGCACTCATTGAGGCTCTCTACACGAGCAGTGTGGAGAGCCGAACCGGGCTCTGCAGGGAGAGCGGGCTTAGCTCGCTCTCCCCGCACACGAGCAGGGAGCCATCCCTGGGCAGCCAGATCGGCCACCCATACGATTACCTGCTCCGTCATGCAGCTGGTAGGGGTGGCAGGGATCGGGGGCCGCCTGGCCCCCAGAAGTCCTAGACTGTGTGTCAGCTACAGCCGCTGCACATCTCCTTCCTTTGTTGAATGCATATAACATTAGTCAGGATGTTGGCCAAAAATCCTAGATCAGATGCCACAGAAAGAACTTTCCGAATTTCGCTCACTCTCTCTCTCTCTCTCTTTCACACACACACACACACACACACACACACACACACACACACATATTCTAGGGAGACTCCCGAGGCCAGGAGGCTTGTTGGAGCCTCCTGATTGGGGATCTCTTTGTGAGTCGCCGTGGGCGTCTCACGATCAGGAAAACCAGTTTGATGGAGCACTTGGTTCGCTGCCGGGAGCTGTGCGGTTCCTGTTACAGCACTCGACCACGTGGAGTCGGGCTGGCCTCCCTTAGCCCGCTTCTACGCGGCCGTGAGAATAGCCTCGTTATTTACTGTAATAGGGAAGAGTTTCAAATAGCATGTATTGAATTATACGCAAATGTAACAATGTGTATTTCAAAATCTTGAACTTCTGTAGCAAAGCCAGATCACTGAATTTTAGTGCCAGAGGGGTCAATGACAAGCATCAAAAGAGCACCTTTGGATGAGCTCATCAGCATTTTGTACTTTGGATGGAGTCTCATGCCATTTGCAAATGTTTCTTTATCTTCTCCTTTTCCAAAGAGGCTTGCCATGTAACCTGAGGTCTTGCTCAAAGGAAACAAGTTGTTCTAGTAAGAACTAATCTGCCTACTTTCCTTCACAATCCCTACAACTGGACTAAATGTGGTCCAAATTAGTTAGGCAGTTTACAAGTTAGCCCACATGCACCTCAAACGCTGATGCATCTGCCATCTTGAATTGGGTTGGATAACATCATCACAAACTGTGCCGTCGAGGTGTCCTAGTGTGTTACTCACTACAACTGTACCAAATTTGGTTCAAATCGGTTAGACAGTCCACAAGTTAGCCCACTTGTGCCTAAAAAATTTATGCATCCACTATCTTGAATTGGGGTAGATGACATCATCACAAACTGCACTCTTGAGGTGGCCCTATGTGTTTCTAACCCTACAACTGTACCCGATTTGGTTCCTATTGGTCCAGGCATTGCGAAGTTGATAGGGGTGGGGGACACACAAAGAGATGAACATACGGACACACACACAGAATGCCAGGTGATCTCATAAGCCTACTGGAAAGTAGGCCAAATAAATTCTAAGTCTCCTTGAGTATGAGGAACTAGTTACACAGTTCTTTGTATCCAACCCGTCATGTTCTGAAACTTATGCTGTGTGTTCTTAAGAAGCAATGCAGCTCCTAGGAGACTCTTAGCATCTGCAATTTTGAGATCATCTGTAAAACTGACTTAAGGTGGGGGCTTTAAGTCATGTGGGGATTTTTGTAAGTGCAGAGAAGGAGGGTAGTTAAGGAAACAGTTACTTGTGGGATGGATGGAAACTCACTGAAAGCACCGCTGTTCATGATTAATAATATGTCAGTTTGTGTTTGTATGTTTTAAAGGGATGTGTCTTTAGAGACCCAATTTAGTTCAGAAATAAATCTGTCTTCAGATGCAAATGCACAAAGGGAGATGAAAGTTAAAAGGTTTCCCCTAGTCTCGATGTTAATAGTTCAAAGACAGAAGGAGATACTAACAGATCATAGCCACATTAAGTCAGGCTGTCAACTGATTAGAAAGAGCATGTCTGCAATGCTCCTGTGCTTCTTAACATCAAACCGGTGGGAAATAAAATCACACTGATGTACAAGAATCAACAAGCAAAGATCTTCATGGCATGGAGAGAATGTTTATTGCATACAATGGTCTTCACAGCATGCTGCCATTAAAAGTACAGGAGCAGGGGTCAGTTAAAAGTAGGCAACCCTAGCTGGAAAATGCTGGGAAGAGCAAAGGGGCGTATGTGTACTGTATTTGGAGATAACCTCTTGAACTGTTTCTATAATCTTGACATTTGGGCCTCTTCCCTGAGATGATGATTCATGTTTACATGCATTATAATAAGGGTTGCATACTTGCAAAGTGATGTGATGGTTCTCCGCCTGCAAAGTGTGTTAAACGAACCTGTGGCATTCATGACTTATAACAGTATCAGCACATACCCTGGGTGCCTTTTAATGATGGCGGTTGCTTGTGCAAAATCCTTTCTTGGTATGTTTGCTTAATGCAGATGGAAATTTCTGGCAGAATGTTGGTGGGCACATGAGGAATGCCCTTAAATCTGGCATTGCCTTGATTCTGGCAGAAGATGTGGGTGTGTGCCCTATCTAGGCTCTTACCGGCTACATCTGTGAAGCTATCTGTAGAAGCAAGAGATGATGGAGAGAGCCACATCTTACTGTATAATATGCCCATGCCCAAGCCTCTCTGTATCTGGGCAGTGGCAAGATTGGAGTGGGCCCTGGGACAAAACAGTGAAGATGGACCCCTGCACCCCCATCTTCTTTGGAGAGGTACAAGGAATTGAGCAAAGAGCAAGCTGTCCCCGCTCCTTAGGGGCCCAGGGATATCCCCTCCCCTTGCTCAATTGTAGCTATGCCCCTGCTCTGCATCATGAGAACTCAAAGGGAAAATGAAGTTCCTAGGTACTGAGTGAAATCCTGTGCCTCCTGATGAATGGCAGAGATAAATGCCTTGCCCATGGATGACAATTGCTGATGGCAGTTAGCACTCGTCTTTACTGTCCAGCTTCCAGCTGACTCAGAGACACAGGCCAAGTTTAGATGTACTGGGAAACCAGAGGTCCCTTCACCTCCGGTTTCTGATGCAGCATGTCCGCACTCGGCAAACCAGAGTTAAGGGCAAAAAGGGACCTGCAGTTTCCCTCGCCAAATCAGGCCGGATTCGCCACGCTTAACTCTGGTTGAGCAGCGTCAGTTCTATGTTAGAACGCTGGCACTGCAGTTTGGGCCCAACGGGACCAGAATTAGGGGAGAAAGATGCCTCTGAGTAACAGTTGTAGGGGAGTAACCGCAGGAGAGAGGGCATGCCCTCAACTCCTGCCTGTGGCTTCCAGCGGCATCTGGTGGGCCACTGTGTGAAACAGGATGCTGGACTAGATGGGCCTCCTTGGGCCCGATCCAGCAGGGCTGTTCTTATGAGAAAGCTTCTCCCTCTCTCCAGCCTGATTGGCTGTCAAGAAGAAAGACCACACAGCCAGCTCCCCCACCTCTCCCCAACATCCAACCGCAGATAGGAGGATGGGGTGGTGGTGCAGAACTGCGGGTCCATTGGACCCACGGTTCTGTGCTATGTCTGAACCCAGCCACAGGCTCTATATGTCATAGCCCATTTTTGTCATTTAATTCAGCCATCAATGCAGACTGAATAGGGCTGGGTCTACTCATATAGCAGGATGTGGTGATAGAAAGTTGAGGTGGTAGAATGGAGAGCCCTATACAACATGCACCATTGAAAGTGTGATAGGAGGTGCCATTTTTGAATGCTCTTCTGTGTGAAACATCCTGTCACTAGAAAACCAGCCCACAATGCAGATTGAAGCCCAGCTTTTCCCCTGGTGTGCTAGTTTTCACATACCTGCGGCCTGAAGTGTAAAATTCTGTTTACCACTTCAGAATTTGTTCCACCTTCTTTCCACCTCATTCTGCACACCCAGCATTAATTGATGAGGGGCCATTTTGCCCTATCTCTAATTCTCCCATCTTAGTTCAAGGAGAGCTTTGCTTTTTTTGCTTCTTTTTCCTCTTCCAAAAGCAAATTTCTCTCTGAAAGAACTCAGGTTCCTTCACCAGGCCTCGACTTAGAACTCCAAGTTAATTCTCTTGTTTCTTTGAGGAGTTGCTTCTAGCTATCTTTTCACCATTACTTTTATTAAAAGGTTTATTTTAAGAATATCTGCCTCTGGACAAGCCAGCTGGCTCACACAATGACTGATCCTTTTTTCTTCCTTTAAAAAAAAAAAAGTCTAGGAGGGAAACAAAAACTTCAGCCGCTCAGCACGATGAGGTAGCTTTTGAAATGGTGCTAAAGACCTGGGGCCATAAGTTAGTGCCCCATGCCATGGAATAGGTCCAAATGGAGCGATCTTCCATGAAGTTTATTCTACAGAGCAGGTGCAAGTTTTTAAGAGTGTGCAACTTCAAATGTGGTGTTCTCCACCAGGGCTGCCAGTGGCAATTTCTGAGCCGGCTATGCTATTCCACTGGAACTGGGTTGTGTTTTTAGCCAAACCTCCTGCCTTCATAAAACCATTCTGCACATCAGTTCATGTGCAAGGGCTAGGAACCCCTATGCAATCCACAGGATTCTGGGCAGAGCTTTTTTAATGGGCAATCCAATACAAAATGTGCAGTTCCAAAGAAAAAAGTGGTGCAGTTTAAAAGAACATTTGTACAGCTCAAAAATGTGAGTCGTTCAAAAGTTGTATGATGCTACATAAGAAAAGCCCTGCTGGATCAGGCCCAAGGCCCATCTAGTCCAGCATCCTGTTTCACCACCAGATGTCTCTGGGAAGCCCACAGGAAAGAGATGAAGGCATGCCCTTTAGATGTTACAAAAGGTGATTGATAACAATGAAAAAAGTAAAGTGAGTACTGTAGTTCAGACTCCTCTAGAACCCAGACACTGATCAAGCGTACCCATTTCCCTCCTGCCAAAGGCACTTTCCACAGACTGCACTGCTACTCCTCACAGAATCTTCACTTACGAATATAACACTTTTCTGCAATAGTACTGTCAGATTCTGTCAGATATAGAAGTAGGGGTAAGCAGAGAGGTGGCCAAATTTGCAGATGATACCAAACTCTTTTGGGTAGTGAAATCCAAAATGGATTGTGAGGAGCTCCAAAAGGATCTCTCCAAACTGGGGGAGTGGGTGACAAAGTGGTAAATGCGGTTTCAGTGTTGGCAAGTTTAAAGTGATGCACATTGGGATGAAAACCCCAAACTTCAAGTATACGCTGATGGGATCAGAGCTGTCAGTGACTGACCAGGAGAGGGATCTTGGGGTCCAAGCTTGTTGAAAGTGTCGACTCAATTTGCGGCAGCTGTGAAAAAGGCCAATTCCATGCTAGGGATCATAAAATAGGAAGGGAACTGAAAATAAAATGGCTAATATTATAATACTTTTATACAAAACTATGGTGTGGCCACACCTGGAGTACTGTGTACAGTTCTGGTCACCACATCTAAAAAAGGGCATTGTAGAACAGGAAAAGATGCAGAAGAGGGCAACCAAGATGACCAGGGGCCTAGAGCACCTTTCTTATGAGGCAACGCTACAACACCTGAGGCTTTTTAGTTTAGAAAAAAGATGACTGTGGGGAGACATGATAGAGGTCTATAAAATCATGCATGGTGTGGAGAAAGTGGATAGAGAGAAATTCTTCACATAACACTAGAACCAGGGGTCATCCCATGAAATTGATTGCTGGGAAATCTAGGAAGTACTTTTTCACACAAGGCATAATCAACTTGTGGAATTCTCTGCCACAAGATGTGGTGACAGCCAACAACCTGGATGGCTTTAAGAGGGGTTTGGATAACTTCATGAAGGAGAGGTCTATCAGCGGCTACTAGTCAGAGGGCTGTGGGCCACCTCCAGCCTCCAAGGCAGGATGCCTCTGAATATCAGTTGTAGGGGAGCAACAGCAGGAGAGAGGGCATGCCCCCAACTCCTGCCTGTAGGCTTTCTAGAGGCATCTGGTGGGCCACTGTGTGAAACAGGATGCTGGACTAGATGGGCCTTGGGCCTGATCCAGCAGGACTGTTCTTATGTTCTTATTCCCAATTCTGGGGATTTTCTCCCACTCCGTGTAGGCTTTTAAATGGCATGGGATGTGACTAGGCAACAAAGGATGTGTGCACAGACATTGCATAGGTGTGTGTTGTAGCAGTGCATGCGGTGTGCACAAATCACATTCAAACACCACTGTCCAGTTCTGAATGTTCCTTTTTAAAAACCCTGATTCTGGGAAGTGTTCCAGGATAGCCTCTTGATACACACAGGGCAATATCCCGACTTATCGGGCTTCACTCTCTTATTTATTTATTTTTAAATCCTGACTGTCTCTGCAAAAGCTGGCCAGGTGTTAGCGTTTCCTCTTCCCTCTCTTCTCACCATTGGAAGTGATGCCAAAGAATAAGGCTGAAGTGCTGGCTTTGTTCATTTAGTGTGGCTGGAAATAAAAGCCCACTTAATGAAATGCTGTGGCAGAATAAACATCTCCTGCCCTGAAAAGGAAACATGGCTCAGGTTCTGTCACCATCATTTCAACTCAGCCAACAAAGGCATGATGAGAGATGGGAATGTTTCCCCCCCCATTTCCCCCCTCTTCAAAGAGGGGGAAAAAGGAGGGTGCTGGTGGAGAGCTGAAAGGAATTCTCTATAGCGCAGAAGATTTCTGCTTGGAGACACGTCATTCTATTCTGAGCTTACAAGAAAGCATTTTTGAATGGACTTTCCAGCCTATATCCTGCAAAGGCAACATGCAACTACATTGTTCTGGTGGTTTTATATAGCATCTTCAGAGGTCACTACATTTTTGAAGGCAAATGTCTGCCCTGTAATGCATACAGCCAAAAATTTGCCACAGGGAAGACAAGAGGCAGGGGTAATCAGAAGAACAGACATTCATTTAAGTTGCACATAGACTAAATTATAGTAGAACGCAGAGACTCTGTATAATGAGTTGCTCAGAGTGTGGAGCCAAGCCTAAGCAAAGTTCTTATAGAGGGCCAGCAGGGCCCCTATTGGTTCTCCAGATCACCTGATTTCTCTTGGGCTGTCTGGCTGCAGTTTCCTTTCCTACCATTGTCATGGTGGTGCTGTGGAGCCAGAAGAATCGAACTAATCATCCCTTTTTGCTGCAAATTCTGGTGGTGCAGGAAGGAAGGCGCTGAAGAGTGTCTGCTGGAGGTCCTAGTTCAAGACACACACACACACACACACACACACACACACACACACAGAGCGTCTTGCACAACTAGCCCAGAGAACTCCATCTTAAGAGAAAGATGCCTTACAGGCTACTGCTTCCACACGAGCACCACTTGAGGTGTGTATTTCATCCATCTACAGCCATTTCTTTCACAGCATTTAGTGAAGGCGATGGAGTGTCTTCTGAACTTTGTTAGTAGCAATAAACCACAAAGTATTCAAGTGAAATTGGCAAGACTGGAAGCCAAATCTCTGGAGGCACTCAAACAAAAGCAAATGGAGCTGGCAGCAGAAGAGAAAGGAGAAACATATTTCAAGCAAAACCCAATGCTTGCGAAGCCCTGCTTCACAATAAATAGTTGTGCTGAAAATGGCCGCAGGGGCTGAAGTTGTGTTTATAAGCCAAGGTTCATTGTGATCTCATGAGGGAGCTCACATTCCAATATATATTACATCTTTTCTGGCCCTGCTGAAAATGGATATGTGGTGGAAGGGCAAGCAGATATTTGAAATTCAGTTATTTTATAAACTTGCATACAAAGCTTCATTTAGCTGTCTCAAAGGATGCATTGCCTTTCAGTATATTTTATGTAGTTTCTGGTCTGCTTCAGAATGGGTATGAGGTTTGGGCTGGTAGTGGAACCTGAAATATAGAATTGTGTCTTGAACGTGCGTGGCAAATTTCATTCTGCTCTCTCATTGTTCAAGGGAGATTGATTGATTGATGAAGTGCCGTCAAGTTGGTGTCGACTCTTAGCGACCACATAGATTCTCAAGGGAGATTTTATTTTTATTTATTTATTTATTGTTAGATTTATATACCGCCTTTCATTAAAGCAATCCCAAGGCGGTTTACAGCAAAAAAATTAAACACAAGATGGGGGAAAAAGACACAATTAAAGTATTAAGTGGGGGAAAATATTAAACAAATCTGATATCAAATCTGAGATATCATGTTCCAAACCAGAATGCCCAACGGATGAGTTTAAACTCATTTTGTTTAGTCAAAGAGCTATGTCTGTAGCTAACAACCATCCTTATCTTATGACGCACCATGTTTGTCTAGACCCAGTTCTGAATGGCATTTAGATCATGACTGCATATATTCATTGGGTCATGGGGTAGGGGGGATGTGAATAGTGAAAACTGTATACCCATGATAGAGACTTCCTTTTTGATGTAGCTGGCTGGGTGCCATTAAAATATAGAGGACATTCTTGTTCTTGGAATCCAAATGAAAAAATTAGCTGCTCATGAATGATGCTTGAGGTTAGAAGAGATTCATTTCACTAGGCAGGGAAGGTGGGGGAATGCGATACCCAGACAAATGCAGTTATCCCAATGCAGCTGTTTCTTCACAAGAAATTTCTGTATAGAGAATTCTTGTCTATGAAAGAAATTTCTCTACAGCTAGAAATTTATGTGCTCTGGCATACTTTGAAATCTGGAATGGTCTCTCCCCCGCCCACTTCAATTTTTGAGGATAGGAAAAAGAACAGTGAGTGACATTCTCCATGGCGTAAGATGGGCAGCTCAGCACCTCCTGTGCTGTTGCATCTAAAACACCGCAGGTGGTGGTGTGGAACAGCCCTGCTCTGCTGCTACTTAAAATTGTGCATTCACAGTTGTGTGATGCCATATCCATTGGAAATCTAAATGCCAGTGTGATGTGGCGGTTAGAGAGTGGGACTACAACAATAACAACAACAAATATTTATATACCACTTTTCAACAAAAGTTCCCAAAGCGGTTTACACAGAGAAATAATTTTTTTTTTTTAAAGATGGATCTCTGTCCTCAAAAGGCTCACAATCTAAAAAGAAGCATAAAGTAGACACCAGCAACAGTCACTGGAGGTACTGTGCTGGGGGTGGATAGGGCCAGTTGCTTTCTCCTGCTTAAAAAAAAGAGAGAGAGAATCATCACATTAAAAAGGTACCTCTTTGCCCTTGTTTTTGCAGGGACTAGCATTGGGGAGTCCTGAGTTCAAATCTCCATTCAGTCATGAATCTCACTGGGTGGCTCTGGGCACTTTTCTCTCAGCCTAACCTATCTCACAGAGTTAATAAAACATAATTAACAATAGACACTTCTCTGGGCTCCTTGGATGAAAAGTGGGATATAAAGACACACACACATACATAAATGAGGGATGTAGTGTCACAACTGCAATTGTGCATTTTAAGTAGCAGCAGAACAGTGTTGTCCTAGACCAGAGTTTCCCAACCTGTAGTACCCCAGATGTCTCTGGACTACAACTCCCATCACTCACAGCCACAGTAAACTGTAGCTGGGGATGATGGGGAGTTATAGTTCAGCAACATCTGGGGCACCACAGGTTGGGAACCCTTGTCCTAGACATTCTCAGCAGAGTGGGCTGTGCCCAAATGCCCATGTGACATTGCATGAAATGTCAGCCAGCTCTACATTTATGATGTGACATGTTAGGTTCTGGGCCACCTGTGAATATGGAAGTGGAAAGACAAGCAATTCCTGCTCTCCTCCAAGCAGTCCGAAGGACAAGAATTGTTTGTACTGCAGTGGGAACTGGAAACCTCACACCAGCGAGTACTTAAACATGATACAGTGCTTAATTAATACCCTGATTAATTTTTGATGATTAATTGCTCTCTAATCATCTACTGGGCTTATTCTTTTCACACAGCATCACTCCAAGCTGAGATGATGGATCGTCTTGTCAAGGTTGAGGTAGCACAGAATTGATTAAATCTATTTTGTGGTGCATCTCTTCTTTAGCATATGAAGAAATATGGCCAAACTCTGGCTGCTGCCTTGGGAGCAATCCCCAGCTTTTTCCTGGAATGAGGCTGAGCTTTCAAAAAGTATGATGAGAAATGGACCAGGGCAAGCCCATATCTATCATGCATGGAATGCGGAGACCCAGAAACTGTAGAGTTAGGAAATCAATGTGCTAAAATAAAATTTCCAAAATCGACCGCTTTGATGAGGGGTTCCTCAGACTTGGTCTCCAGATGTTGCAGTCCAAGATCTGGAGAACCCAGCTTGAGAACACCTACCTTATTTTATTTCATTTCATTTCATTTTATTTATTCAAAATATTTCTATGCCCCCCCAAACTTGCATCTCTGGGTGGTTTACAATTAAAGTCAGCGTGGTATAGTGGTTAGACTGCTGGACTAGGACCGGGGAGACCCAAGTTCAAATCCCCGTTCAGCCATGAGACTTGCTGGGTGACTCTGGGCCAGTCACTTCTCTCTCAGCCTAACCTACTTCACAGGATTTTTGTGAAAGAGAAACTTAAGTATGTAGTACATTGCTCTGGGCTACTTGGAGGAACAGTAGGATATAAATGTAAATGTAAAAATGTAAATGTAAATAAAATCATTTAAATCATTAAATCAGTTAACAAAATCATTTAAAAGATTAAAAACATTTAAAACCCAGTATTAAAATTATTTAAAACTATAAATCTAATTAAAAGCCTGGGTGAATAAATGTGTCCACCATTCATTTCCCCTTAAACACAGGGGAAATGATTGATCCACCAGATTAAAACATTCCATCACACTCTAGCATGGCCAAAACTCAGAACTGACGATGGGACAATGTATATTTGGCTATGTATAAAATGGCAATGTATCTAGGCATTTTATTAATTTATCTATATCTCCATGAACCACTTTTGGAACTGCTGTTGAAAAGCGGTGTATAAATATTCTGTGCATGTTGCACCTGCAAGTTCTCCAACAGAGGGGTTTAACTGTTTTAAATCTGGTTCTGGAAACAATGAGGCTATTCACACGAGCGTGCAAAAGCTCCGCCCGGTTTTGCACATGTTAACTGCTGGGATTGGGCCCGATCCTGGCGGCTACATGGCGGCAAACCTGCCTACGTCGCCTCCCAGTTAAACAAGGCTATGGGAGCGAGCGCTCATTTACCCTTGTTTTTCTGTTTGTGTGTCAGCCGCGGCTGCTTGCAGCTTGGTGGGCGGGGGGGGGGGAATCCCAGTAATGCACCATGCACCCACACAGTGCATTATTGCAGCTCGGGGGGGCAACACGTCACCCCGACCCCGCGAGCTGCTGGGTGATTCTCCCGCCCAGGGAAGCCACGGTGATCATCTATGGCGAAGGTAAGTTAAGCCCTCCTTTCCCACAGACTGCCCTGGAGCTCTTCTCACTTATCACAAGAAGAGCTCCAATGTCTCGCTGTGACTCATTCAGTGAGTTCTTCACACCGCCCGTAATTAATCGGTGGAATTCGCTGCCATGGAATGTGGTGATGGCCACCAGCTTGCATGACTTTAAAAGCAGTTTAGACACATTCATGGAGGACAGGTCTATCAGTGGCTACTAGCCTTGAGGACTATAGGCTACCTCCAGGTTCAGAGGCAGGATGCTTTGAATACCAGTTGCAGGGCAGCAAGGGCAAGAGAGGGGGCATGCCTTCACCTCCTGGTTAAACAAGGTGCTTCATGAGATAGGCCTTGGGTCTGATCCACCAAGGTTCTTCTTATGTTCTTTTTCTCCTTTATAAGTGGATGCTTGCCATTCACTTGTATGAGGAAAAGAAAAACAATGTAATGAGGGCAACATCCAATCCCCACTCCTGACATTAAATATATTGACCCTTAGGACATAGGGACATAGGAAACTGCCATATACTGAGTCAAACCATTGGTCTATCTAGCTCAGTATTGTCTTCACAGACTGGCAGCGGCTTCTCCAAGGTTGCAGGCAGGAGTGTCTCTCAGCCCTATCTTGGAGAAGCCAGGGAGGGAACTTGAAACCTTCTGCTCTTCCCAGAGCGGCTTCATCCCCTGAGGGGAATATCTTGCAGTACTCACACATCAAGTCTCTCATTCATATGCAACCAGGGCAGACCCTGCTTAGCTATGGGGACAAGTCATGCTTGCTACCACAAGACCACCTTTCCTCTCCTAAATCTTATCTGTACAAATCCTGCAGGAGTTTTAATACTATATAAGCCCTCTTTTTATTGATGATGCAGTCATCATGATGGGCATTCTGTTAGTAAAAATGTCAAGCTTGGGGCACCACTTCATGCAGCATCATCATCATCATCATCATCATCATCATCATCATCATCATACAGGGCTGGCTCCAGATGCCTCAGACGCCCTTATGTAAGCCCCCTCTTCTCTTGGTGGGCGCTTCCTTCCTTTGGTGGTGGTTGTGATCGGGTTTTATTTTCCCCTCACATCTGCTGCAAGGTAAAAGGAGAGAGGTAAAGGATGGGAGGGGCATGCAGGCCCACTCAGACAGTGGCCACTAGTTCATGACTGGCTCTGATCCTTCCTGGGGTGGGGGGCAGAGCAAGCATCAATGCTGCTGCCCCCCAAGTGCTTGGGCCTTGGCGGCTGCCTGAGATTCCATGTGGTGATGCCATTGCCATGGACCAAAAAGAAGCCAGCCTGAGTGGCTTTAAGAACATCTTCAATCCAAGCCCTATTCAGGCCAGCATCCTGTTTCACACATTGGCCTACCAGGTGCCTCTGAGAAGCCCACAGGCAAGAGGTGAGGGCATGCAACTGGTAGATGAACCCTGCAACTGGTATCTAGAGGCATCCTAAAGCCATCCAAGCCCCTCTTAAAGCCATTCAAACTAGTGGCCATCATCATGTACCATAGTAGAGAATTCCATAGATTAATTATGTGCTGAGTGAAAAATTTCCTCCTTTTCTAAGTCCTAAATTTCCTAGCCTTTAATTTCATGGGATGACCCCTGGTTCTAGTGTTGTGAGAGAGGGAGAAAAAATTCTGTCCACTCTCTCTACTCCATGCATAATTTTATACACCTAACATAAGAACAGCCCTGCTGGATCAGGCCCAAGGCCCATCTAGTCCAGCATCTTGTTTCACATAGTGACCCACCAGATGCCTCTGAGAAGCCCACAGGCAAGAGGTGAGGCTGTGCCCTCTCTCCTGCTGCTACTCCCCTGCAACTGGTATTCAGAAGCATCCTGCCTCTGAGGCTGGAGGTGGCCTGTAGACCTCCAAGTAGTAGCCATTGATTGACTTCTCCTCCATGAAGTTATCCAAACCCCTCTTAAAGCCATCCAAACTAGTAGCCAACACCACATCTTGTGGCAGAGAATTCCACAAGTTGATTCCACAACACCTCTCTCATGTCTCCCCATAGCTACCTCTTTTCCATACTAAAAGGACCAAGATGCTGTAGCCGTGCTTCATCGGTTTTTGTGAACCACCTGGACCCTTTGGAGTCAGGCGGTATATAAATTAAATAAATAAATTATGAAATAAATAAGGAAGGTGCTCCAGGCCCCTGTTCATCTTGGTTGCCCTCTTCTGCACCTTTTCCAGTTCTATAATATCCTACTTAAGATATGGCAACCAGAACTGTACGCAGTATTCCAAATGTGGCCGCACGATAGATTTGAATAAGGTCAGCATAATATTTTCATTTTCATTTTCAGTCCCTTTCCTAATAATCCCTAGTATGGAATTTGCCTTTTTCACAGCTACCACACACTGAGGCTGTTCACATGAGCATGTAAAACCGGGAGCCCAGCCCAGTTTTGCATGTTCATGTGAACCACTGAGATCGGGCCTGATCCCAGCAGCTATACAGCGGAAAACCTGCCTGTGATGCCTCCCTTTAAAATTAGGTTAAGGGAGCAAGGACTTCCTTGACCTCATTTAATTGATTGCGTGTCAGCACCACGGCTGGCACACTCGGCAGGAGCCACTGCTCATCTGGGCAGGCGATCCACCTGCCCAGGGACTTAGGGAAGATCGTCTGCGGGGAAGGTAGGTTGAACCCGCCTTGCCCGCAGCCCACCCACGAGCTCTCCTCATGGATCGCAAGAAGAGCTCTGTTGTGTTCACACTTTCATTGAGCGGTCCACCATGACCCCAAGAACTCTCTCCTGGTCAGTCTCTGACAGCTCAGACCCCATCAGGGTATATGTGAAGTTGGGGTTTTTTGCCCCAATATACATCGCTTTATACTTGCTTATATTGAACTGCATTTGCCATTTCGTCACCCACTCCCCCAGCTTTTTACGTGGGTTTTTTATTTTATTTTTTAACACGTGGGAGGGTTGCTTTAAGGCAAGCTGCCAACAAAGCAAGGGCCAAATCTGTCGTCACCCCGCTCTTCATATTTAAACTGTACACAATGACTGAACACCTTGCAGTGTTCCATATGTGGTGGAATGGAGCACTTGCATAATTGTGCAAGAGCGCTCTTGTGCGGGTGCAAAAATTGTGGAAATGGAATTGTGCAGCAGTGTGACCACTATACACAACACGTGTGTAATTAGGCTTATAGAATCGATCATTGTTTTTAAATTGTTTTGTTTATTATTTTTATTTATTTAATTTATATACCGTCTGATTCTGAAGACTCTAAGCGTTTTTAATGTTTTAACTTTGTTTTTAACCTGTTTTATTTTATTGTAAACAGGCCAGAGAGATGTGAGTTTGGGGCAGTATACAAGTAGGCTAGATAGGGAGATAGGTAGGTAGGGAGATAGATAGATAGATAGATAGATAGATAGATAGAATATTTAAATTAAATTAAATTAAGTGGTGCAATATTTTAACCATTAAGCAAACAGGCAAATTTTGTGGTGAATGTTGTTTCTGCTAAAAACTGCCTGGGACCCATCTCCTGCCTGTGCCCCCAGATTCCGCCCCCAGGCCCTGTCCTGGCATAAGAATGTCAGATTTGCTATTAATTCATTCATTTATTTAGCAACCCAACCTAGTATGTAGCTAAGGAAGACTGGAGCTTCGGCTAAGCCAAAGCAGGTGGCGCATGGACACACGCGCACAGAATAATCAGTTTATAAAGGCGGGAGTGTTTGTTTTTCTGCTAAGTAATTGTTTGCTTTATAGCTACTTACACATTCATTTTAATAGGCAGTAAAACTCAAACGGCAGTACCCACACTTTCTGGGCTTCCGCCATGTATCAAATTGACAAGCTCTCTAGTTGAAACAGGCGCGTGCAAGATAGTGCCATAAATCCAGGGTGTTGCTATAGCCAATCTCACATTTATTTATAATTAATGCCAGGGACTTTGCATCGTAGTGCCAATTACTGACTTTCTTTAAAGAGGCAGAAGAGATGATTTGAGCTTTTAAAAGTCTGCTATGGCAACACAATCCAGTGCGAATGCAGTAGAAAACTTCGGAAAAGAAGAGTGTGTGTTTGTTTCTTAAGGGTCGGTTTTTGGGGAGAGAGAGAGAGAGAGAGAGAGAGAGAGAGAGAGAGAGAGAGAAGCAGCTTCTGTTACTTCCCACTCATATAGTTAGCATTAAGTGAAAAAGAAGCTGAGGGCTTTTTCACCCAGAGAGAGTCTAATACTCTTAGGCTGTATCTGTGTTAGTGGTTTGGCTGCATAGGAGATACGTGCTCATGTGCAGCTGATCCATACATTCTGCACTGCAAAGAGACGTTATCATGGTGTTTGTAACAGTGGCTGACATACGAAGCAAGGATGCACTGGTGCAGCAGGAGAACAACCTTACAGAACTTCCCAACTAGCTGCACCAGTGCAGTAGGGGAAGTGGCAATATTCGATGCCCTCCCTTTCTCCAAAAAGCCCCCTGTGCCATCTGAAAATATGTCCCTGAGAATTTTGTAGCCCTTGAGGACATATTTTAGGTAGCATAGAGGGCTTCCTGGGGAAGAGGGGGGACATAAAAATTGCTGCTTCCCTACTGTACCATTTAGTTGGGAAGTTCTGTTAGACTTGCTCTCTCGCTCTACCAATACATCCATGCTCTGTACATTAGCCAATGACACCATCATACAGCCGCCAAGGGCCCTGCTTTCGGTGGCAATTTTAAGATTCCAACATTGATCACAGCAGTGTCTCTGTAACAAGCTACAGGACTGTTGTGCCCTTCAAAGGGACAAGGAGGAAATAGGCAGAAACACCATTTGCACAACTGCTCATTTTATACAACTCTGACACTCCGTTTGAAGGGCACAGTAGCCCCACAGTGCTGCTTTATGATCATGTTGGCCATTATGTCCAAAAGATGAGTTCTGAGTTCTAACCTTGAAGCTCCACCCTCTTGTGGAGGGTGCCGCAGGGAAGCTCTTCCAGGAAGGCGCCAAGTGCTTTGTAGTCAGGCACAGTGAATTAACATCACAGTGGTGGGCCACTGTGTAAAACAGGATGCTGGACTAGATGGGCCTTGGGCCTGATCCAGCAGGGCTGTTCTTATGTTCTAACACTGCACCTACCCTAAAAGTACAGCCGAACCTTCAAATTTTCCCTTCCCTATCTTCTATTGGCTTAGGAGAAACCCTGCTGAAGGCCTGAATTAAGAGCCCAGCCAGGGAACTGTATAAACCCCCCATTTATAAACCTGTTACATTATTATTAAAAATGGGACTATGACGAAATGTAAAGAAGACTAAACGAATGACAACGGGTACAGCAACCAGCCTCAGAATTGACAACAAAGACATTGAAGTGTTGGTTTGCTAATTAATCCACATTAAACCTAGATTTGAGTGATTGTTGTGAACCAGGCCTGTTTCTCTTGAAACAAGCACATTTAATGTCACCTGAGTGGCAGCATCCCCAAAACCTACCCACAGAGGTTGCAATGCCCAGTCCAAGAGATGCAGTCAAAAATAAATTGTGAAGTCACAGAGGCTCTGGGGTACAGCTCTTGGGCTGCACACAGCTGTTGAGGTGGACAACTCAGATTGGACTTTTTCTGCAACAGCATCCCACATCTGTTAACATGCCAAGTGGTCCTTTCAATCTTCTGAAGGATGCTCGCACTTGGATGTCTTGGCATGTGAGTTACATGAGGATGCTGCCACATTGGACTAAAGGTCCATCTGGTCTGGATCTTGCTGCCTCCAATGGCCAGCAAGATGCCCCAGGATGCCTTCAAGCGGGGGAGGATGGTAATAGTTTTCCCTTGCTATTGTAATCTAGCCTGTGATACTCAGTGGTATACTGTCTCCATAGCTGCGCACAGAAATAGAGCCATAGGAATCTAATTGCAAGTCAAAGGTGGTGGCAGAGGGTGGGGAGGTTTGTGCCAAAAATTGTCACTATTAGCTGTATGGGGAGGAAGGGGGTGGAGAGTTGGGCCAATAGAGTAATTTCTTCCCCCTGAGATGGCATTATTGTGGGTATCAGAGTCCTCTGACGAAAATGTTTGTGAAACATGCAGGAAAGCTGCTTAAAATGATCCTTATGAACTCTGCATAGGACCATTTATATTTGACCAAAACATGTTCCACCTTTCCTCTTGGCTTAACAGCCCACGGCTTAAGTTCAGTGACTGGGAACCCAACAAATATTGTGGGTTGAGCCACTTGCTTAGAAACAAACTCAACATTACATGCAAGTTCCATTTAAATATTGGTCATATCCGTATTTTGATGGGCTAACAAGGCCTCCCTAAGGTGGCTTACTGTAACAGGGATTCCGAGATTTTGTTGATTACAACTCCCATCATCCCCAGCCAAAGGCCATTGCAGCTGGGGATGATGGGAGTTGTAGTCCACAACATCTGGGAATCCCTGTTACAGAGAACACTGCATGCAACAGTTTGAAATATCAGAACAAAAGATTAAATTAAACAGCATTATTTAAAATAATGTATAAAGGTAAAGTGTGCCGTTGAGTCAGTGTCAATTCTTGACCACCACAGAGCCCTGTGGTTGTCTTTTGGTGGAATAGAGGAGGGGTTTACCATTGCCATCTCCTGCACAGTATGAGATGATGCCTTTCAGCATCTTCATAGTCTGGGAAACAGACCAGCAGGGATTCAAACCGGTGACCTCTGGCTTGCTAAGCAAGTCATTTCCTCACTGCTCTATTAGGTGGAACAGCACCAAAATACATACCCACAGAAGAGAAACAAATAATAAATTAAACAGCTGGCAAAACAAAACTGCACGTCCAATAATGAGAGGACCATGTCAGCTTCATGGGTCAAGGAGTTCTGCAGTCTGGGTGCCACAACTGAGAAGGCCCTATCACGAGTCCTCTTTAACCAGACTTCTGATGGCATATATGACGACCGTCTTCCAATATCTGAAGAGCTGGCCCATAGAAAAGGGAACCTACTTGTTCTTTGTTGCTCCTAGGGGAAGGACTAGAACCACGGGGTTGAAATAACAAGGAAGCAGATTCAGGCTAGATATTAGGATGAAATTCCGAATTATAAGAGCTGTTTGATAGTGAAACAGTCTTCCTCATGCAGTAGTAGGATCTCCTTTGCTGGTGATTTGGGGAGGAGAGCTGGTCTTGTGGTAACAAGCATGAAAAGTCCCATTTGCTAAGCAGAGTCTGCCTTGGTTTGCATTTGGCTGGGAGGCTACGTGTGAGTTCTATTCCCCTTAGGGGATGGGGTCATAGCTCAGTGAGAAAGCATCTGCATTGTTGCATGTAGAAGATCCCAGGTTCTGTCCATCACATCTTCAGGTAGGCCTGGGCAAGACTCCTGCTTGCAACCTTAGAGAGTCACTGCCAGTGAGGAGCCACTGCCAATACTGAGCTAGATGGACCTGAGTTGATATGAGGCAGCTTCCTCTGTTCCTGTGTTCCCATGTTGGTTTTCAAGCAGAGGCTGGGCAGCCATCGGGCAGAGGTGCTATAGCAGTTTCCAGCATTGAGCAGGGAGGAGGGGTAGACTAGAAGACCTCTAAGGCCCCTTCCCGCTCCAAAATTCTGATTGTTATATATACATTCTCCTCCAACCCAAGAGATGAACAAAACAATGCCAACAGAAACTGGCATGGTTTGGACCTCCTCCCATTTTACTAATGGGCAGCTGAAGTGCTGGAGAGAGCTGACTATTCATGGATCACAGGCATAGCTCCTTTTCAGCCAGACTCCCATGACTAGCACCTGCTTTCATGCCATCCCTGCTCCCCGTGCCAAAGGCTTTTGGCGGAGACAACACCCACAGGCTGGGCAGAAGGCAATCCGGCAGCCTCCTCTGTTGCCAAACAAACATCCCACCGCTGGCACAAGGGCACACGCTGGGGCTTCTGCGCCTCAGTCTATGCAGACTTAAACATCAGAGCCTTCCAACAGTAAAGGAAGAAGGCAAGAAAGTGCCATGCAAGGAATTTCAGGGAATGCTCTCTGAATGCCCTGGCCCAGATAGCATTTGCAGTTCTAACAATGGGAGAAGCATCCATGCTTCTGAAAACCCAGCTCCATTACTGGCTCAGTGGCAAGGGCAAATTTTTCCTGCCCCAGGAAGTGCTCTGTGCCAACAAGAATATGTCCCTGAGGGTCATGTAGCCCTCAGAGGCATGTTCTCAGTGACATAGAGGGTTTCTTGGGAAGGAAAATTCATTGAAACTCACACACACTCACACTCACACACACACACACGCACACCCCGATGAAGCGTTAGTCTGGAACTCTTCAGCAGACTAGTTCTATACTGGTGCTTCTCCCATTGCACTGATACTTTGTTGTCAAAAAGCCAGCCACTATTTCTTCTGCTCTCTCTTCTTGTCTCTAGATTGGCAACTGGGGCAGCTGATAACTCCCAGCTGGCCAGATTTGGCCCAGGGACAGCTAGTTGTTGATTTCTGTTTGAGAGATCAGTATGTTTTGAGTCCACTATCAGCTATTCTCCCCCTGGTGAATCAAACCAAAGTTCCATCTAATTTGAGGGTTCTTAATCCTAGCTCCCCTAATATTGCTGGACTACAGATCCCATCATCCCCAGTCACAATGACCACAGGATTATGGGAGTTGTAGTCCAACATTCTGCTTCCTTCAGTGGCCAACCAGATGCTTCTTGGCAGCCCACAAGGAGGAGATGAACACAAATACCCTCCAGTTGATGAATTGCTATTCAGTGGCATATTTCCTCAGAACATGGAGATTATTTTAAGCTATCCTGGCTAATACTCATGGATAGACCTGTCCTCTTTAAATGTGTCCAATCTCCTGTTAGAACCATTTAAGTTTTTAAAATGTCATCGACTCCCTATGTCACCTCTCTTTAACAATGCAGTTCTCCCCGAAATAGCATTTCCAGCTTTTGATCTCAAACATACTGACCCCTTCATTGAGGCCAGGGAACTTGCCAGGGCAAACAGAGCCAGAATGAATGTCGTTTGACATGATTAGATCCTGGCCGAATCTTCAATATATCGAGTTTTCAGACCCCAGTACTGGCCAGGCCAGTAAGATGCTGGAAGCCAGCTTTCATCTGCATCTGTCTGTAGAAGTGCCTATGCCTGTTGCATTCTTAGATGAGAAATGTAGGACTCCAATATTCTAAAATGTGACCCACAGAGTGAGAATCTTTGTATCTGTGGACAAAATGAAGCAGCAGCTCTGTTGTATTATTGATTCCACTACCCACTTTATAGAGAGCCGAGGGAGAGATTTATTTATGATCTGACAACTAAAGAGAGGGGCCTCCGGAGACTTGCCCCCCCCTTCAGATGTATTCCGGGCCCTCCCTGGAATGTCCAGCTTTTATTTTAGAAAGTAGGCCTCTCTCACACTTTTGGAAATGTGGGAATATTAGGGAAAATTTGCCGCCACTGTTATTCCTGCTTGCTCACTAGGAAGTAAACTTGCTCCTGCTTTTTCTAGCAGTCTGGCCAATGAATGAAAAGCCAGTGAGAGAACTGACAATTTTATTTCTGTACCACTTAAAAATTGATAGTCTTAGTAAATTGTATTAAATAACTTTAAACCTTATCAGGCTATCCATTAAGTCTGTTTTGCACCGGTTCCCACCCCTCAGGGTCTCCTTAGCCATACCGCCCCCCAAAAAAATTTCTGGCTAACTGCACAACAAAATTATCAGACTAGAGACACATGAATTGTGTTATCTTCTTGCACACACATGTACCCAACACTAGCTCTCTTTGTGAAAGCTCCTGAAAAGCTTAGATGAAGAGGACAATGGCTGCTCCTAGTTTTAGTGATCAGTGCATATCATTGTGGTCCTTACCTATCTTCCATGTATACCAGTTTCTGCCTGCCTCCCCTCCAGTGGAATTCCCTTTGCTTGATGCATTAAAATATTTGATTGCCTGCCTTGCCAGGGTATGCTAGAAAGCATGTGGGCCAAGCCTGCTTAAATGTCTGGAGACAGAAAGTGGGCTGAGGGGGATGGATTGATGCATTTCCTTTAAATTATGCCTTTCATCCATTACAGGGTTGCATCCATAGAGGTCCCAGGTGGCCTCCCATCCACAAGCCCAGCCCTGCTTAGCTTCAGCAATAGGGCTGCATCATGTGCCTTCAAATATGGGACCAGGGTACATGGGTAGAACTACCATTGGGCAACTGTGTTCAGTGAATCCAGGCCACCCAGTAGGGCAGGGGCGGAAGCTGTGACTGGGGCCACCGCTGCTGGCCTCCCTCCCTCCCTGTCAGCACTGGCATTGACTCAGGGCCAGGGAAGCTGCCAGCTCACATCTTGCTTGTCCTCCGCCCTCACATGAGGGTTGACATGAGGGTGGACATGCATCAGGTGGTGAGGTCAGCCCACATGTGAGTGTGGTGGGCGAGTGGGGGGTGGGCAGGCGAGCAGGCAAGTGAGCGGCTCTGCCAGCTCAGGCCCCATGTGTGCCAGCCCTCTGCCAGCAAAGCCCCGACCAATAGAAATCTGAGGCAGACCCCATCTCCACTTCTGAGATTTCAGCAGGCCTTGCCCTGATATCTTGAAGCTTCTTTCCATCGTCAATAAGGGCTGGAAACTTTTGCAGATCGAATCGAGTTTGTCAGGATGCCGGCTTGTATGTGCAAGACCCAATTCTGTTCCTTCTCCGCCCCCTGTAGACACAGAAGATCCCGGGTCTGAGCCTATTCCTCTGTGCTGAAGAACTGCCGTCTCATCCGAGGATAGGAAGGAATAAACGGGCAGCTTTGGCAAAAACAAGGGGAAGAAGTGGTGACCTGCCATGACAGGGGGAAATCCATCAACAGTAGACCCAGTGTTCAGCAAAGCATCCAAGTGAAAGAGGCTGGCAAGGTAAATGGGCCCCTTTGTGTTTTCACAATGCAAAGTTGGATGCAGGTTCAGTAACGGAGCCTGCTTCCTAGAACCTCTCATGGAGAGCGAGAGAGAGAGAGAGAGCTGAAGAGCTGTTGAATGCTAAAGGAGTCTTGCTTTCCTGGGCATGCAGCAAAAGGCAAAGCAGGTCAACAAAGAAGCACTTAAGAGTACTCATCGGCTTTGTGGCCACAGTCATTCAACACTGAGTCCTCTCTGAAGAGCCTCGTCTTCTGGATCGGCAATTGGCAGCCCTGGGACTCAGTCCATCCCCCAGTAGCCATCTAGTTTAGGGGGCTTGAAGGTGGCGGTGAGGAGGGGATTGGATGCATTCATGTAGGTGTTTCAGTGGCTATTAGCGGCTAGGGCTGTGCGTTGCATCAGCCCGGAAATCAGGTTGCAGGATTTTCACCAGAAACTGTTCCAATGAAAAATTCCTCCAGTGTTGACAAGCTATATAGTGTTGAATGAAATAAATAAATAAATTTCATGCAATACTACATTGTATCAGTATTGCATTGAATAGTATCGGCCTGGGCTGGGGTGGAGGGCTTAACTTTAGTGAGGATCCAGCTTCTCTGAAGACACCGGAAGCCTACAGTGGCAGCATTTAAAGACCCCGACGCTTCCTTGCCTGGGCTCGCCCTGTAATGCATCAGGAAAGGAAGCAGCATGATGATGCTCCTTCTTAGTGCATTATTGGGTAAGACAAGGCAAGGAAAGACAGGGGTTTTAAACACACTGCTACTGCAGGCGATTGATGTCTCCACAGAAGCCAGATCTTCATCAATGGTAAGCCCCCCCACCCCAGCCTAATGGACTGAGCTGTTGCTGACTATCAGCTCAGTACAACCCAGGTGCCCCCCTATATTGTTTGCATGATGTGAGAATACCTGGAACTGGGATTGGGATTGGCCATGAACAGCCCTATTAGCTACAATGGCTGAATGGAAGCCCCAGGGAGAGTGTGCCACTGCATATCATCTGCTAGGAGGCAACAGTGAGAGAAGAATATTGTCTTCATGCCCTGCTGATGGACTTCCTGAAGGCGTCTGGTTGGCCACTGTAGGAAGCAGGATGTTGGACTTGATGGATCTTTGGTCTGCTCCCTCAGGGCTCCGAACTTCACTGGGGGTAGTGCAACTCAGTGATAGAGTATCTGCTTTGCATACCAATGGCCTCAGGTTCAATCCCCGGCAATACCTCCCAGCAGTGATGGGAAAGGCCCAAAACAGAATGCTGGAATAGATAGATATTTGCCTGATCCAGCAAAACTGTTGTTGGGGAGGATCATAACTCAGTGAAAGAGCATCTTCTTCGCCTGCAGAAAATCCCAGGTTCAATCCCAAGGATCTCCAGGTAGGCTAGGAAATATCCATCTGAAACCCTGGAGAGTCACTGCTGGTCGGTGTAGACAGTACTGAGCTAGATGAACCAATGGTCTAACACGGTATAGCTTCCTAAGTTCTGACTTTCCTTCTGGCCAACAGCAGAATTCCCAATTCCAACTCTTATTTGGAGTTGCTTTCCTCAGTCATGCTAGAGTGTGACAGCATATTGAGTTTCATACAGAGAGCACTGTGTAGTATTCTTCTTAGTGCTGTGCAAGATGGCCCTTGGTCTAGTGATGCTGGAATGAGCCAGGTATACCTCTGGCCAAGAGTTTCTGTGGTATGCATTATTTTTTGCTGGGGGTGGCATGTCTGATTTAGGCACAAGCTTCCCTTTTGGTCCCCTGCTTCCAGCTTTCACAACTCTTGAGTGCTTGCTTTGCTCCATTTTTATTATGCTGAAAATCCATTTTGTACAACATTTTAATTAAGTCTTTCTCTGCTAATCTGTGCACATACGGATGCAGAGTTCTTTGAAATTCGATTTGAGCTGGAGTCTGGGCTGAGAGGAAGAAACCTTTCCTGAAAACAGAGAGACTGGAAGCTTTTATATTTCATGCCTTAAAAGAAAAAGAAAAAGAAAAAGAAAAACATGATTGTCTATCACAACAGGTAAAGAGGGCTGCATTTGATTTCTGCACAATTTTGCCTTGTCTCTGCTTTCCTCCAGTCTCCAGTTACCACCATCCACCTAATTCAGCATTAACATTTTTACTGCGCTTTAGGATTCACAGCCAAGAAGCCACACATGGGGCTCTGTAATGCGCAAATCCCATTTGAATGTGACTCTTGATGCATTTTAGTATTTCAGATAACGCCAAGCCTATTGCTTTGCTAATATATGCAAATCTTGTTTCTTTAAAGCACCTCCCATGTGCCCAACAAGAGCATCACATGGGGGTGGGCAGCTGTCCAGGAACAAAATCCACAGCCCCTCCCCAGAGCTTTCTATCTGGCCATTAGCATTGGTAACAATCATGGGGACCGACTCCCCAGTGATGAACCTTAACCATTATATCCATAGGTGCACACACCTTATAGTGTTTTTTTTTTTTAAGAATGGCTGATGGGGAGGAAGTGGGTGGAACAAAGGTTCTCAAATTTGGGTCCCCAGATGATGTTGGATAACCACTATGAATATTTACACATGGCTTTTCACATGGGTTCTCAAAGTGGTTTTCATGACTGAATGAATGGATGGATGAAATCTTCCAGGCACTGACCAGAGAGATCAGCCCCCAAACTATCTCCATCAGCCCAGAGAGAGTGGGGAAGAGCAGAACCAGGAGTCTGGAGAGGGAGGCAGAGGAGGCTCCAGGGCTAGGTGGCCAGATTTGGCTTTTAAAAAGCCAAATTCTGGCTTACGGCCCATTTGACCCACGAGTATACCCCTTAGGTTCTGGCAACTCTGCGAGTCCAGGGTGACATAACACCCTCCTCCCTTGTGACTGAGCCTAGAGTTGCAAGTGAACCACAGGGGAGGACAAGCTAGCTCTTTCCTGCCCACCACAGTGACTGACATCCTGACAGAATTACTCAACTGAAGCCCTGTTGGAATTAAGTAGTCTTTTAGAGTCACTCCCGAGGAATAATATTGAGGAGCTTAGTCTGGATGTCAGCCAGGGTGTTTTTGAGTTTGGCTTCCCCTCCACCCCTACAAAGGATTAGGTTATAGCTCTTGTCCCAGTTAAGGAGCATAGCATTTCACTCTCTGGGCAGCAAGTTGGTTCTTCGATGGAACTTTATAGCACAAGAGGGCAAGAAAATGGTTAGAACCCAAGAATATGAGAAGAGAAGAGATCAAAGAGCAAGAGTCTTCTAACACAGAAGAAAGAAAAATAAGATGTCTGGAAGCTTAGATAAGCACTTTCTCTATGATGAACCATCCACAACATATACTGTATAGACTTCCTTTCAACTTAGTTTCCGCTGCTCTGTTATCTGCCCATCACTGTTGAGCCATGTGAGTCTGAAAGATAATAGCCAGGGTTGTGCACAACCGAAATATCAGATTCTGACCCGACTCAACAGTGGCACTTCAGGAGGGACCTTGTCAGCCCCTCCCAGCTGCCAGGTCGGGTTGGGTCAGAATCTGATATTTTAGACCTAGTGATTATCTTTCAGACTCAAGTGGTGCAACAGTGATGGGCAGATAATTGCCATAGGAAGGCTCAGAAAATAACTATGAATTCCAGAACCACTCATGGCCACTCAGGGACCAGAAGGGAATTTAAAGGTGGGGGGAGTGCCTTTTAAACAGAGACTGTGAAAGGCAAAGCAGCTGCATGAAGCAGTCTTGTCTCCTGCCCCCCATCCTCTTCAGATAAAGGAGAGGGTGGAGAAGAGAGCAGGGTGGTTGGGATGTGCGTTTGGAGGGGGGGGTCCGACAGGCATCAGGGGGCTTCCAGTGGTTCTGACTGTCAAAGGCTCCCTGCTGCCATGGTGGAACTCCCTTCAACAACACCCAACAGAGGACATGCCATTCCCAAGTGTCTGTCTGACTAACATCAGGAGGAGGAGGAGGAGAAGTCATCTCAGACCAACATGACTGCACAGCCCTAATAATAACAACCCAGGGTTTTACAGATTGTGAGGCAGGAGGCTCAAGCATTGGAATTTCCAGGCAAGCCAGGGTTAATGAGATGTCCCAAGCATCAGGGACTGAGGCCAGAGATCCAGGTGCAGCTCTTCAAGTGGAGATGGGCTGCCTCCAACAAATAGCACCTGGAAGCCCCAGAGAGAGTCTTGCCACTGAGAGCAAGGGCATGGCTTGTTGCAGGGAGAAAGGAAAAGCGCTAAGAGGCTGGGAGTGAGGAGGAGGAGGAGGTGGCAGGTGGCCAGAAAGGAGAGACGTCTGCATTCCTGGTATGAGGCAGGGTAGGCTGCAAGCTAAAACAACTCATAGCTTGCATGGTACTGGGTTGCACAATCGCCTAGGAGGCCCTGGGCACCAAGCATCCTGTAGATCAAAGGCCAAAGGAGCTGAGGCTTGGAAAGGAGGGTGGGGGGGTGGGAATTAGAGAGCAAAAGAGGTTTGGCAGAATGGGGGCCAAACTAGGAACTCTGTTGTATGTAGCCCTCTGGTTCATAAGAGAACTTTAGCAGCAGCCTGCTCTTGGATGTGTGTTTGTTGAGGGTGCAGACAACCCACAGTGAGGCTCAAACACAAGGTATTACTACGCACGCCCACACCACTTGGACTGAGTCAAAAGGCTGAGTGGCAATTAAGCTATTAACAACTATTAATAGACAAGCTATTAAGAAACTGACCCTTTGTTGCCACCGTAGGCCAATCAATGGTGGCTCAGTGGGTTAAGCACAGTGATTGTTCTTAGATTTGACCCAGTGAGTTGTTAGTGTGTTCAGTCTATGGTACCCCAAGGGGCAGTGCTTTCATGAGGCATGGTGAGGCGGCCCCCTCCAGCGGCAGCTCACTGAGTCGCTAGTTGGGTAGCAAGAGGTCTCCCCACCACCACTGCCACCAGAGCTGTCTGCAGGGACTGAGCAAACTCTTGAAAACTTTGCAAGGAGCATTTCTCTTCCCATTCCTTGCGATGCTTGCAAGAAGCACAAGGAGGGCAGAAGTGGCGGCTGGCCACGCTCCCTTCTCCGTACCCCCATTCTCCTTCAAGGGCTTGCAAGGGTCTCTTTGGAAAGGGGGCTGGCCCTCATGGCTCATGGGGCAAGGCAGCATTGGGTGCCACGCCTCAGGTGCTGCAATACCTTGGGTCACCCCTGGTTATCTGGCATGCTACAGTGGCCCAGAGGCTGTGAGTCTAAGTCATAATAATAATAATGAATGGAATTACTGTAGCTTAATGGTAGTGTCCTCACACACACACACACACACCATTCATAATGTTCCAAGTTCAATCCATGGCATCATCCCCACTTAAAAGGGGGAGTTCAAGTAGCAGGGAAATACCTTGGAAAGTCACAGCAACAATATGGGCTGATGGCATAAAGCAACTCCATGTGTTCACATGCACAGGCGGCCAGAGGATTTCCCTTGCCCTTCTGTTCCATACCTGCCCACATGTCCCTATTTTCCCATCCTCAGGTGAATGGGAAAATAGGGGCGTGTTGGCAACTTGGCAGGTGTGCTGTTCTAAACCTGAAATTGGTCCAAGTGAGAGATCTTCAAATGGAAATGCATCAAGATGCAAAGTCAGAGGCATATCCCACACGCTCTTGTTGATGCATTGGCTCCTTTTATCTCCTGAGCGCGGAGGGGACTCGGGCACAGAGTTAAGTGCAGCAGGCTGGCTTGTTGGAGACTGACTGAAAGCCTGGCACACAGATGGCATGTGGTTGAAGATGTGCCAGTGCAGGCTATGGGATTGTGTGTGCCTGGCTTTATTTTGATTTAATACTCCAAAGCTGAGCAAAGCTCAGCTGGTGAGGTTTACTTTGGAGCTCTTTGGTTAATTGCCAGGCATTTGTGGGTCTTCATGCTTGCCAGCTTAAGTTGGCATAGCAGAAAGATGCAGTTAGCAATGCAGCTGAAAGTGGGAAATGAAGCCGGGGGCGGGGTCACGCCCCTCCATGAACCAAGCCGATCTCTGGTGTGAGGGACTAGGGCAGGGATTCTCAAACCTGGGTCCCTAGATATTGCTGGACTGAAACTTCCATCACCCTCAGTTGCAATGGATGATGGGCATTGTAGTCAAGTGGCATCTGGGGACTCGGTGTTGCACAGCTCTCTAGCTGTTGTTGGACTACAACTCCCATCATCCCTATTGGCTACTGTGGCTGGGGATGGTGGTAGTCCAGCAATAGCTGGAGCGCCCAAGTTGTGCAGTTCTGCTCTGGACTATGGAAACTTTTGCATTATTTGGCCTAGCAAAGCTCCTGGTCATAATTGGCTAGTTCCTTGAACACTGTATTCGATACAGATGGCCTTTGTTCTTTATGGGGATTTAGTTCTCACCTATAGGCACAAATACAGAAACTGTGAATAATACACACTCACACACACAACCCTAAAAAAGCAGGGAGGATGAGGAGGCAGAAATAAGAGAAATAAAGTATTGTACCTTGCCCTCCAGCAATACCCCTCAAGCCCCCCAATTCTTCTGATTTTGCACAAAAAATCATGGGGATTTTTTTTTAAGAGCCACAAAATGGCTCTGCACTGTAAAATGGTGGCCAGAAATGACATTGGGAGTCATTTTCGGGTCATTTCTGACCACTCAAAACCATGAATAGGCGAATTTTGGCCTATTTTTATGCCACGGATAAAGAAACCAGATCCCTGAGACCCTCCTGTGGATACGTTAAGCCGTGATTGTTGAAACCGCGGGTGATTAACACCACCTGCATCTGAGAACGGCAGTGCACAGCAGACTTCTAATAACCCGGCTATCTGTTGCTCACAAATCACTGTGAATGCCCAGTGCATAAAACTTTGAACAGATAAAACTCACCTGCAGACTGCTTTTCATCTATCTGGGCCCAAGTCTGTTTGGGTCTCTGAGGAGATCATACAGGCCCACCCCTTCGCCCAGGCTTCAGGTGCAAAACTGAAACTGTCCCCCCAATTCTCTCACATGTTCTTCCCATTCTGAGGCCTTCTGGGCTGGCCTCTTAAAGAGGCTGCTTGCCATGTGAGGTTTCCCAGAAAGACGGGAAGTGCGATACTGACTCCTTTGGGAAGCTCCACACTGCTGTAGGAGTGCAGGACCAGCAGACTAGCACTCTTGGATGTCTGACAGATGCTTTTGTGACTTGGATGAAAACAGTGGAGGTGGGAGGAGTGTTTTGTGGTTGTCGTTGCTGCTCTTTCTTTAGGGCACGAGCCTTCTATTCCCCATTGTAATGTCTCCAGATCCTGTTTGCTGTGTTGGAGGGAAGAGGGGGGCCATTTGTTTAACCTGACAACGCAGCCCTGCCAAGCCCATGAAGAATACGGCCATGCCAGCTCTCTCACGGGTGGCTCAGATCACCAACAGGAAAAGAGCCTTTATCAAGTTAGCAGGTCGAAGCCCGTTATGAAGGCTGCACACTGATAAAGAGAGATCACCATTGATTTGCTCAAATGGATAACATTTCAGATGCTCGGTTTGTAGCTAGCAACTGCTTTTCGTTCTCTTCATTGTGATGGATGAGACTCTGCCAGTTCCTGCCCTCAGTACGTTGTCAGACTACTGTTCTTATCTAGCTCTGTATTGAGGCTATTCCCACCATCACTGGGAAGCCGGCAAAGCGAGTTTAGCCCACTTTCCAGGGATCGTGGGAAGCACTGGGCTCGCAGACAAGCCTGGTGCTCTCAAGGCAGCCCGCCCGCCTAATTCCCCCTCCCCTTAAATGAGATTATGCTCTGTTAACCTCATTTTTTTTGCTCGTGTGCATGGCGACACACGAGTAGACCCCCAACCGGGAGGGTGCAAGCACTCTCCTGGGCTCAGGGGTCTCTCCAGGATGCCTCGCATGCTCGCGTGGGGCATCCTGGAACTCACAGGGGCTTCATTGTCTACACAGACTGGCAGCAGCTTCTCCAAGGTTGTAGGCAGGAGTCTCTCTCAGCCCTATCTTGGAGATACCAGGGAGGGAACCTGGAACCTTCTGCTCTTCCCAGAGCAGCCTCATTCCCCTAAGGGGAATATGTAGTCTCCATTTCAAATGCAAACCAGGGTGGACCCTGCTTAGCAAAGAGGACAATTCATGCTTGCTACCACAAGACCAGCTCTCCTCCCTTGACCAGCTCTCCTCTGTACACATGGACTTGTGCATCTGTATTGATTCATGCCATATATAAGCAAATGAACGCTCATTTGTTTCCTCTATTCTTATTGGAAGTTTTAAAATTGAAGAATAACTGAAATGCCCAGTGACACCCGCCCCCCAAGCCCTGCCCTCCAGGTTGCCCCAGGGTCACCTGCCCCTAACTCTGGCCTTTCCCGTGAGTGTGTGATTGGCCTTTTTATTACAGGTACACAGATCAGGAAGTCAATGCACCCCAGGCAGCTTTTTGGCTTGCATATTCCTATCAAAAAGATGAGACACTGGTGGGAACATTACAGGTGATATACCTTTTTCTAACTTGGAAATGCCTCTCCTTGTTCGCCTTTACCCATCTGTTTTTATTTTGCTTGTACAAGTTAGCTTAAGACCCCTCTTTGATGCTCAGAGGGGGAAAAGTACTTGCCCAGAATCTTCATGGGAGGGTTTCCGTGGATGCTTGTGATCTGGCAAACCTGGAGGGCTTAACTAATGCCAGGTTAGCCCTTGGAAATGTGGCTTGGACTGTGTGCCACAATCCAGGTAAGAGAGAAGTGGGCGAGGAGGCAAGATCAGCTCCATCTTTCCAACTGAAAAAACAACAACTGGGACAGGACACACAATTGCAGCTGTGTGGTTGTGGGCGGGTGGTAGGACGGAATCTTGTCTTCCCTTGTGTCAAAGAGGAGGAAGAATGAAAACACGAAGGAGCAGGAAGAAGAAAACAAGCTTGGCTGTTGCAAACAAATTCCTCTTTGATTTTAATTAAGTTGTCAAATTGAAAATAGCTGTGTTACCAGGCAACGTCCTGACCATTGTGTGCCATTTAGCAGATGTATGGAAAATTAACTGTGGGCACCATGTTAAACAATAGACTGACAGCTCTTCAAAGGGGATATGAGGTTTCGGAACCTGCGTGTGACCTTTTGTTTGGGGAAACTTAATGAGGGGGCGAAGTTTCATCAACTGATTTAATCAAAGCTGTAGTTGATTCAAGTGATGGAGGCCAACATTAATCGGAGAGGGCACATTTTAATGGGTTGTGTTGCAGCTTAAGAGCATTTTTAAAATATTTTGGTTCTGGCGTACTTATTGATATAGCACCATCTGTATCCATGGTGCTTTACAGATTGACAGAAGAAAACAGACAAGTCCCTGCCCCAAGCAGCTTACAGAGTAGAACTGAGGAGAAGACAGAGGAGGATATGGAAAAGTCATAGGTAAGCAGCATGTGACCAATTCAGTGACATATGCAAGGAGCCAGTCCAAGAATTTAGGAGCCAGACAATGGACACTTGACAAAATTACTGAAGTTATTGTTACCCTCTTTACAAGTAACATAGGAGAGGAGAGCTGGTCTTGTGGTAGCAAGCATGACTTGTCCCCTTAGCTAAGCAGGGTCCACCTGGGTTGCACATGAATGGGAGACTAGAAGTGTGAGCACTGTTAAGATATTCCCCTCAGGGGATGGAGCCACTCTGGGAAGAGCAGAAGGTTCCAGGTTCCCTCCCTGGCTTCTCCAAGATAGGGCTGAGAGAGATTCCTGACTATAACCTTGGAGAAGCTGCTGCCAGTCTGTGAAGACAATACTGAGCTAGAGAGACCAATGGTCTGACTCAGTATATGGCAGCTTCCTGTGTTCATACTTAGAGCAGAGGATGCCTGGGGCAAATACAGATTTTATTAAATAGCTCTGAGCATCCCAGTCTAGCTGCCATGGTTAATTTTCTAGGCACCATAGCTCCCTGACACCTGGGAATGGTCAAGCCCTGGTTCAGGCCTTGTTTCAGGACTGAGGCTGTTAAGCTGAAAACTTCACAGAAGAATGAATTTTGAAGGATGTGAGAAAAGTGGCATCAGTTTCAGACAAAAGGGGGATCAAGGGAGAGGATACCAGCTGGAAGTTAATCCAAATGAGATGGAAGTGATGGTGGTTAATAGAGGAGCCAGTTGGAGCCGGGGGCTTCAGCTTATTCTGGACAGAACTGCTCTCCAGAATGAGAAGCTGCTCCAAGATCTGGTGCTCCTCCCGGAGCTGTGCCTTTGCACAGCTGCGCCTCTTCCTCAAGAAGCTCAGTCTGACCTCTGTCACCAGTGCCTTAGTCACATTGCATTTGGATTATTCCAATGCACTCTATGGAAGGCTGCCTTTGAAACGTATCCAGAAATTGCAAGTGGTGCAGAATGCAGCAGCTGGACTGATATCAGAAGCCAATCACAAACTAATTCCAACAATCATAAACATTTCATTAAAAATGCAACTGAAAGCCAACAGGCAGAGCTACAAATCCAACTAAAAGTCGTTGTCAGAGAACAACTGCTCACTGACCGAAGGCCTGAGTCAAAAGGTCAGTCTTCAGTCACCTCTGAAAGACTGGGAATGAGGGAACCACAAAGATCTCACCAGAGAGTGAGTTTCACATTTGAAGTGGGGATGTGCACAAACCGGTTCGGCACCTCCTTCGGGAAGCGTCGAACCAACTTGGGCACCTGCATCCAAACCAGTTAGGCAGGGCAGGAAGCAGTTCCTAGCTGGCCATGTGTGTGCCAATGCCATGCGCAGGCCGCAAGGAACAATGCCGCAGCCGCACACGGCCTTTGGTAGAGCAAGCGCCATGCCTGGGAAAGTGGTGGGGTGGCAGCAGAGCACGTAAGGACCTGCTTCTTAAGGGAACCACTCCCTGCCCCGCCCGCAGCTGCCCAGCCCCCTTCGGGCACATCCCTAACCTACAGCCAAAGCAACATCTTTAGTTTCTTAATACTTTTCAAGGGCAACCTCACATAGAGAATATTGCAGTAAGATCAGATGTGTCCACTCCAGCCCAGATGTGACCTGGGTTGTGTTTGCTTATTAATTTGTTGTTCATCATCCTGGGATCCTAGGACAAAGGGCAATGAATACAGGTAAAGAAAAAAGAGAGGAAGAGTGATGAGAGACTAGACTTGTAGCACACACCGGCAAATTATGAATTTCAGCAGCATCACGGCTATTTTCACACACCTGTTGGCCCCAGATGGAGCGGCACATCCTCCATTCACAATAAATGATGAAGCCTGCCAGTTCCATGGGGCTTAGTGTTTTGTTTTTTTTCCTGGTGTTAACTGCTTTTAACTGCTTTTAATGTTTTAATGTGATTTTTACGGAGTGTTATTGTATTTTAATTTTTGTAAACCACCTTGGGTTGAGTTTTATGAAAAACTCATGGAGGTGCTCCACCTGATTAGTTTGAAGCACCGTCAGGGTTTGTGCGGGGAGTGTGGGCTTAGCCTTCTCTCCCCCACACATGGTCAGGGAGCCATCCCTGGGCAGCTGTACCAGCTGCCCACACGATTGCCGGTTCTGTCACAGAGCTGGCAGGACAGTGGGGATCAGGGGGCGTCGAGCCCCTGGAAGTCCCAGGATGCCCCACGTGAGTGGGGGTTTCCAGGTGGGCTAGCTGCCATAGAATGGCAAGGCAGGCGTATCCAGGTGGGCTAGCCACCATGGAATCCAACGATCACTGGGAAGCAGGCTAGGCTCCCTTAGCCCACTTTCCAGTGATCATGGGAATAGCCTCATGGTGTATGAGCAGAAGGCTGCATCCACATGAAGATCTCCCTTGTTGTTTGTGAAATTGCAAGTTCTCTTACATTTCCTTGTGCATCTCATAGAGGCATCTGTATTATGTTTTGGGTATTTCACTTGATGAGTTGGTGAGAGGAAAGGTTTTTAATTGATTGCGAGTTCTTTATTCAGTTGACAGTCTTTTTATTGGCCCTTTGTACAACTGGTCTGGACAAGTGGCACACTCAACACATTTTGTTTTGGTCTCCAGGCCATTGGTGGCAACTCCTCAAATTTAGAGCCCTTCATAACCACAGCTCAGGTCCAGGAAGTGAGAGGTGGGCATATCTGACCACAGGGCTGTCATCCAGCAAGAGCAAGGGTACCAGATGCCTGTGTTTTAGAGCAAAAGCTCACAATCAGGCTAGTTGGCAACGCGGTACAGTTTACACTAGGCCATGAACTGCCTACCTTCGCTATTAATAATGCTGCACTGCTTAGCTATTCCATGGTATGGCGCTTTCCAAAGTACTGAGCAGGTGCAGGACTATGTTCAAACATGCATTGGAAACAGGTTTTGAATGGCATTTCAAGCTGTGAGTATACAACTACACACAAAGGATGTGCATGTACTGGTTGTGGGTCAGTGCCAACTGGCTCATTGGTCTAAGGGTACTATTCAGTTTGGGTCCAAGACGTCCTGGTTTCAAATCTTGGATTAGTCCTGTTATCTTTAGGGGAAGTGAGCTGGTCTTGCACTAGCAAGCATGAATTGTCCTTTTTGCTAAGCAGTGTCTGCCATAGTTTGCATTTCAATGGGTTATCATATGTGAGCGTCGTCTGCTGTAAGATATTCCCCTTAGGGGATGGGGCTGTAGCTCATTGGTAGAACATCTGCTGGCATGCAGAAGGCCCTGGGTTCAGTCCTTAGCAGCATCTCCAGATAGGGCTGAAAGACACTCCAGCCTGAAACCTTAGACAGCCACTGCCAGTCGGTGTAGACAAGGCTGAGCTAGATGGACTGATACTGTGGCTCAGTAAAAGGCAGCTTCCTGTGTTCCTATGAACGATGCAGGTGACCTTTAACTACCCCCAGCCTGCCTAGAATGCACTCCTGAGCAGTGCAGTCTACATATGCGACAGAGCAAAGTGGCGCAGACATGAGCCTAGCCCGATTTCGCCCCCTCGTGTGAAGCACCAGGCTCAGCTGCGAGCCTGGTGGTTCCTAGGTGGGTAACCCGCCTAAGTACCCCTGCCCTAAAACCAAGTTTGCAGAGTGAGTGCTCCGCAAACCTGGTTTTAATAATCATGAGTATCCGCGGCGCGGCTCTGTGGTGTGGCTACTCACGAGGAGACACACCCCCTCGAGGGGAGGCGAAAAACCGCCTCCCGGTTCCGGGGGTCTCGTCAGTATGCCCTGTGTGCTCGCGCAGGGCATGCTGGAGCTGCCGGGGGCCGATCGGCCCCCTGCTCCCCCCAGCCCCCACCAGCTCCGTCATCGTGTGGGTGGCCAATCCAGCCGCCCAGGGCTCCCGCCCAGATCATCTGCAAGGAGAGAGGGCTTAGCCCGCTCTCCCCGCTCAGCTCACCAAACTGGGTCTCACAGATCGTGAAACCCGGCTCATGATGTTGTACCAGCATTCAGATGTCTGCACACACATATATGTATTTGTGTCAATGACTGTACCTAAGTTCATTTGAACTGTACCTGTGTACAGGCCCCTTGAAATGCAGGTACAGATAGTACACAGATTGTAAGAGCACTGAACATCATATTTGAATAGAGCTATGGTGTAATATGCTCTTTGGAACTGCCCTGCTGGCTCAGACCAAAGATCCATCCAGTCTAGCATTCTGTTTCCAATAATGGCCTCTCAAAAGCTCACAGGTAAGGCATGAGGTCAAGTCCTTCTCCTGTCATTTGTCCCCAGCATCTAATATTCAGAGATACACAGCCTCGGAACATGGAGGTTCCATTTAACATCATGGCAAATAGCCCTTGATAACGCTGTCTTCCATGAATTTGTCTAAACCTCTTTTAAAGCCCTCTAAGCTAGGGGACATCATCACATCGTGCAAATTCCATACATTCCTCGTGCCTCTTTAGAGAGGTGTTTTAATGCCTTAGCTGCAGCTTATATCTGATGGGTCTTAACTTTTGACGTTTTAACATTTTGGTGACAAGATTTTGAACCCGCTAAGCATTTGAGCCTGCAAAGCTTGTGAATGTTTTAACTTGTAATTTTAAATCTGGATAACTTGTAACGTTCAGCATCTGGGGGCTTTTTAGTTTGGAAAAGGGGCAACTACATGGAAACATGATAGAAATGTATAAAATTATGCATGGAGTAGAGAGAGTGGGCATAGAGAAAATTTTCTCCCTCTCTCACAACACTAGAACCAGCGGTCACCCCATGAAACTGATGGCCAGGAAATTTAGGACTGACAAAAAGAAGTACTTCTTCAGACAGCACATAAACGATGGAATTCTCTGCCTATGGTTATGGACACTAGCTTGGATGGCTGTAAAGGGGGCTTTGGCAAATTCACAGAGGACAAGTCTATCAGTGGCTACTAGTCTGGTGGCTTTATGCACCAAGGAAAGCTGGTCTTGTGGTAGCAAGCATGACTTGTCCCCCTAGCTAAGCAGGGTCTGCCCTGGTTGCATATGAATGGGAGACTACAAGTGTGAGCACTGTAAGAGATTCCCCTCAGGGGATGGAACTGACGCTCCGGGAAGAGCAGAAGGTTCCAAGTTCCCTCCCTGGCAGCATCTCCAAGATAGGGCTGAGAGAGATTCCTGCCTGCAACCTTGGAGAAGCCGCTGCCAGTCTGGGTAGACAATACTGAGCGAGATGGACCTATGGTCTGACTCAGTAAATGGCAGCTTCCTGTGTTCTTATGCACTGTGTGAAGAATTCCTTTTTTCTCTCTGTAATTAGCGGCCTGCCCATTTCATTGGATGGTTGACTAGGGCAGCCAAAGGTATTGCTGTGCCGAGGCAAGGTGCCAAATGATGCCTTGCCCCATGCCATGATCCTGTTGGGGCCAAGTCCCTTTCAAAACCAACTCTCGCAAGCTGTGAAGGTGGCACAGGGTGCAAGGAGGAGGGAGGGTTGGCATCAGCCTCCTCTCCTCGTGCTTCTTGCTAGCTTTGCAAGGCGTGTGAGGAGTGCTGCTTGGAAAGTTTCCAAGGGTCAGACTGGTCCCAAAGAGCTGCTTGGATGGCAGCAGCAGGGGACATAGGAACATAGGAAGCTTCCATATACTGAGTCAGACCATAGGTCCATCTTGCTCAGTATTGTCTACACAGACTGGCAGCGGCTTCTCCAAGGTTGCAGGCAGGAATCTCTCTCAGCCCTATTGTGGAGATGCTGCCAGGGCGGGAACTTGGAATCTACTGCAGGCAAGCATGCAGATGTTCTTCCCAGAGTGGCTCCATCCCCTAAGGGGAACATTTCACAGTGTTTACACATGTGGTCTCCCATTGAAATGCAAACAAGGACAGACCTTGCTTAGCAAAGTGGACCATTCATGCTTGCTACCACAAGATCTGACAACAGCATTGATCTGACATCGCCCTGAGCCATTTTTGGAAGGGCGCTATAGAAATATATGTAAGTAAGTATGATCAGCGCTTCTCACATCTTGCCACTCCTTATGCCCCCATAATCCACCACCTGAGGTAACTGTCTCACCTGGCTGCACGGAAATACTACCCCTGATTATGCAAGAGGGAACAAAATTCCTCTCTCTCCACTTTTTCCACACCATGCATCGTTTTATAGACTTCTATCATGCCCCTCCTTAATCGTCTTTTTCTAGATGATTAAAAAAACCCTGAACACTTTAGCCTTTCCCTATAGGGAAGGTGCTCCTACCCTTTGATCATCTGAGTGTTGTCACCTGCATCTTTCCTAGCTTTTACAGTTCTGAAGATTTCACCAATTTAACTCATGCCTCCAAGATAAAAGACCTTGCCAATTTGTTCCCAAAGGTCAGCCTTGAGGTTGGATAAATATTTTTTTCCCCAGAGTCTAAGCAATTCAGCTTCAAGAAGCACTGACTACATTAAGAATTCCCTCTTCAGCCATCAAGCACAATAACCCCCTTAAAAACAGAAATATGTGGTTTTTAAAAAAACCATTTAAAAAACCCAGGTCCAATTAAAATGTGGTGGAAAAATACAGAAGAGTCAGAAAAAAGAGGACAGGCTAACACTTCAGGTGCGAAACAAAGAAAGAGCAATACTTAAATTAGGGGTCACTAAAGTCTGCTTGTGTAAATGTGCTTGGTTTTTCACCAAAAATACTTTTAAATGTGTATTTCAAATTGCTTTATATATAGTCGTGGCACATCCCTTGCATAAACACTGAACTTTTTCAAGCCTGCAAAAGGTCGGTGCCTCTCTTGCTCTCTTAATATGCCATCTTTTCAAAACAAACCCAAGCTGAGAAATAACATTTAAGACTCATCTGGCTTGAACAAGTTTTAAGAATTTGGCATTAGTGGGCTGGTTGCTTGGCTGACTTCAGTGTTGCAGACCCCGACACGCTGATTTCAGCTGCTGAGGATTTTGTTTGCAAACAGTGTTCACTTGAAGTGTGTTTTTGTGCGTTGAAAATTGAGCAGGGGGATGAGCGGGGTGTCATCTTTGCTCCTGAGAATGTTTTCAAATGATGCTGCAGGAGACTGAAGCATGGGACAGAAAGACTTTTTCTTAACCCCGTACAACTCTTATGATAGCAACCACAGAACTCAAATTAGTTGCTGCCCTTGGTTTTAATTCTGTGATGGTGCTCCCTGGAATCACAGCCCCCTTGCTCCTGCTCATGGAGCGCTTGGGTTCCTATTATTGTTGTTGTTATTGTTATTGTTAATGATTTGATTTCTATACCACCCTTCCAAAAATGGCTCAGGGCGGTTTACACAGTTAGTTAATTAATTAATTAGATGGATTCCTGTCCCCAAAGGGCTCACAATCTAAAAAGAAACATAAGACACACACCAGCAACAGTCACTGGAGGTCCTGTGCTGGGGGTGGATAGGGCCAGTTACTCTCCCCCTGCTAAATAAAGAGAATCACCACGTTAAAAGGTGCCTCTTTGCCGAGTTAGCAGGGATATTGTAATAGGAGAGTATTCCATGTGCTTCAAATGTTCCTGTTCACCAGGGAAAAGCCCTGACTGGCGTTCAGACAAATGTTGTGCTAGTGTAATCAACAAGATGCATCCACACCAGGAGGCCACCAGAGTTACATTGTCTCTTGCTATATCAGTCCCCTTGTGCAGTAAGGATTGTGGGTAGTGGTTAGCTAGCAATGCTAACCACTAGCTCTGGTTCGCTCTGCATCATTCCCTGCAACAGATAAGGAGTGAGGAAGAGGTTTCACAGTAGGAGGCATGTGCCCTGTTGCAGCAGAATGCTAGTGACTTCCATAAATGGTCCTGACTTATGAGACTAGCTAGTGCAACATCCTTGCACTAGTGCAACACGTCTGCCCTGACAGATGGCCATCCAGCCTCTGTTTGGAACCCTTCCAGGCTGGAGCCAACATGAGGCAGACTGTCCCACTGTAATTCAAGCTCTTGGAATTGGGAACTTCCTCCTCACTGCTCGACACATTGCATCAACTCAAGAGCCAGCGCTACGGATGCGCACGAACTGTTTGGAGGCCCTTTTACGAGCCTTTGAACAGGTTTGAACACAGGCTGGTTCAAAGGTTCAATGCTGGGGTGTGTGTGGAGCACATGATGAACAGGACTAGTATGTGAACCCATCGTGTACAGAAGCACTGCTCAAAACCATGCCGACTCCCACATCTCCAAATTCTTTAGCCGTCCCTTGGAAAGAGAGCCTGCTCAATTTCATTCAAGTGTCCAAAGAATGTTGGTTTTTTTAAAAAAAGACCTTCGCAAGACAAATGATGGTCTCACCTGAGTCTAGGCATGAAAAATGTGAGACCAAAAGGAATTTTGCCACAGAGAGTCAAACAACGTCTACAAGGTTTGGAAAGGCCACTCCTGTTATTCTGGCTTCATCATATATAACCGGCAAGGTCTGGCGGCAGGAGCTGTCAATAAATCTTGGGCAGTCAGCCTGTCCCCTGTTCCCCTCGCCAAGCAGCTCCCTAGAGTGCTGAAGCCCGGACCACTGGACTCACCTTAAGATGTATCAGCATTCATTCAAGTACTGAAAGGCATCCTAAATCATGTCTGTCACATTTTGTACAGATGACAATTGGCTGCGCTCTCTCCCATGGCAAAGCAGGAAGGAGATTGGAGGGCTGTGTTTAAGCTGAAGCTTTGAATATATTTATGTAGTGTGTGTGTGTGTGTGTGTGTGAGAGAGAGAGAGAGAGAGAGAGAGAGAGAGAGAGAGAGAGAGAGAGAGTTCTGAACATTTCACCCTGCTGTAGTGTGACCAAGAAATAAGCGGTAGGATACGGCCATGGAAATGAAGGGGTGGGACAAGGAGATAGGGGCAGCAGGCTTGCTTCTCAGTGGCTGGGGTTACTGTGGCCACTTGATTAAGGAAGCAAGTCCTCAATCCCCTATTAACTGAGCCAAGAGGCACCTTTTAAAAGTGGTGATTCTCTTTATCTAGCAGGGGGAGGGCAACTGGCCTTATCCAATCCTACAATGGCTGTTGCTGGTGTCTATCTTGTGTTTCTTTTTTAGATTGTGAGCCATTTGGCAACAGGGAACCATTTAATTTATTTTTATATAGCTATGTAAACCGCTTTGGGAACTTTTGTTGAAAAGCTGAATGCCCTCACCTCTTGCCTGTGGGCTTCCCAGAGGCAACTGGTGGGCCACCGTGTGAAACAGGATTCTGGACTCGATAGGCCTTGGGCCTGATCCAGCAGGGCTGTTCTTATGTTTCTTAAATATTCATCATAGTAATTGCAAGTGTAGCTTTCACTCCAGTAATTTTCCAACCTTTACATTCTGCTCTGCAAGTTAATAGTTTCCATTAGAGCAGAAGTCTCCAGCTGCAGCCCTCCTGCAGCTGCTGGCCTACAACTCCCCGTTACCCCCTTTACCAGAAGTACTTGATGCACTTGTGCATGTCAGGGTTGCGCATGCACATGCACCAGATGTGCACACTCGTGAGCACGATGGGCACGCATGCCTCACAGGCGCAGGCACATCTAGTACTTCCTGTTACTTCCAGTAAAGGGGGCAAGGGGGCGGCAGAGAGGTACGCTGCCACCCTGACAGCCTTTGAAGAAACCGAGCGCCAGCGGGAGAAACCGAGCGTCAGTGGGGGTGGTAAGTGCACCCTCCCGTGCCCTTAAAGGCAGACACACATAAATCAAATAAATAAATAAATAAATAAAGTCCCTGGCTACCAGCCATTGTGACTTGCAATGATGTGTGTTGTAGTTCAAAAATAGCTGGAGCGTTTGGAACCCTGCATTAGAGAAAGGATGGACTTGGGGAGACTCTTAAGGCAAAGGCAAAACTTGCCTCCAGCTTTGAGAGTGGTGACCCAGCCCTCAATGATGGGTGTAGCATGTGGGTTTGCAAAGCGGCCCGTTACCTTACGCAAATGTACTTTCTGCATACACCCATCATAATGTCATGACCCAAGTACCTGTTACTGTTTAACATGATGTCTGCATTTTCTCTTGTCCCACTCTTCCTTGTTCCCACTTGTTAAACCTTGTTAAAGTTTTATGTGAATCAGACTCTATCTGTTATGGCCAATAAGAAAGAAATGACACAACAGGAATCAGCAGTGTGTATGGAAGGGCAGGGGGTTGCTCCATTCTGTGCGTGTTCATAAAATCCAGATACGGATCCAACCAGATCCAAATTTGACAATATCGGATTGGGATTCTGTGAGCTCTGGCGATATCGGATCAGATTCAGAATCCAAATTCCACTTAAATTTGGATTTTCCCCTATAGTGCTCAATGGGGAAATCAAAATAAAATCACCAGTTGGTCCTAGAGATTTGAAACTTACCACAAATATGGGGTAGGGGGCCAGGCTGCCCATAGTAAATCTGAAGAGACATAGCCATTTTTACCAAAAAATAAAAATAAATGCACCAAAACTGGTGAAATCTGGCATGTTTCAAGCCAGAACTTTACAAAGCCTTCTGAAAGTGAAGCTCCTCCTTGGAGCATCATTTCACCAGCATGTGGAGGAATCTGCCCTTTGCCTTCATGAAAAGCACCTGTTCATCATGTCATCATTACAGCTTCTAATGGCAACTAACACTTTCATATCTCCTCCACCACCTCAACCACTATGCTTTTCCATGGTGTTGGCTAGGGATGTGCACAGAACTGTCAGGGGCCAATTCGACAGCAGGGGAGATCACTTTAAGGGTGGGGAAGGTGCACCTAGCCCTGCCGGCACGTTTCCCCAAAGTCCATCAGGGCGGCAGTGTACGTCCATGCTGCCCCGTTGCCCCTTACTGTAGGTACTCAACACACTTGTGCATGTTGAGGGTGTGCATGCATGTGCACCAGATGTGCACACTCACGAGCACGATGGGCACGCACACCTGATGGGCGCAGGCCCATCGATTACTTGCAGTAAAGGGGGCAACAGGGAGGCACACTGCCACGCTGACGGACTTTGAGGAAACCGAGCGGGGAAACGCAGCGGGGGTGGTAAGTGCTCCCTCCCCCGCCCTTAAAGGCAGAGACACAGCAATCAATCAATCAATCAAATAAATAAATAAATAAATAAATAAATTGTCCCTGGCTACCAGCCATTGTGACTTGCAATGATGGGTGTTGTAGTTCAAAAACAGCTGGAGTGTTCCCCTGCCACTTTCTCTTCCCTCCTCCTGCCACCCCTTTCTCTTTCCCCCACCTCCGCTGCTTTCTTTCCCCTCCCCACTGCTGCTTTCTCTTTTTCCTGCCTCCGCTTCCTCTCCCCGCCCACCCACCTGCTTGTCCATTCGCTGGCCTGTCTGTTGCCCTTCTTTCCCCATCCCCATCGCTTTCCTCTCCCCCTCCCCTCACTTGCAATCTCTCGCAAGAGCTGCCATGAATGAGATTAGTGACAGGTACATCTAAGAGAATAATAAACGTAGATCGGTAATGACCAGCACTTTGTGTTTTGCTTGGAAACATAGCAGCAGCCAGTGCAATTCTTTCAGAATTAGTGTTATATGGCCCCTTCGAGTTGTCCCTTGGTGCCATTCTGTACCAAGTGTACTTTCTGAACTACATACCAAGGCAGCCTCATGTAGACTACATTACAGTAGTCAAGCCTGGAGGTTACCAGCATATGTACTACTGCTTTAAGGTCATTTATCTCCAGAAATGGGCCTAGCGGTTTACCAGCCGAAGCTAATAAAAAGTCCAGATTTACTTAGTCCAAAGTTATACAATTGTTTGTTCTGAATGTTCTGAATATGTATGGCTACCAGTTGTCCTGTCCTGGTTGCCTGGTGAGGCTGGTTTGCCAAGGGAGCCACAGAATCATTTAATTTGGTGGAGGAGGGGGCAAGATGAAATCCACAACTTCATATTAAATGGAAAGTTCCATGAAACTTCCCTGATGAAGCTTTCCTTTCTCTTTTGCATTTTTAGGTGGCAGAGATGTTTCATCAGCTTCCATGAGCAAGGCTTGACTGTTGGTTGTCGGGAATGAGCTAATCAATGGCCCTAATGAGATAATTTTCAAGCAGAAGTGATATTTTCCTTTACTTAGTCCTTTTTCATTTCAAGTTTCTCCTCCCACATGGATTTTTTAAGAAGTGTCTTTGACACTGTTAATCATTTCTTCCCAATCTGCCTGGGTGGCAATAGGAAAATTGTGCTTGTTCGTTTTGATTAAATCTTTGGGGGAAGAAACTAGTAGTTATTTCCAGGAGAGCTGCAGAAAAGAAACCTGAGTCCAGATTCTTTTTTTCCTCTTTTTAAAAAATTCTGAAGGAAGAGAAGGAAGAGACAATCCACATTTGCCCTCTTTTAAATGGCTCAGATACACAGGGGGCTGTTCCATTGAACCACAGAGATAATTTAACTGAAACTGGTGGCCAAAATAAGACTGGCAGGAGAAACCACTGCGGCCTCCCCGCATACCTCAGTCATCACATTTCTCTTGGGCGGCCAGGCCAAGGAAACTGCGAGGCAAGATGCTCGCCGTCAGGAAGCGAAGCCTGAAACTGTTTACGTTTGCCTTACTTTTCGTCATCACCATCACCTCGTTCTTGCTGAACTACACGCACAACACCATCACCGTCACTTGGGACCCCAAGCAGATCGTTTTCCAGTTTTCAGAGCAGTTTAAGAAACTGATGAAGTACTCCAGGCGGCCCTGCGGCTGCAGCACGTGCGTCTTCGAACAAGGGGTCTCGCTCTGGTTCGACGAGAGGTTTAACCAAACTATGCAACCTTTCCTGACCACAGAGAATGCCTTCATGCCTGAAGAGAGCTACAAGTGGTGGCTGGTGAGTCAGGAAGAGAGGCGGGGGTCATAGTGTAGGTGTGAAATTTGGAGGAGGGAGTTGCCCCCTTTGCCTGCTCAAGTACTGCCCTGGGGTTCCCTGAATGCCATGACCTCCAATTCCATTGGTCTTTAATGTCCATAGCAGGAGCTACTGCAGGCCCCAGTAAAAGCCACCGATCCGTTTATATGCATGACAAGGAATCCTGTAATGTCACTTCCATAGTCTACATCTATGGAAGTGAAATATAGCGGGGGAGGGGGTCTGAGTAAATGTGTGTTTGCCCTGCCCACTGGATGTTTAAGGCCTGCCTCTAGATATCCACATATCATACAAGGCATTTGTATAGTGTCTGTGAGTGGGAAGACCAGTGTGTATAATCCCAGCTTCATGGTAATTTTCCAGATTATTTTTTTTAAATTAGCGAGCCACCATATTGTATGTGCCAGTGCAAGCTGAGCTTTATGTAATTCAGATCTATTCAAAGATTACACCCACTATGTAGATGCACAATTGGCTTGGAAGGAGATGGCCACAGCTGCACTCCTACCCAGGTTTTCCTCTAGTGCTTGCACACAATCGAAAATTGAGCTTACCCAGGTCTTCCTCCTACCTTACTTCCACACAATCACTTCTCCTCAGACCTTCCTCTTACCTTGTTTCCACACAACTGAAAATTGGGAGCATGCAGAGCTTTTTGATTGTGTTAATGCCCTCGATGACTATTTCCAATAGCTTCTTAAAATGCAGTTAAAACTACTTTTTTGGTAGTTGTAGTTAACCTACTCACAAACAATTAGAAATGTTATTGATGCAAGTGGTAATGAAATACGCAGCCAATATATAGATCGGCCAACAGCCAGAAATCTTAAATGCAGTGGTGTGGAATACCTGCTTCAATTTAAAAACAAAAACAGAGAAAGAGACATTTGCACTTCTTCTAAAATTGGATGGAGCCAATCTTCTTCGAAAATCGGCTCCCTCCTGAAGCAGTGGATTGCTAAGCCAAGCTCCCTCTCTCAAAGACTGGGGCGGTTCCTTGAGCGTTGCTTTTGGAGGGCTACTTCAGGGGCTACACTGCATAAGTCCCTCACCCCAAGGTTTGGGAACGTCTCCAAATTCTTCTTTTAGTCTGGTTTTGGAATATATTTAGTTAGTTAGTTAGTTAGATTTATATGTTGCCCTACTCCCATAGGACTCAGGGCAGCTTACAAGCAATAACATACAAGGCAACACCGTTCTATAAAATACATCATACATAACATCATAACCACAACCCCATACAGTACTCATTGCATGATATAATAACCATGGATTACCAGATAACTCTACGACCAGCTATCTCAGCGACCAAACACCCAATGGAACATTTCCGTCTTGCATGCCTTACAGAACGTTCTTGTTCCTGGGTATAGCTAGCATGTTAGGGTTTGAACCCTGGTTTCCTATGGGTTGGCCAACCAGTTCAATAACCCATTGGGCATCCAAATTTCAAATGGGAGTCCACTTCATGTGGACTTCCATAGCAATCTCCCAAAGCCCTAAACCGTTAAATGCTGGTTGTACTCTGGCTAGTCCGTAGGAACAAGAATCTTGAAAAGAGGAAAGAGGTGGTCATAGAACTCTTTGCACTTATGCTCCAAGAATTCTCTGCCGTGACCCTGACCTTGAGTGGCAGCCAGGACTCAGATACAGAGGAGGAGGTCCTAGCCTGATCATGACAGTCCGGAGCATGAGCTGGACCCAGACCTCAACACTGAACTTGAACTGGTCAGTTGGCAGCCCCTTTAATCTGGGACCTTGAAGTGGGACCCCTGTGACAACCCCTGAGCCTGATTTCCCTGAGGGACTGGGTCTCTCCACACCAGGGGTGTCATGTTCCTCAGTGTCTGCTTGTCACCGCAAGCAATGCACCAGGTAGGAATTAAAAGAGGTTGCAGAGTGCTGAGCTCCAAACCAGAGGCCTGCCTCTTTAAGGCTTTCCACCTCATAAGAAGGGTTCTGAGCTTATGAAAGGTTTTCAGATCCAAGAGAAGTGACAGAAGAGCTGAGCTGAGCTCCTGGTATCCCTGGGAGCAAGTTGTCTGCTGGGAGCTATCCAAGGTCCTGCAATGCTAGTCCAAGCTTACCTCTTACTGACTCACTATGCCTTAGCCAGCCCCCTAAAACCTCCTGTGGGCTCCTGTTTGCTTGGCCTTTCTGATCTTGGCCTTTCTGTTTAGGTGAAATCCTACAAATGCTTTCAACCGCTTGTAGAAACATGTTGTCTCCTGTTTCTGTGGGAAGCTGCCCTTGACATGTTTCTCATACACATGGCTTTCCTGCTGTCCGAGGGGCTTATTAAATCTATGCTGACAGTAAAAAGCCTTCCAACCCCCAATGAATCAATACTATTAAAGGCAGTGACCAGACTTTTATTGCCTCTGGTTTTACCAGCTGACTCATTTATGACTTAGGATTATAATTAGGCTTGGGGTGGGGGGAGGAGATAGGTCCCCAAAGAAGTGTTGCTTGCTAATAGGTGTTCAAATCTGCTTGGAAGGAAGAAGGAAAAGAACACAACTGCATAGGGGGGGTGGATTGCATGCTCAGGTGCCACAATATTAAAAGTGTTTGATTTGTTTTGTGAATTTACTCTGTAGTTTGGAGATGCAATATTCTTAGCTGCCAAGGAGGCTGTTTTCATGTGCAAGCAAAACTGGGCTAACGAAGCTAAGCCCAGTCTTGCCACGCATGAGAACTGCCAGGATCCAACGGTGCTGGGAGTTGAGGCTGGGAGACTACGGGGCTCCCGGCCAGCATCAGGGGGATCCCCATACACTTGCATGGTGCATTATGGGAGTTCTGGTGACCAGGGCAATGCATCCTGGCCCACAACCCTCCATGCTACCTGTGGAGGCAGCTACACGTTTGGGTACATGATCGCTGCACCCAGACCAACAGCAAGGATCATCTGCAGGGGAAGTAAGCTTTTGGAGGTTTCCTCCCCTGCCCCTTCAAGCTCTTTCTCGTGGATCATGAGAAAGAGCTCAAGATATTGGTCACTATCGGAAGGCTTCTTGTTACGATGGCTAGTATAGATGGATGACAAAGGTCCTGTGCAAGGGCTGAGATACCCAGTGGCAACCATCCATTTATATAGGAGAAAGTGAGGAGCTGCACCATTTAGGTTCAAGCATCACCCTGCCCCCGGGGAGCCCAGCCGGTGAGAACCAGTCCTGCTCCTTTTATTGATCCATGGTTATAAAATCTTTCTAACCCAAAATGTACAGTAATTAAAACCAGCATACTCTGAATAAAAACATCATCCACACAAAGAAGACCAACAAGAGGATAAACAAAATTCAACAAACCTGTACAGAAACAGTCTCACTCCAGGCCTGGTGAAAGTTGGTGGTCTTGGCAACACCTAAAAATGGAGATTGGAAGGGCCAGGCAGGCTCCTGTGGAAGGAGTTCCCAAGGACCACTTAAAAAGCCCTGTCCCAAGTCCCTGACAATCTCATTTGGCCAGTGGAGTAGCGCTACAATTGTTTTATCAACGGGCCCCAGCCAGTACCAAGAGAGTTGCTGCAATTCTTTCTGCCGTGAGTCTGCAGTGACTGAGTCAGACCTGTGTATGACCCAAAGGCAGGTCTTTGTGTGTCTTGCTCAGGATTGACCTATTCTGTTTGGCAGCAGCTCTCCAAAGTTCCAAACAGCAATCTTTCCCAGCAACGCGAGAGGAGAGCTGGTCTTGTGGTAGCAAGCATGACTTGTCCCCTTAGCTAAGCAAGGTCTACCCTGGTTGCATTTGGATGGGAAACTTGATGTGTGAGCACTGTAAGATATTCCCCTCAGGGGATGGAGCTGCTCTGGGAAGAGCAGAAGGTTCCAAGCTCCCTCCCAGGCATCTCCAAGGTAGGGCTGAGAGAGATTCCTGCCTGCAGCCTTGGAGAAGCCACTGCCAGTCTGTGTAGACCAGGGATTCTCAACGTTGGGTCCACAGATGTTATTGGACTTCAGCTCCCATAATCCCTAGCCTCAGTTGCTTTTGGTTGGGGATTATGGGAGTTGAAGTCCAACAACATCTAGGAATCCAACGTTGAGAATCCCTGGTGTAGACAATACTGAGCTAGATGGACCAATGGTCTGACTTGGTATATGGTAGCTTCCTATGTTCCACCTGAAAATGCCAGGGATTGAAGCCAGACCTTCTCTATGCAGAGCAGATGCTTCTCCCACTGAGCTACAGCCCTGTATCCAATCTCTCTCTCTGCAGACTCACTAAGACCTTTTGCACAGAAAAAACTGTACCAGTTCTGTTCACCAGCCACACTGAGGTCAGTGATCCAGCTGCATGGAGAAACCAGTTGCCAGCATTCCATCGATCACACACTCCCAACATCCCATGTACCTATGACCTTGTACACCTTATTCAGAAGAACAATCCTTACTATCACATCCACTCATGTGCATAAAGCAGACCATTCCATGTGGTGTATCCATACACCATAATTTGAGGTTGGCCTCTCCGGAGGCCCAGCTTCAAATCTCCTACTTAGCCATTAGTTTTGTGGGATGGGCTGGAAATTCTGCATATGCAATGCAGTGGGCAATGTGGACTGCAAACCTAGAAGCCTGGGCTTAAATATTATCTCAGCTATAAATGCATTTGGTGATTTACAGTCTCCATTCCCTTCTCTACAATGGAAATATTAATAATAAATCTGTATAATAATCAGCTCTCCCCAAAGAGCTTTGCCATGCTGCCTCGCTCAGTGTTTTAAGGAACAACTAAAAACACATCTTTTGAATGAGGCTTTTAAATGTTTTATCTGCTGCTTATATCTGGTAGGTTCTTTAGTGTTTATAGTTCTGAGTTCTGAGCTTTTTAAAGGTAAAGTATGTCGTCAAGTCAGTTTTGACTCCTGGCACCCACAGAGCCCTGTGGTTTTCTTTGGTGGAATACAGGAGGGGTTTACCATTGCCTCCTCCTGTGCAGTCTGAGATGATGCCTTTCAGAATCTTTCTATATCACTGCTGCCTGATATAGTACCAGCAGGGATTCAAACCAGCAACCACCTGCTTGTTAGTCAAGCATTTTCCCACTGTGCCACTTAAGGTGACCATTTTTTAAAAAACAATTTTTAATTTGAAACTTTTGTTTTTAAAAATGTAATTTTAATTGTCATTTTAACCTGGGCTTTCAAGTTGTTTAACTTAACTTGTTTACTTTTTTTAGTCTCATGTTTTACATTGTATCTGTTTTATTAATAATGTGAGCCTCCGTGAGCAGTAGTGTACTGGAGGGGTGGGGTATAAATATTTTAAATAAAATGATAAATAAATAATCTACCCCAAGGGGTCTTAAATTTGGTCCTACTAAGCCTCTCTGAGTTGAAAAATATCTTTCAAGTCAAACTAGACTCAATTCCAACTAAACGCTCGCTCTTTGGCCCCAGATTTGATGCTCAATCTGTGTCAAAATTGGCTCAGCCAAATCATAGTTAAGACAGAGGTAAAAGGCAGGGGGCAGGTTCACACATAACGTGGGGCCTGAGGTACCCCCAGCCCAAGATATGAGGGAACTTGAAGTTGGTGCTGCAGGCGGTCATCTATCTCAGTTTGTTGGAAGTAGCAGAGTTAAGCCATAGGACACCCCCACTGGTTGGGCCTCCCATCAAGGCCCTGGATGCTAACCCAGTTGGCCCTGCACTGCCTCACAGCCATTGGAGCTTATGGCAAAGGGGGCGGTCTCCTTGCAGCAAGCCAGAGGTTGATAAAGCACATGGCCTGAAGCTCAGTGGAAGCAGCACTTGCTTTGGCAATCCAACGTCAAATCTTGGTTACACATCTCAGTTTGAGGTCCCAAGTGAACCTCAGGTTCCTGCCTTGTTGTGTATTCAGTGAGGCTGTTTTCACAACCAGCCTAACTCAGCCTGGGGCATCCCAGCCGGGGTTAAGCTGGCCGTGAGAAGCAGCAGGATCCTTGTGGATCCCTCCACTCCCCGCCCACCTAATCGTCTTAAGGAACCCGGCTGTTAGCCGAGGCTAAGGGTCAGAGGGCAACAGTAGCAAATGGCAGACATAACACCATACTTTAGATTTGCTGGCAGCAGCAGAGGACAGAAAATACTTTTATGTGCAAGAGTGAGGGGAGGGGAGGAAACCTCCAATGTGCCCTTAGAATCTACATATCTAGTTTTATGAAGAGACTAATTGTCCTCAGCTTCTGATACCAGATACCAGGCCTCATGTGTCTCCTTGGGCTGAGTTCAGCCCAAGGAGTCACAGAGACAGATGCATAGAGTGCCCAACTGCCGGGGAAATCCCCAGTGCAACACGCATGTCGTGCTTTGCATTGTGGGATATCCAGAGGCTGGAACAACAAATTCTAGCTCGTGATCCCTCCACCCTGCTCCGTGCCTCATGGAGCTGGGCTGCCCATGTGGGCACACAGGAGGCACACTGATGATGGATAGTTCAGTCATCTGGGGTGGGGGGAGATAGGTTAGCAGCAGCCTTTCCCCCACGCCCTCCCAGCCCATCCCTGGTGATTGTGAGAATCACCTCAGAGAGTCACAAACTGGTTGCCGACTTCGCAAGTAGGTTCCACATTATGTGTGAGCCCACCCAGTCTGTGGCAGAGAGCAGCAGCTGCCAATCAAAGAGCAAGCCAGACCCAGAAAGGTGAAAGGTCAAGCCTTGTCACATGACCTGCTGTGGCCTATTGATGTTCCAACAGCTGTCTAATCGCCTTGCAGTCTCTAATGTGGAGCAATTCCTACATTCTTCTTTCCAGAAACTGCAAGGAGAAAAAAAGCCAAAGGGAATCAATGAGACTATTCAGGAACTGTTTGAGATCATTCCCGGAGATGGGGACCAGCTTCTGGAGAGAGGGTCGCGGTGCAGGAGGTGTGCTGTGGTGGGGAATTCGGGGAACCTCAAGCAATCTCAGTATGGCCAAGAGATTGACAACCATAACTTTGTCTTCCGGTGAGTAGCTACAAGGCACAGGGTCCTCAATCTGAGCTCTCTCCCAAACCAGATTGTGTATTGGTTTGAATATATGTATAGCCTGCTTTCTTTTTTAAATTAAAAAAAACAGCTTACAAAAGATGGAAACAGAAAAACAATAATCAGATCCATATTTTAAAAACCACAACAATAAAACAGAACAAAGTAGCAAAAGGAGCAAGTGAAACAGTTGAAGCGTGGCAAATAAGATCAGCAAATCAAACAGAACTACTACTGTTTATATACCATTTTTCAACAAAAGTTACGAAACACACTTACAAAGAAAAATAAATATGAAACAAATAAGATGGTTCCCTGTCCAGACTGTGTTGCCTGAGAAGGTGGACAGGCTGCTTGGAAGGCTGAGGCCTACCATGTGCATGCTCGACCCTTGCCCTTCATGGTTGGTGAAGGCTTCTAGGGTCCATGGGTGGCAACATGGTGAATGCTTTTCTAAAGCAGAGGGTGGTGCCCCCTCATCTGAAGGAGGCAGGCCCTTCCTAAAAAAACCCTCATTGGACCCAGATGACTTAAATAACTTTTGACCAGTTTCCAACCTCCCCTTCTTGGGAAAAGTATTGGAGTGGAGGGCAGAGGGCATTTGCACGTGCGTGGCAGCTGCCAAAATGGCGGTCACTCTCTTGTATGGAGGCCCAAAAGGGCCAAAAATGGTTTGGTTACCGGCCACGGCGGTGATGAGGAAGGCCGGCGGGTGGGGGGGAGGGAACCCATGCGGACACCCCCTCACCCCCTCCCTGGCTACAGCAAGCCCCCCAAAGGGGCTACAGGTACTTCTTTAACATTTTTTTTTTTTAAAAAAATATGAAAATTCACTGGGGTAGGGGATGTTCAATGGGGGCCGGACTGAACTGGCCCAGTTCCATTCGAGGCCGGTCCAGCCTCAAACCGAACCAGGCCAGACGGTTCTGTGCACACCCCTGGTCTCAGCTTCAGGCAGTCCTGGATGATTCTGATTACTTAGATCCTTTCCAGTCTGGCTTCCAACCTGGATATGGGACAGAAACTGCCTTGGTCGCCCTGGTGGATGACCTACTCTGGGAGATATACAGAGAGTGTGTGACTCTGTTGATCCTCCTGGACCTCTCAGAGGCTCTCAATACCATTGACTATGGTATCCTTCTGGGACATCTCTCCAGGCTGGGACTTGGGGGTACAGTTACAGTGGCTCTGATCCTACCTGGAGGGTTGTACTCAGAAGGTGGTGCTGGGGGATGCCTGCTCCACCCTTTGGCTTTTGGCCTATGGGGAGCCACAGGGATTTATTCTGTCCCCCATGCTGTTTAACATTTACATGAAACCCCTGGGAGAAGTCATCCATGGGTGTGGGCTGCGGTGCCATCTATATGCTGATGACACCCAGCTCTACCTATCTTTTAAGTCAGCAGACACCAGGGAGGCAGTGGATGCTCTGAAGTCTAAACCAGGGCTTGGAGGCTGTTCTGGACTGGATGGGGGCAAACAAGCTGAAACTTAATCCAGATATGACGGAAGTGCTTTGGATTGGTAGAACTGATCATCTGAGTAATGAGGTAAATCTGGTCTTGGACAGGGTCACACTCCTCTGAAAGACAAAGTCCGCAGCTTGGGGGTGCTTCTGGACCTGACGCTGTCCTTGGAGGCACAGGTGGTGGCAGTGTGCAGAAGCTCCTTTTACCAACTACGGCTGGTACGCCAGCTTCAACCCTATTTGGAGAAATCGGACCTGACCTCAGTCACTCATGCTTTGGTAACATCCAGATTGGACTACTGCAATATGCTCTACCCTTGGTAGAGCTCTACCTGGGGCTGCCCTTGAAGACAGTTCAGCAGCTTCAGCTGGCCTAGAATGCTGCTGCAAGGATGCTCATGGGCGCAAGTTGCTTCACAAGTGTCACACCCATCCTGCAGCAGCTTAATTGGTTACCAGTCCACTTCCAGACATTTCAATGTGCTGGTCTTGACCTTTAAAGCTCTTCACTGCTTGGGGCCCAGGTACCTGTTGGACCTTATTCACCCATATGAACCTGCTGGACCCCCCGCTCATCATCTCTGGCCCTGTTCATGGCCCCGCCACTAACAGAGATCCGGTTGGTGGGGAGTTGAGACAGGGCCTTTTTGGTTGTGGCCCTTCAGCTTTGGAAAATCCTCTCTGAAGAGCTTAGCCATGCTCCCTCCCTCAGTGTTCTTAAAAAACAACTAAAAACACATTTTTTAAAAGAGGTTTTTTAATGCTCCATCTTTGGTTATATCTGGAAGGTTCTTTAGTTTATAGTTTTTATAATTCTCAATTTTTAGCTTTTAAAATAACTTTCAATTTGAAAATTCTTATTGTGGGTTTAGCCTGACTTTTAACTTTTTTACTTAATTTGGTTAATTTTATTACTTCTATTTCACATTGTATCTATTTTATTGTTGTGAGCTGCTCTGAGCAGTAGTGTACTGGAGGGGCCGGTTATAAATATTTCAAATAAATAAATAAAATAGTCCAGATTCAGTTTGGTTCAAAAGTATCTGCTATCAAGATCCTCATTATTATTAACTCATAGCCAGAGCATGCTCTGTCGGTGTTCAGATGCCTAAAGAGGAGGTAAGGTGAGCCAACATTTAACCTATTTAAAACATTGTTTTCACAGGTTCTTCATTGTGATTCAAGAGCTTAGTTAAATAATGAACTTTATTTTGCCGGAACTGCCTAAGCAGTTCTCAGCACTTAACCCGAGGGTTGAAGAAACCTTTCTACAAACCTGCTTGACAAATAAATTGTATTTACTTTGAATAAGAGCCCACGGCCTTTAGGAAATACTGCTTTTTTAGCATCAAGCTGTTTTTATAGTTTCAGGTCAAAGACTCAGAGTTGAACTGAAATGGCCTCTCTGCTTTCTCTGCCCCATTTGCACGACACAATATTATAAGAACACTGGCAGCTGTCTTATACTGAGTCAGATCATTGGTCCATCTAGCTCAGTATTTACAGAGACTGGCGGCAGCTTTTCCAAAGTCACAGGCAGGAGTCTCTCTCAGCTGTTATTGGAGATGCCAGGGAGGGAACTTGGAACCTCCTGCATGCAAGCATGTGGATGCTCTTCCTAGAGCAGTCCCATCGCCTGAGGGGAATATCTTACAGTGCTCACACATGTAGTCTCCCATTCAAATCCAAGCCAAGGCAGACTCTGCTTAGCAAAAGGGACAACCTGCTTGCCACCACAAGGCCAGTTCTCCTCCCATAGACCATATTGGGGGGTGGCGGCTAGGTGGCATTTATTTATTTATTTAATACCACCCAAATGGGCATCTCATGGGCAGTTTACACAAAAGTAAGAACAATAAAACCACAGTTACAACCAAACAATGAAAACAGTTTAAAACAGCTTAAAAATGACAGTAGCAACAGTAAAACCAACTTGCACCTTACCAAAGGTTTGATTAAATAAATGCATCTTGAGAGCTCTTCTAATGGCTGCTAGAGATGGCAAAGTTCTTACAGCAACTGGGTGTTCATTCCAAAGTCTCACAGTGGCTATAGAAAAGGCCCGACCCTTAGTTGCCACCAGATGAGATGGTGGCAACCATAAGCGGACCTCTAAAAAATAATAATAACCTTAATCTTAATTAATATTCAGATCTTAATAAGATGGAATAATTTCAATAACTGGGGAGGCTGTGGGAGAGAAATTGCGAGGAGCAAACCTCCTCAGTGGCCACCAGTCTTCTCTGGGTGGCTATCACTGTCTCCCATAAGCCCCTGTCGGAAAAAGACCATTCATTCATTCATTCATTCATTCATTCATTCAGTACATTTATATACCGAAGAAAAAGTCCCTGGGCAGTTCACAATATAAAACCATTAAAACATTAAACATAATTAAAACAATTTAAAAGAGAATAAAAACTCTAAAACCAAAGCTTTAAAACTATAAACTGAAAGCCTGACTAAACAGGTATGTTTTTAGATCCTTTAAAAAAACATTTAGAGAAGGGGAAACTCTTAGTTTTGTTAAGAAGCGCGTTCCAGAGTCTCATTATATAGTGTTGTTTTGCAGGGGCTTGTGGGGGGGAAATGGCAGACCAGAGGAGAAGAGTTGCAAAACAGGGGGTGGCATTACAAAAGTAAACTGGGGATAGTTTCCCCTCAACCCTCCCAAATTTCTACATCAGGTTGTCAGTAGAAAACCTTCAGCTTTTAAGTAAAAGTAATGTGAAAAGACGACGAAATGATATTTATTTATTTGATTTCTATGCTGCCTTTCCAAAAATGGCTCAGGGCAGTTTGCATAGAGAATAAATAAATAAATAAATAAATAAGTAAGTAAGTAAGATGGATCAATTCAGGTTCACATTCTGCTCCTGTTGACTCTTCTCTCCGCCTTCCCTTTTGACTGCAGAATGAACAAAGCCCCAACAGCTGGCTATGAATTGGACGTTGGCAGCAAAACTACCCACCACTTTGTCTACCCGGAGAGCTACAAAGAACTGGCAGAGAATGTCAGCATGGTGGTCATCCCTTTCAAAACCTTGGACCTGCGCTGGATCATCAGTGCCCTCACCACAGGCACCATCAACCAGTAAGTAAATCCAACTGCTCAAGTAGAACGGGGGAGGAAGGACTATGTTTATACGTCACGTTGACTTCTTTTATGTCAGAGGGTCACCACAGGCTGATGATCTTTCTACATCTTTTGTTTGAATGCACCTTAGAACAGAAAAATGTCCCGATAAAACAGACCTAAGGTTTATCTTGTCCAGCATCCTGTTTCTTACAAAAGCCAACCAGATGCCTCTGGAAAGCCCACAAGCAGAAGATGAAGGCATGACCACTCTCCTGCTGTGGTTCCCCTGTAGCTGGTGTTCAGAGATATACTGCCTCTGAGGCTGGAAGTTCCACTTAGTTATTATGGCTGATAGCTGCTGATGGACCTCCTCCTCCTCCCTCCTCCTCCTCCATCATCATCATCATCATCATCATCAATTTGTCGAAACCCCTTTTAAATACATCTGAGCCATTAGCCATCACCATGACTCGTGGCAGGAAACGCCACACCTTTATTATTTGTGGAGAGAACTCATATTTGTCCTGGCAGCCAGACTGCTGGAAATTAGAGTCTGCCAGCTCAAATTAGAGTTTGCGGAAGAAAAATAGAGTTTGCTCTTCGCCTGAAATAAAACCGATGCAGTCCAATCGCCAGGTGGTGACTGACTGTATTCTATCAGAAAGTAACAGTAATTGGGCTTGACATGCTCACTTCATGAATACACACAAACATTACCAACTGACATCCTGACTAACACATACTACTCTTGTGCAAGGATGTTGTGTTCATGGGTTTTGCTAAGTCCAGAGTTAGTGTTCAAGGCTAGTGTTGTGCTATTGCAGGTAGGGTTATGCCTGCACAGCAAGGTGTTATGCCTCATATGTTTTGCAGGGAACTTTTGCACAAGAGCACAGTTCTGAAAATCCCCATGACTTCGCACAACTACACAGTCTTCTTGCACTATCACAACTGTATTCACTGTGTTCAGAGCATTAATCAGGATGTCAGCCACTGTTATTTAATTGTGAAAGAAATAGGTTTTTTAAAACACACACACACAGCAGTCTCAGATTTTTAAAATATGGATTTGTTTGTTTTTAAAGCAATTCCACAGTTCCAAAAACAAACAAACAAACAGCAAAACCCTTTTTTTTAAAAGAAAGAAATTAAAATGGGTTTAATCTTTTTTTTTTTTTAATGCTTTGCAATGTTCCAAAAATGTACTTTTGGGAAAATCATGATATCTGACATTTTGAGTTCTACTCCTGCAAACATATCCAGTAAAGTAAGATCCAGCAGAGGTGGATTTCATCAGCATCCCTGGTCCATCATCAGGTAGCATTAAGGGATGGGGCCATTGCTCAATGGTCAATCATCTGCTTTGCTTTGCATGCAGAGAATCCAAGGTTCAGTCCCTGGCATCTCCAGGTCGGGCTGGAAAAAGACTGTGGTCTGAAACCTTGGAGAGGCACTGCCAGTCTGTGTGGACACAGTACTGAGCTAGATGGACCAATGTTCTGACTTGGTGTAAGGCAAGCTCCCTATCTTGCTATGTTCCTAGACTGTGTTGAGTGGCCCCCACCATGTCTCCTGTGGCTTGATTTTAAACCTTGGTTGAAAAATCAAACCATGCTCCCTCTCAGTCTCCACCCTCCTATGAGGGAATAACTGACCCACTTCAGGAAAACTGCCCTTGAATCATCAATCCCCACCCTTTCTTCTGTAGGGGCATACTCCCTTTATTGTACTCCTCATGTTTTTTAATTTCCTGCATGGCACTGGATGGACCTTCATTTATCAATGGTAAAATAACTGGCAGCCAGATATTGCATTCAGTATCCTGATGGATAAGATCTACAGTTACTTATTACTTGGTAAATGAAACCAAGGGGCAGGGAGCTGTGTGAGAATAAATAGGAGGTGGGAAGGGAAGAGGGGGGATTTTGGTAGCTTTCACTTTTTCTTTTCTTTGTAGTTCCTTCTATTAAAGATTTTTATTTAGAAAACAGAACAAAAAGCAAAAGACATGTTGCATTATCCACTCTTGAACTTCCAACAGCTACACATGACACATTACTTATGACAATCCAAGATTTCACTTCCACCCCTTAATAGCCTTTTCCCTCACAGCGGATATTGCAAAAGGTGAAGATAGAGATATGAGTAATACGCTAATTACTTACACACTAATATACTGCCCCGGCCCTCAGTTATAAAAGAAACCGGATCTTGGGTGTGGATGTTGACCCTGTGCTATATGAAAATTTATGAAAGGTTCCCAAGTTGCTGCAAATGTTTCATCTAAGTTATTCTGCAAATAAGCAGTAACCTTAGCCATCAAAGCATACTCCCATAACTTTAGTAACCATTCATCTAAAGACGGGATTGTCTGTGACTGCCAGTTTGCAGCATAAAGAATCTTGGCAGCTGTAATCATGCATAAAGATAACTCAGTGTATTTAGTAGGTATACAGGGTTTAGCCATATGTAGGAGAAAGAGCTAAGGTAAAGGAAAATTTATATTTAAAATTTGTTGCATCTTAGTGTGAATTCTTTTCCAAAATTGCTGTGCTTTACCGCAGGTCCACCACATATGATTAAATGTCCCCACATGATTCTTGCATTTCCAACAATCTCCCGGGTAATTAGTGTCCATCTTTCTGATGGTTGCAGGGGTAATATACCAACGAAAATACATTTTATACCAGTTTTCTCTTAAGTTGCTATTTGTAGTAAATTTTATATTCACCCTCCATTGATGCTCCCATTGTTGAAGATCAATTGTTCTGTTTAAGTTTTGCATACATTTAATCATGCAGTCTTTAATCTGCTCTGTTTCCAAGTCGTATTTCAACAGCAACTCATATATCAGTCCCAGTAGGTGGTAAACATTTTTGGTTATTAATACTTCAAATTCCGTTAAGTCTCTGAGTTTACCACCTTGTTTTTGTATTTCTTTCTGTATTATCAAGCTGATTTGTAAATGTTGAAACCATGGGGTTCTTTAGACCATTCCAGAGTGAGAGTGAAAGTAGTTTTTTACTTTTCCAGTAGTTAGATTTTGCATGCTATATGCTTTCTCTCTCCAAAAGTTAAACTTGTTAGATTTTTCATCTTTATAGAGAAAAATATTTAAAATGGATGCCAAAGGTGATCTATCTGGGCTAATCTTTTTCTTGTACTTATCCCAAACACTTAGCAGACTGTTTCTGATCATGTGGGATTTTGTTTCTTGGTCATCTCTTCTTACATTAGCCCATAAAAATTTATGTAATCCATCTGACAGGTCTGATCCCTCCATATCCATAATCGAGCCATATGGTTCTCTGATCCAGTCCGAGATCCATGTCAAACAACTGGCATGGTAGTATAATTTCAGATTAGGAACAGCCAATCCTCCCCGTTCTTTTACATCTTGCATAATCCTGATCTTAATTCTTGATTTCTTATAGGCCCAAAATAAAAGACTTTATATGCCTCTGTCATATATTCAATGTCTTATCTTCTATCTTAACCGGGATCATTTGAAATAAAAAAATCATTCTTGGTTAAATGTTCATTTTAACTGATGCTATCTTTCCCAGCCAAGAGGTAGCTTCCACTTTCATGGGCCAGCCAGCTTGCTAAGGTTAAATAAACAGGACAGAGAGGAAATGGAGGATGCTTTCTCTTCCTTGCCCCCCTTCACTCAGAAGATTTTTGGTAAGCTGTACTTTGAAGTTGATGTGTAAAGTTCAGGAAAGTGAGGCTACATCCTTACCCATGACGCCATAGGTGCAGTCCAATAGGCACCTGTGCCACTTGTGCAACTGCATTCCACATAGCATTTGCTCACATAAGCAAATAGGCAGGGGGATTAACCCACATTTCCCTCAGCAACCAAATATTGTGATCTGTGCTGGGAAAATGAGAATTCTACACACACACACACGCACACACACACACACAAATGCACTGGTGAAAGGAAAGATATTGCTCCCTTCTTTCAGGATCCAGCTCCAGATGGACTGGACTTCTCTGGCTCGGTCTGTTCTAAAGCCAGCTCTACTTGCTGGTTGCCAGCCAAATGTAGCCTGACTGGTTGCTGGGACTATTTAACAAGCCTGCTGGAAAATCCAGATGGGAATTCTAAGTCTGGGAAATATGGACCTGGCAATACAAGCTGCCTCCGCAATGGAGTGTTGCTCATGGGTTTTTTTTGGCTTTCCATCCCATCCAACCTGATTGGGAATTTTCCATCTTTCTTTAAACTTAAAAATCTACAGTAGCAATAGCGGTGCTTCAATCACCACAGCTCTTCCCATTGCCTGGCAATCACTATTTTTTTCTCCCAGGCAGTGGCACACCTAGGCAAAACTGGTTCCTGGACCACCCCCGCCACAAGGCCTCCCTGAAAAAAAATTTCCCGGTGGGGGCTTCTGCTATCACCCTGCACCCACCGCGAACGGCTAAAAGTTACCTTACTTTAGCCATCAGTGTGTGCTGCCAGTGGGAGGGGGTGGGGGTCAGCCAAGTAGGCCTCCCCAATCACCATGGAGGTGGTGAGCAGAGTGGCCACTGGGCCCGCCTGTCTGTCCCAGTGGTCCTTGCAAATTGCGAGGCATTCTTTTCTGTGCAGGGGCACTGGAGCGCCACACAGTCTGCAAGGATCGCTGGGCCAGGCAGGCAGGTCCAGCAGCTGCTCCACCCACCACCACCGCCATGCGGCAGGGGGGAGGCCTGCTCAGCTCACCCCCACCCCCCAGGTGCACATATTGGCGGCTAAAGTAAGGTAACTCTTGGCGTTTTGTAGGGGGCAGGCTTGGGGTGGTGGCTGTAGGCCCCTTGTAGGCCCCCTTGGTACATTGAAGCCCCCCCCCGGACCTTGAAGCCCACGGGATAGGCCCCCAAGATCTGGGGGTTAGAGCACCTCTGCTCCCAGGGTACATTGGGGGAATGACGCTCAGCAGCACCTGAGCTAAGCTACTAGGGGTGTGCAATTCAATTTGTCGTTGAATTGATTTGGGTTGAATTGGGGGTGATTCACAAATTCGATCCCAAATCAAATTCCCCACAAAATGGAGGGCCCAATTTGGGGTTGGGAAGAAACACCCCTGATTTGACTTAGTACATCCAGACTTAGCACATCAGCCCGCCTCGGAGGATAGATCTACCTGGGTACACCTGTCTCCCAAGGTGGACTGACACTTTGGAGTGGAAGGCTGGTCTACCTGCTGATCCCATTTGGTAGACCAGCTCTCCCTGGAAAAAGAACCATTTTAAGGCTCTTTTTTCCAGTAAAACGGGTCTCAAAATGGTGTACGAACCAATTCAGATGATTCGAGGCAGATTCCTCGAGGCATACAGCTGCTTTTGATAAATCATTGGCGGAGGAGGAAGTCTGTGATTCGATCTGACTTTGAATCAAATCACAGATTTTGATCCATTCACACCCCTATAAGCTACCACAGATTTTTTTGTTTAAAGAAAGATTGAAAAATAAGACTAAAGTAAGCCTACTTCTCCCTCCACCTCCAAAATCTTTCACCCCACTTTGGTGGGGCCCCCACAAAACATGGGTGATTTTTACAACCTCTGAACACTGGTGATCCAAAATGTTGAAATCCACCTGTTCCACACCGTAATGCCATTGCTTTCCAGTCACCCACGCTGCTACATGCTCTTCAGGAACTACTGACGGTTTTGTGCAAGAGCCTGCATTTGGGAGTGCTGCCTAGATGAGAACAAAATTAAATAGAACTCCCAAAGTGTGGGAGTTCTATTTTAAGGATTTGCACTCTTGCACAAGACTGACAGCAGTTCCTGAGGAGCCCGCAGCAGCACAGGGGGCTCAGAACTGCTGCAGCACACATTGGCTGGTGAATCATTTCAGGTCATCACTAATACAAAGGAGAGAGAGAGAGAGAGAGAGAGAGAGGGCGAGAGAGAGAGAGAGAGAGAGAATCCGAACAGTTCCCACACTGGCCTGCTTCACTTTATCTTCCGGATGGGAGCATGAAGGCAACTTTACCTTTCTTTCTTTCAAGAACCAAACATGTGGGGCAAAGTCCACCCTCACCCCATGAAATGTGTGTGGCCACTTCTGTGCCCCAACAATACTTATTTCTGCTGCTGCCACTTCCCATGAGCTGCCCTTCCCAGCTTTCTTGACTCTTTCCCAGACCCTTCTTTTTCCGTGAGCCTTCCCTGTCCTGCTTAGGCCACATTTCCTGCTCCAGCACTGTTAGATGTCCATGCCTCAAACACTAAAAAGATGAGATGTTACTTAGGATTCCAACTGGAGTTTCCAGAGTTGGTTTGGGGTTTTTTCCCCTCGGCTTGCTGCCCCCTTCAACTAGGGATCATTAACTGATCACCCCTAGGACAAATCCAGTCCCCAGAGTGCATATTCTGCTCTTCCTTCTTGCTAGCCAACTGGGAGGTGAGAGGGTTGTGTGGAGGGAGCAGTAGTTGTCCTGCCCTACAGTCAAGAGCCAGGAAGGCAAGGGCCATATTCGGACATTACGTGAATTGGAACCATTGGTTACCTTTAGGTTTTGCCACCGAAACCCCAGGTCAAAAAGCAGCATTGTGTTTGGATTTGGCGGCATTCAGACATTACGTGATATTGGAGGCAACCATGGCAGAAGTTAGGAACATAGGAAACTGCCATATACTGAGTCAGACCATTGGTCTAAGGCAGTGGCTTCTCCAAGGTTGCAGGCAGGAATCTCTCTCAGCCCTATCTTGGAGAGGGAACTTGAAACCTTCTGCTCTTCCCAGAGCAACTTCATCCCCTGAGGGGAATATCTTGCAGTGCTCACACATCAAATCCCCCATTCATATGCAACCAGGGCAGACCCTGCTTAGCTATGGGGACAAGTCATGCTTGCTACCACAAGACCAGCTCTCCTCTCCTTCAAGAATTTGGTCATCTGAATGCATAAACCTGAGGTTTCATCACCAAACCTCAGGTTGGTTTTAGCCCTCAAACCTGAATTGTAACCCTTGGTTACCTTTAGGTTTTGCCGCTGAAACCCCAGGTCAAAAAGTGGCATTGTGCTATTTGGGTTCAGGCACAGAGTCCAACCGGAGTTGAGGGTAGGAAGCGGTGTTCCCTCTAAGGCATGCGTGCACTCAAAAGTTTTTTTTATGTCCACTTAGTTAAGTTTAGATCCCGCTCAGGTTGAATCAGGAAGGCCCCACTCTGAATGCATGTGCACACACACTGCCTTGAAACTGCCTCCCAGAACAAAACTGGATTGAGCTTTGATGAAAACAGTGAAAACAATTAGATAGAACCCTGGTAGGAAGCTCCTCCCTCTCTCCTTCGCAATTGGCTGCTATGAAGGAGGAAGCCCTCTCAGCCAGTGCCGGGATTGTCGGGGTGTGGTGGGGTGGAGATGGAGGCAAACTGCGGGTGACTCGCAATTTGCGGCCAAGGTTTTACAGAACCCTGGAGACCTCTGAGTGAACAACTTACACTGACAAAGGCCAGAGCTACCACTAAGTCCAGGATCAGACTGCCCCTTGGAGGCTCCACGGGAGAGATTTACAGGGCCAGCCTTCTGACCTGATCCAACTCTTTTCCTCTGCCCCGTCAAGTTCCTCTGGCCTGTTGCTTGGCACACCATGAGATACTTGGTGTGGACAAGCCAGCTCATCAGGGAGTGGTTCTCAGGCTCGGCTGGAGCCCAGTGAGTTCTGGTTCCAGGGTCTCTGGTCCTGGGGTTTCTAGTCATGGGGTCTTCCCGTTGGCAGCCCCAGAATCTGCCTGGTGTCTGAGCTGTGGGCTGGGATCAGGTTTGGAGCCGAGTCTGGCCTTGCCAGCCTGACTGCCCCCCTTTTTCTCAGGGCTGGGCAATTCTCTGCTGCTCAGGGCAGGGGTCATGATAGGGTTGATTGTAGCCGCGGATTCAGTAGACCCCTTTGGGGAAGGTTCTAGCCCACTAGGCTCCTTCAAATCTTCAGTATGTCCTTCCAGTAGAAACAGCTGCTGACCAGACACAGGATGCCTTGATATGGAGAGGATGCCAAGGCCAAAACAGGTTGCAAGCAGGGGCATAGCAAGGTTGTAGTGGGCCCAGAGACAAGATTTTAAAATGCCCCCCCCTCACTGAAGCTCAGCTCATGAAGTAAAGAAATCTTAAATGAGGCTGAATAGTGGTAACAAAAAGCATATCTATATATATAGATATAGATATAGATATAGATATAGATCTCCTATGTGCCACAATAGAACATCATCTTAAATTATTTTTTAAAAGGTTTTTAAATTGTGGATGATGCAAGTCATTGTGGACGATGCAAGTCATTCAATGGTTCTAGAGAACGACACGTTGTTCTGGTAGCTCCAGGTCTTAACACTCACATCAATTTCGGAGGATGAATACAACTGAAGGAAGCCCGGGCGGGTGTGCGGCTGGGGGAGTCAGTCAGGTGACTTGCCTCTGGGGGGGGCCAAGGCAGTGGGCCCCCAGACAACTGTCTCCCCTTGCCCTGTTATAGTTACGCCCCTGGTTGCAAGCCTAACACCAGTGCAAGGAATGAAAACCTTATTTTAGTCACACAGAGTATAAGTCAAGGGAGTCAAACTGGTATCCATGGGTCATATTTGACCCATTGACTTCTAGTTCCCTACCACTGATCCGTCACCCCAATGTGAGAAACAACCCTTCATTCTCAGAGTCACCATTAAGTTAGCAAGAATAATCTATTAGGAGATGACAGCTGTCTTAAGGACATAGTGCTGCCCTATGAAATTCTACAGCCTGTTGACAATCTGGCTACTAGATTTAAAAATTCTGCTCTGCTTCCCCCCCCCCAGCAGCTGGCATGCAGAGGTAGTGTGCCTCTGAACATGGAGGCTCTGTTCATTCATCAGTGCTAGTAAATTCCATAAGTCAAGTATGGGTTATGTGAAGAAGTGCTTCCTTTAGTTGGCCCTAAATGTACTGCCCAGGAGCCAACATTCCATTATACCAAGAGGAAAACAAAAACCAGAAGAGGACTATATATAGTAGATTGGAGAATGTTCCCTTTCCAAGTACAGGGGTCACCAGGTGCCGGAAGTATAACAAATAATGAAACCAAGTGGAAATACTCATGTCCCAGAAGAGGAACCAGACAGGAAATGAGTCAGGAAATCCTGGTCAGGAAGTTTCTAGGTAGAGCTGTTCCCTTTCTGCAGCTGGCATAGATATATAGGAAGTTGCCTTATATGCAGGGGCGTAACTACAATTAGGCGGGGGGGCGTTGTCTCGGGGCCCCCCGCCTTGGGGGGGCCCTCAGAGGCTCTCCCCCACCCAGCGCCTACCCGATCTTCCGCCGCCAAGGAGGCAGCCCTGGAAAGCTCACGGCAGGTTTTCGAAATCAAAGGACAGGAGCGTGCACAAGAGAGACGCCCCCGCCCAAGCCCAGGGAGAAGCACGGAAGGCGGCTTCCTCTTCGGCGGGTGGGTGAGGGGGGCGGCCATGTGAGGTGAGAGCGCGTCTGGCTGGGTCCCCTTTGAAGCCCCGGGGCTGGTGGCAGCGTGCAGTTGTTGCTGCTGCATCTCTTGCCCGGTTTCTGTTCTGGCTAGTGGTCTGGGGAAAGAGATGCCGCCCGCACGCGTGCTTGCTCGATCACTCACCCAGCTCTCCTTGTTCTTGGGCATGTCGGGGAGAAAGGCGAGGCGTGAACTCGGGCATTACTTGCTGCAAGGAAGTCGGAGAGGGCTGCTGAGCGAGTCCAGGCTAACCAACGCCTTTTCCGTTGACAACACCATTTCCCCTCTCGGGCACTGGCGGCCAGAGATCCAGGGCAGCAGCAAGCAGAGCGTCTTTAGTTGATATGGGAGGAGTGGGAGGAAAATGGACTCCTGTTTCCCCCACTTTTATACTGATTTTTAGTGTACCTGAAGCCCCCAACATTCAGACCTGAGACCTCTATGGGTTCAGTCCTATGCCTCTCTACTCACAGGCTGCAGTCCTGTGGACACTTGCCTGGGAGTAAACCCCACTGAGCACGGTGGGACTTACTTCTAAGTGATTGCACATGCATAGGTTTGAACTGCAAATGTTGGATCTTCTACGCAGGGGGAGATAATTGTGATTCAAACAGCAATTGGTATCAATACGCCATCACAAATCTGTTGTATTAGTTGGTTCTGCTTTCGTGTTATCTATACCTTGCAACTAGTTGGGATAGTTAGCAGAGACATCGGCCAGAGGAAGGAGAAGTAAGCGGTGACGGCGGGGGGGTGGGGGGGCATTTAAGAATCTTGTCTCAGGGCCCACTCCAACCTAGTTACGCCCCTGCTTATATGTGTCAGACCATTAGTTGATCTAGCTTAGTACTGTCTACACTGACTTGCAGAGGCTCTCTAAAGTTTGAGACTGGAGTCTTTCCCTGTCCTTCCTGGAGATGCCAGGCATTGAACCTGGGACCTTCTGCATGCAAAGCAGATGCTCTTCCAATGAGCTATGGCCCCATCCTCCCAAAAATGGGCAAGTGGGTGATTTTTAACACATTTTTTACCTTTCCCTAAAACCCCATTGGATCCTATTGGGTGGTGGGCTGCGGGGAAGGTTGCAAATATGTTTAATATTGGCTGCTTGCCCGTGTCTTTGGTTGGTTGGGTGGTAGGTAGCAGCCATCATCCCCTACCACCCAACCCACTTTGGTGCCCCTAGGAGCTACCCATGGGGAACAATGGGGTGTTTCAGTTTCCCCCATTGTTCCCTATGGCCATAATACTCTAAGAGGCTATTCTCACACGCAGTGGAAACTGGGCTAAGGGAGCTCAGCCTGGTATCCACAGTGTGTGAGAACCACTGGGAGCCATTCTTGGGTAGCCTACCACTTAACCCAGGTTTCTAGCACAGGAACACCCAAAAAGCAGGTTCCTGGATCATGTGTCACTGCAGCACAGCTCCGCACCACAGTGACTCATGAGTAGCCTCCCAACCAGGAGGCTACAAGAAGCCTCCCGATGTCAGGAGGATGCCCAAATGGCACCACGCACTTGCACAGGGCCTTATGGGACTCTCAAGGGCCACCCCAACCAGCTCTGTGATGGAGCTAGAAATCATCTGGGCTGCCAATCTGCCTGCCCAGGAAGGGCTGTCTGATCTTCTGCGGGGAGAGGGGTCAAGCCCACTTTCCCCACAACCCCCCTTTAGGCTCTTCACACTGCTCATATGGAGAACCTGGCAAGGTTCCGAAATTTGTTCCGTCAAAACAACCTGGTTGCCCGCTGTTCTGATGAAACATTTCAGCCATCTGCATTTTGTTTTGAGCACAAAACAAAGACAAAATCCATTTAGTGCACATTCCTAATTGATACACATCATTTGCATTTGACTTTAATGTATCCACACGGTCCATTCATTGCTTGGGACTGCTGTGTTATTTCCCCCTTTTTGTATGGTGCGGAAGGGGTCATGGTTCCTCACTTTGATCTTCCCGACTGTGAAAAGCGACAGGAAAGAAGGCGATGGAAACGAATGCAAGTAATAAGATTGGGCAAAGGCTACAGAATTTAAGGCGGCTTAAAGTGTTACAAAATCAAAGCAAAGTTTCCAGAAAGGATAAATGCAAACTGAAACGTTCATCAAAGATGTTCATGTTTGAGAGTTTTCTTTGGAAATTTAGAAAAACCTGATTTCATGAGCCTTTCTCTTAACAGTAAGAGGGGATTAGTCTCCCTTTGGTGAAGAAATGGATTTTAGCAATAGCCTCAGCCAAACCAGAGGGTCACAGAAATTTCAGCGGCAGGGAGGTTAAGCTAATTATGTGCCTAGAAAGGTGTGCATGGGCTCCACTATGGATATTGCCTACATTTTTCTGGCATAGAGGACCTTTTCCATCCTCTGAAGCAAATCTATGAATTCTGTACCAGAGCAGCAGATGCAGAATGTTGGCTGAGAGGAGTGGCAATTGGGAGATGATCCTTGAAGAAATGTGTGTCAACATTCCATGACATCGCAATATCTCAGCCAATATCTAAAGGACAATTACATATTGACAGCCTGTGCTTGCCCAGTGTCCTTTTTTTCTGATGTTGCTGTGCTTTTTTTGACAAAGCAATTATATTTTGCAAATCTACAAGTTCTGGATTTTAATTTTATATCTCATTCCTTTTTAATACGATGTGTTCTGTGATTTATTTATTTTTTTAAATGATGTCTTGTATACATAGCGGTTGGCTATGTATATTTTATCATTTTTATTGACTCAAGTATTTTATTGACTCAAGTATTTCCTTCCTTGACAGCACGTATATTCCAGTTCCACGAAAAATTAAAGTCAACAAAGATAAGGTGAGCTATTGCTTTGTTCCGTTCACAAAGTTAACTTATGATTACAGTCTCTGCACTTCTTCAGTTCATCCAATGGGCACGGACCAATGTTTCAGATTCTTCATTCTTCCTCAGCAAATTCCATTTTTAAAAGCAAGTTCATGAGGGTTCTTTTAATGTCAGCTGACGGAGGGAACCTGACATTGCTGGGTTCAGACAACAAATGGCTGGAAGCAGCTTCATGAGGAACTGGTGGTTCCCTCTGACTGACTGACTGACTAACTAACTGACTTTCTGGAGACTTTCTGAGCCTGCCCAGTGCCTGCTGCAATCCCATGGACTAATAAATGCTGGCTGAAAATTATTTCCTTGGGTGGGGAGACTTCCCATGCAAATTCTCTCACTTTGAATGGTTCTGGAGGAAATGGTTTTTAAATTGTTTTAGTTGGTTTTAAATGTTTACTTGTTGAATTGTTATTTTAATTGATTGCTATTTTAACTGAGTGTTGTTTTCATGTATAGTAAACCACCTAGGCAGCCACCTAATGGCACAGCAGGGAAATGACTTGAATAGCAAGCCAGAGGTTGCTAGTTCAGATCCCCGCTGGTATGTTTCCCAGACTATGGGAAACTCCTATATCAAGCAGCAGCGATATAGGAAGATGCTGAAAGGCATCATCTCATACTGTGTGGGAGATGGCAATGGCAAACCCCTCCTGTATTCTACCAACAACCACCACAGGGCTCTGAGGGCGCCAGGAGCCGACACCGACTCGAAGGTACACTTTACCTTTAAACCACCCAGAGCTTCATGGAAGGGGTTACATAAAATATATATTAAATACATAAATAATGAATTTGAATTCATAGTGTCCTAAGATTTAGCAAGTTGATACTTCCTTGCTTATGGGATTTATAACCTGCAAATATAGATTACAAAAAGCAATTCCACAATAAAAAATAAAGACCTGCAGTAAAAGTGCATAGATTCAGTGACAATACCCAACAGCTCACTACAGTAACGGCCTTCCTGTCGTGCCCTGCCCTCTGCTGCAGCCTTGGGGAAATGGCTGCAGGACATCATTTTTCTGAGGGGATGGGAAGATGGCTCCAATAGTTTCAATATTTCAATATTCCAATAATATACTGAGTCAGACCATTGATCCATCTAGCTCAGTATTGTCTACACAGACTGGCAGCAGCTTCTCCAAGGTTGCAGGCAGGAGTCTCTCTCAGCCCTATCTTGGAGATGATGCCGAGGAGGGAACTTGGAACCTCCTGCTCTTCCCAGAGTGGCTCCATCCCCTGAGGGGAATATCTTGCAGTGCTCACACATGTAGTCTCCCATTCTAATGCAACCAGGGCATACCCTGCTTAGCAAAAGGGACAATTCATGCTTGCCACCACAAGACCAGCTTTCCTTAACATTTATGGGAAAGTCTAGGCTCTAGGGTTGTTCTTGTTTTATTTTTTAAGAATTCCTTCAAGTCGAATTTCAAAAGCAACATTCTCAAAATGTTTGCTTTTCAGAAAGTCAGGTTCTGACATTTTACCAATTTGCAAAGATTGAGAAAATGTTTTTTGTTCCCTGCCTCTGCAGTTGACCTTGGACAGGGTTGGTGGGCTAAGACTGAATGATGGCCACTTGACACCCCCAACCATGTGCATGACAAACAGATTCTGTGCAGATGCTGCCATACATAGGACCCATCTATCTATATAATTCTCTAAGGCGTACCCATGGCTAATCCCATGTGTGGCAGTTCCATCATGAGAGAGTTGCCAGAAGGGCAGCTGCTGCTGAGGAGGGAAGGAGGTCAAGGAGGAGGCAAAGAAAGAAAGAAGAGACATTGACCAATGGCATCTCTCGCCACCGAGTCTCCTCACGAGGAGGACGGCCAAGCCGGGGCATAAGAGTGCACTGAGGGTCATCTGCGCAGGCTGGAAGGGAAGCGGAGATGACTGGCTATGTGGAGATTTATTTATTTATTATTCAAATTTGTACACCGCCTCAAACTTTCATCTCTGGGCAGTTAACGATAGCATAAAAAAAGTTAAAACATATACAAAAACTTAAAACAATTTAACAATTTAAAAATCACCTGCAGATTAAAACCTTAAAATTTTTAAAAAGTGAAAAAGCATGGGTGAAGAGATGGGTTTTCAAATGCTTTTTTAAAATTGTCAGAGATGGGGAGGATCATATCTTAGTAGGGAGCACATTCCAGAGTCTTGGGGCAGCAACGGAGAAAGCCCGTCCCCGTGTGGCCACCAGCCAAGCTGGCGGCAACTGGAGACGGATCTCTCCGGATGACCTCAATGGGCAGTGGGGCTCATAATGAAGAAGACGTTCTTTTAGATACCCAGCGCCTAAGTCATTTAGAGCTTTATAGGCTATGACAAGCACTTTGTATTTTGCCTGGAAGCCTCCTGGCAGCCAGTGTAACTCTATCAGCAAAGGAGTGATGTGGTCTCTCCGAGATAATCCAGAGACCAACCTGGCTGCTGCATTCTGTACCAACAGAAGCTTCGGGACTACGTACAAAGGCAGCCCCACATAGAGTGCATTGCAGAAGTCAAGTCTGGAGGTTACCAACATATGTACCACTGTTTTGAGGTCATTCATCTCAAGAAATGGACACAGATGGCATATCAGCCAAAGAGGTTCTGAAAAGAACTTCTTCTTTGCTGCATGTATTGCCTGAGCATAGATCTTTATATGTGCTCTATGTTGTAATCTGTCAGATTCGAGTCGAGTCTTTCTCCACTTGCGCTCCAGTTGCCTACCTTGCCACTTCTGCCCCCATAAATCTTCCATATACCAAGGGGCCAGTTTTGAAGTGGGTTGGAGGGGACGCTTAGGAGCAATCATGCCTCTTGCCCTGGTGAGCATGTTATTCCAGTTTTCCACCAGGACATCAACAGGATCACCGGCAAAGCCAACACTGAATCCCTCCAAGGCTTCTTGGAATCCTATTGGATCCAATAACCTCTTCAGGTGGACCATCCTAATGGGACCCCCCGTGGAGGTGGGACGTGGTCGTGAGTCCAACCTTAACCAGATGGTGATCCATCCATGACAATGGGGAAATCACAGGAGCCCCCACCCACGGGACACCACCCCGATCACCCTGATCACCACCCTGATCACGGAACACCACCCTGACCACCCTGATCAGAGTAAAAGACCAAATCGAGCATGTGACCTGCAATGTGTGTCGGTCCAGAAACCAGTTGGGATAGGCCCATAGTTGTCATGGCCGCTATGAACTCCTGAGGTGCCCTGGACAAATTGGTCCCAAAATGAACATTGAAGTCTCCCAGCGCCAAACGTCTTGGAGACTCCAACACAAGTTCCGCGACCAAATCCGTGAGCTCAGTAAGGGAAGGGATTCCATCGGGCAGCAGGGCGATCGGTATACCAACAGAAGTCCCAATCTGTCCCTGGTCCCCTATGGCCAGATACTTCGACAGGGACCCTGGTAAGGGAGATAATAGAGCACAGTCACTCCACCTCCCCGCCCACATCCCCTCACCTGCTCCTCTACAGAATATCCTGAAGGGAGAAGCTGGGACCAGACTGGGCCACTAGCCTCCCCCAACCAAGTCTCGGTGATACATACCAGGTTGGCCCCATCATCCATAATCAAATCATGGATGAGTTCAGGTTTATTTTGGACTGACCTGGCATTACAGAGGAGCAAGGTAAGGCTATGTGGGTTGTTGGCAGTGCTCCCCAAGGTCAAACAGCTGGCAGGACAGCCAGAAGGGGAGACAGCTATTAAATTTCTGACTACCCTTCCCCTGGAACGTCCTGCTGACCTGCCAACGTTACTTTTTCTATTCCCCCTCCACCACCGGAATAGCTGCCCCACATTCAACGAAGGCGCCCCCATCTCCCCTTCTCTAGATGAACCCAGACACATTACAACTACTTCAGCCCAATCTCACCAACAGTGAAGTGAGCCACAATCTTCCTTCTAGCCATTCAAGTTCATAAGTCGGCCTCAGTCCCACCTCCAAAGGCCACCTTCGAAGGCCGACCCCCTTTGGCAGCTGCCTGCAGGTGGTCTGTGCCAGCAGCTGTGCCTCTGGCTGCAGCCCACTCTAATCAAGGCCAAGAGCTCAGAAGCCCAATGGGTGTGTCTCACCCCCACCCCAATCAGGCCATCTAGCCAGGTGCACAATATATATACACACAGAGTGAGCTCAGCCCCAGAGAATACACAGGCTGCAAAGGGAGGACGAGAGCACAGAAAAGGTCTTGGCCAGACCCTTCCCCCACCTAGAGGAGAGTGGAGCGTAGGAGCCAGAGAAGAACTCCTTACCCCACAGCCATCTTCCAGTCACCTGGGTGAGTGAGCAATAAAGGCCTAGAGGGCAGATGCGCGGCATAGGATAAGCTAGTTGTCCTAGAGTGCTTGCACTCACCTGCATTTATGGCCTGCTCTTTTGCATGTTTATTCCCTTGCCAAAGATTGAACCTGGGACCTTCTGCATACTAAGCAGATGCTCTCGCACTGAGTTATGCTCTGATCCACAGCTTTGCCTCTACATCAGTTATGGACCCAAAAGGTCTTTGAGCTTCTATAGACGGGGCATTGCTCTGCTCCCCAAATAAAGTAACACAGCAGCTCATGTAGGGGGCAGTTGTGTCATCACAAGGGCTTTTGGGAAGCCAAGGGTTGTGGCAGTGCTGGGTGGGTCTCCGTTGGCCTTCCATTAGTGCAAAGGGGGTGATTTGCTTATTCTCCGTAACACTGAGAATCATATGCTACATCCTTTTAAGTTGCTGCCTCTGCATACTACCAAGTCCTTAGCATTTCAAGGGAGAAATGGCCCAAACAAATCAGCACTTTTGGATTTATTTATTTAAAAAAAAAAACAGAATCCTGGCTTTCAGGAAAGTTTGCCATCTGACTTTATTCAACAATCCCAGCGTGAAACCCTCACAGAAGTTGGAATAGGGTTAGTGAGGCAACTGTAAATCCCACTAAAGTGTGACTGTATCACCACCTGCTGGTGACAATGGGAACTGTGCATGTGGCATTTTAATTATTTCCTTCTTAGCCCACCCTTCCTTCAAGGAGCTCTAAGCAGTTTGTGTGACTCTCCCACACCCCAGATCCATCTTTATAACTACAACCTGTGGGGCAGGCCAAGAGAGATTAACTAGTCCAAGATTGACCAAGCAACCTTATTGGGGAGGTGAACTCACATAAGAAACATAAGAACAGCCCTGCTGGATCAGGCCCAAGGCCCATCTAGTCCAGCATCCTGTTTCGCACAGTGGCCCACCAGATGCTGCTGGAAGCCACAGACAGGAGTTGAGGGCATGCCCTCTCACCTGCCATTACTCCCCTGCAACTGGTACTCAGAGGCATCCTGCCTTTGAGGCTGGAGGTGGCCCACAGCCCTCCGACTAGTAGCCATTGATAGACCTCTCCTCCATGAAGTCATCCAAACCCCTCTTAAAGCCATCCAGATTGTTGGCTGTCACCACATCCTGTGGCAGAGAGTTCCACAAGTGGATCACGCATTGTGTGGAAAAGTACTTCCGTTTGTTGGTCCTAGACCTCCTGGCAATCAATTTCATGGAGTGACCCCTGGTTCTAGTGTTGTGTGAGAGGGAAAAGAATTTCTCTCTCTCCACTTTCTCCACACCATGCATGATTTTATAGACCTCTATCATGTCTCCCCCGCAGTCATCTTTTTTCTAAACTAAAAAGCCCCAAGTGTTGTAGTCTTGCCTCATAAAAAAGGTGCTCCAGGCCCTTGATCAACTTGGTTGCCCTCTTCTATACCTTTTCCAGTTCAACAATGTCCTTTTTAAGATGTGGTGACCAGAATTGTACGCAGTACTCCAAGTGTGGTCGCACCATAGTTTTGTCTCCCTGATCTAAGTCTAACCCTTTCTCCACAGCACCATGCTGCCATAACCAATACATTCCTTACCTAAAACATTCTGTCTGGCACAAGCTCAGTGTCGGATACCAGAGTGCCCCCTTCGATGCTGTCAGTGGCAGCCAACGTTCCTTAGAAACCCAATTATTTTCTTTTTCTTTTTGTTTTATTTATGTATATTTATGCTTTGAGAGCCAGTGGCCTGAAATAATAAATAAATAAGAGCAGCAAATGCATATACCCAACCTTTTAAATGCAGACAATCATGTTGTGACTCGAAAGGAGTAGAGGAGTTTTCTTTCACTGAGCTTTTGACTTTGTTTCATTAATGTTTAAAACAATCTGCAAATTTCTAAAGGCTTTTATCTATCCTGAGTCTTTTACAACAGGGCAGGTTAAAAAAAATTAAAATTCCAGTGATGGAATCCAAACCATTGTTTGTTGGTACAGCAAATGTGAATTTTTATTATTTATTTACATTTTATATCCTGCTCTTCCTCCAAGGAGCCCAGAGCGGTGTACTACATACTTTGGTTTCTCCTCACAACAACCCTGTGAAGCAGGTTAGGCCCAGAGTCACCCAGCACGTCTCATGGCTGAATGGGGATTTGAACTCGGGTCTCCCCGGTCCTAGTCCAGCACTCTAACCACTACACCACACTGGCTCCAATTTGGCTTTAGTAATTTCAAATCGGGGTTGTTTTTCTGATTAGGGGTATTTATTTTGTACTGGTTTCTGCATCTGCAACTGAACTAACAAAAGATATCCCTGCTTTCTATTAGATCCTGGTTTATCATCCCATCTTTATGAAATACGTTTATGACAACTGGCTGCAACACCATGGGAGATACCCATCGACAGGCTTCCTGTCGATTATATTTGCCCTTCACATCTGTGACGAGGTATGTGCAATATTACTTTCTTTATAGCCCCACATTATATAAGGACCAAATACTTGCTCTGAGAGCTGACCTATCCTATCATCTGATAATCACAGGGAGGTCACAGTGTTTCTTTGGGTGTTTGCCAGGCTCTCTTTGGCCTGGTTCAGACATTGCAACAGAACACGATTGCTGTGAAATGAATAAGTGGCCACAAGCTTCCCTATTATGTCCATTTTCCTCACTCCTTTGCAAATGCAGGGAGGTGAATGAAAGCTTCCAATTGTGGGTTGTGGGGGAAAGTGCACTTTCCTGTATTCAGATGTTGCAAGTATCCTGGCTTAACTGGGTTTTGTACAAACCACAGTTTCCTTTATTGAGATGGAACGGAAAGCAAATTTTACAAATCATAAATTTGTTACAAATGTCCAGTCTCTTCCATGTATGTGCAGAGGGGGAGGAGGAAAGGAAGAGCATGAGAGCCCAAGACTCGTGTCTGCTTCTTCTCATCACAACAAGCCACTGTTTGCTGTGACATCTGAACCTATGAATATAACCACTGCATAAAAATGGTCTCACTTGGCGACAATCCCATCTCTCTATTATTCATTTCCTAAACCCAGACTGCACTAGTTGTGACTCATGAAGCTGATCACAGTCACATAAGTCTTGTGGTAGCAAGAGCTGGTCTTGAGGTTGCAAGCATGACTTGTCCCCTTAGCTAAGCAGGGTCCGCCCTGGTTGCATACAAATGGGGGATTAGAAGTATGAGCACTGTAAGAGATTCCCCTCAGGGGATGGAGTCACTCTGAGAAGAGCAGAAGGTTGCAAGTTCCCTCCCTGGCAGCATCTCCAAGCTAGGGCTGAGAGAGATTCCTGCCTGCAACCTTGGAGAAGCCACTGTCAGTCTGTGAAGACAATACTGAGCTAGATAGACCAAGGGTCTGACTCAGTATGGCAGCATCCTATGTGTCATCCAGGCCTGTTTCTGAACTGTATAAGGAGTCATACCCTCTCCAGCACCCCCCTCCAAAATTTTGGTCCTCCTTGAACCAAATGGTAGATTATTCATTCATCAGCTACTTTGCTGTTGAGCTGCCCTTAATTAGGGTGGGTTCAAATGACCATTGCAAAGTAAGGCAGTGGGAACCACAAAGTGCCACTCCCGGCATGAGCTGTAACTTCCCCTCAGGTCTGTGTTGTCTGAATCTGGAAATGTTTGGTTGCCAATGTCGCGTTCTCTCCACACTGTGACATTCTCCACCCAACTTGAGACTTTGGTTACAGTTGTTGGGTTGCAGAGGCAGATATCTGGCCACGGTTACCCATGCCTTGGTCACATTGCAGTTGGATTACTGCAATGCACTTTACATAGGGCTGCCCTTGAAGAATATTTGGACACTTCACCTGATGCAGAATGCAGCTGCCAAGGTTCTCTCTGGAATTGCTCACTCAGAGCCTATTACACCTATTCGGAAAGAGCTGAAATGGCACTTATAAGGGACAGAAATTTGGAATGTTTCAAAGAAGATTGGGAACCATTTTTACTTTACTTAAAGAACTATTTTTCTAATATGGACTTTTCAGCAGGGTTTGAAATATAGTAATAACAGCAGGTTGGGTTGGGTAAAATCGAGTAGTAATGTGGATTATGTATGTTTTGAATTATTCTAGCAATGGTTTATATGTATAGTTAGCGTGAACCACGCAGATAGGTGAGCGGGAAGTCAATATTTACTTAATTAAATAAATGAATGAATTAGAATGTAAAGCTATTGTAAAAGCCAATAAAATTTAAAATGCAAAAAAAAAAAAAAAAAAGGAAAGAGCTGCAATGGCTGCCAATTTATTAGCAGATCCAATTCAAGGTGCTGGTTATTACCGTTAAAGCCCTTCATGGTTTGGGCCCTGGATACTTAAAGGGTCACCTGCTCACAAGGGGTTCTGCCCACCCAACAAGGTTGCTCCGTGTGCTGACAATGAGAGAGGCTAAACTGTCATGCACGCAGGACAGGGCCTTCTCTGTTGTTGCCCCCAGGCTCTGGAATGCTCTCCCAGTGAATGGCCGCTCTTTGATATCTGTGACTACTTCTAAAAAACACCTAAATACCATTTTATTTGTTCAGGCATTTTCCCATTAGGGGCTGCTGGGTCTCTCAGCTCTCCTTCTTCTGTCTTTTTGTGGGAGTTTTTTTTTGGCAGGGGGAGGGGGGTATGGTTTTTACTGTCTAACTGATTTTAAGGCTTTAAATGTGATTTTTGTGGAGTTTACTTGTATCTTATGAAAGGCAGTATGGAAACTTGAACAATAAACAAACCAACCCAATATTAGCATCCTGACAGTTCCAGGTTCAGGCAACATGAAAATGAACCAAAGTTGGTGCTCGCACTGGGTGGGTGTGCTTGGTGGCAACCAGCGGTTCTCACTGCTGTTCCAGTGGTTGTCTAAACCCACCCATCATTTTAACTGCTGTTTTTGGCTTTTTCTGTGTGATTGTGTTGCATACTAGTTTTTGTAAACCACCTTGAGTGCCATTTTAACAATGGAAAGGCAAGGTATCAATCTTTATAGTAAATGTTTGCTCTCGCTAAAATGGCCATGTTAATAGACCCTGAGTGTTTCTTCTGAATTACAGTAGTTATAAGCATGACTCACACATCGTGCTTAGCCCCATTGGTGCTATTTACCTACATGGTTTTTCAACTGGGGTGTGGGGAAAGGTAAGAGTGGGCTTAGCTTCATGATTCAGTCTACTGCAGTATCCTCTTCTCTTTCTGTTTAGGTGGATCTCTATGGCTTTGGAGCAGACAGCAAAGGAAACTGGCATCACTACTGGGAAAACAACCCATCTGCTGGGGCTTTTCGGCAGACAGGTGTCCACGATGGGGATTTTGAATCTAATATAACATTGACTCTCGCCGCAGTTGACAAAATCCGTTTCTTCAAGGGCAGATGACCCTGGTTACAGAGAGTACTGTGATTCCCAGCTACAGACATTGCAGATGAATTTCTAACAAATGAAGCTTGTTGGATCTCAAACCTCAACTGTTGGGTTGGATTGCAAACAATATTGAATGGCTCCATCTTTTGTCTAGAAGACTCTGATGATATTTGAAGAACATGGGAAAGCCCCCTCTTAAATAGTGATGGGAAAGGGACATTTCTGTTTCATGGTAGTTCTTTGCAAGAAAGTCTTTAAGAGATGTTTCAATCCCGCAATCCATGCAGAAGCTAAAGCAAATTTTTTTCTTTTTTCGAAGAATGATGGAATGCATTCAGAAGAAGTGCAGAGCAAAAAGGATACGAAGTTAATATGATTTCCATCCAGATAACAGTGGATGTGAAACATCCTTTCCATTCAAGATTACCTCAGAGGAGCTTAGTCCAACTCTTGATCAAGCTTCCTAAAAAGGCCTTCCGGGCCGGCTCCCGCTTGGCACCAATCTCTATTTGCTGGCACATGGGAAATGAATCTGGATGAAACCCTTCTATAACCATTATTAATTTTTTGTTGTGAAAGATATATCATTCTTCATAGCCATAAGCAAGGGGGAAAGAGAAGTTGTAAATGATGATTTAAGAGAATGGAGTACACTAGCCACTTTTATTTACTTTTTTAAAATGTATTTCCGACTGCAAAAGCATCTCTGGACTCTGTTATAAAAGCAGAGAAATTGAATGAAGTTATTTTTTCTATATCTGTCATTGACATGTGCCTTTCGAAAACGTCCAGATGATAGAGGTTGAGGTTTTTGGTTTGTTTGCTTCTTCCTGTCAAAAGACTGAAATCCGTCAGTGAAACTTTTTTTATATGAAAACAATTGACCAAAGTTCAAGTCTGCTTATTTTATCTGTTTCTATCAACAGCTTCTTCACTCTACTTGAAAAATTCAAAACAACCATGTTTGAGGGTGGTTTTTTGGTTTTTTTTTAATTGTGAGGTAAATATTTTGCCTTATTTTAAAAAACAAAAACATATCAAAGAAGATATATGCTTCTACTTTTCACAACGATAACAGATAATTTCTACAGAAAAAGTCCTGAAGTGGGAAGAACAGGACCCCGCAGTGGGGTGTGAACTATGGGAGGTGGTTGAGGTACACCAGACACACAAGCATTAATCTTTATGTGTGGATGTGAGAATGAAATCAATTCTGAGAGACAAGCTAAGACAAATAAACTAATATGGCTGTTGGTGGTTCGGTCAGCGTATAAAGAACTGCTGGTATTTAATCAAACACAAACTAGAAAAAATCCTCAGCAGGAGACAGCAACTTAGGTTATTGCCTGGCAACAACTAGAATATTCTAGAAAACACTGTCTTGTGGAGGACAAAGAGAATCACAAGGAAGGAAACACCACAGGATGAAACCATGATGTTAAGAAAATGGCTGCCAAACAGCCCATCTTTCAAAAAATGGAGATGGAACCACTTTAAAAGTACCTCATGTCAATAGACATGGGGCCCACTGATAGCTAGCCCTCAGGCCTGGGGCAATGTGGTATCTGAGTGTTTCTTCACACACATTTGTCCTGACATGTAGATGGTTAAGCCATCATATTATCTATTCTTTTTTTTAAAAAAAAAGTCTGCACTGAAGTCTTTAGATTCTGTGGTCCAGTTACCAACTTTGGTCACCTCTTCTGTGCCTTTAACAGCAGCTTCATTCGCAGTCATTAGCAGGTGATAATGCTTATCTCCAAGCTGTGATAACAGTTACTTCTGATTTTGCTGATCAACCTGCTGTTACAGACACTTTGAGCTGGCCAAACCAACATTTCTGGTCAGTTGGCAACCCTATTCTGTGGAGAGCAAACCCTAGAGACTATAGCCCTATTCACATACTATGTTCAGAACTAGTACAGTGAGTGTACATTGTACACAGGTACAATTATTCACACAAGTTGAACACAGGTGCAGCAGGAAACTTCCTATCCAAATGCAAGTACCATGCATTTGAGGGACTGTACCTCGATTCACTTTTTAAATGAACAGAGGTACATTCATTCACACAAAAACATGTTGTACACTTGTACAATATAAGATCTGAATGGGACTTCTGTTCAAGTTTTGTTTAAGAAATCATGGCCTGAACTTGTAGCATAGGACTAATGCCCAATTAAACAAATCTGTAGCCTGTTTGTGGCTATAGATCATTGATCTGGCTCTATATAATCTGAACAAATTCTGGGAATCTGGAAGAACTTGAAAAACTACCTACTTTATTCCTATTGCAGTATTTGGGTTTTTAGCAATTTAAAAAAAAAAGAATTGAGTTGGAAAGACAGAAGGAAGGGAAAGAACATATAAAGCAATGCCGGTAGAGACAGTAATGGACTGGAGGAGGACTATGAAGGAAGACAGGAGGTTCTATAAGGCGCAGAAGTCCTGGTGACTCAAAGCCTTACTCAGAGTCTTGAAAGGTTTCTGAACATTCGAGATCTGTTTCTTACAGTTCTGAAACCTCATTTGATCATGAGGGCTAGAAACCTGTAAAAATTGTTCTTAGCATTCTGTAGCAGTTACTGCACTGCATACTTGGTCTTGATTAGAGATCAGACTGACACATCTTTTTTTTTTTAACTGCATAGTTTGCAGAAATCTGAGAGGGAGAGCTTGTCTTGCCATAAAGATGCAGTGGTATAGGGAAGTCTCCCATGCTCGATTTCTGCCCAACATAGCATAGGAGCCCCATTTTTAAAAAAAGAAAAAATTTGCAACCTTCATTGGTGGGATTACCTTCCCTCCACTTGACTTCAGTGCGGTATGAAACTTATTTTCAAATAGCTGCTTGTTTGGTTTTCTTTATTTTGTAATGGTTTGAAATCTGTGGGTGTGGTGTTTTGGTTTTTTTTGGGGGGGGTGGTTTTTTTTGTAATTTTAAAGAAAAGAAAGAATTTCTGGTTATCATTTTCGATATCAAAGTAGATTTGTTTGTTGTGGATATCTTTTCTTATTCTCCCTTGAGGTTCCTTTTTTAGCATTCGCCTTTCCTTTTTTCCTTGTTCTCCTACCATTTGATATTGCAGCCTTGAACAAGCCCAATCACCTGGAGTCTCCCAAATGCTCCCCTCTTGTGGCCCTGTTCCCACAATGGTCTTAGGTGTTGCTGGGAATTTCCATGCATCTTCTTTTTAGCTTAGGCTTTGTGCATTTGTATGTCTCTGAGGAAGAAACCACTTCTGCATTGACCTCTAGGTGGCACTGCCCAAATGTTTAATACCTGAGGCCCAACAGTATGTTGAAGAATGCTGGAGACACGCATCACACTCAAATCTGTATGTGTTTTATTGATCAGCTGCCAGTATAGTGAACAGGCATGTTCCTTGCAACTGCAGGAAAGCTCAGTTAATATTGCCTCCCCACAGGTGGGACTATGCAGGCCTGTCTCTGGCTTCCGTGGGGCTCAGGGTGAAAATAGTTTGCAGGGCACCTGATGATGAGTCAATACTGTTCCGGTCCTGCCAGACCAACAAGAGTCTCTCTTGCAGTGTGGGGCCCTGGGTGCTCACTCCCCAGCCTTCCCTTTCAGATATCCCTGGGACTCTGCCTTCTGAGCAATGGGGGATCCCTCTTGGATTCCTCCGCAGTTTTAATCTGTAGCAGAGAATCTCAAATGCATCCTTGCTCCCTGAGAATGTCTAAATATTTGCAGAAGGGATTAACACCTCATGGGTGCATCCAACATGGCGACTTAGCTTTTCAAGGCATGCTTCAGCCCTTTCGGTGACATAACAGTCTGGCTGTCACTTTCTTGGATGGCAGGGCTTCTGTGCAGATTATCAGAAACTCAGGGAGCTAAGAGACAAGATGACAGGAGATCTGTGATTATTGTTTTTTTTGTTTTTTGTTTTTAAAGAGCCAGTGCAGCAATTCAAATAGCTCCAGAGTAGTTATTCAGACTGGGAAGACACAGGAGCCTCACCACCCCTGATGCAGAACATCTTAGGCAGTTGATCTTTTATACAGGGAAATGTTTGCTTTTTCCATATACGTAGTTTCCATCTGGTCAGGTCACTGCACTGTAAACTACTGCTTAAACTCTCCAGAGATTACCAAAAACAGCTTAAAACGTAGCGAGAAAAAGAGGCTAGTGTTGCCAGCTGTTTTCTTTTCTCTGTGCAGGCAGCCTCAGCCATGAGAATGGGCCAGATAATGTTTTTCCTTGAGTGGAAATAAAGGCCTGGGAGAAAAGATCACCAGCTAAGTGCATGTGTCTTTTTTAAAAGGTGGGAACCCTGAAAGCCATTCACACAACACTCTTAGGGCAGAGTCAGATGACTGCTTGCAGTACGTCATAGGAAACCGTCAGTGCCTGGTGACTGAGTGTGTGCTCACAGCATGGGCCTGTACTCCTGCACATTTCCATGTCCCAGAGATGTCAGGTTGCCAATATTCCCTCCACCACCCAACATTTGCTGCCGTGCTTCAAATGTTAGTTGCAGATGTCTGATGGCACAGGGAACCTGACCTTGGCCACCCAACATTTCTGGATTCAGATGACATGGAAATGCACCTTCTTTGTCATGAACCCTGTCGCCTGTTATGATCTTCTGGAGAGGTCTGGTTACGGTTGTCGCTGGCTTGCCTGGCGGCGACCCAGGACCGGGCTTTCTCTGTGGCTGCCCCAGGGCTTTGGCATATGCTCCCTGCTGAAATAAGAGCATCTCTCTGTTGGTTTTCAGGAAGACCCTCAAGACTCACCTGTTCTCGCAGGCTCTTAATTAGAATTAATTTTAATCATTTGTTCTAATAACTGTTTTATGTGATTGTGTTTGTTGTGTTTCGTGGATTTCAATCTGTGACCTTTTTATATTGTTTTAAACTTTGCGCACCGCCTAGAGATGTACATATCAGGCGGTATAAAAATATGATGAAATAAATAAGTGAGCAGAAGTACTGGCTCATGCCCACAATGCATTGCTAGTACCCTCACATGCAGTGAGTCATCTGAACCTGCCCTTAGAATCACTCACCACTCATGTACTTACGTGCACACTGCTGGAGCAGCTGGTTTCAGAAGGTGGCCATTTTGTTATTGTTTGATTCTATGTTCCATTTGTAAAATTCAGGTGACGTTTCTCTTTGCAGTACAGGACTGCTATAAAAATTAGCAAGGCAGACGGGCTGTGCAGCTACAGCCCCCTTCCTGCTATGAACACAGACAGGATGTCTGTCTGTGCCCTGTGCCTTGAACAGTCATTTAGTCTGCGTTTATTGGCAGGTAATAATGCTTATCAACATGCCATGTAAAAAAATCCACCTGCTGATTTCTGCCAACCAAGCAGCCTGTTAAGGGCACAGGAACAGGCCTAGAGATTTTGGGTCAGTTGGCAATCTTAATCATAGAGTTTTGCTGGGGAGGCAAGGATCCTAATCCTAGAAGCTCTCAGCATTCATGTAGACTTTTTTAAAAAAACAAAACACCAAATTAACTGGAAGTATATGGCCCGGCTTCATAATCCAGAGCTGCATTTCTTACCAACACAGAATGCTGTATTTATTTTGTGTGTGTGTGCGTGTGTGTGTTTTGAACAAAGCCAAATTCTTTGAACACTTTGTCTATTTGCAAAGTATCTTTTGTCTCTTATTTTTATCTTATACTGCTGTTTTTATGCTCACTCTTTCCAAATGAAGGATCACTTGTACTTTGTTGACACCTTATTTATTGCTCACATTTTCAATACGATACAAATGACTTAAAATAAATTTTTCTATTGTAACGGATGCTTCTTGAATGACTTAAAAGATCCCTAACAACCGGACCTCTCACCAGTGTTCCCGGTAACAGGGATTCCCAGATGATATTGACTACAACAAATAGTCCCATTATGCCACTGGCTTTTGGCTGGAGATGATAGGAGGTGTAGTCAACAGCATCTGGGAATCCCCATTACAGGGAACACTGCCTCTCATGCAATGCAAAAAATAAAATAAAAATCTTCAATTAGCCACTTGTGTCTGTGGTTGATTAATCAGTTGATTAATCATAGATTAAATCTGCACATTTAAATGTAAGAGAAATTGTCTTTGCTTTTAGATAACACATACATCTAATGCAGCGGGGGGGGGCTTTCATGAGGCATGGAGAGGCAGTTGCCTCAGGCAGCAGATCACTGGGGCACCAGCAGGGTGGCAAAATTCCCCCCTACACTGCCAATGCAGCAGCTCTTTGAGACTGATCGGACCCTTGCAATCTTTTCAAGGAGTGCCTCTCCTCACATTCCTTGCAAAACTTGTGAGGAGCAGAGGAGAGAAGGCTGCTGGCCAACTACCTTGCTTCCCAAGGACTTTCAAAGCTTGCTAGGCTTGGTTTTGAAAGAGGGCTGGCCCCCACCATGGGTGTGGGCAAAAGGCACCATTTGGCTTCTCCCATCAGGCTCTGCAATATTGTGGGCCACCCCTACAGAAAAGGCAAGAGAGAAGGAAGAATGCCTCTTCTAAAATGGCACCCATTGTTTTTGTAAGCCCCTGCCCTGTATCAAATAATCTGCTTTTTTAACTGCTGCAGAATTAATCAGGAGTGTCTTTTAATCAGCCCAACAAGTTTCCAGCAATTAACCGAACCAATGAACTGTCACAGCTCTATTAGGATGCCCAACTTCTGAGCCAACCCCTATTGCTGCTTCTTCAAGAAGAATTTGATTTGCAGGCAAGAATGTTTAGCTGCATGCTATGAAAAGCTCCACCTGCCAATTTCTGCTTAGCAAATCCATCAAAGGGACAGAAGCCAGGCATGTCAGGTGTCCAGGGTCTCCCCCGCTCCCCCTGGGCAGTTGGCAGTCCTAATCTCTTCTTACTCTCTTTCCTGGCCCCTTGCTTGCCCAATCAGTACAAAAAGATGTATTTATTTTATTTTTATCTCATTCTGTCTACTTAGAACAGCTTGCAGCATTTTTTAGATAGTCCCTAAGGGGTCCACAATCTTAATAACAGAAAACTAAATAAATAAATAAATGAGATACATACTGTGTAGCAAGCTGGACACCCAAGAGGGATGCAGTCTCTTTGGTTGTAGCCACCACTCCATCACTATTCCTGGCATAGGTGGGAGAGGCTCCATCTAAATGACTGGGTGCATCAGAGCAGCTGTGGCCAGCTCCCAGAATCCCTAGTGGGAGTAGGGGACATGCCCTTATACAAAATGATGGTGCGGCCAAACCTGGAGTACTGCGTACAATTCTGGTCACCACTTCTAAAAAAGGACATTGTAGAACTGGAAAAGGTGCAGAAGAGGGCAACGAAGATGATCAGGGGCCTACAGCACCTTCCTTATGAGGCAAGGCTACAACACCTGGGGCTATTTAGTTAGAAAAAAGACGACTGCGGGGAGACATGATAGTGGTCTATAAAATCATGCATGGTGTGGAGAAAGTGGATAGAGAGAGAAATCTTCTCCCTCTCACATAATACTAGAACCAAGGGCCATCCCGTGAAATTGATTGCCAGGAAATTTAGGACCGACACACGGAGGTACTTTTTCATACAACGCATAATCCACTTGGGGAATTCTCTGCCACAAGATGCGGTGACCGCCAACAACCTGGATGGCTTTAAGAGGGGTTTGGATAACTTCATGGAAGAGAGGTCTATCAACAGCTACTAGTTGGAGGGCTATAGGGCACCTCCAACCTCAAAGGCAGGATGCCTCTGAGTACCAGTTGCAGGGGAGTAACGGCAGGAGAGAGGGCATGCCCTCAACTCCTGCCTGTGGGCTTCCGGCAGCATGCGGTGGGCCACTGTGTGAAACAAGATGCTGGACTAGATGGGCCTTCTTGGGCCTGATCTAGCAGGGCTGTTCTTGTGTTGTCTGTGCACAGCTTCAGAGGATGCCCCCTGCCTGCACTAGGAGCAGCAATGGAGTGGTGGGTTGGGAAGCCAGAAAGCATTCTTGGGGGGCAGCAGTTCACAGCATGTCAGGCTTTCAGCTCCTGTCCAAGCATTTCCTAACAGCCTCTGTATATTGGTTGGAGAGGAGCAATGGCAGGAGAGGGGGTTATGTGTACATCTCCTGCATGAGTGCTTTTTAGTGGCATTTGGTGGGCCATGGTGGACAACAGAATACCAGACTAGGTCGGCCCTGGATCAGACCAGCAGAGCACTTCTTATGTTAACTGGTCACAATATAGATCTTTGCAGGATATCCTTATTAGCTTTCCTCCCTTAAATCAAGATCAGTATAGCACCAAGGGTTAACCCTAATGGAAGCCCTGCTCCTGAATCCCAGATCAGAGCCATCCCAGATCAGAACCATCATTTCCTTTGTTATGCCTGCACAGAGATCAGAGGCTCGTTTTTAGAACAGAATGGGGGGATTTGGTCAATTTAAAAGCCTCAATAAAAATTCAACAAATTTATTCAACTCATGCCAGGCTTCTACGAGGGTTTACTCCAGGCAGTCAGGTACGCAAGGGGGAAAGCTGTCTGTCAACCCAGCTGGGCCAGAAGCAGGTTCATGGTCCAAAACAAATAGAGGTCAAACCACAAGGCTGCAATCGGGAAAGGAGAGCAGTTATTTATTTATTTATTTCAAATATTTATACCCCGCCCCTCCAGTGCACTACTGCTCGGGGCGGCTCACAACAATAAGATAGACACAAGACACAAGTAATAAAATTAACCAAATTGAACAAACAAGTTAAAAGTCAGCTTAACCACACTCATTGTTGGGTTCAAAATAAAAGTTATTTTAAAAGGTAAAAACTGAAAATTATAAAAAGCTAAATGCTAAAGAACCTACTGAATATAACCAAAAATGGAGCATTAAAAGGCCTCCTTTAAAAGGTGTGTTTTAAATTGTTGTTTTTAAAAATGAGGGAGGGAGCATGGCAGTATCCTCAAAAGAGAGAGAGGGGAATAGCTGTAATTGAGCAAGGGAGGGGTTACAGATATCCCTGGGAGGGGGCCCACTAGGTAGGAAGCAACCTGGTCTTTGTTCTGCCCTCCTGACTCACAGGCAAGCTGCTGGGTCCTGATCAGAGTGTGGGGAGCATGTGATATGACAGGAGCAAGAGAATGGACAACATGCCAAGAATATTTTCATGCCCATGCAGGTCTTCTACAGCAGAGACACATGGGGCAGGGAGGAGGAGCTAATAGGGGCCTGGGGGCCCATCTTAGGAACATAGGAAGCTGCCTTCTAATGAGCTAGGCAGATAAATGAAGCATACTGGGATCTATGAAAACACACCAGCAAAACCCAAACAAGTTCCACCCACCAAACTGAATGGAGAACCAATGCAACTTAGTCCAACAAATCTATTGTGGAAAATATATGCAATCTATAACAAGACAAAGCCATGGGGAGTGATATTGAAGAAACAATTGTATAACATGGGAGAAATAATAAAGTCCATGATGTGGAGAATGGTAGAATGTATAAGTAAAGTCCAAACAACGGTGACCTGGTGACCTCCATTTTGAAATCTTTTTTTCAAGGGGAAGTTTGTCCTGGTGAAATGACACTGCAGGTACACATACTTCAATGTCCAAAGTTTTCTCTCTTACAAACCCTTCTAGAATTTTCTCTCACTCAAGCAAATTCTCATCAGATGCAAAGACCATCTCTCTCATTTAATTTTTTGCCCCAGGGCCCACTTCAACCTTGCTAAACCCCTGACCAAAGACAGGTTGCTCAGACGGAGGCACAAGCTATGAGGCAGGGGCTTTATATGGTCTGGGAGGCAGGAGATGGCCCTTGAGGTCAGTTGACTGTGTGCTCAGGTGGCTGGTATACTCAGATGGCGCCCTTGAAGCCCAGAGCTCTGGCTGCCAGGTTTGCATTGGCAGCCCAGGGTTCGCGCTAAGGGACCAGAGCTTGAGTTGAGTGCTGGGAGCACCAGTTCAAAGCCCCAGCACCTTACAACTTATCACAATGTTGCTAGAATCCCACATGCTGCAGTCTAATAGGCATCATATACTTAGACTTTCAAAAATCATTTGACAAAATCTCTTACTAAGAGACTCATAAGAAGATTTCAAGATCATGGGGGTTCTTCCAAAGTTGCCAACTGACCACAGCATGACCTTGCCTGCTTCTGTGCCTTATTCACAGCACACTGACATGCTGTTTACACTGCAGCTTTTCAGCAGACAGGGAAAATAAATATTCTCACCCAATATCTGCTCACTGAACTGATTCTAAAGGCACAAAAGCAGGGTCTGGTTAAAGAGTTGGCAACTCTGATAATGCCCATAAGCAAATCTCCCTTCTCAAACATTCTGCCCATCACGATGGTGGACTCTTGTGGTTCTCCTATGAAGCACAAATAATGGTGCAACAATTTTTGGAAGAGTAACTCCAGCCTGACTTTCAGAAGGTTGTATTCATGTGCTGAGTTCTCTCTCTCCACCCACACACAGATCTGTACAATAGATGATTAAAATAAATGTGCTGGCTGGGATCAGCTGATAACAATGGTAATGACCTGCAATTATTTAATAACAATAACAACAGAGTGGGGGAGATGTATTTTGGGAATGTCATCTGGGAACAAATACCAAATTGAAGACTCTTTTTTAAAAAACCAGGCCTTTTAGCTTTTGTAATTTTTAATTTTGTAAACTGTTCTCGTATTAGGCAGCTTTTTGGTGTTTTTAATTGATTTTAATGTTTTATTTATTTGTATTGTTTTATTATTGTCAACCACCCTGAGACTTTGGTTTGGGGCGGTATAAAAATTCATTAAATAAATAAATAAAATTATTTGGGAATAAATACCAAATCCTATACATAATAATATAAGAATAAATTTGCAGCATCAGAACAAAGTTTCATCTAGTCCAACAGTCTGTTTCAAATAGAGGCCAACCAAATTCTTCTAGGAGCTTAACAGGCAGTACATGAAGGTGCCCTGTCCCAAGCATCAGGGCTATTTAGGGACCTACTACCTCTGAGCATGCTGGATGCATTCACCTATAAGAATATAAGAACAGAAAAATAACCTTGCTGGATCTGGCCCAAGACCAAGCTAGTCCAGTATCCTGTTTCAGACAGTGGCCCACCAGATGCCTCTGAGAAGCCCCCAGACAAGAGCTGAGGGCATGCCGTCTCTCCTGCTGTTGCCCCCCTGCAACTGGCATCCTGCCTGTGAGCCTGGAGGTAGCCTGGAGGCATCAAGACTAGTAGCCATTGATAGACCTGTCCTCCAAGAATTTGTCTAAGCCCCTTGTAAAGCCATCCAAGCTGTTGGCCATCACCAAATCCTGTGGCAGAGAATTTCATAAATTCAGAATGCACTGTGTGAAAAAGTACTTCTTTTTGTTAGTCCTAATTTTCCTGGCCATCCGTTTCATGGGATAACCCTGGTCCTAGTGTTGTGAGAAACAGGAAGGAAAACTTCTCTCTCTCCACATGCCTATTATGATGAACTAGCTTAACCCATGCAAAGCATCTGCATGCTAGTACTTGATTGCTCCCCTCACCCCCTGCCACAGCCTCCCTCACCTCAGAGATCTCTCCACCCTCACCTGAGCCTCACTCCTGCTCCTCCTCCTCCATCTGGTTGCTTCCATCCCCCTCATCCCTCTTGGTCACGGCTGCAGCGTTGTGGCACCCATTGTCTAAGCTGCAACCCTCTATCCCCAGAGACCTCCCCACCCTCACCCGAGCCCCACTCCTGCTCCACCCGACAGGAACAGCAGCAGCAGTTGACTGGGCCCTTCCTGACTGCAGCCACCACCATGGCTGCTCATTCCCCTCAGGCCTCTGAGACTCGGCCCCATCCCTCGCCCTTCCTTCTTTCTCTCTTCCCCTCCCTTCTTTTTCTCTCTTTCTCTCTCCTCCAATCACTCTTCTCTTCTCTTCTCTTCTCTTCTCTTCTCTTCTCCTCTCTCTCTCTCTCTCTCTTTCTCCCTTCCTGAGTTAACAGATCTTGTTCATCTTGTTTCCTCATCCAATTCTTACAACAGCAGCCTCCTTCCCCTAAAGGGGCTCTTTCCTCCATCATGACCCCTCTCTTCACAGACCCCTGCCCCCTGCCCACTGTCCTTTTATATATATAGATTCCTCTCCTCTGCAATCAAAAACATCTTCTGACCAGTAACAGTTGCATTCCAACTGCCCTTACCATCACAGGCTCCTCCTCCCTATCTGCATATGGAATCCCCACTGCCCAATCACCATGGTGCCGCAGGCTCCTCCTCCCTATCTGCATATGGAATCCCCACTGTCCAATCACCATGGTGCTTCTGCTCACGAACTCTCGCGAGAGCTGCCATGCACAGGATTAGCCACGGGTATGCCTTAGAGAATTATAGAGAGAGATAATAGCCATTGATAGGCCTTTCCTTCAGGTATGTGTCGAGTCCTCTTTGAAAGGGGCAAGTACATATTTTATAGCTACAAATTCCAGAAGCTAATTAGGTGTTGTGCGTAGTGATGTTGCCAAATTTTGTGTTTGCTGTCTTTGACATATGGATTGCAGGAGCTTGAAATGCTTGAGTCAATCATGAGGCAAGCATTTCAACCCCAGATTTTCTTTTCTGGCTCAGATTGGCCAAAGGAAAACTTGAGTCCTCCTTCCCTGCTTCTCTCCCACCCAACCAGTAGCAGCTGGTGAGCCCTGCTATAGGTGGGATGGTGAGGGTGGGCAAAATATAACTTTTAAAAGAAGCAAATATAGCCACCGCCTGCACCCTGCCTCCTATTCGGCCTGGTGGCAGCTAACCCAGCACAAAGGGAGGGCGCCCTGCCCCCTCTGCGCAGCTGGCCATCTGAGGGGTCAGCACAGCAGGTGTAGTGGTTAGAGTGCTGGACTAGAACTGGGGAGACCCGGGTTCAAATCCCCCTTCAGCCATGATACTTGCAGGGTGCCTCTGGGCCAGTCACTTCTCTCTCAGCCTAACCTACCTCACGGGGTTGTTGTGAAGAGAAGCTTAAGTATGTAATACACCACTCTGGGCTCCTTCGAGGAAGAGTGGGATATAAATGCAACAACAACCACCACCACCACCACCACCACCACACATGTGTGGAGGCTGGTTAATTGAGGGCCAAGGCCAGAGCACCCTCCCTGTGGAATGCTTGGTCAGCCATCAACAGGCTGTATAGGATGCTGGGTGCTGGTGGCAGGTATGTTTGCTACCTTTTAAAGCTATATTCTCCCACCTGCACCACCGCACCTGGAGCAGGGCCCAGCTGTCCCTAGGGCTCATCTTCCTTGATGTTCCAGTAGAGGCAGTTGCAGAATGGAAGAAGCTGAAGAGGATTCTCTCCCCACCCTTCGCTCTGAGAACAGGAGCACTGCTTGGGCCGCCATCTAGGCACACCATACCAGGAATGATGGTAGAAGTGGTTTACTTGACTCCCTGTAGTTTATGGGGGACTACAACAGGGTAAGGAAGAATGACGTCATTGGGGCTGTGATAGGATTCTGTTTGGATTGGACTTGCAAGAGCCAAGCTGTTTTCTAAGTTTCCCAGAGGAAATAGATCTGTTTCCCAAGCAGAGGTGCACCTAGGTAATTTTGGAGCCTCGACCTAAAGCCCTTTGGAGGGCCCCTCACTGCAAGTTAAGCATCATTTTTTAACACGTAGGTTCTTGAGGACACAAACCACACCACCCAGGACAGACTAAAGATTATTTGGGGGGAGGGGAGGTGTGGAGGCCCTGGACTTTGGCCCCCAAAGTTCAGGGGTTAGAGCGCCTCTGTTCCCAAGTGCAACTCTGAGTCTGTTTGGGAAAGTTCATCATTACATTCTCACTATTCAAACTAGCTGTCCCATATAAACACAAAGTTCTTCAAAGGCCAAATACATCGCCTGCCTCCCATCGGACCTCATTATTACATCCAATTCTGCATTTGCTTGCTCTGAAATTAAGAGCGAAAGATTTAGCAGTCTTGGAACGAGAGCTGACCATACCTTTTCCTCCTTGCAACTTCAAAGATATAAAGAGGGGAAATTTATTTATTTATTTATTTATTTATTTAAAATATTTATACCCCGCCTCTCCAGTGGACTACTGCTCAGGGCAGATCACAACATTAATAATATAGATACTATGTAAAAGAAGACTAATGAAGTTAAACAAGTTTAAAAGACCAGGCTCAAACCACATTTAAACATTACCCCCAAAAAATTTAGTTTCAAATTAAAAGTTAATAATAAAAAGCTAAAAACTGAGAACTATAAGAACTAAAGCAAGTGGGTGGGAAAGAGAGCAGAGAAACACAGGCAGTGGCAGCTACTGAGGCCATTGCTTAGCGGAACCACGCAGTGCTTCTGTGGGGTGCTAGAGAGCAGAGGCTCCTGCCCTGATCAGTAAACCTTGGGAAATGCCTCAGTCAACAGGTACGAGCACATGGTTATTAACCGGTAGCCATACCTAGCAGAGCCACCTAATGGTGCAGCAGGGGAATGACTTGATTAGCAAGCCAGAGGTTACCAGTTTGAATCCCCGCTGGTACTATATCAGGCAGCAGTGATATCAGAAGGTGCTGAAAGGCATCATCTCATACTAAGCAGGAGATGGCAATGGTAAACCCCTCCTGTATTCTACCAAAGACAACCACTGGGCTCTGTGGTCGCCAGGAGTTGACACCGACTCGACGGCACACTTTTTCCTTTATCTAGGGGGTTCTAATGTGAACTGAACCATAGGCTGGTTCTAACAGTTTAGAACCTGAACCAGTAGAACTAGTTCGAGTTTGCTTCTAATTAGAACTGAACCACAAAAACCCATTTTGTGCACATCCTGATCGTTCACCAGCTCCAGCGACACTTCTGAAAATACTGAACGGCCGCTGTAAAGGCAGATGTGACACAATAAAATGAGCTGTAGAAGAAATGGACCAGAGTTTGCAAAGCATGTAAAGCTGGAGTCTGCCTGAACTGCAATGAAAGCAGAATATACTGGAATGCCACAATCTGGCAAGATCATGCAGATCCTACACAAAAAGGGAGTGACCAAAGAATGAGCATGCCAGAGACAAGGGCTAGTGTGGAAGCAACCAAAGTTATGGTTCTATTAGGAATGTATCTTTTTTAAAAAAATCTCTGATTTCTATCTATCTATCTATCTATCTATCATATATTTATGCCACCTGTACATCTTTAGGGATTGCTACCTAATGGCGCAGTGGGGAAATGACTTGCCCAGCGAGCAAGAGGTTGCTGGTTTGAATCTCTGTGGGTACATAGGAAGGAACATAGGAAGCCGCCATATACTGAGTCAGACCATTGGTCTATCTAGCTCAGTATTGTCTACACAGACTGGCAGAGGCTTCTCCAAGGTTGCAGGCAGGAATCTCTCGGCCCTATCTTGGAGAAGCCAGGGAGGGAACTTGGAACCTTCTGCTCTTCCCAGAGTGGCTCCATCCCCTGAAGGGAATATCTTACAATGCTCACACTTCTAGTCTCCCTTTCATATGCAACCAGGGCGGACCCTGATAGCTAAGGGGACAAGTCATGCTTGCTACCACAAGGCCAGCTCTCTAGACCAGCTCTCCTCTCTGTTTGGGTATGTTTCCCAGACTATGAGAAACACCTATATTGGGCAGCAGCAATTTAGGAAGGTGCTGAAAGGCATCATCTCATACTGCACAGGAGGAGGCAATGGTAAACTCTTCCTGTATTCTACTCAAGAAAACCACATGGCTCTGTGGCTGCCAGGAGTCAACACCGACTCAAGGGAACAACAACAACATCTTTAGGCTGTGTACAGAATTAAAACTTAAGTTACAACAAAATAAAAACAGTTAAAATTTCACAAGATAAATAAAAACAACCTCATAAAATAAAAACAGATTAAATAGTTTGAAATTAATTCAGTTAAAAGCCTGAGAAAACAGGTGCATCTTGAGGATGTTCCTAAACTCAAGTAGAGAAGGTGATGCTCTTTTTTCCACAGGGAGCATATTCCAAAGCCCTGGGCAGCCACAGAGAAGGCCCAGTCCCGAGTCAGTGGCAAATGGTCCCAATCCGGAAGCAACTGGAGCCGGAACCCCCGATATTCTTAATAGGTGTCTGGGTTCATGACAAAGAAGGTGCTCTCTAAAGTAACCTGGACCCAAGCCATTGAGGGCTTTATAGGTAATAAACAGCACTTTGTGTTTTGCTCAGAAACATAGCAGCAGCCAGTGCAGTACTTTAAAAATCGTTTTTATATGGTCCCTTCTTCAAGTTGTCCCAGAGACCAATCTGCCTGTTGCATTCTGTACCAATTGTAGTTTCTGCACTATGTACAAAGGAGAGCCAGCGTGGTATAGTGGTTAGAGTGCTGGACTAGGACTGGGGAGACCTGAGTTCAAATCCTCATTCAGCCATGAAACTAGCTGGGTGACTCTGGGCCAGTCACTTCTCTCTCAGCCGAACCTACTTCACAGGGTTGTTGTGAGGATAAACTCAAGTATGTAATACACCGCTCTGGGCTCCTTGGAGGAAGAGGGGGATACAAATGTAAAAATAAATAAATAAATAAAAACTCAGTGTAGAGTGCATTACAGTAGTCTAGCCTAGAGGTTACCCACATGTGTGCCACTGTTTTAAGGTAATGTACCTCCAGAAATGGACATAGCCGACGTATCAGCTGGAGCTGATAAAAAGTATTCCTGGCCACTGCCTCAACCTGAGGAACCAGAGAGAGTTTTGGATCCAGGAGCAATTCCAAGCTACATATCTATCTTTCAGGGGGAGTGTAACCACATCTAGAACAGGCAGATCTAAACCATCTTTAAGGTCCCAAGCCCCCTGTCATGGGCATGCTATTGGACTCCGAGGATGAGGAGGAGACAGGCAGTGTGACAGCGGAGGAGGGAGTGCAGCAACCTCAAAGGCAAGAAGTTGCAGAGGCAAGCGGGACCAACTCACAGGACTTTGAAAAAGAAACAGAGCCTAGTATGACAGTTCCTGTGGATCTCAGCTGTAGAGAGGCGTCAGTCAAAGAGACAGGAGGAGATTAGGAGACGCACACGCAGAATGGCTCAACTAACAAGAAGAGCTGCTGAGTCAGGGACCCATGATCGAAAACACATGGCTCCAGCCTATTTAAGACGGCTTCGCCTCAGCCACATTGCTGGTAGCAACGTCATGTTTGGTGAGCTACCCAGCTGTGTTCCTGCTTGTTTTGACTGTGCTTTGACTCTGGACCATTTGGACTCTGTTTGTGGAATTCAACTTGGACTTGGTTTGACCGACTGGATATTGTAATGACTCAGATTGGCTTTGGTTTGGAAATTGCTTACTGCTTGGCTCTAGCATTCTCCTTTTGACCCTTTGCCTATTTCACACTCCATCTGCTGATATATAGCTCTAGATTAGCCTGACAGGTTTACAACACCCCCACAGTCAGTACCTCATTTGGATTTGGCTTCAGTTTGTTATCCCTCATCTAGCCCATTACCACCTCCAGGCAGGCATTTAGGGAAGTTATGTCATTTTCTGATGAAACTGATCAGGGAAAATAGTTCTGGGTGTCATCAGCATATTGATAACACCCTGCACCAAACTTCCTGATGATCTTTACCAGCAGTTTCCCAGATGTTAAAGAGACAGCATGGAGTATTGTGAAACTCCATACTTTAGTTCTCACTTTGCAGAGCAACAGTCTCCATGTGACACCATCTGGAATCTACCAGAAAGGTAGGAATATGCCACTGAATAGTGCCACCGAATCCCACCTCTCTCAGGTGACCCAGAAGGATACCATGTTCGATTATATTAAAAGCCACCGAGAGATCCAAAAGGATCAGCAGAGTCACACTCTCTCTGTCAGTAACCAATTGGAGATTGTTCATCAGGCTGACCAAAGCGGTCTCAACCCCATAGCCCACTCGAAAGCCAGTCTGAAATGCATCTAGATAATCTGTATCATACAAAACTGCCTGGAGTTGAGAGGCCACCACCCCCTCAGTTACCTTCCCTAATCATGGAAGATTATGGACTTGTAATTAGCCAACTTCAAGAGATCCAATGTTTCCTCAAATAAGATCTAATAATAGCCTCCTTAAGACAAGGAGGCATACTGCCCTCCCTCAGAGAAGCATTTTTATTTACCAGACTCTCTCTGATGATAAGAATATAAGATAGTAATATTTTCCCTCACTAGAGGGTGCTGTGTTTCTTTGATCATGGTTGGCTGTTGCCTTTTTGAATATCTTCTCCGCTCAATCAGATTTTTGCATAAGGAAATAGACCGCTGTTATAAATTTATTGAGCGGTGCCTCTGTTGAAGACTGTACGCCTTTTGAAGGAGTACTGAATTTTCCAAATACTCAAAGTGCAATCTTATGTACTCGTGAAATAGAGAAGCTTCTATCAAAAAGTGATGCATGGAATACAGTTGCGCAAGTATTTATGTGCATGCACTGGATAATGTTTTGGCAATGACTACTAATTCTTTCCTCCCACACCGATGTCCACAGTATACTGGGACAGGGCCAGACTGGGGACACTGAGAGGGCAGTGGACTGTATGTGTGGAGGGCACCGGGTTTTGAGCAGAATGGGTACTTAAGGGTTGGAGTATTCACTATTGCCAAATGCGATGGGGCACAGGGATGCCCCAAAGGTGGGGCACACTGGGAATATGCCCTGTTGCCTTGTGGGCCAGTTCAAGCCTGTTCTGGGAACGTATTCCATCTCTTTTTATGGTTTCCCCTTTATTTTTAAAAAATTGCGTCCAGGTAAGGAGTATGTAATCTGGTGATAACTTGGTAATTTGTTTTAATCAGAGAACAAGCAAGGACTGGATGGAATCTGACTGTAGGGTTGTGCACAGACCAAAAAACACAGTTTGGTACAGATTTGAACCAATTCGAACCGAATTGGAGCATTGCTCCAAACTGGTTCAGTAAAACCGACTGACTGGTCCAGTCCGTTAGATCCAACCGATTTGTGCAGTCAATATCCTTGTAACAGGGAAACCTATGGATTCCCCTTTAAAAGTACAGGAGGAGGTGGGCAACCCTTCCAAGGGTAAGGGGCGGCCAGGTGGGTGTGACGAAAGATGTAAAAAGCTGCTTACCCAGCCAGCATGCCTGCCAGCCCCACCACTCACCCCCGCAGGCCAGCTCCAAGTGAGCTCCCCCCTCCTTTACCAAGCCCCCAGTTCGGTCTGCTATCAAATCTCTGAACTGGCCCCAGATTGAGGCAAACCGGTTCAGCATGAACCATTCATGCACTCCCCTAGCTGACTACATGCTCACCGACAGCTCCATCACAGAACATAGGAAGCTGCCTAATAGTGAGCCAGACTCTTGGTCCATCTACCCCCATATTGTCTGACTAGTGTGTGCTGACATTCCTACATAGCCAAACTGTTGGGGGCTCCAATCACACGACAGCTAGGTTAGCCCAAGTATTCTGTGCATCTTTGGCACGTTGGCTGCTGTTACAGAGTTCTGAACAGAAGGGAGAACAATTTCTTTAAATCCCCTGGTAGAGAGTTCCTGACTTCCAGCTGTTTAAAAAGAGTGATTGAATTTCACAGGAAGGAACCCTCTCAACATCTCACATAGGGATGCTGAGGGTTAGCACGGCAGCTTCCACTTCAGAATGATTTGGTGAATTGGATCCACTCACAACCGTTTTTATCTTCTTTATTCAAATTTCTAACTGCACTCTGCAAAACCCAAGCTTGCGGCCAGTAACACCAGTTTAGGGGAAGAGCGCTGGTCTTATGGTAGCAAGAATGAATTGTCCCCTTCATTAAGCAGGGTCCACCCTGGTTAGCATTTGAATTGGAGACCACATGTGAGCGCTACAAGACATTCCCCTTAGGGGATGGAGCCGCTCTGGGAAGAGCAGAAGGTTTCAAGTTCCCTCCCTGGCATCTCCAAGAAAGGGCTGAGAGAGATTCCTGCCTGCGACCTTGGAGAAGCCACTGCCAGTCTGTGTAGACAATACTGAGCTAGATGGACCAATGGTCTGACTCAGTAAGTATATGGCAGCTTCCTATGTACCTAAGTTTTAAAAGATGTATAAGAGTACTGGCTGGTGCCAGACAGAGCCACAAAGGACTGTTCCTGAAACCCCGGAGAGCGGCTGCCAACCAGCATAAACAATGCTAAACTAGGTTGACCGATAGCCTATCAACTTCATATGTCCTGATAAAAGCTGTTGCTTTTGAGGCGGTGTGAACTGTTTATCCATGATTGTTTTAAGGAAAAGTATGATCATCAAGCAGACTATGAACGGACACCTAAAGCAATCCTGCAGACATAACTGGAACAACAGGATGGGATTCAGGATATGCAAATATCTTCCCCCCTCTTTCTCTGCTCCCCCCGCCCCGATTTCACAAGCAAGGTTGCTGATCAGTCACGTGATGCTATTAAGCCCAGGGAGGTCATCCAGTCAAGGATAGAGCCGTGAGAAATTTGCATGATGCAAGCTACGATGGTCACCTGCCAGTTATTAACTCTACCAATAATAATACTTCACATTTAGATCACATTTCTAAATGCGTAAACGGTACAACTCTGTACAGCAGGGCTGCACAACTCGGGCCCTCTGGCTGCTGTTGGACTATAACTCCCAATTCCCCTAGCCACAGTGGCCAAAGGCTGCTGGGAGTTGTTGCCCAACATCAGCTGGATTGTTGAAGTTGTGAAGTCCTGCTACAAAGGTAAAGGTAAAGTGTGCTGTTGAGTCGGTGTCGACTCCTGGCGACCACAGAGTCCTGTGGTTGTCTTTGGTAGAATCCAGGAGGGGTTTACCATTGCCTCCTCCCGCACAGTATGAGATGATGCCTTTCAGAATCTTCTTCTATCACTTCTGCCCGATATAGGTGTTTCCCCATAGTCTGGGAAACATACCAGTGGGGATTTGAACCAGCAACTTCTGGCTTGCTAATCAAGTCATTTCCCCGCTGCACCATTAGGCAGCTAGGCTACAAAGGTAAGCCTGTATTATTTATTGCATTGCAGAGAGGGGACCGAAGAAGAAATTCCATGTTATATATGCCAATACATTTTCCCTGAACCCATGACCGTAATCCCCACCAATGTAGGCATGAGTGGGACCATTTACAGAGCTAGGCTGGTTTAGCCCTTCTTTTTCTATTCCAGGGCTGCTCAACTTCTGCCCTCCTGCAGATGTTAGCCTACAACTCCCATAACCCCTGGCTATTGGCCACTGTGGCTGGGTATTATGGGGGTTTTAGTCCAAAAACACCTGGCGGGGCCCAAAGTTGAGCAGACCTGGTCTACTGACAGTCCCACATAAATGTTCCCAGGTTGCTTTTCCCTGCTGCTAGGCCAAAGCCTTCATTCCCTTGACACTTCATCTCACTCCTGCCCTTTGTCCCCCACCTCTGAAATTACCAGTGCCAAAAGGAGCCAGGAGAAAAGCCTCCATACTCCTTTACTCCCTGCCATGAGGAAGCAAGTGCCAGCTTTCCACAGGTTCCCCTCTAAAATTACACACACACACACACACACACACGCCCGCTGCCGCACTTCTCCAATGGAGTCTTGGGAATGACGTGTGTGTGTGTGTGTGTGTGTGTGTGTGTGTGTGTGTGTGTGTGTGTCCTGGAATGTGTAGTCTCTTCTGGGGCTGTGGACATAACATGCAAAGAGAGCCTTAGCAGGCAAGAAAAATGTTTAGCAGCATCCCCTCCCAATGCCTCCCTACAGTAGTTGCAAGGGAAACATAGGGCTAGGAATCCTGCATATCCCTCATTATACATTGCACCATCCTGATGGCGATTTTACTACTTTGATGATCCACGGAAGGGCAAGTGTGCATTCACATATCGTCCAGCTTTAAGTCAAAGTCCCTGCGAGGTACCAGGGAGCACTCCATACACTATTCGGATTTTTCATTCCTCATTGGAACTTAGCCCGATATATGTCCGGGTCTTTAAAAAAAACCACTTTTTGCATCAGTTTCATAGGCAAATCCGAACTACTACTTCAACCAATACACAAATAAGATGGTCCCTGTACCCAAAGGGCTCACAATCTAAAAATATACATAAGGCAGATACCAGCAACAGACACTGGAAGGATGCTGTGGTAGGGGTGTGCATGAAACCAGCTGGCCTGATTCATTTCAAGTCCGAATTGTACTCGAACTGGACCGGGCCAGTTTGGTTTTGCCCCCCTTGATCCCCCTGGCTCAGTTCAGCCCCCCCTCCAGGGGCCTTCCCCAAGGCTGCCTGCGGGGCAGTCATCCCCCCTCCCCCTGCCCCAGATTTATGCCTTAAACCGCCCATTTTGGGCTGTCTTCGGCCCTTTCCATGCCTTTCCCCTATCATGGTGGAAGTGGTGTTCATGGGGCCCCCTTGCGTTCATGGAAGAGGTAAGATTTGAACCAGGGACTTCCTAGTTCACACTGGCTTTCCCGTTTTGACCATTTCTAACCCAAAGAGCCTTTCAGCATCATGGTTATACGGCAGACAGGATTGTCATAAGCAGGACGGTGAAGGGCTGGCAGCACCACTTCTCTTACCATTCTTAAGCCAGCTAAGAGCAGGAAATCTGAGGTGAAATGGCTAATTCAACCTTCTAGAAGGTCATAGGTGGAAAGTATGCCAACTGGCAGTCGCCCATGGGTCAGATTTTTCCATCTTTTCATTCTCACCATTTGATGTGTGTGTGTGTGTGTGTGTGTGTGTGTGTGTGTGTGTATTAGAGATCCAGCATGGAATGGTGGTTAGGATGTTGGACTAGGACAAGGGATACCCAACACAGATTATGACTATCTTTACTCAAAAGGAAGAGGACTCTGAATTTAAGATGACCCACTGATTTCTAACATTTCTAACATCAAAGAATTGGGTGGGGGGACTCGTCTTTGATTCAGATAAATACAGTATGTGGAGACAGGCTGATTTAACTCAGCGGTGATAGTCTGGAGTGGCTGGTGCTAGAATCAGGAACCCAGAGTGCTGTTCTAAGCTGGCTCCTGTGCTGAGCCTCTAGGGCTACATGGCGGAGGTCCTGCTTGGCCAGTGAAGGTTCTCCTGGTAGTTGAGGGGTCATTGGCTCCTCACAACTGGAAGTTGCTATAGATACTTCCTGTAAGGGCTGACATTTTGCCTGGGCAATTATAATCTTTCCTGGCTCAAGGACCCGTTCCTGGCTTTGACTCCCTCAGCTCTAACTCCTGGCCCTGGCTTTCTTATTCCTGGCACCCACTTGATGGCTGCCTATGGCTCAACCCTGACACACAGCCCAGTGAAATTAGCATTTGATCGGGACACATTTAGAATAAAAACTTGAAAGAATTCTCAGTGTGTGCTCATTTGATAGCCATTATGAGCATGGGAAGTCCCCCTAAAATCCCAGGCTATGAAATTCTATCGAAAACTCTGCTCCAAAGTCTGACTATTTGAAAGCAAGAATGTTCAATTGAGTTCATGACATATTTGTTTCAGAACATAGGAACATAGGATGCTGGCTTATACTGAGTCAGACCATTGCTCCTTCTAGTTCAGTATTGCCTGGCAGCAGCATCTCCGGGGTTGCAGGCAGGAATCTCTCTCAGCCCTATCTGGAGAAGCCAGGGAGATGGAACCTTCTGCATGCAAGCATACACGTGCTTTTCCCAGAGCGGCCCCATCCCCTAAGGGGAATATATTTCGGAGCTCACACATGAAGTCTCCTATTCAAATGCAAACCAGGACAGAGCCTGCTTAGCAAAGGAGACAATTCATGCTTGCTGTACAAAACATTTTGTACAGCAAAGGATATACAAAGCGTTTTGAGCACAAATTGGGCTGTTTTGAGTGTTACGAGTTCAAAACAAAATGTCCTTCAAATAAAGGGCTGTTTCAAGTTAAAACTTTTCAGGCGTTTCGAGTACACTTTTGGAGGGCTGCTTTTCCAGGGAGAGCTGGTCTACCAATTGGGGTCAGAGGGTAGACCAGGCCTCTGCTCCAGACCTAGCATGTTGGCCTCCAGTAGATCAAAGGACTGGTCTTCCCACTGCATGAGGTGGGTAGACCAGGCCTCCGCTTTGGACTGGGCATGTCGGCCCAGCTCGGAGGACTGGTCTAGACCAGTCTTCCGAGGTGAGCTGATGCACTAGGTCCAGAGCAGAGGACTGGTCTACCTGCCTACTCCAATCGGTAGACCAGCTCTCCCCAGAAAAAGAGCCCTCCAAAATGGTGTTTGAAACATTTCAAGTTTGTTTCATTGAAAAAGCCGGCTTGGCCACTGTTTTGACAAAACATTTCAAGCATTTTGCATTTCATTTTCAGCTCGAAATGAAATGCAAAATCCATTTTAGCTTTTTGTTCTAAATGTTTGGGTTGGGCCGAAATATTGCTAATTGCACTGGGCTACCGTATTTGTACAAATTGTACAATTTGTGCCGGTGGGGGCCAGTGGTGATGCACACTGAAATATCCTCCAAAGTATTTATAAAAGATAACAACTTCTTGTAAACTTCTGAACCCTTTTGGCACAAGTCTATGTTTTGGTCTCAGTTTAAAATTAATCATCTTATGGCTGCAGAATCTCAAAAACGAGTTAATCGGTAACTTAGATGCTTATCAACAGCTCTTAGCCATTTATTCCTATCTTGCAAAGCTGGGCTGTTTGCTTTATCTTTTTTTTTAATAAGTAACCACCAGCTAAGTGAATAAATACACCTGTTCTTGCAGAACACAAGGAATTCTCTTTTACTGAACTATTCCATGGGGAGTGAACTTGATTTCTGCAAGGTCAGAGAACAAATGCACCAGTTTAGCAACCCCTTTAATGGCAAGTCTTATGATTCTGCAAATGCATCAGAGCAAAATGAGAGAATCGTACTTCTCAGCAAGGCAGTAAAACTATGTCTGGGTTGCACCATTTCACTTTTAAATGCAGGGTTGGATCTAGAATGATGGAATGCTTGTTCCCTCCAAAGAAATTCATTGCACATAGAAAATGAGGAGGGAGAATGCTAGCCTAAAACTCTCCCCAATGCTAACTATATGTGGAAAGATCTTGGAGGGGGTATAAAGGGACACTCAGATGTGTTTCCCATCGGCAGTCTGAAGTTATACAGTCCATACACAGGCAGAGGCATAGCAATTCCTAGAGAACTAGGCCTTAGGAAAACACATTGTACCAGTATGTTGTTCTGCATATATTCCTGCCCAGAGAGCTGGAAGAGATGCAAATCTGGAAGAGGTGATGGGTGGCTTCCAACAATCACCTATAAGTAGGCACAAAGTATAAGAGTGAACCAGAGGTTCCTGGAAAGCACATGCTCCCAGTGGGCATATCATCTGTAGCCACCACTGCATGTGGTTTACAGTTTTGGCCCAAAATTCTACCAAGATGCTCCACCCAACTTGACAACTAGGTTTAAAGTTGGGAGATACTTGGTCGAATTTCAGTGGAAGTCAGTACCTGGGTGCGTCAGTGGGTTTGTCGGCATGCCTACCAGTGTGTGTGCTCTCCAGGAACAAAATAATGCAAAACCAGCTCCATCTCTAGATTAGATGGGCAGCCAGATGTGTGATGGTGTGTTTATAATCCTTTCAGTATGAATTGTTCTCTCTGTGTACTGTGTCAGATGGCGAATGAATTTACAAATCCATGTATGCTCCTAATAAAACAATCTTCATGGCTCTTATTGACCTAGTGACTGATTGTTCAATGCATATACTGCCTTTCATAAAACTCATCCTAAGGCAGTTTACAAACATTAATAATATAAAATTCCATAAAATTCCATAAAATCACATTAAAATATTAAAATAAATTAAGACCATAAAAACATAAGAACACCAAAAAGCAACAGCCATAAACAACAAAGACAGAGCAGCTGGAAAGGAGAGATTGGCAACCTTAAAGAGGCAAAAGCCTGAACAAATAAAAGTTGTTTGTAATAGAACAATAAAACTTTGTTGTTGTTTTTAAAAAAAGAATATTTATATACTGCTTCCCAACCAAAAAAAGTTCACAAAGCAGTTTCCATAAAAAAGAAACAAGATGATTTTCTGTCCTAAAAGGGCTCACAATTCTTAAAAAAGAAACACAAGGCAGACACTAGCAACAGCCATTGGAAAAATGCTGTGCTGCGGATGAATAAGGACAATTCTCCCCCTACTAAACGTAAAGGGAGCCACCGCTTTGCAGGCTATGCAGAGTTGACGGGCCCCAGGATTCCTTTTCTTACAGTGTTGAAATTGCTAGCTAATATAGCACTATAGTAAATGCTCTTTAGAGGCTCCATTTCAATCCCCTTTGCAACCCACTGAAGAAAGGCATGGCCTCAGCAACACTAAAGGGTGTGGCTAAGATGTGGAAGCACCTATGAAAGGGTAAACGTTGGTCTGAAGTTTAGGGAAGTTTTCTGACTATAACCGCAGTTCTAGAGTGTGGCCCCCTCACTAATTTTTTATGGGCTGTGTGTGAAGCCTCAGCTGAAGCTGAATACACAGTTGCCCTGGCACCATGTGGAGACGACAATTCTCACCATGCAGTGCTGCTGCTTTGGCCACTGCTGGGCTGAGCTCCTTTAAGGAAAACGGAGCCCTATTGAGCCCCTGCAACATCTTGGAAGGAAGTCTCCCAGTGCTGGGAACGTGTACCCCTTCCAAGTGCTCAGAGGCGCTCTTGCCCCTGGACTTCAGAGCCAGAGTCCAGGGCCTCCACAGCCCCCCAAATCTTCTTTAGTCTGTCCCAGGTGGTGTGGTCTCCCGGTGCAGCATGATGATGCTTATTTTCCAGCGGGGGGGGGGGGCTCCAAAGGCCTTTAGGTCCAGGCTCCAAAATTATCTAGGTGCACCTCTGCTAGTGCTTTCCCCACAGAGCTCTTAAGATAAGGTTCTTTCTCTCTTAAAGGGCCCTCCCAGCACTGAGGAAAGCACAGTACATTGCTCATCACAATGGCAAATGGCTCTCGGGTTGAAGGGTTTTGTTTGTTTGTTTGTTGCTTGTTTTTGCCAAAGGGTACCCGCCCCCGCCCCCCCCCCCCCGCCGCTTGAAAAATAGTGAAAATCATTGGTCTAGAGAGGTTGTAAAATCCCCTTCCTTGGAAATTTTCAGTCACCATCTGGCAAAGCTGAGGGTTCTTCCTGAAGTCTGCTTACATCAATGATGCAGAGAATGACTTTGTGCCTCTAATATGTCCTTTCTGAATTTGTGAATGCAGATGAAGCAGTGCATCACACAGGAAACAGAGATGTCACTTAATACCAGTGAGAGCCCCTGAAATGGTGGCCCGGTAGTTTGAAAGATACTATCGATTTTGACTTTCCCTTTTCCCGGCAAACAATCGCAGTCTCAGAGTTCTGCGCTGGTAATTGGCATCGCCGTCATGTCAAAAGGTACTTCCTACAGCCGCCACCCCCACCCCCCCACACCACTCAATTCACAACAGTACAGTAGTGGAGAAACAGGAAACAGGACAGGAACTCTCTCATCAAAGCAGCACTTCCTGTTTCAGGATTTATTATCATTTATTACAGAGATTCCTGTCATGACTTTCCATGCAAAAAAAAAAAAGGTGCATTCAAGGTGGCCTGAACAAAATGTGGGTCTAAAATAATAATTGTGTTTCTTACACATGGGAGTCAGGCACTGCCTAAGGAGGCAGACAGTCAAAGGGAAAGTACAAAATCATTAAAAACTAGTAGAGAAGGAGAATGCTAGCCTTAAAACCACACAACAAGTTGTAATAATAGACTAGCTGAAAAAGTGGAACACTGAGACATTTTTAGACATGGGAAAGAATCTATTCACTGAAAATCAGCTGGCAACACATTCTGTAAATAAGCATGGAATAAGGCTGTGGATGTTTTGGCACCCTTGCAAAGTATAACTTTAGCAACCCCTCACATTCAGTCAAAATTATATTCTGTAACATACAGACTCTGCCTTTGCTCAGGGGACAAGTTTGGAGTAACTGTTCTATGGAGCCAGCCAGGCCCCTATGGGTTCCTTGGGCCACCTGGGTTTAAGAGCTGCAGTACCAGTTTCAGCCATTATATGGGTGGTGCTGCAGAGACCAGGTGGATAGCACCCACTGCCAGGGAGCTACTGTGGTGGCTCAGGGAGTAAGCAGGAATGGCTCATCCTAATGAGCGGGGGAGGCTCTTTTGGGGGAGCCACTTCAGGGGGCAACGAGGGCGAGGGCCTGGTGACATTTTTTGGCTTCTGTTGTTTTTGGCTCCTAGGTGTTTCAGATGTGTCTTGGTTTGTCTGGGGATGGGGAGACAGGGGGTGCGTCCACTGACTGTGGGGTGGCTATTCCGGTGGTGGTGGGGAATAGAGGAAGTAAAGTTGGCAGGTCAGCATGTTGTTACAGGGGAAGGGAAGTCAGAAATCTATTAGCTGTTTCCACTTCTGGCTGCCCTGCCAGCTCTTTGACCTTGGGGAGCAGTGCCAACCTCCCACAGACTCTCACCTTGTTCCTCTTTAATGCCAGGTCTGTCCAGAACAAATCAGAAACCATCCATGATGTGATTCTGGATGAAGGTGCCGACCTGGTATGTATTACAGAGACTTGGTTGGGGAGAGCTTGGTGGCCCAGTCTGGTCCCAGGTTCTCCCTCCAGGGTACTCCATTGAGGAGCAGGTGCAGGGACATGGGCGTGGAGGTGGAGTGGCTGTGGTCTATAAGAATAACCTCTCCCTGACCAGGATCCCTGTGGAAGTGTCTGACCATATTGAATGTGTGTACCTAAGTTTGAGGACCAGGAATAGACTGGGACTTTTCTTGGTGTACTGATTGCCCTGCTGCTCAATGGAGTCCCTAACAGAGCTGATGGACTTGGTCTCGGGTTTGGCATTGGAGTCTCCCAGGCTTGTGGTGCTTGGGGACTTCAATATCCACTTTGGGGCCAATTTGTCTGGGGCGGCTCAGAAGTTCATAGCAGCCATGACAACTATGGGCCTATCCCAAAGGGTCTCGGGGCCAACGTACATGGCAGGTCACACGCTTGATCTGGTCTTTCACTCTGATCAGGATGGTGTTCCGTGGGTAGGGACTCCTGTGATTTCCCCATTGTCATGGATGGACCACCATCTGGTTAAGGTTGGACTCACAGTCACACCCCACCTTCACAGAGGTGAGGGGCCCATTAGAATGGTCCATCCAAGAAGGTTATTGGATCCAATAGGGTTCCAAGAAGCCTTGGAGGGATTTAGTGTTGGCTGTGCCAGTGATCCTGTTGCTGCCCTGGTGGAGAACTGGAACAGTAAGCTCACCAGGGCAGTAGACATGATAGCACCTAAGAGTCCTCTCCAACCTGCTTCAAAATTGGCCCCTTGGTATATGGAGGAACTACGGGGGCTGAAGCGGCGAGGTAGATGACTGGAGTGCAAATGGAGGAAGACTCGACTTGAATCCGACAGATTACAACATAGAGCACATTTGAAGATCTATGCTCTGGCAATACGTGTGGCAAAGAAGAGATTCTTTTCGGCCCATATTGTGTCCTCAAGTTCACGTCCAGCGGAGTTGTTAAGGGTTGTGAGAGGGCTAACAAGTGCCTCTCCTCCCTTGAATCAGAATTTGGAACCATCTATTACCCGCTGAGAGGTGTTTAATGATTTTTGTGTGAATAAAATCTCTTGTATTTGGGCCGACTTGGATTTAGACCCCACAATTACTGCAGTGTCTGAATTGGAGGTGTTCAGCGACTCCTCTTATGTGGTTAGGCTGGATTAGTTTCAGTTTGTGACTCGTGAGGATGTGGACAAGCTGCTTGGAGCGATGCAGCCTACCACCTGTTCTCTTGACACTTGCCCGGCATAGCTAATACTATCTGGCATGGAGGTTGTTGTAGAAGGCCTAGTAGAGATCATAAATGCTTCTCTGAGGGAGGGCAAGATGCCTCCTTGCCTTAAAGAGGCAATTATTAGACAGCTTCTGAAGAAGCCCACCTCGGAGTCCTCAGAGTTGAGCAACAATAGGCTTGTCTCCAACCTTAAAATGCTGGGAAAGGTAATTGAGAGGGTGGTGGCCACCCAACTCCAGACAGTCTTGGAGGAAACTGATTATCTAGAACCATTTCAGACTGGCTTTCAGGTGAGCTATGGGGTGGAGACTGCCTTGGCCGGCCTGATGGATGATCTCCAATTGGGAATTGACAGAGGAAGTGTGACTCTGTTGGTCCTTTTGGACCTCTTGGTGGCTTTCGATACTATCAACCCTAGTATCTTTCTGGAGCATCTGAGGGGGTTGGGGGTGGGAGGCACTGCTTTGCAGTGGTTCCACTCTTACCTCTCAGGCAGATTCCAGATAGTGTCCCTCGGGGAATGTTGTTCTTCAAAAACTGAAGTTCGGTATGGTGTCCCTCAGGGCTCCATATTGTCTCTGATGTTGTTTAACATTTACATGAAATTGCTGGGAGAGATAATCAGGAGATTTGGTACAGGGTGCTATCAGTATGCTGATGACACCCAAATCTTTTTCTCCATGTCAGCATCATCAGGAGAAAGCATAACCTCCCTAATTGCCTGCCTGGAAGCAGTGATGGGCTGGATGAGAAGTAACAGGCTGAGACTGAATCCAGATAAGACAGAAGTACTTATTGTGCAGCGTCGGAACATGGGAGATGATTTTGATCTGCCTGTTCTGGATGGGGTCACACTTCCCCAGAAGGAACAGGTACGCAATCTGCGGGTGCTTCTGGACACAAAACTCTCCCTGGTGTCCCAGGTTGAGGCAGTGGCCAGAGGTGCCTTTTATCAGCTTTGGCTGATAGGCCAGCTGCATCCGTTTCTTGAGATAAATGACCTCAGAACCTTAGTACATCTGCTGGTCACCTCCAGACTTGACCACTGCAATGTGCTCTACGTGGGGTTGCCTTTGTACATAGTCCAGAAACTGGTTAGTCCAGAATGCGGCAGCCTGGTCGGTCTCTGGGTCATCTCAGAGAGACCATATCACTCCTATCTTAAAAGATCTACACTGGCTGCTGATAAGTTTCCGGGCAAAGTACAAGGTTTTGGTTATAACCTATAAAGCCCTAAACAGCTTGGGACCTGGGTATTTAAGAGACCGTCTTCTTTGCTATGAACCACACCGCCCATTGAGATCATCTGAAGAGGTTCATGTGCAGTTGTCACCGGCTCGTCTGGTGGCTACTCAGGGACAGACCTTCTCCATTGCTGCCCCGAGGCTTTGGAACACACTTCCTGCTGAAATAAGAGCTTCCCCATCTCTTACAACTTTTTAAAAGACAGTCAAAACACATTTGTTCACCCAGGCTTTTAATTATATATTGTTTTAATTGTGTTTTAATAGTTTTAATGTTTTAAAGTTTTAATTGTTGAAATGTGTTAATCTTTCTATTGGTTGTTTTTATTGTTCTGTAAACCGCCAAGAGAACTTGCATTTTGGGCAGTATAAAAATGTGTCAAATAAATAAATAAATAGCTGCCGCTGCTTCCCAGAGCTCCATTTGCTCCTCTCTCTCCCCAACTGGCCCCAGTATTAATGAGATCCATTGAGCGACCGATGGGGTAGGAGAGGAGAGGAGCAAACAGAGTTCTGGGAAGCAGAGGCAGTTATGCCTCCTTTTGGCATCCCTCCACCCGGCTTGTTAGGATGAGCCACGCCTGGCAGTAAGATCACCCAGTCCTGCTATCATAGCCTCCAGACTGAGACCACCTGTGCTTCAGTGTAGTGCAGTTCTTTTTACAAAGGAATAAACAAGTTATGGAGTCTATTAATGATTATTAGCCTTGTTTGAAAAAACCAAGCCTCAATCATCAGTGACAGAATACCTCTGATGACTAGCAGCTGGTGACTAGTAACAGGGGATGGTTATATCCCTCTTGTGCTGAGGTCCCTGTGAGCATATGACTAGTCATTAACTGGAGGGCACAGTAAGAGTATGGTGTGGCGGACAGATGACTAGATTGGGATCATGGAGATCTGGATTCCAACTACCCATGCATCCGTGAAGTCCACTGGGTGGACTTTTCCGGTTAGTGACTCACTACTTCTCAGCATAACCTAGCTCTCTGGGTTGTTGTGTGGGGTAGCGAATTAACAACAACAACAAAAAATATTTATATACTGCTTTTCAACAAAGGTTTTCAAAGCAAAAACTTTTTATATAGAGAAATAATAAATAAGCTAGCTGGCCCGGGCGCAGAGCATCTGTGCCTCTAGTTCTCCCTCATTCTCTGCCCCTCGTTCTCAGCCCTCCCCCTCCTCTTCCCTCTTCCCCACTCCAATGTTTTTTCTCTCTGGCCGGCCACCTGGCCAGCTGCTTTTTCCAGCCAGCCACCACTTTCTCTCCCCTGCCCACTGCCACTGCTGCTGCTTTCTCTCCCCCCCCAGCCAGTTTCTCCCCCCCACCGCCACTGCCGCCACTGCTTTCTCTCCCTACCTGCCTGCCTGCCCATTTCCTAGCCTGTCCATTGGCCTTATGTTCCTCGCCGCCGTCACTTTCCTCTCCCCCTCCCCTCACTCGCGAACTCTCACAAGAGCTGCCATGCATGGGATTAGTGACAGATACGTCAAAGAGAATTTTATAGATAGATAAATAAGATGGCTCCCTGTCCCCATAGGGCTCACAATCTAAACAGAAACTCAAGATAGACACCAGCAGCAGTCACTGGAGGTACTGTGCTGGGGGTGGATAGGGCCCGTTACTCTCCCCCTGCTAAATAAAGAGAATCAGAGAGAGAGAGAGAGAGAGAGAGAGAGAATTGCTTGTGAGATCCATCTAGCCGTGGAGTGCATTGACTCAAGCAGACAAATGTACCCTGGGAAACTCACAAGGATGTATAACTATAATTGGTCATTTCCTGTAACTTGATCCCAGCAACTGGTACTCAGAGGTATACTACTTCTGGCTATGGAAGTTCTATTTAGCTATCACAACAAATAGCCACTGATATGCCTATCCTCCATATCTTAGGGGGAAATGACATGTTGGTGTTGAACGTCACGTAGCCTCCCTGTAGGTTGGCACCTGCCCCATCGCTTTTCCAATGAGACATTCCCCTGAAGAAGGGCTGCAAGGGAGAGCCAACTGAGCTCAAACCCAAAATGCCTCCAGCTTTAGGGAGTTGGGCAAGGCAGCAATGGACTGCTTGCAATATGAGGGTTCCAAGGAGGGTGCAGCAACAAAGTAAGAGAAACCAGGTGAGCTCAAGAGCCCCATCGAAGGGGAAACACCAGTGTGGGATTGAAAGTCAGAACGTGTGCAAACAGGAATAGCTGTAACGGCTTTATTGCCGATTGCATCAGAGTGAATAACTACCCTAAAGTAGGTAATAGCAGAATCATATGACAGTGAGAGTCATCACATGCCTTGTCGTGTACCTGACAGACGTGATTCCATGGAGCAAGACTGCAGCTCTGGTGTGAAAGAACATAACCTGGCAAAGGGAATACTGGAAGGTCAGACTGCATGTGGCAGCAGGTCTATGGGCTAAAATTCAAGCTGGGCTGAATTCACATAAAATACTAGACAGAAAAGAAACATGGGCCGTATCCAGTGAAAGTGAGTCACAACAAAGTCCCATTGAAGTGAATCGAACTTAAGATGGGTGGGTCCAGTTCATGGTGCTTAATCACGAACAACTTTATCTGGGAACAATCCTGTGTGTTGTACTCAGGCACTGCAAATTAACTGCCCACTCTCCCCTTAAGTACAGCTTGTCTTCCAGATCCCCCCTCCCGCTTTAACCTTGGGCTAGGAGAAACACTGCTGCAGGCCCCCATTAAGTGCCCTGCCAGGGCTGCATATAAAATCCTATTTCATAAATCTATTGCCAACTATGAATTCAGCCTATGCATTCAAATATCATTGGGGACCCCCAGTTAATTAGCAGAGCACTAAAGAAGCTACCCACTCCAGTTACAGAGAAGAATGCAGAGTTTAGTTGTTGCAGCTATTTAGAGAAAACACATGGAGATTATTGTAGAACTAAATACTAAGTATTTATTAGTGAAGTACACTTTGGATAGAAAAGACCTAATCCTTAATCTAAAGAACTACATAAAGAATAGGTAGGAAGAGAGAGAGAGATGTTTCCATCTGCTCTCTAAGAGGAAAGGAAGTGAATTTGACTCTCACAGGAAATACCTGAGGAATCCAATCAGGGATCATAGAGTAGAGACAGGTAGAACAACTAGGGAGACTCTTACTCACTACCTCTACTCCCAGTGCCCCTAGTGGTCATTAGGATAGTTGGTGCAAAAGAATGGTGGGGGGAAATGGTGGGAAAAATTCACTGCATCTCCGACAAATAAAAATACATGAACAAAACTCAAATTGAGTTCTGAGTCAAAGTCCTCTAGAGTTCAGGCTCCAGATAAGGCCCTGTGTGTGACCCACTACAGAAGGGGGTATATTCTCCAAATGAGAGCAATGACCAGCTTACTGGTGTAACATGCTGACGTGCAAATAACTTTGAAACATCCTTCATTCTATCCACTTTTTTGGACCAGGGAAAAAGGGCTGCAACCACACAGCTTTTCAGGAGAAAACACCACTGACTCCACCTTCTGAACAATGAGAAACAGAGGGGTGGAGAAATTAATTTCTGCCAGGGGCAACAAAAAGGACTAACTGGGATAGGCCCATAGTTGTCATGGCCACTACGAACTCCTGAGCAGCACCAGACAAGCCAGTCCCATAGTGGATGTTGAAATCACCCAGCACCAAATGCCTAGACAACTCCAACACCAATTCAGAGTCCAGCTCCATCAGCTCAGTTAGGGAGTCTGTTAGATAGCAAAGTAAAGGGTACACCAACAGAATCCCCAGTCTATCCCATCCCCACAACCTAAAGTACAGACACTCAATATTAGTCAATTCTCTTACAGGGATCACAAGGAGATATTATTCTCTTGGACCACAGCCACTGCGCACGCACACACACACACACACACACACACTTCCCCTATCCTGCTCAACAACAGAGTATCCTGGGGGAAGGAGCTGGGCCCACACAGGACCACTAGCCTCCTCCAACCAGGTTTCAGCTAAACAAGCTAGTTTGGTGCCTTCATGTTAGATTCCTTCATGTTTGCTTCCTATGTAACTGTTGGCCCAGCTCTAAACCAGAGCCATGATCTTACATCTTTGCCTTTTTCTTGTCAGCTTTGTCTTCATTCCAGTTTTTCACAGTTGGGATCATGGCAAGGCAATAACCAGTGGATTCATCAGAGGAGGTGGGACCTGCTATCAGGACTGAAGAACTGGATGGCTTCCATAGTGTCACCCAAAGGCACAACTCTGGAGACAGACACCCCTTGCATTAAAATATCAATAATTCCACCTTTCCTCTGATGTTATACACAGTTCTTTCTGGTCTCTTATCTAGAACACCTTGCTCTTCTGTGGCACAGGCTGATAAGAGGCAAAGGTACTGAGTTTCTCAATCAATAGCATTTTAAACCTAAGAATCTCCAAGTTCACCCAGGGTAGGCCTCCATCAATGCCGTGGGTGAATCTATAAAAATAGCAAGTAAAGCACAATGTTCTAGAGGCCTTGCTTCAGAGAGTGCATTAGAGAGAAGTCATCGCAGAGTGGCAGAATGAATGTTTTGCTTGGAGAAGTTCCAGCATTTGGGTAGCTGAGCTGAGGAGGACCCTCTGTCTGAGGATGGACAGCCAGGTGCTGCAGACCACACTGGGCTTTATGCACCAAAGGTTGGATTCAGTATGGGGCAGATTCATATAAGAATGCATATTGCATCTTCTCCTTTCTCCCTTGAAAACTGGTGCAGGGATGGAGAGGCTGTATTTCATGGGAAATTACACTCTTGGCCGTTTCTGTCCAGGTTCAGGCTTCCTTGCCCCGATACAGCTTTTCCCTTACCCCCCAATGGCCCCCATTCCCCAGAGGCCTCAGTGCTCAGGGAAAAGGAGAGGCTTAATTGACCCCCTTTCCTCCTCCCCTCATGGCTCCATCCTGTCATTTTCTCTATTCTTGGGAGCCTAGGCCATCCATCTCCCTGCTATCATTCCCCTGCTTGGCCTCCTAAGACTGGCCCCAAAATAGTAGGTGGCATTGCTGGCAAGCTGAAGTTGAGAGCCCTGCACATTCATTCTGTCCCTTGGATCCTTTCAGAACAGAAAGGATATACAGATGTGCAAACAGGTTTTTAAAAACCCAAAAATACCCCTTATTCTTTCCGGGGGAGTTGTCTGAGGCGGGGGGGGGCATCCGTGGAGGTTCCCCCTCCCCCCAATGGCCTCCCTTATGAGCCATTCTTTGGCCGTTTTTCAGCCTTTCCCCCTCAGCACGGTGGCCGTATTGGAGGCCATTGTGCCTGTACAATGGGCCTCTGCATGGCCTGGCATGACCCAAGTCACGCAGAGGCCTATTGCACAGGTGCAGCAGACTCCAAAATGGCCACCATGCCAAGGGGGGAATGCCAAAAACCAGCCAAAGAATGGCCGAATGATTTCTGAAGAAAGGGAGGCCGGGGGGGGGGAGGGAAAACCTCTCTGGGACACACCCCCAACCTCTTTAGAAAACTCCCCTGAAGGGGGTAAGTTGTTTAATAAATAAATAAATAAATAAATAAATAAAATAAAACCTTGCAAACCCCCTCCAGACCGAACCAAACTGGGGCTGGGTGGGTTTTGCGGGGGTGCCAGACCAAACTGGCCCGGTCCAGTTCGGGTCCAGTTTGGACTCAAACCAAACTGGACCAGCTGGGTCTGTGCACACCCCTAGAAGGATATAAAAGCAACTTCTTTGGACTCAGACTCTGCCTCAGTATCAGACTCTGGTCTTAGTGTGGCTACTTAACTTTGATGCCTGGCTTTAGTGGTTTGGGGCCAATTGCTACCTCTCACTCTCACAGGGTTGCACCCTCACTTTTCCTGAACATTTGTTGGGCATTTGGGCTTGGGAAGGATGCATCCAGGCAGACATTTAACAGGTTCTGTTTCCCTAATCACTTCTTAGGGATGCCCCGATGGATTTCTGCCTGATGCATCTCTGATCAAAGCAAAATGTGGATGCATGGAGCCTCATCTCTAATGCCAACATCACATATCAGACTGTACAAAGTCTTTAAAGCTTATATGGCACGGAAGTTAAGATGGGCACCTTAACTTGCAATTTCCATTCTTTTTAGAGCACGAGTGAAAATGTAAAGCATCTTAACTCTCATCTGAAACTGAAGGTTTTTGATTACGGAAATGTATTTAAAACAAAGAGACTGCCACAAAGGTGTGCTAAGCTAAAGGTCTTGCTTCATTCAGCCACTAATATTGTAGCAGGTGCATTGCCAATTGTTAGAGGGCCAGTTAGGCAGGATCACTGGCTGATATTCCAAGATGCCAGGTGCTTTCTCTGAATAAGGTGTCAATGAATGAGGGAAGTCATTAAAGGTCATGTAAGGATGCACGCAGAAACCACCTGATGGAAAGGGCTGAGCATAGGAACATAGGAAGCTGCCTTATACCAAGACAGACCTTTGGTCCATCAAGCTCAGTATTGTCTACACCAGGGATTCTCAAAGTTGGATCCCCAGATGTTATTGGATTTCAACTCCCATAATCCCCAGTGGCCTTTGGTTGGGGATTATTGGAGTTGAAGTCCAATAACATCTGGGGACCCAACACTGAGAATCTCTGGTCTACACTGACTGGCAGCAGCTTCTTCAAGGTTTCAAGCAGGAATCTCTCCCAGCTTCTTCAAGGTTTCAAGCAGGAATCTCTCCCAGCCATCTCTATGCTGCCCTGGATTGAACTTGGGACATTTGCATGCAAGTAAATACTCTACTGCTGAACTATGGCCCCATCCCCCAAGAGGAACATCTTGTTGCAGATAAATTACTTATCCTCTATAAGTGACTGTAAAGTAAAGTGTACCATTGAGTCGGTGTCAACCCAACTCCTGGTGACCACAGAGCCATGTGGTTTTCTTTGGTAGAATACAGGAGGGGTTTACCATTGCCTCCTCCCGTGCAGTATGAGATGATGCCTTTCAGCATCTTCCTAGATCGCTGCTGCCTGATATAGGTGTTTCCCATAGTCTGGGAAACATACCAGCGGGGATTCGAACCAGCAGCCTCTGGCTTGATAAGTCATTACCCCACTGTGCTATTAGGTGGCTTACAGGAAGTAAAACAAGATTTTGATATTTATTACAAACTAAAACATAGGCTAAGTAAACAATAAACAGGCTAGATAGCTTCTAGACAGCAGAGAGAGGGAGAACCTCTCAGTTTGAATTCAAGACAGCAAGTGAGGAGCAGAGGAACAAACACAGTGACTCCTCCCCCAGGCCAGTACACAAACACATTCAAATATATACAAGCATGCCCCATATAAAGACCTGAGACATTGTCCATGGCAAAATCCTAACATGCCATACATTAGACAGTGTTCACATGTAGTCACCCACCCAAATACAAATCAAGGCAGACCCTGCTTAGCAAAGGGGACATTTCATGCTAACGCCCACAAGACCAGCTCTCACAATCTTGGTTCTCTTCCATCAAGGGGCATCTGTGTAGCCCAGTGTTTCACAGCCCCTTACATCCCCAAGCACACATTTTTAAAAAATAAATAAATGGGGGCACACTGCCCCCCCCAGCATAGACACAGCACATATTTTATTTATTTACAAGTATGGACCTGCAACAAAACATTGCAGTATTTCTCTGGTGTGCCTGTGTTGAGCCAGGGCATGAGCATGGTGAAAGTTTTAGGTGCCTTTCCCCCTCCAAAACAGAAGGGGCGGTGGCTGTCTTGATGGAGTACTCTGCAAGTCAAATGCTCATCTGGGCGTTTTCCAGATTAGCTGCTCAACAGCGGCAAAATGCCTCCGTTCAGACAAGTTGCATTGAAAACGTAAACAGCAGGGGGAGCAGTCTCGCAGCAACTAACAAGCCGAAAAAACAGCAACTTCCTTATGCTGGATATACTACATCCTAGCTTTATATTGCAGCGATTAAATTCAAGACAAGGCATTGGCAATGTGAAAGGCTCACTGCTGTCCGGGTGGGGACTGCGGTGTCACAACTCAGGAAGTATGAAAGCACACTTCTGAGACCTGACGTGACCCCATTGCAGGGTCTAATCTGGAAAGCGCCACGGATGCACCTCCAGTTTACACCCACAGTCCCCTAATCCAGCCTGCTTTGGCATTCAAATCTGTTTCTTTGGATGAGGGCACAAGCCTTTAATTCCCAGTGGGAAAGAGCTGCAGGATTTCAGTCCCTGCCTCTGCCCTGGGGAGGCCAAGGTACTACAGAGCCTGAGGTGAGGTGTCAAATACTGCCTGGCCCATGACCCTGATTGGGGGGGAGTCCCTTTTCAAAACTGACCCTTGCAGGCTATGGAAGTGACACGGGGGGTGGAGAGGAGGGAAGGTTGCTAGCAGCCTCTTCCCCTCCCCTCGTGCTTCTTGCAAACTCTACAAGGAGTGTGAGAAGAGGTGCTCCTTGAAAAGCTTGCAGTGGTCAGAACGTACTCAAAGAGCTGCTCTGTTGGCAGTACAAGGAGGCACGTTTCCGGTCTTGTGCTAGCAAGCATGAATTGTCCCCTTTGCTAAGCAGCGTCCACCCTAGTCTGGCATTTGAATCGGAGACTACATGTGAGCACTGTAAGATATTCCCCTCAGGGGATGGAGATACTGGATCCTTACATCTGGATCCTTACATGCAGAAGGTTCCAAATTCCCTCCCTGGCATCTCCAAGATAGGGCTGAGAGAGACTCCTGCCTGCAACCTTGGAGAAGCCGCTGCCAGTCTGCGTAGACAATATTGAGCTAGATGGACCAATGGCTGGACTCAGGATATGGCAGCTGCTTATGTTCCTATGCTCTGTGGGTATCCCAGTAATATGCCACCCAAGCTCATGACCTCACCTTGCCTCATGGAAGCATCAGCCCTGCCCCTGCCTCACCAGCTTCTCTTCTGAAAACAATTGGGAAATCAGCTTCTGTGCAGAGGGTAGAGGTTGCTCCACCCTGCCCTCCTCCCTTCAGAGCTCGTAGGCCCAGCCTGTGTGGCCTTTAGCTGAACTCACCATCCTCCTTAGACAGCTTCTGCCAGCGGCCAGCCCTCCAAAAGAGTGAGGAGACCGCTCAGGCTCCCCTGTGTCCTAGATTCCGCCCCAACACCACATCTACTGTGGGATGTGCATGGACTCCCAGCCAGAGAGTTAATTGCTAGGTGCCCCACACAAGTTTTTGGTCCCCCTCCCGTGTCTTCCAGCTTCTCGGTTACAATATTGTAGATCTCCTGTTGGGTCCCATACAGCAGCTACTCTTGCAAGAAAACAAAGTTCTGATATTCCAAGGATGAGGAGGTGGAGGAAGAGGAAGAAGAAGAGGAGAGCACAATCAAGGGCAGCAAAGCAGAGGACTCTTTAAATTAGCCAGCCCATCCGTCTTCAAGGGTAGAGGCCTCACCATTCCAGCAAAAACAAACCCCTTGCAACAAAGCAGATTCAAATCCCCTTGAAAGATAACAATCCCTTGTGTCCCACACTGGCTTCATTTGATTTGTATCAAAAGAGGCATTCAGCAGTCAGGCTAATGAGTAAATCTTGTGACTGCCACCCACGCACGCATGCTCACTAGGCCCAACAATGGATATAATAATACCCATTATGCCGTGTTAAAAATAACATGAAGGGAAGTAGGACTTCCTTTTAGCTGAGGCTGATTTTTCTCCCTCTCTCTAGAGCAATCCTGTTATCGGGCATATTAGGAAAAAATGTAATTGATTTAGAAGATCTGTGTGCAACTATAGACCTCAAAAAGAAAAGAAAAGGTGGTTGCATGAACATTGTGATATTATGTATTTTTTTTAAAAGGCTATTTGTCATGTGGAAGCAAGTAGACAGCAGCTCAGTATTGCAAAAGTATTAGTAATGGCCAAAATATGCAATCATTTTAATGTGGGCAGATACACAACTGCCAAGGCCTGGATTAACCTTGAGTATGATGTAGAGTAGGGACTATAGCAGAAAGCAGTCAATTTGTGCTTTATTGACTACAGGAAAGCCTTCGATTGCGTCGACCATGCCAAGTTATGGAATATCCTAAGGAAAATGGATGTCCCAGAATATCTCATTGTTCTCATGAGAAACCTATACACAGGACAGGAAGCCACAGTCCAAACGGAACATGGTGAAACAGACTGGTTCCAGATCGGCAAAGGAGTAAGAAAAGGCTGTGTACTTTCTACTTCTTTTATTCAATTTATATGCTGAACATATACTGAGAGAAGCTGGATTGGAAGAAGATGAGCATGGTTTTAAAGTTGCAGGAAAAAACGTCAATAATCTGCACCATGCTGATGACACTACTCTGATAGTTGAGAATGTGGATGATCTGCAAGCTCTAGTAATGAAAGTCAAGGAGCACAGTGAACAAATGAGACTACAACTAAATGTAAAGAACAGTAAACTAATGGCAACGGGCACGGCAACCAGTCTCAGAATTGACAATGAAGATATGGAAGTGGTGGATAGCTTCTGCCTTTTAGGCACTTAGTAGGGTTGCAATGCAGGCCTTGGAAAGGATATTTAGATGCCGTGATGTATCTACACCTACAAAGATTAGAAACGTTCAGGCAATGGTTTTTCCCATGACACTCTATGGATGCAAAAGTGGGACTTTGAAGAAGCAAGATAGAAAGAATATTGACACTTTTGAACTTTGGTGCTGGAGAAGGCTTTTGAAGGTACCATGGACAGCCAGGAAAACAAACAAATGGATCATAGAACAAATCAATCCAGAATTTTCACTCGCGGCACAAATGACCAGGCTCAAACTAGCATACTTCGGACACATCATGCAAAGATATAGCTCCCTTGAGAAGTCCATAATGCTGGGAAAAGTTGAAGGAAAGAGAAGAGGACAACCAGTAGCAAGGTGGATGGACTCAATTACGACAGCAATGAATGCAGCACTGCAAGACCTTAAAGGACAAGTTGAAGACAGATCGCCCTGGGGAGAATCTATCTATGTGGTCGCTAAGAGTCAATACCAACTTGACAGTATTTAATCAATCAGTCAGTCAGTCAGTCAGTCAGTCAGTCAGGGACTATAGATGGGGTACATGATGTACTGAGGATTGGATTGAAAGACAATCCAGGCTGGAAGCAGATGATGATTTTATAGAGAGTTGAAAATTGTATGATAGAACACCCTTGTCCAGCAGGGCCGATGAGGCAATTGCCTCAGGTGGCAGATTACCGGGGCACTAGCAGGGTGGCAAAATTCCCCCCTACACTGCCAATGCTGCAGCTCTTTGAGACTGATCAGTCTCTTGCAAACTTTGCAAGGAGTACCTCTCCTCACATTCCTTGCAGAGCTGGCAAGAAGCACAAATTGAGGAGAGGAGAGGAGAAGAGAGGAGAGGAGGCTGCTGGCCACCTACCCTCCTACTCTTTACCCCCTGTACCACTTTCAAAGCTTGCAAAGGTTGATTCTGATAGGGGGCTTGACCCTAGGGTCCAGCGTTTCCTGTAACAGGGATTTCCAGATGTTGTTAACTACAACCCACATCACCCCTAGCCAAAGGCCACTGTAGCTGGGAACAATGGGAGTTGTAGTCAACAACATCTGGGAATCCCTGTTGCAGGGAACATTGACCCTGGGATGTGGGGCAAGATAGCATTTTGTGTCTCACCTCAAGCACCACAATATTTTGGGCTGCCCCTGTTCTCCAGTTCTGCCCTTTTTCATCAGATTATGGTCTCTGTTACACAGATTGGAGCATAGGGACTGCCTCTGATAAACAAGGAAAGTTGAAGCACATCCACATGTGAGGTCAGTGGTGTAGTGACTCCACAGCTTCCGATAAGCCATGCTTCCGAAGTGCCGAAATGCACTCTGTAGAATCCAAGGAAAAGAGTTGTGGTATGCAAGGACAAGGCAGTGGAGTGGAATCAGGAAAGGCAAGTGCAGACTGCTTTCCATGCTCTTGCTGCTAGTTGTTTGTTAGCCCCGCCTCTACTCCAGGACAAGTAACTAAAGCCCCATTCAAAAGCTGGCCTGTGTCAAAGAATGGATTAACCAAAACCACCACCCACTCTTGCCTCAGCTATCAGACCTTTGTCCTCCTTAACTTTCACTCTTTCCCTAATTCCATGGAAGGTATTCATGTCTAATCTGCAAACGAACATGTGCTTAAATAGAAGAAAATGCTAACAAGGGGGCGTGAAAATGCAGGGGGCAATCTGGCCAACTACATCATTTTCTATGGTGTTTTTTTCCTGATTACAAACAAGGTCAAGGAAACTTGGCTGCACTGAGCTTTCCTTTTAGATTAGTCATTCACGGAGAGAATGTAATAATCCATCAGCTTCCTCTCGGCTGCCACTTAAGACTGGGTGCTCTTTGGCCAGGCACATGACTAGACTGACAAGGCACATGATACAAGTCAAAGGGCTGTGTTGATTTAAGTCAGCCCAACAATGGAAGGAACAATATTTTGACTTGCAGTAGATGACTCGTGGCATCAACTCAAGAATTCAAGCATGCAAAGACACACATCATTAACTATGTTAATGATGCACATACAGTTGAAATTTGGTTCTGTAGGGGAGAATTTGAATCAACCCCTTTTACAGTATTTAGCAGAGAAACCCAGTTTGGTGAGAACAGAGCTCAAGGAGGAGATCTGGAGGCAATTGCTTCACTTCAAAAACAAGTAAAGGTTTATTTTAAGAAATTACAAATTTAGATAGGGAACCTGCAACCTGTACTAGCTACCTCATGGTGGGAGGAAGGAAGCACAGAGAGAACAAAGAAGAAGGGAGTGCCCTAAGAGTATCAGTCTACCAATAGTAAAAGACTTAGAGCAGAGATAGAAGAACAAAAAGAGACAAGGGGTATAGCTCCAATCCTTATGTCCCTAGTGGTCAGGAGTTGTTATTGGTGATGAGGGTCAATGCCTATGGAGTTACATCTCCAACAGGCTCAAACTAGCAGTCAAGAAGTCTCCAGACATGGGTGAAGATACAATATGGGCAGGGTGGCTGCAATTCAATGAAAGGGCAGGAAAAGCACGTGGTCATAGATGCAGATTTCAGTTTCATGAGCATCTTAGCTTTCATCTACCTACCTACCTTCCTATCACACTTGTATACCGCCCCAAATTTACATCTCTGGGTGGTTTACAAGAAGTTAAAACACAGAAATGAAAATCTTAAAACACTTTTAAATTAAAAAGCTTGGGTGAAAAGATCAGTCATTAGGAATGTTTAAAAGTGCTCAAAGATGGAGAGGCTCTTATCTCTACAGGGAGTGCATTCCAGAGTCTCAGGGCAGCAACAGAGAAGGCCCATCGCTGCATGGCCACCAGGCGAGCTGGTGGCAACTTCAGATGGACCTCTATGGATGATCTCAATGGGTGAAGGGGACGAAGAGGAAGAAGACGTTATCTTGAATTCCAAGGGAAGGGAATTTAAAAGGGAAATGCATGTTCTAGGCCCTTTCAGAGGTGTAGTTGTGTTAGTCTGTTACCACAAAAACAAGGAAGACTCTTGGGGCAACTTTCAAAGCTAACCACTTATTGTAGTACTAGTATTTTTAAGCCCGTTAAAATAATGAGCGCTAGTACCTTTTTGTTGTTGTTGTTTCCTTTATTCCTTCTCCCTCTCTCTTTCGCCCTCCGTTCCATTTTTCTTTCTCTCTCTCTCTTTCACTCCTTCCCTTTCTCTCCCTCTTTCTCTGTTTCCTTTCCTTTCTTTCTTCTCCCTCCCTCTCCGTCTCTTTCCTTTATTCCACCTCTTCTCACTCCCATCTTTCTGTTTTCTTTTTTCTTTTTCCTTTAACGGGCTCGCTCTTTGGGGCTGGGTGCTCCTCCCTCCCCCCCCTTTTTTGTCCCTCTCCCTCATTCCTTTCTCCTTTTTCTTTCTTCTTCCTTCCTTCCTCACTTCTCTCTTTCCCACTTTCTTCCCCCAGTCCCTCCTGCCCTCCCCACTCCCTCTTCCCCTTCCCCCTCCCCCTCTTGCCCTTTCCCTTCCTCCCCCCCTTTCCCCTCCTCCTGCCCCACTCCCTCTTGCCCTTTCTCCTCCCCCTGCCTTTCTCCTCCCCCTGCCTTTCTCCTCCCCCTGCCTTTCTCCTCCCCCTTGCCCTTTCCCCTCCCCCTGCCCCACTGCCTCTTGCTCTCCCCCCTCCTCCTCTTGCCCTCCCCCACTCCCTCTTGCCCCACTCCCTCTTGCCTTCCCCCTCCCCCCTGCCCAGAAGACTCTTGCGCTCCACCCACCACTCACCCACCCAGCAACTTCACTCACTTGACGAAAGTGGACCTGGGCCCAGTCTTCCCCTCGCCACCACCTCCATGGCCATGCTGCCAGTCCGGTCCAGGCCGCCCCCGCCCCCAGCTCACATTCCCAGCTGGTCTCCCCGGCCAGGCAAGGGCCCTAAGGTCTCTCAGCCGCCCGGCTTCGGCGGCGGTGCCAGGCCTTGGCGGCGGCTCTGCCACCACCTCGGCTGGCTTCCCCCGCTGCCTCCTCCCCCCACCCGGCTTCGGCGGCGCAGCCAGGCCTCGGCCATGGCTCCACCGCTGCCTCGGCCAGTGTCCCCCACTGCCGCTTACCCAGCTTCTTTGGGGCGGCTGCTTCTGGCTGCCCAAGATGGCTACCGGGTGCTGGCAGTTGTGTCTCCCTAGCTCTGTTCTGGGCATGCGCTCCGCGCATGCCCAGAACAGACCAGGGAGGCACAGACACCAAGCGTTTTATTAGAGAGGATAAGTATTTGGGGACTAGTGCCACAGGAGCATAGGGAGCTGCCTTTTACCATGTCAGACCATTGGTCCCTCTAGCTCTGTATTGTCTATATTGACTGGCAGTGGTTCTCCGCAGTTTCAGGCAGGAGTCTTTCCTGGCCCTAACTGGGGATGCTGCCAGGGAGTGGACCTGGGGCTTTCTGCATGCATAGCTGGTGCTTTGCCACTGAGCTAGAGCCCCATTCCCAAAGGGGAATATTTTGCAGCAGATACTGCTCATATGTAGTCACATATCCAAAGGCAAACCACAGTGAATTCTGCTTAGCAAAGGGGGAAATTCATGCTTGCTACTGCAAGACCAGCTCTCCAATCCATGGGTGCCAGGGGCACAGGGGAAATGGAGCAAGGAGGGATGAATGTCCTTGGACCATGGGGCCTGGGGGGTGCCAAACCTCCCCCTTACTCCCCAGGGTGCCCCTCATCAACTGGCTCCATTACTTTCATTTCCTCCCAGAAAGTCACCTATTCAAATATTGATCAGACATGCACCTGTTTGGTTTCAGCAAAGGTGCCTGCATCATGGCCCCTGAAGATTATGCCTTGGGGTATTTGAAGTATAGGAATGTAAATATATTTATCTCACCACCTATAGATGATATATTATTATTATTAATTTATTTATTTATTTACACAGTTAGACAGATGTTATTGACTAGTTTGTTTTATCCAGACATCGAGTCCTTCCCAAGGACCTGGGATGGCTTAATTTTATTGTCAATGTTGTTACTGTTATAGATATCATCGCAGAATATAGGCTGTTGTTGTTGTTGTTGTTGTTATACCGCCTAATATAAAAATCTCTAGGTGGTGTATAGAATTAAAAAACATAAAACATATTTAACATTCATAAAAGATAAAATCATAATATATAAAAACACATTAATAACACATTAAAATTTTAAAAATTGATATGTACATATCAGGTGGTATAAAAATATGATAGATAGATAGATAGATAGATAGATAGATAGATAGATAGATAGATAGATAATGCTCCCCATAACACACACACACACATATATATATATATGATTCTACTGCAGAATAATTGAATCCTATATCTCCACTATAATATATACAGTATCATATTCCCCTATAAGAATCAGAGCCTCTCTCGGGAAGGGGTGAGGCCAATTCACTGTGCCTGGTCAACAGCCATAAAAACTGTCAGCCTGCTTCAAGAAGCTGCTGGAGCAACATCACTTGTATCTTGCCATTCATAGCTCTTGTGCTCCTCCTTGAAGCTTGTTGAGGTTCTGATTCCATTTCCCCTGGAGCTGTCCAAGGTCTTTGTTACTGGTGGATCCCTACCTTAGCAGAGATACTAGCTCAGCCTAGAACAGGATATGGAAGAGGTACCTAAACCATGCAGGACTGTAAAAATAAGCACCAGCATGCTGAATTGTGCTCAGAAATGGGATCCAGTGAAGATATTTCAGCAATTATGGGATATGATCCCAAGGCCTGATTTCAGTAAGCAACCCTGTGGCTGTATTCTGAACTGCCTATAGTTTCTGAACAGTCTACAAAGGCAGCCACACATAGAACAAATTGCAGTAGCCTACCTAGAACATAGGAACATAGGAAACTGCCATATACTGAGTCAGACCATTGGTCTATCTAGCTCAGTATTGTCTTCACAGACTGGCAGCAGCTTCTCCAAGGTTGCAGGCAGGAATCCCTCTCAGCCCTATCTTTGGAGAAGCCAGGGAGGGAACTTGAAACCTTCTGCTTTTCCCAGAGTGGCTTCATCCCCTGAGGGGAATACCTTGCAGTGCTCACACATCAAGTCTCCCATTCATATGCAACCAGGGCAGACCCTGCTTATCTATGGGGACAAGTCATGCTTGCTACCACAAGACCAGCTCTCCTCTTCCTCAGAGATTACCAGAACATTGATAACCACGGTCAGGCTATCTCTGCTTTTTGCCACCCTTTGCAAAAGTACATGTTTTTGCATGAAGATTCCAATCCATGTTAGGGATTAAACCAGGTGATACAAGCAGAGAAAAATGCAAGAAAGAAAAGCAGGAATCTCCTCCCAACACTTTTCCGTAGAGGCCAACAACACTCCTATACAGAGGAGAGACCAAGGGGAGTGTTCTGAGAGCTGACGCCATCATATTTTTGTGCTGTGAATGGGAGATCCAGGATATTTTAGAGCTGTGTATGACAGATACAGGAAATTTGGCTATTTTAGTCTTGCACATTGTAGATCCGGGATGAAGGTCGTTAGATACGACAGTAAATTCCTGTGCCCTCTAGACCAATCCTGAACATCTGGCAGGCCTCGGCCGGCAAATCATTCAGCTTCGACTCAAACAATCACTCCGCTGCTTGCTATATTAAGATCATCTGGATCAGCTCCAAAGTATTACCATGGGGGATTAGGGAGCATTACCCAAGTGTTATTAGTACATGATTTCAGTGTTTACGTTCCTTCCACATTTGCTCTCTGTGAACACTGGAGGTAGAGACAACACAGTCATTTTAACATTTGCATTAGCAGCAGGCAGGGGTACATTTTTTTTTTAGGTAAGGGCAAAAGGGCTCAGATCCATCATGCGATATACTGGCAAACTAAGCAAAGAGAAACAAGATAATATGTAATGGAAGCACTCTGAGAAGGTAGGATAAGAATAATCAAAGACCATTTAGGAACATCGGAAGCTGCCTTTTACCAAGTCAGAGCACTAACTCACCTAGCTCAGTCTTGTCTACACCACGGCTGTTCAACGTCAGCCCCCCTGAAGGTGTTGGCCTACAACTCCCAGAATTCCTGGCTATTGGACACTGTGGCTGGGGATTATGGGACTTTTAGTAAAAAAACAGCTGGGGGGACCAAAGTTGAGCAGGCCTGGTCTACACAGACTGGCAGCGGCTTCTCCAAGATTGCAGGCAGAAGTCTCTCTGAGTCCTATCTTAGAGATGCCAGGGAGGGAACTTGGAACCTTCTAAATGCAAGTATGCAGGTGCTTTCCCCAGAGCATCCCCATCCCCTGAGGGGAATATCTTACAGTGCTCACACATGTCTCCCATTCAAATACAAACCAGGGTGGACCCTGCTTAGCAAAGGGGACAATTGATTCTTACTACAAGACCAACTCTCTTTTATAGCTGCTTCCCTCATACACACATGGAAACCTTTTGTAGATTTAACTAAAGGTGTATTCAGCGACTCCATGTTCTCCTTCTCCTGTCCCTCCCTTTTGCTTCCTGTCTCCTCCCCTACACTCGCTACAGGATCCCCCAAGACAAATGTCCAAGCAAACAAACTGCAAAAGATTATTGCACGGAATACAACACTCTCCCCGCCAGTGCTATATCCTGCATACAGCATACAAAGATCTCCCTTTGTAAGAGAAGATCTTTTGGGGATTAGGGTTCTCATTGCTCTTGTACACAGACACAGAGATTGGTTTAAAACAGATACCCATCTGTTGGTAGGAAAGAAAGGATTCTGAATTATCATAAAAGTGCTCTTCAAAGAAGGCTGCTCTTTGAAGCAGGAGCAAGGTATTCCAAATGAAAGTTGGTCTTTACATTTTTATGTTTTATAGTTTTAATTGTGGCTGTCGCGATGCTAATCATGTTCTGCAGCTTTCTTTTGATTTAGGGTGTGTGGAGTTTGTCAGTGGTCAAACAAATCACTAAAGGCCTCTCCATTTCATGGGCTTTAATCAGAAGTTTTATTTATCTGTGCAGGGGTGAACTTAAAATAAATTCTGCCCTGAGCTAAGAACATCCTGACCTCATGAAGAACAGGGGAAAGCAGCCGTCTGTCCAGGCACTCCTGGGAAGCTGGGGTCATTTTAATCTTCTAGGAATGACATGCATCTAAAATGCTCTAACAATCCTCTCAGCACAATCTGAGTTTTCTTATCTTTGCATCCAAAGACTTGTGAAAAAGATGTCAGAACGCCCCTGATTGATTAAACTACAGATGATCTGAAAATTCTCCTAGAATCAATTTCGGCAAAATTCAAGGGCAAAGAAATGAAACAGAAGAAACTTCAGGGATGGGGGAGAAATGCTTGCAAATTTTCAAGAGGGGCAGCTTACTCCTGTTTGGTGCTGAACATAAGAACAGCCCTGCTGGATCAGGCCCAAGGCCTATCTAGTCCAGCATCCTGTTTCCCACTCTGACCTAGCAGGTGCCTCTGGGAAGCCCACAGGCAAAAGGTGAAGGGGTATGCCCTCTCTCCGGCGGATACTTCCCTGCAACTGGTATTAAGAGGCATCTTGCCTCCAAGGCAGGAGGTGGCCTATATGGCCACCAGACAAGTAGCCATTGATAGAGCTATTGTGGCAACAGCAGTTGTTATTTTGCTTTATTTTTTACAGTTTTTGCTGCATCTTGCAAGTAGGAGCAGGAGCAGCACCCAGAGCAGAAGGTGTCTTCCTCTTGGCCAGTTCTGGCTGATTGACATTTTTGTTCCCAACCCAAAATGCCACTGGAACGGTGCTACATCATGACATAGCATCCCTCTAAGGGGACTTTTGAAGGGAAATGGTGACTAGATGGAGCTGACCACCAAAGAGAAGTGTCGCATGCTTCCACTACTGCTTCTGCCACTACCTGTAAAGGCACAGCATAAGTTGCGGGGGTGGGGGGAGGCACATGAGCATAGCATTGTATGCCCATCCCCTGAAAACACCAAATGCCACACCCATTTTTGCCATCTCAGAATGGGGCCTCTTCACCAGCCATAGCAGAGAACAGGGGCATAGCTCTAATTGAAAGAGGAAAGGACAAATGTCTCTGGGCCCTGAAGGAGAGGTGGCTTACCAACTGAGAGAGAGCTTGTTCTCAGCTTTCTCCCTCCTGCCTCTCCAAAGAAGAAGGCAGGGAGGAGGGACACATGGGTCCATCTCCACATTTTGTCCCAGGGCCCACTCCAAGCTTGCTATGTCCCAAGCAGAGGACCCACTCAGACTATTTAAACCACAATTTAAGCCACACTATTAGGAGTCAGTTTGGACATTCCAGTCCCATGATATTATGCAGGGCTGGGGAGCCATGCCAGAGGTGGGGCCAGAGTGGCACACTCCCATTTCCCCACATGTGATGCAGTGTCACTCAGATAGTTCACCTGGACCAGCCTGTAGGGTCATTCCAAGGAGTCTTCTGGGGCAGGGGGGATATTGGCTGCCAGTGAGCTGAGAAACTCATCAGGTTCCCTGCCCCCCCAGATGGTAAAAATTAGTCCTTCACTTTCTCCACCTGAGAACTTGGTGGAAATGGGTGGGCATTTGGGACCACCTTCAAACACAGAAGATTTATCTAGAGAGTCAGCTCCCAACCACTGTTCCCTCTAAGAGAGATTCCCAGATGTTGTTGACTACAACTCCCAGAAATCCCAGCTTCAGTGGCTTTTGCTTGGGGATTATGAGAGTTGTAGTCAACAACATCTGGGAATCCCTCTTAGAGGGAACACTGCTCCCAACATTTCTTCATACTGTAGCTTGTCTAAGACACAGAACCTGGGGTGGTGTAGTGCAGATAGGGGCTAGCTTGAGTGAGGTCGCCAGGGCCACAAACTAGGCATAGCCTCTCCTCCCAGTGATATCCCAAATTGCCCCTGTTAACTGTCTTCCACAAAAGCAAAGTTTGCTATTTACTCCTACTCAGCAGGGTTGGTTTGTTTTTTAGTGGGTAACTAGAACCAAAACATGCAGTTCAATCATCATCATCATCATCATCATCATCATCATCATCCACAATTCTAAAAGAACATTTGTTTGAAAAATTGCAAGCCATGCAGAAGATGTATAATGTTAGATTATGTAAAAAGTGACTTAGCAATGAGAAAAGTCAAGTGAATCGTCGAGGCGCCTCTGGAACCCAGACCTTGATCAAGGGTACCCATTTCTCCTCCCCCTGCCAAAGAACCAGGGCTTACCCCAGGAAACTGAAGGTCAGGAAATTTAGGACCGACAAGCGGAAGTACTTTTTCACATAGCGCATAAGTAATCTATGGAATTCCTTGCCATGGGATGTGGTGATGGCCACCAGCTTGGATGGCCTTAAAAGGGGCTTAGACAGATTTATGGTGGACAGGTCTATCTGGTGGCTGTGTGGGCCATCTCCAGGCTCAAAGGCATGATGCCTCTCAATACCAGTTGCAGGGGAGTAACAGCAGGGGAGCGGGCATGCCCTCAACTCCTGTCTGTAGGCTTCCAGTGGCATCTGGTGGGCCACTGTGTGAAACAGGATGCTGGACTAGATGGGCCTTGTGCCTGATCCAGCATGGCTGTTCTTATGTTCTTATATGTACGCTTCCCTCAGACCCTACTGCCACTTTCCACAGAGTCTTCATCAAGGAATCCAACACTCTTCTGCAATAGTGCTGTCGAAAGCGCTTCCCTGTTCTGAGGATTTTCTTCCACTCTGTGTAGACTTCAAATGTTTATTTATTTAATTATCATATTTATATACCGCCTAATATATACAGTACATCTGTAGGCAGTGTACACAATCCAAATTACAATGTAACAACAAAAAATAAAAACACTTTCACAGAATAAAAACAATTAAAACCCATTCACAGAGTGAAACAAAATAATTTCACAGGATAAAAACAATTAAATGGTTTTAAATTAATTTTAATTAAAAGCCTGAGAAAACAGGTGTGTGTTAAAGGTCTTTTAAAAAGCAAACAGATATGGAGTAACACTTGTTTTGATAGGAAGTGCATTTCAAATCTCTGGGGCAACCACAGAGAAGTCCCAGCCCTGAGTTGCCACCAGATGAACCGGCAGCAACTGTAATCAGACCTCCCAAGATGATCTTAATAGGCGGTGGGGTTCATGACAAAGAAGATGGTCTCTTAAGTACCCTGGACCCAAGCTGTTCAGGGCTTGGTAGAGCAGCACTTTGTATTTAGTTCAAAAACATATTGGCAGCCAGTGCAATTCTTTCAGATTTGATGTTATATGATCCCTTCAGGTTGTTCCAGAGACCAGTCTGGCTGCCGCATTCTGTACTAGTTGTAGTTTCCTAACTATGTACAAAGGCAGCCCCACGTAGAGTGCATTACAGTAGTCAAGCCTGGCGGTTACCAGCATATGTATTACTATTTTAAGGTCATTGTAAACCACCCAGACATGCAGGGGCGTAGCAAGATTGGAGTGGGCCCAGAGACAAGATTTTAAAATGGGCCCCCCCCCACTCAAAGTCCAGGGCCTCCGCACACCCCAGGCCCCCAAGGATTTAAGTCTGATATTCCAAAATAAGTATGCTGCCTGGAAATACATTTCACTGAATACACACACGCACACGTCATAATATATAGTGATATACATTGAGTACTATACATTTGTTTTACTTTTAATGCCTAGAACACACTAGAAAGATGAATGATTAAAATGGGCCCCTCGCTGCAGATTAGCAAAGGAGACTTTCAACCATGCAGGGTGAGCCTATGTTTGTTTTCTCAGAATTCTGAACAAATTCAGTCAAGTTTGATTCCAGGAGGTTTTTCACAGGAGGCTTTTAAAGCCCTTTTACACACCTCTCCTCTGGAATGGAGGTGCTGCATTCACATGTTGGTCAGATTTACCCTGAAGTCCCTGCAAGTTATTGGGGAGCAGTTCACACACAAGAAAAATAAAATAAAATAAAAGCACAAGACATGCTTCACAGTTCTCACTCAGACCTTCTGGGTTGCAAAACAACTTGAACATAAGTGCATTTATAAATGAATGAATAACATAAATATAATACTGTTTCTTCCAGAAGTTTTTGTAATTTTCTGCCATGAAACAAGCCACTTACAGGACTTTTTAGATAGTTTTTTTTAAGCCAGCAAATTTTCCAAGCTGTTTAAAAATAAATATTCAGAGACTTCTCAGTCCCCCCCATTTCAAAGCCCTATGGCAAGCAGATCCCTATATATCTGGGGGTGGGGGGGTGGGGAAGGTAACCACAAAAAGGAGTTCACACTCTACCTGGCAGCAGGGGGTCTTCTGCTGCAGAGAACAGTGGAGGCCTCTCTGGCTGCCTCCTCCTTCCTGGCTGGCTTGGGCCCTACTCGAGTTCAGGCTTCACAGAGGCCTACACCAGACCTCCGTGGAAGCCCCGCCCACCCGCCGATCAGCTGAGAGGCGGGAGAAAAGGAGCTCTTGGCAGCTTGCCTGCTGCTTCGATTGCGGGCCAGCAGAACAAGCAGGAGAGACGGCGAAGAGGGCAAGTGGTTGAGGGGCCTTGGGGCTGGGCAGGGGGCAATGGGGAGTCACGTGAGGTGCCCCTGGGGTGCCCCTCCAGGCAGTGGGGCCCCCAGACAACCGTCTCCCCTTGCCCGATCGTTGTTACGCGCCTGCAGACATGTAAGTTTTAGGCAGTATAAAAATATGTTAAATAAAAAATAAAATAAAATAAATTTACCTCCAGAAATGAGCGTAGCTGACATATCAGCCAAAGCTATCAAAAAACGTTCCTGGCCACTGCCTCAACCTGAGAAACCAGAGAGAGTTTTTGATCCAGGAGCACTCACAAGCTATGTACCTGTTCTTTCAGTAACCCCATCAAGAACAGGCAGATCTAAACCATCTCTTGGGTCTTGACCACCCACAGTCAGTACCTCCGTCCTATTTGGATTCAGCTTCAGTTTCTCATCCCTCATCCCATCCCTCATCCTCCCGGCAGATATTTTGAGAAGTTATGCCATTTCCTGATGAAGTTGATAAAGAGAAATTTGGGTGTCATCAGCATATTGATAACACCCTGCACCAAATCTCCTGATGATCTTTCCTAGTTATTTCATGTAGCTGTTAAAGAGCATTGGAGACAGTATGGAGCCTTCTTGGTATTCCATTGGATCCAATAAACTTCTTGGGTGGACCAACCTAATGGGTCCTTCATCCCTACAGAGGTGGGTTGTAATTACAAGTCCTACCTTAACCAGATGCTGATTCATCCATGACAATGGAGAAATAACAGGATTTTCCCACGCATGGACCACCACCCTCATCAGAGTATAAGAGCAAATTGTATACATGACCAGCAACATGCATCGGTCCAGAGAGCACCTGGATAGGCCCATACTTGTCATGGGTGTTAAGAACTTCTGAGCTGCTCCTGAAAACCCAGTCCCATAGTAAAATCCCCCACGCCACCAACAACCTGGGTGACTCCAATGCCAACCTTGCAACCAGGTCCTCCAGCTCAATTAGGGACTCCGTTGGTGTTATCTTTGCACTAACAGAAGTCCCAATCTACTCTTGGTCCCTCGGCTTAGATACAGACAGTCAACATGGGCCAATTCCCCGACAGGGATACTTGTAAGGTAGACAGTGTAAGGGAGAGAATGGCTTGGAATATGACTCTAGGCAACAGAATATATGTACACAGACAAGGAAAATACACAAGTATGTGTGTGGCAGTGGTGCATGCTACACACACATATTACAGTCACATACTATTGTACAGTTCTAAATTTTACTTTTAAAACCCTGCTAGTGGGGGAAGTAAGTGCCAAACACCTCCTCATGGAAGGAGAGCTGGTCTTGTGGTAGCAAGCATGAATTGTCCCCATAGCTAAGCAGGGTCCACCCTGGTTTGCATTTGCATGGGAGACTACATATGTGAGCATTGTAAGATATTCCCCTCATGGGATGGAGCCGCTCTGGGAAGTTCATCTAGGTTCCAAGTTCCCTCCCTGACTTCTCCAAGATAGGGCTGAGAGAGACTCCTGCCTGCAACCTTGGAGAAGCCACTGCCAATCTGTGTAGACAATACTGAGCTAGATGGACCAACGGTCTGACTCGGTATAGGGCAGCTTCCTATGTTCATATATTGGAGATGGGCCAGTAGCTCAGTGAAAGAGAATCTGCTTGCATGCAGAAGGTTCCAAGTCCCCTCTCTGGTGGCAGCTCCAAGATAGGGCTGAGGACGACTCCTGCCTGCAACCGTGGAGAAACCACTGCCAGTCTGTATAGACAATACTGAGCTAGGTGGACCAATGGCCTGACTTGGTATAAGGCAGCTCCCTGTGTTCCGGTGTACAAGTTACACAGTAGCACTCTTCAGATGATATAAAAACTATAAGCTCATCCTCACTATCAAAATCAGGGTAGTGTCCAGGAGTGCCCAGCCCGGTTAGGAGAGCCGTGTGAGCTCCCAGTTGGCAGTTCTGTGTTTGCAAAGATAAAAGTAGGAGGAAAGGAGAGTGATCATGTGGGTGCTGGATAGGACAGGTGGCACCATTTTGCCCCCAGCACTCTATCAAAGGTGGACCCCAAAGCATCCTATCTGGCTCCCAGCTCCCATGCCATCACTCTCCCCTCCTCCTTCCCTGATCTTTGCCAACACACAACCACTGATTGGGAGCGTGCACAGCATTCCTGCCTTAGTTGTGTAGTCGTCCTCCCCCAAGTTTGATAATGAGCACGAGCTCTTTCTATGACACATACGAAGAATATTTATATACCGTTTTTCAAGAAAAAGTTTCCAAAGCGGTTTACATAGATATAAATAGATAAATAAAATGGCTCCCTGTTCGCAAAGGGCTCACAATCGAAAAAAGAAAAATAAGATAGACACCAGCAACAGCCACTGGAGCGATGCTGGGCTGAGGCTGGATAGGGCCAGTTGCTCTCTCCCTGCTAAATAAAGAGACTCGCCACTTTTTGAAGGTGCATCTTGGCTCAGTTAGCAGGGGATACGTGAGCACTGCTATCTTGAGAGTGTGTTCTGAAGCCCTGGTGCACCCAGAAGCCTCACCTCCCCACTGCCTGGGTTACAACCTTCCTCTGCAGAGATAAACACTTGTACCCATGGTCAGATTCTTTCCATGAGAAGAACACAACTGATACATTGGCAGAGAGATCTGGGCAGAGTGATGTGGTCCGAGGGTCGAGTGACCAGCACCAGTCTGGACGCTGTCTGCCCCATTCTTTACCAGTCATCGTTTCCAGAGGGTCTTCAAGGGCAGCCCCACAGAGAACATTACAGTAGTCTAAATGAGAGGTGACCAGGGTATGGATCCCCATGGCAAGGTCTGCTTGGTCCAAGCACTTTGTTAGTAACTGAACCGCTTGGAAGTTGCCAGTGGGGCCAGCTATGGATCCCTGACCAGTTACGCCAGTGCACTCTCACTGAATTAATACTACTTTTCAAATGTTTCTTCTTATTGTATTGTCACTCTTCTCTATGGAGATTATATGTTTTGCTTTTCCTCATTTCCTCACAGGCAGGTTTGACACATGTTCTTAATCCCTCCCTGCAGGCTCCAGAAACAAAACACACCACTTTTAGCTGGGGCTCAACAGGGAGAAGGTATTTTTGAACTGCAAAGAAGGAGAAGTACTTAACACCAACAGGTTTTGCTTTCAGCGTACAATATGGGAAGGCCTTTCTCGAGTGTTGCTTTCTCTTTGTCTTTCTTTTGGCTTGGAAGCAAGTCACTGATTTACGAATTCAGATAAACATTTGCCTTCTGTATATGTTACTGTCTCATTTGGATTCTCAGGGGCTGACAAATAGACAGGACAGTAAAGCCTCGGAGCTTTAAGGCAGCCAAAGACCCACTCATGCCCTCCCTCACAAAGGAACTCAGAAAGCTCCTTGGACTTGCCAGACAGCTCCAGATATCTAAACTTACTCTTGTATTTCAGAGCAGTCATTTTTAAACTTTCTGCCCTCCAGTGGTGCTGGTCCAAGGTGTTTTGCTGCCTGACTTGCAGAACCAGCCGAACCCAGTAGGCATAGGAGGCCACATAGGGGGCCAGGCAGGGAGGGGTGTCATCGCCCTGGGTAATGCGCATGTGCCGTTAGAATCAGCCAGCCAGTCAGCTAGCCACAGCCAGCTGGGCTGGGTGACAGGTGACCATGGGTGGGTGGGCGCACCATCCACCAGAGCCAGCCTGCCCATTAAGTACATAGCAATGCAGGCGACAGGGATCACCCGCCTGACCATCCAATGCGAGGCACCCCCTGCATAGGGGAAGAGGGTGGGGAGTGCCAGAGCCACGCATCACCTGGGGTGCCCCAATCCTTGGGCCAGCCCTGCTGAAGCGGAGCACAAAATGGTACTGCCTTCCCTCCCCTTTCGATTGAAATTGCACCCCTGCTGCCATCCTCCTTTTACAGCTCTCCCCTTTCTTGCAGTTTCTAGTTCATGTACAAGTGAGTAAGTCTGACAAAAGCCTTGTACACTGCTGCCTGAAGTGGCCCACTTCACCAGATGTTGTTGGACTACAACTCCCATCATCCTCAGCTACAATGGCCATTGTGGCTGGGGAGGATGGGAATTGTAGTCCAACAACTTCATGGAAGGGCTTGTCCTGCCCTCCAAGAACATTTCAATTGGGGAGTCACTAGGGATGGCCCATTGGTGAGCCCTGAATCTCATCAGCAAATAATTTTCTTAACCTGTCAGATTTTCTTACTGGTAATGTTTTCTTATGGACAAGAACATAATTCTCTTTTACCTCATCAGATTTTCTTATCCGGTACTGTTTTCTGATGCACAAGAACATAATTTTTCATTAACTTTTCAGATTCCAGTACCGAGGTAAGCTTTTCTGATGGGTAATGTTTTATGATGGACTAGGCCATAATTGCACATTACTCTGTCAGATTTCAGCATTTTTCAGTAATGCTTTCTGAGGGACTTGTCAGAGGGACTAAACCATAATGTTTCATTACTTTATCAGATTTCAGTTTTTCCCCAGTACCCATTCACATTCCAATACTGGGGCAAGCTTTTCTGATGGGTAATGTTTTTTGATGGACAAGACTGAAATTCGGTAGAGGGAGCCCCTAGGCTCACCAAGTTCTCTGCTGCTTCCACCTTCATACAGTAGGTGCTGTGTTGTAATATTAGAGACTTTAAAAAACATGCATAATTGTTCTTGGGGAGATGCAACTGAGTTTTATTATCAAACGGGAGGCTGTGAGCTTGGGCCACAAATCTTTTAAGTACCTAGCAATGCCCCTGATTTAAAGATTGACTTGACTGCTAAGGAAATTTTGCATGTCTGCCACAAAAACGGTGTATTCCAGAAACATACCAGAGCCTAAGGCGGGACCTTGTGAGTGCTGGCACCGTACTTTTGTAGTGCTGCTTTCCCTAGAGACACATGGCTGGCTCCCTTTTTGGCTGTTTTTAAACAGAGGCTGTTCTTTTTGGCATAGCCTTTCCATTGCATGTTTTTAAACAATTGAATAAGGGCTATGTTTGGTTTTGTTTTAATCCTGTTGAGAGATATTTTGCTGTTGCTCTTTGTATTCTCTATTCATTATTGCATTACATGTGTTGTTTTAATTTGCATTTACTATTAGCCACTTTGGGCTGTTTTTAACAGGAAAGATGACGTTGATATCCTTAAAACAAATCAAGCAATTTTCTGTAACAACACACTCAATTCATGGGAGGCATTGGATAGGCCTATTTACTGTAGATGGGCTTCACTGTTTCCCAACTTGAATCTGACAAGACGATCTAATCCAGGGGTTCCCAAACCAGATCATGTTGGGCAACAATTCCCTTCATCCCTGGTCATGATTGCCATTGTGGCCGGGATGTCTGGAATCTGGAGACCAACGGTTGAGAAGCCCTGGACTAGAATGGCTAACTTACCAGAGACACAGTGCAGGCCCTTAAATTCTAGGAAAACTCAAGAACATAATGCTTACCAAATAAGGAGCTCTTAGATGGTTATCTTTGTCAATTCCACTTTGACACCACTTTAAATATTTGGAATTTAAAATTGACGGGTGTTCCAGAGAAACATTATGACTAAAAATCCAGCCTTGAAGACTGTTCTTTGAATGACAGACAGGCAAAAGATTTGCAAAGAGAAAATAATCCACAGAGAGAGAATAAGACTGGAGCAGTACTTGGAGCTTAGAAACTCAAACCACACAGGTTTGCAACTGATCATAACATAATTTAGATAAAAGCTTATCTGGGAAATCCTTTAGTATTCTCAGGGAGATTGGCACGACATAGTGGATGTGGGCTTTAATGAAGAAAGAGCCTATTTGGGCCCAGACCAAGGTTGCCATACCAGGACTGGTATCAGTTACTGCTGCCTACCCCCACCCCCCAGCAGTGGTGAGCAGCAGGTTCCTGGGAAAATTGGACAGAAAATGTTGCAGCTCCAGTTACATCGTCTGTTTGCACCTTCTATCCGAGTGATCACTAGAGGTATTAGGCACAGAGACAGTGTGAGGAAGGGACTTCCTCTTTATTCCCCCCTCTTGTTGTCTCTCCTTCTGTTCTGGCTTCCTCTGATTTGTGGACTGATACTCTCAGGGGTCTCTTCTTCTTGATCCCTGCTCAGCCTGTGTTTTCCAGTAGCCATGCGGTCTCTTTCTCTCCCTCTCTGCTCTGCACTGTGAAGACAGAAAGCTCTGGGACATGGGTTTTTCTATCCAAGTATGTGACTTCCCCAACAAACCTAACTTGCTTTTGAACCTTAAACATCTGTCTCAAGATACTGGCCGGGTTCAGACGTAACACAAAACTGGAGGTCGCTTCACCTCCAGTTTCACTAACTCAACATCTGAATGCAGCAACCTGCAGTTAAGGGGGAAAATGGACCTGTAGTTTCCCTCCCCAAATTTCAGTCGGGATGAAATTTCCCTCCTCCATTTTTTACCTTCAGTTCTCTGCAAGTTTCATTGCCCCAACCTCCGGTTTGGTAGGGCCAGTGTTACATACGAATGATGGCACCACTGTTAGCCTTGTCCCAAACCTGAGCTGAGGGAGGAAGCTCCACCCTCACTCTGGCTGCTATTGGCTGTGTGGGCTATCCTTCAGGAAAGAAGGAAGCCCACAAAGCCACCTCTCCTGCCTCTCTACAGTCTCGCTGACTGTAGAGAGGCCCCTCTCCCCAATGTCCAAACACGGACAGGAGAACAGGGGGAGGGAGCATGGAATGTTACATCTGAACCAGGCCACTCTTTAATGGGCTTGTTCTTCTCACTCCTGCTTGCTCTGCTGTAATTGGGGTGAACTGAACTCCTCCCCTCCAACACTCTAGTGGGCTCCCTCCTCAGTTGCGTGCAATCACCTGAGCAGCAGCTCTGCTTTCTGCCTACACAGAGGGCAGATCGGAGGGAGTGCACCTTGCTGCTCCTGCTGCTAATCCACCTGCTTCGGCAAGCAAGCAAGACGGTGAGTGTTGATGGCAGCTGATACTGCCTGCCCATCCATGTGACAGATGGGGGAAAGGAGGAGCCATACAGGCAGCGATGGGAGGACCCACTGCAGGGCTTCTTGCCAAGCCACCCCACCCCCTAAATATGGGCCCATCTCAGAGTCCTGGGTGTCTGGACAAAGATGAGGGCAGGATGCTGGAAGGCCATCCTAAGAGGACTATCCTGCAGTTGCGAGGAAGATGCCTGCCCATTGTTCTGGGAGCTGATCCAGGAAATATATCTAAATCTTATCTCTTTGAGTGTAAGAGCGAAGTGTGCCGCCAGGAAAAAATGTAACTTAGAATGCGCAGCGGACTTCCTGGTATGAGAAGATTGGCAAATGTTGGCCTGTACTTTGATGTGCTCGGAGGCAACCAGACAGAAGGGAGCCGCTGCACTTCTGCCTCACCTCACTGCTCCACCAGTCTCTCTGCCAATCCTCATCCAGCTTCAATAACTGGGCAGCGCCGTGACCCTCTGTGCCGAAAAAGATTGCCCACCCCTGCACTTGGAAGAGGAAGAAAGGGCAGGTGTCCATCCTTCTCTGTGTTGGCTGCCTCAAAGTGCAGCCTTTCCAACAGCCCTTGCTTTTCCAGTTTTTCTGACTCCACGAAATGTGACTTTACACCCACACTCTCATGCCATTGCTGGGTCGAGACAGAAGGTCATGTGCTGTGGGGTGTGTATTTGCTACAGGCTCCTTATTTATCCAGAGAGCAGAATTATTAGTGCGAAGGTGGGGTTGGCTTACTTGGGAGATGAATATGAGCTCAGCAAGCTGGAAATAAAAGAAACTGGACCTTTCCTCCACAGACCTCTTTCTTATTGCTGTTTGCTTTCTCATGGCAACTTCAACTGCTACATTGCTGAGGTGTTTGCTGTTCCATGCTCCCTGCCTTTCTGAGCTGTGAGGTACTGCAGGAGAGATTTGCACAGGGTTAGTTTCCCTTGGTGGATCACTTAATTCTCTCTAACCAATAAGCATGATTCAAACACCACAGTCAAACATCTTATCAGGTCTTTTTCCTCCAGTGACTGTTGCTGGTGTCTATCTTGCGTTTCTTTTTAGATTGTGAGCTCTTTGGGGACAGAGGTCCATCTTATTTGTTTATTATTTCTCCATGTAAACCGCCCTGAGCCATTTTTGGAAGGGCGGTATAGAAATCGAATAAATAATAATAATTAATAATAATAATAATAATAATAATAATAATAATAATAATAATAAGTGTAGCAGTCCCTTTGAATGAGAGAGCACCAGAAACTTAGAGCTGGTTCAGATGTCACATAGAATCTTGGTTACAGCCAAGCTCCACGCAATATCCCCGTGTTTGGGTATAACACAGAGTTAGGCCCTGACTAGTCCATATTTTTGTGCACTGTCCATCCAAATTGTCATGCAGGGCCTTCTCTGCAGTGGCCCTAATCTTATGGAACTCATTCTTTCAAGAGGGCTCACAGATTCCAGCAAGAAAGGCCATTGTTATTATTAGTAGCAATATTCCACTTATCAACAAAAAGTTCACAAAGCAGTTTAGATAGCAAAAAGAATCTCCAAAAAGATTTTGGTAATTTCTTGTACCAAAGGGGTTCATAATTTAAAAAAGAATCACGAGAGACACTGCAACTGCCACCAGAAGGGATGGTATCTTGGACTGAAGAGGAACAATTGCTTTCTACAGGCTAAATAAGAGACATCACTTTAAAACAGGGCTGCACAACATCAGCCCTCCAGCAGTTTTTGGCCTACAACTCCCATAATCCTCAGCCACAGTGGCCAAAAGTCAGAGATTATGGGAGTTGTAGTTCAGCATCTTCAGGAGGGGCAAAACTGTGCAGTCCTGGTTTAAAAGGTGCCTCTTTGCCCAGTTAGCAAGGGATATTTGCTCACTTAGCATAGCAATGTGTTGCTTTCTTTTTTGTGAATACAACTCTGATAGTTATACAATATTGATGGATGATGTGATCTGAGAACAAGGGGTATTTTTAATTTTGCTTATTATTGGATGATCCTAGTTTCACACTGTTGTTGGCTGCTTTGGTTCTATCTTAGAGAGTCAGGATACAAACCTCCTCATCATCAGTTGTTAGTTCTTTTCAAAGCCAGAATATTGAAAAGAACATCCTACTAAAAGTCCAGCAGACATTTTAAAAATAAGCCTGGGAAGCTGTTGTTTTCCAGGGTGAAGATTTCCTATTTCCTTTCTTCAAGCACAGAGAGATCAGCATGGGCTAGCTGAGGGTGTCCACAGATGACGCACAACTGGACACTTATGCTTAAAGCTATATCTGAGATATGTCTGATATATGTCTTTTAATTTGAAGGTAGCTCCAAATAAATAAGTAAATAAAGATTGTGTGGTAACTATGCTGGGGAGGCCAGTGTGCCTTGTTTTAAAAAGTGTGCCTCCAGATGAAATAGGTTGGGAAACACTGCCCTGTGGTTATACGGAAATGTGACATTTAAATTGAGCCAAAACCTCTGCCCAGATCCAAACTTCTAAAAACATGCCAGCATTCCTCCTTTCTGTCTCTGGGCCTAGGCCAATCTCACATTTTGCAGACAGGGATTAAGGAACACTCAGCCCTTTCCTTCAGTCCTTGATCACCCAAGTTTGTCAGGCAAAGCCATAGCGACAGGCCCATTTGTTCTCATCAGCACTGCCAAACTCAAGATTATAAGCACAACCCTGCCCAGTCCTGACTAATGTTGCAATGCTTCTGATCTTCCAAACTTCCCTGTGGCATTTGGAAGGCCTCTTTCCAAACTGAAAAATGATGAGTTCAGCTGGAATGCTGCAGTCTGACTCAAGCTGGCAGCCTTTCCTTTTTGTGGGTGTTTTACCGAGAGAGCACTCCCATTACTTTTGGAAGCTGGTAGGGGAAAGGGCCCACCGGCGGCAGCTTGTAGGGGTTTCAGCTTTTTTTAACTGACCATGCTGCTGTGGTTTTAACAGAAGCCAGATATATATAGAAATCTGGCAAATGACACATCTCCAGTCACTTATCTCCAAGTCAGGAAAAAGCCCCCCCACCCCCGATTAATTTCTGCTAGTCGGACCATAAAAAACTGGCAGCTGAACACCCCATCTATCTAAACGAGAAAAACAAGCTGCACAGTTATGTCCAAAGATCAGTCCAGGCTGATGGAGACAAAATCCTCATTGACCCTGGTCCGAACCCTCCATCTACAGAAAGAATGTGGCTGATTACATCATAAAAACCCTTATTAAACTTGCCAGTCTATAGAGTGATCTTCAGCAAAAGGCTGATGCCTACAGGAAAGGATTACGCTGCTGCAGCTTTCACAACACCAGAGTGGTTGCTAACATTTCCTTAATATCTTTTTAATTCAGTGATCATACTTCTTTATCTGCCATGCAGCTGTTATAGGCATGGGAGACCTACCACAGACAGGGGTAACTTCACATCAGTGCTAACAGGGGTTAGTTATCCGAGATGGACTGCATTTTCTGGTACCTCTGCCAGCTAAATCACTGGGCCAAGTTCAATAATACCATCTGCTGGCCCTGCCCACCGCATGATGAGAGGCATGAACATTCACGCTCCCCTCGCAGTGTGCCTGCCTTTCTGCTCTGCAAAACCAGAGGGAGGGAGAACACCAAAACTGTTCCACATCTCCCAGTTTAAACACTACTTCAAAACAGTAGTGGCTCATACTAAGGAGGCAGGGAGGCACCCAAGGAGGAACAGCTGCCTCTCCTTCTCAGCAGCATGGGTTGCTCCTCTCTCTCCCACCCCACCCATGAACTGCACTGCCTGAGGGCTGGCCACTCATCAGGTAGAGCTGTGTGGCTCTACCTGATGAATGGCCAGCCTGCAGACAGTGTGGCTATCGGGAGGGGCGGGAGAGAGAGCGAAGCAACCCATGCTGCTTCCTTTGGCACCCCACCCCCCAGCTCATTAGGATGAGCCAATACTGTTTTAAAATAGCATTTAAATTATGCCGTGGGATGCAGATTGGGCCTTACAGCCCCCGTGCAATTATGCAGTGGTGGGACAGTGCAGTGCATGGGCAGTGGTGGGCATGATGTGCATGCTCACAGCCCTCATTGCATGATTCAACAGGATGAGGGGAGGTATCATCTGAATGGTCCATTCTCTTTGTTGCCTTCTTTCCTGCAGGGGTGAACCAAAGTACTGCGGCATCTGAAGCAAGGTGCAAAATGCTGGTTTGCCCCACATCCCTGGTGGGGACATCAAAATCAGCCCTCACAAGCTTTGAAAGTGCACAGGGAGGAGGGAAGGTGGCCAGCAGCTCCTCTTTTCTCCTTGTGCTTCTTGCAAGCTTGGCAAAGAACATAAGAACAGCCCTGCTAGATCAGACCCAAAGAAGCCCATCTAGTCCAGCATCCTGTTTCACACAGTGGCCCACCAGATGCCTCTGGGGAGCCCACAGGCAAGAGACGAAGGCATGTCCTCTCTCCTGCTGTGGCTCCCCTGTAACTGGTATTGAGAGGCATCGTGCCTCTGAGGCTGGAGGTGGCCCACAGCCAACAGACTAGTAGCCATTCATAGTCCTGTCCTCCATGAATCTGTCTAAGCCCCTTTTAAAGCCATCCAAGCTGGTGGCCATCACCACGTCCCATGGCAAAGCATTCCATAGATTGATTATAAGAACATAAGAAAGAGTGAGGCGGAGAGGCACTCCTCACAAAGCTTGGGACCAGAGCTGTCCCAAAGAGCTGCTGTGCAGGCAGTGGCAGGGGGCCTCATGCCCCCCCATCAGCACCCCAACAATCTGCTGCCTGAGAAAACTGCCTTCCCTGGGCTCATGAAAGGGCCATCCCTGTCTCTCTGTTTGCCTTCAGGGGCTGCCCTGTCGAAATGTCGAGTTGCTCATTCTATACTGTTGTTACTACAACAAATATGTAGATACACCTCTTTTCAGCAAAAGTTCTCAAAGTGGTTTACACAGAAAATTAAAGAAGATGGTTCCCTGTCCCCAAAGGACTCACAATCTAGAAAGAAACAGAAGGCAGACACCAGGAGCGGCCACTGCAGGGATGCTGTGCTGGGGGTGGAGAGGGACAGTCGCTCCAGCTAAATGTGAGGCTCTGTATGGGGCTGCCTTTGTACGTGGTCCAGAAATGGCAACTAGCACAAAACATAGCAGCCAGGTTGGTTTCCACGTCATCTCAAAGAGACCACATTACACCTATATTAAAAGAGCTGCACTGGCTACCAGTATGTTTCTGGGCAAAATACAAAGTGCTGGTTATAACCTATAAAGCCCTGAACAGTTTAGGCCCAGAATATTTAAGAGAATGCCTTCTCCATTTCGGCCCCCCCCCCCTTAGGATCATCCAGGGTGGTCTCTCTGCAGTTGCCACCGGATCGTCTGGTGGCCACTCAGGGACAGGCCTTCTCCATCGCCACCTTTGGAATGCGCTCCCTGATGGAATAGGAGCCTCCCCATTTTCTGAAAGCTTTTAAACGGACTGTTAAGATGAAGTTGTTCATCCAGGCTTTTAACTGATTGATTGATGATTGATCAAGTGCTGTCAAATCAGGGTCATCTCTTAGCAACCACATAGAGATTTTCTCCAGGATGATCTGTCTTCAACTTGGCCTTTAAGGTCTCTCAGTGGTGCATTCCTTGCTGTTGTAATCGAGTCCAGAGTCCATCCACCTTGCTGCTGCTGACCATCCTCTTTTTCTCTTTCCTTCAACTTTTCCCAGCATTATGGACTTCTCAGGGGAGCTGGATCTTCGCATAATGTGTCCGAAGTGTGATAGTTTGAGCCTGGTCATTTGTGCCTCGAGTGAAAATTCTAGATTGATTTTTTCTAAGATCCATTTGTTTGTTTTCCTGGCTGTCCATGGTATCCTCAAAAGTCTTATCCAGACTTTTAATCAGATTTATAGAATTGGTCATTGTTTTAACATTTGTAACATTTGTTTTATTGTAAACTGCCCAGAGATGTGAGTTTTGGGTGGCATATAAACATGTTAAATACATACATACATACATTAAAAGGTGCCTCTTTGCTCAGTTAGCAAGGGTTAGCTTCCATCTTTGGGGCTTTAGAACTGAAATCTCTGTGGGGAAATTTCTGTGGGGATCTCCATGTGGGGAATGGATGGCACAAGCTCCCTCACTGCGATCTATTGAAAGTTAGCCCTCGGCAAGTGTCAGACCAGGATGTGGGACCCCGAGGTTCAAATCTGTCACAAATCCGTCGCTCAGTAGTGAAACTCACTGGGTGACTTGGGCTAGCCACTCTCAGCTGAATTACCTTACAGGGTTGCTGTGAGGGTAAAATAGGGGAGGACTGTGCATGCCACCCAGAATTCCTTAGGAGAAGGGGTGTGAACTTTTGTGGGGTTGTGGGGCTCAAGCCCCAACCAGGCTGCCAGGTGGGGGCAACAGGGCTCAAGCCCTCCTCTGGATTTCTTGGAGGAGGCAATGCCCCCGCCCCTGTCAGGTAGCATCAGCAAGCTCTCGTGCTCAAGTTCATCAGTCAGTTGAACAACACAGTCAGTCCTGTGCTGTCTTTGTAGCAACTCAGCAAGTTCTTCGGAGGCACGGCTGCCTCTCAGGGCCCTTTTATTCTCTGATTAGAAGTAGTATGACAAGGAGAAAAGCTGGTGGTGCTCTATGCATGCAGGTGCTCTGCCCAGAGTGACCCCGTCCCCTAAGAGGGATGTCTTACAGGGCTTACATGTGGTCTCCCATTCAAATGCAATCCAGGGTGGACCCTGCTTAGCAATGGGGATAATTCATGCTTGCTACCACAAGACCTCTTCTCCCATGTGCCCCATGCCCCCCGTGAGAAATTGAGAAGGCTATGCCCCTGCTTAGGAGAAGGGCAGGATCAAAATGTAGTAAATAAATGCACACACATGATGAACGCCATCCACTTTCCAGCCTGCCAAGCCAAACCCCTCTGGTGCTGCTGAAGTATTGTTTGGAATTTTGACAATGTATTGTATTGTTTGTAGGAGAATTGTGTTTTTCTAATGTTTCGTTAACCAAAGGAGCAACCACCCTCTTGGTTAATAGGCCACTGAAGAACACTGCAGTGTAAAGGTGGCTTAGAACAGTTAAAGCTCAATAGAAAAAGTTACACAATATACAAGCAATCTTTCAACATTTAGCCCTCATAGGAGTAGTAATTATGACTTTTTGTATTGAGCTGTTGGTGTTGGTCAGGACCCACCCTGGACCACACCAGGACCACACCCATGGCCCATGTTCTTGATGAGTAAGTGTGTGCACAGTCATCAGTTTTCTAGATCTCTTCAACCCACTACTCTCTAGAACAGGGTTTTTTAACCTTGGCCCTCCAGATGTTGTTGGACTACAACTCCCATCATCCAGATATGGTCTTTGTGGCTGAGGATGATGAGGGTTGTCGTCCAAAACATAGGGGGGCCCAAGGTTAATAAACCCTGCTTTAGAAGGTTGTTTAGGAGATTTCAGATTATGTGCTATACTGGATTTTGCTGCTGGATATAATTGTTCTAGGAGGAGAGCTGGTCTTGCGGTAGTGAGCTTGAACTGTTCCCTTTGCTAAGCAGGGTGTGCCTTGGTTTGTGTTTGGATGGGCAACACAAGCTCTGGAAGATATTCTTATTACGGGATGGGGCCATAGCTCAGTGGAAGAGTATCTGCATGCTTGCAGGTCCCAGGTTCACTCCCTGGCATCTCCAGTAGGGACGGGAGACACCCCTGCCCGCAACCCTGGAGAGTCACTGCCAGTCAGTGTAGACATTATGGACCTAGATGGACCAAGGGTCTGACTCAGTATAAGGCAGCTTCCTAGGTTCCTGTGTGTAAGAAGATGAGGTCACTTGCTTCAAAATGATGTAGGGGGCACTTGTGGTCTAACATGAAGAAATGGTTCTCCAAGTCACATCCCAGCCTCTGCACTGTGTGGCATTTCGACAAAAGATGTAAGAATGAACCAATCGACCCACAGCAATGCTGACGACAAGTCGGCCATATTAAGTGAAGTCTTGGAGGATTAGAATCCCACATACAAAGAACGTTTGGTCGTGTTTTTGATGGGCTCGTCATATTTTGAGGGTTCTGCCCACAATATGCAGAAAATCTCTTATTAATGGAGCTTGTCTGTGGCCTAGATCTGAAGAACCGTGTGGCTGGTTCCACACGCTCAAGGTTGATTTGGGCTCGATTTTCTTGAACAGAGCCCTGCCCCCACTCCATCCCAAATGCTCCATAGCACATCTCTTTGGAATGTGGGGAGAGAGTTTCATAAGCAGTTTGGGACATCTCGTGTTCAAAGGAAAAAGAAGTATAAAAATTCCACTGTACACACCCAAGGCCTTGGCTATGCCTGAAGTAGCTCTCTGGATCTCTGCCTATCTTTCTCTCTGTATATACATACATACATATAAATACGTACATGTAAACGGGTGTGTGTATTTCTCCAAGAAGTGAACGCCCAGTTGGAAATAGCATATTCACATGATGGATGTGCCACCGATAATATATTTAGCCATTTGAATTAATTGTCAGTTGTTTCTACAGACTCATTGCCAGGTTCTGCCTTATACACACTTTGAGGAACCAAAACATTGATGCAATCATTCATTAGGGATGAGTCATCCCGAATCAGATGCTATTCAGCTCCTTTGGGAGTTTTTCCAAAAGGCAGTTTAAGGGCTACTCTGTCATGTCTCTATCCCCAGTGTCCCCTCTAGCAGGGATTCCCAGATGTTGTTGACCACAACTCCCAGAATCCCAAGCAAAAGCCATTGAAGCTGGCGGTTCTGGGAGTTGTAGTCAACAACATCTGGGAATTCCTGTTAGAGGGAACACTGTCTGTCACCAGCAGCTGGTTCCAAGTCCCATTTGAATTCTCTCTCTCCCACTCCCACACCGCCCCCTCCCTCCCTCTCTCGGTTTGCCATAGTTAAGCTTCCCAAATCCGGGTGGCCTAATCTGCATAGTATGCAAATTTGAATAGTATGCAAATTATGCAGCAACTAATTTGCATTTTATTTATTTATTTATTTGACATATTTGTATACTTCCCCCTCCTTCTCTGCCCTCCCATGTGATCGGTTCCAGAGTTAAATCTGGGCAATCCAGGCATTTGAAATATGTGTAAATCCGGGTGGAATTTAACAGCGGGGTGGAGGAGCCAAAATCCGGGGGCTACCCTAAATTCCTGGGGACATAGCAAACCTATCTCACTCTCGCTCTCTCGCTCTCTTTGCAGGCTTCTGGTCAGTAGTGGCCTGCATAACAAACTGGAGGGGTGGAAAATGAGCCACATCTACTCCAGTACTGGGAACCGCTCTCTTTCTCTCCCTCCTGGCTCCGTACTGGCTGTAATTGACCCGTGTAGTCTGGCCATTCACCTGTTAGGGGAGGGAAGTCCCCAACCCTGATCATCCACCCATTTGGGGATTTCCCTTCCTTCCTGGGTGAATGACCAGCCTGCACTGCTCAATGACAGAGGGGGCGGGGCCAGAAGAAAGCAAGAGAGTGGCTGCTGGCCCCAAAGCAGCTGGGGCTCATTTTTCTGCCCCTCCAGCCCATTAGCATGGGCTGCTACCGCAAAAGGCACTGCTCTAATGTGGGGCAGCAGGTGCGGGGAATAGGGCTGGGTTGTCGACCTTTGAGCCAACTTCTGTAGTTCTGCCTTTTAAATAAAACAAATACAAATTTGACAAATACATTTTAATAGTCTGATCTGCAGGAATTAAGAGGTGATAATACTTATTTCCATGAAGTGGAAAAATAGGCTTGCTGATTTCTGCTGCTCATGCTGCTGTTAGACACAGGAGCAAGCTAGGTTGGGTTCCCACCCACCCCGGTCCCCCGCCCCGATCAATTGGCAAACCGAGGCAAGAACCGAGGCATTTCTCCTCACTAATGACAGCCACTTTTTATTGTGTGCAATCAAGATGAGTTTTCAAGATAAAATTTGCCCAGTCACCTTTGAAGGTTTAATAAATGTCTACAAAACAAACAGCAAAGTCTGGCAGCAAAGTGAAGAAGGCCGATAAAGCCTTCCAAATGGACTGACTGCTACTTCCAGTTTCAAATATATGCCATGGATGCGGGTGCTCCTGCTATTTCTAATCACGCTCTGAGAGACTAAAGCTCTACCTTCACTATATCTGGCTTTCCTTTTTCAATCACTTCAACTGTCATGGCATCCCCCAAACAACTCTGGGAACTGATGTTCAATAAGGTGAACATAGGGAGATCGGAAGCTGCCATACATCGAGTAAGACCATTGGTTCATCTAATTCAGCATTGTCTGCACAGACTGGCAGCGGCTTCTCCAAGGTGGCAGGCAGGAATCTCCCTCAGCCCTGTCTTGGTGGTGCCAGGGAAGGAATTTGGAACCTTCTGCATGCAAGCAGGCAGCTGCTCTTCATCCCCTGCTAACTGAGCCAAGAGGCACCTTTTAAAAGTGGCGATTCTCTTATATTTAGCAGGGGAGAGCAACTGACCCTATCCATTCCCAGCACAGCATCCCTTCAGTGGCTGTTGCTGCTGTCTATCTTATGTTTCTTTTTTCTTTTTACATTGTGAGTGCTTTGGGGATAGGGAGCCATTTTATTTATTTATATTTATGTAAACTGTTTTGGGAACTTTTGTGTATATAAATATTCATCATATTTGTATTTTTCCTGGAGTAGCCCCATCATCTAAGAGGAATATCATGCAGTGCTCACACATGTTATGTCCCATTCAAATGCAAACCAGGGTGAACCCTGCTTAGCAAAGGGGACAATTCAGGTTGGTGGAAAACATTTAAACCAGCCACTCAAGTTCTATTTTCAATGGCATGAAGGCTGAGGCCAGCTAATTTCATCTATGGGTCACATGCCTAGAATCCAGGGAACACCTAGGCATCTGGGCAGTGAATAAGGCTGCCAACCTTGATTGAAGTTTTTCCTGGAGATATTTTTTCCTCCAACATGTGTTCCAGTATTTTTCACAACATCAAGCCATTAAATATGTTCTATAGTATCAAACCCTAGGACTAGGGATGGGTGAATTGGTCTCTTTCAAACTGAGGTTTGACTTGAACCAGGGGTGGTTGAGTGGTCTGGGATCAAACCGGACCACCACCCCAAAAGGGGGAGCTGGTCCAAGTTTAAAATGGACTGGTCCTGGTTTGATTTGGACTGATTCAGACCAGTTCAGGGGTCTACTGGAAACCCCTGCTAACTGGGCAAAAAGGCACCTTTTAACGTGGTGATTCTCTTTATTTAGCAGGGGGAGAGTAACTGGCCCTATCCACCCCCAGCACAGTACCTCCAGTGACTGTTGCTGGTGTCTATCTTATGTTTCTTTTTAGAATGTGAGACCTTTGGGGACAGGGATCCATCTTATTTGTTATTTCTCTGTGTAAACTGCCCTGAGCCATTTTTGGAAGGGCGGTACAGAAATTGAATGGATGAATGAATGAATGAATGAATGAATAATACTAGTAAAGGGGAATCTGGTGAGAATTACCCTTTACCAGTAAAGGGGCATTAAAGGGGCAGGGGGGCTTTCCTGGGCCTAGAGAGGGCAGGAGGGGAGGCAGTGGGGGGCAGCAGTGGGGGTGGCTCCCCCCCACCTCTGCCATCCTCCCCCAAAGTAGCCAAGGTCAGCTCTTTGGCCCGATTCAGCCCTCCATGCACATGCAGAGGCCATTTTAGTGATCTCCATGTATGTGTGGTCACACAAATGTATTTATTTATTTATTAGATTTATATACCGCCCTGCCAAAATGGCTCAGGGCAGTTTACAGCACAATAAAAACAATTAAAACAAATTAACAATTAAAATCAAACTATTAAAACACAATAAAACCAATTAAACAGCTAAAACCCCTGGAAATCAGGGCAACAATTTAAATTTTTTTAAAACATTTAATCAATCATTTAAAACCCTGGAAGGCCAGGCCATAAAGATAGGTTTTAAGGGCTCTCCTGAAAGCCAATAAATAATTCAAATTATGGATTTCTGCAGGGAGTGCATTCCACAGCCCAGGAGCAGCTACAGAGAAGGCCTGCCTCTGCATCGCCACTGGAAGAACTGGTGGCAACTGGAGATGGACCTCTTCAGATGACCTTAATGTATGGAGGGGATCATGTAGAAGAAGGCGCTCTCTTAGGTAACTCAAACCTAAGCTGTTCAGGGCTTTAAAGGTAATAACCAGCACTTTATATTTTGCCCGGAAACATATTGGCAGCCAGTGTAGCTGTTGGCCTCTATGCATGTGTGGCGATCATTAAAATGGTGTCCGCACATGCACGGGAGGTCCGAACCACACCAGAGAACTGCCGCCACCCCCACTTCCCCCCCGGCCTGTGGCCACTGCTAATTGTTTTTGGAAGTACCCTGTCTGCCCTCCCACCCCCTCTAGGCCTAGGGAACCCCCCCCCCCCTTCACTGGTAAAGGGGAATCCTCACTGGATTTCTCTTTACCAGCAGACCTTGTACCAGTCTGCGAACCAGTTCAGACCAGACCAGGCCGGGTCAGTTCTATTCTGGTTTGGATTCGAACAAAACTGGCAAAACCGGTTCCATGAACACCCCTACGTAGGACTGTCTTCCATAGTCACCTAGAGATTGAAACCAATTCTTGGAAACTCCAGGCCAACCTTAGGGCTTGAAAACCCCACCAATAAGGCAAACTCTCTTTTTCATATCCCCTAGAGGCAAGGGATGTCAGCTAGCAAAGCACCATTGTGGCTGGAGATGATGCAAGCTGTAATGCAACCACATCTGGGGCCCCCCGTTGGAGAACCCTGCCTTAAAGGAAATGAGCATGATATACTAATTTAATCACAACCATTTTTTTAAAAAATAGTGTTTTAAAGTTTTATCAAGAGTTATTTTAAAGGTTTTTAAATGATATATTTTTTTAATTGCTGTTTATGTTTTAATCTGCAAACCGCCCAGAGATGCATTTATGGGGTGGTATATAAATGTAATAGATAGATAGATAGATAGATAGATAGATAGATAGATAGATAGATAGATAGATAGATTCTCCAAAAGTTTTGTTTTCTCTTGTCTCATAAGAACCACCCTGCTGGATCAGGCCCAAGGCCCATCTAGTCCAGCATCCTATTTCACACAGTGGCCCACCAGATGCCTCTGGAAGCCACAGGGAGGGCATGCCCTCTCTCTTGCTGTTATTCCCCTGCAACTGGTACTCAAAGGCATCCTGCCTTTGAGGCTGGAGGTGGCCTTTAGCCCTCCTATTAGTAGCCAATGATAGACCTCTTCTCCATGAAGTTATCCAAACCCCTCTTAAAGCCATCCAGGTTGTTGGCTGCCACCACATCTTGTGGCAGAGAATTCCACAAGTTGATTATGGGTTGTGTGAAAAAGTACTTCCCTTTGTTGGTCCTAGATTTCCTGGCAATCAATTTCATGGGATGATCCCTGGTTCTAGTATTATGTGAGAGGGAGAAGAATTTCTCTTTCTCCACTTTCTCCACACCATGCATGATTTGATAGACCTCTATTGTGTCTCCCCGCAGTCGTCTTTTTTCTAAACTAAAAAGCCCCAGCTGTTGTAACCTTGCCTCATACGAAAGGTGCTCTAGGCCCCTGATCATCTTGGTTGCCCTCTTCTGTACCTTTTCCAGTTCTTCAATGTCTTTTTTATATGTGGTGACCAGAACTGTACACAGTACTCCAAGTGTGATCACACCATAGTTTTGTATAAGGTCATTATAATATTAGCAGTTTTATTTTCAGTCCCCTTCCTAATGATCCCTAGCATGGAATTGGCCTTTTTCATAGCTGCCGCACATTGAGTCGACACTTTCAATGAGCTGTCCAGCATGACCCCAAGATCCCTCTCCTGGTCAATCACCGACAGCTCAGATCCCATCAGCATATACTTGAAGTTGGGGTTCTTCGTCCCAATGTACATCACTTTACACTTGCCAACATTGAACTGCATTTGCCACTTTGTCGCCCACTGACTCAGTTTGGAGAGATCCTTTTGGAGCTTCTCACAATCTTTTTTGGATTTCACTACCCAAAAGAGTTTGGTATCATTTGAACATTTGGCTACCTCGCTGCTTACCCCTGCTTCTAGATCATTTATGAATAATGATGATGCCTTTCAGCATCTTCCTATATTGCTGCTGCCTGATATAGGTGTTTCCCATAGTCTCAGAAACATACCAGAGGGGATTCAAAGGGGCAACCTGTTTTCTGTTGTCATTGTTTGTTGTGAACTGCCCAGAGACGTAGGTTTTGGGTGGTATAAAAAAATATGGTAAATAAATAAATTAAATTAAATAAACCTCTTGCTCACTAGTCAAGTTTCTTTCCCACTGCGCCATTAGAGGGCAGTTAGGCATTATAATATCAGCATTTTTATTTTCATTCCCCTTCCTAATGATCTCTACATTGGAATTTGCCTTTTTCACAGCTGCTGCACACTGAGTTGACACATTCAATGAGCTGTCTACCATGACCCCAAGATCCCTCTCCTGGTCAGTCACCGACAGCTCAGATCCCATCAGTGTATATGTGAGGTTGGGGGTTTTTTGGCCCAGTTTGCATCCCTTTACACTTGCTTACATTGAACATCATTTGCCATTTTGTCACCTACTCCCACACTTTGGAGAGATCCAAATTTGGCCACTTAGCTGCTTGCTCCAACTTCTAGATCATTTTTGAACGAGATAAAGAGCACTGGTTGTTTAACTGAACATGTTAAAAAGCACACCTTTCATTTAATATCAAGCTCACACAGCCCTGGGAAGTTCAGTCACCTCTCTTGTGGCTCAAATGAGGAGCGAGGCAACAGACCTCCTTAGTGTTGCACGTGCTAGATACTTGGGGGGTGGGATGAAGGAGGAGTGTGGCTGATGGGCTGCTTGTCCCCAACTTTGCACCCTCCAAGGGACACATTGGAAACTTACATAACTCATATTCTTCAAGGTCACCCAATGAAATTGATTGGCAATAGGCTACAGACAAAAAAGAAGACAAGCATTTCTCTGCATAATGCATGCTGATGGAATGTATTGCCATAAGATATGATTATGGCCACTAGCTTCAGGTGCTGGATCAGACAAATGCATGGAAGGATGATCTCTCATAGCTGCAATAGCTAAATGGAACCTCTATATTGGGAAGGAATTATACCTTTGAATCCTAGTTGCGGGGGATGACAGTGAAAGGAAAGCTGTCAAATTCATGTTGTTTGTGGGCTTCCTGGACCATCTGGTAGGTCTCTGTCAGAATCAGACTACTAAATTAGATTAACCTTTTTGATCCATTCATTTTTATCCGACTTTCATCCTGTCTATCATTTCCTGGAATGATTCCCCAGCCGATTCCCTTTCGTTAATGTGGCGATAAGCATTTCTGTAACCGCCATTTCAGAAGAACTATGGGGTGTTTCAAATGACCGTGGGCCCAACATGCTAAGAAGGGCAGGGACTGCCAAGAGCACACCTGTCCTGACGTCACTGAAAGATGCCTGATGCACTGTCAGGATGTCCTTATGTGTGGAAGCTGTTCATCCGTATGGCCCTTAACCAAGCATTCCCAAACCCGGTTTAAACAGGCTTTTGTAGCACGTGTTTAGAGGCCATTTGGATGAGCAGCCCCCACCACCCACACAGTCCCTGCTCCCAACATACTGTTGTTGCATCCTCACCTCTCTTTGCATGTTGGGACCATTGAACTAATCCTATGAGTATCTGCAGCGGTTGGACAGTGGAAACATTGGGGAAGGAGATAATTTGATTATATAATGATCTGGGGAAATTGATTCTTTCATCCTGGGATTCCTTCTTTAAAAGGGTTTCATATCTCTCTGACAATTTTTAAAAAAATCTTTAAAGAAACATCTGTTCACCCAGGCTTTTAATTAAATACTGTTTTAATAGTTTTAACTTTCTTTTAAAATATTGGTTTTAAAATTTTAAATGGTTGTAATGTTTTAACTTTTTGCTGTCCAATTAACCAATGCTTTAATTTTTGTTGCTGTCATTTATTTGTTTTAACTAATGTTTTAATTTTCTTGTTGTTGTTCTTGTTGTAAACCATCCAGAGATGTGAGTTTTGGGTGGTATAAAAGTATGTCAAATAAATAAATAAATAAAAATAAAATATATGATCAACAGTATTTCAATAGGGATTTGGGGGTTGTCTGGCTTTTCTTTTTTTTTGGCCAAGTTTTATTCTTACAGTTTTGTTCTGGCAGCTCTAATGCAGCATTTCTTTTGCAGAGATTGGGCAAACATCAGGATTACCCACTTCCTTCTCACTTTTCACCCAGCCCCTCTCCTGCTCTGCAACTGCCACATAGATTCAGTTCCTTTTGTTTGCTTTCTCTATCTCCAGTCTTAAAAGGAAAAGCAAACATAACTCAGTGGCTGTGGTAGGCGGTGTGTGTGTGTGTGTGTGTGTGTGTGTGTGTGTGTGTGTGTGTGCGTGAGAGAGAGAGAGAGAGAGCGAGAGAGAGATGTTGTGTGTGATCTTCTGCACGTCCCTTGGCAGTCCTGGGAAGAACCTTCCAAAAACCAGCCTCACATGTCTAATTGCTTGCATGACGCATCTTGGCAATTGCCTCATGCTTTCTTCTGAGTGAAAACTCCAGTACAGGCTATTGCCTGTCCCTCTAGTATAGGGCAAAGAGATCAGTGGTTTATGTAGCAAACAGAAGGCCAAAAAGAACGAGAAAATGGTTCCCTATCCCAAAGGAGCTGACCATCCTTAAAAAAAATGACAAGGGAGACATCAGCAACAGCCCCTGGGAGGCCTGCTGTGCTGGCAGTGCCAGTTCAAGCACTGGCAATGGCCACACCCTAATGCCAATATGCTGGCATCAGAGGGCATGGCCGGAACTGGGGGACAAGTGCTGGTTTCCTGTCTGCACATGCCAGCTAGCAAGCAATTCGCTAGCTGCTTGGGTGGCTTCCTCTCTCATTGGTGAACTATCCCATGTGCTGGTTTGAATAGGGACCGTTGCTCCGCCAGCAATAAGAGAGCCACCATTTTAAAAAGTGCCTCTTTGCCCAGTTAGCACCATTGGCATCGATTTTTCTTGCCCAGCTCTGGACTTTTCATAACAGCTTAGCATGCAGAAATGTCACTAGGTGAAGCTTTTTCCTCAGTGGAGATGGAGAGCGGAGAAACTCTTCACCACATTAGCAGCCAGGATGGGCGAGACCAGTGGGTTGGGGGTGGGGGTCAATCAGTCACAGGTGTGGCTCATTCCTGCTCTCCTCTCTGCATTGTCTTGCCCACTGCAGCATTAATAACCCAGCTGGTTATTCACCCTGTTGGGGTACTGGGCAAATAACCAGCCCACACACCAAGGGTTAAGCCTACGGCAGGTGGGACAAGGCAGTGTGGGACAGCTGGGATTGGGAGAGGAAAGTGGGAATGGGCCACACCTGTTGCCTGAAAGTATCTTGATGTGGCTCTGGTTTACAGTATTTTTTAACATCCTTATCCTGAGTCAGGAGATTAGTCTGTCTAGCTCAGTATCATCTGCAGTGACTGGCAGCAGCGCAGAAGTGTTTCCCAGCCCTGTTTCCGAAGAATTTTTTTTTTTAAGTGGGAGATGTCAGAAATCAGTTAAGATACACGTGAAGTCCATACCTTTTGTGAGAGGGATCTTTTTATTGCTGAAATTCATAACTGAAGTGCTAAAGAAGAAATTGAGTCAGCAGGGAATGTCGCTTTTCTACTCTGGGTCCACAGCTAATGAAACGACGAGGAAATATGGGTATCTCTGTACCTGTGAGGCCGTTTAGAATGACTTGAAATAGGTACTTCTGTAAGCTGCCTTTGACTTTTGATGAGTAATGGCCCACTGTCTGGAATCTCTAAGCCTTTAATACATGCAAAACCATCAGTAATGACTCTTTTTTCCCCCTCTTTTTTTTTTTAGCAAGAAAGAAAGGAGGGTGACACCCAAAAGAGCAGAGGGGGAAAGGAGGAGGCAAACTCCAAAGGGTGCAGCCTATGTAGGATGGCCAGGAAATTCAGGACCAACAAAAGGAAGTACTTTCCCACACAACATATAATTAATCTATGGAATTCTCTGCCTTGGGATGTCTTGATGGTCACTAGTTTGGATGGCGTTAAAGGGGGCTTAGACAAATGCATGGACGACAGGTCTATCAATGACTACTAGTGTGGTGGCTATAGGTCACCTCCAGCCTCAGAGGCAAGATGCTTCTAAATACCAGTTGCAGGGGAGCAACAGCAGGAGAGAGGGTGTGCCCTCTCCTCTTGCCTGTGGGCTTCTCAGAGGCATCTGGTGGACCAGTGAAACAGGACTCTGGACTAGATAGGCCTTGGACCTGATACATCAGGGTTGTTCTTATTGCAAAAATTATCTGTGTTTAAGCCCAACACATTTAAGTAAAGATTATCTTCTTCACAAAGAAGATAAAGACTTCATCTGACATAGAATATTAGTAGCTGTGTTGGCAAAAGTAAAGCTTATAGCAATACAAGGGGACGTGCTTCATCCTAAGCACCGCAAGCATGATTTTCAGTCATAAAAAGGTTCCCTTAAAAAAAATCACCAGGGCTAAATCCTGACAGCTTCCTATGGCACAGAAAGACAAATCCTTCCAGTTCTGGCTTCTCCCATCACTGCACCATTGCAGCATGATACTCCTATGAGGGCAGGAATTGCCAAGAGGGAGCAGAGTAGAATGCTGAATTTCCTATGTTGATGTTTTGAATTAAGGAGCAAACTGGGACCATGAAGCTCTTGGGTTCCAAACTTGAGGTCCCCAGATGTTGTTCAACTACAACTCCCACCATCCCCAGCCACAACAGGGGACAATGGGAGTTGGACTCCAGAACATCTGGAGACCCATGGTTGAGAAATCCCATTCTAGAGGAAAGGACATGGAGGACAGATCTATCAATGGCTACTACTCTGATGGCTATAGGCCACTGCCTGCCTCAGAGGCAATACCAGTTTCAGGTGAGCAACAGCAGGGCATCTCCTCCCCTCTTGCCTGTAGGCCTCTCAGAGGCCACTGTAGGAAACAGGGTGCTAGACTAGATAGGCCTTGGGCCTGATCCAGCAGAGTTGTTCTTATGTTCTTACATCCCTTAGAATCTGGAATAGATGGCACTTTTGTTTGGTCTATGAAGCACAAAAGGAGCACAACTGCTCCTTTGGGATGAACCTTTCTACTTAAAAAAAAGTTGCTGTGAAGAGTAGGGAGAGTCTCAAGTCTCTCACCTGAAAGGGGTTTTGAAAACAACCTGTTATGGGCATGCAAGTAAAAAAGCTGTTTTATTGTTGATTTTATTTTAGTTGTTAAAAATGGCTTTCCTATAAGTATTCATTTGAACAGAGTTGTTTTATTTTCATCTCCTTATATCTGTTTTTGAGCCTTTATTCCTCTTTCCCCCAGTTTTCTTTCTATTCTCCCCCCCCTCCACCCCTTTTTTCTTTTTACTGATTTCTGCCTCCAAGGGACTCAATGCAGCCATCACCAGGTGGCTGCCATTTTGTTATCCCATGATGCCCCTGACAGAGCGTTCATCCAGGGCACTGCAAGAAAACAAGATGGCAGGCAGCTGAGCAGCAGACTTCTGGTGCAGCTGGACAAGGTAAGCAACCTGGCCAAAGCATAATAAATGAGGAACCCATTCAAAGCACATCATGTTCACTTTTAACTAACAAAAATGAACCTGAAGGAATCCCATTCTGTTCCATTTTTGGCTCGTCACGAATCAAATGCACACCCTTCCTATCTATAGCAGAACCAGCGGGTAGGGTTCCCTACTTAATAGTGCATCTAAAGGGGCTGCACAACTTTGTCCCCCCCCCCCCAGCTGGGTTTGTACTACAACTTCCATCATCCCCAGACACAGTGACCAACAGTCAGGAATTATGGGAGCTGTAGGACAACATCTGCAGGCTGGCCAAAGTTGCACAGCCCTGGTGTAGAACAAGGCTGTTTGGCAGGTTTCTTGGTAATGCAAGATAGTAAAAAGTAGGGGTGTGCATGAATCATTTTTTGTGAATCGATTCGAGCTTTATCAAAAACAACTGGCTTCGCCGGCTGCCTTGACAAATCAACCTTGAATCACTCAAATCGATTCAAGTAATTCAACGGCCATTTTGAGGCCCATATTTCCAGGAAAAATGGGCTTCAAAATACTGCTTTTTTTCTTCTTCAGGGAAAGCTGGTCTACCAGCTGATCCCAATTGGTAGACAGCATGTCTGCCCACCTTAGAGTAGACCAGTCCTCCGAGGTGGACTGACATGCAAACATAAGAACAGCCCTGCCGGATCATGCCCAAGGCCCATCTAGTCCTACATCCTGTTTCACACAGTGGCCCACCAGATGCTGCTGAGAGCTTACAGGCAGGAGTTGAGGACATGTCTTCTCTCCTGCTGTTACTCCCCTGCAACTGGTACTCAAAGGCATCCTGCCTTTGAGGCTGGAGGTGGCCTTTAGCCCTACAACTGGTAGACAATGATAGACCTCTCTTCCATGAAGTTATCCAAACCCCTCTTAAGGCCATCCAGGTTGTTGGCTGTCACCACATCTCGTGGCAGAGAATTCCACAAGTTGATTATGCGTTGTGTGAAAAAGTACTTCCCTTTGTTGGTCCTAGATTTCCTGGCAAACAATTTCATGGGATGATCCCTGGTTCTAGTATTATGTGAGAGGGAAAAGAAATTCTCTTTCTCCACTTTCTCCACACCATGCATGATTTTATAGACCTCTATTCCCACAGTCATCTTTCTTTCTAAACTAAAAGGCCCCAGGTGCTGTAATCCTGCCTCATAAGGAAGGTGCTCCAGGCCCCTGATCATCTTGGTTGCCCTCTTCTGCACCTTTTCCTGTTCTTCAATTTCCTTTTTATATGTGGTGACCAGAATTGTACACAGTACTCCAGGTGTGGCCACACCATAGTTTTGTATAAGGGCACGATAATATTAGCAGTTTTATTTTCATCCCCCTTCCTAATGATCCCTAGCATGGAATTGGCCATTTTCACAGCTGCTGCACATTGAGTCGACACTTTCAACAAGCTGTCCACCATGACCCCAAGATCCCTCTCCTGGTCAGTCACCGACAGCTCAGATCCCATCAGCATATACTTTAAGTCCAGAGTGGAGGACTGGAGTACTAGCCAATCCCAATTTGTAGACCAGCTCCCTGGAAAAACAGGTTGTGATTGTGATTGGCAGGAAGACCAGCCCTCTGCTCTGGACTTGGCGCAGCAGTTTTCCTTGGAGGACTGGCCTATCTGGGTAGACCAGTCCTCTGAGGCAGGCAGACATGGTCTGGAGCATAGGACTGATCTACCTGCTGACCCCAATGGATAGATCAGCTCTCCTTGGGGAAAAGCGCCATTCTGAGGCCCATTTTCCCAGCAAAACAGGCCCCAAAATGGCATTCAAATCACCCAAATCAATTCAGGTCAAATCAGGGGTGATTCCCCTCAAACCTGAACCGGGCTGTCTATTTTGAGGATGATTTGATTTGGGGTCAAATTTGCAAATTACCCCCAATTCGACCCGAATCGATTCAAGATTGCATCAAATTGCACACCCCAATTAAAAGGTGACACTAGTCAAAATTATCTTCTCCAATTATCTAAAAAGTAGAGGAGCAGCACTGTCCTCTGTGGCCTTGTCTATCCTACTTATACAGGTCTTAGAAGCTGTTGTGGACTGGTGTCCATTTCCTCAAATCCATGCAGTGGATATCCTCAGTTGGTAGGAGTACAGTTGACAGCAATGAGGACTAGCAACATGCTTTGCCTTAAAATGGCAGCTGAATTCAGTGCCACAGGCTGTGCCCCCACCTCCATGGAATCAGAGAATGTGCACTTTCACAGTAATAAAAATGAGAGGGAAGAGAAGGGAAAGAGGAAGAGGCTGTGTGGCCCTGATATCTCCAGTCTGTAAACCTTTGTGCTTCTCAAAGCTAGCAGCTGGAGCACTTGGTTCTAAGGAGTGCATTGTGGGTTTCCTTCCATCACTTCACATCTGTACAGCAATTTAATCCTCTCTCCCCCACCTCCAGCAGCTCCCGTCCTGACCCAAATGTCCGTTTTTGAACAGATGTCATCTTGTAAGCCTTTCTAAGCAGCTCCATTTTCCAATCAGAACTGTGACAGGAATTATGTCCAGAAGATAATTACAGTGTTTATAAAAAGGGAGTCTTCCAGGCTTGGAAAAGGGTGGGGAAATGGCCTTGGAGCTTGGCAGAATCCAGGTCAGCAGCTGAGCGGCTACAAATGCCTCTCCTTGTATTATCATGTCATGCCCTCCCCAAAAAAGCCGGCTTTATTAGATGCAGCTTTCTGAAAGACCGTGTCATTTTTTTTATTGCCAACCAGGGAAGAAAGCTCAGGATACTAGTTTGCCGCCAACTTTAGGGAGCAGACAACAGATCAATGCATGCGGTATCGACAACCAGGTAAAGAAAATAAAGTGGCATTCTTTATAGCAAGTTATTCTCATTTTATGCCTGTTGCTAATTTTCAACTTTCTACACGGACTGGTTATATAGTGCAAGATACTTGGGGCAGCGAGCTTGCTTCTTGCTGATGTTCTTTACTAGGGTTTACAGAGTGGATCCCCCCCCCCGTGGTTGAGTTCCTGTACCTTTGGAAGCTGCATGGCAGGCAGAAATTTGACAGGTAAGGATATAAGAGGAGGTCCTGATGAATCAAGCCAAAGGTTCATTTAGACTATAGTCTTGTTTCCAACAGTGGGAAGCCCACAAGCAGGAGATGAAGCTATGTCCCCTCTCTCACAACTGTTATTCTCTCCTGCAACTGTTTGGCATACAATGGTCATGCAGTGATGAGGAAAGTGTTACCTGTTAAATGTCTGCCTGGCATGCCTTTGTTAAAGGCACAGCACAAGTTCTGCCTGATCAAAAGTGCTGAGCCCTAATACCGAATATATATTTAAGTGCCAACTGTATAGAACATAGGGATGTTGCAGACCTCAGGGCCACTGACTGTGCTGCCCTAGGTAAAAACTTAGAGTTGGTGTGTGTGTGTGTGTGTGTGTGTGTGGTTATATGGTGTAAGGTGTGGAATTGTGTTTCTCCCAAGGCATTTTTCTGATCACGCCCTTTCCCCCCATCTCTTGTAACAGGGCTTCCCAACTGTGGGTCCCCAGACACTGTTGGACTACAACTCCCATCATCCCCAGTGACAATAGCAGCAGGGGGCAATGGGAATTGTAGTCCAGCAGCATCTGGGGACCCGCCATCGGAAACCCCTGTTTTATATAATGGCCAAACTACCCGTGATGTGGAAGCTCCGGGAGTGACTCTTCCGCCGTGTGTTAAAGCTTAAAAGCAGATGCAGGATGAGGGGTGGTGTGAGTGGGTGGATGTCAGAGCAGACCAGTAGCACAGAGGAAGAAGCTCCCCCCCCCCCCGCCGCCTCTGGCATCATTTCCCTGATCAAAATATTGTGCTTCCCTGCGGCAGCTGCTCGTACTCCTGTTGAGCGCTCTATCTTTTGACTCCTATGTAGGGATGCCAGCTCTGACTGAAGCTATTCCTAGAGGTTTGCTTTCCAATATTTTCCACCACATCAAGCTCTGAAAAGCTCCAGGTTTCCTGGAGACGCCTCCAGGCCAGTTCTAGAGGGTTGGCAACTCCACCCCAGGGAAGAGAATGGAAGCTTCAGCAGAGGGCAATGCCAATCCAGAAAAGGGGGCACGACGATACCTCCTTCTCCAGGACTGGAATTCTAGATCCAGTTTGACACCCTCCTCCCTGCAGTGGCTTTTAAGCTTTTTTCTAGTTTTATTTTTTAAAAGTGGTCACCGATCCCTGGCATCAGGTCTCAGTTGGCCCTAAGTGGATGGAATGAAGGGAAGAAAATATTGATCTGCAGATGGGAAAACTAGGGGAGGGAGGTGCAGTTGCTATTAGATTTCAGACCATGTTGTTTCCAGCATATGGGATAGAGGAAGGGTAATTTTATTCCCTTTAGAGCAGGGTTTCTCAGTGTGTGAGTCCCCAGATCTTATTGGACTTCAACTCCCATAATCCCCAGCCCCAGTGGCATTTGGTTGGGAATTATGGGAGTTGAAGTCCAGTTACATCTGGGGACCCACATGTTGAGAACCCCTGCTTTAGAGGATTTTCCTGGATACTTGATAGGGGTGTGCAGAACACCGGTTTGCCTGGTTCAGTTCGAGCCTGAACCAGACCCAAGCAGGACCAGGCATGCTAGGTATCATGCGCCCCTGAACACCCCCCAACAACCCCTGGTTTGGTTCAGGTTCGAGGGTTAAAAGAATTAAACCAAACTCACTGCCTCCAGGGGCACTGCTGCAACTGTGGGGGTGGGGTTTCTGGAGGTTCTCCCTCCCGCCGCCGGCCTCCTCCAGTATCATAATGGCCTGGTTTGGGTGGTTTTTGGCCCACACAGGTGTCCATTGTGCAAGCATGGTGGCCTCCAAAATGGCTGCCACAATAACACAGAGGACCGGAATGGGCAAAAAACTGCCCAAACCAGGCTGTTACGATGCCGGGGGAGGCAGGCAGGGGGAGGAGGAACCTCCGGAGACCTCTCCGTGGCCACAGCAGCACCACCGAAGGTGGTGAGCTTGGTTTTTTTTAACTATTAGAACCGCTGAATTGGCTGGGGGTGTTCGGCTTGATTTCAGGTCGAGCTGGAGAAGGTTTGGTTTGAGGTTGGTTCCGTGTCAATTCCTCGAACCGGGCCTGTTCAATGTTGAGCTGGTTCAAATTCAAACCGACTAGCACATCCCAAATACCTGAAGCCCTTGGGAATTCTGACGAGGGTGGGTGGGAGAAGGCTAGAGTGAGGGTGTAGTAGAGTAGACGCTGTAGCAGGGAAAAAGAGGCTTGTGGGATGCTTAGTTGGACTGCTGCATAGTTGATTGTTTCCAACTTGAGGCTAAGGTTGCCAGCTTTTTTCTGGCAGGGCTCCTGTGCTTTTAACAGGTTTATACGCAAGTAGCAGAAATATAGCACATGGTGCTCTTTCTGGCCTGCATGGATGGGGAAAGCTTCACTTGCTACATTTTTTGCCTCTCACAGTACTTGTTAAAGATACAGAAATCCTGCCAGGAAGAGAAACATGACAACCTTATTCTTAGTCTGAAGCAGGCAGAAATTCTGTAGGTACAGCTTTTTCCATGACTGGGTTGAAGTAATGAAGAGAAGCGATTTTTCTTCCAAGGTTGCTTGCTTCCTATGGGATGCTTTTTGTCTATGAATGAGGGTGGTGTGGGTGGGAGTGGCGGCAGAAAAAACAACAAACTTTGCAACATGTTAAATCTGAAATGTTAGCTCAGATCTAAGGTCACAGGAGCAAACCCGACAACCATTTAGATCTGAGGTATCTGCTGCCTAGGCTTGCCAATAGTTTCTAATTAACTCCTAATTAGTCCATTAATTAGTTCATTTCCCAGCAAACTAAGTAGGAGATGTCTAGACCAAATTTATTCTGCTCTGTTTGCAAGTTCTAATCTACTGTTCATCCTTGGCTAGAACAGCCACCTTTTCCTTATGTTTTTCTACACCCGTGACAACTTTGCAGCTGGCAAAAATTAGTTTCCTTTCATGGAAACTTTCCTTTCTTGAACTTCCATGAATGAAGAGCTTTCAGGAGTGGAATTGCTTCACTGCTGATTTGCCTGTGTCATACAGCTGTAGAAAGGCATAGGAGCCCTAACAAGAAAAAGGGTGGTTACCAGACTGTGGCAACATCTGAAATGATGTTTCAGTTAGTGCCAATTTAAAATAGGGTTGTCAGCTTTCTAGTAGCCCTGCTTCTTTGCCTGGAACAGAAGAGCGAGAAGTAGAAACTTAGCCAGTCATTTTCTCACTACTTATCTTTATGCCGAGAAAAACTTCACCAGCTGGTTTTCTGCTGCCATTAAAGGTACAGTAACAGGTCATTTTAAAAGGTGGCAACACAAATTTAGCAGTATGATATGACTGAGTCCAAATTGTTAGGGAGAGTCTGGTTTCAGCTAAGGAGATTTTGGTAAGTGAAGCTTTTCAATGAAGGGTGAGGAAAGTTGACCTTGCCCAAATCCCAGCTATCCAGCATAGGAGAGCTGAGTTTGTGTGACCTTGGTCATACTAGTGACCAAGTTTAGTGCTCTTGTATGCTGGAAAGGTTTTACAAATATCTACCTTGGTTCTTGGTTAGCGACGTGACCAAATGATGAGCTAAAAAGACTTGGTTTCCTCCTAAGAGTTAAGAACAGCAGTTTTGTATGCAAAAACAAGAGGGGGGGGAGTGGGGGGAGGCATAGAGGTAAGAATCATCACCAGGTAATGTCTGCAGATCGAGCTGCTGTTAAAGGCCAAGGAGCAAGGACTGATAAAGAGTTGGCAACCCTAATTTCTTGTGTTTGTATTTTGGATGAAATTGTGGGAGCAAGGGGGTAGATTGCTCATGATCTGGAACAGCCTGGTTTCTCACTCATCTGCATTTTCAAAAGCTGGCAAGGCTGCTGGGTCCTTTAAAGCGGCAATTTATTACCATTTGCATTTAGAAGATTGCCTCTTTAGATGTTCTGGCTCTCAGGACTAGATTTCCTACTTTACAAAACAGTTGTATGTGGAATCAACATGTGGATGAGACCGTGGGATTGAGCTGCTTCTCCCTTCCTTGACCCTTGTGTTTTGATTGATTCTTCTGACTGTGCACACGGAACTGGTGTAGATGTATATGCTACAGGTGCCATCTGTAAACTGCAGAAATGTTGGAACTGATTGTGTGTGGACTCTCTGCTAGATTTCTTGAGACTCCATGCCAGCCCCACTCCCAATGGGCTGACAATCATAAGATCCATTAGAAGCTTTGTATTTAAATCCTACCAAGCATGTCCTGCTTGCTAGGGAAAGCTTCCCCCAAAAGTTAGAATGTGTCTGGGAGGGAAGAGAAGGAAGGTAGATAAAACAGGTTTGTTTCCTTTGTCTCCACTGATCAAGGCTCCATCCTGGCAGAGCTTTTTAAAAAAAATTGCAACCAGACACAAAACATGCAGTTCCCCCCAAAAATGTTCAGTTCCAAAAGAATATGTGTGCAATTCAAAAATGCAAGTCATGCAAAAGTTGTATGATCTTACATGGTATTAGAAAGTGACCGATGAAAATGAGAAAAATAGAATGAGTAGCATACGCTCCTCGAGAACCCAAACCGTGGTCAAGAGGATCCATTTCTTCACCCCTGGCCAAAGACGTTTCCCACAGACTCCACTGCTGTTCCCCAGAGGCTTCACCCATCAATATAATACTCTTCTGTGATAGTGCTGTCAAATCCCCAGTTATGAAGATTTTCTTCCACTCTATGTGAGCTTCTAAATGTCATGGAATATGACTCTAGGCCACAATGTGTGCACAGAGAAGGCAGAGGGAGACTCTGGCCTGCAACCTTGGAGACGCTGGTCCCAGTCTGTGTACACAATACTGAGCGAGATGGACCAAGGGTCTGACTCGGTGGAAGGCAGCTTCCTATGTTCCTAAGGACGATGCCTAGTTGTGTGTTATAGCAGCGCATGTTATGTGCACAAATTACACTCGCTTTTAGGAAACAAGTAAAAGATGCATCTCTTCAGCCAAACTTTTAAGCTGTTTGGTAGTTTTTAATTTGATTTTTTGTTTCAATTGTTGAAATAGATAAACAAATACAATTTTGCTTTTTAGAAGCTGTGAGGCTGGTGAACCTTAGTGCAATTGGCACTAATGGCAAGAAGGAAATGTCCCCTGAGTAGGGCTGAAACTGACAAGAGAAAAACTTAGCCTAGTCTGTTCTTGGGCCTTTAACAACAGTTCAGTACAGCTTAACATGCAGATAAGCACAGAATTCAACCTTCACTGCATGGAGATATCGAGGCCAGTGGGAAATTATGGTTTTGAATAGCTGTATGCCACTTTTCAGCAGAAAGAGTTCTCAAAGGAATTAACAAAGGGTGGTTTTGCACATAATGGCAGCACATCTGGTTCTGCCAACTGCTGGTTTCTGGTGAGTGCATGCATTTCTGCGCATTTCATGACATCTGAACCTGGAAACGTTGGGTTCCCCAGCTGCATTTCTCTCCAGCACCCAGCATCTGTAACCAAGATTGAAGCTGGGTGGTGGAGTGAAGGGCAGCTGGGGAACTGGACATTGGTGGGTTTGGACAATACGGAAGGCAGGCAGCTAGAGGCTCATGCAGGAAGTGTGCATTCACTGGGAACTGGTGGTTGACAGAACTGGATGTGTTGCCATTTTAGAGTTTTTATTTGTATTTTAAATTGTTTTCATTGTGTCAATGTTTTAATGGTTTTTAGATTGTGAACTGCCCAGGGACCTTTTTGTATAGAAATGTCAGAAATAAATGAATAAAAATAAATTACTTGTGAAGCCTGTTAGAGATACAGCTCCAGCAGCATCAACTCTTCACACTTTCTATCCTAGTGACCACTAGGAGCACTGGAAATAGAGATAGTAAGCAAGGATAACATAAACACAAGAACAGCCCTGCTGGATCAGGCCCAAAGCCAATCTAGTCCAGCAACCTGTTGCACATAGTGGCCCACCAGATGCCTCTGAGAAGCCCACAGGCAGGGGGTGAGGGCCTGCCCTCTCTCCTGCTGTTGTTCCCCTGCAACTGGTATTTAGAGTCATCTTGCCTCTGAGGCTGGAGGTGGCCTATAGCCCTCAGACTAGTAGCCATTGATAGACCTGTCCTCCATGGGTTTGTCCACGCCCCCTTTAAAGCTATGCAAGCTAGTGGCCATCACCTCATCCTTTGATACAGAATTCCATAGATTAATTATGCACTATGTGAAAAAAGTACTTTCTTTTGTTGGTCCTAAATTTCCTGGCCATCAATTTCATGGGGTGACACCTGGTTCTAATATTGTGAGAGAGGGAGAAAAATTTCTCTGTGTCCACTCTTTCAACTCCATGCATAATTTTATACACACCTTTCGTGTCTCTTGTTTCTCCACTCTTGGTCCTTCCCTCTCATTATTATTATTATTATTATTATTATTATTATTATTATTATTATTACATTTATATCCCGCTCTTCCTCCAAGGAGCCCAGAGGGGTGTACTACATACTTGAGTTTCTCTTTCACAACAACCCTGTGAAGTAGGTTAGGCTGAGAGAGAAGTGACTGGCCCAGAGTCACCCAGCTAGTTTCATGGCTGAATGGGGATTTGAACTCAGGTCTCCCCGGTCCTAGTCCAGCACTCACTCACTCCCTCCCTGGTATGCAACTTCCTTAATAAGCCTTTGCAAGTTTTGGGGCCTTAAAATGTCTCTCTCAAGATACTCTTTTTTTAAAAAATATTTTTTATTCAGTTTTTCCACAACACAGAAAGGAAAGCACAAATAAAACAAACAAACAAACAAACAAACAAACAGAAAAGGGAGAAAGAGCGCATAAGGACTTTCATCTCATCACTGATACAAGTGTCAGCAACAATACCCAGGTCTTGCCTGTAGTTTCATCATTCTCTCCCCGATAAATCTTACAGAAATAAACTCTGGGACATTTTTTAAGCATTTGTTATTACCCCTCAAAGGCCTGATAAAAATCCATTTTTATAATGTGTTTTTAGATAAACAAGAAAAGGGTCCCAATCCCTTTTAAATACTTCAAGTTTATTTCTTAATAATGCTGTTAATTTTGCCATTTATGCCAATTCTAATACTTTAAGTATCCAGTCCTCTTTACTCGGGCAATGACTGTCTTTCCATTTGCCAGCAAATGTCAGTCTTGCTGCTGCTGTCAGATACATAAAGAGGATCCAGTATTTCCTTTCAAGATACTCTGAATGGGCTTGGTTCTTCTCACACATGCTTGCTCTGTTACAATTGGGGTAATTGAAATCCCTTCCCTACAACAGACCTGCCCATTGAAATGACAGTTCCCTGACCCAAAGAGATCAGAATCTAAAGAGAGACTTCAGCAACAACCCCTGTGAGGTATGCTGTGTGTGAATAAAGACAGTTGCTCTCCCCCTGCTAAAGATAAGAAAGCCAGCACTTTGGAAGAGATCCCCTTGTCTGTTAGCAGAGGTAACTAAAAAGTTGGCAGCCTAAACTCTACAGCAGCATTGTATGATGTAACTTTCCATACTGTTCTCAGACTTGCAGAAGACCTTGTACTGGCAGTTACTGTAACCAATAAAAGTTGTTTGTTAAAAGGATTCTGATAGGAATATCTACCAGACAGTTGCAGAGGCAGATCAAGTGTGAGTAGAAAATACACCGGAAAAGGAGTAATGGCTACATGGGGATGTTTCCTAAGAATTTTGATGCAACAATTAGTGTATTTAATTATTGCTTTACTCATAAACTTCCTTCAAGGATATCCCATTCCCAACTCAGTCTTTCTTGCAGAGTCTTCTCAAAGGCAATCTTCCACTGACTCCCCAGGTCTTTCGCATCACCCTTACCAACCTTTTTCCTTGCATGCGGTATAGCAGGATAGGGGTTCCCAATCATGGGTCCCTGCAGGCGGGATTGGACTACAACCCCTCATCCCTAGCCACAACCATTGTGGCTGGAGATGCTGGGAGTTTTAGTCCAACAATGCCTGGGGACTCAAGATTGGGAACCCCTGTATTAGAACATTTCTTATAGAAAGAGGAGATTCATCCATCCATCCATCCATTCATTCATTTAATTTAGCACACTTCTATACTGCCCCAAACTCATGTCTCTGGGCGGTTTACAACAAACAAACAAAAAGCTAAAATATTAGTTAAAATAAATAACCAAAAAAAAAAAAATTAAAACAGTAGTTAAAACAAAATAAATGACAGTAAAAGTTAAAACATTACAACAATTTAAATTTTAAAAACTTTTTAAAACAATGATAAAACTGTTAAAACAATATTTAATTAAAAGCCTGGGTGAATAGGTGCATCTTTAAAGACTTTGTAAAAGTTGTTAGAGATGGGGAGGCTCTTATGTCAGCAGGGAGCGCATCCCAAAGCTCTGGAGCAGCAGTGGAAAAGGCCTGTCTCCGAGTAGCCACCAAACGAACTGGTGGCAACTACAGATGGACCTCTCCTGATTATCTCAATGGGTGGTGGGGTTCATAACGAAGAAGACGTTCTCTTAAATACCCAGGGCCCAAGCTGTTTAGGGCTTTATAGGTTATAACCAGCACCTTGTATTTTGCCCAGAAACTTATTGGCAGCCAGTGTAGATCTTTCAATACGGGAGTAATATGGTCTCTCCGAGATGACCCAGAGACCAACCTGGCTGCCACATTCTGTACCAATTGTATTTTCCAAACTACAGACAAGGGCAGCCCCACATAGAGCGCATTACAGTAATCCAGTCTGGAGATTACCAGCATATGTATCACTGTTCTGAGATGGCTGCATGCCCAGAGCACTCAGGTGGGGCATGCTGGGAGTTCCAGGGGCTGGGAGGCCCCCATCCCTGCTGCCCCAACCAGCTCCATGACAGAGCCAGTAATCATGTGGGCAGCCGATCCAGCTGCCCAAGGCGAGCTGTGTGCTTGTGTGTGGGGAGAGCGGGTCAAGCTCACTCTCAAACCCCCTGCAGGCTCTCCACACTGTTTGTGTGATGGTCACCCATGATTTGTCCCCTTTGCATGCAAGGTCTGCCCTGGTTTGCATTTGAATGGGAGATATGTATGAGCACTGTAAGATATTCCCTTCAGGTAATGGGGCCATTTCTGCTTGCATGCAGAAGATTCCGAGTTCCCTCCCTGGAAGCATCTCTAAGATAGGGCTGAGAGAGACTCCTGCCTGCAACCTTGGAGAAGCTGCTTCCAGTCTGTGCAGACAATACTGAGCTAGATAGGCCAATGGTCTAAATTGGTATAAGGCAGTTTCCTGTGTTCCCAAGGTGGCTTCTAAGGGAAGTGTCAATGGCAGAGAATGCTCTTCCAGCAGACTTTACTCCCAAGCTTTGCTGGGATAAGGCCATAGCTCAGTGTCTGTATCGTATGCAGAAAGTCCTGGGCTCAATCCCTGTCATTCAATGATACAATCCCTGGCATTCAGGTATGTAATTGTGTTGCACTCCAATAGAGAACCTCCTTCACATGTTTTCCAACAAGTGTTACACCTGAACCAAATAATCCTCAGCAACTGCAGTACTTACACAGTAGTGTGGTGTTTGGTTTGGCACCATGCTGATACTCTGGAATTGGAGCAGTGAGTGCCCTGGCCTTTTTATATGAACATCTTTCTGGAGGCAGGATAGAATTCCTCTCTTGAAGGACAGGGAAATAGTTGAGGAAGAGGGAAATGCACCCTTAACTATCTGTAGCCAACCCATCTCTGTCTGCTATCCTGTTCTAAGCCAAGCTAGTTGAAGACTTGATTTTGGATGATGTCACAGAGAACTTGGCAGGTTAGCCAGGATCCAGAGTGTCTGGGGCAACAGGAACTCCATGAACTCTGCCACCCTGCCTGGGGCTGCTGGAATGTGTCCATGTTGCAATCGATCCATCCTCCTAACAGCTAAGTAAAATAAGCTTTCAGAAATGCCTGATTTGAACCTAATTTAAGTTGGCAGTTGTTCCCCTTCCCTCGTTGTCCGAGATGAGTCGGAAGTCAAACTGGAGGCAGAGCCAGCCAAGAAGAACGTTGTTGTCTGGGAGAAGTCTCAGCTTTCAAAGGAAGTGTGTATACTGCTTCCTGGTGAGGGGAGCCAATGGGCAGCCTTGGTAGGCGGAGTCACTCCAGGGGCGGGTACCCTTTATTACCTAGCCCCGGGGTTCTCAGCCTTGGGTTCCCAGATGTTGCTGGACTACAACTCCTATCAATGTTATTGTAATGTTATCATTACATATGTGTAATATTTTATATCCCATAGATGCATAGATTCAGTCAGCATTCCCCAGACATGCACTCTTTTTTTTCTGACACAGGGGGCTTGTATTTGTTTGTGCATATGGGAAACAAACTAACCACGGTTTTAGCAAAATATGCGTATCAGGGGTCATCTTCCAAGGCATCACTATTGCAGGGATAAACAGAATTTCCTGTATCGGACCTCCATATTCCTTTGCACAAGCAAGGAAACATGTTTGGGGCACAAAAGACATGAGGCAAATAACTGCAGCAATTAACTCGAGTGTCCTCGGCTCTGCTCACAAAAAGCAAGTGACCCTCTGGGTCTCAAGCAAAGAACTGAGACAGTTTCTTTCCTCAAATCACTGATGAGATAAGATGAGTTTGGATGAGATAAGCAGGAGGCTAGAGGACACAGGACAAAGAGGAGAGGGGATTGATGGCAACTACAAATAATAGCTGACTAGTAAGCTCAGCCAATATTTGTGGAGCACTGCAGCATGTATAAGATTAAGAACAGAAGAAGAGCCCTGTTGGATCAGGTCCAAGGCCCAAATGCCTCTTAGAAACCTACAGGCAAGACGTGAGGGTACACCCTTTCTCAGGTTGTTGCTCCTCTGCAACTGGTATTTAGAGGCATCTTCTCTCTTAGGAAGGGAAGGAAAATGTTAGGAAAATATAATCCCAGGTCAAAATATAACTCAACGTCTGCAGTTAGTGAAACTACAAGCTGCAACAGGTGATCAAGCACATGCATTTACAAACATGTACACATGTATGTGTGTATATGCATTTACAAACATGGAGCCAAAATGCATCCATCCACTTACTTAGAGATTTAATTTCGAAGACCCTGGGATGGAGAACTGAACCCTGAAGGATGATATCTACTGCAGGGCATGCTAACAGACAAAGGCAACAAGCCCATGTATTCCTAACTGCCCCAAGCCAGTGTGGTGTAGAGCACGTGTAGGGAACCTTGGCTCCCCAGATGTTGTTGAACTACAACTCCCATCATGCAACTTGCCACAATACGTTGTGATTGGGGTTGATGGGAAATGTATGCAGCTACAGCTGGGGAGCGAAACATTGCCTACCAGTTCAGTTTATTGCGATCTTTAATCAAATATACAGATTTCAACTCAGATAAAGATAATATTGGTACAGATATTTAGACACACACACACACACACACACACACACACACACACACACACACACACACACACACACACTTATATAGAAGTAGAATAAAATAAATGATGAAGCAAACTATAAAAATCCCTAAATTAACCATTTCTGACACACTGTGTACAGATCTTAATTGCAGCCTTACAGAATCTGGATACTTGATGCAAAACATCGGTGTAATTATCAGAGATAAGTTTATATAAAACTCAGCAGAATTATTTGGATATCTAAAAGCAAGAGGATTAAAATATCTCTCTCTCTCTCTCTCTCTCTCTCTCTCTCTCTCTCTCTATATATATATATATATATACACACACACACACACACACACACAGGTGAAACTCGGAAAATTAGAATATTGTGCAAAAGTCCATTAATTTCAGTAATGCAAATTACAAGGTGAAACTGATATATGAGACAGACGCATTGTCTTATTGGTTCCATGTAATATTCTAATTTTCTGAGATTGTGGATTTGGGGTTTTCATGAGCTGTACGCCATGATCATCACAATTATAACAAATTAAGGCTTGACTTCTCTCGCTTTGCATGTAATGCATCTGTCTCATATATCAGTTTCACCTTTTAATTTGCATTACTGAAATTAATGGACTTTTGCACGATATTCTAATTTTCTGAGTTTCACGTGTGTGTGTGTGTGTGTGTGTGTGTGTGTGTGTGTATGATCATTTTATTTATGTATTTTTCTTTGTGAACTTTGGTTTAAGAGCGGTATATAAATATTTGTAGTAGTAGTACTAAAACATAAGTCACAATAAAAAGAACAATACAAGAGCATATGGCTAACTAGCTCAACATCCTCAACCCCACAGGGGCACAGTTTCTCCAGATATGGGGAGACCTAGGTCCAAATCCCCACTCAGGCATGAAGCATACTGGGTGACCTTCGTCAGTCCAGTCACTCTGTCTCAGTCTAGCCTACCTCACAGAGGGGTTGTGAAGATAAGAGGACGAGGGAGAACCATGTGTGCTGCCCTGAACATATTGGAGGAGGAAGGGTGGGAAAGAAATGTCAAAACAAAAAGTAAATGTGAAAATAGGGACAGATAACATAATTGAAACTGCCCTTGGCAAACAGGGAGAACTGGAGGGTGTGGATCAAGCCCAGATCGTTGTATCCACAGGAGATGGGAAAACGGAGGCAGCCCAAGGAGGTATTGCAGTCTCTGAGACAAGGCACCAAATGCTGCCTTGTTCCATGCCTCTGGTGGGGGCCACCCCTTGCAAGCTTTGAAAGTGGTGGGGAGGAGGAGAGGTTGCCAGCAGCCTGTTCTTCTCTCCTTGTGTTTCTTGCAAGTTTTGCAAGGAGTGTGAAAGGCATTCTTTGCAAGGCCCAGGTTGTTCTCGTAGAGCGGCTCTGATGGCACAGGATCTATTGGTGCCCCAATAACCTGCTGCCTAAGGCGACTGCCTCACTTCGCCTTATGAAAGGGCCGCCCCTGTTTGCAATCCAGGAAGAAAGCTCAGGATGAGTATCAGCATAATAGATGCTGTGGATTGTTTCCTTCAGCTTTAGTCCCCTGCTAACTTTTTAAAGTGGCTCTTTATTTAGCAGCAGGAGAGCAATTGGCCCTATCCAACCTCGGCACAGCATTTTTCCAGTGCCTGTTGGTGGTGTCTATCTTATGTTTCTTTTTAGATTGTGAGCCCTTTGGGGACAGGGAGCCATTTTATTTATATCTATGGCCAATATAAATGTAAACCGCTTTGGGAACTTTTGTTGAAAAGCACTATATAAATATTCATCATCATCAGTCACAGAATTTTAAAAAAAACTAGTTATGCTGGTAATGGAGTCCTTTGGCAGGTTCACACTGGAGCATCAGTGCAGACAGGGGGTTGTGAATTACACCATTAGCTGAAGCATCACATGGATTGTTTAGTTAAAGCTTGAAACCCCAGTCATGCAACTGACCCTTTCATTATGCAAGCTTGCACACACAAAAAATAGGAGTGAATTCTTGACCCACTGAAATCAATGACAACTCCCATTGATTCAAACCGGGTCAGAATTCCACCCCGGTCATGAAAGTTGTTGAAATCTTTACAAGATAGATAAGCCTGGGACAAAGTAAACACCCATTACAAATGATTAGCCAGCTAGACCCCAGTTTTCAACTACAACAATGTCTTTTATTTGGATATCTTTCAAACAGCCCTGAAAATTCAAGTGTGTGACTGCAATTAACATTTATTGTAAGGCACTTTGATCTCTGCTGCTTTTTTGTTGATTTCTTTCAAGAAAAAAAAATACTGGTTATAAAATGTGGTGACTCATCAAGCTTTCTGAGTTGCGTTGCCAGTTGGCTGTACATTTTGACAAAACCAAAGGCAGAGATCCAGGGCTGGCTACAGGTTTGAAGGAGCCTTGATGAAGTATCCTTCTGCAGGCCACCCCATGCATGTGGGCCTGGTGGGCTTACTGGATGCTGGGATTGGCGGCGGATAGCAGCTGGGTCATTTTGTTCGGTGGTGGAACTGCTGGAGCCAATGTTTTGATTAGCCCCATCCAGCCCAGTACCCCTCCAGTGGCTGTTGTTGGTGTTTTACCTTGTGTTTCTTTTTAGATTGTGAGCCCTTAGGGGACAGAGAACCTTCTTATTTGTTGTTTGTTAGCCGCTGCTAACTGGACAAAGAGGCACCTTTTTAATGTGGTGATTCTCTTTATTTAGCAATTGGCCCTATCGACCCCCAGCACAGTACCGCCAGTGACTGTTGTGGACAGGGAGCCTTATTTCTCTCTCTCTCTCTCTCTCTCTCTCTCTCAACTGCTTTGGAAACTTCTGTTGAAAAGTGGTATATGAATATTAGTGGAAGCCACATAATGGCACAGCGGGGAAATGACTTGACTAGCAAGCCAGAGGTTGCCAGTTCGAATCCCCACTGGTATTTTTCCCAGGCTATGGGAAACTCCTATATCAGGCAGTAGAGATATAAGAAGATGCTGAAAGGCATCATCTCATACTGCATGGGAGGAGGCAATGGTAAACCCCTCCTGTATTCTACCAAAGACAACCACAGGGCTCTGCGGGCGCCAGGAGTCAAAACTGACTTGACGACATACTTTACCTTTCGTACTAAGTACCCCACATAAAGGCAGCCCTTTTAGGAGGTGAGTGAGGTGGTCATCTCAGGAGACAGATTATTGGGGCGCCAGCCGGGTGGCAAAATATCCTCGGCTGATGCCATCAGAGCAGCTCTTTGGGACTGTTCTGACTCTTGCAAGGAGAGCCTTTGCACGCACTCACTGCAAAACTTGCAAGAAGCATGAGGAGAAAAGAGGAAGCTGCTACCAAACTTCCTTCAGGCTTTCCTCCCACACCACTTTCCAAGCTTGCAAAGGTTGTTCTGGAAAGGAGGCTTGCAGCATTTGATGCCTTGCCTCAGGCACCCAAATACCTTGGGCCTCCCCTAACCTTGCAGTGCTGGCCTGAGGCAACTGCCTAACCTCACCTCATGAACGGGCTACCCTGTGTGGGGAATCAAAATGTTGGCTTCAGCTGTGCCGGCACTGAGGCAATTGACCCTGCTGCTGCCCGCTGCCACTCCCAGAATCCTGTAAGCCCACTAGGGCCCACATGCATGGGGGTGACCTGTGGAAGGGTATTCCTCCAAACCCACAGCCAGCTCTGGATAGGTGCCCTTGGTTCGTAACTATGGGCCTTCACATGGCAACACATCAAAAACGCTTGAAGAGTCACCACATTTTATAACTATTTTTTATTTTCTTGAAAGAAAGAGGGGGGAAGCCACAGAGATCAACGTTCCAAACTATCTATCTATCTATCTATTTATATTTTTACATTTATCTTCTACTCTTCATCCAAGGAACCCAGAGTGGTGTACTACGTACTTGAGTTTCTCCTCACAACAACCCTGTGAAGTAGGTTAGGCTGAGAGAGAAGTGACTGGCCCAGAGTCACCCAGCAAGTCTCATGGCTGAATGGGGATTTGAACTCGGGTCTCCCCGGTCCTAGTCCAGCACTCTAACCGCTACACCACGCTGGCGGATAGGAACATAACTGCCATATACTGAGTCAGAACATTAGTTCATTTAGCTCAGTATTCTCTACACTGACTGGCAGCAGCTCTCCAAGGTTTCAGGCCAGAGTCTCTCCCAGCCCTACCTGGAAATGCTGCCAAGGATTGAACCTGGGACTCTCTGCACGCAAAGCAGATCCTCTACCTCTCAGCACCATCCCATATGGCACCACCCCATATTGGGCATTTATTTTATCATCATCATCATCATCATCATTTAATGCACAAAATCCATTACTGACATTCCAAACTCCAGCAGAACCACCAAAACAAGAGCAGAGCAGAGCAGAAGAAATATGTTCCTCCCTAATGTCATTCCGGGGCGGAGGGCTAGTTTGCAAGCACCTGCAGTCCTGCACTCATCCTTTCAAATTCTTTGAGTCTTCAGTAAAGGCATCATTTTGATTTTTTAAATGCCAGGAAATGCTTTTGCAAAACTATCAGATTGCTGGAAGAGTAGCAGGCTTGGAGTTTGTTCAGTCCAGTGCTTGGCTTTCAGATGGACTTTGGTCCATGCTGTATTTGACATCTTGCAATTCCCTTCTAGATCAGTTCCCATACCTGCCAACATGTCCCAACATTTTCCCAACCTCAATGGGAAAATAGGGACTTCTTGACAAGTATGTGTTCCATGCCAGCACAAAAGGCTTCGTTTGGCTTGGCAAGTTGAAAAACACAACAACAACCGTTGCAAATGGTGAGGTTAGCTAGTATAACTTGCTTTAGTGTTCAACAGATCCGGGTTTTGCTGATCATTCCAAGAAGCGTAGGGCACAAGAGAGCATTTAACAAAAAGAACATTCCTTTGTTTAGAAGGGCTACACCAGCAAAAGTGGAGTTGGGATGTTTATGTATCAGTTTCCCCAAAAGATTTAGGATACTTTGGCAAATGAATGAGAAATGAAGAGATCATAGCCAGTGAGCTAAACAAAGCTTCCATTTAGAAAATCCCAGTGAGACAGGCAAAAGCTGCAGCTGCTGTTCAGAAGCAAGTAACGAAACAAGGAGCCAAGGAAATGCTGCAGATCTATAGATTTGCCACACAACAGTGGGACGAGATTTCTAGACTAGAATATGGCATCCATCTCAATGTTCACTTCTAAAAAAATGGCTGCCTTTGGAAGTAATGCAGAGCCACAGTCCAATGGACCATCAGTTCTGCCCACCCTCCCCCCACTCTGACATCCACGCTGACTGCAGGGAGGAGGGGGGAACTGGCTGTTGGGGCTTCCTTCTTTACTGAAGGACAACCCTTGCAGCCAATAGGAGTCAGAGTGAGGGAAGAGCTTTCTCCCTCAACTCCAGTTGCAGAGCAACCATGCTGTGGTGCCAGCATTCGGACATAACACTGGCACCACGGAACTGGAGGTCCAGGCGGCAGACCTCACTACAAACCAAAGGTACAAATCTTTTTCAGGGGAGAAAAAGTGGGGGGTCCATTTTTCTATGAAACTGTGGTTGCCCACATTCGGACATAACTTAAAATGAAACCAGAGGTCCCTTCACCTTCAGTTTTGTGTTACATGCGAATGTGGCCAATTATTTGCTACAAGTGGAACCTGACAAAGATGTCACATCTGAACTGGTTTTCCTTGCTCCCTCCTTCCCTCACCCCCATCTCCCAGTTCTTTCTCTCACCTGCCTCCCCCCAAACTTGCAATATTATTGGCTGTGCCCTGTTGATTGACAGGAGAAGAGCTGTCTTTCTGAACCGTCATTCAAGCATTATATGGCTATAAAGTCTATGTGTTTTCTGCTTTTTGCAGGGGTGGGAGCGAGTGTCTTTTGGTTCTGAGAGGAGGTCTGGGTTTCCCCTGCAATGCTTACACCTTTTTTGGCATGCCTTGTGGTTCCTCCTAAAACTCCAAATGCCGCCCATACCTAACCCTAACTCCAACCCTGCAAAGACTCTGTCCCTATCTGCACACTCTATTAGCAGTCAATAATAGTGCCTAAAGGACCTCTTCCCCTTTCCCCATATGAACCTGTCCACTCTTTGTTGTCATTTGAGGAGGCCCTCCTCCACTTTTTGCTTCTTGTGGTTGCCAAGCATGTGGAAGACAACAGCTTTATCGCAGGCACTGTTCAGGTGACAGAACTCCCTGCCACAGGACATCTGTCTTGTCCCTTTGTTCTGAGGTGGGATGTAACAACATCAAAAATTGTTTAGCTTGAAGAAATGGTGGTGCTTGTCACCTCATTGCTCCATGCCAAATTTCAGGCAAATTAGATGAATGATTTGCTTTTTATGACTGGTAACAATGTTTAGCGCTTATAATGATGGAATTTATCCAGGTTAGGAGCCTTACCTAAAGGGTACAGGCATTATTGTGTCTGTATAAATAATGAAAGCCTTTCTTTTGTTAGGGTATAAAAGGGAAGAAGTTCTGAAAGACAATTCTGAATTACTTTGGCTTGGTTCACACAATCATTCCAATGTGGGTTATCAACATTAGCTTGATTGTGTGAAGCCACGCCAAGGCAGGAATCTCTGATTTGTCTTGGGACATAAACCACCTTGGTGTGGGCTCACACATTCACACTAATGTTGGTAACCCACATTAAACCTAGATTCAAATGATTATGTTAACTAGGCCTTACTTATCTTTTGATTGTGGCCAGACTATGTATAGTTAGCGCACAGCACAGAAGTTCTTCCTGAGTCTGGAAGATGGGCATTGAGCAAGGAGTGAGAGACTGAGGAGGAGATGGGGTGGCTAGGGGACACCAATGGGAGGGGTGGTGGTTGCCTTCCTTTCCCCGCTTCTGGGCTTCCCAGATGCACCCTGTTGGCCACTGCATGAGGCAGGATGCTGGACGAGATGGGCCGTTGGCCTGATCCAGCAAGGCTTTTCTTACATTCTTATGAAAGCCCATCACCTCCCTTTACTGAGGTCTCAAGGGGAAGGACAGAGCTTCATAATATCAATTTTAAAAATCTTTAAAATAATAATGGAAGGCAAAGCAACAGGTTGCTTAATTTACCTCTGGTTTTGAGGTGGGGGGAACCAAATAGAATGGTCGAATAATACCCACTGACTGAAAGAGGACCTCAACAGCTTGACTTGAAACCCCACCCGGTTTTCATTTATTTGGGCCCTGTAAACAATAACACAAGCTCTTGTTTCCCAGGTTTCCTTTAATGCTTCTTTCCTTTCGCTTTTTCGGTAGTTGGTGGTCCCACTCTTTGGGAGGTAGTTCTGTAAACCTTTTTGTCTTGAAGCACTTTGGACTGAAAAGTGCAAACTGCTTATTTCCTCTGCATCTCCCCCAGGCCCTGTTTTTGGAACTGATGCACTGCGATTTACTCACTACTGTAGGCTGCCCATAGCTACAACAGTGATGAGTCAATCTAACCTCCCTGCTTTCCAATGTTGCCAGGATGTGCATCACCATATGGCTTCCAGATAACTTGGAGTGCTTTGCATGTTGTTCATTAGAGACACGTAGAGAAGGGCACCTGAAATAACAATTCAGAAACACCTTGCCTGAGAAAGGATCTTTGCAAGATTTAGCAGAAACGTTTATTTTTTAGTTATATGGTTGGAAAAGAAAAATCTCCCACAGATTTTAATCCGATCTAAATGACTTGCCGGAGAGGTGGACCTAATAATATTAGATATACATTTCAAAGTAAATCCCGGGGGCAGTGTCAGGATTCACTGGGACTTGAGGTGGAGAGTTTGCTTACTGTTGCCCCATGTGGTGATTTGTAGCACTGCAGCAGCTTTTGAATCTCTAAGTCATTGGCTGGCCCCACACTGTGAGGCCTGTCATTGGCTCTCCCTACATCAGGAAGCAAGTAAGAAGCCTTCTGTTTGGAGGAAGGCTTGCCTCAATTTCAAGGTCTCCATGGTCCTGGTTTAATTGTTTGGCTTCCTGACTCTTGGCTCTGTTTTTGAGTGCCTGCTTCAGAGGCGTATCTAGGGAAAATAGCGCCTAGGGCAAGCACTGAAATTGCGCCCCCTGTCCAAACATCTGACACCCATCTTTCAGATAACTTTACCATAATATCAGCTGAAAAATACAAGTCAAGCTCGTTAATTTTTTAATATTTCAAAAACTATTTAGTAGTGGATGTAGCCAGACCAAAATTTGGGGCTCATGAAATACCCAAATACTATGTGGAGGTGTACTTGGAAAACTAAACAGAAGTGCCTGTCTAATTCTCTACTATGCATTGTAGCATCACTATTACATAAGTTTTAAAAATAAATGGAGAATTTGACTTTTCCCAGATACTCTGAAAATCATTAAAGGATATGCAGAGTAAACTGTGTCACTGCTTGGAATATATTCTAGTCTTTCAGAAAGACAGTTAAAATGAGATAAAGAGAGCAAGAAACTCCCAGTGGAGCTTAATACTAAGGATTTCACATTGATTCAAAGACAAACTCATCATTAATAGCCATATTATTAAGACATCACATTTAACTCACTTATTACAAGAAGCAAAGTAAGAGCAAATGAATACAATCCTAGCTCATAAGCTTCAGCTCAGTATTCACAAGCCCTGATTCTCTGTACATATGTAATCTGAATATGTGTACAGTGACTTATTATTATTATCATTATTATTATTATTATTATTATTATTATTATTATTTAAAAAAATTACCTGTAGCACCTTTGGGGGGCTTCCTAAAGGCCATGAGGGGGTCTGCAAAGGTTTCCCCTCCCCCCACTGGCCTCTAGGGCCTCACAGGGACCATTTGAGCATGTGCAGCGGCAATTAAAAAAAAAAATTTTTTTAATGGCCGCTGAAAACAAAATGGCCATTGCACATGCTCAAATGGCCTCTGTGAGGCCTGGTATGTCCTAGGGCCTCACAGAGGCCATTTGAGCATGCATGGTGGCCATTTTGTTTTTGGTGGCATTTTTTTTAATTTTTAAAAATGGTGCCCCCTTCAAGTGGCGCCCGGGGCACATGCCCTGCTTGCCCTACCCTAGATACGCCCTTGTCCCTGCTTGACCCTTAGTTCTTGACCTGTCTGCAATTTGCTCCATTCCTGACCCCTGACTCATTGCATCTTCCTGGCCAGCCTACATGGTTCCCAGCTCCCCATGTGACTCTGTGTTTGCCTTATCCCCCAGTTCTTGGCTCTAACTCTTCTAGCCACAGGTTTGAAGCATGTACCACCTCAAAACTTCTGCCCATGGCTCAGCCTGACAGGTGGAGATGTGGCAATACCGGTGGAGATGTGGAAAGGTGGGTGAGGACTCAAAAATGGATAGGTAGGTTTTGAGCACCATTGAGCCTCAGGACGTCCCTGGGGAAACTGAGGACCAAATGGCATGTTGTATTGAATATTTAGGTTGACTTGCGTGCTTGTTTACTGCTTTTATTAAATATCACCTATGGGAGGGGTTGGAAGTGTGGTGGAGGGAAGGGGTTAAATCCTCTCTCCATCCCTGCTGTGGTTGGGCCCTCTGTAAGTGATTTGGATCTGGCCCTCTGTAGGAAATATTTAAGGAAAAGAAACCATGCATGTGTTCAACATACACCGCCTGGAGATTTCTATATTAGGCGGTATAGGAATTCAGTAAATAAATAAACATAGTGTGTAGCTTAGCCCTGAGGCAGGCACAGGTGGTGAGGTGTGAGCAGAAATATGGGTGGTCAAGCCCATGGTACTGATGCCTGGGCACCACTCAGCAGGTCTACTTGTCTGAGAGCAATTTGGCAGTGCTCAGGGCTCAGGAAATCAACTCGACTAGTCATCCTTGAGTGAAAAATTATACCTGATGAGTGGAAAAACTCATGATGCATCCCCTTAGCTAAGCAGGGTCCACCCTGGTTGCATATGAATGGGTGACTACATCTGTGAGCACTGTAAGATCTTCCCTTTATGGGATGGAGCCACTCTGGGAGGAGGATCTAGGTTCCAAGTTCCCTCCCTGGCAGCATCTCCAAGATAGGGCTGAGAGAGATTCCTGCTTGCAACCTTGGAGAAGCCACTGCCAGTCTGTGAAGACAATACTGAGCTAGATAGACCAGTGGTCTGACTCAGTATATGGCAGCTTCCTATGTTCCTATGTCTACGCCAGCCCAGTAACTTCTAGACAGGCTTTTTGTAAGGTAAAGTGAGGAGGTCACTTCAGGAGGCAGCTTCTTCGGGTGCCAGCAAATCCACAATATGCCCCTCACCATGGCCATCAGAGCAGCTCTTTGGGACCAATCTGACCCTTGCAAGCTTTACAAGGAGTGCCTCTCCACACTCTTTGCAAAACTGGCAAGAATCACAAGGTGAGAAGAAGATGCTGCTGGCAACCTTCCTTCCTCCCTGCACCATTGTCAGAGCTTGCAAGGGTTGGGCTTGAAGTGGGGCTAGACCTCAATAGGGTTGGGGGGCAAGGCAGCACTCTGTACTGGGCCAGATACTATACTGTACTGTACTGATACTAGATTCTGCCAGGCCTGTAACCAGCTGCAAAATTTGGGTGGGTGGGGATTGCAGAAGTCGGGGGAGGCAGGTTATAAAATGTTGAGTGAAAACTGTCAGTGAGGCTTACGGAGGAAGAGAATTTTTGGGTGTGGCACGTACACACCATGCCACCAGCTGGCTAAAGGCCTGGTTCCCTCCCAGTATTCCCAACCACAATAAACTGTAGCTGGGAATGCTGGGAGTTGTAGTTCAGCAACATCTGGAGGAACCCTGGCTGAGAATCACTGGTACATACCATGCGACCAGCTGGCTACGGGGCTGGATTCTGCCAAACCCCTGTCCAGTCATTATGCTGCACAATTATACAGATGTCTGTAGACCTGTACACATATTTGTGTGAATGACTGTAGCCTGATTCAGACATTATGTTGAATACCCGTACAGCAAGGGTACACAGGCACAGTCATTCATTACGCTGAAGTTGCAGGGGATTAACAGCAGGAAAGAGGGCATGCCCTCAACTCCTGCCTGTAGGCTTCCAGTGGCATCTGCTGGGCCACTGAGTGAAACAGGATGCAGGACTAGATGGGCCTTGGGCCTGATCCAGCAGGGCTGTTCTTATGAATGCAGGTACAGAAGTACACTTCCTGTCTGTACCATGCATTTGACAGGCCTGTATCCTGGTTCATCTTTAAAATGAACACAGGCAGAGTCATTCACACAAACATGTGTACGAGTGTACAGACATCTGTACACTCGTACAGCATAATGTCTGAATCAGGCTTGTAGCTGTGTTTTAAAAGTGAATCTGGGTACAGGCCCCTGAAATGCATAGAGCAGACAGGAAGTGTGCTGCTGTACCTGTGTTTAGCATAATGTATGAATGATTGTATCTGTGTACAGATTCGTACCTGTGTACACTGTGTGCAGTGGGGAAATGCTTGACTAACATGCAGAAGGTTGCTGGTTCGAATCACCGCTGTTATGTTCCCCAGACTATGGGAAGACACCTATATTGGGTAGCAGCAATATAGAAAGTTGCTGAAAGGCATCATCTCATACTATGCAGGAGAAGGCAATGGTAAACCCCTCCTGTATTCTACCAAAGAAAACCACAGGGCTCTGTGGGCCCCAGGAGTCAAAATCAACTTGACGGCACACTTTACACTTACCTTACACAGTATACCCATAGTACAGATGTTGAACTTGATGTCTAAATTGGGCTCTACTGATGATCTATCAGTTTCTGTTTGGAATCCACTCTGACTATCCTCCAATTCTTCCTGGCTTCTTTTCTGATCCACCAGAATCCTGGCGTTACCCCATCCCCCAGATTCCTTCAGGCCTTGCTCTTGGCCACAGCCCCATCCCTGTCCAAGGGACCAGTAATTTTTTTAAGTACAATGTTGTCAATTGTAGTCAGGAGAATGGAGCAAATGTCTGTCTCCGCCCTGTGCCAAAGACTGATTTTTTTCTTCCTTTGTTACAGAAACTCAATGAATACAGGCTAAGAGAATTTGATCCAAAAGAGTTTTACAAGGACAAAATGCAGGACTCTGTGCTAGAGTTTCCCAAAGCTCTTTTCAGATAATTCACCTGAAGCAATACAAAGGACCCTACAAAGATCACTCTGCATGTGACCGAGGTGGCCTTTCCGGTCAATTTTTGCTTCCTGAAATGAAATGTGGGCCTTGGAAGGTGAGCTTTCACCTCCCCACAGATCAGATTAAAAGCCAAAATAATGAGGGTGATCTCTCCCCCAATGCTGGATTTCACAGTTCACTAGTTCTTGTGTTCTAGTTTATTGATCCCCATTTCCTTATGCCTAATCATGAGTTTTGATTAATTAGCCAGTGAACATAGCCCAGAAAGCCATGAACTGCATCAGTCTGTTGCAGGGGCTTGAGGCACTATCATATACAGGTGAAACTCGGAAAATTAGAATATTGTGCAAAAGTCCATTAATTTCAGTAATGCAAATTAAAAGGTGAAACTGATATATGAGACAGACGCATTACATGCAAAGCGAGAGAAGTCAAGCCTTAATTTGTTATAATTGTGATGATCATGGTGTACAGCTCATGAAAACCCCAAATCCACAATCCCAGAAAATTAGAATATTACATGGAACCAAGAAGACAAGGATTGAAGAATAGAACAATATCGGACCTCTGAAAAGTATAAGCATGCATATGTATTCAGTACTTGGTTTGGGCCCCTTTTGCAGCAATTACTGCCTCAATGCGGCGTGGCATGGATGTTATCAGCCTGTGGCACTGCTGAGGTGTTATGGAAGACCAGGATGCTTCAATAGCGGCCTTCAGCAATTCTGCATTGTTTGGTCTCATGTCTCTCATCCTTCTCTTGGCAATGCCCCATAGATTCTCTATGGGGTTCAGGTCAGGCGGGTTTGCTGGCCAATCAAGCACAGTAATCCCATGGTCATTGAACCAGGTTTTGGTACTTTTGGCAGTGTGGGCAGGTGCCAAGTCCTGCTGGAAAATGAAGTCAGCATCCCCATACAGTTCGTCTGCGGAAGGAAGCATGAAGTGCTCCAAAATCTCCTGATAGACGGCTGCGTTGACCCTGGACTTAATGAAGCACAGTGGACCAACACCAGCAGATGACATGGCTCTCCAAATCAACACAGACTGTGGAAACTTCACACTGGACTTCAAGCATCTTGCATTGTGTGCCTCTCCATTCTTCCTCCTGACTCTGGGTCCTTGGTTTCCAAATGAGATGCAAAAGTTGCTCTCATCAGAAAAGAGGACTTTGGACCACTGAGCAACAGACCAGTTCTTTTTTTCTTGAGCCCAGGTAAGACGCTTCTGATGTTGTTTGTTGTTCAGGAGCGGCTTGACAAGAGGAATACGACATTTGAAGCCCATGTCCAGGATCCGTCTGTGTGTGGTGGCTCTTAATGCACTAACTCCAGCCTCAGTCCACTCCTTGTGAAAGTCCCCAACACTTTTGAATGGCCTTTTCCTGACAATCCTCTCCAGGCTGCGGTCATCCCTGCTGCTTGTGCACCTTTTTCTTCCACACTTTTCCCTTCCACATAACTTTCTATTAATGTGCTTTGATACAGCACTTTGGGAACATCCAACTTCTTTTGCAATTACCTTTTGAGGCTTTCCCTCCTTATGGAGGGTGTCAATGATGGTTTTCTGCACAACTGTCAAGTCAGCAGTCTTTCCCATGATTGTGATTCCTAATGAACCAGACTGAGAGACCATTGAAAGGCTCAGGAACCCTTTGCAGGTGTTATGGATTGATTAGCTGATTGGAGTGGGACACCTGGAGCCTAGACTGTTGAACCTTTTCACAATATTCTAATTTTCTGGGATTGTGGATTTGGGGTTCTCATGAGCTGTACGCCATGATCATCACAATTATAACGAATTAAGGCTTGACTTATCTCGCTTTGCATGTAATGCGTCTATCTCATATATCAGTTTCACCTTTTAATTTGCATTACTGAAATTAATGAACTTTTGCACGATATTCTAATTTTTTGTGTTTCACCTGTACAAGCTGTGCCTGTTTCATTCTTCAGCAATCTTAAGTTCTATGCATTGAACTTTTTCAGTGGGTTGTTATTACCAGGAAATTGTTGGATTATCAAGAGAGGTTTGCTGTGTGCTGCTGTTCTCATATATCCAGTTGTATTGCTTTATGATTTTTCTGAATGCACAAGGGCTCTAATGAAGCATCGACACTGCTTTGATTTAGGCAACTGGTCATAATGATTGGACAAACTTCCTCCTTTTACAAGGCAACATCTTGAAACAGCTGTGGAACCTAGGAAGCCTAGCCAACCATTGCCATATCTTAATTCTTGGCTTGGATTCTTGAGAAATAGCCAATTCTGCTTTTGATTTCCTCCTTAGCATAACATACTGACCACTGCTGAACCACAATTGCTTCTCTTGTTGACCATAAGTACTGGCAAATCAAGATCTGCTCCCTGTGTAAACTAATCAAAACTACATCCAGACACAGAGGGTTGTTTGTGAGTAAGGAAGTGGCACCATGATGATCTTTTGAAGGTGATTTTAAAAAAAGTTGACTACCACTGAACTAGTTAGCACAAGTTTTATATTTTTCACCAGCATTTAAAGTGTTCCTGAAGTTTTGTCTTGTACTCTGATCCAAAGCACACTTACTTTGAAACAAGTCTAATAGAGTTCAACGGGACTTACTCCCAACTAAGTGTGCACACTTCAGAAGCATAAGTCTGTATTACTCAGCTTCAAACTCTTATCCCTTGTTCTTCTCTAAGGGCAGGTTCTCTAGTGATCCCTGGTAAACTTTGAATCCCTGGTCGCTGAGCCTTGTGTGCTGTGCTTCCACAGAGTGTGCCACGTGGGAAGCAAAAAACCTCCCAATCCCAGGTTGGCGGTGCACCAACCAGACATTTAACTGAGATCAACCAGTTGAATTCCAATCTCAGATTACTGATCCTAGTTACACAACAGATTGTCACACTGCCAATGGGCAGGTCTTTTGCTTCCCAAATGATATGCTCCATGTCTCAGTGATCTGGGATTTAAGGTTTATCAGGCATCACTGAGATCATGAGAACCTGCCCTTTGAGATGTCTCAGAATTCAGGATAACAGAAGGCTCTTTCACACGTTACATTCTACATTTGCACCATAGGTGTACAATGTACACAGGTACAGATCTGCACACGGGTACAGGCATTCACATGTTATGCTGAATGCAGGTACAGAGATGCACTTCCTAGCTGTACTATGCATATGAAGGGCCTGTATCCAGGTCCACTTTTCAAATGAACCCAGGTACAGTCATTCACACAAACACATGAACGAGTGTATAAACATCTGTACACTTGTACAGCATAATATCTGAATCAGGCTAAAGATGCTACTTAATGCAAATGCAGGCCCCATGTGACTTGTTCCTCTCTTATAAATAGTAGGGATGTACACGAACCGGTTCGGTGTTCTATTCTTAGAACGCCGAACAGGTACGGAACCCCCGCATTTGAACTGGTTCGAACCTGGAGGCAGGGCAGATTTAGGGACAGGGGAGGGTGCACTTACACACCCCACCGCCACGCTTCCCCCTCCGGTGCTCTGTGTATAAATAGTTCAGTGGGGCAGCAGCATACCTCCTTGCCGCGCCATTGTTTTCCTTACCAGAAGTGACCGGAAGTGCTGCGCACACGTGGTCCCAATCCATGACCTCTATTTGCAGCTTCTATTTGCTCTTGAAGGGAATCCCCCATTGGCATCACTCCCAAAGCAAATAGCAGCTGCAAAGTTGGGTGATCTGCGTTGGGACCATGGAGGAGGGAAAGGGTTACACCCTCTTCTCCTCTTCACACCATGATCCTGATCTGGACCAGTGCCCCATATTTTTTAATAATAGCCATAGTTTTTATCAATTTCTTTGATTTAGGAAAATAGTACTAACCCTAATCCAGAATCAGGGAGAAAACAGCTGCCAAGCAGGGAGAAAGCAGCAGCTGCTTATACACAAGGAAAGAAAAGGAAAGGTGACTTGATGGTTTTGCTTACTGTTAAGAATGAATTTGAATAAACCCAGTTGTATGATCCAGTGGGAAAGAGTATTGCATTCTTCTCTCAGAAAAGATAAAAGGAAACACTAGGCTGGGCTTGGCAACAGGACGTGGGTCAGGCAAATGGCTGCAACAAGGAGGACTGCAATTCTGGGAAGTTAGGACTGCTGGGGATTGAATTCTCTACCATGGATTTGGTGTGTTCAGGAGGAAGCCAGGGCTTTGGCTTTGGAGAAAGCTTTGGCCTAGGGAACAGTTCATTAGTCAATTTGCATTAGATACTTATTTTCCTTTCATGTGCCTTGCATATCCTTGCAACTGTTCTATAGTGTTTATCTGTAATGCAAATAAGCTAAGGAACAAATAGTCTAAGCCCATCTATCCATCCAGGGCACTGCAAAAGTCTCTAAACTCTTAACGGTGCTTTTGGTGTTTTCTTACATCTATGTTCTTTGCAATTGGGTAAAGTGCGCCACCCCAATATCATCTAAGGGTGCTTTTTGAAGTAGTCTTGTGTCGGCTGAGTTTTCCTTTTGCTTGTAACTAAAAGCTGAGAAAGCCTCAGACAGAAGCTGGCTGCAGTATTTTGAATAAAGTTTTTTTCCCCCTTTTTGTTCTTTGCAATTTTAACCAGCCTCTTGAGTGGATTTTTAACTCAGAAAAGTGGGGCTGGAGTCAACACTGACTCGATGGCACAACTTTACCATTAAGGGTCATCCCATGAAACTGATTGCCAAGAAATTTAGGACTGACAAAAGGAAGTACTTTTTCACACAATGCATCATTAATCTATGGAATTCTCTGCCACAAGATGTGGTGACAGCCAACAGCCTGGATGGCTTTAAGAGGGGTTTAGATAAATTCATAGAGGACAGGTCTATCAATAGCTACTTGTCAGAGGGCTATAGGCAGTGTTCCCTCTAAGAAGGATTCCCAGATGTTTTTGACTACAGCTCCCAGAATCCCCAGCTGCAACAACCTTTGCTTTGGGATTATGGGAACTGTAGTCAACAACCTCTGGGAATCCCTCTTAGAGGGAATACTGGCTATGGCCACCTCCAGTCTCAGAGGCAGGATGCCTCTAAATACCAGTTGCAGGGGAGCAACAGCAGGAGAGAGGGCAGGCCCCCACCTCTTGTTTGTGGGCTTCCCAGAGACATCTGGTGGGTCACTGTGCAAACAGGATGATGGGCTAGATAGGCCTTGGGCCTGATCCAGCAGGACTGTTCTTATAGTCTTATGAAATGAAAGGGATCTGGGAAAATAATTTAAATTGAATCCTAAATGTCTAAGGAAATGTTTATACAAATTACAGTATAGCAGTATTTGACACTTTCCTGATTAAAACATATGTACATAATGGCAGCTGCTGGGTAGCTCAATGTAAACAGACAGATAATGCATATTTGGGGGTGGGGGGTTATCTCTTGATCACTCAGTACTGGAAAGTTCAGCCCTTTCTTGAAGAAATGACTGTACTGTATTACTTAAGATACAACCTTAGAGTCCTCCTTTTTGGATACGTAGGGGAGGAAATGTTGAAAGATGACTTGGAAATGATGACTTATCTGAACAGCAGCCAGGGAATGCATTGCTTTAGCATGGAAGAAAATTTCTTCTTCCAGATTAGACTGGTTATGTTATATCTGGAAAAACGTATTGATGGTCAATCAAGAATCATACAACCACAATCAGCACATGCATGCCAAAATGGATTTTATTTATTCAGAATGGAAATAATGCAGTGGTGTTATCTCATAAATTATTCTTAATGGAAAAAGATATGTGTGATATATTTAACAACTGGATAAAGGGAATTTTGGGAACTTATAATTAGATGTAATGTAATCAAACGACCAATCTGGAATAGGCGTGCAAGGAAGGCAGTGCTGCCCCCAGCCCCATGCCCGTGCCTGAGTCCATCACTGAGTCCATCACAGCACTGAGTCCATCACAGACCTCTCCTCCGCCCTTCCCCATCACCACAGGGACAGGTTTCAAACTTCAGGTTTGCAGCAAGACAAGAAAGGAGCTCCTTCCTGGCTGCCGGACCTGCAGTTGAAAGCCCTTGGTTATGGGGAAAGGTGGAGGGGGTGAGCGAGGGAGGGGGTGCTGGCCCTGCTCCCTGATGCTGTCGTCAGTGTCAGAGAGCATGGCCAACAGTATATGGGCCTTGCCGAGGGCAGCAGCAGTCTTTGAGCTGGAACTGCAGAGAGTTCTCGTTCCCTGCTGCTAATGCTTTGACAGCATGGGCTGAGAATACCTGAGCACCTGGGGCGAGAGTGGCGCTGGTGTTACGTTGGCCTTTGCCTCAGACAACAAAACGCCTTGAACCACCCTGTACGGTCCCCAGAGATCAAGTTGCATAGCTCCCGGGCTAAATCTAGCTAGCGATTATCAGAACTTCCCCAACTGGAAAACTGCCATTACCTTCACTACTGGTCTCAGGCTCCTCCCACCGCCTGTAGGTAGACTGGACATTCAAGAGAACATCTACAGCCACTGAAGGAATATAAAGGTGGTTTTGCCACATCCCTGAATCCCCGCCCCCCCAGGCTGTGCTTTCAGAGGTGTTCTTACCCCTGGACTTCGGGGCCGAAGTACAGGGCCTCCACAGCCCCCCCCCCCCCGCAAAAAAAAATCCTCTTTGGTCTGTCCCCGATGGTGTGGTCACCTGGCAGAGCATGAAGTTGCTTAATCTGCAGGGAATGGGGCCTCCAAAGGTCTAGGTCCAGGCTCCAGAATTACCTCTGTGCTTTAGGCAAAAGTGTAGTGAGGGAGAGACCCATTCACAGTCATCAGAAGGTCAAACTCATAATAATATTCACTGATTAGCCAGTGTGGTGTAGTGTTTAGAGTGTTGGACTAGTTGTGGAGGAGACCCAAGTTAACATCCCCGTTCAGCCATGAAACTTACTGGTTGACTCTGAGCCAGTAACGTAACGTCTCTCACCCTAACCTACTTTTCTCTCACCCTGCTCTACAGGGTTGTTGTGAGGATAAACATAGCTATGTACACTGCTCTGGGCTCCTTAGAGGAAGAGTGAGATATAAATGTAAATGAATTTTGGTTTTATTTTTCCCACACCAGCATACTTTTTCTTTGTCTGTTTAAATGCTGTGAGATTATGGGGTCCATGTGTGTTAAATGTGTCCTAGTAATGTGGCCGGTTTTCTTTGCCTTTTGAGTTTTATACTACACAAACAATTCCAAAGACAGCTCAAACCCCACAGTAGACTTTGCTAATTTCTGCAAATCTGTAAAAGTGCCTTTGACCAAAAGAAGGGAACTCCCTGCCTATTTATAGAGCAGCTTAAAAATGAAATACTTTCCATGAAGAAGAAGTTATTTTAAATTGAATTTTAAAAATGCTGCGTATCATTCCTTATCAGTTCTTTTCAAAGACATTTCCATAAATAAAAACACTCTGTGTGTTTCTGGCTGGAATACACATCCTCTGTGCTTTGTTTCAGCACTGTTTCTTCATGTCTCCAGCCAGTAATCTGGGTGAATCATTAGTGTCTACAAGTCTCAACTTTGGAGGCACTCCTTGGAAGCTGAGGCAATGCAATGCAAGGCCATTATAAAACCCTGCACAGTGTGATGATTCAAGGCCCCATGACCTGCTTTGGAATCATAACTGGTGTGAACTGGAAATTGCTGTTCAAAAAAGAACCTCCACATGTTCTATAGCCCACACTGTCCTCAGAATATGGAGGATGAAATATGTGACCTAGGGTTGTATGAAAACTTCAGGATTGGTCTGCAGTCTCCAGAAACTGACAACAGTCTCCAGACTGAAAGAAAGCCATGGAGATTTAAATGCCTTGACATTGGCTGCAAACGCACATAATGCAAAACCATAGTTACATGGGACAGAGGTTGGAAATTGTGTATGTCCCAATGCGTGCAACTGTGTTTTTGCAGCAAAATCAGTCTGCTGTCTCCCTCACCAAACTCCAGTTTGAACCTTCAGTTTGTAGTGAGCTTCACCACCCCAACCTGAGTTTTTGGGGTGGCAGTTTTATGTCCAAATGTGGACAGCACCATAATCACAGTTTTATGCTGTTTATGGAACCACAATCATAGACAGGGCAGCCCAGGTCCACCCAGGACCATGCCTGGTCCATGCCTGTGGTGCTTCTCTTTCACTGTCTCTCCGAGCACTTGACCTGCCCCCCTGTCTCCAATCTAATCAAGTGGTTGCCCAGCAACGGGGATGCTGGTACGTCCCATCTCAAGCTTGTAATCCTGTCACATGAGGGCATGCCCTCTTCCCACTCTGTCCCTTGCTCCTCCCTCCTGGCAATCAGGAGAGAAAGTGGACAGGATGGCAAGATGGGCTTTGCTCCCTGAGAATGAAGCAAGACAGAAGTATGTTCACAAGCACATGCAATTGTGGTGGCAACATAAGCAGGGTAACCCCATTAGATCACTGGGAAGGCAACATATGGCAGGGTTGAGTTTAAAAGGCAGCCCCACACAGGAGTTATTGAATGTCCCAGGTCAATTTTTGTTTTACAGTGATGTTGAGGAAGGGAGCCACAGCCCCTTTCCCTTGGGTTTACGCATGTGGCCCGTAGGCTTACCCATGAGAAGAACTGTCCAGCAGGAGCAGCACTGACTCCATTGAAAGGCGTGATTCTGCATGTGCAATGAAGACGGATGCTGCTCCGGAACGGACTGTGCTCTCATGAGAGTGGAAGGCCATGGGGATCCCCATTCACAACTCATGAGAAGAACCATCTGGGGGCAGAGGGGAAATGGGATGAATGTGTGACACAAGCCCTCCTCCCCTGGATTGCTCTCTCATGAGAGTGTTAGAACGTGGAGACATGCATGTGGGCTGGATGGCAGATGCCATCCAGCCTTGTTGCTGCACACAAGGAATCTGTGGGGTCTGGTACCCTAGCTACACATCTCCCAGTCTTGGCAACTGCTGCAAGGAGGCAGTCCAAGCAGGTCCTTTGCCAGTCCAGTTACCCACCAGAACATATCCATCTTTATTTTTTCCTGGCTCAGCAACCCCACTCTCCTGGGGTCACTGGAAACCAGGGCTCACCTCTCCCACGATTCCCTGTGGTGGGCTATCTGCATATGCCATAATGCTGGTCTGAATCCAGAAAAACTGAATGAAAGTAATGATCAGTTCATGGTCTTGGTGTTTCTCCAGTCTGCCCAACCAGCGACACCCGGACACGTGGAGCGTCCTGTGGGTGCGTGCATCAAAGGTTTCCCTAGAAAGGAGGGAGTTGCTTTGCAATAATTCTATTATTAACCAGAGAGAACAGGGGCCCCACCTGAGAGTGCAGTCCAATGGAAGACTAAAGTTTGGCAAGCCTAAGGTCCTCTCCAGTGGACTGGCTTTCTCATGAGAGGGCTAATCCCCAGCCGGCAAGCCGACATGGGGACATGAGTGTTGTTTGCTCTCCATGGACTACTTTGCTGGGGTGATCCATTACAAGAACATCCTTGGTCACAGCAGGCCAGCCCATAGGATCCTTTGCCCTCCCTCATATGCATATCCCTTCTTAGGAAGTCATCATGTTCCCTTACCAGAGTAACAGAAAAATAGTGCCCTCACCATCCCCCCACCACCAGGAACTGTGCTTGTGAGAGACTGATTTGGTGCAGGGCTTCTTACGAGGGCAGCAGTACAATCATTGTCAGATGAAGGGCTTGCATGGCATTTAAAGGGATTTAAATGCCCTGTCCCTGCCAAGGGCGGGCAGACCTTTCCAAAAAGGCACGATTATACTTGGCAACCCACTGCCCTTGCAGATTGTGGACAATGGCTGCCGCCCTCCTGACGTTCTGATGCCTTGTCCACAGTCTGGCAACACGAGCGCTACAGAGCTTGCTGGGATGCAGCCTCAGCGGACCAGGAAGAAGGAGATGCTCCCCCAACATGCAAATGGAGGTTGCTGGCTGTGGTTGGATGAACATCTGAGATGCGATTCACGGTTAGAAAAATTAACCGCGGGTTCAGCAACCTCCAGTTTCATGTTATGTGTGAAAGTGGCCATTTAAATTTTTTGGCGGGGAAATAGGAATACCTTCACTCAGAGCTAGCAACCCTACTATGACCTGGCATGCCCCTGGACACATCCAGAATGTCCCACTCTTAAGTGATTCCAAGCAGGGCTCTGCAGGGCTCTGGCCCTGCAGCTGTTGTTGGACTGCAGCTCCCCAGCATCCCTGACTATTGACTGCTGTGGATGGAGATGATAGGAGTTGTAGTCCAACAAATTGTAGTCCAACAAATTGTTTATATTGTTTTGGGATACTTTAATTGGTTTTGAATGGTTTTTATATTGTTTTAAGTAGTGTCTTTTAGGTGGTGTTAATTTTATGTCTTTTTAAATTTGTTGTGCATCACCCAGAGCCTTTGGATGGGCAGTCTATGAATGTAAGAAACAAACAAACAAAAGCTGGTGGGTCAAAGTTGTGCAGCCCTGCTTCAGAGCCACAATGTTTCTTCAAACTGCTTTCCTTGTGGGAATCGCCACTGAGAAAGTTGCAACCATAGCCCTGTTCTTTCCATGTGCAATCTATGTATTGCGTGCACACAGATCTTTATGCATGTACAGTTAGTCACACATTGTGTTCAGTACACATATAGCAGTACACCCATTATCTGTACCTGTATTTGAGGAGGCCTGTACTCAGGTTTACATTTAAGGTCGTTCATGCAAACACATGTAAAGATATGGGCATGTGCTTACAATATAATGTCTGAATATGGCTTGTATTGAGGAGTGCTCCAGCTCACACATCCCATGCCCTGTATGGTTGCATTCTTGGGGACATGTGGCATAGAGGAACTCTGGACTGTGTGAGCTGGCCACTAGCCAAATGGGCAACTACTATATTTCCTTCTGACTCCCATTGGTCTTGTGGTATTGAAAGTATGCAGGACAGAGTTAACTGACTTCAGTTGTGGGTAGTCTGTTAGAGTCCCCAGTGGTCCACCAATGGGCTGACTTGAGCAATATACCCAAACCAGCCTCATTCACATACAATACGGAGTGTGTGTGTGTGTGTGTGTGTGCGCGCGTGCGCATTAAAGTCATTTTTAATTGCATGTGAGTGGCGGTTCAAATGAACAACTCCCCACATATTATTTATTTATTTACATTTATATCCCACTCTTCCTCCAAGGAGCCCAGAGCGGTGTACTACATACTTAAGTTTCTCCTTACAACAACCCTGTGAAGTAGTTTATGCTGAGAGATAAGTGACTGGTCCAGGGTCACCCAGCAACTATCATGGCTGAATGGGGATTTGAACTCGGATCTCCCCGGTCCTAGTCCGGTACTCTAACCACTACACCATGCTGTTCTGAAAAGTGGAACAGTGCACCAGGAGAGGGAGCAGGACATCCATGCTCATGCCCCTAATCAGGTCCGAACTGGCCCTGCCTACACTCATTGCCCAAACTGACTCACTGTGTCTTAAATTTACAAAGCAAAATCCATATATTTGGAATCGTTTCATACATATGGCATAAGCAATCTACTGGTATGTTAAGTCATCCTGTATATTCACACTTGCATGTGAATATTAGCTTGTGAGATCACACAAGTAGCTTGTGTGATCACAAAGCCAAAGCATTTTACTGCTGAACAGTAAAGTAGCTTGTGTGATCACAGCAAAGTCCATCTGAGATCACACAAGTAGCTTGTGTGATCACAGCAAAGTCCATCTAAGCTGAACATTCTTGGCAAGACACGTAGCAACCAGAGGCACTAGTGGGGGATTGGCCAGTGGTTTCCTTTCTGCCTTCCTCTGAGAGCCCAGAGATGAATATTATTGACATTTCGACTGGTTCTCTGGGAGCTGCCTTCTTATTTATTTATTTTAAAAATTAACATATTTATATACTGCCCAAAACACAAGTCTCTGGGCGGTTTACAACAATACAATAAAAACAACAAATAAAAAGGTTAAACATTACAACACTTTAAAATTTAAAATGACATTAAAACTATTAAAAACCATCAAACTATTAAAACAGTTGGCCTGATTTTCCACCCATTGTGATTTATTTGTTATCCTCAATAGAAAACATACATGGTGCCATGGTTGTCTGAGGCCTTCAGGCTCCCATTTGAAGTTCTTTTATGATTCTGAATGCCAATGTTTAAAGATGTTAAGTGACAGAGCAGCAGCCATTTGAGTCTCCTATTGAAAAGGTTATAAAAATTCTATGGTACCTTAAAGATTAAACAAAAGTTCATACCTCAGTATATTTCCAAGTTTTTAAGATGTTCCAGAACTTTATGAGTATTTTTTCTCCACGCCCGCAAGAAAATATATAGTGTGCAAAGGTGTTTTACATTTGGTCCAGACTGAAGTTTCAGGCAGTTCCAAGGGCATCGGAATCAGGCTAAGGGAGAGGGGGTTCAGCTGAGCCTGAGCACCAAGCCAGCCAGTCACAAGAAAAGGAAGCGGGAGGGATGCTGCCTGACACTCTTCCCCCTCCCCTCCTGGGCGCTTTCCTGATCACATGCTGTTGTTCAGCAGTAAAATGCTTTGGCTTGGCAGGATCGTTTTGAAAACATAAATAGCTTGCGCAACCCTCCTAAAATGGGGAAATACAGCTATTTTTCTGCAACGGACTTGCAACGTTGTAGGACTAAAATGCAAGGATAAAATCCGAAAGAAGGCATTGAAAATGTGAACGGCACCTTGCTAACAGGACTGCGATGTTGAGACACAGACAGTACGGAAGCACACTTAGTGGACAGTAGTGACACCGTTGTAGCGTGCAACCTGGAAGGCGCCCTGTAGAGGGAGCCAACAATGTAGGATGTAAGTGAACCAGGAAGATGGGAGGGTTTTGTGTACCCCCATGAGGCTTCAAATTACCCCCAGAGGTTCAAGTACCCCTGATTGAAAATCCCTGAAGAAAAACATGTTGTATTTCTTGTTTATTGGAAACAAAGGCATGTGATTGCATCCCTTAGGAAAATTCTGGGGGTGGGATGGGAGAGAACACAACAACTTGTTCCATGTTTCCATATGTGACCACTGGAATTGTGTACTCTGCATTTATAAGCTGCAACCTGTCATCAAACAGTCTAGAAGGTTTCCCAAGTTATCTGTTATCTAAGGCACAGGTGCCTGATCCATGCACACCTAGACCCCCATCTGAATCCCACAGAGGTGGAATTAGTAGATCTGAGGAGACATTTCATTTCATTTTTCCTCCCTTACATAAGAAAAGAACAGCCCTGCTGGATCAGGCCCAAGGCCCATCTAGTCCAGCATCCCGTTTCGCACAGTGGCCCACCAGATGCTGCTGGAAGCTACAGGCAGGAGTTGAGGGCATGCCCTCTCTCCTGCTGTTACTCCCCTGCAACTGGTACTCAGAGGCACCCTGCCCCCAAGGCTGGAGGCGGCCTAGAGCCCTCCGACTAGTAGCCGTCAATAGACCTCTCCATGAAATTATCCAAACCCCTCTTAAAGCCATCCGGGTTGTTGGCTGTTACCACATTTCGTCCCTTCTCTGCTTTGCATCACCTTGCATCACCTTAGCATAAAAAAAAAATGAAGCCAATGACTATAAATGCTTTCTTAAACTCTCCAAAAGGCCACATGTGAAGAATCTGCCCAGAGTGGTTTGCTTTCTAAACTTTAGGTGTGGCCCTCTGCAGAGACGTGCGCAAACTCAGGTAAGCTTCTGTCTGACTCAAGAGCAAAACAAGGTCTCTGAATGCAGCAACAGCCAGTAGGAGCGTTTGGCTAGGCAGTTTTTTTTTTTTTAAATAATGAAATGACTTCGATTCTAGCAATTAAGGTCAGCATCCTCGATGCAAATAGGCAATGGATGATTGCTAGAAGGACAATTGATCCAGAAAGTACATGTCAGTTTCCCCAAGGGGGGAAATGGCCTGATGGTATGGAGAACAAGGGCTAAATGAGATGTGACATATGGGGGATCTGGGAATAGAATCTCTTGCTTAAAAAAATAAATCATTTATTTTTCTGAAACAGATATAAAATTAAAACACACACAAAAAGAAAAGAGCCATTATAAATAAGTTCATAAATAATGATCAAATTTACACGTGGTACAAAAATAAGATAATTCATGTGTGTGCCGATGTGCACAGAGGTGGCAGGGAACAATACCCCAGCCCTGCTTGGTCTTTTGGAGAGCGGCAGGGTGGGAATGAGCAGGTAAGGAGCTGCTTACCTGCTTTTTAAGGGAGCAGCTCCCTGCCCTGCCGCCGGCCACCTTGAGCCATTGGTGCACATCCCTTTTATATACAGATACAAAATCCCCTTCTATCTGAGCAACGAGGCACCTTTTAAAGTGGCGATTCTCTTATATTTAGCAGGGGGAGTGCCATTATCCCTGTTCAGATGCAGCATAGCATCCCTCCTGCAGCTGTGGCTGATTGTCCCTTTTTTAGATCCCTGTCCCAAGAGGGCTGCCTAAACGAGCTCTCTTGGGGTAGGGAAACAATGGCATGGAGATATTTATTTATTTTTCTATGTAAACCACTTTGAGAACTTTTGCTGGAAAAGTGTGTGTGTGTGTGCACACCCCCCCACCCCTTTATGTAATTTTTCTTTATCCCATTTGATCAAGAACCCATTTGATCCACAGACAAAACCAGATTTATCCAATTCATTATCCCATGTATTACCAAAAAAAAAAAAAAAAGTGGCAGAAGGTAATTGATAAATTCATAGGAGGAAGTAAAATAAATAGATTGGCTGTGAGAACAATTAGGAGTCTCCGGACTAATGGTGGTTTAGGCTCACCCGACTTAGAGTTATACTACAATGCATGCCAATTAAAGCAAATAGTCAGATAGATTAATGGAGATAGAAATAGCTAATGGTTAAATAGAGAGTCACAGCCCTTGAATAATTACATTCCGTAAGATATAATATGGCAGTATAGGAACATGAGGCCTTCTGTTCCCAATTGTCAACAACAGTGTATATTTGGGATAAATGGAGAAAGTATTTGGCACCAGAGATTTCACCAGCTAGTGCCTTTCTAGGACAGCCATTTTTCATTCCTTGGCTGGACACAAAACACTTTTTATAGAATGGAAAACATCGATTTCATAACATATTAATACATGGAAATATGGTAACCAAAGATAAAATTAGATTTTAAAAATTGATGGAAGGAAAAATACCTTGGTTTGAATATTTTCATATTAGGAACGTAATACTAGATTTGAAAACATCTGTGGAGTTGGATAGAAAATAAATGGATTTTGAAAGTTATCAAAAATAATATTTTCTATCCAAAAGGCACAATATCTACAGTATTCTTTACAAAATATTAAATGCATGTAGATGGAACAAAAAAGCCATAATTATATGGAAAAGTGGGAGTTAGATTTAGATACAGTTTGGGGATCTGATTGTTAAAGGAAAATATGGGTTCAACTGTTTAGAATCACAATCTTTGGATATTAGGGAATGAAAGTGAAGGTGATTAGTAGATGGTATAGAACACCATTTCAATTGTTGCATTTGTTTAATAATTATTCCTCTTCATGTTGGAGAAAATTCTGTCAAATTGGGTCTTATACTTGTAAGTGGTATAGTTGTTGAAGAACAAAAATATTTTGGTTCTGAGTTTTGCAATGTATAAGATCAATAACCAATATTCATTTACAACTAGATTTAAAGGTAATTTTATTGCATTAGCTAGATGATTTGAGATGGGTTGGTAGCATAAAATGCTTGATTATATAACTAGTAACAGCAGCAAAATTTGTTATAGCAAAGTGCTGGAAGAAGAAAAAGCCTCCTATTAGAACTTGGTTTGAAAAGATATATGGGATCTTTTAGTCCAGTAAAAATTGTCAGAACATTATCAAAGTAAGCTTAAATCTGAGTCATGTTAATATTTTTTTAGAAACATGGTTATCATTTTTAAATTTTATTGACAGAAGTAAGATTAACTATAAGTGTCCTGAAAGACTGTTTATATACTATAATGCAATTTAAAACTTGTGTTTTAAAAACTTAATAGCAGCTAAATTCAGATCAGGAAAATGGAACTGGAAGAGGGGGTTATTGGATATGTGAGTATAATATTTATTGTTTGCAACTTGTTGGAAAAGCTCAGGGAGCAAAAAACTTACCTGAGGATTTAGATTTATAAAATTATGCATGGTGTGGAGAGAGTGGATAGGGAGACGTTCTTCTCCCCCACTCACAGCACTAGAACCAGGAATCATCCCATGAAACTGATTGCCAGGAAATTAGGACCAACAATAGGAAGTACTTCTTCACACAACGCATAATCAACTTGTGGAATTATCTACCATGAGACAGTGTTAGGGCCACCAGCATGGATGGCTTTAAGCAGGGCTTAGGCAAATTCATGGAGGACAGGTCTATTAGTGGCTACTAGCCTTGATAGCTATAGGCTACCTCCAGATTCAGAGGCGGGATTCCTCTGAATACAAGTTGCAAGGGAGCAATGGCAGGAGAAGGGGGCATGTCTTCATCTCCTGCTTGTGGGCTTCCCAGAGGCATCTGGTGGGTCACAGTGGAATATGAATATAAATATAAATATAAATAAATACAATAAACAGGATGCTGGACTAAATAGACCTTACACCTAATCCAGCAAGGCTCATATTTTCATGTGGTTTCTGGTCCATCTGGTCCTGGGACTGTTCAGGACTTGAGGACCATAGTATAGGCCCAACTCTCTTTTCAGGTTTCTGCTTCAACATGGAAAACTTTTTCCAGTTCTCCCTCATGGCATTCTTATCCCGAGGCCAGAGGTGCACCTAGGTAATTTTGGAGGCTGGACCTAAAGGATTTTGGAGCCCCCCACACCACTGCAAGCATCATTTTTTAACATGTAGGTTCTTGAGGGCACAAACCACACCACTCAGGACAGACTAAAGAGGATTTGGGGGCCCCCAGGGGGTGTGGAGGCCCAGGGGTAAGAGCGCCTCCTTAAAGAGGCAGTAAATAACAAAGATAATATGCAAGTACCCATATGGCATGAGTATGGCTATATGGTTAAAAATCTTACTGTAGCCTGGAATCCAAACTGGATTTCAAATTAGAAAACATTCTGAAGGAGGTGTCTATCAATGCTAAATTATTAATTTGTTTGCTTGTCTTTAAATTTGCAGACTGCTCTCAGAGCAGTACATGGCACCTAAAAACGATAAAGAAACGTGGAAACAAACTCTGCATTCTGCTCTGTAACTGGAGTGGGTATCTTCTTTAGTATCAAGAATAAAATATTTTAAGGACAAATAATGCACTTTAAAAGTAAAACCTAACATGAGATGCACAGATAACAAATTTGAACATGTGCCTTCATAAAATATCTGGCTGTGGGCACACTAACCTGTCAAAGAATTTTTATTTTATTTTATTTTATTTACATTTTATATCCCGCTCTTCCTCCAATGAGCCCAGAGCGGTGTACTACAAACTTAAGTTTCTCCTCACAACAACCCTGTGAAGTAGGTTAGGAATGACAGTACTAGCAACTCACACTAACAAAATGTTTGAATGGTACCCCCCAAATACATCAATAGGGACAGTGATGCATCAGGGGCAGGAATGGGCAAACAGGACCTTTCCCTGATCAGTTAGGTCAGGGTTATCAACCTTGAGTCACCAGATGTTGTAGGACTACAGCTCCCATCATCCCCAACAGCAATGGCTTCTAGAGCATCTGTGGTCTTAGCAAGCACAGTGATGTGTTCTGTAAACAGTGGGCTGCCCACCCCACAAAAGGCTTGTTTCACTCTGACATGGCTGAGCAAACATTTCATTCAGATTTTAACATGCTATGTCTGTAGTATAACCACTTCCAGCATCCCGGCAATAGCAGCATTGTGATGGTGAATAAACAAATGGAAAGCCCCAGAGCTACTCGTGCAGAGGCTAATCACATTACTGGTGTTCGGATGTAAACAGTGTTTCATAGATAGCTTAAAAAAAATATCTCCACATTGTACCTGGGAAAAGGCATGCTGTTCTTTTGTGTTCATTGAATTCTTTGAAGCTCATATCAGCAGAATATTTACATCCAAGTTCCATCTGTTTTCACTTAGATTGGTGAGGGCCCTTCTAGTTTATTGCATTTTCCATCCCAAAATGTTAGAGATGCCAAGTGCTGAAGTAAAACTTGTTGGAGGTAGAGCCTCTCTGGATCAGAAGAGGAGCAGTGGGTCCAGGGGTAGAATTTTGGAATGGAATCCAGTGGTTTTTGGTGGGTCAGGGGTATGGCCCAGAGGATTTTGCCTGGTTTGATGGCAGAGCCTGGGGAAAAAAACTATCTATCTAAGGTAGAGGTTCTCAACCTTTGTCCCTAGATGCTGCAACTTCCATCATACTCAGGGTTACAACTTCCATCAATGGCATTTGGCCATTGTGGTTAGGAATAATGGTTGTAGACCAGCAGTGTCTGGGGAGCCAAGGCTGAGATCCCTGACCTAAGGCTGAGGATAACAATGCCCTTGTTCCTTCTTGTTCTGGAAATTGACTCTAAACAACTCAGCCAGGCCACAGTGTGTGTGTGTGTGTGTGTGTGTGTGTGTGTGTGTGTTCTGGTTCGTTTGCAACCCTAATAAATGTGCTGCAGTTACTCACTTGTGCAGGATGCAAGTGGCTTCCTTGGGTTGACGAAGTTGTGGGTTTTTTTTACACACATCCCTTCTGTCCCTGTGGCTACAGCAGTAATTTGGTCTGCAGACACCAAAATGTTTCCCTGCTAACTTCTGCAGATCAAGTTGCACAGCAGCTTGACCTGCAGCCAGGCTTTCTTCTGGTCAGTTGGCAACTGTTTTTTCTTCTTTCCAAGGACCACTACTGTTGCAGAGAGATACCACATTTTTCTAGCAATATTTAGCCGCAAAGAAAATGCGGCTCTTTGAGATTTGCCTCCTTTTTTAAATGAGCAGTCTCTCTGCTTCCTCTGGTAAGTGAATTTCAGAAAACCTCTTCCTAAGGCCCTGGGGCACATTTGACCCTGAGCCAAAGGAGACAATACTCTTCTCAACAGACAATAGTCTAAGATGCTTGCTTGTTATTTCTCTGCAGACAAAGCATAGGCAAAGTGGGGCAGGCGACCTTCCTGACAAGTAGCTCATTCTCTGCCCCTCTGCTGCCCCATTGCTGAACCCATTCCAGAATGATACCGTGTAATTTAAAATAAGGCTGCAATCCTAAACAGGCTTATTTGAAAAGTAACTCCATCGAAACTGACAGGACGTAGATGTCAGAGATTGTGAGGCTGGTATCCCAAGCAGCCAAGACTGGACTAGGGCAGCTAAGCCTGGGCTTGGCTGTTCGTGGGAACCGCTCGGTGGTGCCTCAGTGGCAAACCCGGCTAAGAAGCCGTGCTCTTAAACGAGGTGAAGGGAGTGGGCGCTCCTTTAACCCCATTTAATCAATTGAGTGTCACCGCTGGCTGCTTTTGACACTGACAGGCACCCGCCCATTGCTGGGGAGATCCCCACAATGCACTGCCCATTTGAGTCCTGGCCTCAGAGCGATCCGTGTGATGTGGGAGCATGGAGCACGCTCTGACCAGGAGAACAATGATCATCTAGCCCAGGGGTTCTCAACCAGGGTTCCTCCTGATGCTGCTGAACTACAACTCCCATCACCCCCAGCTCCAATAAATTGTAGCTGGGAATGATGGGAGTTGTAGTTCAGCAGCACCTGGAGGAACCCTGGTTGGGACCACTAGGGTCTAGGGCAGGGTTTCTTAACCTTGGGCCCCCAGATGTTGTTGGACTACAACTCCCATCATCCTCAGCCACAAAGGCCATGTCTGGGGATGATGGGAGTTGTAGTACAACAACATCTGGGGGCCCAAGGTTAAGAAACTCTGGTCTGGGGGGGATACAAGGCTTGGGACGCCTTCCCCCTGCCTGCCTGTAGGTCACATGAATGGCCCCTGTATGTTTCAAATGAGAGCAGTCATGCGCCAGCCATGTAGCATTATTTCTCTTTCCGAAATCTACTGTGCGCCTTGCCTTTCCCCAGAAATGCCCTTTGCTCCTTCTGTACCTTATCCCATTATTTTTGTCTGATGCCACTACTCTAATCAAGCTTCCAGTAAAAGCCCAGGCAGGATTTTTCTCTCTCTCCTGGAGATCTGGCAGTCCTAATCAGGAGGCCGCGGTCCTTCTGTTCTCCCGCCACATCTACGTCCAAGTTTACTCAAGAGAAGGTGAAGCTTTACCAGCAGCTCTCAGAATAACAAACCTCAACAAGGCCACGTTCTTTCCGGTCTAACTCAAGGAGAACTCTCAATGACCCTGACTAGTAACAATGTCCAAAACCAAGGGAGTTTCTTTTGTTTTCATTGCAAAATTTTGATTCCAGCTGTGGGTGACCAAACAGCCAATCTTTCCCACCAGAGCTCCTGCCGCCGCCTCTCAGGGAAGACAAACGACGATACCAAGTCCAAAGCTGGAGAATGTCCGAACTCTTCTTAATTCTCATGGGTTTCCAGACAATCAGGTTTTTGGACAACGATCACCCACAGTGTTGCTGTTACTAGAGAGTCATTGTACCGGCGGTGAGGGACGAGAATGCATGAAATTGCAAGCGTGTGGAACTTGTTTTTCCCCCCTGCTATTGATCATTTGGCTAAGCTGACAAGCAAGTTTAAACAGAAAAACAACTTGCTTGTTCGATCAAGTGACTGTCTGGACACCTTCAGTTGTGCTCATAGTTCTTCCCTGCCCAGCCCACACCATGGCTGTCTAGGATTGCGGCCTATCTTTGGAGTTGTAAGGGCTACAAACCAACTTTTAACAAAAAGACGGAAGGAGAGATTCTCAGGGGATTCTTCTTAATAGCTGAAGAAAATTAGTTCATGTCCCTGAGTGAACTGGGGGAAGCCATGAAGGGTCTTAAGAAATAGGTAGAATCCACCCAGAGGTGCTCCACACCCCTGGACCCCCTCCCAAATCCTCTTTAGTCTACCCCGGGTGGTGTGGTCTCACCATGTTACCAGCCCACACTGCATCGTGCAGCAGTGACTGTGACCTGTGCTAGACAGAGTGGGGAGTGGGGAAAGAAATGGGATGGGAATATGTTGAGTTGCATGTTGAAACATTTCTGCTAATGCATATTTGCATAAATATACCTGTTTTATATTCTTACGTTTTTATGAGTTCAGTTGCTGTTTGTGCCCTCAAGAATCCATGTGTTAAAAATACTGTGTGTGTCACTGTGTGTGTGTGTTTAGAGGGAAGATGCTTAACTTGCAGAGTGTGGCGGGGCTCTAAAAGTCTTTAGGTCCAGGCTCCAAAATTACCTAGGTGCACTTCTGAATCCACCTGATGGATTCAGCACTGCTGGTGAGGATGGAAGGTAATTCCTCTCCACCGAGAAAGAAAGTGGGGGGATAGAATGGGGTGAGAATGATGCAGCACTAAAAAGGTCTGAAGGAAAAAAGGGGGGGAGATCTCAAAGTTGCTGGATAGACTAATGAATGGTTTATTCAGTATTGCCTGACACATTTCAATTTGAGCTATGCTCTTCTTCAGAGGCAAATGTATTTCTAATACAGTCATCCTTTGCCTATCACAGTTTTCCCATTTGTGGATCTGAGTATCCGTGACTGGGAAATTGTGACCACCCTCACCAACCGTGACCTTAGTATCTGCGGTTTGGCAATTTTTTTCCAGTGTTGGGGTTTGGGGGTAATTTTGGGGTTTAGGGGGTCATTTCGAGGGTCAGAGGGCCATTTCTGGGGTCAGGGGTGATTTGGGGGGGTTGGGGGTGATTTTCATGGTTCTGGGGTGATTTTGGGGGGTTCGGGGGCTATTTCTGGGAGTCAGGGGCCATTTCCGGAGGTCAGGGGCCATTTCTGGGGATCAGGGGGACATTTCCAGGGGTCAGAGGGACATTTCCGGGGGTTGGGGAGATTCTTCCAATTTTGCACCTTTTTTCATGACTGCGATTCCCCTAAACCCATTTGCTGTTGAAACCAATGGATCTCCAGCCGCAAATTCGCCAACCACAAGTGTTTCCAGGAACCCTCTCGGTTGGTGCAGGATGACTGTAGTAAGATCTTTCTGGGGTTTGTATCCCACACAAAGAGGAATATCACAGATCCCCCACTTCCTTCAAGGGGTGTCTGTGAAAAGAACAGGTTGCAGCAGGGGCAGCAGGGGGTGTGTGGCTACTACCACTGCTACTACAGGTGAAACTCGGAAAATTAGAATATCGTGCAAAAGTCCATTAATTTCAGTAATGCAAATTAAAAGGTGAAACTGATATATGAGACAGACGCATTACATGCAAAGCGAGATAAGTCAAGCCTTAATTTGTTATAATTGTGATGATCATGGCGTACAGCTCATGAAAACCCCAAATCCACAATCCCAGAAAATTAGAATATTACATGGAACCAAGAAGACAAGGATTGTAGAATAGAACAATATCAGACCTCCGAAAAGTATACAGTGTACTGTGCTTGATTGGCCAGCAAACTCACCTGACCTGACCCCATAGAGAATCTATGGGGCATTGCCAAGAGAAGGATGAGAGACATGAGACCAAACAATGCAGAAGAGCTGAAGGCCGCTAATGAAGCATCCTGGTCTTCCATAATACCTCATCAGTGCCACAGGCTGATAGCATCCATGCCACGCCGCATTGAGGCAGTAATTGCTGCAAAAGGGGCCCAAACCAAGTACTGAATACATATGCATGCTTATACTTTTCAGAGGTCCGATATTGTTCTATTCTTCAATCCTTGTCTTCTTGGTTCCATGTAATATTCTAATTTTCTGAGATTGTGGATTTGGGGTTTTCATGAGCTGTACGCCATGATCATCACAATTATAACAAATTAAGGCTTGACTTATCTCGCTTTGCATGTAATGCGTCTGTCTCATATATCAGTTTCACCTTTTAATTTGCATTACTGAAATTAATGAACTTTTGCACGATATTCTAATTTTCTGAGTTTCACCTGTATATATTGAAGAATGTGTTGGTTGGTTTGTGCAAAATACATTCATGCTTCCCGATGACCTACAGATACCAAGTTTTGCATATGTAATCCTGCCAGTGAAATTAACTGAATGTACTACTTTTTACTGGGGAAAATATGCTGGGGGAAAGGATAAACTAAGTTGTTGGGTGTTTTGTTGTTGTTGTTGTTGTTGTTGTTGTTGTTGGGGTGTGTGTGTGTGTGTGTTTAAAATAAATTCTGGATATAATCAGCAGATTTTAACTGTTAGTGTTCTCAACAGATTTTAACACTCAGTAATCAGATCAGTAATTCAAAAACAACACCATGCTGAAGAGAATTGGAAGATTTTTCTCAGATTCAAACTGACTATGATTCAAATTTATCATATATTATTATTATTATTTTATTAATAATAATTTGATTTCTATACCGCCCTTCCAAAAATGGCTCAGGGTGGTCTACACAGAGAAATAAACAAATAAGATAGATCCCTGTCCCCAAAGGGCTCACAATCTTAAAAAAAAAAAAATAAGGCAGACACCAGCAACAGTCATTGGAGGTCCTGTGCTGGGGGTGGATAGCGGCAGTTACTCCCCCCCTGCTAAATAAACAGAATCACCATGTTAAAAGGAGCCTCTTTGTCCAGTTAGCAGGGGTTAGGGTAATTATTCAATTAAATGAATAATGTTTGAAGTTGAAATCCTACAAATGTCAAACTGCTCTTTTGCAAGCCCATTAATAAAAAATTCTGTGTAATTTATTGAGCTTTGCTTCAAGAAATTCCAGTGTCTATGCAAAATGACTTTGCCTGGTCAACAATGGGCCTCACCTATTTGTGGTCTATTAGATTATAGTATGATTGTACTAGCTATATAGTACAATCATACTATAGAAAGTGAGAGACTGTGGGAGTGAATGCCATGGGCACTTTGGGGCCACCAGCCACCTCCCATCTACACTAGGTGCTCAGCCCCAACTCATACCAGCTGCTCTCCCAAACCACACTGGCTCCATGAGGGAAAGCTGCCCCCTTTAAGGCAGGCCTGTTTTCGCTGAACATCTGGGCAGCTCTGCCAACTTCATCAGGCTGCGTCAGCTCAGCTAGAGAGCGGCCAGTGCAGAGAGGGGGACAAGGCAGGAACTGGTGAGGGAGCGGGGACAGGCAGGGGGCTGTGGCAGTGAAAGTGGCATGGAACTGTGGCTGAAGTAGGAACCGGCAAAGATGGTGGGGTGGGGGTGGGCTTCTTCAAATCTTGCTCCAGTTCTGAAGGTGGAGGGCTCGCCTGGCTGGGGGCCTCCCTCCCGATGGGCCTACTCAGGAGGTGGGGGACGCCAGTTTGGATACCTCCCCTGGTCTGGAGTCAGGATCCAGGAAAGGGTGGGGCTCATACTCCCTACATAAGCCCTCCATCGGTATCAGACTCCTGTAGGTTCAGCAGCTCCCTTTGGGAACTTGCTTTGCTTATCCCGGAGGCTTTTCAGGCAGCAGGCTTTACCACGAGGCACCAGCCCTCCCAAAGTAATGTCGCAGCAGTCACACTTTGAAAAAGCTCCTAGGTTTGGACACTTCTTTTACTCTTTTGCTCACTAGCGAATGGTATATACCATGGCAGACCTGCCTCTGAATAGGGAGGTTTCCTTTGGCCATCCTGGCCAATAGCCATTAATAGACCTATCCCATGACACCCAGCTGGCTAATTATGTGCCATATACTTGCATACAACCATAACAGTTATCACGCATACCAAAGTGGAATGTCAAAAGTCTGTTTTGCTTCAGTACTCCCGAGAGCTTTTAAGCTGAAAGTTTGTATTCACCATATAGCTCCCACATGAAGCTGCTGAGCATGTCAATGCATTCTTAGGTAAGCTTGGCAGTTTCAAAGTTGTAATTCATGCTTATCAGGTGATTTTCCACAGGAAATATGTCAGAGAGTGCGCATATGTTTTATTGTTTAGTAAATAGGAGAATAATATGGTGTGTGGATTTAATTAAATACATAGAGCAAAGAATATGTCAGATTAGATCACAATCTATTTAGGGTACTGGGAAAACTTGCACTGTAAAAAATGTCTGAGAAAAATTCAATTCAAAATAGAAGAAATTGCAAGGGAAATTCTTCCGGGGGGGGGGGGGGGGAATGGGAAGTCTGGAAAAAAAAAAAAAACCCATAATTTTCCAGTTTGGAATGTTCTGGAAAACCTGCATCTCTGTGGATCTCCCTCTGCTGCAAGAGCAACCTCTTGTAAAGGTGCTTCTTGACACAGTTAGCTGGGTTATATTTAATACACACAGCTATATTGCGAAACTAATGCATACAGTCTTGAATGTTGTTAAATGGATGGAGGTTAACCACAACGGTGCAATGTTGAATGTTGTTAAATGGACAGTGGCTAACCACTAACGTGCAGCCCACTTGCACAATTTCTCTCTTTTATACTTTTGTCATGTGTAGGTGGTATCTTTGAATTGCACTGAATAGGCCAGCCCCTCCCCAGCCATTTGACCCTTAGAAAAGATAGCTAAAGGGAACCTCTGTATTCAGCAGCAACATAATGAGGTCATTCACACAATCGAAAACTGTGTTCTACCCAGGTTTGGGAACTGTGTGTACTCCCAATTTTTGATTGTGTGGAAGCAAGGTTCGAGGAAAATCTGGGTAGCTTTTTCTCCTACCTTGCTTCCACACAATCACTTCTACCCAGGTTTTCCTCTAACTTTGCCTCCACACAATAAAAAATTGGGAGTACACACACCCAAACCTGGGTAGAACACAGTTTTCGATTGTGTGAACGACCTCATTATGGGCTAGGGAGTCTGATCCAGCAAGGTACTTCTTACAATCACTTCCTTCCCAGGCAGCCAATTGGGTCCAATGTTGCCTCACCCTGAACATGTAACAGGCCCTGAGAGGTATAGATAATTTATTTATGTATTTATACAAATTTATTGACCACCTGGCTTCCATAGACATGAGGCGGTATACATAAATTAAAACAATGGAAACAAGGGGGGGGGGAAGGGAAAGACAGACAGACACACACACATTAAGAACTAAAAGCCAGGCAAAATAAATAAGTTTTCAAAAGCTTCTTAAAGGACAGAAGGGAGGTGGTGTTATGAATCTCAGGAGACCAGGTGTTTCCATAAGGAGGGGGCTGCAACGGAGACAGCCCTTCCACAAGCCACGTATCTCCCCTGGGCCTGGAACTCTGCGGAGGTCCACCTGAGACAACCTCACAGGGCATGATGATATAATTGTTTTGCTATTGCAAATAAATATGTTAAAGACTTACATTAATTGATTAGATCAAGCAACACTTTCCTGCTCTCACTGCCTAGTCTTCCCATGACTACAGTTGATAAAGCTGCACTACTACTTATTAGATTTCTGCCCAACCCTGTCCTGTTAAAAGCACAGGAGCCCTGCCCCAAAAAGGAAGGTGGCAATCATACTTTGGAATTGTAGAAAAAGAGCAAGGATTTCAAGAAGAAGTAGCTCGTGTCCATGCAAATCTGAAGCATAGGAGGCTTGACCCGTCTCCTTTCCTTCTCTCTGTGACAAGAAAACCCCTCCTTGCCTTCCACCCTCTTCCTTCTCCGGCTGCAGAGAAGCAAGCTCTCTTTCCCCCAGCCTGATCCGTGTGCGTGTTTACTGAAAACGAAACCCCACTTGCGCGTAAGGAGGCGAACTCCCTCGGACATCGAAATGTCTAGGAAAACATCCCCGATCCTTTGCATGTTTTACTCGAAAGCTACGCCCCGCTGGGCCCCCAAGATCAGCGTGGTCTGCTGCTGACTTCCGAGCAGACGCATGCACACATGGTAGCCTCCGAGTCCTCTGCAAGCTGACTCGGGAACCCTGAGCAACACCGTCGGGCTCAGCTTATTTATGAGAAAAGCACGCCGCAACCATCACGCGGCCGTCAGCAACGCAAGGTTTGTGCGCGTCAACTAACAGCAGCAGTCAGCGATGCCGGTCCCAGCCCCTCTTCTCCTTCCTTATATACGCGCGTGTGCGCTGGGGTTGGCGGGAAAAGAGCTAGCGAGGGTCCCCCGTAAACCTACACCCCACAAAAGCTCTGCGCGCAACAGATGGTTTCCTCCAGAAGGACAGAGACCCGGCGGGGTGAAGAGAGGGGCAGAGCTAGGGCGCGGGAAAGGGGCGGCGCCAGAGCCGGTGGAGATCGCCACAAGCAGCCGCCTGAGCCGGGGGGGGGGGTGTAGAAGGGGGCGTGGCCGAAGAGAGCCTATAAAATCTCTTCCTGCCCCGGCGCGCGCTCAGACATCAACAAAGCTTTGGGGGCCGCGTGTTGGGTGGGTTGCCTGGGCGCGCGGCTCTCTTGCTGCGGGGTGACTGTTGGGAGGAAGCGGTCAGAGGCGCTCCTTAAGGAGCGGGGCGTCTCTTTCTGGAGGGGTGAAGACCTGTCAGCTTCATCCGTCTCCATTTTGGTGTCTGCCTGTTGTTGCTGCTGCTGCTAACGTTTGGAGGGCTCCTTCTCGCCCAGGTAAGAGGCTTGACTCTTCTCCTTTCCTTCTCTGTGGCAAGAAGAAAAACAACCCCTTTTTTCCGCCGCCCAGATCTGCTACAGTCTCCTTCAAGGTGTCTTGTGTGTGGAAGGGATCCTTTCCCAAGGGTTCTCAAACTTGGGTCCCCCGATTATGTTGGACTACAACTCCCATCATCCACAGCCTTTAGCCAGTGTGGCTGAGGATGATGGGAGTTGTAGTTCGACAACATCTGGAGACCCAAGTTTGAGAACCTTACCCCAAACCTGCCATCATGCTCTCCTCCTCCAAAGTCCGTATGGTAGGGGAGTCTTTCCATCATGGGGAAGAGGAGGACTTTAAAGTATATTCTTGTTCTGTGCGCCCACCCTCCGATCTCTCTCCCTTCCGCAAGGCTTCGTGTCTTTTTGTTCTACCTCTTTGTAGCACGCCCACTACCCTCCATGCCTCCAGTATTGAGTACTCAGAGGTATGCCCCACCGATCGGGGAGGTTCAAGTTGGTCTCGCAGCAAATAGCTAGGAATATTGTCTTTTAGATCTGACCGTCTGATGTGTGTTTGAAGGTGCGAGGAAGCAATTCAGCCATCGTTTGCGTGATTGAAGTGTTCTTAGGAGGAAGAGTAGCTCTTAAAGTGAATGGGATGCACATCTCCTTTCCCCCCTGAAGGATTTTGTGAGCTTCGCAGGGGCATTGGGCTGATGAATTCTGGTCCCGAGGAGAGGCGGCATGGTGGTGCACGAGAGCGATGGGGATCTTTGGGTTAATTCAGCACAACAGCTTCTGTTACTCTGTTACTCTGTTAACTGAGTTAACTTACATCTAGCTCAGTTCAAAATTAGTTTATCCAGTGAAAAGTTTGGAGGGAGATGGAAGTTGGATTTGGGGGCGGGGGGGGGAGGTTGAGCTGAACTTTAGCTAAATTCTTAAAATGGGAGGGTGGACATAATCCTTACAGTTTCTGGCACTGGGTAAGATTCTTCTTAAGTGTGTGTGTGTATTGTTTGCACTGTGCATTCCCTGCAGTAAATGGCAGTTGTTCATAGCATCACTATTGCATTGCAAAATGTAGACTGAGGAGGGGTGGAAGCCCCTTCAATTGCATGCCTTTCTAAAGCTCTGTAGAGGAGGTGGCATCTTCATGGATCTGACCCATCCTGAAATGGGGAGGTGGTGGGCAGGACTGATGGAACAATTTCTCCATTAATGGTTACCTTTCCAGCTGTGTTGGGGTCGGGGTCTGAAATGTCGGGCTTGTGTTTGTTTTTTGAGCCGATGATAGAATTGCACATGTCAGGTGTTGAATTCCATAGGATAGCTGCATCAGTTGGTTATAGCAAAAACACAAAAGACCTGGGATACCCCTAGAGTAACACAAGGCTGTCCTTTGGGCAGGAAAAGCAGGATGACATCCTGGGCCCCCACTTTTGTTGCTGCCACTTAAATTAACTGGAAGGGGCCCTGGCATTGACTGGTAATTATGGAGGTGTGCATTCTTGTGGGCTAAGCCCCTTGCCTTAGATAAAGTGGACTCTAGTCCACAAACAGTACACCATGGTAATCATTAGTCTTTAAGGTGTCCGAAGACACTTTTAAGGTTATAAACAACTCAAGCCCTGTTATAAATGGCCCCTTTGCTCGCTCTCTGTTGCTTTCTTAATCCTTTTATTAGTGGGCGTAGTTTGACTTAATTGTGGTAATAAGTGGAGAGCCTGCGGTAGAGCAGCAGAGCTGCTGGCAAAAATAAATATACATGCTAGCAAGAAACAGTGGCTTGTTTAAAGAGAAGCTCCGTGCTTTCAGAATGGCATGACATGGAGTGTCTGGGTCCCTGGGGCTGTGATTGTAAGTGCACTAATTTCCTGGGTCCGATAGGGTTGTACTCAACAGGGCATTTCAAGTGCACATGTGGACTGTTCCAGGAATGGATGCAGTGGCAGGGTGAACAAAGAACCACCCATGATTAGGAAAAGGTGGTCTGCCTTTGTTCCTGGCACTGACATGGTTAGTTGCAAACAGGAATGTGCTCTTGGGATTGGGGAGAGTGGAATAACGGAGAGTGGGAAGCTAGGAAGGGGAAGTGTATGCCTCCAGTGAATAGTGAAAGTTCACCCTAAAGGAAACCGCTCGCATCCTGAAGCCCACCTGCCCAGGGCACACTTGATTTATAAGGAGATTGGTGCTTGACTTGTCTCTTACATGTGAAATAGAGAGGGCAAAAATCAGCTGGGGTTCTGCTTCTTGGAAGATGGAAAGAAATTCTTAGCAGATCCTATTTGGAGAGTAAATAACTCTAGATCTCTCCCCGCCCCCTTCACTCCTTTTGAACAACAATAGAAATGACTGGTCTGGAACATTATAGAAGTTAGGGCTGGGTTTGGAACAAGGAAGTGGTTGCCTCTCTGCAGGGAGGTGGCGGCAGACACTGAAATTACTGCTGGCAAGTTGAACACTTCCAAGCAGAACTGCTTCCTGTGATTGCAACAGATTGCAGCAGGCAGTTGCTTTTTAGTTATGGGGGGCTCTTCTGCTGCCGTTTAAGAAGTTCAGCTGTTTAGCCACAAGAGATCAACGGAGCCTTCAGGTAGAAGCAGTATATCTGTGCCTGATGCTGGGAACCAGATGATGGAAGTATTCACTTTCAAGTTTTGCTTGTCAACTTGCAGAGTCAACTGGTTGGCCATTATTGGAAACCGTGCCAGGCTAAATGGGCCTCTGTCTAATCCAGCAGGGCAGTTCTTGTGTTGAGTGCACCCAGAACAAGCAGATACCAAGCTGAGAGAGGCATCCATGTTGGGATGAGCATTCTGCATAAATGGAGCACTGGCAAATATGTCTTGGCAAAATAGCAAACTTAATAGCATGAGAACACAAGGGAATCTACAGTATAAGTGCACCTTGGTGTGGCACACACTGTTGATAGATATACCTGGAGTGTCAATTTTAAGACTTGACTGGGAGTCAGATCATATCTTAAAATTGACATCCCATGTATTTCTATAAACAATGTGCCACTTCAAGGTGCAGGTATCATTTGTCATCTGTTTCTTTGTTTTGTGTTTGTGTTGGAATGTGGGGAGCAATTGGGAAAGGTCACAGGAGAAGATTATAAGTGAAGAATTGCTCTCATGTGTGTTTCTCTTTTTTTGGCTATTGTTGTAGGGTAAACATCCAATAGACTATTTTAAAAAGATTTAAAGTTCAGAAGCTGGTAAATAAGACAGAATTCCAGGGAAGCGTGCATGCTTTGTGAGCCTGAAGCCAGGGTCTTGTCATTAACTAAGTAACATCCTGCCTAGTTCTGCTTGTGGAAAGCGGGTGGGAAGGGTGGCTTTTCCGAGTCTCTGCCCTGGCCCGGTGCCCTGCTGTAAATATGCTTCTGACATTTGGGGAATCCTCAGGAGCAGACTTCCATGGGTGTGCCTGAGATAGCAGGAGGAAGGGGGGATAGCCAAAAAGTGCTTTTCCTCCTTGGCAAGAGCAGAGTTAAACTCATGAAAGTAATGGTCACGATGTTGCCCATTCTCTGTACAGTGCATTAAGAATGTATCGGTAACTGTAATATTTTCCACCTTTTATCAGGCTACTGAGGTTAACTGCGCTGTTGTCTTTGATCAGTCTACAAAACTCTCAAACTTGTAAATGCTGCTTCTGGTTTTTGAGTTTGATTCTGGTACCCAGTAATTTGGTGGAACAGATGCAGTGCATCCTAGGAAGGAGAGACTGTATTTGAACACAGGGCTCAACAATGAGCACAAGTGGAAATGAAATGAGCTGCCATGTGGCAAAGTAGTAAACAGCCAGGGCAATCGTGGGCCTCTACCAAGCTTGTAGTGCTGGTGGCTATTCCTAAGCAGCAACCCCTGCTTTCTGCCGCAAGTAGTCATGGAAATTGTTGACTTTGGCCCTTTGAGTAAGTAATGGGCAGTTGTAGTGCAAAGAGCAAGTAAATATTAAAGTGAGGTATTAGAGTAGTTCACCTCTGTAGAGTTTTCTTCAATGAATCTGTAGTTCAGCTAAAAAAAACACCCTTCTTTAATTACCCCCCCCATATCTTGAAGTAGCAGAGCTTAGCTGTACAAATTGTTCCTGCTTAAAATTGCACAGTAATAATGGAGTAATCTCGCATATCTCTATGCTTTGTCAAGTAGACCAGAGAATAGTAGCAGGAAGCACAGCTATAAATTGGGAAGTCTCAGACTGCAATCTCCAATGATCCACAAATGAGAGACCACATTTGGATGGTCTTGGGCAAGTCTCTGTCTCTCAGCCATGCCTCACTATATGTAAAATGGGCACGAGTGTATTTCCTGTTTTACTTGTATTGGGAGACTTCAGCTGCTGTAGATGTGTTAAAGCACTGTTGTGCAGAAGGATAACAAGGAAAAGGGGCATTTTAGGGCCATTGTTGGAAAATTATGATAACATCCATGGCTATCCCAGTAGCAGGAAGAAATGAGTGTTTAAATGTTAATATATTATTTTAATTGGCACAGGAGATGGGGAAACACTGCTCTTTCTGTTTTGCTCCATTTGTGGGGAAGGTAAAGTAGTGTTGGTTTCTGTCTTCTTGGCTTCTAGTGGTTAGACCAATGTGGCAGATTCCTTTATGGCTTAGGACCAAATTATGCAGGACTGCTTTTCCTCACTTGGATCTACTTGCCTTATGAGAGCTTTCAAAGAGGCTCCCTTGTGTGTCCTGCCACCCTCTGAAGTTCAACTTTTTGCAGTCTCACCTTTGCCAACTGTATTAATTTCCCCAACTGCCAAATTCTTCACTTGTATAAAAGCATGCAAAAGTATATGGAGGATATTAGTCCATTATTAATCAGAGCTTGCAACAAATGCTTCGTGTGGCTTCTAATAGTACAGTGCAAGGGTGCATTAGTGCAATGAGAGAGTAGCCCAACAGCTCCCCAACTAACTGCATCCATGCAGTGGAGAAGCGGCAGTGTTTGATGTCCTCCCCTTCCTTAGGAAGCCTTCTGTGCCATCTGAAAATATGTCCTCAAGGGTTGTGCAACCCTCAGGGACATTGAGAAAGCTGGGCAAGTGCTCAGTCAGGTTCTCAAAGGCTTGGCAGATCCCCATTTACTCTGCAAAGGGGATAAAGAGAAGCCCATTTACCTTCCCCTCCACAATGTCTTTCACTAAATCAAGTAATTTTGTCAAGTGTCCATTGTCTGGCTTCCAAATATTTGGGCTGACTCCTAGATCCAAGGAAAATCTATCAAGGCCTGCTTAAATTAAAAAAAAGGGGCTTGGAAAAGCCAATTTGAAACACAAGAAGTTGAACTTTGGCTTTTCTTCAGAGACTTTGGTGCATGAGACTGTTGTGTCCTAATTTTTTCCATTACTGCATAGTCATATTAATTGTCAGGATCGTTTTGCAGCCTTACAGGGTAGGAACCTAGTTTAAAGCCTGAAAACCTTGACGTTCCTACAAGCTGCTACAAACATACAAGTTATGGCCACTGCTATGTAGAGCAAAATATGGCTGAATCTCCTTTACCAGGTTCTTGCATTGCAAAATGTTGCCTCTTGGGAAAGCTGCACATAACAGAATCCAAAATCCATATATTGCTTACAACAAAAGGGAATGCTCTTCTCAGATATTGTGCTGTATGCCAATGTGCTGATAAACTAAAATCTGGGTTAATCTGCTTTGGGAATCAATGGCTAGCAATATCATTCACTATAGAACTCAAAGCAGAAGCAACCTACCAGCTCCACAAGGAGTAGAATATACTATAAAAACAACATGGAACTTTACATAATGGATTAGTGTGAGAGAGATAAGCCTTCAGTACTTCTGTTTGTCTCAATGGATCAGAGAATAGTAAGAAACAGAATTGTCCCCAAACACAAATAAAATTTGCTTCTGCATGTTTGTAATATATGCAACTCATTCTTGTTCAGCATCATAGAGCTGCATGGGGCTTTGAAGGACACCTAGTGAAATTCTCTGTTAAATGCTTAAATCCATAGCCAGAGCATCCCCAACAATCAAGTAAGGAGAGCCCATAACCCCACTAGGCAGATGGTTCCATTGCTGAACTGGCTGCTCTTGCCATTCAGAAGCTTCTGCTAATGTTCAACCAAAATCTGTCCTCCTGAAACTTAAGCCCACTAGATCTAGTCCTATTCTCTGGGGCAGCAGAGAACAAGCCTGTGTCCTTCTCAGCGTGACAGCCCTTCACGAGGTTTGAAGAGTGCTGTCATGTCCCCCACTACCCACCCAGTCTTCCCTATCCACACTAAACATATGCAGTTTCTTGAGTCTGTCCAGATAGGGCCTGTTGTCCAGATCCCTGGCCATCTTTGTTGCCCTCTTCTGAACCCATTCCAATTTTCTGCTTCCTTAGTGTGGTTCTCAGAACTGAATACTGAGTATTGCTCATGAGGTCTGACCAGTGAGGAATAAATTGAAACTGTTTACCCAGAAACAGTAGTTCTCTTAATGTAGTCTAGAGTCATATTAGTGTGTTTTGCAGCTGCCTCACACTGTGGGCTCATGTTCAGCCTGGGATGAACTCCTATCCTAAGGACCTTGTCACTTGTAGTACAGTATTGCCAGGCCACTATCCCCCACTTTGTGTCTGTGCATTTGATTCCCCCCCCCCTTTGCCTGCATGCAGAACTTTTACAGTTGTGACTGAATTGCATTTTGTTAGTTCCAGCCCAATTTTCTGTCTTATCAAGGTCATTTTGAATCTTATTTCTGTCTTCTAAGATGTGAGGTGTCCCTCCCAGTTTTGCCCTCTACAAACATTGGTTGCTGAAAAAAAGTTGAAGAGTCCCAGATCCAGGACAGTCTTGCAGCACCCACGTCAAAAGCTCTCTCCAGTTTGAAGATCCATTAATGGGCACCTTTTGAGTGTGGTCTTTCCATCCTGTCGTAAACTCACTTGGCTGTACAGGCCAGGGGTTCCCTGCCTTGGTTCCCCAAACGTTGTTGACTACAACCCCCATCAACCCAAGCCACAATGGCCGAAAGCCATTGTGGAGACCCAGGGTTGAGGCTCTGTGGTATAAATGGGACTGCTCAGAATAGCCAGCATCCATTGCTAGAAAGTAAGTAGAAAAACAAGTGGCCACGTGACTAGGTTCAGAGCAGATTGTCTTCTGACACAGTTCATTAAGCATGTGCAGGATTCTGGGAATCCAGCTTTGATTGTCAGTGTTATAGAAAAATCTGTTCCTAAAGCAGGGATGTAATTGTAACTGAGCAGGCCAGGGTGGGGATGTCCCTGGGACCCTGAGAGAGGAGGTCCGCTAGCTCAGGGATTCTCAACATTGGGTCCCCAGATGTTGTTGGACTTCAACTCCAATAATCCCCAACTAAAGGCCACTAGGGCTGGGGATTATGGGAGTTGGAGTCCAATAACAGCTGGAGACCCCGAGTATCTCTGCACTAGCTGGGTAGGTAACAGCTTGCACTTTGCGCTCCCCTTCCCACTTCTCCAGAGAAGGTGGTGGGGAGCAGGGGCCCATCTTCCCTTCTTGGCCCAGGGCCAGTGTTTCCTCTAACAGGAATTGCCAGATGTTGTTAACTACAACTCTCATAATCCCCAAGCAAAAGCCATTGCAGCTGGGGATTCTGGGAGTTGTAGTCAGCAACATCTGGGAATCCCTGTTAGAAGGAACACTGCTCAGGGCCCACTCCAACCTTGCTATGCCCCTGATGGCTGATTGAAGCAAGTTTCTATCACGCTTGCTGAAGCATCTTTTCAGCAGTGCGAGCACCTGCAGTGGAAACATCAAAGAAACATTCTGCTTTATGTACAGGCCCCCTGCAGTGTGGTGTACATCTTCCTACATTTGTGTTGTGTCTTCTTCAAAATGAGAGTTCCGCATGAGATGCCTGTGATTTCCAGCGCTTAGCTGTTTAGTAGGCATGACTTAAACTAGATCTGAAAGGCCAATTTGGCTGTTACATACCAAATGTGACTAGCCAAAGCTTTTAATTTTGTCATGTTTTTGTACTTTGTTCAAAGAACTATGCTTGCTGATAAAATAATCAATTGCAGGAATTGGTTGGCTCATTGTGTACATCTGAGCACGTTAAATGCTTTGGCATATATCTAGGTCATGTTTACCAAAAGGGGAAAGAGGTATTAGGAATCACTGGCATAGAAAAGGGTTTGTAGTAGATAAATGTGAACTCCTGATGTCATCCTCTTACTAAGAGGATTTTGATATTTCAGCAGGGAAATGCAGATCTTCTAAAATGGTAGCGTTGGGTGTCAGTATTCAGACTGCCCAGTATGTTTTCTTGCGTTATTCCAAATTGTCATCCAAGATGACTTTTCAATGTCACTGTCCTGGCCAATTGCCCAGTGAGATTTGCACTCGTTGAGGTACATAACTCATCCTGAGACACTGCACAATGTGTAAGTACCATAATCCTGTGGGATGTGGAAACATTTGTGCAAGTCAGTGTAAAATTCAGAGGGAGAGTTGTGGTATGCAAGGACAAGACCGTGGAGTTGAATCAGGAATATTAATGGTTTAATGAAATAGATATTATTTACAGAGAGGCAAGTGGAGACTGCTTTCAATGCTCTTGCTGCTGGCCATTTGTTAGCCCCACCTCTACTCCAGCACTGGAATGCAAGTAACTAAGTAAAGGGTGCCATCAAGTTGATTTCAAGTTGATTTCAACTCCTGGCACTCACAGAGCCCTGTGCTTTTCTTTGGTAGAATACAGGAGGAGTTTACCATTGCCGCCTCCCACACAGTATGAGCTGATGCCTTTCAGCATCTTCCTATATAGCTGCTGCCTGATATATTGCTTTTGTGGGGATTCGAACTGGCAACCTTCTGCTTGTCAGTCAAGCATTTCCCTGTTGCACCAGTAACTAAAGCACCATTCAAAAGCTGGCCTGGATCAATGAATGGATTAACCAAAAACACCACAGTCAAGGCTGCACAATTTAGGCCCTCTAGCTGTTTTGGGACTACAAGTCCCAACAACTTCAACCACAGTGGCCAGTAGCCAGGAATTATGGGAGTTGTAGTCCAACACTTGCAGGAGAGCCGAAGTTGTGCAGCCCTGGCATAAGCGGATACCACATTAAGCATACATGCCTAACTTCTGCTTTGTTGGAGGTGTATCTATTTGGGGTGTATCTATTCTTGGGGTGTAAAACTTGATTAAAAGTGAATACAAATTCACTTGTGCACACACACGCACACACAGCAGGGAGGCAATGTGCTTCAACCTGGATGGATTTTTGGTATGCTTTTGTTTAATTTACAGCTGTTGAATTGGAAATTTTGAGGATGGAACAAGAAGTGAACCAATCATGTGGTTGTTGCTGGAAACAGTGGCCCTATGATAGCTCCTCCTGCTCCTCCTCTCCCCATTACATAATGCAGTGAAACCTGTGGTCTGACATGTGGTGCATTTCCTTGCTCTGCATTGTTTGCAGCTATGAACCAAGAAAACCCTCAGTGTGGTGATGTCATTTCATATTTACATTACTAAACGTTAGGGTGGAGAAGAGGGGAATGGTAATCATATTGCTTTTAGTAGTTATATCTAATTTCTGTCCTGAATGTTTCACTCCAAGCACAGTTCAAGTTGGCATTGAACTTGATGGCTTTTACAGCCCATATAGGAACTAGGAAGAAGCAATTCTGAGGCAGTAGCAGCATTACCTTTTTGATGCAGAGCAGAACTTCATCTGGACAATAGCTTTTTAGAGTGAAAAGCAGTTTGCTAGATGCAACTTTCCTCATGGTGCCTTTTAAAAAACCCATTGATGCTGATCTCCCAGGTTTTTGGTTTGCTCCAGACTAAAAAATGGATGAGTGCACATTGCAAAAGTCACCTTAAGTGGTGCAGCGGGGAAATGCTTCCCCATCTCCCGCCCTCAAGCCTGCTCACAGGGTTGTGAGAAAGGGCTCTGCTTGTGTAGCAGCCCAGTACTCTACAGGACACTCCACAGAAGACAAAAAGGTGCATCTAAATGTATGTTGTTCATGGGCTGGTCTCCTGCAAGCAAGACAAAAGCAGTATAGAGCAATTGGACACTGGCAGTGATCCTCACAGGAGCAACTCACAAAATTGTACATAGCTTAGGGAAACTGAGTTAGAGCATAGCAAAATAAGACAAGATGTTCCTTGTTCGGAACATTAACAAAGTCCTAAAGAGCATAGCTGAACATTCATTAAACTGGTAAGGAAGGAATAAAAGGGGTGGGGTGCAAGCAAAGCAACTCTAAAGTTCAAGGTTCTTAAGGAGATAACTTACTTGGACCAGTCAAAGTTCACAATGTGGTATGAGCTTTCAGGTTAAAGAGAACTCTATTTAGACTAGGTTTTTAAAAAGAGAGAGAGAGCAGATGTTTCTGGGAAAGTGTATGATTTATGAAGCAGAAAGTCGGCTGGGGGGCAGAGTTGCTGATGAAAGATATTCCCCATATAGGGAATGTGTGTTGATGGCTAGATTGTGACTTTCACACAACTACAAGTAATATAATCTAGTAAATTGACCAAAAATAAATTGCTCATTTAGCTCAGCTGATCATTCTTCAACAAAAACTTAAGAGATGAGTTCTGTGATATATGTGTGTGGAATAGTGCACATGTGCTTATAGTAGCATGCATGTGGAACATATATGTCTAAAATGGTCCTCAGAACAATGTAAAACGGGCAAGAAGAAAGCCATTTCTGATATTGTAAATGATCTTGGTTTCCCATTCCCTAGGGTGCCTTGGACACAATGGCTATGCCCATCATGAAATGCCTTTCTTTGGGGAAGTTCTTGAGGACCCTTATCTTACTGCATATTGCTTGCCCTACCTACCTACGCACATGTGCACATGCATACCAGTATTGCAACTGAAACTGTATCAGTTGCTGGTAACAACCTCTTACAATGGTACAGAAAACTAGCATGTAGTGACAGATATGTGGAAAGTTCAAATAGTACATACATTTCAGAAAGACAAATGAGACATTGATAGTGCTTCTGTTAGTATCAGATATAAGCACTTTATTTATTTATTTATTAATCCTATTTTTATACCCCATGATATGTACATCTCTAAGCGGAGTACAAAATTTAAAATTTTTAAAAATCAACACAGATTAAAATGCACAAAACAATAACTACAATATCATAAAACAGTTATTAAAACTAATTATTAAAATTTAAATATTGATTGTATTGATATTAACTAATTAAATACCCCTGCTAACAGGGCAAAGAGGCACCTTTTTAACATGGTGATTCTCTTTATTTAGCAAGGGGAGAGTAACTGGCCCTATCCACCCCCAGCACAGTAATTCCAGTGACTGCTGCTGGTGCCTGTCTTCTGTTTCTTTATTGACTGTGAGCCCTTTGGGGACAGGGATCCATTTTATTTATTTATTATTATTTTTAATGTAGACCGCTTTGGAGCTTTTCTTGAAAAGCGGTATATAAATATTGTTGTTGGTTCTAATTAAAAGCCTGCAAGAACAGGAGAGTCTTGAGGGTCTTCCTGAAAATAAACAATGAAGGAGATGTTCTTATTTCAGCAGGGAGCATATTCCAAAGCCCTGGGGCAGCCACAAAGAAAGCCTGGTCCCAGCTCACCACCAAATTATTATTATTATTTTATTTTACACAGTTAGACAGGTGTTATTGACTGGTTTGTTTTATCCAGACATCGAGTCCTTCCCAAGGACCTGGGATGCCAGAATTTTATTGTCAATGTTGTTGCTGCTGTTATAGATATCGTTGCAGAATATAGGCTGTTCCCAGTAAAGCTGCTTTTTGTAATTGGCTTATGGTGATTTCTGTGGCCCCTATGGTGTTGAGGTGCTCTTCAAGGTCTTTTGGGACTGCACCCAGGGCGCCAATTACCACTGGGATTATTTTGGTCTTCTTCTGCCACAGCCTTTCAATTTCAATTTGTAGATCTTTGTATTTTGTGATTTTTTTTCTATTTCTTTTTCTTCTATTCTGCTATCCCCTGGTATTGCTATGTCGATTATTTTGACTTGTTTTTCTTTCTTCTCGACTACAGTTATATCTGGTGTATTGTGTGGCAGATGTTTGTCTGTTTGTAGTCGGAAGTCCCATAATATTTTTACATCTTCATTTTCTTCAACTTTTTCAATTTTATGGTCCCACCAATTTTTGGCAACAGGTAGCTTGTATTTTTTGCAGATGTTCCAGTGTATCATCCCTGCTACTTTGTCATGCCTTTGTTTGTAGTCAGTCTGTGCGATCTTTTTACAACAGCTGATTAGGTGGTCCATGGTTTCATCTGCTTCTTTACAAAGGCGGCACTTGCTGTTTGTTGTTGACTTTTTGACTTTTGCTCTTATTGCATTTGTTCTTAGTGCCTGTTATTGCGCAGCCAGTATTAAACCCTCTGTTTCTTTCTTCAAGTTGCCATTCTTAAGCCATTGCCAGGTCTTGGTGATGTCTGATATTGTGCAAATATTGACCATGCAGTGGCTTATTTTTCCATTTTTCTGCTCGGTTCTTGACTTGTTCTTTCTTGTTGGCCTGCTTTGTTTCATTGGTGTTGAATAGTTTCTCGTTCTTGACCATTTAAGTGCATCTTCTTCACTGTCCTTGATATATTCTTCAAGGCCTCTTTTCTCCTCCTCTGCTGTTTGATGGACTTGCAGCATTCCTCTTCCACCTGAGCTGCGAGGGAGGTAGAGCCTATCGACATCACTGCGGGGGTGCAGAGCATGATTGATGGTCATGATTTTCCTGTTCTTACGATCTAGCATCTCTAGCTCTGCCTGGGTCCAGGCTATTATTCCTGCAGTGTATCTGATAACAGGTATAGCCCAGGTGTTTATGGCTTGTATGATGTTCCCGCCATTTAGTTTGGACTTGAGGATTTTTTGAACTCTCCTGATGTATTCACTTCCCATTTTTCTTTTAACTTCAGTGTGTGTGATGTTATCAGCCTGGAGAATGCCCAAGTATTTGTAAGGTTCTTTCTCTTCCAGGTTCTTGATCTTGCTTCCATTGGGCAGTTCTATTCCTTCTGTTTTTCTTATTTTCCCTCTGTTCATTATTAATGCAGCACACTTGTCTAGTCCAAACTCCATTGCTATATCGCTACTGAATATACGGACAGTGTTTAGCAGTGATTCAATATCTGACTGGGACTTTCCATACAACTTCAGATCGTCCATGTACAGCAGATGATTGATTTTACTTGATGTTTTAGATCTTTGGTATCCGAGGCCTGTTTTGTTTAGTATTTGTGCAAGTGGGGTCATGGCGATTACAAACAACAGAGGGGATAGTGAGTCCCCTTGGAAAATGCCTCTTCTAATGCTAACCTGTCCAAATGTCTCGCCATTGATTGTTAACTGTGTACTCCACCTGCTCATTGCTTTTTAAATAAATATCTGAATGTTTTTGCTGACACCAGTTGTTTCTAAACGTTTTAGTGTCCATGTGTGAAGCAATGAATCGAAGGCTTTCTTGTAGTCAATCCATGCAACACTTAGATTGGTTTTTCTTCTCTTGCAGTTTTCTAAAATCATTTTGTCAATCAGCAGCTGGTCTTTTGTGCCTCTGGTGTTCAGGCAATTTCCTTTCTGTTCAACTCGAAGCTGTTTGTTAGTTAATAAGTGTTGCATCACTTCATCTGCTATTATTCCAGTTAATAATTTGAACATGGTTGGCAGACAAGTTATCAGTCTATAATTACTTGGATCTGCACCTTTTGCTGGGTCTTTCATGATGAGATGAGTTTTCCCAGTTGTTAGCCATTGTTCAATATCACCTCTTTGCAAAATGTGATTGAACTGTTTTGATAGTTGTTTATGAAGGCTTGTTAGGTGTTTAAGCCAAAAGCCATGCAGGTCATCATCGCCTGGAGCAGTCCAATTTTTCATTTTCTTTGCTCTTTCACTTATTAATTCTGGTGTTATTATTAGATCTTGCATTTGTTGGTTACATTTTTCAACCTCTTTCACCCAGCCTGCTTTTTTATTTTAGTCTATTGGATTGTCCCATAATTTCCCCCAGAATTGCACTGTTTCTTCTTTATTTGGTGTTTCTAGGTTTCTTGCAGTTTCTCCTTCTGTGCTTTGGTAGAAACGTCTCTGATTCGACTGGAATTGGAGATTCTGCCTGTGTTGTGTAGTTCTGGCTTCATATCTGTTAATCATCTTTGACACTGCTGTTATTTGCTGCTTTATTATTTCCGGGACTTCTCTAATTTTCCTTGAATCTAGGTGGTATTTTTGGATCAGATACTGTTTGGTGTTTTCATTCTTCAGCTTCTTGTCTTTCATATCTTTCAATTTACTAGCATCTGATCTGAGCCTGGAGATTTTATTTTCTAATCTAATCTTCCATTTAGATGATGTACTACTTTCTTTTTTTACAGGTCCACTGATCTTATATCCGAGCTCTTGTGGTGTTGTTGTTGTTGTTTCTGCATTGTACATTAGTTGGTTTGTTTCTTGCAAATTATTGGTTGTTATTTCTGCAAGTGCAGCATTGACATCTTTTAATACCTGAGCAAGTTGTTTTTTGGCAACTGTTTTTAGAGCTGGAAGTCGAACCCTGGTGGTTGTTTGGTTCATGTGCTCAGTTATTTTTTTGCTTTAGTTCTTGTTGCTTTTCTGTTAAACGGCATTTGGGTTTTTGAGGTGAAGGCAAAGGGGAGGCTGCCTGGTTTTGATTTTGAAACAGTTCAGCAACAGTGGTATCCTCTATTTCCAACACCTCCTCCACCTGTGCCTGAGCAACTGCTTCAGTTGGTGGTAATTCTTTTTCCATATCTTGAGCCTCTGTTGCTCTTTGCAGTTCTTCCAGCTCAACTCCTGTGAATACTTTATTTCTTATTATGAATCTTCTCTGGTCTGCTAGCCTTTGTTCTGTTATTTCTGTATCTGGATGCTTCTCTTTCCAAATTTGGTACATTCTTTTAAAATAACCTCTTCTAGTTGGACTAGACTTGTAATAGCAAATCATTATTTCCTTGTTGGCATTTTTCATATATATTTTTCGGTTAAGCGGCGTTTCTTCCAGTAACTTTGCTGTCTTCAGCCCTGGTTGCTCAACTGAAGATCCTGAGTCCTGTTGCCCACTTGCCACCAGATGTCCAGGGACTATAGCACCTGGCGCAGTCCTTGTTGACCCGGGCGATGACCATTCCGGTATAGATTTATTAAAGTTACGTCTCACCATATTGTTGATGGGAGAGGCACTCTTTGTCTGGCTCCTCTGGTGAGACCTGTCCAGTATGGTTGGACCTCTGGCATAGCTCTCACCTTCCTCAGAGCACGCAAGCCCCACAACCACGCCAAGGTAGTGCCTCACTGGGGGTTGTTGTTGTTGTTGTTATTAACATTTATATCCTACTCTTCCTCCAAGGAGCCCAGAGCAGTGTACTACATATTTGAGTTTCTCCTCACAACAACCCTGTGAAGTAGGTTAGGCTGAGAAAGAAGTGACTGGCCCAGAGTCACCCAGCTAGTCTCATGGCTGAATGGGGATTTGAACTCGGGTCTCTCTGGTCCTAGACCAGCACTCTAACAACCACTACACCACACTGGCTGAGCTGGTGGCAACTGTAACCGGACCTCTCCAGATCATAATGGGCAGCAGGGTATTTATGACAAATGAGGCGTTCTCTTAAATAGCCTGGACCCAAGCCTTTAAGGGCTTTTATAGGTAATAACGAGCACTTTGCATTTCACCCGGAAACATATCGGCAGCCAGTGCACTTGTTTTAGTACCGGTTTGTGGTCCCTTCATGTTGTCCCAGAGACCAATCTGGCTGCCATATTCTGTACCAATTGTCTGTTTTCGGACTACGTACAAAGGCAGCCCCACGTAGAGTGCATTACAGTAGTCAAGTCTGGAGGTTACCGGCATATGTACCACTGTTATAAGGCCATTCACCTCTAGAAAGGATGTAGCTGACGTATCAGCTGAAGTTGATAAAAAGCACCCCTGGCCACTGCCTCAACTTGGGAAGAGAAAGAGCTTTGGGTCCAGGAGCACTCCAAAGCTACATACCTGACCCTAACCCTAACTGCTAGATTTTATTTTCTAAAAACAAGGAACCAGCCATTCTTCTTTCACCCAGAAGCCTAGTAGGCATTCTGAAAGCAGTGCTGAACACACTGAGGCCAAGTGCCAAACTCCACATGACCTTAAATGCATCTTTAGAGGGTGGAAAATAGCCCCACTTCTGCCCAGTGTAGTGTCTGGTGAGGGGACGGTTTAAAACTCCCCCTGCACCATTTTCTCCCTGAGAATTGCCCGCTCCGGAGCAGCAGTTTGGCCTCTGAAGTGGCATTTTGCAGCAGGTTGTTGCTTCATAGGCAACATGTAATTGTAAAAATGTTAAAACGTGTATTAGCTCAAATGTCCTATAGACAAATACTGTGGAAGATGGTGGAACATAGCTACTGTATATGAAATGAAATGATACTGTATATAATGAAAGACCTAATATACTGTGACTTGCGGGGGGCAGGTATTGTATATGTGGGGTGGCTGGAATATTTTCTGCCCAAGATCTTGTTCCTATGCACACTTGGGAGTGAGGCTCTTTGAATTCATTGAGGAGGATCCTGTTCCACATACCACAAGGTAAGATCGGATTGCAATCACTGTTCCCTCTAACAGTGATTCCCAGATGTTGTTCACTACAACTCCCAGCATCCCCAGCTACAGTGTCCTTTGGTTGGGGATTCTGGGAATTGTAGTCAACATCATCTGGGAATCCCTGTTCGAGGGGAACACTGTTTGCAATGGAGTTGAGCTTCACTTAAGCCAGCTAATCTCAAACCTGAGCTATTGTGGCTAGGATGATGGGAGTTGAAGTCCAACAACAACAACAACTAGGGACCCAAGTTTGAGGTCCCTTGATAAAAGTGAAGCCCATCTCTCTCGTTCCAGCCAGTGCTCCAGGGAGCACCAGGCCTAGCTCTCACTGAAGCGGCAAATGTGTCGGGCTCAGGTTGAACTTCAGGTTACAAGTGAGGGCTCCTCCACTGAAAATGCCTTGCACATAGAAAACTAGCACGTTTGGGAGAGGGGGTAGCCTAGCCTTCTCCTGCAGCCTGAGACCCAGCCTTGAGCTGGAATTTAAAGCATGTTCAACTATAAATGGAAAGCACTGACCTGGCACAGAATTATTCTCCTCTGCATTCCTTTTGGCAGTGGACCGAAGGAAATGCCTGCCTGCCAGCACTTCAAATGATTTTTAAAACAAGTGCCCAAGTGCCTTCAGGAGAAACATGGGCACATGCTGACACACACTGTGTGGTGGCAAGATTCGTTTCTTTCGACAATGACTGTAAATGAAGATAAGCCCTAAAGAAGCTGGCTGGGGGGAATTATGTTTATTTTATTTTATTAATTCGATTTCTATACCGCCCTTCCCAAAATGGCTCAGGGCAGTTTACACAGAGAAATAATAAATAAATAAGATGGATCCCTGTCCCCAAAGGGCTCACAGTCTAAAAAGAAACATAAGACAGACACCAGCAACAGTCACTGGAGGGATGCTGTGCTGGGGCTGGATAGGGCCAGTTGCTCTCCTCCTGCTAAATAAAGAGAATCACCACATTAAAAGGTGCCTCTTTGTCAAGTTAGCAGGGGTTGAGTTTAACAGTAGCTTACGTTTGTGATGTCTGCATTGACTTGCACCATCTTCTGTACAGGCACTGTTAACACTAAAACGCCCACCTGTTTAGGGCCCAATTGGATGATATTATGGTGAACCTCGATAGCACAAATCTGTTCTCCAAAGCTTGCTGTCTGATGCTTTAATTGTGAGGTTGATCCTAATAAGCATTGCACATTTTTGGATGAGGTCAAAGCTCAGTGGTAGAGCATCCATTTTGCATGCAGAAGGTCCCAGTTTCAGCCTTCGGCATCTCCAAGTAGGGCTGAGAGAGATTCCTGCCTAAAACCTTGGAGAGCTGCTGCCAGTCAGGGTAGAAAATGCTGAGCCAGTTGGACCAATGTCTGACTCTCTATAAAGCAGTTTCCTGTGTTCCTAGGGATTACAGATGTTTCTTCTGACAGGCAATCTTAAAATTTTGCAAATCCATGTACCCCTCCTTATGTGGTCACACACATTGAGGCAAGCTAGAGGTTCTCATTCAGGGTGTTTTTATAGATGTACTTTGAAATTCACTTGCTAAAAAGTGATAGTAAATGTTCAGCAAGGTTAAAACTGGTTCTGTCCTTGCTAGGATGGCTTGGTGCACATAGGTGATTGCCCTGTAAATCCCTGTAAACTGGGTAAGATACAGTTGATCAGCAAGAACAAGTGGAAAACAAGTAGAGAATAAGGGTTACATATTATTCTCTGAGTGCCAAGCTAGGAGCAACCAAGTTTCAAAAGGTTTCTTCAAGACATTAAACTTTCAGCAAAAGGTCATAGAGGCTGTTGGCAAAGAGGTGGATTGTGAGTTATTTTTTTTGCACCCAACTCCATTTATCAACTTACATTCCTAAAACATTGATGTGTGCCTTGTGCCAACAGTGGAACAATAAAAACACTTTTTTGGGGAGGGGACCTTGCATAACTGAACATACAATCTCCTGAAAACTGGCTGCTTTCAGTTCTGGAAAAAAACGTGGGCTCTTGCTTAATAATGGGCTGACTTTCAGCTCTGTAAAACAGATATTAATTAGGGGTGTGCATTTATTTTATTTATTTATTTATTTAAAACATTTATACCCTGCCCCTCCAGTACATTACTGCTCGGGGCACTTAGAACATTTATAAAACAGTTACAAGATAAAATCAGACTAATAAAATTAACCAAATTAAACAAGTTAAAAATCCAAGCTAAAATGCTTTTAAAATTCCAAATTAAAATCTTAAAGCTAAAAACTAAGAATAATAAAAACTAAAGAAACTACCAGATATAAAGAACAGGTGAAACATTAAAAGGCCTCTTTAAAAAGATGTGTTTTTGGTTGTTTCTTAAAAACACTGAGAGAGGAAGCATGGCGAAGCTCTTCAGGGAGGGCGTTCCAAAGCCAAGGGGACACAACTGAAGAGGCCCTGTCTCTAGTCCCCACCAATTGGATCTCTGTTAGTGGCAGGGCCTGAGATGATGAGTGGAGGTCCTGGCAGGTTCATATGGGCGAATGCAGTCTGGCAGGTACCCCGTAGGGCTTTAAAGGTCAATACCAGCAACTTGACTCTTGGAAGTGCATTGGTAACCAATGAAGCTGCTTCAGGATGGGTATAATACTCATGAAGCAATTTGTACCCACGAGCATCCTTGAGGCAGCATTCTGAACCAGCTGAAGCTTCCGAACCATCTTCAAGGGCGGCACCACATAGAGACCATTGCAGTAGTCCAATCTGGATGTTACCAAAGCATGAGTGACTGAGGTCAGGACCAACTTCACCAAGTAGGGCTGCAGCTGGCGCATCAGCTGTAGCTGGTAAAAGGCACTTCTGCACGCCGCTGCCACCTGTGCCTCCAAGGACAGCGTTGCGTCCAGAAACACCCCCAAGACATGGATTTTGCATTCTGTTTTGAGCTCAAAACAAAACACAAAATGTTCCATTGAAACAGCAGTCGAGCTGGCTGTATTGATGGAACAACTCGAAACATTTTGAGTGTTTTGGCCATAGGGAACAATTGGCAACTTGAAACACCACATTGTTTCCCATAGGTAGCTCTTAGGGACACCAAACTGGGTTGGTGGGAGGGCATGATGGGTGCTACCTTACCACCCAACTCATAAAAGAAATGGACTTGTTGGCAATTCTAAACATTTTTTCTTGACCTTTCTGCACAACCCCCATAGAATCCTATGGGGGTTTTGGGGAAAGGTTAAAATTGCTTGATTGCCCATTTCTTTTGTGGATTGGATGGTAGGTAGCACCGATCATGCCCTACCACCAACCCACTTCGGTGTCCCTAAGAGCTACCCATAGGGAACAATGGGGTGTTTTGTGTTCCCTATTGTTCCCTATGGCAGGAACAAGCTGCACTCACTGAGCACATGCACATGTTTTGCATTTGCAGTGCATTTTGCAGCACTGCCTTGAAAAACACTTCAGAAGAACAGTAAAAGGGAATCTGTCGCTCCCAACACAGAACACACATTTCAAACACAGTCCAAAAATGTGAATTACTGACCCAGAATCCATTGCCAGCCATAGTGCCTGCACTGTAGTAACATCATTGACACAAGTTACTCTTTCACACACACTTATTACTCTTCACTTTATTTACTTCCTAGCATTTCAACAGCTGCCACAGCAGCACCCTTAGCAGCAGCAAGCTTAGCCATAAGTTCAACTAGAGCAACTTCAGACACATTTTGACTGAGTACACCTTGAAGTGTAGATTGCAGAGCAGAGAGTGAAACACAGGTTAGTCTCAAGGCCAGACATGGAGCTCATCACAGCAATCACCAAGAAATATTACTCTCACAGAGAGAGGGAGAGCTGCCACTGACCATTTCTCACCACAACACTATCTCACAAACAAAACAAACCACAACACAAGGAAGGTAGTCAATCTGAGATCCAGCAAAAATCAGGTAGTTTTAGCAGCAATAGTATATTCTACTCTGCTGAAAAAAAGAAAACCACAAAATCAAACCTTCTTTCCTGATGGTATCCTCTACTTCAAGAGAGGCACAGTATAAGGGTGTGCTCTTTCTCTCTCTCTAAACCTCCCAGTCCCTTTGACTAAATTTTGAATTTGAAATGCCCTCCTTGTGTGTTCCCCCTCGCCCCCAGCCAAAGGGGCCCGATTGCCCATGACAACACTTGATCTGTATGATAACAAGCCAACCAAAAAGCAAGGAGATTACAAGCAAATTGGAAGCCAGTGCCAGAAAACCAATCAGCAAAGGAAAAAACAGACCTCCAAAATGGTGCTCGGAATGTCGAAACATTTCATTTGAAATGGGGGTGGTTCTGCTTCAAGCTCAAAACAGGCCCTTTATTTAAAGGGTGTTCTGTTTCTAGCTCAAAATAGCCCATTTCAAGTCCAACGTTTTGCTGGCAAAAAGTTCTGCACATCCTTAATATTAATTGTAGACACCTATTTAGAATGCTGAAGATAGGACCATTTTGAATGAACTACCAAATGAAAGGTGAAAAAAGGCATCTTTATGAGGTGTCTGGAGCCCTTAACTGTCCAGGTAGGATGAATAACAGCCAAAACTATATTCAGAAGAAAAACCCGAATCAACAGTAAACTTTGTACCCTTGTTTTTGGAATTTAAGGCAGCAAAGTACTTGGAAAATGGTTGTGCATAGATATCTGTTCTGGCTCTGTGCTACATGCAGTGAGGCAAAGGTGTGGGTAGAGATCTTTGCAGATCAGATGGGGAAATCTACCTCCTTGGGTTCTCCATGTGTGTACCCTTGTTAGAGCAGAAATGTGTGCATAAGGGGTAAATTGCACCACCAATGGCATTGTATGATCTTGGAACACCAAAGGTATTCAGTCATACTGTAGGGCTATAAATTTGGGGTCTCGTGACCTTTTCCTCCTTGCCATTTTGGCAACATCTGTTGGATGGGGAAATGCCACACAATTAAGGTCCATTAATTCTAACAAGTGTGACAGTGTTGAGCCTTAATCCTTAACTAAATTGGCCAGAATTTCATTTAATGAGATTGAAGTTGATGGGAGCCTACTAGAACTACGTAAGCAGGCTATTCAGTTGCAAGACCTTGTGATCTCTAAAATGCTGAACTGGCAAATAGTTAGGGTTGCCAACTAGGGTCTTCTATAGAGGACATGAGATTACCTTGGGGAGCAAATGACTTTTTGTGTGTGCATTTGTTGTGGTGTCAGAGGTTCTTGGGGGCAGCTGGAACATTTTGTTGGCTCAGAATGTCTTGCTCCAATGAGCAGCTTCTCTTCCTCTGTCTCCTTCTCCTCCTGGCATCCTACTGACCATCCATCCAATGGGGAAGCAGGAGAAGAGGTTCTACTTCAGAGGCAGGTTACAGAGCCATGTGATTCAGGAGCATGGATAGATGGGCCCAGCAGGTGTGGCTTGCTTCCTTCATGTGGTGGTGACGGTGAATCTCTTCTACTTATCATGGGGAAAGCAACTGGGCCTATCAGGCCCCAGCACAGCATTCCTTCAGTGGCTGATGTTGATTGTGAGCCCTTTGGGGACAGGAGCATCATTATTTACCCTCCTTTTGAAAACTGCTGCGAAACCATCTGTTGAAATGCAAGATACAAATGTCTGTAGTTGTAGAGAACAGCAAGCGAGATGGTGCGCACGCCGCAGTGCCAGCATGCACAGAGGCTGGCTCTATAGCTAGGTGGCTGCCCTGCCTCAAGCAAGGATGTGAAGTTGCTGGCCTGGCTGGGGAGAGCAGGCTGGGTAGCCCATTTGGGAGGAGGACAGAGGGTTTTATGTGTGGTGAACCTAACCAGGAGATGAATTAACAGTTAAGAAGTAGGGACCTTGAGAACTCAGCATCTAGACAGCAAACTGAGCAGACGTACAGCTCACATGCTCATCAGTTTCAGTGGTGAGTTGCATTTATTCTCAAATTATCCCATTTTTATCAAAATAGGCAGACATAATACCAATAAAAACATTTGCAAATTTTATGCAAAATAGAGACTTTAAAGAGATATATTTTTTTAGTGAAAAGCATTCCTTATTTTTTGGGCAATGGATATTGGCTTTTTTCACCATCTGCACCTGGCAACCCTACAAATGGTGAGAGAATCAAGGGGAGAACTTGTTTAGCACAGAGCTGCATGTTTCCTAGCACCAACTACTACAGATATAGAATTAACCTTTGGAAGATGGGAAAGGTTCTCCAGTTAACTCTAAAACCAGTGTTATAGCTGTACTATTGAGCTAACCAGAATTTATAGTCCTATTTATTTATTCTGCTTCTATACTGCTTTTAATTAAAATAATCCCAAAGCAGTTTACAATATAATTAAAAATGTATGATCAAAATACAAATTAAAAGTACAAATATTAAATATAAAAATATCTCTATTTAAAAGTGTAAAAATCTATATAAAACAGTAACTCACAAAACAAAAAGCAGCAGCAGTAAAAACTGTGCTCTTATATAAAAGTCTGGGTGAAGAGCCACATTTTGTTTTCTAAAAACTGCAATGGCAACTGAGGAGCAGATGCCAGCTGGGAGAGGCAGCGGAGTTGTTTTAAGGTTTCTTAGAGAGAGAGAGAGAGAGAGAGAGAGAGAGAGAGAGAGTTTCAATTTGTATTATAGTCTATGAAAAAGTCTCTGCACAGTGATTTGCACAGAGGATAAAGCCTCCAAGTTCCCATTGTAGCATCCCGTAGAAGCATGATAACCTACTGATTTGTAGAAGTTGCTGCATCTTAGTGGACAGGGATCCTGTTCTAGGACTGGAGTTCTTAAACTCATCATAGGAAACAATAGCATTTGTTCCTCAAAGCAGAGCTACTCAGTAGGCTCAATGCAGCTGTAAACACTTGAGAAAGTAATTCATAACTTGCTTTCTTGTGTGCATTCAGTATCCTTTCAAGACACAAGCCTCTCTGTGCAGTACAGAGTTGGGTCAAATTCATACATGCTACACAGCTGATGTTTGAATCAGTCTGATGGAAGTAATCTGTGTACAACTTGTCAGATGAACTGGTGTCTTTTTGCTGCATGAGTAAAGATATGAAGTTATGTTCAGCATGGATATCTGGGGGCAGGGAGGGTCATTTGCCCTCGTGGGTTCATGGCCTTCGTCTTGATTTCTGTTTACGTATACAATTGTATACAATGAACACTAATGTATACAATTCATGCTCCCTTGTAAGATGCACTGGAAAGGAACTGCACTGGTTGCCAATTTGCCACCGAGCCCGATTCAAGGTTTTAATGCTGACTTATAAACTGAACAACCTGGGTGTACCTGAAGGAATGCCTTCTCCCATATAGACCTGCCTGTCAGTTAAGATCTGTAGGAGAGGCCCTCTTGGTAGTGCCACCGTTGTCAGCAGTTAAAGGGGTAGGGGCACGTGAGAGGGCTTTCTCTGTGGTGGCCCCTAGGCTGTGGAATGCCCTCCCCTCTGAGGTGCACCAAGCTCCAACATTGTGTACATTCAGGAAAATGGTGAAGATGCACCTCTTTACTCTGGCCTTTGACTAGAGATGTAGTGGTTCTTCCCCTCTCAAGCAATGTATTTTTTTTTACTGTGTGTTTGATTTTATGATGCTGAATTTTGTTTTATATTGCTTTTATTGTAACCTGCTCTGAGACCTTTGGGTATAGGGCAGGCTAGAAATGTAAATAAATTTCCTGCAGATGCCTAGGCTTTGTGGACCTCAGGCTCTCTGAAAACATGCCCTACCAATGACTTATCAGTGGTCTTAAAAATAATCAGGCCCAGGTTTGCACTGGTATCATGAAAATCAGAACTGCATGGACAACGGCTCAAAACAACCAACCTGCGTCATGAAGGTACCTTCCCCACAGTTCCACTTCAAAAGATGGTGATCTTCTGCAAAATTCCCACCACCCATTGCAACGATCAGAAGAGGTCTGTTTCTGCATGCCTCCAATTTGTCTGGTGGCAACTTGGGATCAGGCCTTAGGTTTTGGAATGCTCTCCCTGCGGGAGTAAGAGGTTTATCTTCCCTGGAGGCTTTCAAGAGAGCCATAAAGACCTTGGCTTTTAATAGTATTTAAGAGGACTTTAGTGTCTTTAAATGAGTTTTAGGTTAATATTTTAAATGGTTTTATAGTTTTATAGTGAACTGCCCTGAGCCATTTTTGGATGGGCAGTATATAAATGAAAAGTAAGCCCTAGCCCACAAACACTAGCCCTAGTTGTTTGTGTGCAAGTCAAACTTTGGATATTTGGAGTGTGGAGGAAAGGCAAGAGAGAGATATGGTATATCTCATTGCCAAAGGAGGACAGATCCTGTAGGGGCATCTTGTATTAAAAGGATCCTTCCAACTGTGACTAGTCTTATGTAAATGCTCCACATATTTATATGCATAAGTATTTGCATGGCTTAAATTTATAACACAGAAAGTGGCACTTAGAAAACCCTGTCCTTGGTTACTTCAAAGGAGCCAGGGCAGAGTGGTTTCACGTCATGTGTTCTTCAGTCCCTCAGTAGGCAATCCCCGACTTTCTGTAGACCTCTGCCCTTGGTAAAACTGTTCCAGCCACCTTCTTGTAATTGACTTTCGTGCAGCATATCATCGTTTCTCACTTAAATATTAGGCAACTAATATTTGATGTAATCTATTTTCTTTGCACTAACTCAAAACTTGGAAAAAATCACCAGATTAACATGGTATAAATATCTAATCCTTGTTTAAAAAAACAACTGCTAGCCATATAAAAAGCTTGATTACCAAAAACCTGTTCAGCATGTAATGGTTTAGTTCTTAATCTTATGAGGTATTGTTGATGGATTGCTTTCGTGTTTAAAGGGCAGCTAAGACTCCGCAGCTGACCTCTTGAAACCCAAAGCTACTATGTATAAACTTCATTATGTGTTGCAAGGGCCTCAGGCATGTTCCATGAACCACCACCTGCTGGAAAACTGCAGGAAACCAGCTTTCTCTCCTGCAGTTTCCTTCATTATTTTTATGCAAGTTACTTGAAGTGAATAGACTGGTATGTTCCTTTTCCATGTACTGGTAGAAGTCTAATAAGCCTTGCATTTCCCGATATTCTGCTCTTGTGTAGCTTCTGTTAATCCAAAGAAACTAGGTTGAAGGTGGTATATTTGTATATAGTTGTTGGTCTGTTGTTTAATAATATACCAATTAACAACAACAATTTTTGCCGTAATTGGAAATCTGAAAAAGCTTTGTAAGTCAACAGGTACTTGGTTCATGCATGTTTTGGTTCTGTTTCTATAGTCGATTACTGCGAAAGTTTCCATTTTCTCAGCAGTGGCCTATTTGCAATTTTATGCTTTCTTTTTTAAGGATTTAAGCTTAAAATGGCAGGTGTGTGTGGGGGGGGCAAATATGTTATAAGATGCATATTTCATTTTTCTCAACTTTCTCAGTATTGCATTATACAGCTAAAAACAGCTTCCTATTTTTTTTTAACCAGGTACCAGCTACTGACAATGTCGGCAGAAACCCACGACTCTCATGTGGCAGAGGTGAAACCGTTAGTAGATAGAGATGAGGTAGGCTTGAACGGCAATGCTCTGCTTGGGGTTGGGTCAAGAATTGGCTTCTGATAGCTTGGCAAGGTTCCTGTTTTGTTGAGATGCTAGCAGAATGCTCTATGGTGGCCCTGATGGGCGGGGAAAAGGAATATTATGCTACTACAACTGTCTTGCTTGCAAACATTAATGTCCTAAGGCAGTGATCTTCACTATTTTTCAAGCAGGGGCCACTTTGGCAAAAAAACATTTCTCTCCACTGTGCTGACCTGCACACAGTGCTGTGCATTTCTCCAGTGCTGAGAGGGCCTTTTAAGAGAGACAGAGGCCTCTCTTAAGAGCTCTGCAGGAAGAACTGGGAGCAGGATCTCTAAAAAGGAGGAGAGCAGGTCCTTACCTGCTCTCTGCCACCCCATGCAGCTTCCTGCTGCAGCAACGCTTGTCCCAAGAACCGATTCGCGGTGCCAGAACATAAGGACCTGCTCTCCTCCTTTTTAAAAAAAATCCTGCTCCACACACCCGTCTGCGACAAACCTTTGCATGAACCTCAGTTCGTGCACATCCCTACAAAGTGGAGCACTGCATCGTGGAAATGGTTACCTCTGCATGGTGCCAGGGGAACTGTGCAGATTGTTCAGCTCTGGCTAAGTCATCACACAGACACAATAAACAAGTGGAGCCACATTTAAGATTGATGGGCTGCCACTGGTCCCTGGGCCTTACAATGACAGACACGGTAGGGATTCTAGATGGGAGAGATGCATCTATCTCAATTGTTGCTGCTGCTTAATTGAGCTTGCTGCCTAGATTGGTGAAATGCAGAGCTGTCCCACTAAGTCCCCAGGGTCTCTGCTCTAGTATAAGCGAAACACCTTGGATGTGTTGTCATGGCTGTCATGCAGTATTCATGTTGACTTGACGTACTGATAGTTTCCATGGAGTATGTAGGAAGCTAGATGGACCCTTGGTCTATCTAGCTTGGCAGTGTCTACACTGTCTAGCATTTGTTCTCCAAGTTTCCAACCAGGAGTATTTCCCAGCCTTACCTAGAGAGGCCATGAATTGAACATGGGACCTTCTGCATGCAAAGCAGATTCTCTGTCACTGGGTTACGGCCTCATCCCTGGGTGGATGGATGTTTGTGAGAGAGAGCCACATCTCTGCTATTGCACCCTCCCCTCCCTCAGTATAAATCGTTATTCCAGATCAGGTACCATTCTGAACCATGGTTTAGCACTACATGAATGAACCAAAGAGAGCTATAGGCTCTTGCACACAAGAGGAAGAGAGGGAAAGCATTTGATTTTTCCTTCAAACTGCAGTACTGTTACAGATGAACTTGGGAAAAATGGACTTAACTAGCTAGAGATGAAACAAACCAGCATTTGAAACCCAGGTTTAATGTCCTGCCTTGTTCCATTTCTCGTTGGTTAGCAAAACATAGTTTCCTAAGATCATACATAGCATGAAATTGTAATTTCTTTTAAAGGAAAACCACATATTTGTTCTCGGGTATAGGAAAAGTGTGGGGAGCATGTGAACCTGCAGATCACTTAGACTTGTTCACAATCAGGCCATTTTTTTTGAGGTACATGTTTCAGCACAGTTTAGTTGTTAAAAGTAAAAATTCTGAACTGCTAAAACCCAACATTAAGCACCTGTTATATCTGCATTTTAGCACTGGAATAAAGTCTTTTAGAGTCTTCTTTCATGAACTACTTTAGTAACTATACACAACTAAATTTTTTTTCTAGGTGATCTCACGTCTTCTGCCTGACGTTGATGTTGAAGTAAGTGCATTTTCAGTTTGGTAGAACATAATTCAGAACTGTTAAAAATCAGCTTGCTTCTTAATTTTAGACTCCACTATGCTGTGATGATCTGAACAGAACTAAAAACTAGACTTCTGCATGCTGAGAAATGTCAGATACAATCTGATCTAATGGAAAAATTGTCAGGAGGGCCAACATGCCCCTATAAAACTATCTGGTCAGAACTCAGACTTTTTTTTTACATTCTGCTGGACCCCTGCCCTTCCTCCACCCTTTCTTCATCTCCCTGTTTATGTTGGAATATGGGGGAGGTAGGAGAAGGCAGGCATTTGTCTCTTCCACTCCTGGAGCAGAAGAGCCAGCGAGCAAGCCAGACATGATACACTGCACTAAAAAAACCTGCTACAATACTTCCTAGAAGTCCACATATGGAAAATGCAGGGGATGGGGAAATCGTAATGTGTATGCTAATAGCAAAGAGTCGTTCATTTGTCCTATTCTCCATGGTGTGGGGTGGGTCTCTTAACAACACAACTTGTGTTAAATTTTTAAAAACCATTGTTTCTACCTCCTGTCTACACAAGAGTGTGAAGTGCTATAGTTCTTGCAATTTGTGGCTGCCAGGTTGCTCAAGTGGATGATTTTACCCTAGTACTGAAAATTGCACGGGCTGCCAATTCACTTCTAAAGTTCAGTTCAAGGTGCTTGTTTTGACTTTTAAAACCCTAAAAACTAGGGTCCAAAATAGCTAAAAGACAACCTACTTCCACATGGAATCTACCCTCCTCCCAAGATCTTCAGAGACGGCTTAACTAGATTCTGAAGCTTGATCATCATGTATACAGGACTGGACCTTCACAGTTGTCCCAAGGCTATGGAACTCCCTCTCTGGAAATGCGTAGCCTTTCCCAGCTCTCACAGCTTTAGGACCATGACGAGTGCTTAGTGCTGCTTTGAGAAGTTGGCTATGGTGGCCTTGGGCTGGGGATTGTGGGAGTTGTAGTCAACATCTGGGTATCCCTGTTGGAGGGAGCAAGGGTGGTTAGAGCAGGACTCGGACCAGGGAGACCCCCCCCCCGTGTGACGATCGGCACTCTGCTCCACCTGGTGAGAGGGTCTGTACCAAAACTAGAGAGGTTAACAACTTCATACTTATGTGGACCGATATGATTGAGAAATATGTATTCATCTCTGCTTCCCTGTGTCTAGCTTTCTCTGCCGCCACCAAGCTCTTTCTGCTTTGGGTTTTTATCCCGACAACCCCTGAGCTGAGGGCTCCGTGAGGAGGAAGTATAGCACTCTGGACACAGGATGGACTTCTAAATAAAAGAAAAACAAGTTTATATACAAGCAGCTTAAAGGTTTCTGCCAAAGCAAGCTCCACACTCGTAATGGTTTCTATAACAACACAAACAAGGCTTGGCTACAGTGTACAGATGGTATGATGTAAGATTTGTGACACGCAGACTTCACCCACTGGCAGACGTTCTGTGCTGTGTACATGGGCAGATAAAGAACAATCTGATTGAGGTTGCCACAGAGGGACTGCGGATCGCCTATGGGCACTGATCCTGTCCTACCCAGTCCCTCCCTGGAATCCCACCAGTATCAGAACAGACACCCCCCCCCATCTCCTGGCGTCTCTAAGCCCTCTCTGACACTCCGAGCTCACAATAGGATGGTTTAACTGCCACTCTCTGCTCCATTCTAAAGCACCTCCCTTGGAATCCTGTTCCTTGGGCTTTCCAAGGTGATTACCAGGACTGGAGCTGCTGGCAACCTTCACACTCAGCTTCAAATTACTCCACTGCCCTGAAGCTCATTGAGTGACCTCAGACCAGCCACTTTCTCTTGGCATCGCCTATCTCACGGAGCTGTTAATGAAAATAAAATGGGAGCAGAGAGAACTGTGTATACCACCCTGAGGTCCTTGAAGGTCTGTGTTACTGCAAGGAAGGCTTTAACAGGCTTGTGTGAGTGTTTGGGCAGACCTTATTGCTCAGGTCTGAGGCTCCAGCCTCTCCAGGATGCCTTATCCTGGAATAATGTAAACATTGAATCATTGTTGTATTGTTGGAGGGCTAGATTGTCTCATTTATATGGTATTGTTGAACAGGTTTTCCCCATACAAGCTCTGATTTTGTGACTTAAATTGGATGGTTGCTGTCACAACTCTGCATAGTTTTTTTCTCACTGAAAATCCTGGTTGCTCGACAATTCCACAACCCATACAAAATTAAAAAAAAAATACTGACCAACTTTCTGAGTAATTAAGAGCTTGTGTGATGAGCAAAGTTGTGCTGGCACAAGATCATATTGTTGTACTGGACAGGGTTTTGCAGAATGGCACTTAAAGTTCCCCTTAAAGCAAATGAGGCTTGCTGTGGATTGCATAACTGTTGCAGAAGCATGTTGGCAGTAGTGCAGCACTCGTCTGGAATGCGTGCTTCAGACTTTGCATATGTGGCAAGTGCCTACAGTTTTGCAGAAGGATATTGTGCAGCAACATAAGGACAACCCTACTGGATCAGGCCCATCTAGTCCAGCATCCTGTTCCACACAGTGGCCCAACAGATGCCACTGGAAGCCTACAGGCAGGAGTTGAGGGCATGCCCTCTCTCCTGCTATTGCTCCCCTACAGCTTATATTTAGAGGCATCCTGCCTCTGAGGCTGAAGTTGACCTACAGCCCTCAGACTAGTAGCCGTTAATAGACCTCTCCTCCATGAAGTTATCCAAACCCCTCTTAAAGCCATCCAAACTAATAGCCAACACCACATCCTGTGGCAGAGAATTCCACAAGTTTGATTACGTGTTGTGTGAAAAAGTACTTCGGTTTGTTAGACCCAAATTTCTTGGCAACCGATTTCATGGGATGACATCTGGTTCTAGTGTTATGTGTGTGAGAGATGTTTCTCTCTCTTTCCATGTTCTCCACACTATGCATGATTTTATAGACCTCTATCATGTCTCCCTGCAGTCGTCTTTTTTCTAAACTAAAAAGCCTCAGGTGTTGTAACCTTGCCTCATAAAGAAGGTGCTCTAGGCCCCTGATCTTATTGGTTGCCCCCTTTCTAGTACTCCCAAGTGTGACCGCAACATAGTTTTCTATAAGGGCATGATAATATTAGCAGTTCTATTTTCAATCCCCTTCCTAATAATCCCTAGCATGGAATTGGCCTTTTTCACAGCTGCCATATATTGTGTCAACATCTTGCACAAGCTGTCCACCACAACCCCAAGATCCCTCTCCTGAAGTTGGGGTTTTTATTATTTATTTATTCAATTTGTATACCACCTTTCCAAAATGGCTCGGGTGGTTTTGTCCCAATGTTCTTTGTCTCAATGTGCATCACTTTACACTTGCCAACATTGAACCACATTTGCCACTTTGTCGCCCACTCACCCAGTTTGGAGAGATCCTTTTGGAGCTCTTCACAATCCGTTTGGGATTTCACTACCTGAAAGAGTTTGGTATCATCTGCAAATTTGGCCACCTTGCTGCTTACCCCTACTTTTAGATCATTTATGAATATATTATGGATAAAGCACCAGTCCCACTACAGAACCCTGGGGGACCCTGCTTCTTACTTCCCTCCACTGTGAAAACTCTCCATTTATACCTACCTTCTGTTTTCTGTCCTTCAACCAGTTAGCAATCCACACGTTTACTTGTCCCCTTATTCCATAACTGCTAAGTTTCCTCAGCAGTCTTTGATGAGGAACTCTGCTGAAAGCTTTTTGGAAGTCCAGGTAGACTATGTCAACTGGATCACCTCAATCCACACACTTGTTGACACTCTCAAAGAACTCCAGAAGGTTGGTGAGGCAAGATTTACCTTTGCGGAAGCCATGCTGGTTATCTCTCAGCAGGGCCTGTTCTTCTGTGTGCTTTACAATTTTATCCTTATGGATGCTTTACATCAGTTTGCCTGGAATGGACATTAAGCTAACTGGCCTGTAATTTCCTGGATCGCCCTGGATCCCTTTTTGAATATCATATTGGCTACTTTCCAGTCCTCTGTTACAGAGGCTGATTGCAGGGATAAGTTATATATTTTAGCAAGGAGGTAGGCAATTTCACATTTGAGTTCTTTAAGGACTCTTGGATGGATGCTATCTGACCCTGGCGTTTTGCTAGTTTTTAATTTTTCCAGACAGTTTAGACCATCATCTCTTGTCACTTCTATCTGACTCAGTTCTTTATCCTTCACCCCCCAAATGCCTCAGTTCTGCGAGTGCTTGATTAGACAGGAGGGCAGTCAGTGTTTTATGTGGTAGTGCAATAGCACAACCCTTAAGACACAGTTTGCATCGCATCAAGGTATTGCAACTTCATAACAATGGTAGCTGTTACTAGGAATGTGCAAACAGGTTCGACATCTAACTAGTTAGGTTTGACATTTTGACTGAACGTTTCTTTCATCCCTCCAGCCATGGGGGGCTGGTGGTTTGCATGTGATTTTTTTAATTTAAAAATTGTTTAGTACTTACCCCTTCGGGGGGGGCTTCTCCAAGGCCAGGGAGCGTTTTGCACAGGGCCCCTCCCCACTGGCCTCCATTTTGCCAAAAAACACCAATTTTTTGGCATTCTTCAGCCCATTCCAAGCCTTTCCTCCTCACATTGTCCATTTTGAAGGCCACTGAACATGTGTGGCAGCCTCTAAAATTCATTCATTCATTCAGTTTCTATACCACCCTTCCAAAAATGGCTACCGCGAGGGGGAAAGGCCTGGAATGGGCCGAAGAATGCCCGAACTGAGGCTGGCGGGGGGAGAGGGAAACTTAGGACAGGAATTTTTTTTTAAATCAAATGTTCACACACACACACCCCCGAACCGAACCGAGGAAGGGGCTCGATGGGGGCAAAACCAAATTGGCCCAGTCCAGTGTGGGTCTGGTTCGGACTCGAACCGAACTCGGCCAGCCAGTTTTGTGCACACCTCTAACTGTTACTCCTAGCTCTGCAATTGCACAATATTCCTGAAGTTTGATATCTGCTAGTAAATAGAACTCAAAGGTGAGCAGTGGCACTCCTAGGCAATTCTGGAGCCCAGACCTAAGAGGCCTTGGAGCATACACACCCACTTCAGGGAAATCTGAAACCTTTAAAAAAACAATTCATGCCCACAGCTCTCCTGGCTATCCAAATGGTGGCCTCCAAATGGCTGGTGGGGGGGGGGGGTCCACATGTGCAGCCCACAGCTGTGCTCATCTGCTGATCTCCTGTTGGGCGCTGTGGGGGGTTGGAGCTGACAGTCGAGCACACCTAGCTGCTGCTGGTGGCTAAGGCACTGGGTCTGGCTGCTAATGCCTGCGCAGTGCGACACGTGTGCATTACAACTATGTGACTGTTTTATGTACTAGTTATGCATTTGTGCCACTCATTAGTAAAATCGCTCCGGCATGAGCATCATGGGCGCCCAGGCTAGGCCCACTGCCTTAGCCACCACAGGCAGCAGGCCTGCTTGGCTCTCAGCCCAGCCCACACCCCACCACATCCAACAGGAGATCAGCAGGTGAGCCCTGTGGGCATGTCAGGCAGGCCGCAAGCAGGCTGCACATTTGGAGACACCCCACCCACCCGCACATTTGGAGACACCCCACCCACCCCCGCAGGAGTCAGTGCTGAGGACCAGACTTTGTCCTAGAAATCCGGTCCAAAGAGCGCCCTTGAAAGTGAGCACCTAATGTATATCCTCTGCTGTGCCCTGAGCATTTAAGAGCATTAAAAATGCCAGATATAGCAGCCTGGAGGATGGTGTGTGCTCATACAATGCTAGTCAAGCCTGTGGTGTGCTTTCAACTGCCAGATCAGCCGATCTAGACATGGTTGTGGCTGAGGTGGTGAATCACGCAGGTGGAATCTTGCATGATTGAGTGTGCTCCATATGAGAACCTTCATATGGGAAACTGGCATAGTGAGGGCTAAAGGCGGGGATCCATAAATTTAGGCTTGGCTTTGTGGTCTCCCCCACCACTCCCTTCTCTTCCCCCAGATCCCTTTCTGCCAAATAGGCAGAGGGCTTAGGAGAGAGGCAGGTCTTCTGCTCTTTGCACTGGGATATGGAGATGGTAAGAAATGGTGGGAGTCCTTTGCTACTGCTCAGAAAGGATTCCAGCTGTTGCTTACTGTCTCAAAAATGGCAGTGGAGACAAGACTTCTAGGGAGGAGAAATGTGTGGTGCTGGGTATCCTGCTTGCCAGAGGGCTGGAGGCACTCGCCACTGGTGAGCCGGCAAGTTAATTCATAGTTGCCTGGTTTTAAATGGTAGCCGGCTCTCTGACTTGCAGAGACATCTGAAGGAATTTTCTTGTTGGGGAAGCATTAATCATGTGAGCCCCACCTATAGCTTGAAGTGGTACACTCCCAGACCCCAGATAACCATCATAAGGACCTCTTGGTTGGCATTGTTACACACATAAATAACAATTACCAGTAGAATAGCTTTGAAGCAGGTTCTGCTTGGGTAGGATAGTGCTATTGCTTGTCTAGGAGGAAACTGATGGTAGGAAATGCTGTCACAACTTCCAAGGCCATCACAGCTTCACACATTATATACCTGTAGGTCCAAAGTACATACTCTGTGAACTAGACGTTTTCAAACGTGGGTCCCCAGATGTTGGACTTCAACTCCCATAATCCCTAGCCACAATGACCCCTACTGTAAGCATACTGTTTGCAGGGCTGTGCCTTGGAACATCTAGTTGAATAATGCATTCCACCTCTTTGGGACCGTGCACTGCTCTGGGAGCACATGTCTCCATTTAGTACTGCACGCTTCCAATGGTAGGGAACTCCTTCATGGGAAGCAGAGCCCCATACTACCCCAGCGATGGCTGGGAAGGTATGTGGCAAGTGCTGAGAGGTATGGTCTCTTCCCCCACGGAGCTCATTGGAGAAAGGGTTAAACCTCAGTGTTTCCTCACATGCCTACCCAGCCATTGCTGGGGCAGTACTGGGCTTTACTTCTCATAAAAAAGCACATACTCCCACACCAGAAGTGTGTAGTGTTGCATGGAGATGGGCATGCTGGGAGCCTCTGCACTAGGGGTGTGCATGAACCATGGTTTGAGCACTGGTTCGGTGCCATGGGGAGGAGAATGGGAGCTTTAAGAAAAAGAGCAGGTCCTTACCTGCTCTCTGCCACATGCACATGTTCACAAGTTCTTGGGTGTCCGCACAGTTCATTTTAGATCCCGCTCAGGTTTAATCAGGAAGGTCCCATTCTGAATGCATGTGCGTGCACACTGCTTTGATACTGCTGCCAGGAACAAAACCACTTTCTGCCACCCCTTGCAGCTTCCTGCTGGGGTGACGCTCATCCCAAGTACCCCCATGTGACACCAGCATGCACATGATATCCATTATGATACCATTTGTGTGGTAAGCAACACCATGCTAACCATGAAGATGGCACCCACACATTTGTGGACACATGTGCGTGCTGGTGCCACGTGGGATTGTTTGGGATGAGCATCACCCCAGCAGGAAGCTGCAAGGGGTGTCAGAGAGCAAGTAAGGATCTGCTCTCCTCTTTTTTTAAAGCTCACACTCCATGGCATCGAACCAGTGCTCAAACTGTGGTTCATGTAAACCCCTATTCCACACATTTCTGAAGCGTAGTATACATACTGTATTCAACTTGGGACATTCCGAAGCACAGCTGTACTGAACTGTTGTTAACTTTCCTGCATTTTTTCAGAACCATTCATTCCACAGAATGAATTTTGTTTGTTTGGGCATGCGTGCTTTTAAAAAACAAATCCTGCTCTACTGCTAAAAAACACATTAGTGGACCTTATAACACAGACCTGTCTTGATTGCCATAATCGAGATTTGACTACTGCAATGCGCTTTATGTGGGGCTGCCTTTGTACACAGTTTGGAAACTGCAGTTGGCACAGAATGCGGTAGCCAGGTTGGTCTCTGGGTCTTCTTGAAGAGACCATATTACTCCTAGATTAAAAGAACTACACTGGCTACCAATAAGTTTCCAGGCAAAATACAAGGTGCTGGTTATAACTTATAAAGCCCTAAATGGTTTAGACCATCTCCTTCACTATGATCTCCATTGCCCATTGAGATCATCTGGCGAGGTTCATCTACAGTTGCCATCGGCTGGTCTGGTGGCTACACAAGGACAAGCCTTCTCTGGTGCTGCCCCCAAGAATCTTGAATCGCTCTCTGCTGAAATAAGAGTCTCCCCATCTCTGACAACTTTTAGAAAGTCTCTAATGATACATTTATTAACCCAAGCTTTTTTATCAAGACTTGTAGTTTAAAATTGCTTCATGGTTTTAATTTCTGATGTACTTTATTTTATGTTGCTGAAAACTGCCCAGAGACGGCGGTTTGGGGCAGTGTACAAATCTAATAAATAATATAAGATGGTCAGGACTGTAGCATGTGGTAGCCTTGGCTATAATGGCTGCTCGACTCCCAGCCTGGTGCTGTAGCACTGTGGTGTGTTGCCTCTGTAAAGTAGGAGCTTGATGTGCTGTATTGCTTCTCAAATAAACTAAAATTGAACTTGATTTGGCATCTACTTACACAGGCCCAAAGGAGTAAATGATTAGTCATGTATTAGAATGGCTAAAGAGTGTTGAAATTTCTGAACAACATATGGCATACTAAACTCCTGGCCGGATGAATGCAGAGAACTTGTTCACTAATTTATCTTTTCATTTGCCAGCCCTATTGTGTAAAGGAATATGGTGGTAAGCTCCCCAGGAAGGAATGCATCTTTCAAACCATGAAGCCTCTCTAACTCCCTTCTGTGGACGACTCTTTTCTACTGGTAGGCCTGTGTTGGTCTTCCAGAGTTTGAGGTTTTGAAGGGCTGCTCTGCCGAAGTCGTCTTGCTGGTTCTTTGCTTTGGTTTACTGCTGCTGAATCCAATTGGTTTTTAGCTTATGAGATCACCTGGCTTTCTGTGTCTCCATGTGTCTCTCAATATCAACTTCGCAATGCCTGGAACAATATGAACCAAATTGGGTACAGTTGTAGGGACACATAGGGACACCTCAATGGTATAGCCTGTGATGATGTCGTCCACTTTGATTCAAGAAGGCAGACACGTAAACGTTTGAGGCACAAATGGGCTAACTTGTGAACCGCTTAACTGATTTGAACCAAATTTGCTATAACTGTAGGGACACATAGGTATGCCCTGATGGCATGGTGTGTGATGTCATCCATTCCAATTCAAGATGGCGGCCACATGAACATCTGAGGTACAAGTAGGTTAATTTGTGAACTGTCTAACCAATTTAAAACAAATTAGGTACAGTTGCAATGAGTGACACACATGCATACCTCAATGGCATAGCTTGTGATGATGTCATCCATGCTGATTCAAGATGACGGATGTGTAAACATTTGAAGTGCAAGTGAGCTAACTTGTGAACCGCTTAACCAATTTGAACCAAATTTGCTGCAGCTGTAGGGACACATAGGGACCCCTCAGTGGCGTAGTTTGTGATGTCATCCACTCCAATCCAAGATGGTGGATACATGAACATTTGAGGTGCAAGAGATCTAACTTGTGGATCTTGATTTGAACCAAATTTAGTCCAATTGTGGAGACACTGAAAGGAAAATAGGCTGATTAGTTCTTACTAGAACAACTTGTTTGGTTTATAGATTGTATTAATGTGCACTTATAATGCAGCTACTGCTCACCTTGTGGAGCCTTTCTTGACTCAAAAGTTGGTATAAAATAAGTTGGAGATCTGCAAGACTCTCTGAGGAACTGCTAGCCATAAATGTTTGGTGCTTCCCTGAGAATCCCACAATGTCTTGCAGGAGCTGCTAAGTCTGCCGAAAGAAATGGGGCAAAACCCCAGAGTAACAGCTTATATAGCCAGGCTGTCTTCTACCATGTATATGTGCTATGATGAGAAATGAAATATATCTTGCAACTGAGGTTGTGAACTAGGTTTGGGAAGTATTATATGAGAGCTACATGAACGTTCTCCCAGTGGTGGATGTTTTGTAAAGAATTCTGCTTGACAAACCACACTTGATGTTGTAGTCAAGTGATCGTGTGTGTGTGTGTGTGTGTGTACTGCTTCTATGTAGTTTTTCTTCGATGTATGAAAGAGGGAAAGACTGCAGGTTCAAGAATGAAAAAGGAGGAGTTGTCAAAGGGACACAGAAAACCTATTCTCCGTCTCTGAAACCTTTTCCCCTTTCTAGTTTCTTTAAGCTTCTAAATGTAGCCCAGACATTTGTGCATTCTGCCACTAATGCCTTTTCATTTGGCATTGACATACAAATGTCTCCTCTAATTGAGACAATTGTCAGTCAAACTGTCACAGTTCAGACGGTGTTGGCACCCTTCAGACTTGTGTTTAACGGCCACGTGCCATTGTTTAGCCGAACAAGCAGGGATGTGCCTGCTGAAAAGCTAGAGAGACAAGAACAGATGGCACGTTTTGTCTTTATCCTTCTAGCGGATTAGTGTACCTTGGATATTTTTTTTCCAAGATAGTGTTTTAATACAAATCGGTCAGTAAAGAGCCTCTTACTATAACACTGACGTTGATTCGGATGTGCTTCCATCTGTTTTTAGTGTGCTACATCTTCAGAGAAGAATTCTTCCTGAAATCACACCAGCAGGTTTCTAGGTCAGTTGTGAAGTGAAGCTGGGAGCTTTGTCAATGTGGAGAGGGTTTTGACTTGCTAGTGTAATTAGTGCGCCTTCAAATTCTTTTGTGAGTAAAACTCTTGCTCTTGCATGAGAAAGTGTCGAATCCAATTAACCATCTGGCAAAGTATATAATCAAGAAGTATGGGGTTGGCTTGGAAGGCAGTAGTTATAATCTACACCAATAACCATGTTTTCTGCAACAAAGCCAAGAGTCAAAGTACCTGCAGATGAAGTCATTTCATACAGCAATGGTGTTTGCAATGATATTGATGCTTATTGCGGCAAGTGCATGGTGTGAAAGGGAGATGCACATCTCACAAGCACATGGAGATGTGCATCAGGGACGCAGAATTGGCTGCAGTTCCTTTGTAGATGCTAAAAGATACATCTTCCCTTTTCTCTCGCCATACATTTGCCACAGGAAACATCATTGCTGCATGAGGTTCTTACCGTTATGGATCACTTCTCACAAAATGACTGCCATGCAGACATAGCTTGAACACATCCCTATGTGGCTGTTGCTCCACATGGTTCCTGTGCAGCAGTTCACAAGGGAGACTGCTCCTGGCTATGGCTGTCTCCATACTGCAGCCAGATCTGAGAATTATGAAAATAAGTTGGCTCGCACCTCAGAGGCTATTCATTTGAGCGTTCGTTAAAGGGCCCCATATATACCATCGTTCTTTTTCTTTGTAAACTGCTTTGAAACTCTTTTGGGGGAAAGCGGTACACAAAAACAGGCTATCCACAACAAGCCAACTGCAGTGGTATTTCCCCACCCAGTTGGCAGCCTGGCATGTGGTTGCATGGGGGGCACCACAAAGAAGTGCTTCTTGCACAGCTTGGTGTGCTCAGGAAATGGGCCAGAGGATGCACTTGCCGTGCACTCTTCAAAGCACCCAGCTTACCCTTACGGCTTAGAGGGGGTTACAGCAATTCATAATCCTGACCTCCAGTGATTGGTACACTGTAACCTCTAGGTGGAAGCTACTCTGAACTTGCTTCCTGTAATAGCTACACTTGCATTCAATGCCACACAGATCAGACCTTTAAAAAAGACTCTTTCCTTCAAATGTCCATGCCACTAGGGATGTGCAAACTGGTTCAGAGGTCTGGTGGTGGTGGGGGTTACCTTTAAGGAGAGGGTGCCCATCTTCCCACCAATGGTGCTGTCTCCAAAAACGCTGGTGTGGGGCTGCTACATCTCTCCTTGCAGCCCCAGTCAGCATCATACCTGAAGTGGCCGGTGCTTGGCACGCCAGCATTTTTTGGAGACAGCAGCGGTGGGGGGATGGAACCCCCTGCCTCCCGTTCATGCGCAGACCCATACATGCACATACCTGCATGCCACCACCTACCCCTCAGCTGCACCCCTGGGAACACTTTGCCATTTTTATATATATATATAATTTGTTAATTCATGGAGTGCCTCATCCTTTCACAAAACTGGGTGACCTTGACAAAGAGAAGACTAGGAGGGCACCTCTGCAGCTATGTCCAAAAGAAACAGGAACATTGCTGTTGTCCCAAAGCAAGGCAGTCCATTTATGTTGGCATGGATTATTTTGTTAAGGCTCCTATACAACACTAGTATGAATGTGCTGCTACATGTCCGATATAGGGTGATGTTCTCTGGAAAGGCCCTGACTCTCTCCTCCCTCTCCCGCCCCCACCCTTCAGGTCTGAGCTGTGCGGCATGGGCTCTTGCGGTCAACCTGTTCTAAATCCTGCTTAAGAATGACGTCCTTCTGGACTAGTTAGTGTTCTTCTGTGAGGCATTCTGGGAGCTGTGGGCTTAGGCGGACCAGCAGCTTGGCTATATAACCCAGCTTACCACAAAGTCCAAGTAAAATCTGGTCCTCGTTTTCTCTTTGGACTCCTTGAGATTAATACCAAACTGCACTGTTTAAAAATGGTGCTGGATGTGGAAGATACTGCCTATTTATTGCATAATGCTGTAAGTATTCTAATGAGGAAGACATGGCGAAAATTTGAAGGGTCTAGTTTTTGTGGGGGTTGACTTCCGTTAGTATTGGAGCAATTTTGAACTGACCTCACTGCCAAGTACCTCTTTACCAAAGTACTTTAATTATGGTAACAGTTTTTAGAATTAGCAGAACTTTGCTGCTTTGATTGTGAGTTAGTTTTCACCAGTGTGTTTAATACTGGATGCAAAGGGATGTGTTCCTGAGTTGTACCCCTGAATGAGTTTTGTGTATTTTTTAAGGCTCGTTGCAGCAAGGAACAGATGCTCTGGAAGCACACTGGGTGGCATCCAGACCTTTGGTACCGTGTCCTGTTGATGGAAGCTTCTTGTAAGAGCAGACGGGGTTGTGTGTAAGCACAATGCCTTTTGCTTGCAGAAGGAGCTTCTGACAGTTGGCAAGTTGCAACACTAGATGCTACCCACTGTGGTGTACAGTATAATAAAGGACATTTTCTGGGTGAAACCTTCCAGTGCAGAGCTCTAAACATTGAGTCTATGAAGCAACAGCATGTAACTGGCCCTTTGACTTTCTTCTCGCACTGCGTGTGGGAACATGTTGTAGATACTGAATGTTTAGAACAAAATTACAAAATCTCCTATTTGAAGAGGGAGGACAGACTCACTGGCAGCAACGCAGATACTAATACATATAATAGGAGTAAATTTCTAGAAATTGGCAATAAACTTGTCAGTTTCCCATATGCATGCATCTTCCCCCATCTATTCTGCTCAGTCTCTTACTAATACTTTTTGTAATGGCACCACAAAAGGGTAACTGCTAACAGTGCAGACATTTTTATAAACTTCTATGTACTAATTTCAGACAGCTGTTTTAAAGCTACTTTTGTAGACCTTAGAGAAAATCTCAAGCAAGCTTGGCGTGTAGAAATACAGAACGTATCTCCCATGACTCCTAAAATACCAATACCTAATGGATTAATGTCAAAATAGGTATCCCACTTTTCTTCCAAGGAGCTCAAGGTAGTATGGTGTATTTGGGGTTCCCAAGAGATCTCTCACACTGGCACTGACCAGACCTGGACCTGCTTAGCTTTAGTTAGGTTTCTGTATCACGTCTCTTCAAACTATGCCTGGGATCTGAAGTAGAACAAGTGCTATTCTATCTACTCAACATTTTCAGCATAATGAAACTTAATATTGTTTAGTGTGTTGCAATGTTTCTAAAGCAGGCTTCAAATTCCTAGTAGATTTTTAGCTTGTGGAGAAAACGAAATGGCCAAATCACTTGATCAAATATAAGCTCCCAGGGCATAGTACCGTGTGTGTGTGTGTGTGTGTGTGTGTGTGTGTGTGTGTGTGTGTGAATGAACAAAGACTTTTCCTACTCTTGAGCAATTCTGCACCAGAAACTAGTGGCTAATAGGGTTGCCAGGTCCAGATGGTAGAAAAAGTTGATATCAATCACCAAAAAGGCAGAAATAGAGGACCCTTTTGACACACACAAAAAGTCTCAAATTTCCCTAAAACTTACTATATGGTTGTTGATGTGTTATATGCATATTTTAATTTAAAATGGATAATTTGAGAATAAATACAGCTCATCACTGTGAAGCTGATGACCAGATGAGCTGTATGTCTGCTCAGTTTGTTACCTAGGTGCTGAGTTCTCAAGGCCCCTGCTCCTTAACTCTGGATTCATCTGGTTAGGTTTACCACACCCCCAGTCCTCTGTTCTCCTCCCCACTTCCCCTCTGGGCTCAAGGCAGGGCAGCCAGCCTCTTTGCATGCTGGCACTGCAGTGTATGCGTGGTCTCCCACTCGCTTGCTGTTCTCTGACTACAAACATCTATATCTCACATTTCAACAGAAGGCTTCACTGTGGTTTTCAAAGAAAAATAATGCCAAAAATAAGCCCTTTGTGATGCCAAGGGGCTTACAATCTAAAACAAAATGCAACAGCAACATCAGCCACTGAAAGAATGCCGCGATGGGTTTGGATAGGGCCAGATGCTCTCTCCATGATAAACAGAAGAGATTCACCACTTTAAAAGGTGCCTTTTGACTCAGTGAGCAGGGGAAGCTGCTGACTGAGTAAAGTTAGCTAACTGCGGACTTCTCACTGCTGCCACCACATGCAGGAAGCAAGCTGCAGCTGCCGGGCCCACCTATTGGTGCTCCTGCATCACATGACTCAGCAAGCTGCCACTGAAGCAGAACCTCCCCTCTGGCTTCCCCATTGGATGGATGGGCAGCAAGAAGGGGAAGCAGACAGAGGAAGAGAAGCTGCTCATGGGAGCAAAGTGTTCTCAGCCAACAAAATGTTACAGTTGCCCCCCAGAACTTCCGACAACATAACAATTTTTTTTAAAAAAAAGTCTTTGGGCCCCTCAGATAGTTGTTTGGTCTCCCAAATAGTCACATGCCCTCGATAAAAGTCCCTAGTTGGCAATGGCTATTACTTTACCACTGGACATATGGTTGGGAACACATTATGATACGGGAACCTGTTTTTGATTGGTGTTATCTGATGACTTAAGGAATTTGGGTATCCCTTTGCTGGTGGTGAGACATGGTCCCTGGCTGCTGAGGAAAGTGCTCATAAGCAATGGTCCTTCTCTTCCACAGGAACAAGATGTTGAGACGGTGCATGGTTCGGTCCATGTCACCATGTGTGGGACTCCAAGAGGAAACAGACCTGCCATTCTAACATACCATGATATTGGACTGAATCGTAAGTGTGATGATGAGCTGGCTTTGGGACATCCCATAACTTGGTGTGTGTGAAGAGCTGTCTTCTGTATTCTCATGTATGATCTAGTTTATGCAATACCTTAAGTAAGAAGTGTTTGTGCAAACAATCCCTTTGATTTCACTTACAAGGCAGCAAAACCTTCCTAGCTACTAAAAAATATAGTAACAGCAGACGTGGTGGTAAAGGAGTAACTGATTCGTCTTATAACAAATTATCCTAGTGGAAAAGAAGGTAATGCTGGCATCACTCTTTGCCATGCTGCTCAGTGTGTTGACTGGACAATAGAGAATAAACCAAAGCTGCCTTTAAATGAGGGCCTTTTTGGTCTCTACAAGGCAGTCTGCAAAAGTTGACCACTTAAAAAATGTTTGTGCTTGTATCCTATCCTATCGTATCCTAGGGTCCTATAGCTGATGTTGCAGTTCCAGAATGTGTATGCTAAGAAGAGTTTCCACCTTATAAACCTAGATTCCTGTACTTCCTCTTAAACCTTCTACCCCTTCCCCCTTCTCCATCCCTTTACCTCACCCGCAGTTCCTTGTGTACTTGAGGCTAACAGGTTTACTGTATTCTGTTTGGATGGGATCAGAGGAAGGCCAGTTCAAGATTACATCTATAAAGGGAATAATAATAATTCTAAGTTGGAGAAAATAATAAAGTCCTGGCTTCAGTGCTTTTGAAAGCACAAACCTTTCCGCTTCTGAAATATGCCTGGTCCAAGGGCAACTGGGCTGTCGCTGTCCCTCTCCTTGTGATCTTTAAGACCAGCTGAATGTTCTCTCAATACCATCTCTGCACAGTTTCAGGGGCTTGTAGAAATGCATCCTTGGAGGCTACTTCATGGTTATAAATTCTCTGAGAGGCTCATGAAAAGAATAGCCTAGAAATTGAGCATAGATCAGCATTTATGATGGAAATGAGCCTGTAGGTTGTTCTCTGGTGTTTCAGGCTTGCCTATCCTAAACATGATTTCCCCCCCAAAACAATTCATACCTCACCTTCCAAAAAGAACGTGGGCAGTTATTAAGTAGAAATGCAGTGAGAACAAACACAGCATCAGCAACAGTAGTATGGAAATGGGATGGAAATGGGAATAAACACAGGTAAAAACTTGAGTTTGTCACTGGCTTGAACATATTATGGCAGTCCATGGCTATTTTTCTTTTGAAAGACTTTTCCCCCACTTGGTGCCTATCAGACAAATTTGGTATTAAAACATGACTTGATGATCTCCCTGTTAAGAGATCTTCCTTGGGAACTTCCTTGCCACCTTGGGAACAAGGTGATGACAGCCACACTTACCTGCAAAGTAAAGCCTTAAGTGTTGCTTCAGATGTTAACAGACTCTAGCTGTGTGTGTGTACATGTGCGGGGTGGGGGCACAATTCCTGTTTCAGATGCACACATCTGTTCATGGCTCTCCTCTTCTTCCCTATAGATAAAACCTGTTTCAACCCCCTCTATAATTATGAAGATATGCAAGAAATCACACATCACTTTGCAGTCTGCCATGTGGATGCCCCTGGACAGCAAGATGGAGCCGCCTCTTTTCCAACAGGGTAAGTTGGTTCTGGAAATGCACTTAAAATTTTATGTCCCGCTTTTCTGCTTTTTTTCAAGCATTCAAGGCAGCTTATAATATTTATGTTAATAATAAAAGCAAAAATGAGTTAAAATGGCCGAGAACAGGGGTAATCCATTAAAAGCCTGTTCACTTTTTTAATGGGGTGCCTAAAAGATAAGTTAACACAGAGTGGATATTTCTGAGGAGCAAATTCCTTCAGTGAGGCATCACCCCAGGGAAGGCCCTCTCCCTGGTTGCTACCTGCTCAAACTTGGGTGGTGTGCATTCCTGGAGCAAGGCTATAGAGGGACAAGCTTAAAGAATACATCGGTTCATAAATGGTGCTTGGTTTTTATATATAAAAAAGCAACCACATCATGTCCATCCTCTCCTTATGGACATGCCCAAGGTGCATTACAACGAGTTGTCTGAAATCAGTAACACCACATGCCCAAACTAAGGGTTCTCAAACATGTGTCCTTGGATGATATTGGACTGCAGTGATGGGAGTTGCAGCCCAGCATCATCCGAGGACGTGGGTTTGAGAATCTCTGGCCTAAGCCAATCGGTGCATAAACTAAATCAAAAGCTGGCTAGAACATACTTTTAACACTTTTGTGGAACCCTGGAAGAGTGGGAGCTGATCAGATCTCCGTGGCAGGAAGTTCAGTTGCTGGATGTCACAGCAGAAAAGGCCCTCCCACTTGTTGTTGGCTGTGCTCAGAGGAACCCGAGGTGGATTCGCTACTTCCTTGGCTATTAAAAATCTGAAACAAGACCCCAAGGTGCAGGCTTTGTGTGTGGTTGGAAAGGATACTCCCAAAGGAGTAACATCAGTTGCTAGGAGAGCCTCTTGCTTCTCCATAACCTCTCCTGTCTCATTTTCTGTGCCTTGGTGATGCCAGAAGGTTAAGGGACTAGGCTCTCTACAGTGAGAAGGGATGTGCCTTTGGATTGGTTTCCTTGAAGTCCAAGTGCCTTCTTCAGAATTGCCATCTAAACCAGTTTGGGACCCTTGAGCTTTTAAGGAATGCTTTCTGGAAGTCTGATTTAGATTAACGTGTGACCCAGCATGGCTTCTGTCATTGCTTGGCAGCAAATGCATGTCCACTTGGTAGAGAGTTGTGGCCAATCCCAGCCTCCGGCTCCCTGTACAGTGCATGTGGCTGGAAATATGACTTGCTACATGCATGCTATTACTGCTATTGGCTATACTACCACTACAGTATTATGGGAGTCCATAAAATGTTTTGTCCAGTATATATTCTAGTGCACTCTGTTCTGCAGTGCTTGTGTCTCATGGAATATTTGAAATTAGCTGGGCCGGGCACAGAGCATCTGTGCCACCGGCCCGCACACTACCTTTTTCCTGTCCCCTCCCCAGCCGCTTTTTGGCCACCTGGGTGCTGGTTCCTTCTCCCGCCCCCTGTTTTCTGGCCAGCTGGCCCACCTGCTGCTTTCTGGCTGGCCAGGCACCGGCTTCTTCTCCCACCCTGCCCCCTGCTTTCTGGCAGGTGGGCTTTTTCTCCCTCTCCTCTGTTTCTGGCCAGGTGGCCTGCCCACCGCTTTTTGGTCAGCTGGGCACTGGCTTCTTCTCCACCCCCCCTTTCTGGCTGGCTGACGGGTGGGCCAGCTTCTTCCCTCCCTCCCACCTGTCCCATGGCTATCCGGCAGTTCTCCAAACTCTCGCAAGAGCTGCCATGCATAGGATTAGCTACAGGTATGCCTTAGAGAATTAAATATATAGATAGATATCCTTTTATGGGAAGGCTATTCTTTAATAGCAAGGCAAACCACACCATACAACCTTAAAAGTTTGGAATGAGTCTAGTGGAGCGATCTGCTACCCCATATTTATTATACATGAATTGAACTAGCAGCATCCATATGCATAAACAGTTTCTGCCTTGTTTCTGAAGGACCTCAGTCTCATGGGACTTGGTCTCAGCCTTGGCAAACTAGCATAGATTATTTTCTGCCAACGGTAATCAAACTTGCATTAGAGATGTTCCAATTTGCTGTCTGTTCAGGTGTAGCATCCTGTCCTTTAACTGAAGCTTGACTAAATCATGTTTTTCTTCAACAATTCTCTTAGATACATGTACCCTTCCATGGATCAACTGGCTGAAATGCTCCCTGGAATTCTAAAACAGTTTGGGTGAGTAGCATTGTTCGCCTACAGCCAAGTTGCTTAGGATTTCCAGTGCAAATTGTGACAAGCAGTCTTCCCATTGCACCATACTATTAGAAGGTTTATTTTAACACCTGATGTACTGTCACTTCCAGCCTATTGAATTTGCCATGCAGTAAGCCTGTAATCCAAAGTATATTAGACCCTTGGGTTATAGCCTGATCTTATCCATGGTCCAGACATATGCACCACCTGAGGTTCCTGTGAGCAGCCAGTTACTTGGGAGGGCATGCTTCCCGTGTGAGCCACTACTTCCTGCCACTGTGTTGACCATGCCAAGATTTGTGTTGTCCAAATGCACCAGTCTTGGTATATTCTGCTCTTCTTCTTTCAGGGAACCAAACCTCTGTAATATAGATTTGAAATAAGTTAAAGATGTCTGGCTCCCTGATGGAAATAGGGCAGGATATGCTGAGATTGCTTGTGTCATCTGAACCCACCAATCTTGGCATATAGGCACCAGGGCAGGAGATAAAGACTGGGGCCGGCGGGGGGGAAGCACACCCCCTGGGAACCAGCTGCTTGCACAAACCTCAAATGCTGCTGTATGTGTGAACCCATCCCATATGAACCCCAGTGACTGCAGAAGCTATCCTAGGGAGATCTCCTGGTTGTCTGAATAAGGATGCCTGCTGATCTGTTACAGTAAATAAGAGTCAGCTTTGCTTTTCTAATGTCTCCATTCCCTGACACTGCAACTGTGGAACTTACTTGCTTCTCCTGCACTCTTACATTTGTCCTGGTCAAGAGTCAGTGCTGCTGATAAGGTGAAGCTATTGATCAGGAAAATTTTGGTGGTGCTTCTGTTTGTGGCAAAGCTTGCTTTTTGCAGCGATTTGAGCTGTCCAGAGATCAGATGCTTTCCGTATTTTCTGGTAGAAAGGCTGCGTCATAAAAGCCACACCATTTCAGGGTAGGGGCACTGGAGGTGACAACAGGGCTGATACACAAGGTGAGGCTATTCACACGCACATGCAACACTGGGCTAAGGGAGTCCAGCCCAGTTTTGCACAAATGTGTGTACCATCGGGATCGGGACCAATCCCGGTGCCACCACGACGGCAAACCCAATGAAGCCTCCTTCTTAAAACGAGGTTAAGGAAGCAAGTGCTCCCGTAACCTCATTTTCTGGATTGTTTGTCAGTTGTGGTTGCAAAGAGCCATGGCTCACAGACTTGGGGAAGGGAGGGGGGTCCCCATAATACACCATGAACTCCCGCAGTACATTATTGGAGCTCGGGGGGGGGGGTGGCACGTCCCAGCACCCTGACCTTCGGATCTGCTGGCAACAGGCGGTGCTCATCTGGGTGGGCAATTTACCAACTCAGGGAAGGTGAAATGATAATCAGCGGGGAGGTTTTTTTATTTTTATTTATTTATTTATTTATCTATCTATTTATTTATTTATTTATTTTTAAAAAATGATTTCTATAGGTAAGAGGCAAGCTCTTTAGGGCTCATGAGAAAGGGCTTGGCAACTTGAGGGTCATTAGGCATGCTGAGAGCAGAACCATGACTAACAGGAGGTGATATTGTTCATATGTCTCACTACTTCCAAGGCCTTGACAGAGCTACTACTGAGTGCAGTTTTAGTATGAAATAGGTGTGACCACAATTGGGAAGCCTATTTTAAGCTGGGATTGGGTTTAGTGTACCGTACCTTTTTTTAAAAAAGGAAAACTTTCATTTTAACTGCCCTTTATAGATTGAAAAGTGTGATTGGAATGGGGACTGGAGCTGGCGCCTACATCTTAACCAGATTTGCGGTAAGTGGGGGTTGTCTTTTTTAGGATGGGGCTTTTCTAAAGGCATGAAGTTTCATATTGCACTGTAGAAGCATGCTCTCTTGACGTGCGGCATGCCATGAGAACGGTGTTTTGTTGTTGTTGAAAAGTAGTATATAAACTTTAATAGAACTGACTAGCATATGGCTAGCTTAAAAATCAAAGCCCATCACTTCTCAGTTGAATTATTGCATTAAAAAGATCTGGATAAAAATGTGTGTAGCCAAAACCTAGCTGAAAGTGTTGTACAAGGTTAGGTGGAAATGCTGTACGTTTTTATCCTTGCCTTAAGACATGGTTCATAACTTTCATGTGCCAGTACTGCTTGCCCAGGGCTAGCAGATGAGTCGTGTCTTGGTCCTGGACATTTGCATCAAGCCCAGTTCTCTTCACCAGAATAGGGGCAGAAAACTGCACGGCCAAACTTCATTAGTGAAAACACTTTCACGATTTGTACTCCTTCAAAATGAAGATATTGGTATGCTCTGTATCCTGCCCCAGATCATCTAAGTTCTCCTTTTAAAAATGAAATATTCAGTGTTGCATCCTGTACCTCTAATGTGTTTGGCTATTTATTCACATGCATATTCAAATGATTTCTCAACCTGCAGCTTAACTATCCTGACATGGTGGAAGGGCTTGTTCTTATCAATGTCAACCCATGTGCCGAAGGATGGATGGATTGGGCAGCAACCAAGGTAAACACTGTGCCTGTTTAAAGCTTGTTTGTATTCATTCATTCATACACTACCCCAAACTTCCATCTCTGGGTGGTTTACAGCAACATAAAACAAATTTGAAAAATTGGGGGCGGGAATTGTCCTCAAAACAACTTGAAACCATAAGTCTAGTTAAAAGGCTTGGATGAATAAATGTGTTTTTAGAGACTTTCTGAACATTGTCAGAGATGGGGAGGCTCTTATTTCAGCAGGGAGCACATTCCAGAGTCTCGGGGTGGCAACAGAGAAGACTCGTCCCTGAGTAGCCATCAAACTAGTGGCAACTGCAGACGAACCTCTCCGGATGACCTCTATGGGCAATGGAGCTCGTAGTGAAGAAGACTCCCTTAAATACTCTGGGACTAAGCTGTTTAGGGCTTTATAGGTTATAACCAGGACCTTGTATTTTGCCCAGAAACTTATTGGTAGCCAGTGTAGTTCTTTTAATATAGGAGTAATATGGTCTCTCCGAGATTACCCAGAGACCAACCTGGCTGCCACATTCTGAACCAACTGCAGTTTCCAGACTATGTACAATGGCAACCTCACATAGAGCACATTTTAGTAGTCAAGTATGGAGGATATGTACTATGGTTCTAAGGTCATTTATTTCTAGAAACAGATTTAGCTGGTGTATCAGCCAAAGCTGATAGAAAGCCCCTCTGGCCACTGGCTCAACCTGAGACACCAGGGAGAAGTTTGGATCCAGAAGCACTCCCAGACTGTGTACCTGTTCCTTCTGGGGAAATGTGACTCCATCCAGAACTAGCAGATCAAAATTGTCTCCCAAGTTCTGACCTCACAAAATAAGCACCTCCATCTTATTTGGATTCAGTCTCAGTTTGTTCTCCCTCATCCAGCCCATCACTGCCTCCAGGCAGGCATTTGGGGAGGTTATGCCTTCTCATGATGATGATGACATGGAGAAATATATTTGGGTATCATCAGTATTTTACACTCAACACTTCATAAATACCATTGTTGATTTTCAGCTTGAACAAATGTGTTAGACTAAAATATGATTGCAGATTCAGACTATTGCTTTGGGCTTCATAGATGGTACAAGGACATCTGAAATGTACTAGCCAGTTGTGCCATAGTACTGCAGTAGTTTTCTGCTTCCGACTTTGATCATGCCTCTTTGCCTTAGTGTCTGAAAACTCTTGAAACCAAACAGTAGTAGCATGCAGAGCTTTTCAAGCTTGAAGGTGAACTAGAAGTCCCATATTCAATGGCAAGAGTGGGCATTGTTGACTCCATGTGGGATTTTGTTGCTGCTTCCTTCCCATTGGTAGCAGATCCCTGACACAACTCAGTTATGCTGCTTGTACACAAAATGTTCTGGCTACAGGATATGGTGTGTTAGTCCTCTCTAGGCACCTTTTGCATTGCCCTTTCCTGACTCTCCTTTGTGTCTCTTGATTCTGGCAGTTTGGGCAATCGACTCTAGAGATTTTGATATATTTTAAGATAACAATCGAATTTTCTTCTTGAAGAGACCCTCACAATTTTGGCCTGTGCTTTATCAGTACATCTCTTTGCTCAAAGGATTGGTGTTAATTGTTAATGCTCCATAGTTCGTTGTTTAAAATATATTGATCTTGAAATTATTGATCCTTGGACTCATGGTGCTGTAGATGCCAGTGATGCATGAATATAATTCTCTGAGTATAAATCTAAACAACAAAATGTTGCTAAACAGCAAATATCAGTGCTTAAAATAAAGGTCTCAGTCATAGCATGAATGACTATTTCATTTGAGTATGGTCTGCTGTCACATATGAAGATCGTGCTGAGTGAGTTTGACCACTAAAACCTGAGAGTGTGTGTTTGAACTGCCTTAATGTGGTGTTTTTCTGAATTCTCTAGATCTCTGGATGGGCTCATGCCCTACCTGATATGGTAATCTCACATCTTTTTGGCAAGGTAAATGTTTTAAAACTCTTTGATTCCTCTTAACATTGTATGTTGTACTTCATTCAGACATACACATGCTTATCTAAACATACTTGGATTCGGAGATAGGTTTTTCTAGCAAAACTCTTCACGACATTCACATCAAAATTTTTAAAGATTCAGCTTTCTCTGAAAGTGGTGCCTCTTTCCATACGAACAAGAGGTGCTGGAGTTGACATGAAACCCTAGCTTGCCATGCCTTGGATTCAGTGCCTCATGGTCATGCGTAACTGATCATACTACTTTAGGGTTTCTTACACTGTTCAGTTGAATTACATCTCTCTTGCTCAGCTCATAAAGATACTGCTTCTAAGAGCAGCGGCAGGGCCCAGCTTGCCGTTTCAATCTGGTGAATTCTCATGTTGGAATTCAGCAATATGCATTACACTTAGAATTAAAATCAAGTCATTTGTGTAGCCCGAGTGGGAGTGTGGGTGTGAATTCAGATGATATTTCAATAGTCCTGCCTACATAAGAACAGCCCTGCTGGATCAGGCCCAAGACCCATCTAGTCCAGCATCCTGTTTCGCACAGTGGCCCACCAGATGCCGCTGGAAGCCACAGACAGGAGTTGAGGGCATGCCCTCTCTCTTGCTGTTACTCCCCCATAACTGGTACACAGGAAGACCTCCTGGTACTACAAGAAGTATAGTTGTGTAGTACACAACTGGTACTACAAGAAGTATTTACTGAACATTGCTAAAATATTTCATTGTGTAGTTTGTTTGCCTTTCCGAAACAGAGCTCCATATTTGATATTCCTACAGTCAAGTAAATTCTTAGTTGTGTAACAGTCTTGGGAGGGATTTCCTCTTTGTAAAACCACACAAGAGGTGTAGGATTGGAGATTAGGCATATATATGGGGAGTATTGGTATTGAAAAAGTCTTCTAACGTAAACAGTATACTGCCTGGAAGTTTTTCATATGAGGCTTTTATAGCCCTTTAACCTGCCTCTCCTCCGGAATGGAGAGTGTGTGTTCACATATATGCCAGATCTACCCTGAAGTCTCTGTGAATTATCGGGGAGCAGTTCACACACGATTTGGGTATTTCACTGCAAACTAGAGTTTAGCCCCACGCTAGATTTATATCTGGGGTAAAAAAATCCACTATTTGCGTCAGCTTTGGGGGACAACTTTGAGATTGCAGTAAAGCCTCCCAGTAAACTTGCGGTGAAGCCTGCTGTGTGTAAAAGCCCCTATTAAGAGAACCCAGCACTGGGTGTCATCAGATGGTATGCATTTCTAGTTTATTAGTGATATTTATCAGAGCACTTTGAAAATGCAGGATGAGATTCACAACAACCAGGATTTGATCCAAACGTATCGCCAGCACATCATGAATGATATGAATCAAAACAATCTGCATCTTTTTGTCAACTCCTACAACAGGTAAACCACTATTGGGCCCCTCCTTAAGAGTATGTCCTTGGCACCCATTTAGACCTCAGGAGGTCTTCCAGATAGTAGTTCAGTTCAGTGCTAAATTTTGGATTATTCCAAACAGACTTGCCATTTTGGTATCTACTGGGGGTGGTCCAAGACGTTATGCTGCCTGATGTCAAGGACACTATGATGGCCCCAACTGTGAATGGGTCCTCAGCATTTTCAGGCCATGCTGGCAAAGTGCTCCTAGCATCTGTGATTGAGGCTACAATCTCACCCTCATGGAAGGCCATCCCTGCATGTCACTCTTTCAAAAGAACTGAAAGCTGAAGGCTTATACCTGGCTTCAGAATTGCTTCCAGCAGTCAGGTTTTTTGTTGACTATTGCCCCCAAAATCGAGTCTTGTCCTCTTCCCTTGAAAGAGAGTGGGAGGCAGGGAGAGCCTGGGTTTTAAAAGGATGTTTGCGGTGACTTTATCTGCCTTGCAGTATCTGAGCGTCTCAAACACTGGCCTTGTTTTCGGCAACCTTGAAGGCCAGAAACATGAATGAAAGCTAGAGCTTAAAACTGACAAGCATCCATGGCCTATGCAGGCACTTTGGGGATTGCATATGGGTCACGTTTTTGCCAGTTTTAGTTGCCTTTTCAAGGCAACTGCATAGGAACTGTCTAAAGCCCTCATGCTTGCTTGTCTCCATTTTGCAGCCGAAGAGATCTAGACATTGAGCGTCCTGCACCTGGATCACAAGTTGTTACCCTACAGTAAGTATTGGTCATTTTCTGTGTGGGGAGGGAGAGCATGTGTCTTTTCTGGTTCCTTCTGGCACAAGTAACAAAGTCTTAGGAAATCATGAAAATGTTGCAATGCGCTTTTTGATGCAAGCCCGTCTGTCTGCTAAGAGATGAATTATATAAGTAACAGCACTTAATACCAGCATGACTGCTTCAGTCAATAAGCAGCTATTCAAAGTAAGTACATATGAATACTGCACTTCAAATGGATTGCTAACTAACTGAATTAGCAAATGTCGAATAGGGATGATTAAGTATCGAAGCTCAAGCATTGATTCTTGTGGCTTTTACTAGCAGTGGGATCCTGCATATACATGTATCCACATGAGTCTTCTGTCTGCATGTGTTTTCCTGAATTGAATCCTTACATTGTGTCTGGGATTCCACTTGCAGTTTTGCCCAGGCAAACTGGGCAAAGTCCCCATGTAAATATTCACATGTAATGTTAAAAAGTGAATCTGTGGTGGTAAAGCTGGTGTGTCAGAATTAGCCCTATAACTCTTGGGAATTGTAGCCACCAGCCATTTGGACAGATAGCAAGAACCTGAATGGATGGAGCCAAAGGTCACAGTGTCCTACTTTGATAGACAGAAATGTCAGGCTCATAATTAGAGCATCATCTGCAAAGGACTCCTTGTGACTTCATGCCCTGCCCTACTTGTGGTACCTTAGCAGTCTCTCCTTCTTCCCCTGCCAACTCAGCCACTTCCTCCACGGCCCTAAAAATACTATTATCTGGAACCGTAAATGTGATGAAGTGGTACCAAACTGCTTACTAAGCTCATTTATGAAAGGTGATGGTGGGTAGATCTTAGTCTCTTACCTCTGGTGACTCAACAAGCTGAAGCTTACGGGGCTCAACTGCTTAGAAATGGGCAGTAACTGGCTTATTCTTGAGCTGTCCCAGTTCTGAGACTCAGCAATGGATGTGGCTTCTTGATAACCAATTTCTTGGCATAAAAACGGCCCAGAAACATTTAATCTGAAAAACCAAATTCTCTTAGTCATAAACAGCTAAGTAAATGGAAAAGGGTGTTTGTGTGTGTGTGTGTGTGTGTGTGTGTGTGTGTGTGTGTGTGTGAAATGTAGATACCAAAAATAAAATCTTAGCTAACCATTCTGTTGGGAGGAATTAAAGGCCCATGACCTTCCTTGTTTGAAATGTCTGTCTCTTCTTATTCCATCCGTACATAAATGGCTCTACTGGGGATCACTGTAGAGGGCCTTAGTGCTTGTGCACTTATTCAGCATAGCTGCCTTGTCTAACTGCTTCTTTGATGTACACTTTACAGTGGATATGGTTGTTAGTCACCATTCGGAGAGCTAATTTCTGCCGATGGCCGAGTCATATGTCTGCTCTTTGGGAAGTCATTTGTGCTAGGGTTGTGCGGATATTTGTTTGGCTCTTCAGATTTGGTGATATTCAGTCCAAATAACTCACTGAACACACAACTGAATAGTTGGGGCTCAAATATCTCTGTTGGGTCAAAACATATTTGGAGGCTTTTTTTTCCATTTTCTTTTGGCAAATAATATACTTTGTTAAAAGTGACAAAGAGAGGGAATGAGAATATGCAGAGGGGCTGAGAGTGAAATGGACACACACAGCTGGCCAGTGACTTTGCTCTGCCCTCTGTTTCCTTTCAGTCTTGAAAAATGATGGGCTTCAGTTCCATTTAATGGGCTAGCATCCCTGTTTTGATCCCATTCTACAAAGAAGTGAAGATATCATGGGCATTTTAGTGCTTTTCTCCATTATATCCCATGGATGAATATGCAGATCCAAATACAAAAAACAGAGGGGGCAATCTGAATAGTGAATCAAGTAGCACATCCTCTGAATACTGAATCTGAATCAAATACTTGCCTGTTTGCAGAGGCCTAATCTGTACCACAAGAAATTGGGTCTGGAACGGCCTATCAGCTGCTGCCCATAACAGGGCTAATCTGTTCATGATGCTTTGGAAAGGGGTGTGAGAGAGTGTGTGTGTGTGTGTGTGTGTGCGCACACACACACACACACACACACTCTCTCTCTCTCTCTCTCTCCTTGGTGATGGTTAACCTGCCCGCATATGTGAAACTATTAGATAATTTACAGCTTTTATACAACAGCCAAGAGGCAAGAACATAAATGTCTTGTTGGAACATACCAAAAGCCCATTGAGTCCAGCATCCTGCTCCCCACAGTAGTCACCAGATGCTTTTGGAAAGCCCAGAAGTGAGACATGTGGTCGAACTGCCCTCTCTAACTGTTCCCCTGCAACTGGTATTCAGAGGCATCCTCCATGAATGTCTCTTTCTAAAGTCATCTAGGCTGGTAAATTGTAGCTGGGGATGTGGGAGTTGTAGTTCCTCAATATCTGCAGGAACCCTGGTTGGGAACCACTGGTCTGGATACTAGTATGTCACTGTGTATGGCAACCTAGTGCTTGTAAGGCAACTGTAAATTAATAAAACAATCCTAATGGCTCAAAACACAGTAAGCAGGCAGTTCCATTTCTCTGTAACACTGCCAGTTTAGCTCTGGGTTGTTGAACGGACAACCTAAAGCCTTCAGTGACTTGTTAACAACTTCCTTAAAAAAATCAAATGTTAATTACAGAACTGACTGCTATTTTAATGCTTTCCTTTTAGGTGCCCTGCACTCTTAGTGGTTGGAGACAGCTCTCCTGCAGTTGATGCTGTGGTATGTACAGTCCGAAATGTCTAGTTCCATCTTCGGCTCACACTAATCCAATGCTGGAAATAGTTTGCTCGGTTGTACTTCTGCTTGTGTTGTGGTGCTTAATCTTTGTATAGCACTTAATGTCCAGAGTGCTTTACTGCCCTGTCCTCCACAACCATGCAACGTAGCCCACTGGCCCAGGTGTGCAGATGGGGAAGCAAAGGCTGGCCTGATTATTTTTGAACCCTATTTCAAACCCAATATTCTGCTAGCTTTTGAATGGCTAATGGTAATGCATGGTGTACAGTTCATATTCCTGTATTCTTGTCTATAGCTTCACACTGGGACAGAATTAGAGAATTGATATAACTCAAGAGAAAGAAATGGAAAACATGGTATTTAAAAACTTGACCAGTTGGAGGCCCTTGTCACTATTGTCAAGTTGCTGTTGTTGTGTTCTCTTCAAAATAGCCACTTACCCCTATGGCTTAGAGTTGGTCTAATGGGAGGAGAGCTGGTCTTGTGGTAGCAAGCATGAATTGTCCCCTTTGCTAAGCTAAGCAGGGTCCACCCTGGTTTGCATATGAATGGGAGACATGTGAGATATTCCCTTTAGGGGATGAGGCTGCTCTGAGAAGAGCATCTGCATGTTTGCATGCGGAAGGTTCCAAATTACTTCCCTGGCATCTCCAAGATAGGGCTGAGGGAGACTCCCGCCTGGAGATGCCGCTGCCAGTCAGTGTAGACAATACTGAGCTAGATGGGCAAATGGTCTGACTCTGTCCAAGGTGACTTCCTGTGGCCCCATGTCTGTAACAGTTCATAATCCTGATCTCCAGTTATTGGCACACATTAACCTTTTGGTGGAAGCTACTCTAAATTTATTTCAGTCTTCTTCCAAGAAACCTGCAACCACATACATGAGCCCTATTCCTACATATTTCCAGCACTTGTACAAGTTTACACTGTACACAGGTACAGTTATTTACATGTGTTGAATGCAGGTACAGCAGTACACTTCCTATCTGTACCATGCATTGGGGTGGGGGGTGCTGTACCCAGGTTCACTTTTAAAATGAATACAGGCACAGTCATTCCCACAAAACATGTATGAGTGTACAGAATAGGGCTGTGGTCTTTCTCCACTTAACCTCAAAATCAGCCCTGTGCTATAGTCGTGTGTCTCAGCCTAACCTTGCTTAAGGCCACCTCGTAAGCTTCATGATTGTGTAGCTACTTCCCCCTAGGCACAGATCAGATCCCCTGAGCCACACTGGCTTTTCCCTGTGTGTGTTTTGCATTGGGAAGAAACCGTCAGGTTGGAGAGAATACCGCATAAAACAGCCCTTAGGAGTTTGGTTAGAGCACAATCTATCCTCTCAGTATTGGAAAGCACTGTGCACCATGTGTGAATACTCTTTGAAAAAGAAAAAGAAACACAGGAAGTCCTCTGATGTTGAAATCAGAGCTGCAGCAGAGCTGAAGACAAGTGTTTGGCTTAAATGTAAAGGGGTCGCTCACCTTCTCGTCTTCCAAACAGGTTGACTGCAATGCTAAACTTGACCCAACAAAGACCACGCTCCTAAAGGTAAGAGAAGAATTGTCAGAAAGAATCTTTATAAAAGCTAAAGAAATGAACCTTTTTCCCCTGAGCTAGCAAACACTGACAAGTGCTAATGCAGGGACTTCAAGTGGTGCAGCTGATCCTGGTTCCCCTCCTCCCCTCACTCCACAATATGCAGAGCTGCTGACCTATATTTTGACGTACTCATTAGGACTCTAAGCATTGTTAGAGGTCAGGAGATAATGCCACCAATGCTCCATTTAGAAACTCATTCCATAATGGGCTTTAATCCTGGCAAGGGTTGATTTCAGAAGGTCGTATAGCAAAGTGCAACAGTTCCTCTCCTACCATCTTTGCCCCTGAGCTAATGAGAAGGCACATTTGCACTCAGCCTAATTAAGCAAAAATCTGTTAACTCCTTCAGTGTTTATGGAGGTCTTCCAGTGATTTGACATCTCACTCATGTCAACGTTCTGTGGCTTGCCGTTACACTGCCAAGGCCCTTTATGCTAGAACAGGAGTGGGCAAACTCCACAATTTATTGTGGCTGGTGAAGATGGGAGTTATAGTTCAACAAAAGCTGGAAGGCCAGGTTTGCCCACCTCTCTGCTAGCGTATAGATCAGGGGTTCTCAAACGTGGGTCACCAGATGTTGTAGATTCTCATCCTGTTCTCATCCCCTTTGGCCCCTGTTACTGAGGGTGATGGGAGCTGAATCCAACATCAACTGGGGGCCCGAGTTTGAGAACCCCTGGTATAGATGGTTTAATTTTTTTTTAAGCTATTTAGTTAGATGGAAAGTCTGACATGGGAGATGATCAGCATGGCTGCTTCTTCAGGAGCTGAATTTACACCCTTGCACCTCTAGTCATAGTGCCTCAGTGCCTTCGTTTTCTTCATGTATCGAATCTTGACTTTTTGTTGACATACTTGTGTGCCACAGCTGGAAACTCCCGAGGAGGGGAAAACAAAATATACTTATTATGTTAAGGAACTGCTAATTGCTGATCTTTAGCAGATACTTCCCTCTTATTTATTTATTTATTTATTTATTTATTTATTTATTTATTTATTTATTTTATATACCGCCCTTCCAAAATGGCTCAGGGCGGTTTACAAAACTCTTCTGGTTTTAACCAAGGAGAATAACACATTGGGATTTTAGACAAAAATTGCTGAATTTCATTTTGTGTGGCAATAACATGTTTAGCCAAAGGAAAGGGCACTTGCATGCTCTTGTTGCTGTAGTTACTTTAATATAATTTAGTAGTCTCTGGGGAATTTTGTTAAGCTACAAAACCCAAATGTTTCGTGAATGGAAAATTCCCGGAACACTACTTTCAGGTTAAATGCCAAGCTCTGTCCTGTATGATGTGGGATACCAAACCTTCTTATATAGAGAAGTGTAACTGGCTCCTTACAATACTTGTGTATATATCCAGGTGTGGGAGTCGGTGAACATCCAGTCTGCAGCAAAAGAAAACAAAAAAATTAAATGATCTCTTTGTCAGAAACTTTAATCTGCTAACTTGGCAAAGAGGCACCTTTTACCATGGTGATTCTCTTTACTGAGCAGGGGGAGAGTAACTGGCCCTATCCACCCCCAGCACAGTACCTCCAGTGACTCTTGCTGGTGTCTATCTCATGTTTCTTTTTAGATTGTGAGCCCTTTGGGGACAGGGATCCATCTTATTTATTTGGTATTTCTCTGTGTAAACTGCCCTGAGCCATTTTTGGAAGGGCAGTATAGAAATCAAATTGATGATGATGATGATGATGTCTGGATAAAACAAACCAGTCAATAACACCTGTCTGACTGTGTAAGTAAGTAAATAAATAAAAATAATCTGACAGTGCATCTTGGTTACTGCTGGGAGCAGGTTGGCACACACCGCTGACTTGCTTACAAGGATTTATGAAGTTCATGGGGGAAAGCGGGGGTTAAGCAATGGTGTGCAAGACGCCAACAGCTGCCACGAGCAAGCCAGTCATGTGCACAGGCTCTGACCTCCTAGTCTTTGTGGGGATGGTTGCTTGTTCTTCATGTGGTTCAAGTCCATTGGTCACCTGCAGCCGGGAGATGACACACACACACACACACCCCGCCCCACTGAGGTTAAGGGTTAATGTTAAATCCTTCTGCTATCCTGGAAGCATAACATGCTTGTAACTAATCCATGAGAGGACACTAGGATATCAGTAGTACAGTAAAACACTGTTCTAGCTGTGTAGGTCATCTTTAAAAAAACAACAAACTGGCTCATTCCTGTTGGAGGCATTTGCAGTCTGCAGGGTGCAGGCGGATGCCGTTACACTTCTGATCCTTTTCCTCTTGATGCTGCCTTGGCATGCAGATGTGCCTTTCTCAGTTGACACCTTAACTGAGGCTGTCAGTTGCTGTTCTTCAGGAGAGCCCTTAAAACCTATCTGTTTGGTCTGGCCTTCCAGGGTTTTAAATGATTAACTGTTTTACATTGTTTTAAATTGTTGCCCTGATTTCCAGGGCTTTTAGCTGCTTGATTGGTTTTATTGTGTTTTAACAGTTTGGTTTTAATTGTTAATTTGTTTTAATTGTTTTTATCATGCTGTAAACCGCCCTGAGCCATTTTGGAAGGGCAGTATTCAAATCAAATCAAATCAAATCAAATCAAATCAATGAATGAATGAAAAAAACCACTGGAAGCAGGCTTCTGTCTCACTGCATGAATATTATGAATACGTTGAATATTTATATTTGTATTTGCTGTAGTCAATCCAGAAACGGAGTTTACGACTGTGTGACCTGCTGTCACACGTCTCGAGACAAAGATGTAAACAGCAGTCTGTGCTGCTGGCCAGTCACACACTGCCTTTTAGCAAAATATCTTGCTTGTGAGTAAACTGTAGATGTGTACAAAATAAAACTACCACAAGGTCCCTTAATTTTAAAGCAAACTCATTTACCTTTTTGCAGATGGCAGACTGTGGTGGTCTTCCTCAGGTTTCCCAGGTAAGATCTGAGTAGAGAGAACTCACTGTGGAGACTCCAGTTAGCTCCTCTCGCTGTCCTTCAAGAATACTGTATTCAAGTGATAATGCCTACTGTTACTAGGTTGGACCTACATACTTCCAGCCCTGCAGTGATGGCTTTCTTAAAATCCCTGTTACAAGCTGCCAACATCTATTTGTACTCCTAAAATGCCCATCTCTAAAATGACATCATAGCAGCCCCCGCAGATGATCAACTTAATTGCAGTGCACTTTTCTCTAGGGTAGTGCAGCCCACAGACCCTAAACTGTGGTAGATTGCTCAATTAAAATTGCTATTAGTAGAGCCTATTAGTATCTTGTTTCATAGTAGCAGCAATCCATGCTTATCTGAAAATATTACTGTCTTCTGTTCTCTGCTAGCCTGTTTCAGGACACAGCATAGCAGAGAACAGAAGATGGTGTTTTCAGACAAGCATGGCTTACTGCTACTGTACAGGAACATAGGAAGCTGCCATATACATATACATATACAACCATTGATCTAACTATCTATACATATCAGACCATTGATCTATCTAGCTCAGTATTGTCTTCACAGACTGGCAGTGGCTTTTCCAAGGTTGCAGGCAGGAATCATTTCAGATATGCCAGGGAGGGAACTTGGAACCCTCTGCTCTTCCCAGTGAGGCTGCATCCCCTAAGGGGAATATCTTACACAGCTCACAATTCTAGTCTCCCATTCATGTGCAACCAGGGTGGACCCTGCTTAGTTAAGGGGACAAGTCATGCTTGCTACCACAAGACCAGCTCTCCTCTATATTCATCCCTGTCTTCTCTGGGATAAGATGAGAACATATATTAAGCTTGGCTGTCTGTGTACAGCTGGAAAAGACACTGTGTGGGAGATCAGAGTCTCTCTTGGTAGAATCCTCCTAGTGCACAAAAATAGTGGGGTCTAAACTCCCCATAGCCCAAATCACTTAGTTCATTCAAATTGTACCATCAAGCTACTGTGAATCTTCTGGCTATGTAATATATTCCTGAGCAACATCCAGATTAGCTAGTCATGAATAAATACAGTTGAAATTGAGACTGAGTTAGTTGTGCCTTACTGATTTCATCGATGCTTAGTCATGACTAACCTAGTTGGGATGTTGCTCACTATTTCTAATTTGGATTTACCGCATTTATGTACTATTGTGCCAAGGCGCTCGCGGTGGATTACAATCTTTTAAAAAAACAAAAAAATACCCCTCTAATAAAACAGCAAACTTGTTTAAAGCCATTGGTGGTCACTTTTGGAGCTGAAGGCATGAGCTCCATAGCTTAAGCTTCAGCCTCTTCCCCAAGGCACACAGGTTTTAAAGTAACCCCTCTAGTCACAGACTTCTCCTCCTAAGAGAGCTCAGGGTGGCATTCATGCATTGTCCCATTTTATCCACTAGTGTGCAGGCAACACCGATCTAGGCTGGGGAGGGGTGCTATCACGTATAACCTTTTGGGTGCCATAGATGCCAGCCCCAGACCCTTCAGCAGTCAAGGGCTTGGTCATCGGGAGTTACTGATGTAGCAGATATTGCTGACAAGAGGGAGGAATAGAATGTTGCCTCCCATTTACAAGTTACTACATGCAATTAATTCAACACTATTTTCTTTTACAGCCTGCAAAGCTTGCTGAAGCTTTCAAATACTTTATACAGGGAATGGGATACAGTGAGTATATATTTTGACACAAACTAGCCATATGCTGTGGTTAGGTGCCACACTGCTGGAGCTGCAATAGAGGCTTGATATTTTTTTGTTCCAGAATTGTGGTTAGAATGTGACATGCACAGGAATGGATGGAAACCATGGGCTTGGGAAGAGGTGGTGGCCACCAGCTGGGATGGCTTTAAAAGGGGCTTAGTCAAATTCATGCAGGACAGATCTATCCATGGCTACTAGTCTGGTGGCTATAGGCCACCTCCAGCCTCAGAGGCAAGATGCTGCTAAATACCAGTTACAGGGGAGCAACAGCAGGAGAGGGGGCAAGACCTCATCTCCCTGCCTGTGAGTGTCTCAGAGGCATTTGGTGCACCACTGTAGGAAACTGGATGCTGGAATAGATGGGCTTTGGGCCTGATCCAGCAGGGTTGTTCTTATGGCTGTGTCAAGGCTGAGCATCCTTGGAACTAGTGGACTGATGTGGGGGAGAGGGCTTCTGCCTCTTTGTTGAAGAAATGGGAGGCCCTGCTTGTCCCAGATGCTTGGAAACTCCAGGGCATGAAGAATCCTCCACAAAGTGGAACAAAACGTTGACCATTTTGCTTCCTAGACCAGGTTTCTGAAGCAATATTGAACCCTAACTGCAGTGGTGGCCAGTGCTTGCTGGAGCTGAGGGTGTGGTGGGGTGTTGAAGGCAGAGGATACCTTTAAGGATCGGTAAAACCTCCCACCACTGCCCATTATCCTACAGGACCCGTTTTCCTCTCACCTCATCCCATCAGCACAGCAAAACAGCAAGCTTTTGCCATACTGATCCCACAAATGGCTGCTATGCATGCACATTGGCAGTGGGGGTGAGGTGTGGGGCAGATTGGCTGTGTGGGAGGCCAGACTGCGATGGGAGACTTTACTGATTCCTAAAAGTGTTCTCTGCCTTCTTCCACCATGGTGAGCAGCCAGGCGCCACTGGCTAACTAGCTAGACGTAACCCAGTCCCATGCCACCTCTGACTTCTGTTTTGCAAAGCTCCCTCATCTGCCCACTACTTGCCACGGGCCTTTCTGTTAAGCATTAAGGATGTTTGCCTTTTCCTCAGATTTGCATTGCCTCTACCTCTTGCCACCTGCCTTCAGGTCCCTGCATCTTGGCCTACCATCCACAGTTCTTCGCCTGCTCTATTTCAGATGGATTATTTGCAAGACTTGTATCTCGTCTTTTAGGCACAGAGGCCTTGAAATATAGTTTAAGAAAAGTGGCCATGCCACAATACAGCACAAACACGTATAGTAAACCCTGGGGAATCCATAGACTTAGATAAAGCATCCTTCAGACTAGTGGAAGGCCTTAAGAACAATCTGGCTGGCTCAGGCCCAAGTCCATCTAGCCAAACATCCCGCAGTGGCCCACCAGATGCCTCTGGGAAGCCCACAGGGAAGAGACGAAGGTGTGCCCTCTCTCATGCTGCTGCTCCCCTGCAACTGGTTTTCAGAGGTATCTTGCCTCTGAGGCTGGAGGGTGAGGCCTTATGACCTGGCCTTGCCTTCTGCTACAGCCTGGTTGAAATGGTGGCCAGAAGGTGCCATTCTTGGAAAAGCGGGGCCAGGTGGCAGTTAGATTGATGAAAGCAGTGCATCTTGGTGATGGGCCATTTGATTCAGCCACCACTCTGAGTTTTCCAATCTTTCTCTTGACCATAACTTCTGAACACTTCCGTTATCTGTACATTCTGTCTTCCGTGTAGCATATGATGATCGTTGATCTGCATAATTTGAATTGGGAAAACAATCAGGTCTGCAGGAATTAGCAGCTTCCTAACATGTAGACTTTCTTTGTAGTGCCTTCTGCAAGTATGACCAGGCTAATGAGATCCCGCACAGCATCCGGTTCCAGTACCGCATCCCTTGAAGGAGTCCGGAGCAGGACCCACACTGGTGAAGCTGCCCGGAGCCGATCCCACACCGGCGAGGGGGTCAGAAGTCGGACCCATACCGGTGATGCCTCCCGGAATCGTGCTCACACAGACACCCACATTGAGCTCACTCCTAACTCCTCAAACAATGCTGAGCAACCGAGTCCCAAATCCATGGAGGTTTCCTGTTAAATGAAAAGGGTTTGAATTGGAATTGAGATCCAACAGGCACCCACTGTGTATCACAATATTTGATATTTAACCTGAAGTGTTTACTGTAACACATCACTCTCTTCCCCACCAGCATTCGACAGGGACCAATAAACCAAACATCTCGATTGCTCTGTTTTCCTAGCAGAGATTGCTGCTATTCTTTTATCCAATTAATCTTAGATTCTTTGAAACTTGTCCAGTAGTAAAGCTAACAGCATTTGTGAGCGCCAAGATTGAAACTTAAACCTACTGAGAGTCTTGCTGAGAAAATATTTGAAGTAAATATTCTGCCTCCTGCCTCTTTTGACACTTTATTAAAACATGCCCCATTTGAGTGAGATTTGCTTTGGGTAAAGCAATGCATGATGGGAGGCTTTTTAAAAAGTTGCAGCCTCATGTTGAAGCTGGAATTACTCAAAACTGTACATATTTAAATAATCAAATGGTATTGTGCATTTTGGCCTTTTGAGTAGTGTTTAAGGCCGGTTTTCTTATGTTAATATGTGATTTAAATAGGGGACCTAATGCAACTTTCACGTAAACGAAATCTTTACGCCTCAATTTGATGTCTGAAGCTTAGTTGCAGTGTTCCCCCTTCTAGAACTTCTATTGCTTAACCAAGTAAAGGCAAAGTTCAAATCGCTATAAAAAGTATACTAGCATTCAGTCTTCGGTCTTGCATCTCATTGGGCATTTGGAGGTCGCAAAGTGACTTTTCAGAGTTGTACCACTCAGGGTGATTGTGCCTGGCTGGCAAGGAGGAGTGGCGGATGTGGCCTCTCAGTTTCTCTGCAAGTTGTCTTCTCTGGTCTCTGCTGGCCGAAAGTGTTTTTGGCAATTGTGCACATACAGGGTTCTCTAACCAAATCCAGCAGAAAATTGTCTTAGAAGGTGGAAATGTACTGTATATTCAACTACCATGCGGATCAGGCCCTAATAATTCATGATTAGGCCTGGTATGGGATAAGCACGTTCCCCAATGTTTGAGGGAAAGAGATGCAAAACTAGGCTGAAGATATAAATGACTATAAATGTAAAGGCACACATTGATTCTGCAACTTAAAGCTATCCTCCTGATGTATGCTGAGCCATATTTTGGGAAGCAGTGGGCAACCCAACAGATTTCCAGCATCGATAGGAATGTAACTTTTACAGGGGGTTTTTTGGCCGCTGGCTTTTTATCTATTTGCTACATCACAATTCTTAATATAGCTAATGATTTTCAGATATTGAGGATTTAAAGCATCGTATCTCAATGCCTGAATATCTTTGGTAGTTCAAGAGAACTGAACTCTAATGTAGGTTAATCACCTTTTTTTTAAAAAAAAATTGACAACTTGAGTTTCCCGGGTGGTTTGTAGGGAGGAACAGAAGATTGTAATTGAGAGGTTGGACTTGTCTATTTGGGGAAAGTTTATTAATGAATTATTTGTATTTATTTCAAAGAAAAAATAAATTTGTAACTTTGCAGTGGTTTGCATCTGTTCTGTCTTCTGAGCATGTTGACAATCTTTGGGGGAAATACAGGTCTTTGTTCTTTAAAATGGGCATACCCCTCTCAGTTCAGTCAACCTGCCACAACTGATGTTTGAGAAGGCAAAATATTACTTGTAGAATTATCTTTGGAACACTATAAATTGCTGCCCCTGAAGAGAGCCTTTTGTGGCTGAAATGCTTTGGGCTCAAATAAATGCTTCATAGCACCTTGAGATTTTGTGTCTCATTTTGCTTTTTTGGCTGGGTGCTTCCTGTTTTTTCTTTCATCTGCATAGACAATATTGAGCTACCTGGACCCATGAACTGACTCTGCATAAAAAGCTTCATATGTTCATAACCAATTAGACTGTACCCACACTCCTCCCCATGTGTTTAAAGGGCCCCTTGGAGTGTTGTCTGAATTGGTTTCTGTTTAGCACTAGTTCTATGGTTGTGTACTAGTCATGGTGCAAGAAATCAGAATTTGCCCCAAACTCCCAAATTGTGTAATTTTAAATTGGCACATGGTTGCCTTTCTGCAGCATAATCTGTTGGCCAAGAGACGGGCAAAGCTTGCATGGCATTCCTTAAGAGCAAGAAAAGTTTAGCAGTCTGTGTGTACCCTCAGTTCACCCATATGTGTTCATGTCCTCGTTGCCTTAAGGCCTAACATGAAGAGGAGCTGGGATTCTTGGAATATGGATTTCTGCAGGCACCATCTCTTGTATCGAGTTAATGCCTTGCTATCTCACAACTAAAATGAATTGTCTTCCATTTGCTGTTGTAGCAATTGGTACCCATGCTTTGATGCTCCAGCAAATATAGGCAATGTTTCAATTATGTGCTGTGATCCTATTTTATACTCAAGCTGCAGAAGTGCATTCTTTACATTTAGCTCTCACTGTTAATTTGGCTTACCTAGCATAATACCTTTACCCATCTGTACTTGTGAACATCTGTCAATATCCTGTACTCTCGCTAGCCTTAGAACTTGTATACTAGGAGTTCCAAAACGCTTCTAACAAAGCACTTTTTAAAAAATGCCTGCATACATTTAGCAGTTCTGGGATAAGAAGGCTGGTCCTCTTACATATCAGTAACTGGTTGGAGCAGGGATTAGGAACACAGGAAACTGCCATATACTGAGCCAGACCATTGGTCTATCTAGCTCAGTATTGTCTTCACAGACTGGCAGTGGCTTCTCCAAGGTTGCAGGCAGGAATCTCTCTCAGCCCTATCTTGGAGAAGCCAGGGAGGGAACTTGGAACCTAGATGCTCTTCACAGAGTGGCTCCATCCCCTAAGGGAAATATCTTACAGTGCTCACACTTCTAGTCTCCCTTTCATATGCAACCAGGGTGGACCCTGCTTAGTTAAGGGGTCAAGTCATGCTTGCTACCACGAAACCAGCTCTCCTCTCCTTGGGGCCCCAGAAGTTGATAGATTGCAACCCTCATCTTCCCCAGCTTCAAAGGCCTTGTGTTATCCTGCTTGTGGGACATCCAGCTGACTATTGTTGGAAGCCAGTCCCAATTCACACATTATGTTCAACACACAATCTGGGTGCCTTCGGACATAACGTGAAACTTTGGGTAGATGAACCCGTCAATATGTGAACCCAGAAGCCATTCTGCAGATGATTGTCCAGCTGTGGTTTCACCACCTCTGCCTTCTGGGCAAGAGGACTCCTGGTCTGCCAAGGCTTCATCCCAGCAAGCCCCTTGCTGCGAACATCGCCAGACTGCGGGCAAGGTGTCACAGCGTCAGTAGAGTGGCAACCATTGGCCACAATCTTCAAGGGGGCGTGCCTGGTGCGATCATGCTGCCTTGGCATGGATCACCCACCCCTGGCAGGGAAAAGACATTTAACCCCTTCCTCAATTGCTGCCCTTGCAAGAGTCCTGCAGCCATACGTTCTCACAGAAGCACAACTACTGGCACTGGGAATGGAGAGGGGCACTAGTTTTCTGTTGCTCTGGGAAGGGATCATGACTTCTTCCTGGGAGGAAGTATGGATATAAGGGCAGGCAAAGGATCCTGGGCTTTGGTCCACGATGACAAAGGATGCTCTTGGACTCGTAGACCCAGCCAAGTAGTCCTGGAAGCCTCAACACACTCCTGTGTCAGCTTTCCAATGGGGATTCACCCTCTCATGAGAGGGCCAGTCCACTAGGGAGGCCCAGAGGTTCTGTGAACTTCGGGTCTCCATTGGTCTGCACTCTCATGAGGTAGGCCACCAACTTTAGGAGGTCCTGCTGATGCTCCTCACACACACCCCGCATATCTCTGGTTAAGAATAGAACTCATACTCTGGACCTTCCCAGCTCCACTCAACCCTTCCAGACTTCCAAGCAGCCCAGTCTGCTCCATGTGTCTGAGCAATTTCAGGTGCATGGAGTTGGGAAAGACAGGGGATGAATCCTACATCCACAGCTAGACTTGCCAGGCTGGAGCCAGCATTGCGGTGTGTGTAAACTGGCTGCTGTGGGGCATCCCTGGTCGGAGCGCCCACTGCGTTCTGCATTCCCTGGCAGGCTGGTGGCCCAGCAGGGGGGAAAAAAAAAACCCCAACCCCAACACATGGGTATGTGTTGTGAGGAGACCAGACTGTTGGGGGCATTTGGACTCCTTGTTCATGGTAGTCGCCGGGACCAGGAAAAACATTGCTAGGCTATCCTTCCCTGGGGCTTGCAGAGATCTAGCAAATGGGCCGGGCAGCAACAGCCCTTGAGCCCACCTACGTGTCTCCATGGCCTGTCACTCACAGGAGGGAGCTGTCCTTGTGAGAAGGAAGTGTGCATCTATCGCACATGTCATCACACTAGGCTTTTGAGCTCCTTCCTCTCCAAACATCACACAGAACGGTTCTTCTCATGAGGTATGGCTGAGACTGGATGCTTACACCCTAGGGCAGGCCTGCTCACCTTTGGCCCTCTGACAGATGTTGGCCTACAACTCCCATAATCCCTGACTATTGGTTACTGTGGCTGGGGATTATGGGAGTTGTAGTCCAAAAACATCCGGGGGGGCCCTCTGTTGAGCAGGCCTACCCTAGGGGAAGAGATTGGGGCCCCCATCCCCTACTAGTACAAAAAATAGAGCAGAAAAGCTTAAGAATTCTGGGGCTATCTTTTAACCCAAACTTTGGGTTATCCCTTTGATGGTAGACTTTCTTTTGCTGGTGCATATGGCACCACACCAGTCTGGGGCACCTCTAAGCTGGGCAGACCAATGCTGAACATATGGATGCACGTACATATATTGGTAGACTTTAGGGGACCACTCCATACAGTTGGTGGGAGCAGCAGCATCCATGGGAAGGAAGCTGTCGAAAGGTCTTCTATGGAAACAGCAATTTTATGTCCTGCATGCCAGGCAACGTGCCAAGGGGTGCATTGCAGAGGTTGCTCAAGTAAAGCAAAAAGGTTGCAGAGAGGAGACCTGTGGGGATACGTGTTGTCTCTTTCTTTGACTGCTCAACAGGAAGGCTTCCACAGCTGGGGTTTATGCACGGCACATTGGTATTTCTGCCAAGTGATGTGGTATCACTCCCCTCGCATGTGTGACCTTCTTTGGGAAACAACCAAGTTGCCTAATTACAACGCAGCAACCCTGTTGCCAGGCAATGGCAGGAGGAGACCATAGACTGTGGAGGGTGGGGCCTATGCTCAGTGAAGCACCCAGATAGAAGTGCAGCTGGCATAGAGCTGCTGGTATGTTTCTGGGGTGTTCTGAGCTGCCCTCTCTATGGTTTTGGGAGTAGCCCCAGCACAAAACCCAGGTTACAGTGGTAGCAGAATGTGGATGGAACAGTGGCCCTATGGATCCTGGGGTTTTAACAGCATAATTCACTACAAACCAAAGGTTCAAATTCAGTTTCGGGGTCAAAAACCGACCTGCAGTTGAGTGATGAGACTGTGATTTCATGCATTCAGACAACCAGAAACATGCACCTCTGGCATGTTTGCCTCTGGCTTGCTGTTACATCCAAAGGTGGTACCTATGTGCAGTGTACATGCATGGTCTGTACCTATGAACTGTTGTGAATTCTCTCTGATAAGAGAAACCCTTTTTCATTATAGCAGAGTGCACAGAGGTACAACACAGTGGAATTTGGTTAGGCATGCATGTGTGCTGAGAATAAAATAACTTGGAGCCAGTTCATACTTTCAAATCAATATAAGGAGTATTTATTAGAGAACTCCATTCTAGATAGGAAAGTGAGGAGATAGGATCTCTAATCTATTGATCTAACTGGATGCAGATGTTGCAAGGGAGAAGGAGGGGAAGAAAAGGGAAGAGGAAGTGGCAGGAAGGAAGAAAGGAAGTCCCTGAGGTTAGCAATCTACATATCAAAGGATAGTGTCAGAGCAGTAGAGAAGCGATAACCAATGTCTTGACCTCTCTAGCCCTCTGACTCACTAGTCTGTCCTCCTATGTCATTGAGACAAGAGACGGCACATAGTCCTTCACTTCCAACATAAACAATTATTCACATAGTACCTCACGGGCCAATTCTCTCCTGGAAATGATGGGTCCTGTTGCACAACTGTATTTGTGCAACATGATGCTGGAAAGGAGCTGTCCTGTGGTGCATCGCTTTCCCAGTTGTTTGTAAGTATGCTGCAGCAGCAGCAGCAGCATGAGCAGTGTTCCTTCCACCCACAGTGCCTTGTGCAGTATATAAGCCCTATTCCTATTTGTACCCTGCACTGCATTTGAGGGGGCTTGTACCCAATTCCATTCTTAAAATAAATGCATGTACTGACAACTGCACATGCGTGTGCACATCCACACACCCCTAAGGTCAAGATAGGGCCTCAGTCTCTCTCGTCCCAAAGAGGTCATCTTTGTTTGTTAGTTTGTTTTTGATCCGTTAATGCCACTTTTAGATGAATTTACTTCTCTGGAAGCTTATGCAACATCATTGAAGGGGCGCGGGGACCTCCCTGATTTTGTTCCTGCAGAGGTATTTGGTGGTCAGTGATTCCTTGAATGCCAACTCCAAGAGGGGCGTGTGTGTCTTAAGTTACTATTAAGGATCCATTAAGGTTCTGAAACTTGGGTCCCCAGATGGTGTTGGACTAGGACTCCCATCACCCCCAACCCTAATGGTTGAAGTTTGCGAACCCAGAATCGAGGAGTAAAGTTCTCTGTTTAGCATCCATTTTTCCCTCGCGGTCTGATGCAGAAGACTCCCTCCTACAGCTCTCGCTGCAGCCGACCTGGGGGAATCCCAAAAACATTATCATTGCCCCCAAATACATTACTGTCCCACCCTTGGACTATGACTGCCTGGATAAAGGGGAAGCTGAGAGACTGGGAGGAAATATTAAATAGGCTATTCTGTTGTTGCAAGGAGTGGGGATGCCTGCCTCCTATTTCTTTATGAAAATACTAGTGTTTTCAGGCCCGTTGAAATAACGGGTGCTAGTAGGGGAGAGTTTTTCCCCCCTGCCCCACTCCTCGGCCAGAGGAGATGGAGACCGGGACCGGGGGCGAAGCGGAGGCCGTAAAAAAACAAAAACAATTGCTGCTGAGGTCGCCGCCACCACCCTCCCAACTGCCGAGACCTCCTTACCCCGGCCCACGTCAGTCGGGCGATGAAAGTCCTTAATTTGAGAGGGAGAGAGGAGCTCGCAAGCGGAGCTCCTCTCTCTGCAAAGCCTCTTCCCGAAATGGTGCTTTGGGCACAAAGGACGCCTATTGCATCCTTTGCGTCCATAGTGCCAGTTCGGGCAGAGCCTTTGCACAGAGAAGAGCTCTGTTCGCGAGCTCCTCTCTCCCTCTTAAATTAAGAACTTTCATCGCCCGACTGACGTGGGCCGGGGTAAGGAGGTCTCGGCAGTTGGGAGGGAGGGAGGGAGGGTGGCGGCGGCGACCGCAGCAGCAATTGTTGTTTTTTTTTACGGCCTCCGCTTCGCCCCCGGTCCCGGTCTCCGTCTCCTCTGGCCGAGGCGGCGGCTCTGCCGCCGCCTCGGCCAATTTCCCCCGCCGCCTCTTCCCCGGCTTTGCGGCGGCCACTTCTGGCCTTTCTGCAGCCGGGCGAAGCGACCAACATGGCTGCCTGGTTCCTGTCTCCGTTTCTGCCTCGGCCTGTTCTGGGCATGCGCGGAGCGCATGCCCAGAACGGCCAAGGGAGGCATGGATACACGCCTTGGTGTCCGTGGATGGACACCAAGGCTTTTATTAGAGAGGATACATGCATCATTATGAGAACTGGAGATTTTACATTTATAGAGAACAAACTTATGACCCTGAAAATTTTATGGAAACAAATGTGAGTAGAAGGCTGCAGTGGCAGGGAGGAATTAGTGGCTGGATAGGCTGATAATTATCTCTCAATCCAGCCCATCCTGGAAAGGGGAGCAAAAGTGCATCTCCCATCCACCAACCACATATTGTTCTCATGGAAAACAGACATGCAAATGTTGCCTTCATGCATAAAATCCAGTGAGCATAGACTGGAATCATGCCACTGGCTTCTGTATGCAGTAAAGTAAGTCAGCTGTATTGTTTTATCCTATGCATGGCAGTATTTGTATGTCCTATCTTCTTGTGGACAGCTGAGGTGGGGCTGGTGTGCTGGATGGTGGAAGGGAGACAGGTGAGCTCATACTGCTCTCTGTGTGGTGGCCTGGACCAGAAGGTCACTGTCATCCAATCTAGCCTGAAATCAGCAGGTGTTACAGCTGTATCTTTGGGTAAACAGAGTAAAGTAAAGTTGTGCCCTCGAGCTGGTGTCGACTCCTGGCGACCACAGAGCCATGTGGTTTTCTTTCTTAGAATACGGGAGGGGTAGAGTACATACACAAACACATGAGAGCTTTTTGCACTACAAACAACTTGAAGGGTGAGGATTTTCAAGATGGATTGTTAGCATTTCTGGAACTCCATTCTGTGTTGCATGGGCTTTTTCCTCCATCATCCTGTTTTGTTTTGTTCTAAAAAGTACTGGCCAACATCCTGACTAATGTGACACATGTGCGATTAAAAAAAAGCATGCATATACAGCAACGTTCCCACTTCAGCAGCACAGGCGTTTGGCTGGGTGGGGGAGGATTTTTACCAATCACCCTTTGCCCCCCCCCCCCACACACACTGTGCAGTTCTAAATGATGTCCCTGAGGGAGGCACAACCATCAGGGGCATCCTTTCAGGTGTCACAGATCACTTGCAGGAGCATCAGTGGGGACAGATGAAAATTGCCTTCCTCACCCAAAAGGCCCCACACTGCTAAAGCAGGAACCTGCTGTTTTATGCGTGTTTTCTTTGCTTGCATGTGGGTGCAGCATTAGTCAAGATATTGACTACCTCTCTGAAGAAGCTCAACTCCATAGCTATAGACATGGCAGCCGCAATTAAAGTAGAGGTCAGGGAACAGGCTAGTGTAGAATCTCAGCTCAAAGCAATCATTGCAACGTGACTATTGTCCTTCAGGCACGCCTAGTGGTATTTCTGAGCCCTGTCCTGGAAACGGATAATTGTCCCATCCAGGAGGGACGCTGGCCCTGCTCGTAGCATAAGCCGCTTAACTTTAAGACAGGCAGGGAACGATCAAATCCTTCTTGAGATAGCCAGGAGCACCTGCTGCTGTGAAAAGTCTTTGGCAGGGCTGTTGGGCAGAGAACATCAACACACTGTTGTAAGAGCCATCTTTGACACAGATCAAATCCCCGTCCGCCCCTTGCAGAAGTGGCCCGTCTGCTGCTTGTGCACTGAGGATGCAACTGGAATGACTGATTCAGGACATATAGAAAGGCAATGGTTGGAAACAGCTGGAGAACAGAGATACAGATATCAGGCGGTACATTAAAAATAGAGCCACCTAATGGGGCCACCTAACAAATAGAGCCACCTAACAGGGAAATGACTTGCCTAGCGAGCAAGAGATTGCCGGCTCAAATCCCCGCTGGTATGTTTCCGAGACAATGGGAAACACCTATATCGGGCAGCAGCGATCTAGCTAGATGCTGAAAGGCATCATCCATACTGTGTGGGAGATGGCAATGGTAAACCCCTCCTGTATTCTACCAAAGAAAATCACATGGCTCTGTGGTTACCAGGAGTCGACACTGGCTCAACGGTGCTACTCTACTCTACTTTATATGTAATAAATAAATAAATATCATTCTGTGCAGACAGGCACTTATCCAAGGTGACTGTTTGCTGGCAGAACTCACCACCACACAGACATACCTACGGAGGATGGGGGAAAGCTCGCTGTATCCTAAGTGCTGCATCAGAGCAGCTGCAACCTATGCTTAAGATGCATGGAGCTTCCCCCTTCATCAGTAGGAGTGCCCATGCAATGAATGGTGGGTGTCGTGGTGTCAGCAAGCCCGCCTTGCATTGAAGAAGAAGGTGGTCTCATTGGCTCTGCAGAACTTACTGAGCCTCTTCTCATGGTTAGAGAGAAGGGTTCCAGAGTGGGCTGTGGGGAAGGCGGGTTATACTTACCTTCCCCACAGACGACCCCCACTGGTGTTGCTGGGTGCGCTGCCCATGTGCCTAGGCAGTCGATGGGTCAGGATGTGTTATCCTGGCCCCCGGAAGTACCATGATGCACCGCCCAAGTGGCGATGATGGGGATCTTCCCTTCCCACCCCAGGATCCCAGCAGTCTGACAGCTGTGGCTGCCAGACATTTTTTTAAAAAATGAGGTTAAGGGAGTGCTCATTTCGATGGGTGGCTACTTAGGCGGTTTTGCTGCCACTTTGCAGCCGGGATCGGCCTGATCCCAGTGGTTCACACGGGCATGCAAAACCAAGCTGGGCTCCCTTAGCCCGGTTTGACGTGTGTGTGTGAGAATAGCCTCACTGTGTGCTGGGTTAGCCAGGCAATAGTTCTTAAGAGTTGAAACTGGTTTGCGAAAAGGCTTTACTTCCCATGGAGAACATACTGATTTCTCTTCATTTCAGAGTTGAGGGCACTTCGTAAGAGGAATTGCTGCAGGTGGCAGGTACACACATCTCATTTCTGCTTCTGCTAAACAGGTGCGGCAGGTATTTATAGTGGCCGAGAAGGTGTTCAGTTCCAACATCGCTGTTAGAATCTGCGGTGATGCTGCTGCAGACCCGGAAGCAACAGCACTGCTGTAGAGAACCTGCATTAGTGCTACCATTGCTACATTATTTATTCCCATTGTCACAAATGGGGGAACTGTGGTGACACTGGTACTAATGCTACCACCCATTCTCTATAGCAGTGCTGCTGTGCTTTGGGGTCAGCATCAGCAGCACCACAAGGTCTAACACAGATGTTACGATTGTGCATCATGTCGACCAGTGTTCCAAAAACCTGCAAAGGTTGTTTAGCTGGAGGTCATAGTAGGGCAAAAACACAGCCACTGCAGCATCCCACCTGTGGGTATGGATGGTTTCTACTTTGTGTTTCTTTTAGATTGTGAACCCTTGGGGGACAGGGTATCTATCTATCTATCTATCTATCTATCTATCTATCTATCTATCTATCTATCTCAGTTTGAGAACTTTGTTGATAAGCAGAATATAAATATTCATAGTAGTAGATGCTACTCTTTCACGAGAACTAGCTTGAGCCCTGCTAACTGAGCAAAGAGGCACCTTTTACAAGTGATGATTCTCTTTACTTAGCAACTGGCCCTATCCAAACTCAGCACAGCATCTCTCCAGCAGCGGTTGCTGGTGTCTACCTTAAGTTTCTTTTTTAGATTGTGAGCCTTTTGGGGTCAGGGAGCCATTTCATTTATTATTATATAGCCATTTCATTTATTATTATATAATAAATTATATTATTATTTATATTAATATTTATATCTATGTAAACTATTTTGGGAACTTCTGCTGAAAAGTAGTATATAAATATTGTATGACAGAACCAGCGTGGTGTAGTGGTTAGAGTGCTGGATTAGGACCAGGGAGACCCGAGTTCAAATCCCCATTCAGCCATGAAACTAGCTGGATGACTCTGGGCCAGTCACTTCGCTCTCAGCCTAACCTACTTCACAGGGTTGTTGTGAAAGAGAAACTCAGGTATGTAGTACACTGCTTAGGGCTCCTTGGAGGAAGAGTGGGATATAAATGTAATAATAATAATAATAATAATAATAATAATAATAGGCTGATGGTGATTTCTGTGGCCCCTATGGTGTTGAGGTGCTCTTCAAGGTCTTTTGGAACTGCACCCAGGGCGCCAATGACCACTGGGATTATTTTGGTGTAAACAAGAAATAATAATAATAATCATATGTTCCTGTAGTAGTAGTCCAATTGGGAGGATTGTTGCTACCGCCATGACAGCAGCGGAGCCTCTGTAAGCTCCCTAGCAGGATGCACAGAGCACCGGTTTGGGATCGGCAGGACACTTCTGTGTGCAACAGTTGATGAATGCTCTTTGTCTCCAGACTTATTTCAGGAGCAGAGTTTCCCATTCCACCACATTTCAGATTCCCGAGAGATTTTCATCCCAGCCCGATTTGCACTGTTCTCACCTTGGGAACATTGTTTAGAGCCTAGTTTCTTGAAGAAGCGCTTTGTCTTTGGGGCATTCACAGCACAACAAGATGTCATGTGCCTGTTCACAATAGGAGCTTTCAGCACTCAGTGAATAGGGAATGTGCTCTGCCTAGCCAGGGCTTTGTTATGATTTCTGAGTAGCATGAGATAATCATGGGGCTGCATCTGCCAGCAGATTCCTGTTACATAACCGGGTGTCCCACCTCCTGCATACAAAGCTCTCCCCATCACTGATGGATCTATTCAGACATTCTCCCAGGCACACACATACTGCCTCTGCACTGGAATGCCCATACCTTTGATATTACTGGGATAGTGTAATCATTGTATCAGTAACGCTGCGGGCCAATAGGTGGCGCTGTTCCATGCTTTACTATATAGTGAGGTTCTGTCTCTTGTCTGAGCTGTTCTTTTCTATTGTTATTCTGAGAGAGTTTCCCCTCCCAAGAGAGGTCTGTGTGAACGGCCTTATTGCCGGCCCATAATAAAGTTGTCCTGTTTCGGGTTGCCATATTCTGGCTTTCCAAATCCGGGTGCCTAATTTGCATATTATGTAAATTGGCTTGGAATTAATTTTCGAGCAGAATAGTGACTGCACCTTTTGCTCCGTAACGCTGCTTTTGACAGGGCTAGATCTTAGCTTCTCCACCCCTCCCTTACATGAAATCTGAAATCTGGGTGAAACTGGGTGGGCTAAGCAAGATGGGTGTGATGCTTAAAATCTGGGTGAAACCCGGAATTTCAGGGGACATGGCAACTCTAGTCCTGTTAAACCAGTATTACAATACTGGCAATGAATTGAATATATGGGATGGCCCACTGCTCAGTTTTGCATGCAGAAGATCTCAGGCTGAATCCCTTGCATTTCAGCTAAAAGACTTTCTGGCAGGAGGGCTGGGAAAGATCCTTCCTGAGAAGGAAGACCTTGAAGAAGACCTTGCCTGAGATCTTGCAGAGATGGGCAGTATTAGAGCAGAGGGCCCTAATCCAACGGCTTTGGAGCTCCCAAAGTAAATTGCTTTCTTCTTCCAAAGACTGCAAGGAAGGGCCATTTGGGTTGGGTCCAACCCAAATGGGAGCTGTTCTAGGAGAAGACTGGCCTTGTGGTAGCAAGTATGACTTGTCCCCTTAGCTAAGCAGGGTCTGCCCTGGTTGCATTTGAATGGGAGACTAGAAGTGTGAGCACTGGAAGATATTCCCCTCATGGGATGGAGCCGCTCTGGGAAGAGCAGAAGGTATCAAGTTCCCTCTCTGGCTTCTCCAAGATAGGGCTGAGAGAGATTCCTGCCTGCAACCTTGGAGAAGCCACTGCCAGTTTGTGTAGACAATACTGAGTTAGATAGACCAATGGCCTGATTCAGTGTATGGCAGCTTCCTATGTCCCTATGTCCATGTTGCTGAGGGTCCAGCCCTCCCTCTCCTGCCATGCCAATCCACATCGCCATTCCAGATTTATCAGCTACAGAGGGGGAAATTTATGGGCTTAAATTCAGGCATGTTATCCATTAACCACTTGAGATGATCTGCAATGACAGAATGTGTTGTCAATTTCTCCTCCTGCACTAGCTCAGATGAATAAAACAGGCATTCTGCGACAGCATCGGTGTGTCTCAAGTGCTGCTACAGAAAGTAAGCACAACACACTGCAGAATTGTCCCACCCACACTGGGTGGGATAGCATTCATTTCAGTGGGTTTGTATACAGGTGAAACTCGGAAAATTAGAATATCGTGCAAAAGTCCATTAATTTCAGTAATGCAAATTAAAAGGTGAAACTGTTATATGAGACAGACGCATTACATGCAAAGCGAGATAAGTCAAGCCTTAATTTGTTATAATTGTGATGATCATGGCGTACAGCTCATGAAAACCCCAAATCCACAATCCCAGAAAATTAGAATATTACATGGAACCAAGAAGACAAGGATTGAAGAATAGAACAATATCGGACCTCTGAAAAGTATACAGTGTACTGTGCTTGATTGGCCAGCAAACTCGCCTGACCTGACCCCATAGAGAATCTATGGGGCATTGCCAAGAGAAGGATGAGAGACATGAGACCAAACAATGCAGAATTGCTGAAGGCCGCTAATGAAGCATCCTGGTCTTCCATAATACCTCATCAGTGCCACAGGCTGATAGCATCCATGCCACGCCGCATTGAGGAAGTAATTGCTGCAAAAGGGGCCCAAACCAAGTACTGTATACATATGCATGCTTATACTTTTCAGAGGTCCGATATTGTTCTATTCTTCAATCCTTGTCTTCTTGGTTCCATGTAATATTCTAATTTTCTGGGATTGTGGATTTGGGGTTTTCATGAGCTGTACACCATGATCATCACAATTATAACAAATTAAGGCTTGACTTATCTCGCTTTGCATGTAATGCGTCTGTCTCATATATCAGTTTCACCTTTTAATTTGCATTACTGAAATTAATAGACTTTTGCACGATATTCTAATTTTCCGAGTTTCACCTGTAGAAGATCTTTTCTGTGGATGGGGGTCCAGTGTTTAGAAACCAAAGCAAAAGACCAGCAGATATCATTTTAACCCTTCTGTTTGAATTACATAATGAAACAGAAATGTCCAAGAACTGGGACATCAGGGAAGATCTGCATCCGGAAGGATATCCTGCTTACTAACTAGAGCTCTAAAAATAGGTTGATGAAGCAAAGGCAGCTGAGGCTGGGCTTCTTTACCAAAAGGAAAAGAAATTGCAAGCTCAAATACTTTCTCTCACGTGCTTTGGATGGAAGAAATGATTCTCTTTTATTTGGATCCTCTGTAAAATCAGAGCAATAAAGTGTAGGATTTGGGAGGGGATTCCCCCTCCCCGCCTCCGGCCCACCCTCCAACCTTCCAGCATTTGGCCAGCTTAATTAGCGATTTCGGAGTAATCGTGATAATGAGCCAAGTCAGCAAAGATGTCGTTGGGGTTCTTGCAGCTCAGGTTGCAGAAGCAGGCATTGATCCACATGATTTTCCTGGAAAATCCAGTCCCGTCCGGACACGTGAAGCTCACTTCAATGGTCTTTGACTTGTATGGAGTACAGCACCGATTGTCCAGGCAGATGCCACAGTATTTCGGCCGGTAGGCGGTTGTGCTCATGCATCCAGATAAGGTATAGTTCATTGGTTCATCTCTCCGGTACACTGCGAGGCATTTCTTCCCAGGCTGGGAGGTGCCAGGAGCAGATTTTTTAATAAATAGAAAGAGAAAAAGAGAAAACCGAAGATCAGAGCGGACTCCAGTTTCAGTGGACCCCCCTCTTATCAGGGCCTTTATAAGACTCTGAGATGCCCAGGCAGCAGAGTGTTTATATGAGCCCCCTGCTCTCTTCTCTCTAGCTGACATACTGTGCAATGTTACAAATACAGCGTAACATACTGTTTGTGCAGTTGTGCAAGAGTGCTGTTGTGCAAGCACACAGCCATTACGTAGATGGTCGCACTATTGCATGACTCCATTTGCACCATTTTTGTGCATCTCTGCAACTGCACAACTGTTGCATTCTACTGCCTGCATAACATTGCACAGCATGTCAGCCACTGCATCCCATGTAATAATAACCTCCAATACTGAAATAACTCTTGATCTTGGGGGCTATATTTTAACTGATTAGCTTCACTTTTCTTGAATGAAGAGGATCAAATCTATCATTTCAAATACTGGACCACAATTTGGATCTCGTCCCCTTTGTGTGTGGGGCCTGGGATAATTGCCCTTCTTGTTCCACCCCATTAAAGGTCCTGTGGGTGGGCCAAGAGAGAGTCATTCCATCACTAACACACCAAGCCTATGAGCACAGAGGTGGACTCGGTGATCAGCAGTGGGCTCTTCCGAAGGCCCTTACAATCCGTCTCTCAAGATCCACTCCTATGACGCATGTCCCACAGACAGAGCTTTCTTGGTCATGGCACCTTATCTCAGAATTCCATCCCCAGGGATACTAGTCAAGCACCTATCTTCTCCATTTTTAAGCAGGTTGTAAAAAACACTGATGTACCCAAAGGTGGTGGTTGTTTTTAATGCTGATTTTAATTGATATTTATAATGGCTTCTGCTTAGTTTTTAATTGCTCTTTTGTTTTTATCCTTGAGCTGGTGCTTTGATGTTATTCTTTTGTTGTTAGCTGCCTAGGGAGAACTGAGTCCTGAAAGGCAGGGGACAATATTTTAAATAACTAATACATACTAGATAAAATTAAATAATAGGAGATAAGCAGGACCATAACTCAGACTTAGAAAAAAAACCAAAAAACAGAAAGCCAGATCATGCATTAGTGTCCCATGCTCATGATGACCTGCTCTTACCAGAATGTGGGCTGATGCTTGTTAAACTAGTGACAGTTTCCCAACCATCTCAATATATGTGGGAAAGCAATCATGTGACTCCAAAGAGGAGCCACAGAGCTACTCCGTACCTTAATGTGTTTGGCTATGTCCTCCTCACACGGCCGCATGGTACACAGTCGGCTCTCTTTCATGAGTCGACACTGGTCGTTTTCATTGGAGATCCGTGTGGATATGCCCATCCCACAGGTCTTTGAACAGGGGCTCCAGGAGGATGTGTGAAGGATGCAGTTTTTCTGCCATGATTCAATCTCTCCTTCATAAACTGCAGAGCAGAAGAACACATGGAATTAAGCAAGTTTCCACCCCAATGTCCAGCATGATGAGCAGACTTCTGTCTATGTTTGCTGTTAGGAGACAAGCATTCTTGGTGTTTTATCTGTTGAATAATTTAATGAGGTCTTGATAATTTAATAAGTATTTTAACAGGGCTCTAGACCATGGATTCTCAACGTTGGGTCGCCAGATGTTATTGGACTTCAACTCCCATAATCCCCAGGCCCAGTGGCCTTTGGTTGGTGATTATGGGAGTTGAAGTCTAATAACATCTGGGGACCCAATGTTGAGAATCCCTGCTCTAGACTGTTCCTTAGCAGGGCTCTAAGCATAGGCCTGCAGCAGGGTTTCTCCTAAGCCAGGATGGGCAAAGTTGGCCTTCCAACTGTTCTTGGACTACAACTTCCAGCACCACCACACACAATTTATTGTGTCTGGGGATGCTGGGAGTTGTAGACCAAAAACAGCTGGAGGGCCAACTTTGCCCACCCCTGTTCTAGGCCATGAAAAGTGGGAGGGTCTGCAGGGCTTAAAGAGACAGGGCAGTTATTTCATGGTGCCTGAATACAACGCCTTTGCAATCTTACAGTTCTTCTTCCTTATGTTTGGGGAAGGCTTTATGTTGTAGCAGGGACTGATAACTAAATAAGAGTAATTAGAATAATGGCCATGCTAAGCTAAGAGTTTTCTAGGGATGCTAAAATGGATGACACTTTAGAGGGCACTGGAAATCTTCACTCAGATCTCCTGACTCTTGTTTAAAAACAACAACAGAAAAGTAAGAACAGCCATTGGAGAGGGAGACAAGTTGGACAATTGGCTCTAGGGGAGGCCTGATTGTGAACGTCTGGATGCATACAACTTTGGTTTCGTGGCAAAAGTGACCGGAGGTTTGCCTCGCTGAACTCCGATTTGAACCTTCGGGATTTGTAGTGAGTTTCACCACCATAACCGGAAGTGCCCTTTCCTGTCAAGGGTGGGCAGACCATTCTGAAAAGGCATATTTGAGCTCGGCAAGCCCTTCTGAAGACCATGGCCAATGGCTGCCATCCCAGAGACATCCTGATACACTGCCCACAGTCTGGCGAAGTGCACTGCAGAACTTGCTGGGATGTGGCCTCAACAGACCAGGAAGAGGGAAGGGCTCCCCTGCCCTGAATAAGGAGGTGGCCAAACTGCAGTTGGATGAACATCTGCGATGCGATTCACAGGTAGAAAAATTAACTGCAAGCTGAGCAACCTCCAGTTTCACATTACATGCAAATGTGGGCATTGTCTTTAGGGATAGAGGACCATTTATTTATTGTTTATGTTTCTCTGTAAACTGCTTTGAGAACTTTGGCTGAAAAGCGGTATATAAATATTTGTAATATTAGTAATAATTAGTAGTACAGGTCGAGCACCCCTTATCTGGACATCTAAAATCTGGAATGCTCTAAAATCTGGACACCATGCTGTTAAAAAAAAGAAGAAGCCTCAGCTTACTTTAAAAATGTGGTCAAGCCGCCTTCCCCAGGACCAGGGCTGTCCTACTGCCTCCCTCAGGGCTGGGCTGGGCCGTCCCTCCGCCACCGGTGCCTCCTGCCTTCGCCCGCCCACCTCCTCGCCGCCACCATTGTTTTTTGCCACTGGAACTCTTGCACACTCTCGCAAGAGTTCTGCCTCACTGTATGTATTTACGGACAGTTCCAAAATCCAGAACATATCCGGTCCCAAGCAGTCCGGATAAGCGATACCCAACCTGTAGTAGTAGTAGTAGTAGTAATTTCCTTTTAATCTGAGAGCTCCTGTGTTCTGCACCTGGACTGCTCCACTAGGCTACAGTTCCATCAAGTGCCAGCTGCCACATTTCCCTTTGATAAATAGACACAATCTATTTGCATACAGTGATGGCTGAAGGGATCAGGACACTGGCATCCTGGACTCCTTTCCTCCTTTCCTCGCAGGGTCATCCCTCAACTGTCACCACTGTTCATACCTGCTGAGGATACATGTCGTGGGGATGTCTTCCTGATTTTCTTTGCCTCATCACAGACCCACTCCTCACAACATTGACCCTTCATCTTGATCTGCTTGGGATTGGGGCACCAGCCGAGGGGCGGCTTGGCGTCTCTGCACAAGGGGATGCAGCCCACAGCCCCGTTGATGCACGTGCAGCTGTACTTGCAGTTGGGCTGGAATGTCTCCCCATTCTTGTACCTGATCCCATTGAGGAGGCAGGCCACGCCAACGATTTCTGGAAAAGAAAGCAGAAAGGGGAAACAGGCCATGAAAAGCACGTACAGGGCATGTACAGGGCTCACTTCAAATGGAAGCTCAAGCATATTGATGAATTTTACTCATTGTTTTTGTTATCCGATAAACATCCAGGAGTAACACTAAGTGTTGCTAAGTTTTGTGGAGCTGCATGTAAGATATGCCAGGAATTTATTCAAGCTATCTCTAAGTGAGATTTCAGTTTTCAACCTGTGCTTGGAAGCTAGTGACGCTATTCTCATGACCACTTGACAGCGGGCTAAGGGAGCCCAGCCCACTTTCGAGTGGTCATGAGAACCACCAGGCTCATGGGCAAGCCTGGTGGTTCAGTGGTGGCTAGATATCCGCCTAAATATCCCTCCCCTAAAATGAGGTTAGTGGAGCGAGCGCTCCGCTAACTCAATTTCTGTGATCGTGAGATGCCACAGCGTGGCTCCATGCTGCAGCGACTCATGAGGAGACCCCCCAATCAGGAGGCTAAAACAAGCCTCTTGGCATTGAGGGTCTCCCCAGAATGCCCCATGCTATTGTGTGGGCCATTTTGGGACTTCCAGAGGCCGGGCAGCCCCAATCCCCATAGCCCCAACTGGCTCTATGAAGGAGCTGGTAACGGAGCTGGTAACGGTGTGGGTGGCCAATTTGGCCACCCAGGGCTAGCGACTTGATCATCAGCGGGGAGAGCAGCCTTGACCCACTCTCCCCGCAAAACCCTATTAAGGTTCTACACACCGATCGTGTGTAGAGCCTCATTGTGTTTTTCTTATTGGTCAATGACCATAATAAACTTTTATTCTGAAGCTCAGCCTGGTTAGGCTCAACTCTTCCCAGTGCTTGGAATATAGGTGGGAAGTTAGGGAGACCCTTAATTACTAGATTTACCCAAATGGAAGATGACTCTGAGTTTAAGACAACCCCCCTTTAAAAAGGGTTATATCTGTATTTACCTGAAAGGATGAGGACTCTGCATTTAATATGACCCCCCCTCCCCATTTCTAACATGAAAAAATCTAGTAAATCAAGAACTGGCCGTAGAGGTGGGGATTTGGAAAGTCGCAGAGGGTGCCTACCTGTAGAAGGCACCAAGCTGAGCTCTCTGTTTGTGGAGTATAATCTCTGCAGTGAGCTAGGGAGTGGGGAAATGCAGTGGCTGACAGCCAGACTAAATTATTCCTGAGAAGCCCTATTGAAATTAGGTAGTACAATTCAGTAAATTAGTCTCAATGTCAGCTCACGTCTAACTTTTAGTTCAAAGTTCTACAGGCTGTTAGGGTAAAAATAAACTTCCATCATTTACTACTGGGGGGCAACAAAGACACTCCTTACCCAGGGAGCTGTTCATCCTACGGCCAGCCCAGATTAAATCCACAAGGCCCGCCACCTGATCCCCTCCAATGTGAGCCAACCCATGGCTTCGTTGTAGCCTTCAGAAAACAATAGCCATGGAAGTTGCCACAAAAGGCACAGGGGAGGCTCCCTCTTCCAGGGGTGTGTGTGGAACCTGGAAGCCTGGTTTGGTTTAAATTGAACCAGACTCAAATGGAGCCAGGTCTGGTTAAGTTCCATGCAAATAGAGCTGGGTCCTAGTTTGGCATGAGGCCGGCCCAGTTCAGGCATGTCACAGGGAGGGTGAGGTGGTTTAAAAAAAATTTTTTTAAAAAAGAAACTTACTGCCTGGTCTTCTGGGGAGGTGCTGCTGTGTCTGAGAGGTTTCTCCAACAGTTCCTGCTCTCCCCATTGGCCTCCCCCTGATCTTTTTAGGGTCAGCTTGGCCTCTTGGTGGCCCTTTTCCCCCTCTCCCTTATTGTGGTGGCCATTTTGAAGGCCGCCACACATGCACACTGGCCATTTGCATGTCTGGGTCATGACCTGGGCATATAAATGGTCAGTATGCATGTGCAATGACCTTCAAAATGGCCACCACAAGCAGGTAGAGGCTGAAAAGGACCATAAATGGGCTGAACTGGCCCTAAAAAGACTGGGGGGGCAGCAGGGAGGATTAGGGACTATTGGAGACCCTCTGCCATTTATTTATTTACCTGTAACAGCACCTACCCGCAGAGGCCACCAGACTGGGCAGTAAGTTTTCTTTAAAAAATAAAAATTAAACCCCCGACCCGGCGGGGGGCGGTTTCGGCTTGAGGTCGAGCCAAACCTGGACTGGACCAGACCATGTTTGGCTTGTGGGCAAGCCATTGAACAGGCCCAGTTCGATGGTGAACCAGCTCAACCTCAAGCCAGTTTGCACATCCCTACCCTCTTCCCACACCAGCCCTGTATTTGGAGACTAGGTTTCAGAATCTAGTTTTGGTTGTTTTTGTTCCTTTAGGTTTTAAATGTTGTTTTCATTTAGGATACAAGCATAAATAACAAAACCATTTTAACCTCTAAATTCATACAATGTGACCGTATCTGTTGTTTTCTTTTACAGAAGAATAGTAACCTATAACAGTTAATATCACAAGAACATTACGTTCCAGTAACAATCAACAAGTAAGCATTTCAATATGTCATAAACAAAGGGAACTTTTTGCCCTAGTCTATAAGAACACCATAACATTCCAGCATAGGAAGCTGCCTTATGCCGAGTCAGATCATTGTAGTTCAGTATTGTCTCACTGACTGGCAGTGGCTTTCTCCAAGATTTCAGGCAGAAGTATTTCCCAACCCTACCTGGAGATGTCAGGCATCGAACTTGGGGCATTCTGCACACCAAGAATGCTCTACCAAGCATACTCTACCAAGAATGCTCAACCACATTCCATTTGATATGGCAAAATATTGTTGGGGATTTAAATACTGTCCACATTTTCTCTGCAAACCTGAGCTATTCCACCCCCCCCCCCAAGAATTTGACTGAACATTTTCCTAGGACTTCTGAATAAACATCCATAGGATTGCATTGTCTGATCTTTGGAGGCTTTTTAAGCTTCCATGGGCTGGCATATCATGCTGTTTCACATGTGGTGGAAGATACCATTTGCACAGTGGAACAAGAGCACTGTTGTGCAAGTGCAAAATTTGTGCAGCATTAGGCAACAGTGCAGCCAGTAAACAATGTGCAACTCTTGCACTCAGGCACCAGCACCTTGCGTAGCTGCACAAACATTTGATTCCATTGCATGCATAATGTTGCACAGTATGTCAGCCAGTGAATGGAAATGGTCATTCTGGAGGGTAAGGCTCCAGGCGTTGAGAAGCACAATGGTTTTCCTCCAGACAAAGTAGATTGAGAAGCAACTGCTTTTGAGTTAAAGTGTTCCCAATACAATTTTTTCTTGGATAGAATCAAGTGAAAGGCTTTTGCTGTTCTGATGAGCAGCCAATTATTGTGCCTGGGAAGCCCTCTGCAGATGTGGAGACTCATGAACTGAACATCACAGATCTACCTGCAGACGATCCTGAGCCCCAAGAATGGGAAAGTAGTCAGAAGATAAGGCCCCAAGACTCTGCTTAAGACACACTTCACATCCCTGCCCCCTCATGGTAATGGGGGATCTCTCCTGAACCCTCGGAAGACGTAGGCAGGGACAAACCTCTGATTCGACAAGAACAATGCCGGAGGAGAGCTTGAGAAGAACTATGGGAACAGAGATGGAGTGCTCATCTAGCTGGCCACTGGGGAACCTGAAACAAGGGCTACTCAGGAGCAGGGAGAGAAGGACTTACTTGTAAGTAAGGGATTGCTCATGAGTCAACAGAAAGGCAGCCAGCTGCAGGGGATAAGCTATTAACCCTCTGATCTGAGGGTTAGAGCCCCTGGTGGCGCAGTGGTAAAACTGCCGCCCTGTAACCAGAAGGTTACAAGTTCGATCCTGACCAGGGGCTCAAGGTTGACTCAGCCTTCCATCCTTCCGAGGTCGGTAAAATGAGTACCCAGAATGTTGGGGGGCAATATGCTAAATCATTGTAAACCGCTTAGAGAGCTCCGGCTATAGAGCGGTACATAAATGTAAGTGCTATTGCGATTGCTATTGCTATCTCCAGGCACAGCCTTATAAGCCCTTCGGAATTGCCAGCAAACTGCTGGAATAACAGTTCATGCTGCTCCTGTCTCCAGCTGCCCATGGTTTGCACTCAGCTCCAGAAGAGAACTCTGACCCTAGCACCCCAGCCTAGGGATATGCCTGGAACTGGCGCCTGCCAGTCTGAACGTGGTGGTGGGGATAACTTTAAGGACAGGGGAGGGTGCTCTTACCCCTCCTGCAGTGTTTCTCCCCACTGGTGTTGTGTATTCAAATGGTCCGGCGGGGTGGCCGCATACCTCTCTGCCGCCCTGTTGCTTCCTCATTAGGGATGTGCATGGAACTGCTTCGGAGGCCCTTTATGGGCCTCTGAACCAAGGTGGCAGGGGTCTCCCTTTAAGAGCAGGGGAGGGTGCACTTACCCCTCCTGCCGCTTTCCCCCTGTTGGCATCCATCTTTATTAATGCCCATCGGGTGGCAGCATACTTCCCTGCTGCCCTGTTGTCCTCGTCTTCCGGATATGACTGCAAGTTGCCAACGTGCCTGCATGAGCGTGTGCACGTCACTCATGCACGTGCACCAATGCTTGTATGTGCATGCGACTTCCGGTTATATACTGAAGACGAGGGCAACGGGGCGGCAGGGAGGTATGCTGATGTCCTGATGGGCATTAATAAACACGGATGCTGGTGAGGGGAAAGCGATGGGAGGGGTAAGTGCACCCACCCCTGCTCTTAAAGGGAGACCCCTGCTGCCTTTGAACTGCCCTGCTGTGGTTCTGTGCACATCCCTACCGGAAGTGACCGGAAGTTCCTGGTGCACTCTGGCGGAAGGGGTAAGAGCACCTTTCCCCGCCCTTAAAGTTATCCCCACCCACCTTTGGACTGGCTCAAACACCGGTTCACGGTGACGGAACCAGTTCGGCGCTCCTAGAATGAAGCACCGAATGGTTCTCTGCACATCCCTACCTCAGCCTCTTTGTGTCTGCTGCAAGCTGTACCCAACTGTGAGGACCTCCTGGGCTCCTGCTTCTTGCTCTGACCAGCATGCCCAGGCATATGCTTTGCTGCTCCCCAAATCGTTCCTCACCCCTAATGCCAGAGACCCAGTCAGGCCTGCTCCAGAGTAGAACCTCTGCCCAGCTGTTCCCGTCAGCTCCAGCCTCACACTCAGCTTGATGACCCATTGGCCTGACTCTGTAGAAGATGACCCTTTGTGTGATTGAGCACTCCAGCCTGATGTAGGCTAGTGTTTTCAGGACTGGACACCAGACCAGCTTTCTCTCCAGTATGCTAGTCTTATATCCAAGGGACTGTAATTTTAATAGGACGTTTGTTTTTTTTAGTATTTAAGAGCATTCAGTTATGTGAGCCCTCTTCACTAGTCTGAAGTGGCAAAGTCCAGCAACAGCCACATGCCAGGTGAATGATTGTGGTCCTGTTCTCACTGAGGTGGCAGTTTTGTGTCTGGGCTCTACATAAGACCTGTGCAGGCATTACAAGGACTAAATGTGCATGAGAGAGAGAGAGCAGGATACAGCAGCTTATGCTCAATGGCCACATCCCCTCCCTGCTTACCTCCAGCCTAACATCTGAAAGAGCACGCCTAGATGCTGGATGCATGACTGGAGGCTCTGTGTGTACTTAGTCAATATTGAAAATAATATCGGCACAATCTGTACTAGCATGTCAGGGCAAACTAGGAGTCTTGCTGAAATCTTGCTGTCTACAGCCCTTTTCAGGCGTTGTGTAATCACGTATATAGTTGCAATGATGACTGAAAAGCTGATGCACTATGAAATTCTACCCTTCCCTTTGACCATGGCCTGGTTCAGACTTAACATGAAACCCTGGGTCCATTGTACCTGCGGTTCCAAGCTCCCCTGCTTCTGCTCTCCATCCGCATTTAAATGTTCGAGAGAGCAATCTCTCTGCAGTCACCAAGACTGCAGAGAGGTGGGGAAGCTGGCTGTGTGGGCTTCCTTCTTTCCTGAAGAGCAGCCCACACAGCCAATAGGAGCCACAGCGAGGGAAGAGTTTCCTCCCTTAACTCCGGTTTCAGAGTGGTGAAACTGCATGCCAGTGTTAATTTGTAATTATGGTACAGGCGAGCCGGAGGCTGTGACAACAAAACTTTCAGAGAACTGAAGGTGACAAATGCAGTTTGGGGAGGAAAACCACAGGTACATTTTAAAAAATTTCTGCAATTCCCCGGGTGCTATGTTCTCGTTTGGGAACCAGAAGTGAAAGGAGCTCCAGTTTTCCATGACATATGAACCAGGACATTGAGACATGACATCCTCAGAGCTTCTAGTAACTCTCAAGCTGCCTTATACTAAGTCCGATCATTGATAATCTAGCTCAGTATTGTTTACGCCAGGGGTTCCCAACCAGTGGTACCTCAGATGTTGCTGAACTACAACTCCCATCATCCCCAGTCAGAATTGTAGGTGGGGATGATAGGAGTTGTAGTTTAGCACCATCTAGAGCAGGGATTCTCAAAGTTGGGTCCTCAGATGTTACTGGACTTCAACTCCCATAATCCCCAGCCCCAGTGGCCTTTGGTTGGGGATTGTGGGAATTGAAGTCCAATAACGTCTGGGGACCCAATGTTGAGAATCCCTGATCTAGAGTACCACTGGTTGGGAACCCCAGGTTTACACTGACTGGCAGTGGCTCTCTAGGGTTTCAGAGGGTCCTTCCCAGTCCTACCTGGAGATATCAGGGATTGAACTTGGGACCTTATATTTATTTATTTATTTTACTTTTATTTATTTATTACATTATTATTTTTACATTTTATATCCCGCTCTTCCTCCAAGGAGCCCAGAGCGGTGTACTACATACTCAAGTTTCTCCTCAAAACAACCCTGTGAAGTAGGTTAGGCTGAGAGAGAAGTGATTGGCCCAGAGTCACCCAGCTAGTATCATGGCTGAATGGGGATTTGAACTCGGGTCTCCTCGATCCTAGTCCAGCACTCTAAGCACTACACCACACTGGCTCTCTTTTGCATGTAGATCAGAGGCTCTGCTACTCATTTCTCAGCCCTTCCATTTCAAAGTGGGCGGAACAGTTTTGTCTAAATAGAGAGCTGAAAATGAAACACATAGAAACACAGAAAGCTGCCATACACTGAGTCAGATCATTGGTCTATCTAGCTCAGTATTGTCTTCACAGACTGGCAGCGGCTTCTCGAAGGTTGAAGGCAGGGATCTCTCTCAGCCCTATCTTGGAGATGCTGCCAGGGAGGGAACTTGGAACCTTCTGCTCTTCCCAGAGTGGCTCCATCCCCTGCGGGGAATATCTTACAGCGCTCACATTTCTAGTCTCCCATTCATATGCAACCAGGACAGTCCCTGCTTAGCTAAGGGGAAAAGTCATGCTTGCTACCACAAGACCAGCTCTCCATTTACTTTTAAGCTCCCTTTTTGTTTCAAAATGGCATGTTTCAACTGCAGGCAAAATGAGATCTGATCGTATGCTGAAATTTCTGCATGTATACATGGATATAGCAGAATGAAGTGGGACAAAGAGGGGAGAGCTGAACGTGTTAGCTTTTGTTTTAAAGTAAGTTTGGTGAAAAACTCCCCCAACCCAGATCCAGCCACAACCAGATCTGCATTTTGTTTTCCTCTTGGCTTTGCCAATGTTTTGCCTGGCTTGGGAGCAGGAGCAAGTTCTCAATACATGGGTGAACCTTTTTTGACACTCAGTGGTAGGTTTACAGTGAAATCTGAAACTGGACACATTGGGTGAGAACTTGTATTTTCCAGGACATTGAATAATAAAGGCTGCCATCTAAATTTAACCGTGGGACAGAACAAGGTGGAGCAAGGCACGATTGAGTTAGGAGGCTATTTTGCCCTGTTTTCAAAAACTCTTTTCTTTTTAAAACCGAAAAGGGAACTAACAGCAATTGAGGGAAATCCAAGATTGTTTCAGGTAAATAATTATCCAGGTTCATTATCCGGGATAATGGATGTCCCTGCTTACAAGAAAAGACAGTTGTATTCTCCCCATCCATCTCAGGACACTAAGTCCTTATGCTCCCAGGGGAGGGGATACTATTTGAACAAATGAGTTCTCAGCATGCAATTCTCTCCAGCTGTGGCTGCACATCTGGAGCCCTTTAAAATATATATATATATATATATATATATATATATATATATATATATATATATAAAAGTTTAGTTTCTCAGGTGTTTGGGAGAGGGAGTGGGCAGCCAGATTGCAGTACTTTCTCTTCCTCTTGCCCACCTAACACTCAACAGATAAGATTTCCACCTTTAAGGGGCTTTGCTCATGAAACCCCGACTGCTCCACCCATGCTTACTGCTGTATGTGTTTTAGTCAACCTAGCCTGTACCTCACTTAGGAGACCCACATATAATGCTGGACGGGGCTCCTATGCCTTTAAGAGTTGTGTAATCGAGGGCATTTTGGCCAGTGTACTTTCTTGCACAATGGGAGGAGAGAGTTGACCTTCTCTACTATATACTTGAAAGTATACTCATTGAAAGTGTCGTGACTCAATGTGCAGAAGCTGTGAAAATGGCCAATTCCATGCTAGGGATCATTAGGAAGGGGGTTGAAAATAGAACTGCTAATATTATCATAGCCACATACAAAACTATGGTGCGGCCACACCTGGAGTACGACGTACAATTCTGGTCACCTCATCTAAAAAAGGACATTGCAGAACTGGAAAAGGTGCAGAAGAGGGCAACCAAGATGATCAGGGGCCTAGAGCACATTTCTTATGAGGCAAGGCTACAACACCTGGAGCTATTTAGTTTAGAAAAAAGATGACTGTGGGGAGACATGATAGAGGTCTATAAAATCATTCATGGTGTGGCGGAAGTGGAGAGAGAGAAATTCTTCTCCCTCTCACATAACACTAGGACCAGAGGTCATCCCATGAAACTGATTGCCAGGAAATCTAGGTCCAACAAACGGAAGTACTTTTTCACACAACACATAATCAACTTGTGGAATTCTCTGCCACAAGATGTGGGGACAGCCAACAACATGGACGGCTTGAAGAGGGGTTTGGATCACTTCATGGAGGAGAGGTGTATCAACGGCTACTAGTTGGAGGGCTATAGGCCACCTCCAGCTTCAAAGTCAGGATGCCTCTGAGTACCAGTTTCAGGGGAGTAACAGCAGGAGAGAGGGCATGCCCTCAACTCCTACCTGTGGCTTCCAGCGGCATCTGGTGCGCCACTGTGTGAAACAAGATGCTGGACTAGATGGGCCATGGGCCTGATCCAGCAGGGCTGTTCTTGTGTTCTTATGAAACCGGCCATACTACATACACAGGAGTTTTCTAATGCAAGGCAGAGTAATAAGCCCCTAATTATTTAGTGGCTCTTCTCCTTGGTTTAATTTGCAACATTCTTAAATTATCATTCAAATTAAATTATCAAATTAATTTATAATTATTATTATAGCAACATTCTCAAAATTGTGATAATTTACAGCCAATTGTAATTAATTAATTGGCATTAATCAGAGCCTTAAGCAAGTTAACATTGCACACCAGTTCCCTTCTCTTTTCTAGCAATGTAACTAAATTTGGTGGCTCATAATGCACAACTCAAATAAAAAGAAAACATTATGATCTCACAGTTCTTCTCCAGCACAGATTAAAATCTAAGCTGGAGAAAAACTTGTCCTTCACATTTCAAAATTTCTTTCCACCAGCACACTTGCCTTCCTTGCTGCTGGAGGGAAGTTGATTTTCATCTCTCCCCAGAGCATGGCAGGTTCCTACCTAGAGCTGTGGTCCAGGTACTAGACAGTAATAAGGGAAAGAGATCTCCCTCACTCCATTCCATTCCAGCTGCCAGGGAGTAACAGCAGGAGAGAGGGCATGCCCTCAACTCCTGCCTGTAGGCTTCCAGTGGCATCTGGTGGGCCACTGTGTGAAACAGGATGCTGCCTGGACTAGATGGGCATTCTTGGGCCTGATCCAGCAGGGCTGTTCTTACAGTATGTTCTTAAGGTGCATGGAAGAGAGAGAGAGTTTGATGACTTGCCAGGGGAGAATTCAGACCCCAGCAAGTCTTTGATTAAATCCTCAGGGAAGCTGTTTGACTCAGAATTGGGTTCTGAGTGAAGCAATCTATTTTCCTTGAGGCAAATGTTTTGCTTTTACAAGTTAAATTCTGAGGCTGACTGTGGAAGTTTGCCCCATCAATACTCTCTTCCCTCCAGAGGAAGTGTCCATGACACCATATCGGTCTTGGGGCAAGAGATTCACCCCACAGACATTATTGATTTAGTGATAACCCTGTGCTAGCTATGCAAAATAGATATTTCTCCAATTCCAAGTTCAAGACAGGTCCAAATGTTATGCAGAATTTGCTCTCCCTTGGTTTTTTGTTTTTTTTGGCAGATAACATTTTGGCCTAATCCTACACCTAGGGATGGTGCAATGTTTCCCCTTTGCACAGGGGAAAGAAAAAGTCCTTGGCTTCTGCACTGGGCTGACTGAAGCAAAGCCGATTGACAGGGTTAAAGAACTATGCCTCTGCTGAAGTTAAAGGGTACTTTCAAAGCCTTCCTGCTCACTACTTTTGAAGTTTTATTGCACCTTAGGATCTAGAGACTTGTTCTTTGTAAAAGAAACAAGAAACAAGAAAACTGTTTCAAAATACTGTCTCTCATGCCAGAGCCACATTTGTAGAGCATCAGCACCGCTCAACTTACACCCCCCCAGCTTTTTTTGGACTACAACACCCATAATCCCCAGTCACAGTGGTCAATAGCCAGGAATTATGGGAATTGTAGGCCAGCATCTGCAGGAGGGTTGAAGTTGAGCAGCCCTCGATCACATGCAAGCTAGTCCATGCACATGCCCTAACTGTACTTATTTAGGGACAGTTGCTAATGTCCCCAGTAGTAAACAATCTGATACATCACTGTCTCTGTTTTTAGCCGACTTTCCTCATGGGAAGTAGTGTTATGAGATCACCTTCCTGTTGGTGTGTTTGTGTCTCTTTGTGTGTGTGTCCACTTTTAAATATATATATGGTAATTTTAAATGTGGTTTTAGCCTGTTCTTTTAACTTGTTTAACTTCATAAATCTTTGATTCTACATTGCATCTATTTTATTAATGTTGTGAGCTGCCCCAAGCTGTGGTGTGCTGGAGAGGCGGGGTATAAATATTTTAAATACATAAAAAACAAAATAATAAATGTCCCCCCCACACCACTAACAGCTTCACAATTCCTGGACTGATTGGAACCAAATTTGGTCCAGTTGTAGCGCCACATAGAGGCACCTCAATGACATGCACCAAACTTGGTATACATCTTCAGATTATAGAATATATGAAACCTTGATATCCCATAAATGAATTCCAGAACCTATTTCAAGATGGCGGCTGTGTGTGTCTTCCCCCTCACAACTTTGCAATGTCTGGACCAATTGGGATCACATTTGGTACAGTTGTAGTGCTCCATAGGGACATTTCAATGGCATGTTTTATAATGATGGGATTATCTCAGTGCCATCCTCTGTGCAGTGTGCACCCTGTTCTTACAGATGAGGATCTGGCAACTACTGTTTAACTGTATTCTTCATATTGCATTTGGTGTTTAACAACAAGAAGTGCATGAATTTGAAAATAATAATTATCAGTTAAAATTATTGTGAAAGGAAATTATGTTCATTAGTTCTTACCAGAACTTCTTGTTACTCTGGGGAAATGCCTCATTAAATTTTTAGAAGTGTGAGTTGCTGCTAGAGCCATAATTCTTTAGGCTTCAGTTTCGTCCTGAAGATCTCTAAAAGCTGAATCTTTAAGGAGGTGGTGGATGTCTCTAGTGTACATGCCTATAAATGGGAGGAGAGCTGGTCTTGTGGTTGCAAGTACGAATTGCCCCTTGCTAAGCAGGGTCCTCCCTGGTATGGATTTGAATGGGAGACGTCTGGGCACTGTAAGACATCCCCCTTAGGGAATGGGGCCACTCTGGGAAGAGCATCTGCATGCTTGCATGCAGAAGGTTCCAAGTTCCCTCCTGGCATCTCCAAATAGGCATCTCCAATAGAGGCTCCTGCCTGCAACCTTGGAGAAGCCACTGCCAGTCTGTGTAGACGATACTGATCTAGATGGACCAACAGCCTAACTCAGTATAAGGCAGCTTCCTATGTTACCTGGTGACACCAAGTCACCACTGTGGATCCTTGTGGATGCCTATGAACATTCTTTTTTGTACGATTTTATCATAATTTGGGACATTCTATAGTTCTGTATGATGTATTTACATTTTATATAATATTGTACCTATGGTTATGATATATTAAATAGTGCTGTTTGGGTTGGATCTTTTGTCATTAGTTTTTGTTACAATATGTCATTTTTGTCTTTGAAATGTTGAATGGTATGCCTATTAAGCATGGCAGTCAACATATCTGCTAGTTTAGGGAAACCCAAAATAGTGATCTTTAAGCTTCTCTCCCTGCTGGCACTACAAGTCATGGATGAAGCACTAAGAAAACCAAAGATGGCAATGGCCTTAGATTTAGCTAAGTATCAGAAGAAATGTCTTAATTATAAGAGCAGTTCAACAATGGAACCAATTTCCTGGTGGGCGGACTCTTCCTTGCTTCAAGCAGAGGCTGGAGGACCATCTGTTGGGGAAGCTCTAGTTCTGCCTGAAGCAAGGCACTGGATTTGATGGCCTACACGATCCTCAAAGTCTATGGGTGGGTTCACACAACCTTCTCATACAAGGTCATTGAAGAACCAGAGATTTCGGGTAGTGTGCTCTCCCATCAGGCATGACACCTGAACCTGTCCCAGTCCAGAACAGATCTCAGTCCCCCATTTCCACCTTAGATTTAATCCACTTCCTGCACCCACTTGAAAGCAGGATTTGAAGTTAGGCAAAGTCAGCCAAAGTTGGTAAAAACTGAAGTCAGACAAATTAATCTGGTTACCCAGAAGTGGATTCAGACATCACACACTTTGATGGATTCAGACATCACACCCAAGAGGAGTGTGCACTCCTCGTGATCTCTGATTCCTCTTGTACCTACCTTATAAGTACTTACAGGTGGTGTGTGAATCCACACAGTGATTCCAGATGTCCCTTTAGTCTAAACCAGTAGGGCTCTTTTTATATCCTAAACCTGAATTCCTGTGTGGAAAGAGCCCTCCATATGCAGGATCCATGTACAGATAGAGCTGGTAATGTGGAGGTCAAGAGCAGGCAAGGTACTATGATCCTGTTTCCTGTTCCACCCATTCAATGTCATGCATGAAAAGTGCTACTGTTTGGGAAAACAAGGTAAAAGTGACCAGAACAAGGCAGGCAGGGAGGGAGGTAATAATGTCAGGAATATCCCTGCACAAAAAGCGGAGGAGTCAACAGATCCAGATTGGGATGTTGTAAAGAAGAAACCTCAGGCAAACTGGCGTGCCAAAGATGTGTGTCTAGAGCAAAAATATATGTACATCACTTACGTGCACACACTCCTATTTCGTACCTAGGTCTGTCTCTGCTGTAGTCACAGTACAGGCCCCTGTGGACATCACAGGCATCAGCCTCGGTGCAGTTCTCGCCAATCTGCTTGGCGCACATCTTGCAGCATTCACAGCCGTCCATGAGCAGGCTGACTCCAGCCGGGCAGAGAGGCACTGTCTTGGGACACTCGCATGGCCACTTACAGTACTGGGTCCGTGTATAAGCCTCGGTCACGGAGGAAGTGGCAGGTGGCATGGTGGTGCTGGAGTTCTGGGGGAAGGCCTTCAAAAGAGAGCAAAAGCACACTGGATTAAAAAAGGCAATTAAGCCAGAAGAAAGCCCGTGGTCAGTTCACAGATCTAGCTTGACTCCATCAAAGATGGAAAGCTGGTCTTGTGGCAGCAAGCATGACTTGTCTCCTTAGCTAAGCAGGGCCCAACCTGGTTGCATTTGAAAGGGAGACTAGAAGTGTGAGCACTGTAAGATATTCCCCTTAGGGCAGGCCTGCTCAGCTTAGGCCCCCCCAGCTGTTTTTGGACTACAACTCCCATAATCCCGAGCCACAGTAGCCAAGAGCAAGGGATTATGGGAGTTATAGGTCAACATCTGCAGGAGGGCCGAAGTTGAACAGGCCTGCCTTAGGGGATGGAGCCGCTCAGAGAAGAGCCTCTAGGTTCCAAGTTCCCTCCCTGGCTCAGAGAAGGCCTGGTCCCGAGTCACCACCAACTGCAACTGGACCTCTCCAGAAGATCATGATATGTGACAGGGTTCATGACAAAAAAGGTGCTCTCTTAAGTACCCTCGACCCAAGCCATTAAGGGCTTTGTAGGTAATAACCAGGAAATAACTTTGTATTTCACCTGGAAAAAATATATCACCTCCCCCACCCCGGTCTTAAACAGGCTGTCATTCACCAGAGAGATAATCCACCATAACCTTCTTCGCTATTCAAACCATTCTTGGATAATTTGTTCTAATTGCACATTTCCCAGATTGCTGGCCTGCTCTTGTAGGACCAAGCCAAGACCTGACCTCTTTCAACAGCTTATTTGTGTGAGAAGATTACCCCTGACCTGTGCTTGGCTGACTCCCACAAGGGATTGTGTTTTGCACCTGTGGACACAACCATCCATCGAGGTTGAATAGTCAGCTCAGCTGCTTTCTGCGTAACCCGTCCCAGAAGAGGATGCCCGAAAATAGCAGCATCCTCTATAAGAGGAGCGGTCATAACCTCAGGATTAAGAACAGTCTGACATTCCTGCTGGCAATTACACAAACCATTGGTTCAGCCGTATGACCTGCAGTAGACATGCATGCTAGCCAGGGGTTTTCTTCAGTCTCTTGGGACTCACAAATGCAATGAGTCTTTTTCTTTTGCTCCATCTGTAATGCCAAAATTACCATACAAGCTGAGATTTCAAGCAAGGAGCTGAGGTAATAGTTCAGCTTTCATACGGAATATAAAGGAAATTTCAGCCTGATTGCTTAGGAAGCAAAGGTTCCCAGCACCTCGGCAGCAGCGTGCTTCAATTCCCTTTGTTAATGGCATTTAAAACCAATTTTCATTAGTACATGGGCTCTCTCCAAGCTTTTCATGCAGTCCTTTGAAGAAGGGTAAACCAAGCCTGTGGCAGACTAATTTGCAATTTATCTGGAATCTCTTAGATCACCCAATACTAGTTCCTCACTTCTTTTGCCTGAACAAAATGGAAACTATCCTACCCTTCCTCCAAAGAGCTCAAGGTGATGTGAGGATAAGACAGGGAGATGTTGTCCATTTTATGGTAGCCACACTGAGAGACAGTGACTTAACACAAGGTCGATGACCTTCATGGTTGACTCAAGGTTCCAGAACAACATTAAATCCATTTTATTTCATTTTCACCCCCATTCTATTTTTTTCAGACCATGGGCCTTCTCTGTTGCTGGCCCTGGGCTTTGGAACGTGCTCCCTGTTGAGACAAGAACCTCCCCATCTCTGGCAACTTTTAAAAAGGCACTGAAGACATATTTTTTCACCCAGGCTTTTAATTAGATGTATCATTTTAATATTTTGAATGTTGGGTTTTAAATGATTTTTAATGTTGAAATGATTTTAATTGTAAACCGCCCAGAGATGCAAGTTTTGGGTGGTATAGAAATATGTTCAATCAATCAATCAAATAAATATGTTAATGACTCCTTTTGAACAGTTTTGTCCTCCATCCCTGTGAATTCTTTCTTCTACTTTGGGTTATGATTTGTGAGACGAACTACAGGCATAATGGCTCAAAGCTGTTCTTGCTTCATTTGGCTTGTCACAAGACCTACATGGGCCAGAATGCTCATTTGCCTTACAAATGCTCCCCCCACCCCTTCCATCCTCCGCTGCTTGAAGAAAAATCAGGCATTCACATTAATAGCACAAAGGAGGCTCACAGGAAATGGAAGCCACATATATGAAAGTGTTATTCTGTGACACAGGAGGATTGGACAGCTTGCTTCAGAAGATCAGAATCAAGAGATTCATGGTCCAGGCTGGTGTCATAGATAGGCCTGAGGGCCCACGGTTGAAGTGTGGTTCGCACACAAGTCCAGATACAAACCAGTTTGTGGTTTAGCAAACTGGTTTCTTCTGGTTCAGCTGACCTACTGGGGTGTGTGTGTGTTCCTGCTGCAGTGGCGCTCTGCCCCCCACCCCACCGCTGCAACCTGTGTGCATGCCGGCATACGCATAGGCTCCGCGCATGCACAGTCATACCGCCGAACCAGTTCATTTCATACTGGAATGAACCGGTTCGCCAAACCACAAACTGGTTCATATTCAAACCAGTGCATGAACACTAGGGTTCATGCACAACCCTAATATTCACAAGGAGTTTTGACCACAGTTCTAACACAAGGGGGGCTGCTTGATTCAGGGACACAGGAAGATTAATTTGTACACTGGGCTAGCAGATCTACATGGGACAGGATATCATGAGAAGGGAAACAAGAATAAACCCTTCACTTTTCATCTCTAAATTATAGTTGGGGGGAAAGCCGAATGAGCAGCCTGCATGTCTGGGGTTAACGTTGTAGTAAGGGAGCCTTGCAAGAGCCAGGCAGCTGGGATGGGGAGAGGAGAGTGAAATCAAGCTACCCCTGCAGCTCATTTTCCACCTCTGTCTCCCATACGGACTACTACTGATACAGGTAGGAATTCAACAGGTGGTTACTATTCTATCATTGTGTCTCTATTCTGGGAAAGTTGCACCTGTGGGATTTCTTCATGTCAGAGAGCTGTTAAAGGCACAGGACTTCACTTCTACAAGAAAAAAGTAAGGCAATTCACATGGCCATTGGACCTGAGGTAGGCGCTTGGGAATCTTCATAGAGGCTCCCTATTTTTGAATATCTGGTTGCACGTAGCTGCCATGTACAGGTCTGAGGCTCACCCACCCATGCCACTGCTTATGGTTGTGAGTTGATTAGAAAGGCAGTACGAGTGCTAACTTTTAAAACTGGCTCTGGTGCCTATAACAGCAGTCCAGTGTGGAGAAATTTAGCAAGTGAAGGCAGAGGCGGAACTGATGTGGAAATCTTTGCATTCTGAATTCCTACCTGCAAGTTTGCTGTCAAAGACATAGAAACAGATTAGCTTCTTTTTTTAAAAAAAAAAAAGTTGTGACTTTCCTGCAGAACGTAGTAACATAAATCCCGTTTCTCTCTCGCAACACCTTCTCCCTTTCTTGTGGCACCACCTAGTGGTGAAAACCTTTTCTAAGCTTCAATCGGAATTTCAGTTTCTTGGTAATTTTGCAGTCTTCCCTCCCACCCACACAGATGATCAAAACAATAATATACTAAACAGAAAATGCCACCATGAAATCGCAGCAGCAATTTAAAAATAATAATCAGTGAAATAAGTCATACCTGACTGAGATAAAATTGCAAATATAACATCCTATAGAAAGCATGCAAAGTCATCTGCCATCATAGATGCACATCCACAGAAAGGATGAAACTCTGATTAAACATGTGAGCACTGCCTGCTCTAAGATATTTCCCCCTTAGAGGATAGAGTCTATCCTCTTGGGAAGCCACTGCCAATCAGTGTAGACAGTACTGAGCTAGATTTCTGTTTGAGTGACAGCAAATTTTATTCTATTAGTTCAGCCATTTTCAAATTTTCTAACTTGAGATAGCTTACCACATTGACTTGTAGTGTATTCAGGCACAGCACATTAACAGTGCACTGCCCCTTAAGAACAAGCCAGTCTCCAAACACATCCCCCCCCTCATCTTTTCTTATCTTAGGAGAAATTCTGCTGCAGGCCTGTATTAAGAGGCCTGCAGAAATGTGCATATAAACCAATTTGATGAACACCAACACTGGTGTGGCTCCTGAATGACTTATAAAGGTTCAGTAGAAAATTGCTACGTTTGCATGTAATGCGGAACTGCGGATCCAATGGGCCCACTGTTCCGCTCCCCCCCCCCCCGTTCTTCTGTCTGAATTCAGATGTCATGGAGAACACTATCTCTGGAGTCAGTGAGACTGCAGAGAGGAGGGGGTACTGGCTGTGTGGGCTTCCTTTTGGCATGGATAGCCCGCACAGCCACTCCTGGCTGGAGGGTGGGAGGCACGTCCTTCCTCAACTCTGTTCACACTTAATATAGCCTGCGGTTCTGAATTCAGATGGCACACAGGCTGTGTGGAATCTTGGTTCAGGGTGATGAAACTCACTAGACCTGAGGGTTCAGATTGCATTTTCAAAATGGAAACTTTGGGTGGGTTGGCTAGCGGAACTGGAGCTGCACGCATTTGGGCGACACAGTGAAATAACCTCTGTCCCCTTAAACTCTGGTTCCACATTACGTGTTAATGCGGCCAATATGTTGCCGGCTAAAGAGAACTTGTTTGTTTCTTTTCTGTGGGCCTGTGCACCTTAAAGAGGATTCTGTGGCATGGTCTAAGGCACACTTGGGCCAGACATGTAGGACCTTACCAACTTCATCTGCAATGTGCCCCAAAACACACTCAACACAACTTCTGCAGCTAAAGCACATGGTTTGCATGCAGAAAGTCCCAAGCTCAATCCTCTGACATCTACAGGTAGGGCTAGGAAATAACCCTGGAGGGTTTCCAGTCAGTTCAGACAATACTGAGCTAGATGCATCAGTGATCTGATGAAGTATAAAAGAACTTCATGTGTTCATATGTCCACTGACATAGACTACTCCTAAATCAGGTGGCTTTCAGTCCTGGCTACATGAGGGTACAGACAGACAAACCTTCCTCCAGGAGCTGGCAATCCCTCTTGTGGGAGGGTGATTTGGAAGAGAAAAAACAGGAACATAGGAAGCCGCCTTATACTGAGTGAGACCATTGGTCCACCTAGCTCAGTACTGTCTACACCAGGCCTGCTCAGCTTAGGCCCCCCAGCTGTTTTTGGACTACAACTCTCATAATCCCCAGCCATAGTGGCCAATCACCAGGGATTATGGGAATTGTAGGCTGCAGGAAGGCCGAAGTTGAGCAGCCTTGGTCTACACTGACTGGCAGAGGCTTCTCCAAGGTTTCAGGCAGGTGTCTCTCCCAGGCCTACCTGGAGATGCTGCCAGGAATTGAACCTGGGACCTTCTGCATGCAAAGCAGATGCTCTACCAGTGAGCTATGGCTCTATCCATTAAGAGGGGGATATCTTACAGCAAGCAGCACTCACATGTAGTCACCCATCCAAAAGCAAGCCAGGGCAGATCCTGCTTAGCAAAGAGGACAATTCAAGTTTACTACTGCAAGACCAGCTCTCCTCCCCAAGGAGAGGAGGGGATATTGCATGGGGGGGGGGTGCTAATGACCCTCCCCAAATGCCACAGCTCCAATCTGACTCAGGCACCCTCATGTCTGGAGAGGGCTTCTATCTCTTTGAGGAGACCTTATTCTTTCCCACATTCTTTCCAATTACTTTGCCTTCTTGACTCTCCCAAACCCCAAGATTAATGATGAATGCTTTCTTTCTATTGCACAACTGAGCTTCCTTGTTCTACCAAAATCACCAGTAATAATTTACACAGAAGTACAAAGTGCTGAAAAGGTCAATAAAGAAAGCCATCCTCAGCAGTTAATGCTCTTTCATGCTCTGTACTGGAACTGTGAGAAGCACAGCACACAGTGGACATCTTCCAATAACTCAGCTAAGGATTGCTCACAACTCACTGGAGCAGCCCAGTGTATAAAACTAAGATTGATGAAAACATTCTAGGACTGTTAGGCCCCTAGGCAATCATACTGCCCAACCACTCACACAGGCTTCTGTTGTAAAACTGAAATTATTCCCCCAGTTCTCTCCCATGGCCACCTCATCCAGAGGCCTTATGGTAATACACAACACTATCTACTTTCCCTATGCAGCAAGACATCTCCATGGTAATTTGACAAGGTTTTTAATTCTTTTATGAAGAGAGAGCAGAGAGAGCAATCTCTGGCATCTCCAGGTATGACTATGAAAGAGTAAGAACAGCCCTGCTGGGTCAGGCCCAAGGCCTATCTAGTCCAGCATCCTGTTTCACAAAGTGGCCCACCAGATACCTGTGAGAAGCCCACAGGCAGGAGGTATGTGCATGCCCTCTCTCCTGCTGTTGCTCCCCTGCAACTGGTATCTAGAGGCATCTTGCCTCTGAGGCTGGAGCTGGCCTATAGCCACCAGACGATTGATAGACCAGTCCTCCATTAATTTGTCTAAGCCCCTTTTAAAGCCATCCAGGCTGGTGGCCATCACCACAGCCCACGGCAGAGAATCCCATAGATTAATTATGTGTTGTGTGAAAAAGTACTTCCTCTTGTCAGCTCTAAATTTCCCAACCTTCAGTTTCATGAGATGACCCCTGGTTCTAGTGCTGTGAGAGAGGGAGAAAGATTTCTCTCTGTCCACTCTCTCTATTCCCTGCATAACTGTACACACCTCTATCACATCTCTCCATAGTCACCTCTTTTCCAAACTAAAAAGCCCCAGATGCTGTAGCCCTGCTTCATAAGGAAGGTGCTCTAGGCCCCTGATCATCTTGGTCACCCTCTTCTGCACCTTCTCCAGTTCTACAATGTCCTTCTTAAGCTATGGTGACCAGAACTGCATGCAGTACTCCAAATGTGGCGACACCATAGATTTGTATACGGCCATTATAATATCCCTATTTTTATTTTCAATCCCCTTCCTAATGATCCCTAGCATGGAACTTGCCTTTTTCACAGCTGCCACATGACACTTTCAAGGAGCTGTCCACCACAACCTCAAGATGCATCTCCTGATCACTCACTGACAGCTCAGATCCCATCAGTCACTTACAACTCAAAAAGCCCATGAGTGTATATGTGAAGCTGGGTTTTTCACATATGGAGCAAAGGCTTTGCTGATGACCTTGTTGGGCAGGCAGAAACCGTTGGGAGCAGGCAGTCCTTCAACTATCCAGGGCCCAAACTGTCAAATGCTTTAAAGGTAATAACCAGCACCTTGAACTGGATTCAGACACAAATTGGCAGCCCATGCAGCTCTTTCAAAATAGGTGCAAATTGCTCTGAGCGAGCAGTTCCAGAGAGAACACTGGCAGGTGCATTCTGCACCTACTGAAGTTTCTGAATATTCTTCAAGGGCAGCCCCATGTAAAGTGCATTGCAGTAATCCAGACTCAACATGACTAAGGCATGGGTAACTGTGGCCAGATCTGCCTTCTTGAGAAATACATTATGTATATAATGTATGCTATAACAATAAGGGTAGTACGTAGGAAGAGCTCCCTGGCAACATCTCCAGGTAGGGCTGGGAGAGACTCCTGCCTGAAACCTTGCAGAGCAACTTCCAGTCAGTGCAAACAATGCTGATCCAGATGGACCAATTGTCTGGCTCACTATAAGACAGCTTCCTGTGTTGCTATGACATCCTGACTAATGAAGTCCCAGTACTTCGTGAGATGCACCGATACTGTGGACAGGTTCTAAACTAACACAGCACCAGTGCTCATGCGTGGGATGAGTTTCAGCAACTTCCTCTTTCCTCACCCAAAAATATACCCCAGAGGGCTGTTCGACCCTCAGGGACATATTTTTGGGTAATATTTCTGGGGGAAGGGGAGTTCTTTGAAATTCTTCCAGTTTACAGCCCTATATAAGTGCTGTGGCATCACACAAAGCACTGGTGCTTCATGAGGCAAGATGCCGATCACTGTGTTTACTTTCCTCCTCCTTATATTATCTGGAAGAGTCATTTTTTTTCTTTGTTAAATGTGAGAGTCTGGCCCCTTAAGCTCCAGTTTTCTCCTCTCCCTTTGTGGTCTTTGTTGAACTTCCCTTGCTTTCATTACTGCTGCTAGGTCATTTGAACTATTCTAAGGGCAAGACGTACACCATTGTCTGCTCTGCTTCATAGGAAGCTGCCTTATGCTGAATCAGACCCTTGTTTTTTAATGTTTAATCTGCCCATGTCTGGTAGGTTATAAAAGGTTTTTTTTCCCCAGTTCTCAGTTTTTAGCTTTTTCTTAATAAATTTAAATTTAAAACTTTAAAAAATTTGTAAATGCAAATGTGGTTTTAGCCTGAAAAACATGGGTGCAATTTGCTTATTTTCCTTTAGGGGCATATATAATACCATATGTATGGATTGGAAAGGATAGTTTATTTTTAATTTAGATGCAAGATGGATTTCCAGTTGCATCATGCAATAAAAAAATATCTGTGGGAAGTATGCGGACAAGTCTTTGAATTATGGATTCCCACATACGTCTAATTAAAACGATAAGCAAAGGACCACATATGTTCCGCTTTGCCAAAACGTTGCTTAGATTGGCACCAGCCCTATAGCCTCGACATTCTTGTACATTTTCCCATAAGAGTCACCAAAGGTTTTGTGTTCTTTTTTTCTGTTTGGTCAGGCAGAAAGAATTTGTGTTACAAGAGAGAGAGAGAGGGGGGGGGGGAGAGAGAGAGAGAGAGAGAGGTTTTGCCCCAATTTGGGGTTTCAGACATCAAATCTTTGATTTAAGAGGTGGCATCTACCACTTTGCAGGAAAAAAAATATGATTTTTGCTCCCCACTTCACCAGAGTTCCAGGGCAGTTGTTCAATTCTTTTTTCCAAAAGCCATACAACCCAACTGTTCTCCTATTTATAAAGGACAGTGTCCATTTCGTGGTTTTTGTTCGGGTGTCAAAATGTTGTTAGGGTGCTGGCAGAGGCAGCCCTAGGGCTTTTGGTGCCCAAGGCAAAGTCTGACTTTGGTACACCCCACCCCACCCCTAGGTGAAAAGGGCGGAGCTCCAACATTAACTTGAGCCTCTGAGGCTGCTCGTTCATGAAGCCCAATGACCAACCCATGCAGATGACTAGTGAATGACAAACTAGCCTGCTCTGGTTTGAGGATATAGTGGGAGAGAGTCCCCTGTCTATTAGGGGGGCAAATGAATCTATCTCGTTTATGGAGGCACATGAACACTAAGACACCAGGCAATGCCCTCCGAGCCATGAACCATCTCACACACCGTGGCTGCCGATCAGTATTTTGAACCGTTGCTAATAGACTGTAGGGCTATAATGGCTGTATTCTGACACAGGGGCCACATTCGGATGTAATGCGAAACTGGAGTTGAACAGGGCAGAGGTTGGAATTCTGTTACGTCCAAATTCATGCAACCATGGTTTCACAGTGTAAGCAACCTGCAGTTTGCCTCGCCAAACTCCAATTTGAACCATTGGTTTGCAGTAAGGTTCACCAGGCACAGAGCCAGCTGAACAGCAGCCGGGGTCCAGCCCCGCCCAACGGCCCCTCTAGCGATGTCCCATGTGCGTGATGTCACATGCACAGGGCATGGCTCAGGCTCCAGAAGAGCCCAGAGAAAACTCCCCCCGTAAACACCCGGGCTCCGGAGAGCTCTGAGCAAGCACTCCCCTGTTATTTACAGGCAGCGTTTGCTGCCTGACAGTTTTTACTCCCCTTTCTCTCCCTCCAGCTTTGGAGAGAAAGGAAAATAGATGCTTTCAGGCAGCAAGCACTTCCTGAAATGACAGGGGAGAACTCGCTCGGGCTCTCCAGAGCTTGAGGCCACATCCCCTTTGCCTGTGATGTCACATTTATAGGGATTTAAGTGTCCTCTTCCAGTCCCACCATTTGCTCAGCAAAAAAACAAGGAGGCTGTAATACTCTGCTGAATCAGGCCGACAGAGGTGCCTGCACACATTGTCTCTGCTAAGAAGGGGCAGGTCCTGCTCTGAGGGAGTTGTTCCTGGCAAAACACTGCCTCAATGGTGTCTTTTAGGAACATAGGAAGCTGCCTTCTACTGAGTCAGAGCATTGGTCCATCTAGCTCAGCATTGTCTGCACTGACCGGCAGTGGCTTCTCCAAGATTGCAGGCAGGAGTCTCTCCCAGCCCTCCCTGGAGATGCTGCCAGGTAGTGAAAGTCTGCATGCAAAGCAGATGCTCTGTCACTGAGCAACGGCCCCATCCCCTAAGGGGATTATCTTACAGCAGACAGTGCTCACATGTAGTCACCCATCCAAATGCAAACCAGAGGAGACCCTGCTTAGCAAAAGGAGACCATTTATGTTCACTATTGCAATTCAGCTCTCCTCCCCTAAAGATTCTGAGGATCTCTTTTAAAAATGTTAGCGTGTGCATAATGCACAAGAGAGGCATTTCATTCTCTTAACCCCAGATGTCTAGAAGTTAAATATTTGGCCATTTCACACATCACACAGAACTGCAATTAAATCTTGGTTCTGTGCAATGTCTCCCAGATTCAGGAGCATGGATTCCACCTCTCCACTGCCTGCATGAGAATTTGACTTCTGATTGTGGTTAAAAACAAACCAAGATTTGTTCTGATGTCTGAATTGACTGATCTTGATTTATTCTAACCAGCTTCTCTAAAATAAACCTCGATACTGCATTTATCTAAATCCAGACTAGGTTTTTCCCCAAGTTAAAAATATAAGAAGATAAGAACAGCCCTGCTGGATCAGGCCCAAGGCCTATCCAGTTCAGCATCCTGTTTCACACAGTGACTCACCAGATACCTCTGAGAAGCCCATAGGCAGGAGGGAAAATCATGCCTTCTCCTGCTGTCACTCCCCTGCAACTGGCATTTCAAGGCATCTTGCCTCTGAGGCTGGATGTGCCCTACAGCCCTCAGACTAGTAGGGTTTTCATGTTAGAAATCAGGGGGTCATCTTAAGTACATAGTCCTCTTCCTTTTGCATAAAGAAAGATATAACCTGTATTTAACCTCTATTTTTAAAAGGGGGTTGTCTTAAACTCAGAGTCATCTTGTATTTGAGTAAATATGGGTATGTAACCCAAGGTTTGAAGTGCATTTTAGATCTCAGTTTGTTTCAAGGAAGTTACGCTTTGGAACATGTAAGCCACTAAACCATGACTAACGTACTCTGGATCCTGCCCAGAGATTTTAAGAACGTCTCTCTTCTTTTTCTGATACATTTTTAGTTAAGCTATTTAGGTGGGACACATACAGCTGTATCAACAAGGAAAGCGCTCTTTGAAATCAAACCACACATTTTATAATTGTCCTTTTCTTCACCTCTTTAAAGAACATCAAGTATGAGATCTGAGCAGAGATATCCAGCACTGGAAATCCAGCGACAATATTGGCTTTGCTAAGGTTGCTCTCCAGGGATGATGGGAAAGGGTTCAAAATTGTGGCTTTTGGATCTTGCTCATTTGCTCTGGACTCCAGGTTCTCAATAGAAATAGTAGGAAGGGCCTTGGAAACCCTTCACAGCTAAGGCTTAAATCACATTTGTTTTAGATCAGTTCTGAATGCAAATATTAAAAAAAAATATAAAAAAGAAATACCATTGACTAGAAAGTATGTTTAGTTTTTCTTTTGCACGTTCTCCCACATTTAGACACAGAGGGAGGGTTAAGGCATCATGAGGAACTATGGTTTATTGAAACTAAAGGTGGGTTCACACATAACATGGAACCTGAGGTTCCCCCAGCTTGGGTATGGAGGGAACCTGAAGTTGGTGTTGGAGTTCCAGTGCATCGACCTTTTGCACAAACTATCCTAATGACCACTAGGGGCATTGGGAGTAGAGATTGGGAGTAAGGGTCTCCCTAACTGTTCTATCTGCCTCTGCTCTATGGCCCTTGATATTACTCTTCAGGTATTTCCTGTACCCACAATCCTTCCTTTCCTCTTAGAGAGTAGATGGAAACATCTCTCTCCCTCCTTACTTGTTCATTCTCTCTCTATCTGTTCAGTCGTGTCCAACTCTCAGTCACTCTATGAACCACTGCACTCCATGCTGTCCTGTCTCAGACAGCTTTCTTTAAGTCCGCCATGGTCATTCCAGTGTCATTTTTTATAATATCCTGCCACCGAGTACAAGGCCGCCCCTGTCTCCTTCTCCCGCTGATCATTCCCAGCATAATTGTCTTTTCGAGTGAGTCAGCTTGCATGACATGACCAAAATATGTCAGTCTATGTTTGGTAATCTTAGCTTCTAGCGATATTATTGGTTTAACTTGATCTAAAACATCCTTATTTGTAATTCTCGCTGTCCATGGGATACGCAACAATCGCCTCCAGCACCACATCTCAAAAGCCTCCATCCTTCTCCTATCTGCCTTCTTCAAAGTTCAAGTTTCACAGCCATATGTGGCTATTGGAAATATTATTGCATCAACCAATCTGCATTTGGTTAGGAAACTAATATCTTTGCTCTTCCAAATTTTACTCAAACTGATCATTGCGGTTCTTCCAAATGCTATACGCCTCCTGATCTCAGGGCTACAGTCACCACATTGATCGATTTAAGAGCCATGTTCACCTGTTCATTATGTAGTCCTATAGATTAGGATTAGGTCTTTCCTATCCAAGTGTACTTAACCAATAAATACTTAGTATTTAGTTCTACAAGAATCTCCATGCATTTTCTCTAAATAGCTACAACAACTAAACTCTGTGCTAAGTTACTCTGTAACTGGAGTATGTGCTCGTCCCTAGTGCCCTGCTCTTTACCTAGCGGGGTAAAGTTAACCACTCCCAATAGCTGGCCCTGCAGATGATCACATATCTTAGTTTGTTGAAAGTAGCTCGGTTGAGCCAGATGTATGCCCCCTGGCCAGGCCTCCCTTCGAGGTCCTGGGTGCTATCCCAGCCTGCCTAGCACTGCCTGGCAGTCATTGGTCCCAATGGCAAAAGGGGCGGCTTCACTGGGAGTTAAACAGAGGTTCATGAAGAGTGTGGGTTCAGACTTAATGCACACTTCAGTAATAGCAGCACTTGGTTGGGCAAGCCAACTCCACATCTTGGTTACCTAACTGGGTTTGTGGGACCAAGTGAACCTCAGGCTCCAACAGTCGCAGATAAGTCAGTTACCAACTTTCAGACAGGTTTTGCATTATGTGTGAACCCGCCCTGAGGTTTCTTTAACAAACCTGGATTGGTGCCACAGATGATCACTGAATCTTGGGTCGTTCCACCACATGGTTCAGTTCCCATCCCTTCTCATGATCCACGCTTGCCTCTCTATATTCAGGAACCCTGCAAGGGTGCAGCTACTGAAGCAAACCAAGAGCCTCTTCTCCAGACCAGCGAGAAGGGCTAGAGGGCGGGCTGAGGGGAAGGCTGGTTAAAACTACCTTCCCCGCCTACAAGCAGTCCTTCTTCCTTGGGTGGGCAGATCACCCGCTCAGATGACCACCGGCTCTTGCCGGTAACTCTGGGGGCCCGGGGGCCAGGATGACCTGCCCCACATTGCCTCCCCCGCCCAGAGCTCCAATAATGCAATGCGCGAGACATTATAATGCAATGCAATGACATTATATAACCAAATCTGGTGATGTGGCACCACCATGACATCATCCTGCTGGCTACAGGATCCCTAATTGGCTAGATCATATAAAAGGAACTGTTTTAAAAGGTACCACAGCAGTTGCCAAGAGAAAAAGCAAAGAGGAGAGAATTGGCCTGGAAATGTAAGGTTTGAGGGGAGAATTGGGGGAGCATTTTACGATTCCTCCCCGTTTTCATGCTGGAAAGATCTGCCATGGAAAAGTCAGTGCAGTCCTACCTTTGAATAATTTCCCCCCCAAAACCCAACAACTTTCCTCCTAGCTGTTGTGAATTATTGTTAGGAACAATACACCATTTTTAGATATTAGCTTTTGAAAAAATTTGCTCCAAGACACCCAGAACTAGCCAAATGTTCAATCTGTTTTTATTTTTTTTCCTTCCAAACAGCTAGATCATAATGCACTGTGCATTATTGCAATCCCCTTTCCCTGCTGAGTCTGCCAGTTGCCGCTGCAAGCAGCCGCAGCTGACACACAATTGGCAAAATTCGGTTAGGCAAATGCTCACTCTCCTAACCCCCTTTCAAGGGGAGGCTCTACAAGCGGGTTTGCCAATGGAAGACTGAGGGTGTTTAACCCTATGGTAGTACCCAGCAGACTGGCCCTTTCTGGACTTGTAGGGTTCCCAGCAGCTTTACTACCTCCTACTCCTGTGCCTTTAGTTGCATATACATATTAAAACCAGGTAGAATACTTAGAAAGTTGGCTTATCAGGGGCTAGGTTATAACCTTTTCCTGCTAGAAATGTTTATATGGAGGAAGTTTGGGGCATTGGATCCCTCCCCTGTAGTTTGACGTACTGTAGTTTCTCCCAGTGGTCATCTGCTTTTGTGGAGGCTGCATATGGGCCGTGCAGGCGTGGGGAATGAATTGGAGGGGGGAAGATGAAAGAAAGCTGACTTACGTTTTAAGACCCAAGAGTTCAAGAAGAATACTTGTCCAGCAACACTTCAAACTTGGATCCTGTTTCTGCATGCAATGGAAGGATTACAAATACATAGAAGCCATCCAAAGAAATGAACAATATCACGTTTGGAAGGAAAAAAATAAAAACAGATTTAACATTTGGCTAGTTCTGGGTGTCTTGGAGCAAATTTTTTCAAAAGCTAATATCTAAAAATGGTGTATTGTTCCTAACAATAATTCACAACAGCTAGGAGGAAAGTTGGTTTTTTTGGGAAATTATTCAAAGGTAGGACTGCACTGACTTTTCCATGGCAGATCTTTCCAGCATGAAAATGGGGAGGAATCTTAAAATGCTCCCCCAATTCTCCCCTCAAACCTTACATTTTTTCAGGCCAATTCTCTCCTCTTTGCTTTTTCTCTTGGCAACTGCTGTGGTACCTTTTAAAACAGTTCCTTTTATATGATCTAGCCAATTAGGGATCCTGTAGCCAGAAGGATGATGTCATGGTGGTGCCACATCACCAGATTTGGTTATATAATGTCATCACAAAGCCAAATCAGAGGGAGGGCAATGCCTGAAGACTTGATGTTTTGTGGTCTATAAATATAATTAAAGAATAATAAAATAAGTATAGACGAAATAGAACAGTATCTAGCTCTTACATCAACATCCAGTTATCCTGTCTTTTAGCTTCAGATCACTATAATTTATCATGAGAATCTTTATCTCTATCTCTATATCATCTATCTCTATCTCTATCTCTAATATATAGCTGCTTGGGTCTTACTGACTGACTGACTGGTATAAAATTCCCAGACCAAACCACAAAAGATAGTTGCCGTTTTTGCAGGTGGGTTCCGGATCTTGCCCAGACTACCCCCCAACCCCAAAAAATCCAAACCCTGGGAAAACTTCATTAATGCCCAGGAAATGAGGAAAAGCTCTTACTGGAAAGCAAGGGGGATGAGAACTCACAGAGATAAGAACACACTAGAGTCGTATAGTGACAATGGTTTGGGCGGGGGAGCAAGGGCGGGACGGGGCACCTACAAAAAATGGTGCTGGCATTCAGGATCCTGCAGGAAGCTGACAGGATACCGTGTGGAGCCTGATGGGATCCTGCAATGGGCTCCCATCCTGCCCTCGCAGGTTGGCTGCTCTCCACTCACTCCCTGGTGGCAGTGGCTGCAGCGGGTGCAGGCGGGCCCACCCACCTGCAGAACGGCCTCCTCGGGCCTGCAGAATGTGCGCAGACAGAGGAGGCCCGCCTGCAGGCCTGAGGAGGACTACCTGCACCCACCACAGCTGCTGCCGCTGGGGGGTGGGTGGCTAGCAGAGGCCCGCCCGCACCTGCCGCCGGGGTGTGTGTGTGAGTGGCGAGTGGTGAGTGGCGGCAAAGGGGAAATAGTGGCAGGGGCTGGACAGCAGCGGTGGGGGCTGGGTAGCAACATATTTTTTAAAAATAAATAAAGTGTGGGGCTTGGGGCACCAACAATATCTAGGTGCGCCTCTGATGGTCTACATTCATTGGCAGCAGCTTGCCCAGATTTCAAGCAGGATTCCCCCCCCCCCCAGGAGAAAATGGGAGATGCCAGGGATTGAACCTGGAACCTTCTGTATGCAAAGCAGGTGCTCCAGCCACGAGCTAAGTTTAGTCCAAATAGACTCGCAGTTCCAGCCCTGGGTAAAGAGCAACCGTCCTGCAAGCCCACCGACAAGAAAGCCACTCTCACACTCAGGAGACCTGGTACCTCTTCTGAAGAATTTACTGACCGAGTGGGACTAGTGGGGAGGAAGCCTTAAAAAGCTGACCTCCCCACAGAAGGCTCGTCTTGTGGATCGCCTGCCCAGACGATTGCTGGCTACTGCCAGCAGCATGGAGGGTCAGGGTGCTGGCACATGCCGCCTTGCCTCGCCCTGCCCCGCAACTCCCATAATGCACTGCACAAGTGCACGTTGCATTATGGAGATCCCCCCTCCCCAAAGCCAAAGCTGACCGGGAGCCCTGCAGTCTGCTCGGGCTGGCAGATGATCAGGAAAACAGAGCTGGCCTGCTGGGACTGGGCCCAATCTCGGCAATTCTCACACTCAGCATAACCTGGGCTGTGCTTCCCTAGCCCAGGTTAGGCTGGGCACAAGAACAGCCTCTCCATGTTTCTATTTCTGTTTCTACTGAGAGGAGCTGCTTTGAGAAATGGGGTTACATCCAGAGCCAAGAGGGACCAGTGAGGCAAGAGAGCCAACTGCACCGGTGCAGAGGAGGAAGTGGCCATTTTCGATGCCCTCCCCTTCCTCGGGAAGCCCCCTGGGCCATCTGAAAAGATGCTCCTGAGGTTTGTGCCCCAGCGCCGTCAGTTGGGAAGTTCTGGTAGGCAGCTCTCTCTCACCGCACCTAGCTCTGCAGGTCAGCCACCGGCTCCTTGGGAAGCCGTAACCTCCTGCTTTTGTTTGTGTCAAAGAGAAACACAAGGAACAATATCGAGGTCCATCGATCTTGGGATACCATTTTGAATTTATTTATTTGTTTGTTTTAAAATGCTGGTTGACATCTAGGGTATCTCTGCACATGTGCAGCCAGAAGAAGAAGAAGAAGAAGAAGAAGAAGAAGAAGAAGAAGAAGAAGAAGAAGAAGCATCCCTGTAGCATAGGAAGCTGCCTTATACTGAGTCAGACCATTTTTTCTCTCTCTAGCTCAGTACTGTCTACACTGACTGGCAGCAGCAATCTGGGCTTTCAGACCGGGGTCTTTCCCGGTCATAGCTGGAGATGCTGCCGGGGACTGAACCTGTGACCTTCTGCATGCAAAGCAGATGCTCTACCAATGAGCTACAGCCCCGTCCCCAAGCATCCCTGCTTCAGAAGCAGCCCTCAGGGACATATTTGGACATTGCACAGAGTGCTTCTGGAAGATCAGCGAAAATCACCCTCCCCTGCACATGAGCACCGGCGCTTCCAAAGCTGGGATCCTGCCAACACATGCATACAGCCTTTTCCTGCATGTTGGCTACCAATTTCAAAATGTCCTTTTCTTGATAATACTGCATCTAAACATCAGGGGGCAGCATTGAGGCAAGAAGGAGGTCAAGCTTCACTAGTAGTGATACTGTTTGAGAATGAAGGAAGGGAAAAAGACATTTTTTTTGGTGGGGAATCTGTTTAAGAACAGAAGAACGGCCCCACTGGATCAGACCAATGGTCTGTCTAGTCCAGCATCCTGTTTCCAGCAGTGGCCAAAGAGATGCCTCCAGGAAGCAAGCAGGACAGGTTGGCAAATGGCTAACAGATGACTCTGTCCCATGAACAGGACAAGTTGGCAAATAGCCCTCTCCTACTGTAGTTCCCCAGCAAGTGGCATTCAGAGGCATACAGTGCCGTTGCACCTGAAGAAAGCATTTACCCACCCTGACTAGTAGTCATGAATAGACCTGTCCTCTGCGAATTTGTCTATTTCCCCTTTAAAGCCCTCTAACCTAGGACTGTCACCATGTCCGGTGGCAGTGAGTTCCACAGATTAATTATCCAAAGAAGAGTTTCCTTTTGTCAGAACAGACAAAAGACCTTTTTGTTCACCCAGGCCTTTTAAATGCTGATTTTCAGATCTGATTTGGTTTGATTGTTAACTAATTTTAAAATGAGTTTTAAACTGCTTCATATTGTATTTTGTATTTTCTTGCTTTTTGCTTGTTATGATTTAATGTGTTGTGTGTTTTTATTATATGTTTTAATCCTGTGGTGAGCCTCCCAGAGAACAATTTGTTATGGGGCAGCTAGCAAATGAAGTGTATTAATTATTATTAATTATTAATTATGGGAGGGAGTTTTATCTCTATTAATTTCTCTTCACCTTGCATAATTTTACACACCTCCACCATATCTCCCACCTTGTTTTTAAATCAAATGTACCACCTAGCTTCATCATGTTACAAGTGGGAACGCAACAGGATCTGGTGGTGGTACCATAAACATGTGAAGCTGCCTCATACTGAGTCCTACAACTGGCCCATCTAGCTTAGTATTGTCTATACTTAGTATTGCCTACTGCTTTTTCGATTGTGAGCCCTTTGGGGACAGGGAACTGTCTTATTTATGTTTATTTTTCGCTGTAAACCGCTTTGAGAATTTTGTTGAAGAGCGGTATATAAATATTCATAGTAGTAGTAGTAGTACATAAGAACAGCCCTGCTGGATCGGGCCCAAGAAGGCCCATCTAGTCCAGCATCCTGTTTCACACAGTGGCCCACCAGATGCCTATGGAAAGCCTACAGGCAGGAGTTGAGGGCATGCCCTCTCTCCTGCTGTTACTCCCCTGCAACTGGTACTCAGAGGCATCCTGCATCTGAGGCTGGAGGTGGCCTATAGCCCTCCGACTAGTAGCCCTTGATAGACCTCTTCTTGATGAAGTTATCCAAACCCCTCTTCAAGCCATCCAAGTTGCTGGCTGTCACCACATCTTGTGGCAGAGAATTCCACAAGTAGTAGTAGTAGTCATATACCAGGGGTTCTCAATCTGTGGTCCTCCAAATGTTGCTGATCTACAACTCCCATCATTCCCAGCCACAATTGTGGCTGGCAGCAGCTCTCTGGGGTTTCTGATAGGGCAGGGACTTCCCTGACCCTACCTGCAGAGGCCAGGGATTGGACCTGGATGTCCTGGATGCAAAGCCTGAGCTACGGTCCTACCTCCTCCTAGATGCAGCTATGACTCTCTATATCCAGGGGTGGCTCTTTTGCAAGCCAAAGTGAGGCGGTCGCAAGCCAAAGTGAGGCGGTTTTGCAAGCCAAAGTGAGGTGGTGAGGTGGCTCTTTTGCAAGCCAAAGTGAGGCGGTCGCTTCAGAGGGCAGCCTATTGGGGCAGTAGCAGGGTGGCGATGGGATGCGACCTTTTAGACCATCAACAGAGCTGCTCTTTGTGATCCAGCTGGCCTTTGCCATCTTGGCAAGGAGCACCTCTTCTCACACTCCTTGCCAAGATTGCAGGAAGCATGAGGAGAGGAGAGGAGAGGAGAGGAGAGGAGAGGAGAGGAGAGGAGAGGAGAGGAGGCTGTTGGCAGGGGTCAGTTTTGAAAGGGGGCTGGGCCCCCACCAAGCCCATGGGGCAAGAAAACATTTTGACATCTTGCCTTAGGAGGCGTAATACCTTGGGCCACCCCTCCCTATAATTACAGTGAAGCTTGTTTCCTGGAAATCATTTGAAATGTAAGATGGATCCAGCGACCCCAGAACTAGGAACATGTGAATGGATCAGGTGAACATGGATCAAGTGAACAGTGACCCCAGAACTAGGAACACACAGGAACCTGCCTTATACCAAGTCCAACTATTGGTCCATCTAGCTCAGTATTGTCTTCACAGACTGGCAGCGGTGTCTCCAAGGTTGCAGGCAGGAATCTCTCTCAGCCCTAACTTGGAGCTGCCAGGAAGGGAACTTAGAACCTTCTGCATGCAAGCAGGCAGGTGCTCTTCCCAAAGTGGCCCCATCCCCGCAAGGGAATATCTTACAGGGCTCACATATAGTCTCCCATTCAAATACAGACCAGGGCAGACCCTGCTTAGCAAAGGGGACAATTCATGCTTGCCCTCACATGACCAGCTCTCCTCCCGCTAGTCTGGGATATAATGAACATTTGCAGAATCATCATGGCGCAAACCAGTTGCTATCTCACCCATCCTCTGAACTTAAGTGACCGGATGTAACTATTGATTAAAATATTGTATACCACTCTTCCAGAAGCAACATGCAATGTACAGCAACCAAAAACCCTCAAGCAAAATAAAACAAGATTTAAATCTCCTTTTCACATCTGAAAAGTGTTAATGCCTGATTCGTTGATTGCTGTTTCTTTTCCACAGGTGTATTGTTTTTTAGGGATTGTGAGTTTACTACTTTGTGATTTGTGAGTTTTGTGAGTTTACTACTTTGCATGCTGCTGAACAACTGAACAATTGAAACTTTGACATACAAACTTCTAAAATGAATGCTTGCAAAATGGTAAACAGTCAGCTCTGACTCAAAGGGAGACATGTTATCATTTTACAAAATGTCAATGGAGAGAGAGAGAGAGAGAGAGAGAGAGAGAGAGAGAGAGAGAGAGAGAGAGAGAGAGGCCCTATTCAGACTATATATGGTGCATGCATACACAGGTACATATTTCTGTGTAAATGATTGTTTATTTTAAAAGTGAACCTAAGTACAAGTCTCCCAATTGTATGGTGTATATTAGGAAGTATACAGTTCAAGGGTACAATTCCAGGTACTGGTTGTTATGTTGAAAGCCATAAATGGCTTTAACTGTTTACCTTAAGGACTATCTTGATCTCCCAGCTAAATCAACCCACTTGACCAGATCAGCTGGGAGAGCTCAGCTCCATGTGACAACACCTGCTGAGCCCATATGTCGAGCATACGGGACAGGGCCTTTTCAGTTGTTGCCCCAGGCTGTGGAACTTACTCTCAGCTAAGATCTGCATGGATCTCTTTCTCCCAGCCTTTAGGAGGAAAGTGAAAATTGCCCTTTTTATCCAGGCTTTTGGCCAATGAGCTGTCCCTGCTCTTTTTAAATTGTTAGCTATGTTTTGTTCTGTTTTTATGGTTTTATCGAGTTGTATTATTTTTACTTGTTTTTATGTTTATTTTGTTAACGGTCCTGGGGTCTTAGGATGAAGGGTGGTATAGAAATATACATATACATATACATATAAATAATAACAACAATAACAATAATATTTTAGAGAAAGTGGTAGAGCACCATAAGATGAAAAGGTTAATAAGCCTGCAAGAAGTCCACAGAAGAAGAGTTGCAGGCACACTTTGGTATTTTTAAAAATTAATTTAAAAAACAAAAAAAAAACCCTACATCCACCCACTCACTGAGTTGTCTAGAGTATTTTCTGCTGAAACTGTTTAGTCTGCTATATGAGGGAGATCCTGGAGGCAAGACATGAGTTATCCTGGGATGTTCCATGGCAAGAACCAGCATGCTCTGGTCGGCTAAGTCATTATGAGAGACAATAAACATGATGTGCCTGATAGCTGTGTACAGCTCAGCCTGGCTAAATTCCTGAGTCTTTTTCCTTCACTATGGGAGTATGCAGTGCACTAGAAGGGGCTTTTAAAAATAATAATAATGCTAGCATAGAGCTTCATGTGCACAGCAAAACTTGTGTGCACAGTGGGAGAAACCCCTAAGATAGTGACACTGTATCCATTGCATAATTTATGGATCATTTATAAAAGGATCTTGTTTTCTGCAGCATAAAATGGGGGTTATTTCCTGATATATATGACAATATTGAAAGCTCTACCTGTGGAGTTTCTCTCTTACCTTTCTACCTAAGGAATTCCTACCAGGGAGTTTCTGTGTTGTACAACAGAGATTCTCAACCTTGATTCCCAGATCTTGTTGGACTACAGATTCCATGATTTATTTATTTAACACATTTTTATACCACCCAAAACGCAAGTTCTCCTGGCAGTTTACAACAAAACAATACAAACAACCAATAAAAAGACTAAAATATTTCAACTATTGAAATTTTAAACATTGAAACTATTAAAAGCACAATTAAAACAATATCTAATTAAAAGCCTGGGTGAACAAATGCATCTTGACTGCCTTTTTAAAAGTTGTAAGAGGTGGGGAGGCTCTTATATCAGCAAGAAATGTGTTCCAAAGCCTCAGGTGCAGCAACAGAGAAGGCCCGTCCCTGAGTAGCCACCAGACGAGCTGGTGGCAACTGCAGATGAACCTCTCCAGGTGATCTCAATGGGCGGTGTGGTTCATAGCAAAGAAGACGTTCTCTTAAATACGCAGGGCCCAAGCTATTTTGGTGCTTTATAGGTTATAACCCAAACCTTGTACTTTGCCCGGAAACTGATTGGCAGCCAGTGTAGATCTTTTAAGATAGGAGTGATATGGTCTCTCTGAGATGACCCAGAGACCAACCTGGCTGCCACATTCTGAACCAACTGCAGTTTCCGGGTTATGTACAATGGCAGCCCCACATAGAGCGCATTGCAGTAGTCAAGTCTGGAGGTGACCAGCAGATGTACGACTGTTCGGAGTTCATTTATCTCAAGAAATGGATGCAGCTGGCGTATCAGCCGAAGCTGATAAAAGGCACCTCTGGCCACTGCCTCAACCTGGGACACCAGGGAGAGTTTTGTGTCCAGATGCACCCCCAGACTACGTACCTGTTCCTTCTGGGGAAGTGTGACCCCATCCAGAACAGGCAGATCAAAATCATCTCCCAAATTCCAACCCCACATAATAAGTACCTCCGTCTTATCTGGATTCAGTCTCAGCTTGTTACCTCTCATCCAGCCCATCACTGCCTCCAAGCAGGTATTTCAGAAGGTTATGCCTTCTCCTGATGATGTTGACATGGAGAAAAAGATTTGGGTGTCATCAGCATACTGATAACACCCTGCACCAAATCTCCTGATTATCTCTCCCAGTAGTTTCAGGTAGATATTAAACAACATCGGAGACAATATGGAGCCTTCTCCCTACACCATTTCCCCACCAGAAATTCCCCACCAGAATTTCTCCTTGCACAATTTCTCCCCACCCCAAGATGGCAATTTGCAGCAAATGGGTCTCTGGAAATTATCCTTGCAATGTGAACTGGGGTATCCCTCTTTTTCATCCATCTGTGAAATGATGGGGGGGGGGATGTACTGGCAGATTGCTGCATGTGGTGGGTGTCTACACCCAGTTTGCTGGGCCACCAGGTGTGCAGAGCTGGTCTTGTGGTAGCAGGCCTGACTAGCTCCCTTTGCTAAGCAGGGTCTGTCCTGGTTGCATATGAATGAGAGACTACATGCGTGAGCACTGTAAGATATTCCCCTTAGGGGTTGGAGCTGTTCTGGGAAGAGTATTCCAAGTTCCTTCCCTGGCATCTCCAAGAAAGGGCCGAGAGAAATTCCTGTCTGCAAGCTTGGAGAAGCCACTGCCAGTTTGTGTAGACCAGGGATTCTCAATGTTGGGTCCCCAGATGTTATTGGACTCCAACTCCCATAATCCCCAGCCCCAGTGACCTTTGGTTGGGGATTATGGGAGTAGAAGTCCAATAACATCTGGGGACCCAACGTTGAGAATCCCTGGTGTAGACAATACTGAGCCAGATGGACCAATAGTCTAACTCAGTATATGGCAGCTTCCTATGTTCCTAACTATGCCATAGCAAGGCACAGGGCACCCACTCAGGGCACCCATTCTGCCGGCTTTTGCCCATGCTCATGAGTGAGTGTATGTAAACAGAGCCTACATTGCACAGTCGAAATGCTGAGGATCTGGAAGGGACATGGTAATATTACCCAACATGGGCTTCTACTTAGTGGCTAAAGTCAATTGTAAATTGCCCAGAGATGCAAGTTTTGGGTGGTATAGAAATATTTTTAATTAAGTAATTAAAATGGCACCTGATTTGCTTAAGAACAAAATTGGCAGACCAGATCAGACAAAGCATCCACCTGTCTCCAGGTTTTCTAGCTGTGGGTCCTCAGATGTTGGACTACAACTCCCATCATCCCCAGCCACAAAGGTCATTGTTCCTGGGGGCGATGGGAGTCAGAACCTAATATCCAGGGATACCAAGTTTGGGAACCTCTGTTCTATAGGAGATATTTAGGGGGAAAGTCTATTCATCTCTCCCACCTCACTCCCTGGTTTGTTTGAGAAACCGTTTTCCCTTACCAAGCAAACGTATAGTGACAGCCTCCAAATATAAAACAAGAGCCTTCTTGAGAAAGGCAGCTGAGAAAGGGAAGTGGGGAAATGTACAGATTACTGTAGCTGATGGAATTTGCCAGCAAACCAAGTATTATTAAATCCATTAGTTACATTTTGTTGCTAAGCCTTACAGTTATTTTTCTGTTGCAATTGTTCCTACCTCTGGCCTGTCAGTTTTTGCCTTCCTGCCTTCTTAGGCTGGCCAGTTTTTCAAATAATTCATAAATCTGTTACCTAGACAGAGCCCAGCTGTCGGTTCAATAATGGAACCCTGGTAGCAGTAAAAATCTATGCAAAGGTTTCTGTTCCCCAAAGATACAAAGCTATTTCATTTTCTTACAATTCCCTTTCCATCAGCCAGTACCAATCATAGGAACATAGGCACATAGGAAGCTGCTATATACTGAGTCAGACCATTGGTCTGTCTAGCTCAGTACTGTCTTCACAGACTGGCAGTGGCTTCTCCAAGGTTGCAGGCAGGAATCTCTCTCAGCCCTATCTTGGAGAAACCAGGGAGGGAACTTGAAACCTTCTGCTCTCCCCAGAGCAGCTCCATCCCCTGAGGGGAATCTCTTACAGTGCTCACACTTCTAGTCTCCCATTCATATGCAACCAGGGTGGACCCTGCTTAGCTAAGGGGACAAGTCATGCTTGCTACCACAAGACCAGCTCTCCTCTCTGTGATACCAGGCTCCTAAATATAGCAAAATCCAGTCTACAAGGGTGCCATAATCAGAAAGCAGAGGTAATGTGCACAGGGAACAGAGAAGAAAGTGAACCAGGCCACACATTATGGTCACATCACATATATAGGCTACCTCCGGAAGTAATGCGGAACTGTGAGTCCAATGGACCTGCGGTTCTTCACCCTTCCCTCCCTGCCGCCACTCTCCTGTCCGCATTTGGACGAAATTGAGAGTGATCTAACTGCAGTCTCACTGAGTGCAGAGAGGATGGGGATCTGGCTGCTGGGACTTCCTTCTTTAATAGCAGCTGGAGCAAGGGAGGAGCTTCTTCCCTGAACTCTAGTTGCTTAAGAGGAAAACTGTGGTGCCAGTGTTCGGACGCAACGCTGGCACCACAGGAATGGCGTTAATGGTGGTGAAACCAAGAGAAAACCAAAGGTACAAAGTAGAGTTTGGGGAGCAAAAATGTGGGTCCACTTCTAGTTTTAACTGTGGTTGTCTGCATTCAGATGTACGGTTTGCGAAGCCAGTGTTGAAGGGACCTCTGGTTTTGTGTTACATGCAAATACGGCCATACTATATTTGTTTAAGGCATGATGCATATAGACAAGATTCTAGAAAACCTCTACCAATTTTACAGAAGGAGAACGCTCCCCTTGGATCAGTCTTGGCCTCAGTTCAGGCCAAACTGCTTATTATATTTAACCCATTTTAAAACACTTAGGAGTGGCTGGTGCTCTAAATAAAATGTAGCCACAAGGGCTGCCAATGCAGGCTGCAAGAGTGGTTAATTCTTTCCCCTCAAGCTCGACTCCCACTGAAAATTACCTCTCCCAAAGCTGCTAGTTCCCCTGTGGCTTCTATCTGAGGCTTGTGGCCCTGTGACTGAATTTGTGTTGTTGGGGAAAAGGATAGAGTTGACCAATCCTAAGCATGTTATCTGAAAACTTATTTAACAGAATGTGCAGTGTGGTCCTCAGCGAACGTGACTCAAGCTTGCTGAACTACAAGTCCCATCATCCACCATGTTCAGTCCTTAATAAAACTTTGGGCACTGCACCCAGACACAGCATACATCACAGGAGCATCTGGTTCCGCCTTCCCTCACTCTGTCATGCTCTTAAACCATGTTCCCACATTATTCATGCACATGTCATTTGTCTGAGAGATCCTCCCCATGCCTGAGGATGTGTCCAGTATTCTCACATGGCCACTCAGCTCGATGAAGGCATCCAGCATGTTGGAGATGTTTGCCTGCTTTACAGATTCAGAACTGAAGGCTTTTCAGCTTAAAAAATAGAATAAATTTTGTATCATCGATTGGCCCTAATGTAACCAATGCGAATGACCCAGTCATAGAGGTAAAGTAGATAATTGCTTGAGGCTTACCCAGAATTCCAGGGGTGCCTATCACAATTATGCAAATGCCATCAAGTGAAAGCAGCTGCATTGGTCATCTGCTGACTTCCAGGGCATGTGACTGGGAGCCTTTTGATCTTTGCCAACCAATAGGGGCACAGGCCCAGTTGCAGGCTCAGACTGGCCCACAGGGCAACAGGGCATACTCTTGGTGCATCCCACCTGCAGGGCGCCCTTGCGCCCTGCCACACTCGGCAGCAGTGAATACTCCCACCCTTAAGGACCCATTCTGCTCAAAACCCAGTGCCCTCCCCACATACATTCCACTCAGCCCTCTCAGTGCCCCCAATCCAGCCCTGCCCAGTTGTAAAGGGGAGGAAGTAACAAAATGAGGGAGGCATATCCCACGGCCATCCAGGGTGCGATGTGTTTTCCTGCACAAGATGGGGAGGGCCAAGCTTTAAATTCACCAAACCCAGCAAAATACCTTAGGCTTCTCCTGCCTATTCTTGTCTCCAAGGATTGTTCATTTCCATAGCAGAAATCTTCTTCTCTTGTTCCTCCTCCGTGCATTCAATTAGCACATGGAGGGAAGCAGGATTGTGCCAGCTGGCTGCATCCCCCAACCAGAGTACAACTACTGGGTCTGCCCTCCATCCTCCAAGCACTGGGGAAGAGGTAACAGGCTTATGCACAAAGAAGTGCATGTAATAAAACCAGTATGTGCAGTTGGAAGCTGGTTGTGCCAGTGTTTCTGATTGTGAACAGAGGCACATAGCTGTACACATGTAGAACCCATGCATAGGTCCTACCCATGACATGCGGGGTACGATTTGGCACCAGCATCTGCCAGAGCCAAATGGTGTGATCCCGCTCTCCTCCATGCGCTGATCGAACACATGAAGGGAGTGCATGAGAAGAAGGCTAGAGTAAGGCCTTTTTCTGTACCTGCATCAGAAGACAGGGCAAGGTCCCTTCATTGCACAGTGTCCAGGTTAAAATGGAAAGGAAGCATGATTCCCTTGTGCTTCCTCTCTCACAATTACTTTTGAAAGTGCCAATTAGGAAGTACATTTCTATAATCATGGCTAGAATAAACATGGCATGAAAGATCACAGCAGTGTTTATGTGAACACTTAGACATTTAACATTCTTGCCTCACTAAAGATTCAAATGGTTGTAGCAATACAAAAAGATGCAAAACTATTCCTGCTCCCTGTGCCCTTGCCACAATGTCATAACTCATCATTTCTGTGATGTTGTGGGCTCGCTCGCTCTCTCGCTCGCTCTCTCTCTCTCACATATAACACATGAATTCACTCTGGCTTGGCCCAAAGAGTGATACATAAAATCAAGAACAATGTTCTACTCTAAGAAATTGCTGCTGTTTTTCTAAGTTCTTGCTGCTAAGATAGACTGCTCTTGCTGTTCACTGCTCTATAATTCAGCTTAGAGAATATTCTCCTACATTATTTAGCAAAGGAGATAATATTTTGGAGAATTGTTCTACCCATTCTATTAGATGTATTGGAGAATATCCTTTTAAAAGTCTAGCTTAGGCTCTGTGCCACAAAGCTTGCTGACTGCTGCTGTCCAGAACATGCCTCCAGTCCTCTCCTTCCCCACCCCGGGAATTCAGTGGTGGAATTCAGTGGTGGAATTCATATCTTCTCCACCCCTGGAACTCAGTGGCTGAACGTATTTTATTGTTTAAGGCTGCAAGCCCAGAGCCCAGAGTCGTCTGCATGGGCCTCCTCTGCTGCCCTCATTAAGTCTTTGAACAGGCTGATGTTTGGTATTTCAATTACCACTGCAAAAGCGCATATAATTCTTCCACACACAGAAGTCTTTCCAATTTAACAGCTGCACATAGTCACATACTACTTGGCCTTTGAGATCCACTCTTCCGGTCAAGTGCAGTGGGAGCGCCTTGCCCTGGTTGCTGAATCTGCAAAAGCAGAGAGAGAGCCACTTGTGGTGTGGGGCAGACCCTTTGGCGATGAGTGAAATGCAGTCCAGGCTCTGTGGCTTTAAGCATTGCACACTATATTGTAAACCACTTCTTGCTTCTCCCTTTTCTCTGGCACTGGTGTTGCACAGTAGTTGCAGCTTCTAAATCCGCTTGCCTGAATTTCTTGGGCTGCATCATACCAAGAATTACTGCCACATGTGGCACGTCCGCAGCAGGCGTCTAGTATTACCCATCACCTCCTCCTCTTGATGTTGCTGAGGTTTCCCCCAAATGCCCTCACCTGAGTTTTGAGGGTGTTTTTTTTTTAAAAAAAAAATACACACACAATGCAGACACTGGAACACTCTCTAATGTCACACCTACACCTGAAGATCAACCGGTTGTACAGGAAGATTTATACTGTACACATATCTGTCCTTGGGGTTTAGTCTGATTCCATTCCTCATGAGCTCACCCTGCTCCTACCACATCACTCAGTCTCCTTCAAGCTGTCAAACCAAAACATATTCCTTCTGGGTCAAAAGGTGGAATAACTTGCATTTTGAGGAGGGTTGTGGGCGTTCTAGTTCCTCCCCAGACCAGACATCTCCCCCTCTTTCTCCACTCAGTGTCTCGCATTCCCATTTCCAGCTCTCCCATCGTCTTCCTTAGATGCTTCTGTTCTAGTTTACGCTCCCTTTTTCATTTCTAGCACGTACAAACTAACATCTTTCTTTCTTTCTTTCTTTCTTTCTTTCTTTCTTTCTTTCTTTCTTTCTTTCTTTCTTTCTTTCTTTCTTTCTTTCTTTTTCAACCAGGTTGCAAAAGCAAACAAAACGAGGAGGGGAAAAATATATAATTTTTAAAAAGACACCCACCTGCAAAATGCTGTTTGTTGTTAAAATCCAGGGCAGAAGCCACCTCATCACTGGAAGCCAGGATGAAATACATTGATTGAACCCAGATCTTTTAAAAATTCCCCTGGAACAAATATACCACTTTGGGGAATGTAGAGGAGTCCTTTACAAGCAGCCTAGTTGATCTGTCACAGATCTGACTTTTTCCTTTTGGCTCTTGGGAGGTTTTATTAAAGACAGATCTGACGTCAGGGTAAAGGACAAGCCTTGCATTTTTCCCGGGAGTAACTTTTCCTGCCTTCACTTCTTCATATTTTTTTTCTTTTGCGGTGATTCGTCCCCACCTCCTGCTTTGCACTGTATTGCCTTTAGCCAGAAGATTTTTTAAAGGAAAACTCACAGCACACCAGCGCCACAAGCTGTAATTTTAACACCATGCTCAAACACCGTGCTTCACCCATCATTATGTTTATTTATGGCTTCCCATGGTAGGTTTGCAGACTTCACAGAACAGAATGCAAAGGCTTAAGTAATTTCTTGCTAACTGAGCAAAGAGGCACCTTTTTAAGGTGGTGGTTCTCTTTACGGAGCAGGGGAGAGCAACTGGTCCTATCCACCCCCAGCACAGCATCCTTTCAGAGGCTGTTGCTGGTGTCATGTTCTTTTTTAGACTGTGAGCCCTTTAGGGATGGGGTATGTGTGTTTTACTAATCAATAAAATAAACAGAAAGCAAAGCAAATTGATTGGAATGTAAACCACTTTGGGATCATTTGTTTAAAAATGGTATATAAATATATGTGGTATTCGTATTCATGTTGCAGGATAGTTTCTCAAATGACTTCATCAGGATGAAGCACTGTGTGTAGGAGGGATGTGCACAAACCTATCCGGCATTCTATTCTTAGAATGTCAAACAGATTCAGAACTCTGCGTTCGAAACGGATGGAATGCGGGGGCAGGGGTGGCTTTAAGATGGGGGAGGGTGCACTTACCCTGCGGGCACACTTCCCCCTCTGGCGCTCTGCAGATAAATAGTCCTGTGGGGTGGCAGCGTACCTCCCTGCCCCCCCATTGCTTCCGTGACCAGAAGTGCCTTGTGTGCAGGCACGCATCATGGGCAGGCGCATGCATGTCACACACATGCATGAGACTTGATGTGTGAGCACTGCAAGATATTCCCCTCAGGGGATGAAGCTGCTCTGGGAAGAGCAGAAGGTTTCAAGTTCCCTCCCTGGCTCCTCCAAGATAGGGCTGAGAGAGATTCCTGCCGGCAACCTTGGAGAAGCTGCTGCCAGTCTGTGAAGACAATACTGAGCTAGATAGACCAATGGTCTGACTCAGTATATGGCAGTTTCCTATGTTCCTATGTTCCTATACACGTGTGCTCCTGCAAGACACGCAACACACTCCCAGTCACTTCCGGTCACAGAAGCAATGGGGAGGCAGGGATGTTGGAGGGTAAGCATATGCTGTGAAAACATAAGCATTTTGTTGCTGATCAGGCCCTTGTTCACTTACTTCAGTAATCTGGCTGCATTCACATGTAACGCAGAACCAACAGGACCCTCTTTGCAGTCAGAGAGACTCCAGAAAGGAAGGGGAACTGGCTGCATGGGCTTCACTCTGGAATGGACAGCCCCAGCAGCTAATCAGAGCTGGAGGGAGGGAGGAGCACCCTCCCTCAACTCCGGTTAATGAAATGTACAGTATTTGGACGTAACGGGCAAGGCATGGTACCTCAGTTACGAGTGGCGAAACTCACTACAAACCTAAGGTTCATTTTGGAATTGGGGAAAGGGAACCTTGATTCGTTTTGGTGTCCGAACCGTGGTTGCACACATTCATATGTACAACACATTCAACCTCAGGCCCCTCCAACTACGGTTTCCCGTTACGTGCAAATGGGTCCTCTGTTTCCAACCACAACTGGTCAGATGCCTCTTTGAGCTCATGATGGAGAAAGCTGTTCCTGTGCTTTACACCCAGCATCCGGTCCAAATAGTACCATGATCTCAACTATGGTGGCATCCGAATACTGAAACTTTGCCCCCTAGATGTATTCACCTTGAGCCATCTTTGCTGTATTTTAGTTGCTGGAAGAAATCCATCCTGTTCTCTCATAAATGGAATTTGAGACCTTTTAAATAGCTTTTAGCTGCTGTTTTCTCTGCCAGCCCTTCTGTTTTTATCCATGTAGTTTGGTGGCTGTTTCATATTTATTTTTAATTCAATTTCATTGTTTTGGTTATTGTTGTAAATTGACTTGGCGCTGCTTGTGGCAAGAGGAGGGGTATCAATTCTATAAACAAACAAGCAAACACAGTACTTTGAATTGCACCTAGGTTTCCTTGGGATCCACACAACACAAAACTCTCAAAACTACAGTTTGAATTTTCTCCCTGGAGTAGCTTTTCATGCCTAGGGCAGTCTGAAGTGGAAGTAGGGGATAGGGGCTTGAGGGATGGTTGCCCAGGGCCCTGCATTTACAGGGTCCCCATGCGGAAGAACAGCAACCAAGACTCTTCCAGCAGGGTTGAAAAAATATTGATTCATTCTAGGGGCTCACAGAAGCGATTTTTGGTCTGGGGCCACAAAAACTACATTTTAAAAAAATATCCCACTCTTCCTCCAAGGAGCCCAGAGCAGTGTACTACATACTTAAGTTTTTTCTCACAAAAACCCTGTGAATTAGGTTAGGCTGAGAGAGAAGTGACTGGCCCAGATAGATACAAGTTTATTCGGTCATTGACCAGCAAAGGACTGGCCCAGAGTCACCCAGCAAGTATCATGGCTGAATGGGGATTTGAACTCAGATCTCCCCAGTCCTAGTCCAGCACTCTAACCACTGCACCACGCTGGTAGGATTTGATAAATCCCAGGCACCAGGGAGTCATGGCACCTAGAAATTTAACCATGGTGCCTAGTCCAGGATATTCAGAGGCAGATTTATTTAATCAAATATTTATTTGTCCTAGGCAGTCTTGTTCCTATTCTAAATATGTTACTTGTAAAGGGAATAAAAAGAAGCCCATGTGACCTTCCCCTCCACAATGTATGTCCCTAAGTCTGGTAATTTTTCCAAGTGTCATTGTATAGCTCCTCAATTTGAGGGTGGCTCCTAGATCAAAGAAAATGAACATAAGCTGGGGGCCCCTCAGGGGCTGAGGGGCTAGGTTCTTTGAACCCATTCACTCAATTATAGCCACACTCCTGGGGCAGCAATAAATGCTTCCAGGTCAGACTTGGGTCTTTGTGTGAGCAACTCTTCGGTTTAGGCCATGCCCAACCTTCTTACATCTAGTTCCAGCCTGTTTACTGACCTGCTACTTCCTTGGATTCTGCTCTCTTTGGACAGATACCTTGGCTAGTGAATTATTCTATTTTGGCCAGCCCCTTTCCTGCAACATGCCTTGATCCTCAGGCAAACAGCCTCTGGAGGTCTCTCAAAATATAAGCTCCTGAGCTGCAGGTACTCAACTCCAACTCTGCCTCCGCTGCTCATGGCCCAGAGTAGACACCTATGCATGTGTAACAGCCTTGCCATCATTAAGGCTAGTTGGCCAATTCATCTTGTTGGACTGACAGCTGGTTATTAGTTAATAGTTCTGGAGACCAACTTGAGGTTTCTCAACTGGTTTCTTACTGGCTCTGAAGTATTTGGAATGGGGGAAATAAATGACGTGCTGCAGGGCACTGGGTCTCGAGAGCTTCAGGGCTCCTCCAAGGTGACCACTGAAAGATGACAAGCTCTAGCCACCAAGGGTCTATGAAATGGTCAAGCCCAGGGGAGGAGAGCTGGTCTTGCAGAAGCACACATGACTTGTCCCCTTTGCTAAGCAGGCTCCACCCTGGTTTGCATGTGAATGTCTGACTGCATGTGAACACTATCTGCTGTAAGATATTCCACTTAGGGGATGGGGTGTGTCACAGTGGAAGGGCATCGGCTTGCATGTAGAAGGTCCCAGTTTCAACCCACAGCATCTCCAGGTAGGGCTGGGAAAGACCTTGGAGAACTGCTGCCAGTCAGCACAGACAATACTGAGATGGACCAATGGTCTGACTCAGTATATGGCAGCTTTCTGTGTTCTTAAATTAGGGGTTTTCCATCAGGGCCAGGGCTCTTGGCTAGGGGTATGTGCACCTCCTCCAGGGTGGGGAGGGGTCTCCGCTGAGGGAGTCTGGGTGGGTCCTGACACCAAGTGGTGCCCATTCAGATTGCATTTTGAGGCTCACACAATTGAATTTCCCACTATGAGAGCCTGCAGTTTGACCACCTCAAGGGCAAGTGGGCCTTAGTCCGGATAGTACATGAGGCTGGCATGCCAAATGGGACCAAAACTGTAGTGTGCAGTAATTTCTCTCACAGGAAATGAAATCTCCGTGCAATGCAATGCATGGAAAATATTAACCCTGCCAGAAAATGTAAACCTCTATCCCCTTTGCCAAGAGAACAGCTTCAAGCCACTGTGGAGTCACCCGTCCACTCCGTGAGAAACAGCATCTCAGTCAAGAGCTTCCTCAAAGATGACTTCACACACATTAAGTAATGCATACTCCTTGGTATTCGGCTGGCACCACAGAAAATGTCCAATAACATACATTGGGTAGGCCAGGAACCACAGGGGTCAATAACCACACGGTCCTCTCCACTTCCAATAGGATGGAACTGTTTACTTAGATGAAGTGTGAGGAAATAGTTGCAGTCCCTAGGGCTAGATTGGAAAAATAACACGAGCTGGACTGCCAGCCTTAATATGTACATCTCAGAAACACGCGTTTTCACGTCGGCTGCAAAACGGACAGATGGGAATATCATAGCGGCAGGATATGATCCATTTCTCCTGCAGTATAGGCTGAAGGAGCAGGATGATGTGATGATAGAGACAGAGAGGAAGGAATATCGGGACCAGAGGCTCACATATTGCAAAATGCAATGTGGGCCATTGGAGCACCACCCACTCTGCTGCATGCTGTAAACACCAACAATGGAATTCAGGGCTAGCCCATCCTCTAGGTGAACCAGGTGGTTACCTAGGGTGCCAAGCAAGAAGGGGCACCATTGGCCTAGGCTGTGGGCACCACCCACCCATCCTCACAGGCACGCACACCTCTTGTCATTTCAGTGGGCAGGTGGCCAAGTGGGTGCTCCTCATCCCTATTGCCCACCCAGCCACCCATTTTCTCTCCTTGCTGCCTCCACCTGCTGTCCCTTCTGCTGCTGGCAGGCCAGCTGCCCAGAAGCAGCTGGCAGCAGCAGGAGTGGCAAATGAAGGCAGCAAGTGGGCAGGTGGGAGGGTGACAGGGACCACCCACCCGGATGATGGGAGTAACCTGCTCGTGCAGGCGAAGAGGGCAGGAGGCACCTGTGTGGGCAAAGGGGAATGAGCCTGAGGCTCTATGCAGTCAAAGTATGTGCCCTGTTCCTGAATTGGAGCCCTCCTTGAAGAACATCACCCATGGTGTGTGTGTGTGTGTGTGTGTGTGTGTGTGTGTGTGTGTATACTGTTTCCCTTCACAGGCTCTGAAACCTTGGGGTATTTGGAGGCACAGGTAAAACCTTCCAAGAACAGTAACACTTCTGGAATCTTCTGGAACATCGGAAGCATTGAAGCTTACCTGCTGGCATTTTGACCACTGGGTAGGCCAAAATGCAGTGGTACTTTAGTTCATACTAGCTGGGCTGGGCGCAGAGCATCTGCGTCTCTAGTTCTCCCCCACTTGCTGCCGCCGTTTTCTTTCCCCACCCACCACTGCCATTTTATTCCCGCCTGCCACTGCTTTGTTTCCCACCTCACTTGCAAGCCTGTCCACTGGCGCTGCCACCTTCCTCTCCCCCTGGCAGCAGCTTGCTCGCAAACTCTCGCGAGAGCTGCCACACATGGGATTAGCAATGGGTACACCTTAGAGAAATAAAGATTAAACAGAAAGGGTTCCATTCTTCTCTTCAGTTGGAACTTCTGACGGTCATGTGTTTCTGATGGAGGTATGACATCAGTGCTCTTCTGGCTCTCTGTTGCCTTTCAGGTTCAGTTCATCATGCTGCTCATGACACTCCAGTTCCAGGGAACACCTTTCTGTCTTGGGGAATTCCCCTTATCCCGGATGTTTTCACCACACAGGATAGCTGTCCACAGAGCCAGGGGCTCACAGTTCTATCCTCAGCAGCTCCGGACATGGTGGTCTGACTTCAACAAAAGAAAGAGCTCAAAACAAGGCCCAGTGTAAAGATCCCAGTGCACTAGGTATGAGGCAGGACAGTTTTTGTGTTAATCATACCGAAGAAGATACTCCCTGTTGAAAAAAATCCATGCTTCTTTCAGTCAAACCTCAGATATTTCAGTCCTAATAGAGCCCAAAAAATCTTCAGGAACTTGCTTTGGGACTACAAGTCTCATCATCCCCGGCCACAATGGCCAAAGGCCAGGGAAGATGGGAGTTGTAGTCCAAAACCAAAATGTTGCCCAAGACTGATAATTTTGATACACTGCAGTCACGTAACAAGGGATCCAGATTCATGTCAGGAAGTCTGAACAGTGCAATGGTCCTCAAGCACAGCTGTTTTCTCCGTCTGTTCTGCATGAAAACACCCTCTGTTCTTCATGTCCCTTTTGCAGAGGCAGAGTGATAAACATTTTCCTTCTCCTAAATAATTACTCCTTTGGTAAACCTGTCCCTGGAATGTGAACCAAACAACATGAAAACAAAGGAGCCTCTTTTCACAAGTTGACTATGGAAGGAAAGGATTTCGAACAGGGTCAGTGCGGCCCACCAACACAAACACGTCCAGTCTCTGAGTGGAATATAACTTGGCTAAACAGATACAGTAGATCCTTCTGGTGCTACTAGCTGGCAGTGGTGCTCCAGGTTTCGGTCAGAACAAAAACCGGGGAGGGGCACAGAAGGGGCAATGTACATTTCTGGGCGGGCGAGCTGTGCCCACACATTAGATTTCTGAACCAGAAATGGGGAGGGTGAAAATGACTTGTCCAGGAGTACTGACCCCGTGTGTCCTCTCTGAAGCTCAGTACTGGCAAACACCCAGAATTGGCTCTGGGTTTACAAGCTGGAGAATTTGGCTTTGCATTTACGAGCTTCTGTGGCGAGCATTTGTAAAAGGCTCATCTGGTTGCCAAGAGTTCTCTGCAGGGGTGTGGGGAATTGCTGGCAGCCCAAGGACAGGCTGACACTAGCACCACACACTCCCCAGCATGCATGAGGAAGTCATGCTCCCTGCATTGGTGCATGCCTGATGTCAGATGCATGCTGGCAGCGGGGGCGTGGTCAGCACTGGGAAGGGTACCCATTACTACTATGACGATGATGAGTATTTCTATACCGCTCATCAACCAAAGTTCTCAAAGCAGTTTACATAGAAAAATAAATAATGTATAATTAATTAAGATGAGTCTTCACTCATTAGCATCCTAAAAAAAAAAGTGTTTGGGGGGAAGGACTGAAGTTCAGTGGAAGCTTCAGTCCTTCCATTGCTCCTCCGTGCAGAAGCTCTGAGTTCAGTCCCTGGCATCTCCATGTAGTACTGACCTGCTGTCAGTCAGAACAGACATCAATGAGCTCGACGGACCAGTGGTCTGACTTGGTATAAGCCACCTTCCCACGTAACATGTTTGCATGTGGGAGTGGGAGGGATGTTGTGTGCTCAGGTTCTTCCAGGCATTTCTTCTTGTTGTCTTTTCCTTATATCCACCAACCTCTGGGGAGCTGGTTAAAAGGGACGTTTTGCAGGTATCCCTGTCTGATGGGGGCGGAAATGACCTATGCCCGTTAAAACGCACTTTACAAGACTCTAAATCTGAAGGTGGGGAAACTCAACCTTGAAAGCAAACTAACAGGTTTTCATTGTCCGGGATCCAGGTCAGGTTGGCCAGTCTTGTTCCTTTCAGCCCTCTCAGGTTCTCCCCTCTTTGAAGCCTCTAATGTGTTTCCCTGGCATAGCGTCCTCTCCTTGGTCCTTGTAGTTGGACTCAAAAGAAGCTTCTGGCTGTACTCCCAGCAACGCTCAGCTCCTTCGCTAAAGAGAAAAGCAATCCTTTCAAGACACAGAGCTGTATTATTTGCAGGGAGAGATGAAAACGCAGATCCCCAAATTCCCCACAAGAAAATGCAGATACAAAGTCCTCACCACCACCAGATTGTGGCACTTATTTTAGTTCTTGGCATAAGGTTACCTCTTGATGCATTTGGTTGCCTCCAGAGGCATAAAGAGAATGGAGAGTTGTGGGGAAATTGTCCTCCTTCCAGCTAAACCACGGGGAGAAATGTCCCCTCCGCTTGCCAAAAAAGATGTCAGGGCTGGGGAAGCTTTTCAGAAAGGCTCAGAGGCCTGCTCTGACATCTCTTCCAAATGGAAGTGCAAAAGCAGCATTGCTTGGGGTATTTTTTTAAAAAATATTTTGTAATAACCAGAGATAAAGAGATCCTGCAGAATAATTGTACATGACCCTGGAATATTGGTGAGGCAGAATTTGAGTGCCACTTGTTAAAATGAGTGCCACTTGTTAAAAATGGTTTCTTCCACTTGTTAAAATGGTTTACAGGTTCATAAGAAAGAAAGAAACAGGGTATAGAATGTAGAATATGTTGGGGGGAAAGCCATGTATATAAATGTATGGAAGCAGTAAGAGTGTCATTCCAATAGAACATAGCATACATTGTAGAAACATACAGATTGTACCAGGTATGTCTGAAAGTAATCACAGATAATCAGATATGAAGCTGCCTTCTACTGAGTCAGACCATTTGTCCATCTAGCTCAGTATTGACTACACAGATTGGCAGCAGCTTCTCCAAGGTTACAGGCAGCAGTCTCTCCCTATCTTGGAGATGCCAGGGAGGGAACTAGCAACCTTCTGCATGTAAGCATGCAGATGTTATTCCAGAGCAGCCCCATCCCCTAAAGCAGGGCTGCTCAACTTCAGCCCTCCTACAAATGTTGGCCTACAACTCCCATAACCCCTGGCTATTGGCCACTGTGGCTGGGGATTATGGGAGTTGTAGTCCAAAAACAGCTGGGGGGACAAGGTTGAGCAGGTTTGCCCAAAGGGGAATATCTTACAGTGCTCACTCATGCAGTCTCCCGTTCAAATTCAAACCAAGTCAGTCCCTGCTTAACAAGGGTAACAATTCATGCCTACTACCACAAGACCAGCTCTCCTCCCTTGGGATAACTACTGTTGCTGCTGCTATACTATGATCAGATGCATAGTGCCATCAATACCCCAAATTAATGGCCAGGATCCCACAAATATGGCCTCATCCACATGTAACATGAAACTGGAGTTGAAGTGGCCACTGATTAAAATTTGTATACATCCAAATCTGTTCAACCACAGTCTGGATGGAAAATGGACCCGTGATTTCTCTCCCTAAACTCCCATTTGTACCTTCACTTTGTATTGAGTTTCACCGCCTTCAACTCTGGTTTTGCGGTGCCAGCATTACATACAAATGCAGCACTGCAGTCCCGTGATTCAGCAACTGGAGCTGAGGGAGGAAGATCCTCCCTCTCTCCAGCTCCTATTGGCTGCCAGGGATGTCCTTCAGTCAAGATGGAAGCCCAGGCAGCCAGTTCCCTCTCTTCTCTGAAGTTGCACTGACCCTCAGAGAGGAAGCTCTCCGTGACATCCAGATTCGGGCAGGAGAGTGATGGGAGGGGGAGTGGAACTGTGGGTCCATTGGACCTGCGTTTCCATGTTACGTGTGAATGGTGGTGCTAGAGGTGGTAGAGAGGCAAAATGGCTTTCCAGCAGACCCTTTATGCCTCTCCAACTCCCACCTCCACATCTCTGAGGGGTGTGTAGAGAGAGGGAATGAGGAGCTGTCATTGCAAGGAGAAGTTTAAGCATCCTCATGCATTGCAGGTCTGCCCCTTCTGCCCCATCGGCATAACACCTTAGCCATATTTGAACTTATGATGCTGCCCCCTATGTTGAGTCAGAACTTTAGTCCTCCAGCTTAATATTTCTACTCTGACTGGCAGCAGCCCAAATGCCAAAGGCCTTTGTAGACAAGAATGATGGAAATGGCATATAGCTCATGAGATAGGGCCACAGCTCAGTGGTAGAGCATTTGCTTTGCATGCAGAAAGTCCCAGGTTCAATCCCCGGTAGGGCTGGGAAAGACTTCTGCCTGAAACCTTGAAGAAGCTGCTGCCAGTCAGTGTAGACAATGCTGAGCTCAATGGGACTTTGGTCTCATTTGGTATACAGCCACTTTCTATGTTGCTTTGGACCTATAGTCCAGCAACATGTGGGGAGCCAAGCAGGGATGTAGCTAGGGGAGAAGGGGACCGTGTTCGCCCCTCTCCTTGGTAGCCCCTTGGAGTGGGGGAGATAATGAAGAAAATAGGGAGGAGTGGAGCTGGGGGCCCCTCAGGAATTGGGCCCCCCTGAGTTCTTCAAACCCATCCACTCAATTATAGCTACACCCCCTGGACCCAAGGCTGAGAATACCTGCCCAATAGTGAAAAATTATTTTATACATGTGGGTAAATTATTGCTGCGTGTAAAAGATGTGGAGGTGGGAGTTGGAGAGGCATGAAAGGTCTGCTGGAAAGTCATTTAGCCTCTCTACCACCTCTAGCACCACCATTCACATGTAACATGGAACTGCAGGTCCAATGGACCCACAGTTCCACTCCCCCTCCCATCACTCACCCACCCGAATCTGGACATCACAGAGAGTTCCCTCTCTGCAGGTCTGTGAGGCTGCAGAGAAGAGTAGGAACTGGCTGCCTGGGCTTCCTTCTTGACTGAAGGACAGCCCCGGCAGCCAATAGGAGCCAGACACTCCTTCCCTGTGGTGACCATCCATGTCCACCATGCTCTGCTGTCTGTTTCTGTGAATCAGGCTTGGGGACCTTGTTGAAATGGTACTAACCTGTTGTTTTCTATCTAGAAATGTATGTTTTGTTGTTGAGAATTTTCTCCCAGTGGGGATCCTGTAGAGCAGGGCTGCTCAACTTCGGCCCTCCTGCAGATGTTGGCCGACAACTCCCAGAATCCCTGGCTATTGGCCACTGTGGCTGGGGATTATGGGAGCTGTACTCCAAAAACAGCTGGGGGGCCCAAGTTGAGCAGGCTGATGTAGAGAATGCGAGGCAGGGGCAGGGGAGTCAGAAAGGAGAAGGGAGGGAAAGGGGAAGTGTGGTCGTTTCTGAATAAACAGTTAAATCTGCATAAGCTTACTTTGTGTTTGTAAGGGAAGCAGCTATAAAACAACCATTTTATGCAACTTGTCTGGGCAGATATGTCAAGTCCTTCATAGTGGCCATTGTCCCACTCTTCTTCCTTCTGCATTGAAACACTTATTTTTTTCAGAAATCAAGCTGATATGCTTCAACTCCATCAGTTATGACTTCCACCCCCCACTAAAGAGAGGTTAGGCTGGATGCCAGGAAAACAGGCCAAGTGTAAGCAACCAATGCCAGGAAGAAACTAAAGCCACAGTCAAGACAAGCCAACGTCACCATGGAAGTCTTCTCTGGATGGGAGCTAGGGAAAGTTAGAAGCAAGCAAGTTTAGAATGAAGGCTGGTAAGCAAAATGCTCAAGTGTGGAACTAGAAAGACTGGTGCACAGGCACAGACCGGACCTTAATTCTTATATTTCCAGCACGGCCAGAGATGATCAGTCAAGAGGACTACAGGAGAAGTTCTCCGGGCAGGTTGGCAAGAAATAGTCTCTGCTGGGTAAGAACTCATAAGAGCTCATTGCTCCATTGATAAAGCAATTAGTTGTTGGAACTGAAGGTGTTGATTCAAGATCCTGTAGTTCTTGACACTGGCCCCATTCTCACATAACACCAATCCAGAGTTTAATGGGGCAGAGGTTTGAATTTGAGTATATCTGAATGTGTGAAGTTGTGGTCTTGTGGCAAAAGCGACCTGCGGTTTGAACCTTCAGTTTGTAGTGAGTTTTGCAGTTCCAACTTGAGGTTTGAAGGCAGCAGCATTGTGTCTGAATGCAAACGATGCCATGACCGGGGTATCATGATCTTTCTGGAACTTAAATCATAGAGAGGGCAGCCCAGATGCACCCAAGAATGCAGCCACTCCATACCGGCCCTGCTTCTCACTGGCTGCCTCTCCAAGCATTTGCCATGCCCAACCTGTCTCTGCTCTCTTCAAGATATTGTGCAGCAACAGGGATGCCACCTTGTCCCATCCCAAGCTTCTTAGCTGCCAAAGGGAAACGTCACATTTGATGATGCCCACTTCCAACTGTGTCTCTTGTTCCTCCCTTCTGGCAATCAGAAGAGAAAGGGGATGGGATGGCAAGATGAGCACTATGTGTTTTGGTCTACGAAAAAGAATCAATAAAGAAGAATGTTCACAAGCACATGTGGTCACTGTGACACCATAAACCAGGCAACCTGATGAGATTGCTGCAAAGATAACATAAGGCAGCCCTACTCAGGAATCGTTGAATGGCTCTGCTCTACCTTTTTGTACAATAAAGTTGGGGAAAGGGCGTCCATCCTCTTCCCTTGGGTTAAAGCATGTGGTCTCTGTAGTTACTCATGAGAAGAACCATTCAACAGGAGCAGCATTGCCTCTGGTTAATGGAGAGATTCTTCCTGTGTGATACTGCTGCTCCAGAGCGGACCACTCTCTCACGAAAGGCCATGGAGAGACCAATGCACTGCTCATGAGAAGAAGCGTCCTGGGAAATTTGAATGATAATACAGCTCTATCTCTGGTACCAGTGTTTCCCTAGTGTGCCCAGCCAGAACCGTCCAGACACATGGAGGGGCCACTACCCCTTGGGAATATGAAAGGAGGTGAGGAAGTCATGGTCTACAAGTTCTCTTATCAACCAGCAAATCTGGGAGCTTGATATAAGACAGGGGAAGAGAATTGGCCCTCTGGGGTCACCACATGCTATGAGGATTCTGGGCTATGGATTTCTGAGAAAGAACATAGGAAGCTGCCTTATACTGAGTCAGCCAACTAGCTCAGAATTGCTACACTGATTGCAAGCAGCTTTCCAAAGTTTCAGACAGGAGCCTTTCCCAGTCTTACCTGCAGATGCTGGAGATCGAACCTGGGACCTTCTGCACGCAAAGCAGATCTTCTACCAATGAACTACAGCCCCATCCCATTCTACAAATACTAGTAGAGTGGGATGAATAGTATAATATTATAGCTAGTTTAGCTATAATCCCCTCCACCAATCAGCAACTCCATTGGCCCTGAGAGCAGTGAATTTGACCCAGAGGGCTCCAGACCCCAAGGCCTACAGTTATGACCCACTTTCAGGCAACTCAAGAGGACAGCTTATGTAAACTGAGCGAGCAATTTCATTTTGCACTCTCAGGTTGATGTGCCAAGAATGTATAGAACAGGCAGAGGGGAGCACATTTTGTGACCTAGTAATGTTGGGATCTTATTTATAAGGCTGAGCTTCTGCGGGTGTTTTCCTTTGAGCATTCCCCTCTCCCTCAGCCTTTGGCCCCAGAAAAAATGGCTTGTGGTCCATTCAGTACATGTGGTCAGCTTGTGGGCAAGTCAGCAGGCAAAATGTAGTCAACATGGTCTCCTCCTGATTTATGTCCTTCCAGGCATAGGCCATTTGTAATTCATCTCAGGATATGACATGTGCCAAACATGCTGTATTTCACTCCTTCCTCGTAAAACCTCATCAACAAATCTGAATCGTACAATGTTTACTGGTGTGAGGAGTACTTTGGTTCTGTGACCCATTCCTCCCCACCCTCAAGTCTCCAGTTGACATGCCCAAGAAGCTAGCCAGCCCTAGTCACATGTCCTCAGAGTTTTCTCCAGCTAATCGCTAATGGAAAATGCCTGCTCATTTCACAGGGCACAGCGAGGAGTAATGAAAGCAAGTCCTTGCCAAGATGTCCAGGCTGGATTGTAATCATGATTTTTAAAAAGCCAGTGGAGACAGATGCAGACTTCATACAAAACTTTCTCCAGGAGGCATCAAGAAGAAGCTGTGTGTTCACGGAAGGAGGGTCAAAAGGAGAGAGTCTGCAGGGATAGAGTCCACAGAAGCTGTGTGGCAAAGACGTCGGACTGCCTGTGCTCCAGTCAAGAGTCGGCAGTTTTCTGGATGCTCAGACCCAAGATCCAAGCTGCAGTGTCCCATGGCCAGGGGGCAGAGCCCCACACAATAAGCTCTCTGTTCGCTTCTCAGCAGTTTTGAAACTGAGGGGTGGACTCCCCTGGGGGCAGGGTTGGAACACCTGAAAAGTGTTTCACGGAGAGATAGACTCCAAGGTTTCAGGGATCTTCAGGCAGGTGAAGTTGTCATCATAGTAAAGTGAGAAGGGGGAGTGTGTCAGCCTAAGTTTCCCTGCAGGCTCGTTCTCATAATGCCATTCCCATGATCAACAAAAATCGGGCTAGGAGAGCCTAGCCCGATTTTTGTTGATCATGTAAGCCCGGTGGTTTACGAGCGGGTAACCTGCTTAACTAGCCCTCCCCTTAGCCCGGGTTTGTGGAGCAAGCGCTCCGCAAACCCGGGCTATCTGATCGTGAGTAGGTGTGGCTCCGAGCTGTGGTTACTCACGAGTAGACCCCCAGAGGGTAGGTGAAAAGTTGCCTCCCGGCTCCGGAGGTCTCCCCAGTATGCCCTGCGCACTCGCAGGGTGAAAATAGGTGACAGCATTGTTCAACTTAGTTTTCTGTGCATTATCACCCCTTCTTTATCCCTGCCCCCAAATAATTAGGGGAAGATTGCAGTCATTTTTGCACAGATCAAAGGGTTAGAGTAAGGGTCAGAATTTCAGTAGTGTTTGCAAAGAAAGACCAACAGCTTTCTCCCATTTGCCAGAAAATTAATATTGAAAAGTGGTAAGTGCTAACTGGGCAGAGGCACCTTTTTAATGTGATGATTCTCTTTATTCAGCAGGGGGAGAGTAACTGGCCTCATCCACCCCCAGCACAGTACCTCCAGTGACTGTTGCTGGTGTCTCTTTTATGTTTCTTTTTAGATTGTGAGCCCTTCGGGGACAGGGAGCCATTGTATGTATGTATGTATGTATGTATGTATGTATGTATGTATGTATGTAAACCGCTTTGGAAACATTTGCTTAAAAGTGGTATATACATTTTGTTGTTATTAATCTCAGAAGCAAGAACTCATTTCCAGGCGGCACTGTAGAAATCATGCAAGGTCCCTGCTGACCATCAGATTTGTGCAAAAGATGCCACTGGAGAAGGTGGTGGAAGTCTGATGGAGTGTCCGGAAGCTGAGTCAGCTCTCGCCTAAAATTTATTTGCAAGTTTTTCTCAGGGTGAAGTTTAGGGCTCTTCCAGACAGTAAATGGAACCTGTATTTCTCTCCTGACTTGCTTTATAGTGATGCTATTCACATGACCACAGGGGCAGGTGGGGTGGTGTTAGGGTGAAACCTGCCTTTCCCCCAGATGATCAATCTTTGTTTCTGCCACATGTGAGCCACAAACCCACACAGCCTACGCTGCCAGGAGCAGCATGGATCAACAGAGGCGGGTATCGTTTCCCCGGCCTCTGGATATCCCACAAGGCACCACACGATAAATGCAGTGCCATGATGGAATCCCCCATCAAGTGGTCGCTCAGCATGCAGCCCAAGGAGACACACGGTCCCAGCAGCCGGGTTAAGGGAGCGCCCACTCGCTTAACCTCAGCTAAGAGACGGGCTGGGAAGTGGGGCTAGGCTGGGCAGGAGATGCTCTAGCCTGGGCTGGGCCACTTGTGAGAACAGCCTCAGGCTGTTGTTTGGTTTGCTGCATCTTAAAATAGGTTATAACCTATCAAGCCCTAAAAAGCTTGGGTCCCGGGTATTTAAGAGAACGGCTTCTTCGCGATGAACCCCACTGCTCACTGAGATCATCAGGAGAGGTCCGTCTGCATTTGCCACTGGCTTGTCTGGTGGCTACTCAGGGACGGGCCTTCTCCGTTGCTGCCCCGAGGCTTTGGAATGCGCTCCCTAGAGAAATAAGAGCCTCCCCATCTCTGACAGCTTTTAAAATGTCTTTAAAGATGCATTTCTTCACCCAGACTTTTAACTGATATGGTTTTGATTGTTTTAATGTTGTTTTTAGAATATTCTTTTGAAAATTTTAAATTGTTGTAATGTTTTAAACTTTTTGTTTTTGTTTTAACTAATGTTTTACTTTCTGTTTTTATTTTGTTGTAAACCGCCCAGAGATTTAAGTTTCGGGCAGTATAAAAATATGTTAAATAAATAATAAATAAAATAAAATGTTTGCTAGTCATCCGTTTGTAAGTTGTCACAAAGGTTTAGAGAGAACAAGTCAACAGTCTGTTAAGATGTAGGTAAACATGAACATATGTTTAAAATATTTCTCTGCAAGATAATTATTAATTCTCTCAATATAATTATCTCCCTCTTCCTCTCCCTCCCCCTCGCTCCCTCTCCCTCCCTCTCTCTCCCTCCCCCCCTCCCTCTCCCCCCTCTCTCTGTGTTTGTAATTGCTGTTAATGCAGCAGATAAAGCAGTAGATGGAGAATTTGTAATGCAAATGAGCCTTCTGACCAATGCCATTGTGTTGCCAGTACCAATACACACATTAGACCCAGACTGGAGAGTGAACCCCTTTCAGCTTGTGTGTGTCAATCCTCTGTATTTGAATCCTCTGTAACTGAGATTGTACTTCAGTGATTTCCTTGGACCGGCACTTATGATCATTATTTATTTTAGACACAGAGGAGTATCCATGCAGAGAAAGGGACGAAGCGTAGCTTGGCAGACCTCTCCCTGTTTCATCCCTTTAAATCCATCTCTGCTTGATCGCTGAGGAGCCGCATGTTGGAGCGCACTTTAGGAAACTATTAGAAAGAGAGTTTCCTTAAAAGCTATCTGTGTTCCCTGCCGAAATGGCTGGCTGGCTTTGAGGGTGTGCGGAATGACTGTAAACAGGAATCGATTGAAATCTCCTCACCCCTGAAATAAAATATGTGCTGGGAATCTCATCCAGCAGCTGCAGCCAAGGAGTCATCTGCTTACAATTCCTTGGCCTTCTTTCTGATTTACAAACAGGTCGCTTCATTCTTTAGACGCCACGACACAGTTAAGGATCTCTTGGGAAGCTGCCCAGGGTCCGACTGATGGAGAAACGGACTGCCACGTGGCTCTGGGAACTTAGCCGGAGACACATGTGGAGGCAGCAATTGCTCTTTTACACAGGCTGCCTGTACTCAAGCAGCATACTTGACATTTCCCCCACTCCCTGAGTCTTCGTAGAGGCACGCTGGCCTCATATATTTTGTATTTAAAGATGCACTCCTAAACACATTTGATCGAGAGTAAGCCCCATTGAACACAGTGGGAATTGTTTCTGAGTAAACATGAACATAACATAAGAATTGCCCTGCTGGATCAGGCCCAAGGCCTACCTAGTCCAGCATCCGGTTTCACACTGTGGCCCACCAGATGCCTCTGAGAAGCCCCCAGGCAAGAGGTGAGGCTGTGCCCTCTCTCCTGCTGTTGCCCCCCTGCAAGTGGGGGCATTGTGCCGCTGAGGCTGGAGGTGACCTATAGCCACCAGACCCTTGGTCCATCTCACTCAGTATTGTCTACACAGACTGGCAGTGGCTTCTCCAAGGTTGCAGACTAGAAGCCATTGATAGATCTGTCATCCATGAATTTTTCCAAGCTAGTGTCCATCAACGTGTCCGGTGGCAGAGAATTCCCTAGATTAATTATGTGCTGCATGAAAAAGCACTTCCGTAGTTTTATCACCCAACCAACTCAAAGTTTTCAACCCAAAACCATAATTTGAATCTGCTGTTTGTAGTGAGTTACTCTGCTGAAACCTCACATTTGAAAGCGGCATCTTATCTGAATTCTGCTGCCTCCATAGCCAGGGTTTTGTTCAGTGGCAGCTCCCAAAACCATAGAGAGGGCAGCCCAGAAATGCATCCGCTCTATGCTGGCTGCGATTCTCTCTGGCTGCCTCTCTGAGAAGTTGCTCTGCCCTCTGCAGTCTCTCCACACTCCTCCTGCTATCGCCTGGCAACATGGATGACACATGCACAAATACATGGAGCCCCAGTGACAACAGAAATTGGGCAGATCTGTTGAACCCCAACAAAGGGAACCCATGCCAGAGTAGTGATGCCACCTTGCTTTGCAAAATTGTCAATGTGTAAACCCCAAGAATAAACCTGCAGAAACCCTACACATGGAAACGTCCTGTTGTCCCCCAGTCTAGAAACTGTGAAAAAATGTACCCCACACATATGTGTTGTCTGCATTTGTCCGGTGGCTAGAACCTTGGTGTGTTGTTGGGGATGCAGGACCTGTCATTGCAATCTGCATGAACGACCTTCTGGAACATAGAAACAAAGGAAGCTGCCGTATACTGAGTCAGACCATAGGTCCATCTAGCTCAGTATTGTCTACCCAGACTGGCAGTGGCTTCTCCAAGGTTGCAGGCAGGAATCTCTCTCAGCCCCATCTTGGAAATGCCAGGGAGGGAACTTGGAACCTTCTGCTCTTCCCAGAGCGGCTCCATCCCCAAAGGGGAATAACTTACAGTGCTCACACCTCTAGTCTCCCATTCATACGCAACCAGGGCAGACCCTGCTTAGCTAAGGGGACAAGTCATGCTTGCTACCACAAGACCAGCTCTCCTCTCATGTTCCATGATTCTGACATCTTCCATCTGGGGAAGGGGAGGGGGCATACGCAAGGAACCCTGGCACAACAAAGAAACACATCTGATGCACTGCTGTTGCCTAGCAAGGTTTCCTGCTGGAGGTTTTCTGTGTGCTGTCTGGCTGGTTGGCAGGGCATTTATGTCCCTGGGTGACGGGGCAGTGTCTTTATTCTTAAGGTTCCTGTGCATGGTTCTGCCACCTCCAACTGCCAAGAGTGGTACCCTCCACCCTGCACATAGATATATACATATCAAAATGTTTTGCATTCCCACCCACCCCGCACCTCGGCTTGCAGGTACTGGTGCAACACCACACACAGGGCAGTCTAGCATAGCTGGGATAATTCTTGTCTTAAAGACAAACCCCAGATTTCTTAAGTGGTTCTGTTCTATACTTTGTACCAGTTTGTAGGAGAAGGGGGCCCCAGCCCCTTCCCCTTGGGTGCAAGGATGCCATCTTGCATAACTAATGAGAAGAACTGCCCATTTAGAGCATTATTCAATCCAATCACAGGAGAGATTCTTCCTATGTGGTGATGATGATGATGATGGATAATGTCACAGAGCAGACCACTATTTCATGAGAGTGAAAGGTCACGGAGACACGCATGCCGGGCCACTGGAGGGCTATGCCACCCAGCCTAGTTGCTGGATCCATGCAAGCCCCAGGGAAGGGTACCCAAGCAACATCCTTCCCCATCCCAGAGACTTCCGTGAAGAAGCTGTCCAAGTGATCCTTCTGGCAGTCTGGTCTCCCCGCAACATATGTCAATTGTTTTCCTTTTGCCCAGCATGGCCTCCTGCCTTGGCAGGGATTACTGAAAGCAGAGGGTGCCCTGCCCCATGGAGGCTGATTTACATACGCCACAACTCCAGTCCAAGTCCAGGAAGTTTGAATCTGGACTAGGAGGATCCCTGTCACTTCCCAACTCTGCCCACCTGGACCTGCCTAGACACATGGAGCAGGCCAGATACCTTGTGAGTCTGGACGGGTTGAGAGGAGAAGGGAAGGCACAGAATCTGAGTTCCATCATTAACCAGATATACCAGGAGCCCCATAGGAGCAAGGCCCCCTATAATTGGATGGGCTATCTCATGATGGAGACCTGAAGTGCATGGTGCCTCTGGTCCTCCCCAATGGACTGGCCCTCTCATAAGAAGGCTAATCCCTGGCCAGCAAGCCAACATGGGGGCTGGAGTGTGTTGGGGCTTTGTGGACTGCTTGGCCTGGGTCTATGAATCCAAGAGCATCTTTTGTCACAGAGGACCCAACCCCAGGATCCATTTCCAGCCCTCATAGACATTTTCCCTTCTAGGAAGTCATCATGAACTCATCCTGGATAACATAAGACTAATGCCCCTCTCCATGCTCGGGTACCAGTACGTGTGCTTGTGCAAGACTGTATGGCCACGGCGCTCTTGCAAGGGTGGCAGTGAAAGTGCTGTGAGAAAAACGGTTCCAAAGCCCTTTCCCTGCTGAGGGCGGGCACCGGGCAGTCAGCGCCAAAAAGGCACGATCACTGCAGGAACACACCCTCAAAGATTGTGACCAATAGCTGCCACTCTACTGACGTCCTGATGCCTTGTCCACAGTCTGGTGACGAAAGTGGCAAGTTGCTTGCTGGGAAGCATGCTAGGTGGACTACAAAGAGGGAGGGCTCTCTCTGCACAGAAGCTGGGGGCTGCGAAACCACAGTTGGACAATTGTCTGCGGGATGATTCCCGGCTCCAAAGATTAACCACAGGTTCGTCTACCAGAGGTATCACACTATGCCTGAAGGAGGCCTGTCTGTGTCCACTCTCTCTAAAGGTAAAGTGTGCTGTCACGTCAATTTTGACTCCTGGCACCCGCAGAGTCCTGTGGTTTTTCTTTGGTAGAATACAGGAGGGGTTTACCATTGCCTCCTCTCGTGCAGTATGAGATGATACCTTTCAGCATCTTCCTATATCGCTGCTGCCCGATATAGTACCAGCAGGGACTCGAACCTGCAACCTTCTGCTTGTTAGTCAAGCATTTCCCTGCTGCACCACTTAAGGTCCACTCTCTCTACTCCATGCATTATTTTATACATGATACCTCTATCATGTCTCCCTGAAGTCACCTCTTTTCCAAACTCTAAAACCCCAGATGTGTAGCCTTGCCTCATAAGGAAGGTGCTCCATGCATAAGCTTGCACTGTAGAGATGATGATGATGATGATGATGATGATGATGATGATGATCACGATGTCGACAATGATGGCTTTTAAAAGGAAAATTCACAACTGAACAATGGTATGTGACTGTAATTCGTGTGCATAGCATGGGCTGCAGCAACATGCATCTGTGCATGTTCCTTGTCTACACACACATACTGTGCTGCCTAGAACGACATTCCATGACATTTAGAAGCCTACACAGAGTGGGAGAAAATCCTCAGTTCTTTAGCAACTGTTCTGTGGGATCTGTGAGGAGCGTCTTTGGTAGGGTCTGGAGAAATAGGTATGCTTGATCAGGACCTATCATGACTACTACTCATGACGGACAACTAATCATGACGGACTACTCATGTGACTTTTCTCATTGTTCTCAGTCACCTTTTACATCATTTCACATAATACAACTTTTGCTTGACTTGGTTTTTTGAACAGCACAAGTGTTTTTAGAACGGCATCTTTCCCTAATCACGCAGGGGGGACAGGTCAACCACTTCCCTTCATGCAGCCCCCAAAATAGTTTAAATATTACATGCGGCCTGAGTATGAGTCTATTGCGTGTGGTGAGACTGGTGGTCAAAGTATTTTCTGAACTGGCCTTCTCTGTACAGTGCATGCACATACAATTATTCATACATTGGGTTCAGCACCTGTTGAATAGTACACTATCCAAATTCTATCTATACTCTCGTTTAAGGGGATCTGTACCCAGGTACACTTTTAAAATTAATGCATGTACAATCACTCACACCAAAATATGTGCATGTGTACAGACAGTAGTATACACATACAGCACAATGTCTGAACCAGACTTTTATTAACACAGAATATCTACATCTGATTAAAGGTAAAGGTAAAGTGTGCCGTCGAGTCGATTTTGAATCCTGGCGCCCACAGAGTCATCTGATTACATTAAGCTTAAATCAATGCTTACATAATTAAGAAAGCATGACTAGCATGAATCAGAACTTTGCCCCCCCCCTTCTCCTCTTGTATTTGTATAATTTCTATTCATTTCACCTTCTTGATTACTTTTCCAGATTTTTGCCATTCATTCGCAGCTTGTAGGAGTTTCTACATGCATGGAAGTTACCTTTGCCTCATTTGCAGCACTTACCCCCTCAGCTGCAGGCCCCCGCTCCCCAAATCTGCTCTCACCCACTTCCGAAGAGTCTCTTGGCCCTCAGGAGAGACATTTCAGGGGGCACTTATGGGAAGGAAAGTTCCCCAGCACGGGCTTCCTTTTGTTTGCACAATTCAGGATCCAACTTACTATGTTCCGGAAAGTGGGAGCAACGTTCCCTTTCCTAGCTAAAAGTATTTGGAAACACAGGCTAAGAACGCACCAGTGCAGCTAGAGCAGCATGACAGCACTTCCAGACTAACTGTTCCAGTGCACTGGAGAAGGGGCAATTTTTGAGGCCTTACCTTTGCCCAGGAAGCCCTCTGTGCCACCAAGAAATATGTCCCTGAAGACTGTGCAGCCCCCTGGGACATATTTTCAGGTGGCACAGAGGGCTGCCTGGGGAAAGGGAGGGCCTCAAACATTGCCCCTTTCACAGTGCCTGGTGTAGTTAGTCCTGAAGTTCTGCCAGGCTGCTCTGTTGCTGCCTGCTTTGGTGAATCCTTGCTTTGCATATCAGCCAAGGAAAGTAGCACTGCCAACTGCCCGGAAGCTGTTTTAAGGGGTTCTGCAATTGCCCTTTTGCACAATACTGTCAAGACTGACTTTCATGTTGCCCAGAAAGCCTGGTCCCTAAGACCAACTTTCAGCTGTGTGGAATGTTGGTCACCATTATATATACACACATGCATAGGACCAGGTCTCACGATGAGTGAGACCCGGTTTCTTCCAGTGAGCAGGGAGAGCGGGCTAAGCGGGAGCCCTGGGTGGCCGAATCGGCCACCCACACGATTGCCGGCTCCATGATGGAGCCAGTGGGGGCTGTAGAGATCGGGGGCCAAGCAGCCACGAGATGGGTGAGTTTAACCAGGTCAAGGTTCATCCAACGCTTTTTCAGCCTTACCTCAAAAAGTGGGCCATCAACTTTCTTTCCATCTTCTTTCTATTTTCACTCTAGCTGGAATAATCAGGTTGTTTATTTCTTCTTGATGGTTAGCACACGCCACCTCTTCTTTATAGCCTGGCACACAATGTGATGCTGACACTGGTATATGATATACTGATGCTTCGTTTAATTGCATGTGCATCTTCTTCCAGAATATTTGCTCTCACTGCATGACGGGCACATATGTTTCACATTAGGCTGTGAAAAGCCTGACTTAATTGACCCTTGTTGTCAATTGACTGGGTCAGACATCACACACAACTACGGTTAAATTCTGATTCCACATGACTCCCCAAGCCTAATTTATGTGTGCTTTCCCCTCCCCTCCCCATATGAGCAACTACTTTCAATTTAGGTGGGAGTCAATCAAGATCAGTTGTGATATCCATTTTTGGTTCATTTTAACCTACTTGAAATAAATCACAATCTGTAACTCATTGCAAACCTTGATTACAGATGGTGCTTTATTTCAAATAAGTAGGTTAAAATAAAACAAGAGCAATCCGTTCAGATGTCATTGGTGATCTTGATTCATTCTAACCTAAGTTAGAAGCAGATACTTGTGCTGGAAAGGGAAGGGTAATTAGGGGGACAACATCACATGGAACCAGACTTTCACCATGACTGAGACTATTCACATAGGAAGCTGCCATATACTGAGTCAGACCATTGGTCTATCTAGCTCAGTATTGTCTTCACAGACTGACAGCAGCTTCTCCAAGGCTGCAGGCAGGAATCTCTCTCAGCCCTATCTTGGAGATGCCACCAGGGAGGGAACTTGGAACCTTCGGCTCTTCCCAGAGCGGCTCCATCCCCTAAGGGGAATATCTTCCAGTGCTCACACATCAAGTCTCCCATTCATATGCAACCAGGGCAGACCCTGCTTAGCTAAGGGGTCAAGTCATGCTTGCTACCACAAGACCAGCTCTCCTCTCCCATGAGCATGCAAAACTGGGCTACAGCAAACCCACCAAAGCAGCATCCCGCAAGTGCTCCCTTACCCATGTTTTTATGATTGTGCAGCCGCAGCTGGAACACTCGGGGGGAGGATCCCAATATATTGCACTGCACACTCGCATGGTGCATTATTGGAGCTGGGCAGGGGGAGACGTGGTGGTGTGTCCTGGCACTCCGACCCCGGAGCTGCTGGGCAAGCCATTGGTCATCTGGGCGGGTGATCTGCCTGCCCAGGGAACCCACGGAGATTGTCTGTGGGGAAGGGGAGTTAAACCCGCCTTTCCCATGGACTGCCCAGGAGCTGTTCTCATGGATCATGAGAAGAACTCCTGAACTGGCTAAATTTCTATTCCCATGAGGGAGGACTTAAAGGGCTTAAGTGATATGGGATTCCAATAGTTGATAACTGGTAGTTGGCATGCAACTGCATTTAGTATCTGACAGTTCTAAAAGCTAACATGCAATGGTATGTCAGAAGGGTTCCAGCCCTTCTTCCTTCAGTGAGCATTTTCCTCATCAATTTGCCTGTCCGTGTACCCCTCCTCCAGTGGCAGCCCGTGAACGTGCTGCTGGGGGGGGGCAGTGGGTGGCACCTTTAAGAGTAAATGAATTCGGTGCGTACCTCCGGTCCCACCACACCTGAACGCTGTTCAGCAAAGCACCATGCCACCCCGCAGGCCCTGCGGTGGGGAATCGCCTCTGCCACTCACCTGGCCGCTGGCGGGGGCCCGGCTCCATGGGAGCGGAGGTACGCACCGAATTCATTTACTCTTAAAGGTGCCTCCCGCCACCGCCCCCCTCCAGCGGTGCGTTCACGGGCCGCCACTCCCCTGCTCATAGAACATGGAATTTTCCCTGCTAATTGGGCAAAGAGGCACCTTTTACCATGGTGATTCTCTTTATTTAGCAGGGGGAGAGTAACTGGCCCTATCCACCCCCAGCACAGGACCTCCAGTGACTGTTGCTGGTGTGTGTCCTATGTTTCTTTTTAGAATGTGAGCCCTTCGGGGACAGGGAGCCATCTTATTTGTTTTATTTCTCTTTGTAAACCACCCTGAGCCATTTTTGGAAGGGCGGTATAGAAATTGAATTAATAATAATAATAATAATAATAATAATAATAATAATAATAATAATTTCTGAGTGCTTTCAAAAGCTGCTGGGGATTATGTTTTGGGGAGCACACTCACTTCACGTGAAGCTCTGTCTTGCCTCTGTGTCACCAAATGTGAACTGAGAGGATGCCCTAAAATGGGTGAGGATGAGCTCACTCCAGGGCTTATCCGAAGTCGGTCTCTAGGTGTTTGGGCTTGCTCCTTCTTCTTCCCTTCCCATCTAGCCAATGCAGCAAATCTGATTGGCAGGCTGAGTATGCAGCATGGCCACGCCCGTTTTAATCTCTCCCTCTCTGTCTCTCTGGGTGCTCGGAGTTGCCTTTACTTTCTGGCTCCTTGATTTCTCTCCAGTTTCTTCCCCCCACAAAGAAACCTCTCTTGCCCCGCTCTTGTCCTGCAGAAAAATTCTCTTTAAATTCAGCAGTTTTTATGTCTCCATATTTACCTGAATCTAAGATGAATCTCCCTCCGCCTCCCTCCATTCTTCCCTGCTAAATATGGAGGGGGTTGTCTTAGATTCGGAATCCTCTTTCTTTTGGGTAAATACAGGTATAGCCTTTAACCTCTGTCTTAAAGCATAGTCTTAAATTGAGAGTCGCCTTCTATTTGGGTCAACATACTAAAATGCCCTTTTCTGTTGATGTACATTTTTGTGCAAGCTGCCCTTTTGTGACTGACTCCACAAGCTGTTACTTTGTGCTGGTAGGTGCCAAGGCTGTGGCCCAAAAAAGGTAGCCCCTGGAAGTTTTGTTTGCCCATCACTTGCCCTAAAATACGCCTAACATGCCCCTTTGGCTGTGCATTGCCAAAAAAGATCATTGCTGTGGGCAAGCTGTCCTTATGTCAACTTGCCCGCCATTTCCCCCACCTCCCTTCTCACTGAGAAATGCATGAGAAGCTTCCAAGGAACCCAGAGATCTCTGGAAATCCCCACTTGGTATGCCCTCTTTGACTGTAATTTGGTATTTAGGATCTGACAGCATTTGATAGATAAAACACTATAGTAAACTGTCACTTAATGGTGGTTATTAGCATAGGAGATTTCAGATTTGGAGCCTGCCAAAATCAAAATGGTGAAGAGATGTCTAGAGTTTCACACCCCAAATGTGAATGTTGAATTTAAATTTCTCCTTCAGTAACAGAATGCTCAGATATTGCTTGGGACTTGGTGTCGGCCAAAGCTGTGGGGTTTTTTATACATTCAAATATCAAATTCCTCTGCAATTGAAAACAAATTATTTCCAAGAAGGACATTTATGTAACTCTTGTTTCTAATGAGAAAAAGAAAACTATCAATGCTTTCTGGAAAGATTTGTTGACGATTCCAAAGATTTGGAAAGATTTGCTGACTATTCCAATATTCTTTCAAGAGGACACACACATTTTATTGTTTGTTTGTTTGCTTGTTTTGGGAAGGAGAAGGGATAATATTTCCCAAGTTTACATGTGGAACTCTGCAGGACAGAATCCAAATCTCAAATTTTGAAGAAGAAAAAAACACAAAACACCCACTAATTTCCAATGTATGCAGCATTTTATTTTACCTCCAAATGCAGATCTCTATAGACTGAAAACCTATGGACAAAACAGGGTCTTCTTGGCTTCCTAGGCAAGAATGGGAAGAGATGTTCTTACAAGGAGGAAACAGAAAAGGAGATGGAGCTCTAACTGGATGTGGGGGCTAATCAGGATTGCTCTAATTTTAGGGCAATGTGATCAATCTTCATCATGCTGGAGAGAATCTGAATTTTATTGGCTATACTTTTCTCAGTGATGAATTATTTGGTGGAAAAAATGCAGCTGGAAAATTAACTGCTCTTGAACAGCCCTGATTTGCAATTACCCTGAACTCCAGATTTCGGTTTCTGCTTTGCACTCTAGGTATGTAATGGCATTTTTATAGCAATTCCAGGAAGAGTACATGGAGGAACACTATTCTGCTCATAGTTATGGTATTGACTTTAAGAACATAAGAACAGCCCTCCTGGATCAGGCCCAGCTAGTCCAGCATCCTGTTTCACACAGTGGCCCACCAGATGCCACTGGAAGCCTACAGGCAGGAGTTGAGGGCATGCCCTCTCTCCTGCTGTGACTCCCCTGCAACTGGTCTATGGCCCCAGGGAGGATTTTTCCCCTGAGTGGCTTGAGATCCTAGCTGCTTTTTACTTTCCTCTACGATTTATGACTTGGCTCACTTGTGTGAGTCATCTGGAGTCGTTAGTAGACTTTACACCTACTTGATCACTGGGTCTCTTTCCACATTGAAAAGCTGCTCTTGTGTTAGCAAGCATGAATTGTCCCCTCTGCTAAGCAGGGTCCACCCTGGTTTGCATTTGAATTGGAGACTACATGTATGAGCACTGTAAAAAATTCCCCTGAGGGGATGGGGCCACTCTGGGAAGAGCACCTGCCTGCTTGCATGCAGAAGGTGCCAAGTTCCCTCCCTGGCATTTCCAAGATAGGGCTGAGAGAGACTCCTGCCTGCTACCTTGGAGAAGCCACTGCCAGTCTGGGTAAACAATACTGAGCTGGATGGAGCAATGGTCTGACTCTGTATACGGCAGCTTCCTATGTTCCTATTTCTCCAGTGTCTCGCTTCTACATGACTTGATGGATGTACCAATGTGGCTTTGAGGAGCTAAGCATTCAGACTTCCTTGGATTAAACTGAAAATTATATCGGTTGCTTTTTCTTACAAAGCATGACATTCTCACAGCAGTGGGGTGGGCTCAGGGTGGCAGTAGGATGCCCCCTCCCAATACAAAGGGGCCTCACGGCAGAGGGGGCCTTATGAAGCTGCTGCCAGTCTGTGTAGACAATACTGAGCAAGACGGACCAGTGGTCTGACTCAGTATATGGCAGCTTCCTATGTTCCTTTGTTCCTAATATGTAAACAGAAGTCTAATCTGGCCATAAATCCAGCAGAGGGGGGGAACTCCCTTCAACTTGCCCCCTCAGTAGACACCCATACTGTAGGTTCTCGGATCCTGGTAAGTCTGCAGTGTAAATTTCCCTTCTGGCTCCAGTCTAGCTTTAGTCGCACCATGCATAAACAAGCTATCAACATGTGACTAATTCTGTGAGAACGTGGCTGGGAGCAAGCATTTGAATTGGATGCACATTGGAATGTGCTTCCCCTTCACAGTAATGTGGTGCAGACAAATGTCCACTTAACTCAAATGTGCATTCAGCTACTTTTGGGATTTATACCCAACAAGGCTGGCATCAGGGCTGGGCCCCGGGGCTCACAGCACTTCATCTGGCTGATCCCTTTGCAGTGTCTGCAGTGGGGCACTGTCTTCTCTGCCAGGCAGGGCTTTTCCTAATGTGCAGTCCTAGACAATATGTGCAATCCTAAGGCAAATGTGTGCCGTTGTAATGAGAGTTTAGTGCAGTTCTGAATTGGAAATCAAGTGAAGAAAGAAGATAAGGAGAATGGCTGACATACTGCACAAAGTTCCGTGCACATTGTAACTAACATACAGGCAGTTGTGCAAGTGTGCATGTGCACAAATTGCACAAATGGAATTAGGAACATAGGAAGCTGCCATATACTGAGTCAGACCATAAGTCCATCTAGTTCAGTATTGTCTACACAGACTGGCAGCGGCTTCTCCAAGGCTGCAGGCAGGAATCTCTCTCAGCCCTATCTTGGAGAAGCCAGAGAGGGAACTTGGAACCTTCTGCTCTTCCCAGAGTGGCTCCATCCCCTAAAGGGAATAACTTACAGTGCTCACACATCAAGTCTTCCATTCAAATGCAACCAGGGCAGACCTGCTTAGCTAAGGGGACAAGTCATGCTTGCCACCACAAGACCAGCTCTCTTCTCTACATTTTGCAATAGTACAGCCATTGGAAATAATGGCTGTGCTATTTGCACAACTACAGTTGCACTCAAAGCTGGGAAAGGGAGTATGCTGCCACCAACCATCATCCCAGCCCGGCCTGCCACTTCCCAGGACTCATGTGGGGTGCAGGGGCCCAGCACGGCAAGCAGGCACCAGCCCTGACCAGTGTTTCCTCTAACAGGGATTTCCAGATGTTGTTGACTACAACTCCCATAACCCCCAAGCAAAGGCTATTGCAGCTGGGGATGCTGGGAGTTGTAGTCAACACCATCTGGGAATCCCTATTAGAGGGAACACGGGCCCTGACCCCCTGAGCTCCTCGCTGAGCTCCCTGCAAACAGGTCTTGTTCGTGCTTGTGGCTTCCCTTAGTTGGATCAGGGCACCTGCCTCTTTTCCTCTGGCTTCACTGCAAAACTGTGAGGTCTGCTTTGTCTTAATGGAAAGTCCAGCATGTTCACTGTGCTCTTGAATCCAGCAAAGAGAAGTAGGATGAGTGTTTGCCTTGACTTGGCTTGCTTCAGAGATTGTGAGCACAGGATGCCAGAGGTTTACTCTGGACCATCAGCAAGCCAAAATGTTTTTTTGAATTCTACCTAAGTAGTATGCATTTTAAAAAATGGTTCCAGTGTGTATAACGTAACCTGGAAAGCTGGAACCGACTGCTTTCTAAAATCCAAAATGACCTGGCCAGTGTTTGTTACTTCGTCCTTCCCGTATCCTTCCTTTCCTGAGACTGAATCTCTGTCTTTTTAACATTGACTTGGCTAGATCCATGAAGTCATCTGAAAAAGCAATAAAACAGCACAGATTCTTTGGGATGGATTCAATGCTTTAAAACTTCAGATTTAAGGGGCAGTCACAAAATTGCAGTTGTCGTACCAATGAAGAAATTCAAAATGATAACCCCATTCTGAGCCTGCATGCTACTGTTGCTGTTGTTGAAATTTAAAAGTAAGCTACATGGGGCAGAGACCTACTTTTTTTGCTTATGAAACTGGCAAGTGCTGTGTACACTAGGGATGTGTACGGAACCAGGTGCGGGTGGCTCAATGGGAAAGTGGAGGGAGGGGTATGTGCACCCTCCCCGCCCTTAAAGTGAGACACCCCCCACCCTTGAATATTGAATCCCGCCCCCCTCCCCAATGCTCGAACCTGTTCGGAGGCCTGTAAAAGGACCTCCGAACAGGTTCGTGCACATCCCCAGTGTACGCTGATAATGATGTAGTAGCAGGAGGAGGAGTTGTAGGGATATAGGGTGCTGCCTTATACTGAGTCAGACCATTGGTCCACTTAGCTCAGTATTGTCTACACTGACTGGCAGCCAGAGGTGTAACTAGGGAAAACGGCGCCCGGGGCAAGCACTGAAATGGCGCCCCCCCCACCGCACCCCCCCCCAACATACGACATTATACTTAGGTTTTTCCTCACAAGCGCCCGCCGCCGCCGCCAAGCCAGGCCACTGACTGGCCGCCAGGCGCCAGCAAAGCAATGGGGGGGTGCAGGCGGCGCGGAAGGGACCGCTCGTGGGGAAGGGGGCACCGACGCGCTCCCTTGACTGCTGCAGCGCTGCTGCACTGAGCAGGAAACATTTGTATTAACACAAAATATAAAAAAATTTTTTTTTAATTTGGTCATGGCGGCGCCCCCCCACGTGACCATAAAAGATGGCGCCCGGGGCACGTGCCCCCCCTGCCCCCCTATAGTTACGCCTCTGCTGGCAGCGGCTATCTGGGACCGTCTGCATGCAAATCAGATGCTCTCCCACTGAGCTAAGGCCTCATCTCTGTAATCACAGCAGAAGCAGCTGCAGTGGAGCCAGTCACCAGTGGAGAAGGATGTCAGCTTCAGTGGTTCACCAGCAATGTTATCTTTTCTTCTTCTTCTCTGTAAGACAAGTATTTCATTTTGTCTGCTCCATTGCCCAGTTTCTTAGCCCACCACATAAAATGATTTTGTGCATTTAAATGCTTGAAACATGCATTTATTGTGGACATGTCAGGTGTTTAAAAGGCTTCTGGAAATCCAGAGCAGAAAAGAACAAGGCCGTTTTTTGCTTTTGCACAACGTATGGAATTTGCTGCCCCAAGACATGATGGTGGTGGCTAGTTTAAATGCATCCAGGAGGAGAATAAACAATTCAACAAGGATAGGTCCACCGCTGGCTATTAGCCACGATGTCTTAATAGAACCTCCATGTCCAGAAGTGGTATATCTATGACTACCAGTTGCTGGAGTGAGGGGGGATTTCTTCCACCTTCACAGGGTTCACACCCTCTTTGTGGTCTTCCCAGAGGAATCTGGGTGACCACTGTGGGAAACAGTATGGTGGACTTCATGGTCCTCCTTTGGCCTGATCCAGCATGGCTTTTCTGATGTTCTTATATGTTGTTTCAGCAAGGGCATGATCCAGCCAACATTAAGCATTTTAAAATCCTATACATTTCACTTGAAGAATGAAGTGCACACTTAACTCTCACCCTCTGAAATTAAGAGGACTTCAGACTGAGTGCTCTGAGTTGGCCAGATCGTGCCCCTGGGCAGCATTTTCCTTCCTGGTCTTATTTATTACTTTGTGGTTTCTGGTCCTTGACAGGCAAGGCATTAATGTGGAATGACTGTAATGAAGCTGCTCTGGGCTTTTCAGACATTAAGATGTCTGGATTTTTTTTTTTAATGCAAAGGAGAAATGAATAAATAAATAAATAACTACACGCAAGAGAACCCTATGGCCAGATCTTCATTTAAAGGTTATGACTCACCAGTTACTGGACCGGACTCTGGAAAGTTTTAAGCAACCCTGGATGTTTCAGACATTCATGCTGGAGGGGGCGGAGAGTCCCCTCCAGTTGTACTGAGAGGCAGCCAGATCATTTATCATGGGCTTTGGGTAGGATTTATGAATGATTTTCAAGCCACTTGGAGCTTGGTAACCAAGAATGAACAACAGTACCAAATGTGCAAGTCTACAAAATCACAGAACTCTTCTTTTGGGGAATGCATTAAAACGGTTATAGGCAAGAACTGCGCTCTAGTTCCCTACTTTTTCAGGATTACGGTGGTCATGGATTTCCAGCTTCACAAGTCCAGCTGAACGCTTTCTCTCACCAGTCACCCTGTTTCTTGTTGTTGCTGGGCCAGTTCACGTGGTGCTCTCTGACCCCATGCAATCACCCCATGTGATTAGGGCATGCACATGCACATTGCACCACCCTTCCTCACTGCATGGGGATGTTCATCCAAACCACCCCTCCACATGTGATTTAAATAGCGGGGGTGCAGACAGAGAGAACCCATGAGGAGTAAACAGGTTCAACATTGAACAAGTCTGGCATTGAACCAGTACAGTTCAACATGTGCAAACAGGTTGGACATTGAACATGTTTGACATTGAACTGGTTCAGTTTAACAGTTTGGGGTTGAACTGAATCACCCCCTGTTCAGTCTGACCCCAGTCCAATCCCCCTGCTGCCGTCCAGTGGGGGTTGCGAGTCAATTCTTTAAAAAACTTTTTAGTACTTACCCCGTCCAGGTGGCTTCTCTGAGGCTGCCGGTGGGGTATCCACGGAGATACCCCCTCTCCTCGGGGTTCGAGCAGGGGGCACAAGCAAAATGACCCAGGCCTGTTTGGGTCCAGTTCAAACTCAAACTGAACCAGGCCAACCAGTTTTGTGCACACCCCTACAGAGGAGCAACTCCTCACTTAACTTTTTTTTTTTTTTGGCAGTGGAGCAAAGGTGGCTCCAGGGGGGGGGGGAGAGGGGGTGTGCCCCTACACTAGTATTTTGCCCCCCACTTGCCTCCCATTTCTGTTTCAGAAGTCTCATATGTGGGGCACAGCTCGCCTACCCCAAAATGCACTTTGCTCTTTCTGTGCCCCCTCTCAATTTTCTTTCTAGTGCTGCAACTTCAGGGGAGAGGAAAGACAATTTTCTTTTGCGGCAGGGGTGGGGGACAAAATATGTCTTGGGGTGGAGTTCAGGAACTCCTCAAAAGCTTAGAAAGGATCTGCACCCTGTTAACTAGTGGCTGACATTCAGCACAAGCACCCGAGAATAATGATGCACAGAACCATATATATAAACGAAATAATCGCTGTTTACCACAGTGATTTTCTTGGTTACTCTGGTCAAAATTCCACTCAGGATGAACTGTGGACGGAAGAATGTCTCCAATGTGCTTGAAAAGGAAACAGACAGGCCGTTCCCCTTAGATCACTCACAATGCAGGCCTTTTGATCCCAGCAGAGTTGACTTCCACAAACAGATTTACGAGACTGTTGTCTGCTGAAAAAGTAGCAGGATTCAGCCCCCTCTCTTGCTCTGTCTCGCTGCAGTTTCTCTTTCTCAGTAATTTTGCAAGGAAAATCGCTACTCTGGTTATTTCAAGGATGGGCAGTTGTTTTTGTCAGCAAAAAATGGCAGGTTGACCTTCTCCAGGTTTGTCAACTTGGCTGCACACAAACAACTGATTGAACAGGGACAAAGAAGATCACGGCTGGATCAGGCCCAAGGCCTATCTACTCCAGCATCCCATCTCTCACAGTGGTCAACAAGAAGCTTCTGAGAAGCTCTCAAGCAGAAGATGCTAGCAAATTAGCCATCTCATGCCATTGCTCCCCAGCAACTGGTATTCCGAGGCCTCCTACCTCTGAACTAGCTGTCAGCATATACATAAAGGCAATTCTCACACTGAATCCAAGGGAAAGAGTTGTGGTATGCAAGGACAAGGCAGTGGAGTAGAATCAGGAATAGTAGTAGTTTAATAACATAGGTATTGTGTACAGAGAGGCAAGTGCAGTCTGCCTTCAGTGCTCTTGCTGCTGGCTGTTTTTTTTAGCCCCGCCTCTACTCCAGGACTGGAATACAAGTAACTAAAGTCCCATTCAAAAGCTGGCCTGGATCAAGGAATGGATTGAACAAAAACACCTCAGAGGGTAGGACAAGCAACCTACACAGCTTTGGGAGCTGTGCACACTCCCGATTTTTGACTGTGTGCTAGCAAACAACATGGTAGGAGGAGGGAGGGATGAGCTGGGCAGGACAGAGATGAGCTGGGCTCTGAGAGGTGAGCTGGACAGGACAGAACCATTCTACCCAGCACTTGTGCCCAGTATTTTAACGATGGAGGAGAAAAAGCCGCCCTACCCAGCTCCTGAGGCTATTCTCATGATGGGGGAAAACCGGGCTAAGGGAGCCCAGCCCGGTTTTCCCCCATCGTGAGAACCACTGGGCTCATGAGCAAGCCTGGTAGTTCAACGGTGGCTAGCCAGCCAAAGTAGCCCTCCCATTAAATGAGGTTAGCTGAGCGAGTGCTCCGCTACCCTCGTTTTCCTGCTTGTGAGATGCTGCAGTGCAGCTACACACTGTGGCAACTCACGAGGATACCCCCCTCCAACCAGGAGGCTAAAACAAGCCTCCCAGCCTTGGGGGTCTCCCCAGAATGCCCCGCACACTCGCATGGGGCATCCTGGGTCTTTTAGGGGCCAGGTGAGCCAGCAGTTGTGTGGGTGGTGGATCCAGCAGCCTAGGGCGGGCTCTCCCCACAGAACCCTCTGAGGCTCTCCACACTGCTCCACACAGCCTCCCTGTCTCTTCTGCTCCTACCTGGTTGTTTGCTAACAAACAACCAAAAATCAGGAGTACCCACAGCTCCCAAAAGTGGGTAGGATGCTTGTCCTACCCTCTTACCAATCATGTGAACTGCCTAATAGTGTCATCATGACTAGGAGCCCTTGATAGACTTGTCTTCCATAAGTTAAATGTCCTAGTTAAAACTTGCCCGCGTTAAAGAGATCAAACTATGGTTTGATATTCTGGTTTGCTAACTAACTACAGTTAAAATAAAACCACAGTTTTGCCAATTCAGAGGTAACAAAAAAACTATGGTTTATTCAAATATGGAAGTGGACACTTTTCATCTCCTCCCCTCATGCACAAAGGAAGGGAGAATGTGTCAACCAGGGGCTCATCATGGTTTGTTCAGTCATTTAAACCATGGCTTAGAGCAACCTTGGCTCTCCAGTTCCTGTTGAACTACAACTCCCACCATCCCCAGCCACAACAAATTATGGGTGGAGGTGATGGGAGTTGTAGTTCCACAGCTGGGGAGCCATTTTCCTGCCCCTGGCTTAGAAGGCAGTCTGAACTGGGCCATATTCAACTATTCATCACCTGTGAGTCTGATCTGTCACCCTCTCACCAGGCTCTTTTCCATATTGCTATTTTCTAGACAGGCATTTGTGCCGGGGTGTTCCAAGGAAGAGTTGGCTGTCCTGATCTTTCCTTACACAATCCCATCCTATTTATTGCTGCATATTTTTTCTAATGTGTTGACTAGATTGAATTATGACCCTGGTCTCCAAAGTGCTTGCGAGGTTATTCTGGAATTAAAAAAATAGGAAATGGAGAACTGAGTGATTGCCAAAGAGAGTCATGCACAGCCAAAAGTTCCTATGTCCTGTGCACATGCCAAAACCTATGAGTTATACTACAGCTTCAGATGATAGAAACAGCTTTTATGCATGTGACTCAGTGGCTGGTATAGTAGCTTGGGTACATCTTCCATGTCAGCTGCTGAATCAGGAGCTCAAGGGATATCACTGCAGTTCAGAGATATAGTATGACTCAGCTAACACAGATTTTAGCATGTGCAAAGGACATAGGAACTTTCACCTATGGACAACTCTTTCTTGTTATATCTAACAGACAGGAACAGATCTTGTGTAGCTCAGTCTAGAAGCTGGTGATCTAGAAGTGATCACCAGAAATTTATTTGTTTGTTTGTTTGTTTATTCAATTTCTATACTGCCCTTCCAAAAATGGCTCAGGGCGGTTTACACAGACAAATAATAAATAAATAAGATGGATCCCTGTCCCCAAAGGGCTCACAATCTAAATTGGTCTTGATGATCTAGAAGTTGGGGTAAACAGAAAGGTGGCTACATTTGCAGATGACACTAAACTATTTAGGGTAGTGAAATCCAGAAAGGATTGTGAGGTGCTCCAAAAGGATCTCTCCAAACTGGGGGACTGGGAGACAAAATGGCAAATGTGGTAAGCAAATGTAAAGAGATGCAACTGGGGCAAAAATTCCCATCTTCACATATACACTGATGGGGTCTGAGCTGTTGGTGACTGACCAAGAGAGATCTTGGGGTCGTGGTAGACAGCTTGTTGAAAGTGTCAACTCAGTCCATGACAGCTGTGAAAAAGGCAAGTTCCATGCTAGGGATCATTAGGAAGGGGATTGAAAATAGAACTGCTAATATTATAATGCCCTTATACGAAACTATGCTGTGGCCACACCTGGAGTACTGCGTACAATTCTGGTCACCATACATAAAGAAGGATATTGTAGCACTGGAAAAGGTGCAGAAGAGGGCGACCAAGATGACCAGGGGCCAAGAGCACCTTCGTTATGAGGCAAGTCTACAACACCTGGTGCTATTTAGTTTAGAAAAAAGACAACTGCGAAGGAGACATGATAGAGGTCTATAAAATCATTCATGGTGTGGAGAAAGTGGATAGAGAGAAATACTTCTCCATTTCTCACAACACTAGAACCAGGGGTCTTCTTATGAAACTGAAGACTGAGAATGTTAGGACCAACATAAGGAAGTACTTGTTCACACAGCACATAATTAATCTATAGAAATCTCTGCCATAGGAAGAGGTGAAGGCCATTAGCTTGGATGGCTTTAAAAAGGGCTTGGACAAATTCATGGAAGAAAGGTTTATCAATGGCTACTAATGTGGTGGCTATATAGGCCACCTCCAGCCTCAGAGGCAAGATGCCTCTGAATACCAGTTGCAGGGGAGCAACGGCAGGAGAGAGGGCAAGCCCTCAGCTCTTGCCTGTGGGCTTCTCAGAGGCATCTGGTGGGCCCTGTGTGAAACAGGATGCTTGACTAGATGGGCCTTGGGCCTTATCCAGCAGGGCTGTTCTTATGTGTAGCATTCCCAGACTTCTCCCAAGAAAGTAATAATTGCCTTCTAATCTGTGCTGTTCTGAGCTTTCTTGGAGTACTGTGTTCAGTTCTGGGCACCTCATTTTAAGAAGAACATTGATAAACTGGAATGGGATTAGAGAAGGGCAACGAAGATGGTGAGGGATCCAGAAACAAAGTCCCATGAGGAACAGTTGAAGAGCTGGGTAGGTTTAGCCTGGAGAAGAGGAGACTAAGGGGAGATATGACAGCCATATTCTAATTTCTGAAGGGCAGACACATAGGGAAAGGATTGGGCTTGTTCTCTGTTGCTCTTGAGGGCAGGGCTAGAACCAATGGGTGGAAATTGCAAGTAAGCAGATTCAAGCTTCACATTAGGAGGCAAATCAACAGGGGAAGAGTCTGCCTCACACAGCGGTGGTCATGGCAGCAAGGAGAGCAGCCCTCGCCCCCAGATTCACAGCCAGATTAATATGAAGCAGCAATCACTTTTAGGTATATATTTGTGTATATACTCCCCTCCCCCTGGGAAATTACTGTGGAAAGTCCACTGTGGTGGGCTCTTCTTCACCAGATATTTCCAAATGGAGGCTGGGCAGCCATCTGTTAGGAGTACTGTAGCAGTGTCCAGCTCTGAGCAGGGGGCTGGACTAGAAGACCTCCAAGGTCCCTTCCAACTCTAATAGTCTCTCATCTTGTTATTTACGCTTCTCATTCTCCTCTACCTACCCTGCCAGTTTTGTGCCAGACCACTGAGCTTTTTGCTTGGCTGCTTTTTCTTCTTCTTCTCAAAGTTATTTTTGCAAAACATGTATCTAGTTCTGTAGTGGATTTAATCCAGCTTTTGTTTCAAAGCAAGTTCACGTGAGGGGAAGACAAATGCTGAATCATCCTCTCTCTTGCTTTCACTTACAAAAGCTGTTCCTTTATACTTAAACTGTTCCTTTCTTTGCTCAATCACTGCCACCATACCCACTTTTTAACAGTTTAATCGCCCGCCTGGTGTGGGCAAAACTCCAGGGAACTCTCCTTCTCTTTACTATTGTAAAAGTATACAAAAACCTCCACATGCAAGCCTACATGTGATGAGAACACTTCGTAGAGTTGCTGAGCAATTAAAATTGACACGTGTTTGCACCAGAGTAAAACCCTTTTTCCTGAGTTAAAAATCCACTCAGAGGCAGGTAAAATCCCAAGAACAAAAAGTGAAAAACTTTATTCAAAATATTAGAGACTGCTTCCGTCTGAGGCTTTCTCAGCTTTTAGTTACAGGTAAAAGAATCATTCAGTATTATTATTATTTATTTATTATTAAAAAATTTATACCACCCTTCCAAAAGACTCAGTAGTTGCAAGAATACTTCAAAAAGCACCCTAGTTGCAAGGAATGGGGATATGGAAACCTTTAAAAGCACCTTTAAAGGTCACAGAGACTTTTGCAGCACCCTGGATGCAGAGTTAGGCTCAGGCTAGTGTTTCTTGGCTTGTTACATTACAGATAAAACACAATAAAATGGTTGTAAGGATTTGCAAAGCACACCAAAGTAAAATAAGAAGTCTAACGCAAGCTAACTAGCAAACTGTTCCCTAAGCTGAATTTCCAGAAGCCAAACGCCCTGGCTTCCTTCCCCCTTGAACTCATCCCAAACTCCAGGAGATAATTCAAGCTTCCTGCAATCCTATCTCTCAAGGATCTGCAGATGTCCTCCCATGAGAGAATTCTCCAGCCTAGCCATCAACCATGAGTCAGCAAAACTCCATTGCTCCTCACTAAGCCTTCCGCCGGTCCTCTCTCTCCTCCCGCCTAGCTGCTTCTGCAGACAAAGAAACCCTTCTCTTCCTCTCTCATGGCCCTCAAGGTTCCACCCACTATGTGCTGAGTGACTGATCCCTAGCTTGTCAGTCAGGCCAGGGTACACTTCCGGTTCACTCTTTAGAGGAAAGGAAAGGCTGTTATTGGCTGATCATTACAAGTTCTCACTGGGAAAGCACCAGTGAGTTTAGTTGACCTTATAAATTCTGGCTGCTGTCAAGTAAAGGATAACTGCAGGCCACTCACATGACCAGACCACTCAACCAAGGAGTCTCTTGTTTAGTTAACGTGTATACATAAGAACAGCCCTGCTGGATCAGGCCCAAGGCCCAAAGCTCACAGGCAAGTGGTGTGTGCAGGCCCTCTCTCCTGCCGTTACTCCCCTGCAACTGGTACTCAGAGGCATCCTGCCTCTGAGGCTGGAGGTGGCCTATAGCCCTCTGACTAGTAGCCATTGATAGACCTCTTCTCCATGAAGTTATCCAAACCCCTCTTCAAGCCATCCAGGTTGTTGGCTGTCACCACATCTTGTGGCAGAGAATTCCACAAGTTGAGTATGCATTGTGTGAAAAAATACTTCCTCTGTTTGGGTTATCCACTCACTTACTTTAAGTTTGCTTTCAGAAACATTTTATGTGGTTGTTATCCCATCTTGATCTAAACCCTCTCTTGTTTCCAAATGTGTGTGTTGGGGTGGCTGGATTTAAAGGTGGCTCTCTGCCTTAGCTGGTACACTGGCATGTGCATGCAAGAGCTGAAACCAAACTACACTTCCCAGGTGGCAATACAAGCATGTCCACATGTTTAAGGGAGAGGGGCCATGGATCAACAACAGAGCACATGTTTTGCATGCAATATTTCCAGGCAGGACTAGAAAAGATCCCATCTGAATGACACACACACACACACACACACACACCTGGGTGCCAGTTGGTGAAGGCAGTTCTGAGATAGATGAACCAATCATGTTTCTGACCACCTCACAAGGTCATTGGAGGAAGCTTTGCTCTATGTGCCAACACTGAGAGAGACTGGTTTGCCATGCACATGGAGCATAAGAACATAGGAAGCGACCACATACTGAGTCAGACCATTGGCCTGTCTAGCTCAGTATTGTCTTCACAGACTGGCAGCGGCTTCTCCAAGGTTGCAGGCAGGAGTCTCTCTCAGCCCTATCTTGGAGAAGCTGCCAGGGAGGGAACTTGGAACCTTCGGCTCTTCCCAGAGCGGCTCCATCCCCTGAGGGGAATATCTTACAGTGCTCACACTTCTAGTCTCCCATTCATGTGCAACCAGGGCAGACCCTGCTTAGCTAAGGGGTCAAGTCATGCTTGCTACCACAAGACCAGCTCTCCTCTCCTTAACGTGATGGGACACATGGGACAGGGCCTTCTTAGTTACTACCCCAAGTTATGGAATGCTCTCCCAATATATGTCAATTCCCTGTTTTCCCTTGCGACTTTTAAGAAGCATGTAAAAAGTCTAAGTCCTTTGACTTGTAGGGGGTGCTGGTGAGCCAGTTTTTGCTGCTCTTTCACTGTATTTTATGGTTGCTTGTTTTGATTTGATTCGATTCTGTATTTAAATATATTTAAACATTGCATTTAAATTTGTAAATTGGCTTGGGATACATTTTGGAAAGGCTATCTAAAAACCCAACTATATAAAGAAAATAACTAAATGAGGCTGCTTCCTGTATTTACCAACATTATGAGTTTGGAGAGAGCACTTGAAAACCAGAGGAGCCTTTTCCAAATGCATGCCAAGGCAGCCTGTGAATAAACAGCTGATTTGAATTGCATTGATGGAATCTGCCCATCACTAAAAGGAATACAACCAGTGTACAGGTATGTTATTTCAAGGGTTGTAAGAAAGAAACCTTAAAAAAAAAAAAGATATGGCAATTTTACTGAATACTATGGTTACAGTTTGAAGTCTTGTATAAGCTACAGTTCAAACGGAAGTCCATCTTCTCATCAGAATCTATCATTTCCCAAATGATAATTGTTGATGTCACTGCACAGGGGCTGAAATATTATGTACATCAAGACATTTTTGTCCATCATAATCAGTCAAGGAAATGATGGGGTGTGATGAAGCGTGACTCCAAAACAATCATCTGTGGCTATATTAGACAGGAAGTACAGCAGGGTAATCTTGAGTTCAGTACTTATTTGCTGATAACAGCTAGGACATACATAGCAGTTTCTAGGAAGAAATCAGCCTGCCCATCCAGATTAGATCAGTTTAACTATATCTGGAGAACATATGCATATTTTTAAAACCCCAAGAAAGATGGCACAAAGGATACTTTTGTACATAAATTGATCTTTTTATTCAGTATTGGAATAGGAAGAAGCAAGATCATGTTTATCCATACAAATTATTTCCTATTATCTAAATCATATTGCATTAACAGGTAGTGACTTTTCTTATGAGCCTGTTACACAAAGATGTATTTTTGGTTTCTGTATCCTGAAGTAATTGCCATATTTTTATTTATATGCAAGGAAAACAAGTTGAGCAATTTGATGCCTTGCTGATCTATATGTTTGCTCCGCTGAAAAGTAGCATGTCTACAGCCTTCCACATTTTGCCTAACTTGATTGGCAGCAACCAAAACTGAAATTACAGTAATCCACACAGATATGCTGAGTATGATAGAGCAAACTGATTTTCCTCCCTCTTAGCTTTAGCTTGCCCACTCAACCCAAAAGAGACTGAAGTACAATGCTCTATTTGCTGTAGGCCACCTTGTCTTCCAGAGGCTTCTTCTGAGTGGTTTTAGAAATAGATGCCACAGCCAATTCCTCGCCGGGCCTGCTTGTGGCCAGCAGCTCTCTTCTGCCTGAAACCATAATGCAAACAAGATGCATCATCTAGTGAAAAGCTCATGCAATAATGATTCCTCATTGAGCTAATATCATCTACCCAATATGCTCCACTAAATTCTTTCATCTATTAGGCAGCTGTCTGGGAACAATTATTATTTTGCAGACTGCCCGTGGATTCCACTGAAAAACTGAGCAGTCTTTTAAAGCTAATTCAGTGATTTACGTACATGCTTTAAATTCAATGCAAAATACCCTACTGCAACAATGCAGTCTTGCCATGGCCCGGGGATTTCAGAAAATGTGGTTTCTGTATTCCTATATCAAAGATTGTCCCATCAAGAATATACTGCCTTAAAAAAAAACCTTTGGGGGTTCAGCAGCTTGCAATGATGTTTAAACAGCTGCTTGCTTCAATAAAACTGATAACCACAATCCGTCCACTTCCATGCACACAGTTCACGTGACTGCATGCTTGGGAGAGAATTCCCATAGGGATGCCACTTCTCCATAAGTAGGATCCAAGGAAATGAATGACATGTCAATAAACAACACAATTACTGAAAATGAAAACAAATTACAGTTTATGATATACAATCATTTATTTCATTTATTTGTCATGAGTTTCCCCCTTCCTTTGCCCCTAATATTTGCTGCAAAAAAGGAGTGGTAAATGATGGGCTAAGGCACCAATTAAAAGATTATAAGGTTGTTCATATGACCTTGTTACTCAGGGCAGGGAGGGCTGGGGCGTGGAGGAGGCAGCATCACACCTACCTTCCCCCCAGACGATTCTCTTTTTCTTTTGTCTGCACCGCTCATGTGCCCACACAAGCTGTGCTACTGGGAGTGGTGCGGACATCTGGAGGTCAGGGAAATCCCAAAATGCACCACATGAGGAGTGCAGTACATTGGGAGATTTCCCCACTGCCAGGCACTCTAGGCACCCAGCTCTGTGGCTGCTTGGGCTGCAAGCAGCCTGCACAGCCATACAACTGGGATCTGATGTAGGAGGGCATGCTAGCACCCTTCTACTTCTGTAAAAGCCTGGTGGGGAAAACTTGGGTTATCTGGTGAGGCAGCGCTGGAATTGGGCCCAATCCCAGCACTCCGTACAAGCAGTCCTAACTGGTTAGGGCTATGCAACCCCAGGTAGGGATGCTTGTATGAACAGCCTCAATGACTGACATAGGAACATAGGAAGCTGCCATATACCATGAACATAGAGACAGCACAACCCTTGAAAACAGCACAACAGGAAGGTAGAGGGAATAATTATGCACTTACAGGTTGTAGAAGCTTTGAGTGTTCTGATATAATCGGACCAGAATGAACATTCTGCTTTTTTCAGCCCTTTACGGTTCTCTAGGGAAGAGGTAAATTCCTTATAATTATCTCCATCGGTGTCTGCTTGGAACAGGGGCCAAGGTGATGTAATTCCGGTGATTTTTCTTGAAAATGTATAAGGACGGTTTGGATCTCTGAAGAAAGGAACAGCTGTTAGACAGACGACCTGAAGCACCAACAGTTTACATACCAGGCATGAAGATACAAGAGCACAACACTTCTTCTTCTTCTTCTTCTCTATCCCATTGGTTGGTCTAGGGGCATTATTAGAACATAAGAATCCTTCTGGGACATCTCTCTGGGTTGGGACTTGGGGACACGGTTATACAGTGGCTCCGCTCCTACCTTGAGGGTCGTATTCAGAAAGTGGTGCTGGGGAATGCCTGCTCCACCCCTTGGCCTTTGGCCTATGCGGTGCCACAGGGATCTATTCTACCCCCCCATGCTGTTTAACATCTACATGAAACCTCTGGGGGAGGTCATCCATTGGTGAGGGCTGTGGTGCCATCAGTATGCTGATGACACCCAGCTATACCTATCTTCAGACACTAGGAAGGCAGTGGATGCTCTGAACCATGGCTTGGAGGCTGTTCTGGACTGGATGGGTGCACACAAACTGAAACATAATCCAAATAAGATGGAAGCCCTTTGGTTTTGTAAAACTGAATATCCAAGTAGTGAGGTAAATCTGGTCTTGGACAGGGCCACACTCTCTCTGAAAGAAAAAGTCCGCCGCTTGCAGGAACTTCTGGACCCAACGCTGTCCTTGGAGGCGCAGGTAGTGGTGATGTGCAGAGTGCCTTTTACCAGCTACGGCTGATGTGCCAGCTGCAGCCCTACTTGGAGAAGTCGGACCTGAGAAGTCACTCATGCTTTGGTAACATCTAGGTTGAATTACTGCAATGCCCTCTACAGTACGTGGAGCTGATCTTGAAGATGGTTTGGAAGCTTCAACTTGTTCAGAATGCTGCCACAAGGATACTCATGGTCACTTCATGAGTATCACACCCATCTTGCGGCAGCTTCATTGGTTACCAGTCCACTTCTGGGCTAGATTCAAGGTGGTGGTATTGACCTTTAAAGCCCTACATGGCTTGGGGCTGGGGTACCTGTTGGACGGCATTCGCCCATATGAACCTGCCAAGGCCCTCCGCTCATCATCTCAGGCCCTGCTCATGGTCTTGTCATTAACAGAGATCCACTTGGTGGGGACTTGAGTCAGGCCTTTTCTGTTGTGGCCCCTCGGCTTTGGAACGCCCTCTCAAAAGAGCGTCACCATTCTCCCTCGCTCAGTGTTTTTTTTTAAAAACAAACAAAAAATATTTTTAAAGAAGCTTTCTAATGTTTCACCTGTTGCTTATATCTGGCAGTTTCTTTAGTTTTTATAATTCTTCATTTTTAGTGTTTAAGAATTTAAGAATTTAATTTGAAATTTTAAAAGCTAATTCTGATTGGTGTTTTAGCTTGGATTTTAACTTGTTTAATTCAGTTAATTTTATTAGTCTGATTTTATATTGTATTTTATAAATGTTGTGAGCCGCTCTGAGCAGTAATGTACTGCAGGGGTGGGGTATAAATATTTAAATATATTTAAATATTCAAATATTTAAATTAATAAGTAAGAAAAGGCATCTTGCACTGCACGTGAGCTTCCAGAGGCAACTCTTATCGCATTTATAGGAATGTTGGGCTAGGTGGATCATGGGCTGATTCACTGTCCAGGGGCATAGGAAGGCTGGGGTGGCCCCAGGAAAGGATGGGAGGGTGGGCCCCATGCCTAACCTCCCCCACTGAGGTGTGCTACCTGTGGTGGCACCTGATGGTTTTCCCACTTCCCTTGTCCTCAAGGGAAAGACAATAAGCACCCAGCCAGGCCAGCGCTTTCTGCACACTGGCCAGCTGAATGGGTCCCATGTGCCAGCAGAAGAAGGCATGGAGCTTGGTGGCATGAGAGAGGGAGGGGCAGAGTGGAGCTTGGCGGCCGCTGCAGCAGCACTGGGGAGGGTGAGGGGTGCCTTGGTGGCACCAGAGACATCCCCACCCTCCATTCAATGGTGGCTGATTGATTAATTAAGTGTCCTCAAGTCAGTGTCGACTCTTAGTGACCACTACTGCTACATCACTAATATGGTCATGTTTCAGTGCATGCAGGGTTTGCAATAAGAATAAGGGTTCAAATTGGAATCTCATCAGTGCGGCCTTGGATCATGCTGCTGATGGGACTGGAGTTGGCTGGCTTTGGGCATAACAGTAAGGAAACTGCATATCCCTCCAACTCCAGCCCCCCATCACATGTGAACGTGGCCTTTGGGTGTTGTTTAGACAAATGTAAATGTCTTAAGTATGAAGATCCTGGTGGGGGAAGAAGAGGAGGATTGGCATGATGGGGCAGAATTTCCAGACTACTTCAGGCATGCTACTCAGGTCCATCCCCTATGTCATTTTGTAATGTCGAGTACCCAAACAGGCCTTAGATCATGGCTATTTTCATGATATTGCTCCTTCCTATCCTGCTGATTGTGTCCCCTCTAAAACTTTAGCCACAATTTATCCCAGACTAATCACATGGAGATGAAAAAGGACTCTCCACATGGAGCGGGTTGCCGCAGAAGCTGTCTGTGCTCTGCCCTCCTTGTGCTTAATGAAAGCACAATTTTAACCAAATAACAGCCGCACCCGTAGGCTTCTAAAAACAGTGGCTGACATCCTTAAAATTCGAACCGAACCAGGTCGGATTCGAACTGGTTCGAGTTTGAACCTATTTGCACATCCCTAATCCTGATTAATGAAGTGCTTGAGGAAGCATGTTGTGCAGTCACAAAGCTGCTGTAGTTGCTATCTGAGCTCAGTATGGAGGTTCCTGTCCTATTATTGTGCCCCTGCAAGGGTTCTTGCACTTGCACAACCATTGTACCACTGTGGCATGCCTAACGATCTAAAGGGAACTTTTACTCAAGAGTGCTATAGTGCAAGAATATGATTCCACAATTCCTCTTTTTTGCACAACTATGCAATCTTCTTCTATGCAAGCACATTATGCAAGTGCTTCACTCAGGATGTTGACCTGTGGCTGACTGCCAGGCTAACACTGCAGCAACATCCCAGTGTTTTCCATGATAGGAGGGACAATTTTTGACAATCTTGTCAACCCTCTGCAGCTGCTTATGCCTACTGAAGCAGCAGCTTCTCCAAGGTTACAGGCAGGAGCCTCTCTCAGCCATACCTTGGAGATGCCAGGGAGGGAACCCGCAACCTTCTGCATGCAAGCATGTAAATGCTCTTCCCAGAGCAGCCCCATCCGCTGAGGGGAATATCTTTCAATCTCCCATACAAATGGCAAACCAGGGTTGACCCTGCTTAGTAGAGGGGGCAATTCATGCTTCCTGTCACAAGACCAGCAGTCTTCCCTAGCACCTTTTAGATCCCAACACATGCAGATATTGAATACGCACCCAGATTTTATAAAGTTGGCCAGGTACTGCATTATGGCCAAGGAAAGGGTCTTCTCTTCTAGGGTATACTGGTTTTCATACTGAGGATGGAAGGGCAGCCCAAATCCATACTGAACATCTGGCAAGAACTCCAGGCTTGAACTGATAAAACAAAACAAAATGAGGAAAAGTCATGACATTTGATGGCGCAGGGGGGAGAAAATAGGTTGATTCGGAATCTACCCACAAAAGCAAAGGATATGATGGTGGGGGGAATTAAGTCACAGATGAGACAATAAAAAGAAACCTTCAGGAAGCTTATAAAGAATGAGAGAGAAAAGGAAGAAGTAATGCTTCAAGAATGTAGCTCTGTGTAAGAAAATACTCATGTGGACCACTCTCCCTTGCAATCAATTCCAGTACCATGCAGTGGTAGTGGAAGAATCCACGGTCCGGGTAACAGATAGTGTGGGCCAGACCAACACTCCCATGCTTCCTCTCCATGAATCATTTTTTAAAATAAGGCTATTTCTATGTTTCTCCTCTGCTGCTACCTGGATGTCATGACTGCAACCTCAGAAAAAACTACAAATCTCAGAGCCACCTGCACCACTCGGGGACCTAGAAGGGAATTTCTAAGCAAAAGAAAAAGAGCCTTTTCAACAGAAATTCTACAGGAAGGCAAGAGGGCTGGTTGAGTGCTCCCTAGAGTGAAGAGGACACTGAGCAGCCAGTCACTTGACCCCACCCAGATAAAGGAGGGGGAGAAGGACAGGGCAGGAGAGGGGAGGGCCGGTTCAGTCCAACAGATATGCTGGACAGACATGGAGCTCTGGTATGACAGCAGGGGGGGCTTCAATGGCCCCAACTGTTAGAGGCTCCCTCTGAAAACACGTCACAGAGGGCATGTCGGTCTGACATATCTGTCGGATGCATGTGATCATGCCGCTGTACCAGCCTCATGGAGATCAACAATGAACCCTTAACATCATGGATGAGGTTGTAGCAGAAAGTGCTGTTCCCCCCGCAAACCAGGCAGGCTTGCCTTGCTTAATAGAACCAAGCATACTGGAAAAGAGACCCAAATAAAGATGTGATGCCCTTAGAGCTGGGGTGGGCAAATTTGGCCAACTTTTGTCAAACTACAACTCCCATCATCCCCAGTCACAAATTATTGTGGCTGGGGAAGGTGGGAGTTGCAGTTTGACAGTAGCTGGACGGCCAGGCTTGCCCACCCCTGCCTTAGAGTATATCTACTCTAAGGAAGGAGGGGTGGGGTTTAGCGACACAGGTTAATATGGATCCTATCACAGTGGCCCATGTGAAATTCTTAGCCAATAATAACATCTCACCCAATCTGAAATGCAGCTGGGGAGCAATCACAGAGCCTATGGAGCATGTGTGCAAAAGGACTAGATGCGCAAGTACATTTCCATAATTTGTTGTCTGAGTCTTTGCTGGACCTCTGATGAAAGAATAGCAGTATCTCCCCTGGCTTCCATTAAAAAGTAAGCATGTATTCACATGTAAAGTTCCCATAAAATGCAAGACAACATTGGCCCGTCTGTTCTTTGTCCCCATCCTAAAACCTCAATAATACTTTGCATCTGGAAAGTGAGTTATTTACTAGCAATTCACAACAGAGACAGAGGGAGCTGCTGGGGGAAAGATTAAAGCATATTTTTCCATCTCTGGATGTTTAGACAAGGATTAAGCTGGACCCAAGCTCAATAATTCTGCTTCAACAATAATGTGCTTGTTTTTTCACAACAATGTTTGCCACAAATGTTGACTTCTAAAGTATAAAAACTTACAGGGAAGATGGAACAAGGTAGAAACGGGTCCCTTGGCAATGTGGCAGTTAAGCTAATCTGCAGTATAACTCTAAGTAAAGCAAAATGTGCCGTCGAGTTGATTTCGACTCCTGGCACCCACAGAGCCCTGTGGTTGTCTTTGGTAGAATACAGGAAGGGTTTACCATTGCTTACTCCCACGCAGTCTGTGATGATGCCTTTCAGCATCTTCCTATATTGCTGCTGCCCAATATAGGTGTTCCCCATAGTCTGGGAAACATACAAGCAAGGATTCGAACTTGCAACCTTCTGCTTGTTAGTCAAGCATTTCCCTGCTGTGCCACCTAACTCTACCCAATGAAATAATAAAGGGAAAGGGAAAGTGTGCCATCAAGTTGGTGTCAACCACTGGTGAACACAGAGCCCTGTGGTTGTCTTTGGTAGAATACAGGCTACATGGATATTTTAAGAACAGACATGTTGGATGGGATCTATGAGTTGTGGGAATCTCACAAGAAGGGTAAAAGTGATAGTAACCCCTGGCTGTTTATTCCTGGAATTTGGTATTCAGGATTTTTCCAGCCATGGGTTGACAGCATGTTGGTTTCCTCTTCAGATGAAAGAATGGTAGGGATGGGGCCATAGCTCAATGACAGAACATTGGCTTTGCATGCCGAAGGCCCCAGGTTCAATCCCTGGCAGCATCTCCAGGTAGGGCTGGGAAAGACTCCTGCTTGAAACCTTGGAGAGCTTCTGCCAGTCACTGTAGACACTACTGAGCTAGATGGACCAAGGGTGCGACTCGTTATGTTTCCTGTGCTTCTGAAAAACGACTGTCCATGGGGTGGTATGAGGCAAGTGCTACCTCCAAAAGCCAGTGCAGTGCAGTAATTAGAGTGTTTGGCCCAGCCTTGGGAGACTAGGGTTCAAATACCTGCTTCCTAGTCACCCTGAGCCAATCATTATCTCTCACCCTGGTCTTCCTCAGACAGTTATTGGGAGGAACCAGAGTGCCTTGAAAAAAACAGCAAAATAAGCATGCAATAAAATTTTATTCATTCATTCATTCATTCATTCATTCATTCATTCAATTTCTATACCGCCCTTCCAAAAATGGCTCAGGGCAGTTTGCACAAAGAAATAATAAATAAATAAGATGGACCCCTGTCCCCAAAGGGCTCTCAAACGAGAAAGAACCATAAGATAGTCACCAGCAACAGTCACTGGAGGTAAGTAGCATGGATCATTTTTAAAAGGGGTGCGTATGCCATACTGGTATCAAATACAGCAATCTTGGGTCCCCAGGTGTTACCCGCCTACAACTCCCATCACATAGTCCAAAAACATTTGAGGACCAAAGGGAGCCCTTGAGAGACAGCATGGCCCGCCATGCTGATGGTACTGAGAATAAAGATAAGAAGTAGGAGCAGGCCTTCCATGAGGCAGGGCGAGGTGGTCACCTCAGGCATGGGTGTGAGGAGGGAATGCAGGGGGCATCAAGTGCTGCTCTTGCTGCCAAGGGCACAGCTGCCTACAGATGAGGGAAGGCATCATATTGTCCTTTGCCTCAGGCAGCAAAATGTCTTGGGCTGCCCCTGACAGGAAGGCCCCAGTTGAATTTCAGCAGCCATGAAGTCACTGGGTAGCCACTATCTGAGTCACACTCTTTTAGCAGCCCATGTATATTATGAAGATAATGCCTGCATTGCAGGGCTGTCATATTGTTTATAGATCCAATGCTTATGAAGCAATTTGAACACTTAGGAAGCCACCTAAATAAGCAAATGCTAAGTACTACTACTACTATGCATATTTATAGACCTTTTTCCAACCAAAGTCCTCAAAGCAGTGTGCACAGAAAACAAACATAAATAGAATAGTTCACTGTCCCCAAAAGGCTCACAATCTTAAAAACAAAAACATAAAGAAGACACCAGCAACAGCCACTGGACGGGTGCTGTTCTTGGGTTGGATAGGGCCAGTTGCTCTCCCCTTGCTAAATATAAGAGAATAACCACTTGAATAAGGTGCTCTTTGCTCAGTTAGAAGGGTGTACATATTACTGCTTTCTTCCTCCCTTAGTGAATGTAATTCATAACATTACTTCACCCTGGAGATTATTCTCTAGATTCCAGTGGTCAGTATCTGCAATGAATAATAGTGGCTTCCTAACCAAAGCTGTTTCCTTTCTTCTCCAGAAAATATTTCCAAACCTCGTTGTCTAAGATTGTATGATCTCATTTTACAGGATTCATCTTCTGCATTTTAGCTGCTCTTGTGAATAGTTTTGGTTTAAGTTATTTTAAAAAGATATTAAGCACCCCAAGGAGGGCTATAATCTGATGACAATGATGTCATTATGTGGTGTTTGAGCAACCATAATTCTGTGGGATGATTTTTATTGTCAGATTTGTTAGTTTAGAAACATAGCTGAGATGAAATTAGCAAATTTCACACATGGATGTCCACGTACTACCCACTGTCCTGTCCTAAGAAAGAAAGAAAGAAAAATGTAGACTTCTGTAGTTATGATTATTCGTTGAAAATGCTGAGCACAGATATCTAGAGAATATTCCCCAGGGTGAAGTAATGTTATCCAAGTAATGAAGTAATGTTATAAAAAATATTGGCAAAGGAAGTGAGTGACGATGCTTACCCAGTCTTTATATGATGATTTCCTATGTGTTTAAAGTGCTTCATATGCATTGCCTCAGTAACCATACAATAAGGCAGGCATTATTATCTCCATATTACACATGGGGTGCTGAAAGAAAGTGATTAAGATAGCGGCCTCAACGGGTTTGTGGTTACTGAGATTCAGAATGCGGCCTTCCTAGCACATTAGGTTTGTTTTTAAGTATGAGGGTGAATAGGTTTCATGGCTAGTTTAAGTGAATGGCTGGACCTAGAATTAGCCCTAAGGGCTATTCTAGGAGGTCCAGCCAGTTACAAACCAATGAATTACAGACAGGCCCACTTCAGATGAAGCAAAGGAACTATTGAGAATCAAGCTGTACGTCAAACTCAAGCCCATTGGCAGGACAATAAGGAAGTCAGAGGTGGGAGCTAGAACAGGGATGCAGCTTTGGAAGCCTTTACAGCAGGGATTTGCAAGCTTGGCTCCCCAGATGTTCTTGGACTACAACTCCCATCATCCCCAGCAATTGACCATTGGGGCTGGGAGTGATGGGAGTTGTAGGCAAACAACATCTGAGAACCCAAGTTTGAAAACTTCTGCTTTAAAGGTTAAAAAAAGCAGTCTGAAAGTACTCATATAAATTAGTAGAATTCTGGCTCACAGGAGACTCTGGTTTTTAAAAATTAATCTCTTGCAGCACACTAGGAGCGCTCTTGTGGCACACTACGGACCCATAGTGTAGGAATGACTGCCTTTTATGGGGAGTACTATTCCTATCATGTATTTTATTATTATTTTAATGATTTGTATTCCACTTTTTCCTGTTAAAACCAAGCACAAGATGGCCTGTGATCAAAACAGTAAGATGTAATATTAAATATGTCATACAAATTAAATAATTCAATGAAAAACAATCTACAAGCAGCAGTCCAAAAGCAATTAACTTTTCCCTTCTTTAATAAGTTACAATCCAAGAGACAGGCAAACATAAAAAGGCTTCACCGCTATTTAAAAACAGCAAGAGAGGGAGTCTGATGTTTTTCCTTAGGGAAGCAGTTCGATAGGTGTGGCACCACCACTGGAAAGGCCCTGCTGCAGGTACTCACCAAGCACATTCCGGTTAGTGGTGCTCCAGATGACAGGACCTCATGAGGCTGATCTATGGACTTGGGCAGGTTCATGTGAGAGCAGGAAATCTGGCCCCAGGTCATGTAGTAGCAAAGAGAGCAGAGGAGTCAAGAGACCGTATCAGAGGATGCACATTGGATAAGGGTTTGAAGGACCAACAGGTCCTAAATTGCAGCCCTCCAGCTGCTGTTGGCCTCCCATCATCCTTGGCTACTAGCCATTGTGACTAGGGATGATGGGATCTGTAGTCCAACAACAGCAGAATGGCTGCAGTTGAGGTTTTGTCCTTGGAAATTCTGAAGACATCACGCATGAAAGAGATAGGTGAGGAGTCCGTGCCTAAGAATGAGCCTCCCTTAGACCCTCTGAAAGCTCTATGCTTATCCAGGCAGAAGGGGATGTTAAGGGCATTAAACTCTAAAGATGGCTCTTCGCAAAGACATTTGAGATCTCTTGATCCCAGCTATATCATTTTCTTGATGGCAGATGATAACATCTTATCTATCGTCACAACCGAAAACCAGACAAGGGAAGTGCCATGGTCCTTTTAACATGAGGCTGGAACTTATTGGACACCCTCCACAGAGATCTCTTTTCTTCTGTCGTTCTCTGAAGTACTGGCCAAGTTTCCTGACAATATATTAAGCAAATTGCTAGGAGAAAGCGAGAAATCCCCTCCGCTTCCTGAGCTGCGTTGCTTTGGATTTGATGGTGGGATTGTAGAAGAACATCCAGTGCTAACAAGATGCTTGAGGCAAATGCTGGATCAGCAGCTTATCGGGATATGTTTGGACATCAGACAATTTTTGATCCAGCTCTTGATATGGCTGCAGATGGTGGCACGTTACACCACTGCCATGCTACATGGGTCTCATCCATCATATGTTTGTTATTAATGAAACACTTAGCCTTTTTTGAAGTTTTGAACATATAAAACTGACATGCTGAGTCAGACTATCGGCCCACCTAGCCTAATTCTGTCTGCTTACTGGGCCAGTCTAGACGCCATGTGCGATCACGGTGAGAGCCTGTTTTTGGTAATATTCTCAAACTTCAGGAGTGTGCACTTTCTCCTCTCCTCTACCCATGGGAGTCATAAGAACAGAAGAACAGCCCTGCTGGATCAGGCACAAGGCCCATCTAGTCTAGCATCCTGTTTCACACAGTGGCCCACCAGATGCCTCTGGGGAGCTCACAGGCAAGAGGTATGTGCATGCCCTCTCTCCTGCTGTGGCTCCCCTGCAACTGGGATTGAGATGCATCTTGCCTCTGAGGCTGGAGATGGCCCACAGCCACCAGACTAGTAGCCATTAATAGACCTGTCCTCCACAAATCTGTCTAAGCCCCTTTTTAAAGCCGTCCAAGCTGGTGGCCATCACCACATCCCATGGCAAGGAATTCCATAGATTAATTATACGGTGTATGAAAAAGTACTTCTGCTTGTCAGTCCTAAATTTCCCAGCCTTCAGTTTCGTGGTGTGACCCCCTGGTTCTAGTGTTGTGAGAGAGGAAGAAAAATTTATCTCCATCTATCCTTTCCACTCCATGCATAATTGTATACACTTCGATCAAGTCTCCCCTTAGCTGCCTCTTTTCCAAGGTAAAGAGCCCCAGATGCTGTATCCTAGCCTCATAAGGAAGGTGCTCCAGGCCCCTGATCATCTTGGTTGCCCTCTTCTGCACCTTTCCCAGTTCCGCAATATCCTTCTTAAGATACGGTGACCAAAGTCTCTCAAGAATACTCCCAGGATTTCCGATAGAAAGAAACCAAGATCAGTTATGTGGTCCAAACGAATCAATCTTGGTTTATTCTAATCCATTTGCTTCAAATAAACCTAGATATTAACCCACTCAAAACCTGGAGTTACAGATATCTTTCTTACCTCTCCTACCTGGGGTATTTTTTAACTGGGAAAGGAATATGGCTCTGTGATAGAGCATCTGCTTTGCATGCCTAAGGTCCCCACTCAATCTCCAGATAGGGCTGGGAGAGACTCCTGCCTGAAATCTTGGAGAGGTGCTGCCTGTCAATGTAGACAATACTGAGCTTGATGGACCAATGGTCTGACTCAGTAGAAGGCAGCTTCCTATCAGAGGTGGCTCCTGTGTAGGCATAGCCCCCCTAGAGAACTGAAGCTGTCATTTTACTTAGTTAATTATAAAGTGCAGGCACCATTTTGAACCCAATAACATATGCATCTTCTCTGTTTCTCAAGACTCTAGTGTTCGAGGACCTGCAGTTTGTGTGGCTATGATGGGCTCCAGGCTCTGTGCCCTCAATGGACAACACTAGCATAAGAATTCCCTCCCCAATTTTAACTTTAAAAAGTCTCTTAGCCAATAATCAGCTTTTTGTTTGTTGTTGAAAGGTGGGCTGGTCCTCCAAGAGCCCCAGCCAATCAGAAGGCTCAGGCATGATGGATTTACCTGACCACCAATCAGGAGCGTCTGGAGGCAGGAACAGTTTTTGAATGGGGCTGGAAGGAAGCAGCTAGCCCCATTCTTATTAGAGTGAGCATGTTGTGTGGGTGTTCCATCTTTTGTGGAATGCGGTTGTTGAGGAGAGATTCCACATCCACCCAAGCAACCAAGTTCCAGTAAGCAAAATTCTGTTAATGATGATGATGATTGATGATCTTAATTTTTCACATAACATTTATTTTTGTTTTACTCAAAAGTGGCAGCAGAGGTTGGTGGCAGGGGATTCCCAAATGCTGTGTTGTGTTCTAGAGAAAAAGCATTTCATTTAAAATAAAAAAAAAACTTTTTAAAAAATTGCTTCCTGCCTTACTAAAACATGAATTTCCCTCATCTCTCAAAGCAATGAGACGGGTCTGCAGTTGCATCTGCGGCTGGACCACACTGCCTGTCCTCCTTCCCATAGCTTTGTGCTCCTTGGAAACTGCCTCTGCCACAACCAGCTGAACAGGTTTCATTCTTCTCTCCCACAGGACAGGAGAGAGAGAGGAAGGCTGGACCCTTCCAGGGCTGGCACCAGTCCCAGGGACCAGTAGCCCCCTCCCCGCATCCTATGTAACTGAACCTGGAACTTCTGTTTGCAAGGCATATGCGCAACCACTGTGACATATGGCACCTTCCACTGCATCAGCTCCAGGGTTCAAAGCCCTTCACACAAATAAGTGTCCAGTAACTGTTGCAACAGCACTATGAGGAAGCCAGTGGCTCCATTCGCACTTAACACGGAACTGGAGGTGAAGGGACTTCTGGTTTTAAAAACTGTATATCTGAATGCGGGCAGCTGCAGTTTCACTAGAAAATGGACAGGCAGCAATTTGTACCTTCAGTTTGTAGTGAGGTCCACCACCTGGACCTCCGGTTCTGCGGTGCCAACATTTGGATGTAATGCTGGCACCCCAGTCTCGTTGCTTTGCAACCGGACCTGAGGGAGGAAACTCCACCCTTGCTATGGCTGCTATTGGCTGTCGGGGCTGTCCTTCAGTAAAGAAGGAAGCCCAGAAAGCCAGTCCCCCCTCCTCTCTGCAGTCAGTGAGACTGCAAAGAAGGAGCTCTCCATTTTGTCCAAATTCGGACAGGAGAGTGGTGGAGGAGAGGAACGGAACCGCGGGTCCTTTGGGCCCACAGTTCCATGTTACATCCAAAGGCGGCCAGTGTTATCACCTTGATGCAGATGAGTCGGCTGAGGCTGGGAGACAGTGACTTGCATAAGGTCTCCTAATAAAGTCTGTGGCAGAGATGAGATCTGAAACTGGGACATTGACTTCACAGCTCAGTTCCTGCACTGCAAGAGCAGCTTTCATGGATGTGCACATCTGCTACTTTGTTGTGCTAAATGTAAGGCTTATTTGCCTTCCTTTTCTTTCATAGGCGCTATGAACAAAGATGCACCCACGCAAGAAGGTTGCGTAGCTGTGCAGATGCTCAACATTGCACAATCTCTTGAGGTTTTGGTCTCCTTGCACAATCACTGTGCTTGCATGATAAGGGGAGCGAACAGGTTGGCATCACTCCTTGCAACTCAATGGTACTGAGGAAGAGGTTTCACAGAGGAAGGCATGGCAAAGGTTTTACAGTACATGCTGCCCCCTGTTGCATCAACAGAACACTAGTCTGAAACACAAGCTCCCAAGTCCGTGGAATTGGCTAGCACAACATCCTTTTACTAGTGCAACATGATTTGCACTAGTGCAGTGTTAGTCTGATTGGCAGCCAACATATTTGGCATATTTGAAATGGCTGGATCAGACCACTTAATTTAATGTCCCAATTCCCACAGTGGCCAACCAGGTGCCTCCAGGAAGCCCACAAGCAGGACACAAACACAATAATTCTCTCCTGTTATTCCCCAGCAACTACTACTCAAGGGCATACTGCCTCTGAACTTGGAGGTTCCACTTAGTCATCATGGGTAATAGCCATTTATAATCGCATCCTCCTGGGTCTAATTCCCCTTTAAAGCCATCTAAACTAGTGTTCATAACTAATCTTATGGCAGTGAATGCCATCAACTGAGTATGCATTGTGTGAAGATGTACCTGAAGAGCTGAGGCCTGTTTTGAGATCCAGTGGCAAAGGGCATGATTTGGACAGAGTGGCCGGGTTCAGATGTGGCATGGAACCACAGGTCCAATGGACCAGCAGTTCCATACGCCACCTCCCCAACTCTCCAGTTTGCATTTGGACATTTGAGAGGGGGCCTGCAGTCAGTGAGTCTGCAAAGAGGCAGGGGAACTGGCTGTGTGGGCTTCCAGTTCCTTCTTGACAGAAGGACAGCCCAAAAAGCCAATCAGGGAAGACTCAGGGAGGACATCCTCTCTCAGCTCCAGTCCCGTCAGGCCCAAACTGTGGTGCCAATATTAGTATGTAATGCTGGCACCACAAAACCAGCATTAAGGGCAGCAAAACTACACTGACCGAAGGTACAGAATGGAGTTTGGAGAGGGAAACCACAGGTCCCTTTTTGCCCTTAACTCTGGTTTGCCAGGGAGTTATTCACAGATGGCTTCATGCTTCAGGGGAAATGTTGAGCAAAGCCACTTAGAATTACACTCACGGCATTGTGGGAAGCAGCCCCTCCCCTCTGTTCTCAGGTTTTGTTTTGAAACAAGTTCACATGGCAGGTTTCTGTGTTTCCTTCTAGCCAATGGTGTGTGTGTGGGGGGGAGGAGCTTCCTAAAGAGCAATATCCACATTTCTAAAGAGAGCATCCTTCTTATCATGCTAATGATTCTACGTCAGTGCCTCTCCCTATTTGCTCTGGCATTTTCAGAAAAAGTAGCTTAAAACCAGCATTTTAAAAATCTGGAAATGCCTCAAGATAAGCTGGAATTCACAAGACAAAGCTCAATTTGTTTGTGGAGTGGGTCCAAGAATCTTGAAGGGACTTTGAGGTAAGTTTGGCTGGTTGGGTGCAAACTCCTGAGTTCTCATGTTCACTCTATGGAAGTGTGTGTGCTGCAGGAATCTTTAGATCAGGGGTGTCAAACTGTGGGCCTCCAGCTGTTGTTGGCCTAAAAATTCCATCATCCCCAGGCACAGTGGCCAATAGCCAGGGATGATGGGAGTTGTAGGCCATCAGCAGCTGGAGGGCTGCAGTTTGACACCCCACGCTAAATTCTGCAGAGCCCAGATTACACCGATTATGTGAACCAACCCATCCAACAAGTAGGGGATCTACTTCCTAATCCCATGTGATTATAGCATATGTATGAATACTAAAATCATCTGGGCAAAGTTACAAAGCCAATTGGGAGGGAAGGAATGTCAAGATGGGCCCCACCCAAGTGGTTCCAGGATTTATAAACACGCTATGGTGGCATGGGACCCTACCATGAGAAAGCTGTCTATGTGAAGGAGCTCTCCAAATCTTCATTTAGTCTGATTAAAGGTGAGACCAGTGGAGTGAGGGAAGCCAGCAGCTGTGTTATGTATTTGTGCAAAAGTTGGAGAAGAATTATGTCCCTTACTCAAAGAGAAACCCAAGACTAAGCCAGACATATGGTCAGTGCCAGACTTGAAAAGGATTTTAACATATGCAGCATGACATTCATTTGTTCACACAGATGTTCCAATTACCTCTTTGCAAACCATTTGCAAAGATTCTCTGCTATAAACCCAACACAGATATCACCATCCATATATGTCCTCTTGCACACACAGGATAAACAATGTGGACAAATACATATATACAGATCTAGAGTATTTGGAGATAAACCAAGTTTATTTCCATCTGCTCTGGATTCTAGTGGTTTACTCCCAACCTCCCTGAGAGTCACTGGAGCTCTGCGAAGAGTTTGGGGAGCTCTTGATAAACACTAGAGCGGATTACAGGTGGCCCTCGTTATCCGCTGTCCAGGCACACACAGTTTCGCGGGTATCTGCAGTCAATCAATGGAGACCCGATCTTGTTATTCGCAGATTTTAAAATGGTAGAAATTCACCTATCTGCAATTCCTTGGGTGGCCAGAAATGACCTCAGAGGTTATTTCCAGCCACTATTTTGATAAATTGAGCAATTTCGTGGTTCTTTTCTCAAAATAATATTTCCCTGTGATTTTTTTGGGGGGGGGGCAGTGAAATATTGGCGATTGGGAGGAGGGGGCATTGCTGGACAGCTGGCAATCTGGAGAGCATGGCATGGTCCATTATTTCACTTACTTCTCCCTGTCCCTCCCCGCTTTTCTTTGGCCCTCCAGAAACCTAACCCCCCACCCCAATTCCTATTCACTCAAAGTCTTGTTATCCATGGTTTCGTTATCTGCGGTTGTAGGCAAGAATAGAACCCCCACAGAAAACGAGGGCCACCTGTAGATCTCTACAAGATATTCCAGAAGTAGCAAGCAATACGCTTTGGATTCTGTTCAATAGCAAAGCACTAACGTGTCTTCTGGGAACCGGCATTTTTAGATGCAATTACACCCATCAGCTCAGCAGAGAGCAACTCACTTGGGGCTGGGTTTGTAACAGATGGAAACGTCTTGATGTGCTCTTTGGCGTGATGAAGGGGGTTACGTGGGGAGTATCCACCTTTCCTTTTCCTCTAGCAGGATCGCACAGAGGGAGGAGGAACCATCAGTGTGGGCAGCTTTTGGCAATGTGCATTTGCACCCTCTTCGCTTCAGCTCCTTTCCTTTCCTGCTGCTTTCCAAGCCGTCTGCAAAGGACCCCCAGCTGTACTCAGTCAGTAGGACTCTGTGACTTGATGGGGCACCGCAGGAAGCCACCGAAGCTGGGCGGCGGGGGGGAGGGGGCAGCCACAGCCTCAAGAGCCTTGAGTAGGCTGCAGCTGCGGCAGCCTGGTTGGAAGGAAGCCGCTGGCAAGCTGACGTTTCAGGAAGCTGAGGCTCCACTGCCCCATTGATAGGGAAGGTGGCATCTGGAGGATAAGGCCTTGCAGGTCCAGCGGGGAAGGGGAAGAGCCGAGGCTCATGCAGAAGCTGCCGATAGTGACTTAAGACCTCACAAAGGCTGAAGGAGACTCTCCTATGTCTCTCCTGAATGACCGGAAGGAGATGATAGGGAGAAGGGGAATGTGGCATAGCTTGGTGGTAGAGCATCTGCTTGCATGCAGAAGGTCCCAGGTTCCATCCCTAGGCAGGCCTGCTCAATTTAGGCCCCCCAGCTGTTTTTGGACTACAACTCCCATAAGCCCCAGCCACAATGACCAATAGCCTGGGATTATGGGAGTTGCTGGCCAACTGCAGGAGGGCCGAAGCTGAGCAGCCCTGCACCTAGAGGCATCTCCAAGTAGGGCTGAGGAAAGTTAACATAAGAACTGCTCTGCCAGGTCAGGCTCAAGGAGGCCCATCTACTCCAGAATCCTGTTTCACACAGTGGCCCACCAGATGCCACTGGGGAGCTCACAGGCAAGAGTTATGTGCATGCCCTCTCTCCTGCTGTTGTTCCCCTGCAACTGGTATTGAGAGGCATCGTGCCTCTGAGGCTGGAGGTGGCCCACAGCCACCAGACTAGCAGCCATTGATAGACCTCTCCTCCATGAAGTTATCCAAACACCTCTTAAAGCCCTCCAAGCAAGCAGGTTCCTGCCTGAAACCCAGGAGAGCCACTGCCAGTCAGAGTAGACAATAATGAGCTAGATGAACCAATGGTTTGACTCAGTAGATGGCAGCAGCCCAGAATGGGGTGGGGTAGGGAGCTGAGCAGCTATGCTGAGCGCCAGCATAGCATCATGGTTAGAGTGTTGGACTCGGACCCAGAAGACCCGAGTCTGAATCCCCATTCAGCCATGAAATTCACTGGGTGACTCTGGGTCAGTCATGTATCTCTCAGCCTAATCTACCTCATAGGGTTGTTGTGATGATAAAAATAATCATGTACACCGCTCTGAGCTCCTCGGAGGAAGAGCGGGATGTAAGTGTAAAAAATAATTAAAAATAATAATAAATCTGAACAATGGGTCCTTTCAGGCAGCAATTATCTGCGCTTTTCCTGCCCTGTTCCAAGCAGCAGTCTGCTTACTCTCCAGACACTCCTATGGGCTTCCATAGTCCTATGTAAGGAGGAGTAGCTAAGGATGGAAGTCAAGGGTTCTCAGACTTGTGGCAGGGGATGATAGGAGTTGGAGTCTGATGACCCAAGTCTGAGAACCTTGGTATAAGCCAACCCTGCTCCTTATTAGCTGAGTTCCAGGCAAGAATGGATCTAGCTCCTCAAGAGGCCTCATACTCCTCACGTGATGGTGCTAGCTTAGAGACTCTAGCCCCTGGTGCCAGCTCCACGTAGGCCCTGGCATGAACCTCAGAGCAGGAGACCACACTACCCAGAAGGCAAGACAGAAAGAATGTGTTAGCACACTTGGGTGGAACCATACCAACAGGAATAGGCGAACGAGCCCAGGAGACTGTTGGCTAATCTGCAGCTATGCTAACAATGTGAACGTGGCCCCAGAGGAGTTGCTTAGAATGTGGCTGATATGAGGACTTTGAAAAGGGATAAAGGCCTGAAGCACAAAGGGGAGTAGTGGAGGGGGAGGCTATCTAGCTTCTCCTTCATTTCTGAAGTATACAAAAAATTAGCATAGCAAGTGTTTGGTTTCATGCATTCTGGAATGTGCCTCTTGTGTTTGGCAACTCTTCAACACTTAGCAAGCATGCCAACATTGGGTCATTTCAGATGGCAGTTTTCTGTAGTTTTCCAGCGCTGTCCTAAGCAGGGGTTTACTCACCTTCCACACTCCCACATGCTTCCATAGTCCTTCCCAGCATGAATTCACACTGTTAAGAAACAGAGAAGGATCCTCACACAATTTTTGCAGAAATAACTGTCAGCCAGCTCCTGCTTTCCGAGAAGAACTACCATTCGTCAGAAAAGTAGTAAGTGGTTCCTTTCGGGAAGCAAGAGTTGGCCAGCAGGTGGAACTGCAAAAATTGCATGAGGACCTTGCTCTGTGTCTGCATACAAAGTGAATTCATACTGGAAAGGACCATGGAAGCCTGTGGGAGTGTCTGGAGGGTAAGCAAGCTCCTCTCTGAAACAGTGGAGGCAAAGCACAGATAATTTCCAACTCAAAAGACCCATTCTTTAAATCAGGGCTGCTCAACTTAGGCCCTTCTGCAGATGTTGGCCTACAACTCCCATAATTCCTGACTATCAGCCACAGTGGCTGGGGCTTATGAGAGTTGTAGTCCAAAAATAGATGGGGGGCGGGCGGTAAATTGAGCAGGCCTGGTTTAAATGCTGCTTAGCTCCCCACCCCACTCTGGGCTGCTGCTACTTCATGGTACCATTTTGTTCTTTTTTGCCCTCACTGCCATTTAATCTGATTGGCTGTGGTGATCCCATGTGATTTTGCCAATGGCACCATTACACTAGAATCTGATGTGATGATGTTGTAGTCACCTGTAAGGCAAATTGCAAATTGCATGGGTTGTCACAGCCAAACAGATTACAAGGCAGTGAAGAGAAAAGAGATTGAGGAAGTGATGGCAAAGGAGAGGTGAAAAGGGGCTCTGGAAAACTGCAGGAATCCAGGGTGTAAAGGGGTGCATAACGGCATGGATATACAATGAGTGGTCAGCAAGGTAATTATTTTGGCTGCATCAAATATGTTGATTTCCAAAATATTGTATACTTCCCGGCCAAAACGTATAACCAATTAGATATATCTACCATAAATTAATAAAGTATTAAGCAATGTGGTTAGAGCGTTCGGCTAGCAGTGGGGAGATCCAGGTTCAAATCCCCACTCAGCCAAAATGCTCACTGGGTGACCTTGGGCCAGCCCTGCTTTCAGCTCAACCCACCCCACAGGGTTGTTGTGGGGATAAATGGGGGTGGTGGTGAGAACAAACCTTAAATGCCACCCACAGCTCCTTGGTGAGAGGGCAGGATAGAAAGAGAGCTAATAATGACACTTTCCTTTAAAAGAGAAAATGAAACTTGCTAGAACACACCCTGTGGAGGTTTTGGTTTGTGCTTTTACACTTGACCAGGCTAATTTCCATACCACTTGGAATAATTAAGAGGCAAATTATTTATGGCGCAATGCATGAAAATAAACCAGCAGATTTTCCATCCTCATTAACTGCTGCTCTCTGGGCTGCTTGAGCCATGGAACTGTCATCAACGCCTTCAGAAAGAAAACACGTCTCTGGATTTGTAAGCATGCCCGATTCTAAAGTCTTTGGGTGGTTAAAAATAGATTAAACATAAGCTAGACAATTAAAATTAGATTAAAGACTCATTCCAACCATACATATTTTGGAGCCTGTGAGCTTGGTTTTAGTACCCCTGGGCCTCAGCACATATATAGGGTGCTTCCACCATCTGTGGTCTCTGCTGGTGCATGCAGCTAAAACAGAGGGTGGGCTGGCATGCCTTGTCCGCATAGACAGCGCAGGACCAGCACAGCACAGGGATGACCCCTTCAGCAGGCAGCTGGCCTGCATCTTTCGCAATGGCTGACCTCCAGACGAATGCCTGTGCAAGGTGAATAGCCACATGGCTGATTAGATGCTCAGAACTGATTAGTCTCTTGTGCTCTTGGCCGACTTATAGCCACCTAATGGCGCAGTGAGGAAATGACTTCACTAGCATGCCAGAGGTTGCCGGTTCGAATCCCTACTGTTATGTTTCCCAGACTATGGGGGACACCATAGCAGCGATATAGGAAAAGATGCTGAAAGGCATCATCTCATACTGCACAGGAGAAGGCAATGGTAAACCCCTCCTGTATTCTACCAAAGACAACCACAGAGCTCTGTGGGCGCCAGGAGTTGACACCGAATTGATGGCATACTTTACCTTTAATAAGGATAGCAGATAGCTTTGCATCATTAGCCCCATTCACATGTTATGCTCCACACTCGAACAATGAGCGCACAGCATATACACGTACAGTTATTAACATGTTATTTTGAACAAGGATACAGTGGTACACTTTAGGAACATAGGAAGCTTCCATATACTGAGTCAGACCATAGGTCCGTCTCGCTCAGTATTGTCTACACAGACTGGCAGTGGCTTCTCCAAGGTTGCAGGCAGGAATCTCTCTCAGCCCTCTCTTGGAGATGCCAGGGAAGGAACTTGAAGCCTATATGCTCTTCCCAGAGTGGCTCCATCCCCTAAGGAGAATATCTTACAGTGCTCACACTTCTAGTCTCCCTTTCATATGCAACCAGGGCAGATCCTGCTTAGCTTAAGGGGACAAGTCATGCTTGTTACCACAAGACCAGCTCTCTTCCCATAATCTCTATCTGTACCATGCATTTGAGGGGCCTGTACCCAGGTTCACTTTTTAAATGAATGCACATTCTGTATAGTCATTCACAGAAAAGACATGTACGAGTGTACAAACATCTGTACACTTATAGAACAAAACATCTGAATAGGGTTATTCCCTGCAACATTTATGGACTGAAGAGGAGTACCAAAATCAGACACATATTACCAATCTAGCCTTTCCCCCCTTCTATTCTACTTCTTTTCCTTGCAAAAATAGGGGCCTTTATCTTCCAGGTTTATTTCTAGCTCTAATTCTTTTGTCACTTCAGTCCTGTGGGTTTGTGTTTCTTTTTTCAGGCGTAAAGCAACAGAGCCTAAATGATGCAGAAGAATATTAATCTTTTGACCAAAACCAGGACCTATGAACTATAATTTCCTCCCTCACAGCAGGAGGCATACCTCAGACTAGGGGTGAGCACAGACTGATTGGTGCACTTCAGTACAAATTAGAACTGAATTCAGACTGAACCACAGGTCCCCAAACCAGTTCAGTTGAACTCATTGGGTGGGCCAGTCAGGTCGACAAACCAGTTCACGATCAAACTGCTCGAACTGGCCTGGTTCATGGTGGACTGGTTCACCATTGAACTGGTTCTGCACTAGGGATGTGCACGGCACCAGTTTGCCCGGTTTGGTTTGAATTCGAACCAGGTTCGAACCAGGAGGGGTAGGTTTGGTTTTGGTTTTGCTTGAACCCCCCCAGTTTGGTTCAAATTTGAACTGTTTAAAACCAGTTTGAACCAGTTCAAACTGGTTTGAACCTCCAAAAGTGGGTGGGGTGGTTGTAGGCACCCATGGGTACCTACTTCCCAACCCCCAAAGTAATTGGATACTTGTACAATTTTTTATGAATTTTTGAATTTTATTTTTATTTTTCTTATACGGTATAATGGGACTTGAACCAGCCCATTATTCCCTATTGTGGAGCACCCACGGGTGCCAACTACCATGCAAACCCTGAAGCAATTGAACACTCCTACGATTTTTTATGAATTTTTGAAATTTATTTTTATTTTTTCTCATAGGGTATAATGGGACTCGAACCAGCCCATTATTCCCTATTGTGGAGCACCTAGGGGCACAAAAGTGGGGTGGGTGGTAGGCACCCAGGGGTTCCTACCACCCATCAAACCCCAAGGCAATCGGACACTCATCTGATAATTGGTGAATTTTTTAAAAAAATAATTTCCTCATAGGGAATAATGAGGATTGCAGCAAATGTATAGCTTCACGTCGCGGTGGGGGGGAAGAGAGGTGTCCTAGAGCAGAGAGTGGTGGCTGGTAGTTCCCAAGGGGGGGCAAGGAAGCTACCAGAATTATTTCAAAGAAATTGGGCAAAAGGCTGGTTTTTAAGTGATTTTTGAAGTTTACGCGTCTTTAAGGTTTTTCTCTATAGAGAAGAATTGAGGTTTCACTAGATGTATCGCTTCACGTCAAGGGGAAAGGGGTGGCTTAGAGTGGAGTGTGGTGGGTGGTAGTGCCCAAGGGGGGCAAGGAAGCTACCAGAATTATTTGAAAGGAATTGGGCAAAAGGCTGGTTTTTAAGTGATTTTTGAAGTTTACGCGTCTTTAAGGTTTTTCTCCATAAGGACGAATGGAGGTTTCAGAAGCCCCATAACTGCACTTGGAGGGTGCTGGGGTGTCCCAGAGCGAGCAGTGGTGTAGTGCACACAGGGTGCCAACCACCCCCATGGGTTGCTAACCCATGGGGTACTGGGTTTTGTTGTTTCTGAGCTGTTCTGAGTGTAGATTCTCTGGTAGCAAATGAGAGTGGATTCATGGTTTGTCATTGAAAATCTCATTTGCTACAAGCACCTTTGGCAGCAGGACCGGCAAAGACCTTGGAGGGCTGCTGCTGCCAGTCAGAGCACACAATGGAAGGCATTTTCCTATGTAAACAGGAGTTCTGGGGGGAGCGGAGTGCTTTTGGTGTTTTGCACACAGGAAGTAATAGAAAGAGAAACTCAAAATACTTTCTTTCAGCGCACTTATTTTAGCTCAGGCTTTAGTTGAGTTTCCCTTGATCCTTCACTTGAGTGAAGCCACAAGGCTGGGACCGGAAGCGGCCACACACCTTGTTGCTTCCTGCACCTTCTGCTGGCAGCACATTGCCAGCTGGGTGATCCAGTTAAAGCTCAAAGACCCAACATGGCCTGAAACACCAAAGGCACAGAGGCATGCAACAGAAAAAAGAGTGGAGCAGGCAACTCATGGAATACTATGAGGAGAGCTGGCCTTGAGGCAGCAAGAAGGAATCGTCCCCTTTACTAAGCAGAGTCTGCCTTGGCTTGCATTTGGATAGGTGACTACGTGTGAGCACTATCAGATATTCTCCTTAGGGGATGGGGCTGTAGATCAGTGGGATTTTGTCTGCATACTTGCACACAGAAGGCCCTGGTTCACTCTCTGGCATCTCCTGGTAGAGCTGGAAGCAGAGATGCAGGTAATTTGGGAGCCTGGACCTAAAGGCCTTTGGAGACCGCCCCCACTCCCCTGCTGCAAGTTAAGCATCACTTTTTAACACACAAGTTCTTGAGGGCACAAACCGCACCACCCAGGACAGACTAAAGATGATTTTGTGGGGCCCAGGGGGTTTGGAGGCCCTGGACTTTGGCCCCAAAGTCCAGGGATAAGAGCACCTCTGGCTGGGAGAAACTCCTGCCTGAAATATGGGAGAGCCATTACCAGTCAGTGTAGACAATACCAAGTCCGGTGGACCAATACCGAGTCAGAGCCAGGTCTGACATAAGGCAGCTTCCGTTGACCAACCTGCAATCTACATGGAGATGTACTTCATGTCAACCTCTGGTACTCATTTGGACCGTTTGGTAGATGTGATCCATCTCAGAGTGTTCCAGTGATCTACTTACCTGCTCAAGGAAGATATCTCTGGGACATGGTACAGGAAGACCCTTCCTCTTTTGTTACCAGTCCAGTGCCTGGCCATGTCTATTGTGGGACAAATGATGAAGTGGTCCCTGCAGTAAAGAAAACAATTACCTTTCTTTACTCATGTATTTAAAGCATCTGTTTGCTGCCCTTCTGTTTCACCCAGGATGCACCCAGGATGCTTCATATGGTCATAACAGAACAACAAAAATACAGACGTAAAACTTAAAAACAACACATAACCATAGAAGAAGCATAAAAAACCATTCGTAGCAATAAGAACCAGCAGAATCAGTCCCTGCAACGTCATCCATGCTTTGTAAAGTGGGACCAAAATGCAAAGTCATTTTTGGTTTTTTAATCTTACAATTATAATACAGGCCCTTTGCCTTTAAGAATTCCGGAGAGGTTATTTTAAGCTTTGAAAATTGTCATTTAGCAGAGACCACAAAACCACAGCTTCACTGACCACCCCATGCTGTTTACGCCCACTTTAAAGGCTGATGCTCCTGTTCTCGGCAATCCTAAAATTAAGCAGGTAGCGTTTTTTAATGCAAGAATTAATCTCCAGGGTTTGCAGTTTCAGAGCTAAGGGGAAAGGTCTTGGTCACAATTCTAGGAACTAAACTTCTAGGCATTTCATATAACTATAGAAGCAGTCAACAATGGGGTTGGACAGATATTTTAATTCCATTTTCTAGCAACAGCAATGTTTTAGACGATGTAGCATATTTCTCTAAACTCTGCCATAACCCAACCAAGGGAAGTTAAACCCAGTTATCCCAATGGCTTCTCCATCATGCCTATCTCTCTGATGGATTACCAAAGTGGAGGGTTATAATGGGAGGACGTTTTGATGTATGTTGGCTCAAGTATAGAGATTAGGCAAAAAGGGCAAATAAATTATGCATGGAATAGCATTTCTGCCCAACTGTGCTTCAGGCAAGAATTCAAGGTGAATTTGGGTGGACTCTGCACAGGCAGAATATTGAGGAGGTCCTTTGATGTTCTGTCTTGCTATTCCAACCCAAGAGAAATGCACAGACTTTCTAGTTAGTATACTGTATTCCCCAGAAGCTTCTAATCTGGTGGCTTTCGGCCACCTCTTTGTCTCAGAGGCAAGATGCCTCTGAATACCAGTTGCAGGGGAGTAACAGCAAGAGAGAGGGCACGCCCTCACCTCTTGCCTGTGGGCTTCCCAGAGGCATCTGGTGGGCCACCATGTGAAACAGGATGCTGGACTTGATGGGCCTTGGGCCTGATCCAGCAGGGCTGTTCCTATGTTCTTGTTGTTGCTGCTGCTGCTGCCATAAGCTTTTTTACCAAAAGATTTAAGAGTTCCTCTCTTTTAAAAAAAAAAAAGCAGTAAAAAGCTGCCTGCATAGCTGCAGTGGAGGACTGGATTTTCTAGAATGGTCTTATCAAGGGGAAGGGACTTAGGAGAGTGGCAGAGCCCATGCTAGGCTGCCAAGGTCAAAATGCCCCGTGTGTGGGTCTGTGGATGGGTGGGTGGATGTCTGGATGGACAGATGGATAGTCAGTGTGATGTAGTGGTTAGAATATTGGGCTAGGACTGGAGAGAACCGAGTTCAAATCCCTGTTCAGCCAGAAAACTCCCTGGGTGACTCTGGGCCCGTCATGTATCTCTCAGGCTAGGCTATCTCCCAGGGCTGTTATGAGGATAAACATAGCCATGTAGGCTCCTCTAGGCTCCTTGGAGAAAGAGTGGGATACAAATGTAAAAAATAAATAAAATAAACAGAACACCTTATTATATGTTAAAGAAATTGTCATTATTTGTCTGATGACAAAGTATAAAAGAAAGCAGAGGAAAAATCTATAATTCACAACAGAAAATAACTGCTTATAATAACACAGATGCATCTTATAATAACACAGACGCATGTGTTGTTGAATAAATAAATCTGCAGTGCAAGCAGGCATATCTGAAATTGTGATTTCAAGAGATCACTGAGGAATGCCATGAAGCTCTGTAGAGAGTCTAGAGATTAGGGCATCTGGTAGTCTTCTCATTAGGGGTGTGCAAGAACCATTTGAACTGCAGTTCAAGCACCATTTGGGAGTGGGGACTGGGAGCTTTAAGAAAGAGGAGGGCAGGTCCTTAACTGCTCTCCGCCACCCCATGCAGCTGCCTGCTAGGGCAGACATTTATTCTAGAAATAAATTTAAATTATAAATAGCATGTGCCAGTGCCATTTGTGTGATCAGCATGGTGTTTCTGACCATACTGTGAAGCTGTGAAGTTATTGATTTATTGATTTATTGATTTGATTTGATTTCTATATCACCCTTCCAAAAATGGCTCAGGGCGGTTACCACCTATCAGAGGAGAGCAGATCTTGTGGTAGCAAGCATGAATTGTCCCCGTAATGATAAGCCTCTGATCAACCCCTCCTTTCCCCTAAAGAGTGAACCAGAAGTGAACCCTGTCCTGACAGACAGGCTGGTAACCTCCAGGGCTCAGTCAATCAGCACACAAGGTGGGTGGGACTTAGGGGACATAAGGAGGGAGAAGGGTTCCTTTGTTAGAAGGAGCTAGGCTAGAGGTGAGGGCAGGGCATGTGGCCATGGAGCTGGCTATGAAAGGCACTGCAGATCCTTGAGAGACAGGACTGTGGGAAGCTTGAATCTCATTAGGTGAGGGGTGAGTTTTCAAGGAAAAGGGGAGTCAGCCTAGGGAACAGTTTGTAAGTCAGATTTTGCATTAGAAAACTTATATTTCTTTCCTGTGTTTTGCATATCCCTGAACCTATTCTATTGTTGTTTTCTGTAATGCAACTAAGCTAAGAAAAGCTGAGCTTGCACCCATCCAGCTAGGGTGCTGTAAAAAACTCTATAGGCTTTTAAGGGTACTCTTGTGTTTTCCTACATTCCAGTTCTTTGCAACTGGGTAACCAGGATTTTTAAAATGTGCTGCCCCAAATATCATCTGGGGTGCTTTTTGAAGTATTCTTGCAACTACTGAGTGTTTCTTTTACCTGTAACTAAAAGCTGAGAGAGCCTCAGACAGAAGCTATCTGTAGTATTTTGAATAAAATTTATTTTTCTTTTTGGTTCTTTGCCATTTTAAACAAGCCTCTTTGAATGGATTTTTAACTAAGGAGAAGTGGGGCTGGAAAGGGTTTTTCTCTGGTGCAACACACCACATTCCATTCAGCAATTCTACCAGTTTTCTCACCACGTGTAACCTTGCACATGGAAGGTTTTTGTACTTTTCTAATAGTAAAAGAAGGAGAGTTTCCCTGGAGATTCACCCAAGCCCCAGGGGCGGGGGTGTTAAACTGTTAATAACTGGGTGTGGTGGTAGCATATAAACTACGGGACATACAGGAAAGTTTAAGTTGAAAGCCTTTGTTCTCAAAGCATGGAGGGGATGATTCAGAATTTTTCTTCCCCTCTCATGGGCTGGCTCTAAGACAAAGGCTCCCCTCTAAGACAAAGGCTCCACTACATCCCCTTTGCTAAGCAGGGTCTGCCCTGGTTTGCATTTGAATTAGAGAATGGTTTGCATTTAAATGAGCACTGTAAGATATTCCCCTTAGGGGATGGGGCTACTCTGGAAAGAGCAGAAGGTTCTCAGTTCCCTCCCTGGCATCTCCAAAATAAGACTGGGAGAGAATCCTCCCTGCAGTTTTGGAGAAGCTGCTGCCAGTCTGTGCAGACAATACTGAGCTAGATGGTCCGATCATCTGACTTGGTAGAAAGCAGCTTCCTATGTTCTTATGCACCTGTGTTTTAGCACCTGGTTTACAGCAAATTGCCTGGATTCTCTTTTCTGCAAGGCCTTTGAATGTGTCTTTATCAGCTAAATTATGTTTTGTCCTTACTCTGTTTTACTTGTTGCATTCAATGTAGTTTATTTTTTTTTTAGTTCTTTATTCTCCAAAGCTCTCAAAGGCTGCTGCTGTTATGACCTTGCTCTTTCTCTTTTCTATTGTTTTAGGCTGCATTTCCACAGTGGTAAAATTTTACCCGAAATGTTACCCATTTCACTGGGCAGTGTCCACACTAATGACTAGGCACTACTGAAATCAACCAATACCATTAACCTCAGCTAGGACTTAGTGACACCTTTGAATGGATGCTACCATTGTTTTTATGACCGTTTTATGCTGCAGCTGTTGTAAACAATTTTGGATATTTTAAGGAAAAAAATGCTATACAAAGTTGAGGTTGTTTTTTGTTTATTTATAGCAGCCAGGTGATTACTCACTCATTTCTAGAAAAGGAAATAGAAAAGAGATACTGTGGAAAAATAAATGTCGAGGCATTATTAGCTGTCTAAAATTAACTTATGTGCAGTTTGGAAGGGAGGATAAAAATATATTTTTTAAAACTCTTTTTAATAAATGTTTTCAGCAATGGAGCCAAAAATAGGAGTAGGATTAGTGATGGATGGAGAGAGGTTGATTGATTGGTTGATTAAATGCTGTCAAGTCAGTGCCAACTCAGCGACCACCTAGATATATTCTCTCCAAGATGATTTGTCTTCAACTTGGCCTTTAAGGTCTCTCAGTGGTGCATTCATTGCTGTCATAATCGAGTCCATCCACCTTGCTGCTGGTCATCCCCTTCTTTTCTTTCTTTCAACTCCCCTGCTAATTTAGCAAAGAGGCACCTTTTTAAAGTGGTGATTCTCTTTATTTAGCAGGGGGAGAGTAACTGGCCCTATCCACCCGCAACACACTACCTCCAGTGACTGTTGCTGGTGTCTGTCTTGTGTTTCTTTTTATATTGTGTGCCCTTTGGGAACAGGAATCCATCTTATTTATTTATTAATTCTCTGTGTAAACCACTTTGGAAACTTATGTTGAAGTGGTATATAAATATTTGAGTTTAAAAAAAACAAAACATTTCCCAGCATTATAGGAAAGAGGAGAGCTGGTCTGGAGAGGAGAGCTGGTCTTGTGGTAGCAAGCATGACTTGTCCCCTTAGCTAAGCAGGGTCCACCTTGGTTGCATATGAATGGGAGACTAGAAGTGTGAGCACTGTAAGATATTCCCCTCAGGGGATGGAGCCACTCTGGGAAGAGCATCTAGGTTTCAAGTTCCCTCCCTGGCTTCTCCAAGATAGGGCTGAGAGAGATTCCTGCCTGCAACCTTGGAGAAGCCACTGCCAGTCTGTGAAGACAATACTGAGCTAGATAGACTAATGGTCTGACTCAGCATATGGCAGCTTCCTATGTTCCTATGGACTTCTCAAGGGAGCTGGGTTTTTGCATAATGTGTCCAAAGTATGATAGTTTGAGCCTGGTCATTTGTGCCTCGAGTGTAAATTCTGGATTGATTTGTTCTATGATCCATTTATTGGTCTTCCTGGCAATCCATGGTATCCTCAAAAGATGAGGTTCTATTGATGTAAGCAAGGTTTCATCATTATTTGCCTGTGGTTTTCTGATTTCCTTATATCTAAAGTACTGATTTTTTACAATAAATTTTGCAAAAGAGAGAGGGGGGGGCATATATATACATTTTGAATAAAATCAATAAGACAGGGATGCTCCAGATGCTGCCCTTTCACTACTTCTCCATCTTGGTGACACCCACCTTCTAAGCTATGAGAGGCTTTTTACAGGCACATTGAGTTATGAAATCTGTTAGTTACATTTCTTGCAGCAGAAGTAGTGATGTCTGGGGGTCTCCTAGGAGTGGGCCATGCCATGAACCAAGGAGCCATGTTATTGCTTTCAATGCCTGGTGAGACTTAGCCGCCTTGGTTGCAGCTGCCAGGACAAAGACACAGTGGGTGGCTGACATACAGAGCAAGGAGCCATGGCTGCAGCAAGAGAGCAGCCTAACCAAACTCGCTGACTAACTGCAACCCTCGGGGACCTATTTCCGGGGCGTTTTTCACACAGCAGGCTTTACAGTGCATTCAAAGCTTCCCCCAAAAAACGATGCAAAAATTGGATTATTATTATTTTTACCCTGGATATAAATTGGACTACACTCTAACATGCAATGAGATTCCCGAATCGTATGTGAAGTGCTCCCCGATAGCTCGCAGGGACCTTGGGGTGAATCTGGCCAATATGTGAATGCACACCCTCCATTCCGGGGGAGATACGAGCTAAAAGCCCAGGTCAGGATAGGCCCATGGACTAGGCATATCCAGGTGGTCAACTAGGGCATCAAATCTTGGGGCGCGGGGCTTTTTTTTTTTGCAAAAGTGGGTGCCCCTGCCCCTGCAGTGAATAGCCACAGCAGATAGTGGGGGAAGGATATTATATCGTTAAAAATTTTTTTTAAAATGTCCTGCCACTACTGCTACCCCACTACCCCTGCCACTGCCCTGCTCCATGTAGAGTCAACCTCCACTGCTTGTGCCACCTCTGCCACTCATCCGGCCAATGCATATGTGTGGAAGCCATTTGAGGGGCCAGCTGGTAAAACCTTTGCTGGACAAATCCAACAAATGGCCACTGCACATGCACACTGGCCAGTTGAAAGGCAGTGTGCAGACTCTGCACAAAGCTGGGCAGTGGCGCCGGGCAGCAGTGGTGGGACATCTTATGAATTTTTAATGGTACTCCCCCAGGTGCCTCAGCCAGTGCCAGCCATCAAGTGTAGCTTTGGCACGCCCCTCCCCATTCAGTTAAAATTATATTCTGTAGGGTACAGAATACAATTTGAACAGAATGGGTGTGGGTGTGTGTGTGTGTGTGTGTGTGTGTGTGTGTGTGTGTGTGTGTGTGTGTATGCCAAAGTCATACTTCGCCTAAGGGCACCAAAACTCTAGGGCTGACACTCTTTAAGGTGGAAGGCTTCCTGGGAAGGGGGAGGGTGTACAAAATTGCTGCTATCCCACTGCACTGGTGCAGTTAGTGAGAAAGTTCTGTTAGGCTGCTCTCTTACTGCAATGGTGCATCCATACTTTGCTCTGTATGTCAGCTACTTTCTGAGAGCAAGGGAGGAATGCCCCAGATATCTGGCCTGCCAATCAATGGGGCCATTAACATAACTGGGCAGGGGGAGGAAGTTATGGCTCACCTTCCCCCCAGACTATCGATGAAAGGACTCAGGAGCGCAGATCCCAGAATATCTGTGCTGCGTGGCACAGCTTGGAGCTCCGGATGACACATTCCAGATATCCCACAATGCACCGTGTAATGTGTGTGGTGCATTGAGGGATTACCCCAGGAGACAGGCCCTCTAAGTGCCCGCCTCTGTGTCTGCTGAGGCTGAATGCATCCCCAGTGAACACACGATCTCGGAGCCCGAGTTAAGGGCTTGCCTGTGCCTTTAACCCTGGCTAAAAGCTGGGTTAAAAAACTGGGCTAGGCAGCACTGCCCTGGCTGAATCGGGTCCAATACCAGCGGTTCTCATAGTTGGGCTTCCCAAGCCTGGGTTAGGCTGTGTGTGAGAACAGCTTCTATGTGAACTGAGAATTTCTCCCTGGTTTTTGTTCATACTTAGTATGTTTTGGAGATAAGTAGTAATTAAATAACATTTGAAGTTTGAGCCTTGGGCGCCCAAACTGGTAAGGGTTTATGGGCAGGCTCCTTCAATATATATAAGGGAGTATTTCAGGAGCTAACTCACTCCCATTACAGTAGAAGTGAACAGGGTCTCTGAGGCAACAGCTGGTAAATGATATGGAGATTCATTTAAGGTTAAACTAATCTACCTTATGTAGTAGCACATGATGGTAGGAAAGACCTATCCCTAGCTACTAGCTACACGGTGATCAGAGAGAGACCTAAAGAAGCATGGTGGTCAGAGAGAGAGCTATAGATCCATTCTGGGAAGAAGGCAGAGGAGGAAGTCACCCTCCGGAAGTTCTTGAGTACATTCTATCAATTGTGGGGTCATAGAGGCAGAGATAAACAGGAAAGAGAAGGAGACCCTAAATGACTATCTCTACTCCCAATGCTTCTAGTGGTCATTAGGCTTATCGGTGCAAAAGGTCGATGCCATCTGGAGCTGGATCTCCAACAATATGCAGCTTATGTTTGGGTATACAGCTTAGCTCCAGTAACCCTCCCAGCCTTGAGAAACCTCAGTTCATGTTTAAAAGTTGGGGGTGGCTTATAATGCCATTGACCTAACTGTTGTGGGCAGCAAAGGGAGCTGCTGGAATGGTGGGGGGAACCGCTGTGTATGGGTGTGGCTTTCCTAAAGTGTGGCAAGCATCTTCTCCACCCCAGCTGCTTTTTTTAAATTGTCAAGCCAATCACTATAAAGAAAGCGTAAGAGCTGACATTTTGTGGGGGTTGGGGGTATGAGCTGGCTTCTTATTATAGGCCCATATGGTGAACCGGACAATTTTGAACCTGCAAAAAAACACAGGAGCAGCCAAAGAAAATTAAATAAATGCTCTTAAACCACAAGACACAGTGTGTGAGGGTTTCAGCTACCATTTCGACTTCCTTCTTGGAGTTTATAACCCCATCTGAATTTGCCAGAAGGATCATAACCCATAATTTAAAACTGGCCTGAGCTTTATATATGTATCCACTTTTAAAAAAAGCAAGTTCTTGCCTTTTTTACACTTGCACACTTTCTAGAAACGTACATCAAAATCTTGTTGAGTTTGTCTTCTGGGTAATGTGTGGTGAAACTTAACTGCATCCCAACATCACACCAGGTCCATTCAGACATTATGTCCAACACTTGTACAATGAGTGTACATTGTACATAGGTACAGGCATTCACATGTGATACTGAATGCAGGTACAGAAGTATGCTTCCTGTCTGTACAATGCATTTGAAGAGCCTGTATGAGGGCTCACTTTAAAAATGAACCCAAGTACAGTCATTCACACAAACATGTGTATAAGTGTACAGACCTAGAGTTCTCCAACTCCAAGAGTGTACAGACATTTGTGCACTCGTGCAGCATAATGTGTATGGCTTATATGGCTTATATATAGCTTCAGCTGATAGGGATGTGCGAAACATTTCGGGTACAAAATGTTTTGTACTCAAAATGGGCCATTCCGGGTGTTTTGTAGACAAAACAAAACACCCATTATCCAAATCTGAAAGTTTTGTACACAAAACAAAATGTTCCTGTTTTGGCTACAAAACATTTTGTTGTTTCAGGCCTCCATTTTGCGGCGATCTCTGAGTCATTCTCCATTCTGTGTTTGACATCTCTTTGAATGTCCTGCCCTTCCAGCCTTCTGATCGGTGACCTTAAGCATGGGCTGACCTGCTGACGATTAGTTCCCCATTGGCTCTTTTGCCTCTTGCCACTCTTTACTGACCCCACATTGGCCAGGGGAAGGGTCGAAGAAGGGGCAAGGGGGGGGGAGGCGTTCAAGGAGGGGTTTTCAATTCATTCAACATTAGTTACTCATTTGCCATTCTGCCGTTCTGCCTCACTGGAGAGAGAGAGAGAGAGAGAGAGAGAACGAACTAGTTTGCATTGCATGGCATGCCTCAAGTTGCCATGATGATGCCATGCCATTGCTGATGCCTGCCTGCCTTGTTGCCAGCCTGAACCCGGCCTGCCAGCCTGCTATGGCTACTGCATGCCAGTCTTGGAATGGATTTATCTGCTGCATTGCTTTTTTGTTCCAGAAACATTTTTTTTCACCCTATTGAGAGATGCCATGCCATTGCCTATGCCTGCCTTGTTGCCAGCCTGAGCCCAGCCTAAAGATTCTCTGGTAGCTTTTGGGATTTTCAATGACAAACCATGAATCCACCCTCGTATGCTACCAGAGAATCTACACTCAAAACATCTAAGGAACAACAGAACCCAGTACCCCATGGGTTAGCAACCCATGGGGGTGGTTGGCATCCTATGTGTTCTACATCACCACTTGATCTGGGCCAGCCCGATGCCCCCCAAGTGCAGTTATGGGACTGCTGAAACCTTCATAATACCCTATGGGGAAGAACCTTAAAGACGCGTAAACTCCATTAAAGCTTTAAAAATCAGCCCTCTGCCCAATTCCTTTGAAATAATTCTGGCATCTTCCTTGCCCCCACTGGGCACTACTACCCACTGTCTTCTGCTCTGGGCCATCCCTTCCCCCCTCCCCCAACATAAAGCTATACTTTTGCTGAAACCTACATTATTCCCTATGGGAAAAATCTTAAATTTCAATAATTCACCAAAAATCAGCCCTTTGCCCATTCCTCTGAAATTTGGGTGGTAGCTTCCAGCCACTGGGCAATACCACCCCACCCACTAGTTTTGCCCTGGTGCTATGGTCATCGCATCCTCTGTTGCTGATATGCAAGATACGTCCATTTCTGGAGACAAATGACCTTAAAACGGTGGTAGATTTGCTGGTAACCTCTAGGAAGGCAGGTATCTCTCTCAGCTCTATCTTGGAGATGCCAGGGAGGGAACATGGGACCTTCTGCTCTTCTCAGAGCAGCTCAATCCCCTGAGGGGAATATCTTACAGTGCTCACACATGTAGTCTTCCATTCATATGCAACCAGGACAGACCCTGCTTAGCTAAGGGGACAAGTCATGCTTGCTACCACAAGTCCAGCTCTCCTCTTGAGAGTGTGCTTGCCTTTCAGTGCCGAGGTCGCAAAATCTGTTTCTGCTAGTCTGCAGCAGAAGCCAGCTGTGCACAGCATTGATTGGCTGGCATCTGTGTTGTCGCAAAACCATTTCACTTTTGTCAGAGCCATTTAGAAGCATTTTACAACTCCACTCATTTTTAAAAAATGAAGGTCATGAATAAACTCTTGATTGCTTGATTTTGAAAAACAATTAAAAGGTGGACAGCCTACCTAGAGCGGATTGCAAAGGATAAGGCTGGTGGCTGAATCAGCAGTGGAATTGTTGTTAAGTATTTGTGACACTGCAAAGGTAGGGAAGCTGAGCTTGCTCCAGAGAAGGGGGGAAATAAGTTATAATATCTACTTTTTTTAAAGGTATGGCTAACAAGATGAAGACACTAACCTCATAGTCCAAACAAAAAAATAATTGCTTGTTAGAACACTTTTTTTCATTTTCCTGCCTTTCTCTTTCTTCCTTGAAACGCGCTTTTTAAAAAAATGCATATTGACCAGCTAGAATAATGCAGAATAGTTTCTTACCGAGTGGCATTTTCCAAAGCCCTGGAGAACGAGGCATATTCGGTGGATGAGTGCTGTAGGGAGTAAAACCAGGTGGCTGCATCCAGCACAGCAATATTGGAGTCTTCTCCCCCCAAAGAGTTTTGGAGAGCCTGATAGAAGATGGTTTTGCTGTTGGCACGGCCTTGGATTGCCTCAAATCGCTAGAGGGAGGGAAGAAGGTAGTCAGAAGAGAAAAACCCAGTTCACACACTGCCAATGCATTTGTTTCACATTCTAAATGTGCACTGGAAGAAGCATGGATGACATACATCACCTTATTTCTTCAGGTATGCATCTCTCTGCTGGTGCTTGCTACAGCTATCTCATGGTTTTTCAAAGGATCAGCAATTTGGTTTGGCTGTTTAAGTGAATGCTACTCTAAAATGCTTGCCAACTGTCATCAGTATCGAGCAGTTGTATTCTTTGACAGGGTTCTCAGACTTGGGTCCCCAGGGTGTTTTCCGGACTATGGGATTTGCAACAGGTAAAGTGTAGCAAAGTGTGATGGAATAGTGCAATGGTTTAAAACAGAGAGTTATTCAATGTCTTGTTGTAGGCTGGCAGCCATTCATATTTTCTGACCATTGCAACATGTTTTAACATAAGAACAGCCCTGCTGGATCAGGCCCAAGGCCCATCTAGTCCAACATTCCCATTTCACACAGTGGCCCACCAGATGCCGCTGGAAGCCACAGGCAGGAGTTGAGAGCATGCCCTCTCTCCTGCTCTTACTCCCCTGCAACTGGTACTCAGAGGCATCCTGCCTTTGAGGCTGGAGGTGGCCTGTAGCCCTCCGACTAGTAGCTGATGATAGACCTCTTTTCCATGAAGTTATGTATCCAAACCCCTCTTAAAGCCATCCAGGTTGTTGGCTGTCACCACATCTTGTGGCAGAGAATTCCACAAGTTGATTTTCAAGGCAAGACTGTCCATATTCTCCTTGAAACGGGTCTATCTGCCCCTCCTACTGCTCCATTTGGGCCAATGGAGTTGTGGGGGGCATGATGTGAATTTTTTTTTGGTAACTTCTCTGCTGCCTTGTGCAGATCCACCAGCAGAGGGAAGCGTCATTCCAAAACAAAAATCTAACTTTGTCTTGCATCATTCCAGTTTTGCACAAGCAATAACCGGAGGGGGGGGATTTTTTTTTAAAGAGGGTGACTGAGGTGCGTAAGGAGATCAATTAATCAATCAACCAATCAATCAATCAATAGAAGGGAAGAGGTGGAGGGGAGGCGTGTGCTCCTTCAGTGCCCTCAATCTGTGTGGGATTGCACAGAAGTAAATGAATCATGATTCAGTTCAATGGGCTTCCTTGTAAGTAAGTGACTATTCTCTCTTCCTACCCTTTGACTTGTAGTAAGCAAGTGGGATTGCACAGAAGTAAATGATTTAGTTCAATGGGCTTCCTCTTCAGTAAAAGTGCACGAGAAAGGGTTGGATTCAGAAATCTGCTCAGCTGCTCTAGTATAAGTCTCTGGTCAAAGTTGCAAATTAAAAGGGGAATGCACAAAAGAACCCCAGTGGAAAAATAATAAGAATAAAACCCCTTCAATCTCCTCCCTCCCCCTCCCCTCCTCTTCTTTGTTGACAAGCTCAAGTTATATTGGAAGTAAGCAGAGGAGGAAGGAGGTGTGGGGTTTGGGATCTGTGGGCAGGAAAGGAGGGGGGAGCCGAGATTTCTCCCTGCCTTTTTCTCTCCCCATGGCAAGGAGGTGGAGGAAGCAAGTTCAGGCTGGGGGGGCAACACACTGCAACTCATAAACTCCATTGCAAGCCTCCCTGCCACGGAAAAATACAGCTACTTGCCTGCAAGGCGATTACCACTTATAGGGCCATAATGCATCATGAAAATTCAAAACAAGGTATCGGAAATATGGGCGGCACCCTGCTGACAGCACAGCGATGTCAAAACAGTGGCAATATGGAGGGGCACTTATGGAACGTGTGGAAGATGTTGTTGGGCTATAGCTTCCATCATCCCCAGCCACAATGGCCAAAAGCTGGGGGCGGGGAGTTGTCTGAGAAACCCTTTTCTATGGGATTGTAAGCCCTGGGCTAAATCCACCATGGATCAATTTAAAGCAGTTTCTGTGAGACCTTTCAGAGAGTTGTATCTCTGAAAACACTCTTTAGCCATTCAAGACAAAGACTAGAAGCCAAATGTTTTGCACACAAAAGTGATCAGTCCTTTGTTGAGTACATCTGCAGCTTTTTCTGTATGGAGGCATTAAGAAGGTCTAATCTGAATGAGATGGCTATGTCAGGGAGAAGGCTAGGCTAGAACCCTTCCCTTTGTGCAAGGAGGAGCATTCAGCAACATGAGCCCTCCCACTTACAATCTGCTGGTGGTACAGTCCAGACACAGGTTTACTCCTCATATGCTGCATGTGAGAATGGGGCCTTCTGGGTGGGTTACTTTAGAAGCACCACATCTGGTTTGCATCAGAAGAGCCAGAAAATATTTCCACAATCTAGCATAGGAAGCAAAACGCAGAGAAAAACAGCTACACACAGAATGGCTCACATCATGCCTTTTCCAAAAGATTCTTATGCATTGTGGAGACAGAGGAGAAGAGGACAGAGTCATGCAAACTGGTGCCAAGTCTCTTCTCCTGGGGGGGTTTCTGATGAGCTCTTTCTCCCTGCATTTCATGCCTTCAGTGGCTGGTGGTGGTGTCTGCCTTGTGTTTCTTCTAGACTTCCTTTGGGGGACAGGCAACCATCTTCTTGTTGCTATCCTCTTTCTATGCAAACCACTTGGAGAACTTTTTCACTGAAGGGTGGTATATAAATGACAGCTGTAAGGAAGGGCCTGTGAAGTGGGGGGGGGAGCAGGCTTGAAAAGGTGCGAAAAGGTGCACCTCCTTTGAAATGGCAACTGCCACACTGCAGGTGATGATCTAAATCATGGTCCCCCTCTTGGCAAGAGGGTTCCTGCTCTGGTTCTGTGCTGCGGATCAGCTCCTTTGAAATGCCACTTCAAAGTGGCACCTGCCACCTCAAAAGAGCTGAACTGCAGCATGGTCTGCAATGCAACCTCCCCACCCCCTTTGGCAAGGATACCGCTGCTGCAAAAAAGTATTTTTGGAAAGAGATGGCTTAACTCTTGGCAGGGGATCCAACCCATTTTGAAAGGGTGATTTTTGCACAGAAAATCAAGATACATGGACATTCATTGTAGCAGTTATCAAGAACTTCTCTGCCTGTCATTGTTCCCATTGTGTGCTGTAGAAAGGGATCCTGACCTGGTCACCGGAGGGGTGTGAGGCAGGGAGCCAGAGATTTAGTCATAAGAACATAAAAACATAAGAACAGCCCTACTGGATCAGGCTCAAGGCCCATTTAGTCCAGCATCCTATTTCACAGAGTGGCCCACTAGATGCTGCTGGAAGCTACAGAGATAGCATGACCTCTCTCCTGCTGTTACTCCCCTGCAACTGGTACTCAGAGGCATCCTGCCTTGGAGGCTGGAGGTGGCCTTTAGCCCTCCAACTAGTAGCCGATGATAGACCTCTCCTCCTTGAAGTTATCCAAACCCCTCTTAAGGCCATCCAGGTTGTTGGCTGTCACCACATCTCGTGGCAGAGAATTCCACAAGTTGCTTGTGCGTTGTGTGAAATAGTACTTCTGTTTGTTGGTCCTAAATTTCCCGGCAATCAATTTCATGGGATGACCCCTAGTTCCAGTGTTATGTGAGAGGGAGAAGAATTTCTCTCTATCCACTTTCTCCACACCATGCATGATTTTATAGACCTCTATCATGTCTCCCCGCAGTCATCTTTTTTCTAAACTAAATAGCCCCAGGTGTGGTAGCCTTGCCTCATAAGGAAGGTGCTCTAGGCCCCTGATCATCTTGGTTGCCCTCTTCTGCACCTTTTCCAGTTCTACAATGTCCTTTTTTAGATGTGGTGACCAGAATTGTACGCAGTACTCCAGGTTTGGCCGCCATAACCAGGCGGCCTATCCTAGTCTGTAGATTGACCTTCTAGCGCTCCTTCTTGTGCCATCCAGCATGAAGTGAATACTCTCAAAAGCATTCTACCATTGCACACTTTAATGCAAACACTTTAAAGCAAAGCTCAGGAGTATTAAAAAGCAGTCTTGCTAGGAAGCATATCTGAGCATATGAAGCTGCCTTATACCATCAGACTGTCGGTCCAACTAGCCCAGTATTCTTGACTCTGAGCAGTAGCAGGATTTCAGGCAGGAGTCTTTCCTGGGGATTGAACCTAGGGCCTTCTGCCTGCCAAGCACGTGTGCTGTACCACAGAACTACATCCCTTATTCACCATTATAGATCTTCTTATTGGAAACCCTTGGTAGGCTTCCATGGAATCCCAGAGTCCCTCGGAACACAATTTGAAAGCCAGTGCTGTACTTTACTAGTGGAAGCTGAGTCATCATTGTTTCCTGGATGCTTTTCTAAAGAACTCACAGAATGGAGAAGCATCACTTATTCATCTTGCATGTACATGCCTCCTCCTATCAGGACTATGGGCCTTTTAAAGTAGCAGCAGCAGCAGCAGCAGCAACAACAACAACAACAACCCTGGACTGGTGCAATTTCAGCTGGGCACCCCTGAACTTTGATGAGAATGTAAAAAAAATTTAAAAAAATAAAGAATGTCTGAGTGGACCTTCTGATGCTAGAGAATTAAGAAAGCACCTATGGAGAATTAATGGGTGACATGCAAAGTAAGGAAGCGCCAATGTTCCCAATGAAAAGCAGATGCTGGGCAGGCACTGCTGCTGCATTTTGCACTAAGATGGGAGATGGGAGGCGAAAATGATGGCTGGACCAGCATTTGATTTGCTGATATGCATATCTGTCATTCAGAGTGTACAGCCAAAAGGATGCTCAGCTCAAACCATATCTGGGGGACTTGCTATAAGATCTCTTTTTAAAAAATTATCTTTACCCAGAGATTATCAGTGATGGGACATGGAATAAGTGTGGGCAGTCTCAACTTCTAGGAACATTGGAAGCTGCCTTCTACTGAGTCAGACCCTTGGTCCATCTAGCCCGGTATTGCCTACACAGCTTGGCAGCAGCTTCTCCAAGGTTACAGGCCAGAGTCTATCTCAGCCCTATCTGGAGATGCCAGGGAGATGCAACCATGCAGATGCTTTTCCCAGTGGCCCCATCCCCTAAGGGGAATATTTTACAGTGCCTACATGTAGCCTCCCCTTCAAATGTAAGTCAGGGTGGACCCTGCTTAACAAAGGGGGCAATTCATGCTTCCTACCACAAGACCAGCTCTCCTCCCATCTGTTACCAGCTGGCACCAGCTGGCCTGGAAATGAGGCAGTACAGACATACCTGTAGCACCGCTTGGAATTTCCATGGATGAGTAATTCATGGTATCTATTGTTCACAAGTCACAGGAAGGCGGGAGGGTTTGGGAGAAGTTAAGAGTGGTTTGCCACTGACATTTCAGAGCGACCAAGAGACATTCTTTAGGTCTGCTGTTTCAGAGGCAGACCATGGCAAGAAATGAAATTGGTGATAATTAGCAACAGGCCAGTACAGAGCATCACAAGGCAAAGAGAGGAGACTAGGAATGAAGAAGGGATATATCAAATGAGGACACTGGGGGGAGTAGGCCAGTGAAAAAAAGAATGCATGTTAACCTCCGTGGCAAGGGAACATGTTTGGAAATGTCTGATTCATGAATCCTTTAGTGCTGGATTCTCAGAATCAGGTCCCCAGATGTTAGAATACAACTCTCATCATCTATGCATCCAACAACATCTTAGGGCCCAACTTTGAGAAACCCTGCTTTAGCATATTAGCATACAGTTTGTTTCTTGCTATATTTGTCTGTCTATCACATTTTTATACCGCCTGATATGTACATATCTAGGCAGTGTACAAAATTTAAACCAATATTTAAAAATCAGCACAGATTACAATACATGAAAGAAGTAAATTAGTACCATAAAACAGAAATAAAAACAGTAGCATAAAACAATTATTAAAACCAATTATTAAAATTAATCTGAAAAGCATGGTTTCCTTCATGGCAACCATAGAGATGAAACCATAGAGCTCTCAGTTATCCTGCCCATGTTTCTGATGCCCTGAAATTCTGTAATACTCCCCCAGCAAGGAATGGCCTCTGTCTTCGGTCTTGTGGTAGCGAGCAGGGTTCACCATGGTTTGCATTGGGATGGGTGACTACATGTGAGCACTGTCTCCTGGAACATAGGAAGCTGCCTTATACTGAGCCAGACCATTGCTCCATCTAGCTCAGTATTGTCTACCCAGACTGGCAGTGGCTTCTTCAAGGTTGCAGGCAGGAGTTTCTCCCAGTCCTATCTTGGAGACTCCAGGGAGGGAACTTGAAACCTCCTTCATGCAAGCATAAAGGTGCTCTTCCCAGAGTGGCCCCATCCCCAAAGGAGAATATCTTCCAGTGCTCACACATGTAGTCTCCCATTCAAATGCAAACTAGGGTGGACCCTGCATAGCAAAGGGGGCAATTCATGCTTGCTACCAGCTCCTTAGGGGATGGGCTCATAGCTCAATGGTAGAGCATCTGCTTTGCATGCAGAAGGTCCCACGTTCAATCCCTGGCAGCATCTCCAGATAGGACTGGGATAGACTCCTGCCTGAAATGTTGGAGAGCCACCGCCAGTCAGTGTTGACAGTACTGAGCTAGGTGGACCAATGGTCTCACTTGGTATGAGGCACCTTTCTATGTTCTTCCCTACAGCTGTGGTCACACTTCAGTTTTTAACCATAACTTCCCACCTTACCTTAATTGCCTTGGCTCGGCTGATCAGCCCGTCCTGCTGGGCACTTCCGATAAGCAGATCCACCTTGCGAGGTTGAGAACGTTGCAGGGCTGCTGTGAGAGGCTCCTGGAGGTAGGCTCCATCGACCACTGGACTCCAGTACTGAAATGGTCCACTTATAGCCAGGAGCTGCAGTGCAGGTAGAAAGATAATCAATGGTGGAAGAAGGGACAGTGTGGGAGGGCAGGAGCGGCCCTTCCATGAGATAAGGTGAGGCAGTGTCCTCAGGGAGCAGATTGTGGGGCCACCACTAGGATGGCAGGATGCCTCCCCACCACTGCTGCCCCCACCACCTCACCTGCCTCCCACCACTGCTGCTAGAAAAAAGCAAAGGGACGTAGCATTTGGCACCTTGCCACAGGGACAAAGATGTCTTGGGCTGCCCCTGGGGAAGGGTCCTCTTCATGTAGCAGCAGCAGAAGCAGCCAATGAGGTGTGGCAGAAAGCAATAAGTGGCCATTGCCATAGAGCAGCAACTAAGAGGGAGGAAAGCCCAGCACCCTTAGAGGCAGGCATCTGTAGAGGCAGAAACTTCCAGGAAACCTAGAAACTGGGCAATTCACAGCCCTGCTCTGCTATGCATAGCCAATGCATAGGCATGCCCAAAGCAAATTGTGTGAGATACAGTTCAGTAATGGAGGTATACTGCCTCTAAATATGGAGGTTCCTCTTTACTATCAGGGCTACTAGTTGTTGACAGATCTACCTGCCATAAATTTGTGCAACCTCCTCCTCGTTGTTGTTGTTGTTGTTATTAACAAATATTTATATGCCGCTCTTCTTTTAAAGCTATCTGTGCTAGTGGCCATCACATCACGAATTCCACAAGGCAACAGTGCATTGTGCCAAGGAGTTGACAAAGATCTCCCTTTTTAGGAAGCATTTGAAAATCATTAATTGGTACTGTCTCTTTTAAATGATGGAGTTTGAAACCATGTTTGTTTTTAATCATGGTTATAGGGTAATTTTAAGCCACTTTGAGAGAACCAGCTTTGGACGTGAAAGAAGGTGAAAAAATAATGCTATTAATTGTATTTGCAGTCATTATATTTTTGCCTGCTTTCTTGTTAGCTGATACTGCTTCTCAAAATTCAAGATTAATATCAAACAAAATGAAGGTTTATGAAGACCAATATCCCCTCACCCCCCGACTTCCAAATCCCTGTAGCCTATCCCTTTGAACTCTGATCCCAAATGAAGAAAGAGGCACACCCTGGTCTGTACATCATTGAGAACTTTAGCAGGCAACTGGCGGATGCAGGATACAGTCTCTTTGCTGCTGGCTGAAGGGCAGCCAGATTCACGTGCCAAAACAGCAGCCTGTGCGCGTGCTTTCTCCTCGCTAAGTGCTGACACTGGAGAGAACACAGATCCTCCCTAGAAAGAAAAAGCAAATACCCCGTCAAGTTGGCTCTGGATCCACATGCTTCGTTGGTGTAATTTTTTTAAAAAAAGGCATTCAACTACTGAAAAGAAAAGTAATGACCCAAAGGCAGAATACCAAGTGCTGAGTGTAATTCTCTACTTGACATTTGCTTTTTCACCCATTGATCTGTAGTATGGAGATTTAGGGGAGAAGAAAAAAAATCAAGAAGTTCTGGTAAGAACTAATCTGCCTATTTTCCTTTCTTTAAAATCTTAACTGATAATTACCAAATTCTGCCTCAAACATGCATGCGTCCACCATCTTGAATTGCGGTGGATGACAACATCACCAATTATTATTCATTCAATTTTCATTCAATTATGCCATTGGAGTGTCCCTACGTGTCCCCAAAACGGTACCAAATTGAGTTCCAATCAGTACCATGTGCCTCAAATGTCCATGTGTCTGCCATCTTGAATTGGGGTGGATGACATCATCACAAACTATGATGATGAGGTGTCCCTCATCATTGAGGTGTCCCCATGTGTCCTTACAGCTGTAGCAAATTTGGTTGATATTGATTAGGCAGTTCACAAGTTAGCCCACTTGCTCCTCAAATGTCCACACATCTGCCATCTTGAATTGGGGTGGATGAAATCATCGCAAACTACGCCATCAAGGCATCACTATGTGTCCCTGCAATAGTACCAAATTTGGTTCATATTGGACCAGGCACTGTGAAGTTGACAGAGGGACACACACATACACAACCGGATGATCTCATAAGCTTATTTTCCTAAAGGAAAGCAGGCAAAAAATGGCAGATTATCTTTAACATTTGAATCGAAATAGAGAACAATATGAATATTCTTAATTTTTCTAGTAACCTTAATGAGAGGTTCTACAATTTCAGTGAGATAAGTTCCATTTTATCTTTTCTAGATATGGGCTGCCTTATTTTTTTTAAGTCAGGTTCAGATATACAGTGGCACCTGAGGTTGGTGCAAGCTTAATCCATCCTTCCATGAGCTTAATCCATCCTTCCATGAGCCTCTACCTCATTGTAAGGCCTGGGGGCCACTGGTGCCCTGCACCAGCCCTAAGTGTAGCCTCCTGACTAATTGTTTTTTGGGCCTGTGTGAAGCTTTGGCCAAAGCTGAATACTCTGCACAGTCCCCCTGGCACCGTATGGAAGAGACCATTTCCACTGTGCAGGACTGCGCTTTGCCAAGGGAATCAGAGCCTTCTTGAGCCCCTGTATCATCTTGGAAGGCATGCACAGAGAGCTGGGAAGTGTAGCCCTTCCCAGGGCTCTCCAGACAGAGCTGCTAAGAGAGGGCTCCTTCTCTCTTAAAGGGCCCTCCCAGCACTGAGGAAAGTGCAGTACTGTGTGGAGGTCTGTACAGTGGGGAATGACTCTCACACTGAAGCATTTTATGCCAACGTGGCCCCGACTTGAAGAATAGTGATGATCATTGCTCTACTTCCATTCCAGCTGAGACTGGACATGATGTCTGAATGTACCAATCTTGGCATCACCTGCCCTGCTTACATCAGGGAACCCCACATCTGAAACTGACTTCAAATCCAAGTTATAGATGGCTGGGTTCTCTGATGGAAGTAGGGCAGAAGATGCCAAAATTGGTCAGTTTGGATGTCACTACCAATCTTGGCATATTGGAAGCTGGAATAGAAGTGGACATTTGTGTGTGGATGGGCAACTGTCAGGGCAGCATATGCTTGAACTCAGGCATTAATAGGGCAAAGTCTGTCTATATTTGAGGAAGCATTAATTTAGGGGCATTGTTATAATTGGGCATAGGTGTCTCATGGAGGGCAGTATTTGAAAATTTTCTCTTCTATCACAAGCTGCTTTTTGATGTTTTGTTATAACTAGCTGAACCCGCACAGAGCATCTGTGCGGTAGTTCACTTCCTTTTTGGAGTTAGTTGGGAGAATTTGTTTGGCTGGTCCTCCCACAGCTCTCTCACTCGCTCTGCCCCCCCTGCCTCTCTCTCTCGCTCTGTCTCTCCCCCCCCCGCGCCTCTCTCGCTCGCTCTGTCTCTTCCCCCGCGCCTCTCTCGCTCGCGCTGTCGCTCCCCCGCGCGCCTCTCTCGCTCGCGCTGTCGCTCCCCCCGCACCTCTCTTGCTCGCGCTGTCTCTCCCCCATGCCTCTCTCGCTCGCGCTGTCGCTCCCCCCGTGCCTCTCTCGCTCGTGCTGTCTCTCCCCCCGCGCCTCTCTCGCTCGCGCTGTCTCTCCCCCGCGTGCCTCTTTCGCTCAATCTGTCTCTCTCCCTCCCCGCGCGCCTCTTTCGTTCGCTCTGTCTCCCCCTCCCCTCGCGCCTCTCTCGCTCGCTCTGTCTCTCCCCCCGTGCCTCTCTCGCTCACTCTGTCTCCCCCGCCACCTGTCTCTCTCAAACGCTATAGTCTGCGGCCACCACCGGTCGCCAGGCCGGGCCCGCCAGCGTGGGCCGGCCAATTCTCCTACTCCCCTCCCCCCAAGCCTTCTGCCTCAGTCCCCTCCCTCCAATCCTTCTGCCCCAGCTTGCTCCCTCCTCCGTTTCCACCTCTTTCTCTCTCTTTCTCTCTCTTTCATTCGTGCTCCCCCACCCCGCCTCCGCTTTTTAGCCTGCTTGTGTTTTCCCTGCTGGCCGTTGCCACATCCTCCTTCCTCCAGTCCCTGGTGTCGGGCCGCCAAGCGTTCAGCCAGCTCCTTCCTGCAGTCCTCCCTCTAGAGAGCATCTTCTGAAGTGGCCAACTGTTTGTCTCTGCCCAGCCAGGCTCCCCCACTTTCTCTCCCCTCAGCTTCCCCCCTCCCTTCTGCCCCAGTCCGTTCAGTTCTCCTCTCCACTTGCCCGCTTTCCTTCCTTTCCTTTCCTCCCCAAACGGCCACTTCCCTACGCGGCCAACCGCTGCCCAGCCAGTCCGGCGCCTCCACCGCCCAGCCAATCCGCTGGGTTGCCGGGATGCATCCCCACAGAGGCACGTCAGGCACGTCTACGAGAATTAATATAATAGATTTGTAACACAATTATTTTTTAAAAACATAAAAGTTTAAAATGGGGAGGGGGGACTAAATCTAAATCCATGAATACATTCTTGTTCAGCCAGGAAACGCACTGGGTGAATCTGCACCAGTCACTTATCTCTCAGTCTAACCTACCTCACCCAGCTGTTGTGAGGATAGACATAAACTATATACACCACTCTGGGCTCCTTGGAGTAGGATATAAATGTAAAAATAAAAATTACCTTATCCTTGAGTCACAATATCAGCACTCAGCTAGATTCTGTCCTCAGGGCCTATCATGGAGGAAGATTTGAAAGCCTTGCCCCACACAGGACTAATGGTGAGAGAGAGAGAGGGCCTTCTCTATGGTCACCCCAAGGATGTGGACATCTCTGCCCCAGGAAATTCACTTGGCTCTCATGAATCTACCCTACCTTCCATCCTTTAGCCCCATCCTGGCTAGTCTCTTGGAGGGCAGAATATGTAGCAATGTAACCCAGAGATGTGCATTCCCCCTCTTGTTTGGGGTTGGTCTATGGTTTCAAGCACATCCTCTTATTTGCTTCCAGGACAACCTACAGCTAAGGTTCTGCCCTATACACATTCTGCAGCAGAGACAACATATATTGCTCCTTCTTTTTCTTGGGAGGAAAGGTTGTACTCTGGGATATCTGCAACGAAGGAGCATCCACTCCAAATCAGAACAGAACCCCCTAGGGCACTGGAAATGTCATGCTCTACTCAAATTTTCCATAGACGGGAAATATGCAAACTGAATCGGCCTCTTATAATTCATTTTGTGGTACACCTCTGTGTTTCCCCGGCCTCAAAAACTGACACAATTTCTGAACTGGCTCTCCCTCCAGCCTTCTGAACTCATGGTTTCAGAATCCATGAGAACTCATCTTCACAACCTACACACTGGATATCTCCCAAGATCTGGATCCTTCCCATGATCTGGATCCCTCATACCTTCCTTTTCTGGGTTGGTGGCAATGTTTTGCCAAAAAAAAATTAAAATGTTTGTGTGTGGGGTGGGTGAGGATTAACATAAGAATGCCTTTTAAACTTAGTGATGCTATATTGCAAGAGAAAGTGCCATGACATGACATGACATGAAGATAATAGATAATAACTAGATAGCATCTGACCTAAAATAGAAGGCAGGGTTAGCAAAAATCTGCTTACGCAAATGACTCATTCTAAATTCCAAATGTTGGTTAACACTCAGAGTTGTTGAAACTTCTTTTTTAAAAACAAAGAATCACAAGATAAGCAAAAGATGTACACATGAATATAGCTGGCCTTGCTTGGAAAGCATCTACATTAATGACTTTGGGTTCTCAGGAGTTTTGAATTGTTCCATGAACTAATGAAGCTGCATTAGTGCAACTACTCAAAAATCAATTATACAACCAAAGGTTCTGAAATCCGTATACTTCAGAGAGGATTTCAGTTGCACTGCATTAGTGCAACTACTCAAAAATCAATTATACAACCAAAGGTTCTGAAATCCATATACTTCAGAGAGGATTTCAGCAGAGAGGGCAAGGGAGAGAGAGAGAGAGATCTAAGCAACTGTATCTTTATTTATCTGTTTATCTATTTTATTTATTTATTTAATTTATTTACTGCCTGACCCTAAGGGCTCTAAGCAGTTTACAAAAATAAACACAATAAAAACAGAATAAACCCGACTATTAAACAACAATTACAATGTAAAACATTCAAAGATTACCACAATTAAAAAATTTAAACAGCAATTAAAAGTTTAAAACATTCCGAGATTAATAAAAGCCAGGCTAAAAAAGTGTGCATTAAAGGCTCTTTTAAAGGCTGGTAAAGATGTTAAGCCACAAATGTCTATAGGGAGTGGATTCAGGAGTGACTGTAGAGAAGGTCTGCTCCTGAGTAACGGGGACAAACTAGAGTGAGGCCTGGGTCCAGAAGCACTCCCAAGCTACGTACTGTACCTGTTCCTTTGGGGGGAGAGCAACCCCATCACATCCCTCAAAGTATGACTCCTCACCATGAGTACCTCCGTCTTGCTTGGATTCAGCTTCAATCTATTATCCCTCATCCAGTCCATTACTGCCTATAGACTGGCATTTGGTGGGGGCTATGCCATTTCCTGATGATGACATCATGGAGAAATAGATTTGAGTGTCATCAGTATATTGACAGCACCCCGCTCCAAATCTCCTGATGATCTCACCCAGTGGTTTCTAGGGGTGTGCACAGAACTGGCTGGTCGGGTTTGGTTTGAGTCCAAGCTGGACACAAACCAGACCAGGCCAGTTCGGTCTGGCACCCCCTTGAATACCCCCCTGGATCCGGTCCAGGGGGTTGCGAGTTTTTGTGTTTTTTTTTTTTTTTTTTTTAAAAAACCTTACCCCCTCCAGGGGAGTTGTCCAAGGGGGAGGGGTCCACGGAGGTTCCCCTCCCCCCACCACCCTCCCTTACTTCTGATATTGGCTCTTCGGCCATTCTTCAGCCGGGTTTTGGCCTTTCCCCCTCAGCATGTGGTCATTTTTGAGGCCACCACGCCTGCACAAGAGGCCTCTGGCCACACAGAGGCCCATTGCACAGGTGTGGCAGCCTCTAAAATGGCCACGATGCCGAGGGGGGGAAAGACGGAAACCGGCCAAAGAACTGCCGATTTCTGAAGTAAGGGAGGCCAGCAGGGGGAGGGGAAACCTTTGCGCCCCCGCATTGGACAACTCCCCCAGAGGGTGAGTTTTTTTTAAAAAAAAAAAAAATTAAAAAACACAAAACACTCAAGAACCCCCAGTGGGGTTTGGTCCAGGGTCTGACCAAACAGGGGGTGGTTCAGTTTGACCCTGAATAGTCGAACCGAACTGGTTCGACATTGAACACATTCGACGTCGAACCTGTTTGCACATCCCTAGTGGTTTCATGTAGATGTTAAAAAGCATCGGAGATAGAATGGAATCCTGAGGGACACCATACAATAGCTCTCATTTCAGAGAGAAACTATCTCCGAGAGACACTGTTTGGAATCTACCAGAGAGATAGGAATGGAGCCACAGCAAAGCAGTGCCACCGATTCCCAAATTCCCCAAACGATCCAGAAGGTTATCATGACTGATAGTGTCAAAAGTCGCAGAAAGGTCCAAAAGAACCAACAGAATCATACTCCCTCTGTCCTTTCCTTGATAGAGATCATCGATCAGGCCGACCAGACTGTCTCCACCCTACAGCCTGCTCTAAAGCCGGTGTGAAGTGGATCTAGATGATGAGTATTATCCAAATTTAGTAATTTCTGAATTTTAAATTCTTAATGGTTTAGATTTTTAATTGCTGTAATTTTTGCTTGCTTTAAAAAAATTAATTGCTGTGTGGATTTTTTAATTTTGGTAATTTTTGAATGTGTTAGATTTTTAATTTTTGTTTCAATAGCTGTTCTTGTTTGTTTTTGTTTTTGTGAACCACCTGGAGCCTCTGGAGTCTGGCAGTATATAAATTAAATAAATAAATTTAAATACATACATACATACATACATACATACATACATATACATATATACAATTCTTTCATTACACCAAGCCTGAAAAATAATCAGCCACCAAGCTAGGAGTGGAGCTGCAATAGAGCACATGGGTCCCAAGAACCCATGAATGTGCAGAGGTCAGCTGAGCAGTGAGGGCAGGGCAGCCTCCTCACAGGCTGCTGAGTCATCCCCTGTGTTTCTGGGAGACTGCTGGGTGCCTGCCGCAGAGCTGGCCTCTATGCGTGATCAGGATAGGTAGGGAGTGTACTGCCACCACGGGGTGGGGGGCTACCCGTGAGGCCACCCATGCTCTCCCTACACCACTGCACCAAGCTGCTGAATTTTGAACAATCAAGGAAGGAACAATGAACTGACATGCTCCCCCTGGTGTACCCAGCTGAATGCAGAGCTTCTTGGTTTGTTAAACCACCATTTATGTTACATCAGAACCAGAAAACCTTGTTTTAAGCACCAGGCTTTTTGAAGGGGAGGCTAGTGGGGCCTAAGGGCCCATGTTTAAGGGACCCTGCATTACAGGAAAACAGTATAGGCTTCTGGCAGAGCTGGAATACCACCCATTCATAATGATGGACCATTCTTGCCCTGGACCCAGCATGCAAGCTGGAGATAGCCCTGCTAGGCACCCCTTACAGACCAAATGCTGCTGGACTAGATAGGTCATGGGCCTGATCCAGCAGGGCTTAGGAACATAGGAAGCTGTCTTATACTGAGTCAGACCCTTGGTCTATCTAGCTCAGTATTGTCTTCACAGACTGGCAGCGGCTTCTCCAAGGTTGCAGGCAAGAATCTCTCTCAGCCCTATCTTGGAGAAGCAAGGGAGGGATGTTGGAACCTTCTGCTCTTCCCAGAGTGGCTCCATCCCCTGAGGGGAATATCTTGCAGTCCTCACACTTCTAGTCTCCCATTCATATGCAACCAGGGTGGACTCTGCTTAGCTAAGGGGACAAAGTCATGCTTGCTACCACAAGACCAGCTCTCCTTATGTTTATGTTTATGTTCTTATGTTTATGTTTATTTATTTATCTATCATATTTATATACTGCCTGATATATACATCGCTCATTCTTAATGAATTCAATTTTCTGTGCTACCTTCTTTCTATTTTAATGTTATGGTGTGAAAAATATTTTTAATAAAAAGATTAGAAACCCAAACCACAGTTTGGCCCTGGCTCGATATCCTGGTTTGTATGTCAGGAGTACTTAACAGGACTCTCTCTGGTTTGTTGGGACCCCAGGGCAAAAAAGGGTTTGCAGGGTACCGGATGATGAATCTTGTTCCAGCCCTTGCAGTGCAGGAGCCCATTGAAGCACCAAGGCCCTGGGGGGACCCAGGCAGCTCTGGCACTTAAACCACAATTTCCCAGTTTGGATGTCACAGGAAACTGTGGTTTAACAAGTCAGGGAGCTTGGGATTCTGTCAGGCATGTGGGGGAGAAAGAGACAAGAGGGGCATGAGGGAGAACGCAGACTGGTTGCTCCTTTCTTGCTCATGCACGACCCAACAAATCATAGAGGTCATTCACACAAGCAAAAACTGTGTTCTACCCAGGTTTGAGAGCTGTGTGTGCTCCCTGATTGTGTGGAAGCAAGATAGGAGGAAAAACTGCCCAGAATTTCCTCCTACCATGCTTCCACACAATCACTTCTCCCTCCTCCTACCTAGTTGTTTGCACACAATCCACACAACCAACAACTGGGCTCACACACAGCTCTTAAATCTGGGTCAGGGCAGGGTGTGGTTATAATTGAGCGGACGGGTTCAAAGAACCCGAGCACTCCAGCTCCAGAGGGCACCCCAGATCCTGAGGGCCCCCCAGCTCCACCCCTCCCTATTTTCTCCATTATCTCCCTCACTCTGAGGGGCTGCAGAGAGAGGGGCAAATGCGGGCCTCCTCTCCCCTAGCTACGCCCCTGACTGGGTAGAGCACGGTTTTCGTTTGTGTGAATGACCTCATAGTCTCTTGCATCCTTTGAAACAGGTCACTGTGTCAGAGAAAAAATGTACCTTGCCATGTCTGAGGGATGTGCAAGTTATTTTTAAGAAAACATAACTCAGATTTCTGATTATAAAGCTGATTCCTGCATTATCCAAGATGGACATCTCTGCATCAAATAAAGTAATGTGTGAAGCCGCTTTCAAGAGGGCAGCATATAAGATAAGAAAACCCAGAATCTGACTTCGTGGGGTGTGGAACTCAACCTAGACAGGGGTTCACTGATAGCTGGGGGCCTCCATGATTCTTTGAGAAAGATCATGATTCTTTGGTACAGTGGTAGAAGCATCAACTGTCACTCAACCTGGAAGTCTTGATGTGCACTGAACTGGCTCTTCTGGAGCTGGCTAGGTCACCCAGGTCTGCATTGGCTCCAAGTCTGCCTAGCTGATTGGTTGAGAGCCATTTTTAAACCCTTCTGGGACAGGACAGACATTCTATTGCTGGCCACTAGGCCAAGCAAGCCAGTTCTTCCCTGCTTCAACGCTGCCACCCTGTTTTCCCAGGTAAGAGAGAGTGTTATGCCCACACCCTCTCTTACCTGATCTATGCCATGCTAATGAATTGCCTCTCCAGATGGCAACCTCTATTTCCAGATTCCTGATTATGAAATTTGTCTTGCCTGAAAATAGACTAGATATGAAATCACCACTGATACTATTATGTCTGCCAGTCCCCAGACTATGAGTGGGTAAATTATGGTGTATCTGCCCAGGAGCCGATACCTGCATTGCCCTGGCAAGATTTACCTACACATTTGTGTCGGTAGGAAGGGGAGATATTGGGAAATAATCAGGTGTCTTCCCTAACTGTTTGAGCCTCCTTACAGCCTTCTCTCTGAACATCTATAGTTTTTGCATATGTAAGAAGATTTTATAAAATGGTTTGAACTTGAAGCATCCACTGGAGTTAGTGTAAGTGTAGCCTCCCCATTACAAGATTGGGGAACTGATAGAGGAACCCACCCCTGGGAGTGAGGAGAGGTTGTCTGAAGCCTAAATAACACAAGCCCACATGTGTTTAGCACTTTTTCTGATTATGAATGTAAGGGTTTCCAGATATAATTAGAGTGTTGAGTCAATTCTGCACCTCTGCCAACTCCCACTGGCCCTCTGACAGTTTAGGCTGCCTAAGAGTTTGCTCCTTTGACGGTCTGTCTTATAAGAAAGCTATTTTTAGAATCTTGAAAGAATTCAGCACTGTACGGGTTTCTCAGTAGAGTTAATGGGTGCAAGCTAGAGAAAGCTAGGCATGCCCAAGTTCAGCCTAGACTTTAGTTTATCACATGGAAGCCAATTCAGCAGACTCTACATGGTGCTTTGGCTCATTGGCTCTCAAAACTGGGGCCACAGATGTTGTTTGACTACAACTCCCATCATCAACTTGGCCATTGTGACTGGGGATGATGAGAGCTGTAGTACAGATCCATCTGTGGAACCAAGTCTGAGAACCCCTGCCTTAGCCCACAACGATAACATTTATTATTAGAATATAAGAATAGCCCAGCTGGGTCAGGCCTAAGGCCTATCTAGTCTAGCACCCTGTTCTTCACAGAAGCTCATCAGATGCCTCTGGGAAGCCCACAGGCAAGAGGTGAGGGTATACCCTCTCTCCTCTGTTGCTCCCCTGCAACTGGTATTTAGAGGCATCCTGCTTCTGAGCCTGGAGGTGGCCTATATTATTTCTTGTTTACACAGTCAGAAAGGTGTTATTGACTGGTTTGTTTTATCCAGACATCGAGTCCTTCCCAAGGACCTGGGATGGCTGAATTTTATCATCAATACTGTTGGTTATTATAGATATCCAGGAGCCAGGCCAACCCCTTGGCTTTCTTCCTAGCCAGGAACTGGGCTAGATGAGATCATGTGTGCAGGGGGTGCTGGGTCATCTCCCCTAGAGATTTCAGCTGTCCTGGTACTGAACTCTCTCTCCACCAGGGCTAGCCCATCCACTAGACATAGGTGGTCACCAAGGGCACCAATTCTTTGGGGGCGGGGGGGATACCACAGCTCCCTGGGTGGAAGTTGAGTGGGCAGGACTGCCTCAATGCTGGAAAGTCAGCAATTCTAGCTGCAGCCTGATTTGGATTAGGACCCTGTTGTTTTAAAATACATATGACACCCACAAGTGGACAGTGATTCATTTCACACCATGTTTGGTTTGGCTGTAATATGGACTACGTTCATGACTCCTGACTTTGGCCATGCCCTGTTGCTTTTGCTAACAGCTGATGGTTTTTATCCCACAACATCCCAGAACTCTGCTGTTTGTGGACCTTGCTGAACCACCAGGGTGCTACAAGAAACTTCACAGGCAGAGGCATATCTAGGGTAAATAGTGCCTAGGGCAAACACTGAAATTGCGCCCCCTGTCCAAACATCTGACACCCATCTTTCAGATAACTTTACCATCATATCAGCTCAAAAATACAAGTCAAGCTCGTTAATCTTTTAATATTTTGAAAACTATTTCCAAACCAAAAAATGCTGGAAAATGACAAATTTCAGTATGCTGGGGCTCATGAAATACCCAAATACTATGTGGAGGTGTTCTTGGAAAACTAAACAGAAGTGCCTGTCTAATTCTCTACTGTGCATTGTAGCATCACTAATTATATAAGTTTTAAAAATAAATGGAGAATTTGACTTTTCCCAGATACTCTGAAAATAATTAAAAGATATGCAGAGTAAACTGTGTTACTGCTTGGAATATATTCTAGTATTTCAGAAAGACAGTTAAAATGAGAAAGAGAGCAAAAAACTCCCAGTGGGCCTTAATACTAAGGATTTCACACTGATTCAAAGACACTCACCATTAATAGCCATATTATTAAGACCTCACATTTAACGCACTTCTTACAAGAAGCAAAGTAAGAGCAAATGAATACAATCCTAGCTCATAAGCTTCAGCTCAGTATTCACAAGCCCTGATTCATAGTGCCAAACTGAATATGTGTACAGTGACTTATATAATAATAATTTTAAAAAAATAAAATTACCTGTAGCCCCTTTGGGGGCTTCTTAAAGGCCATGGGGGTCTGCAAAGGTTCCACTTCCCTCCGCTGGCCTCTAGGGCCTCGCAGGGTCCATTTGAGCATGTGCGGTGGCCATTATTTAAAATAATTTTTTTAAAGGCTGCTGAAAACAAAATGGCCACCGCGTATGCTCAAATGGCCTCTGCAAGGCCTGGCATGGCCTAGGGCCTCACGGAGGCCATTTGAGCATGCACGGTGGCCATTTTATTTTTGGCAGCCATTTTTTTCAAAATATTTAATTTTTTAAAATGGCACCCCCCCTTCAAGTGGTGCCCAGGGCACATGCACTGCCTGCCCCACCCTAGATATGCCCCTGTTCACAGGGCTTCACTTGAGAGTGTCCAAGTAAAGATTGCTGAAGTACTAGTACAAATGTGATGGGAGTAGCCAATCAGAAAGAGTTCTATTGACTCCCAAGAGAATATCATCCTGTGGGACACTGGCAAAACAGAATAATATAAAAGGCCCATTCACATATTATGTTCAACACTTATATGAGTGTACAGTGTACACTGGTACAGATCTGTACACAGGTACGGTCATTCACATGTTATGCTGAATGCAGGTATAGAAGTACACTTCCTATCTGTACCATGCATTTGAAGAGCCTGTATTCTGGTTCACTTTTAAATTGAGCACAGGAACAGTCATTCACACAAACAATGTATGAGTGTACAGACCAAGTGTATGAGTGTTCATGTACCTGTGTACAGACCGCGTGTACAAGTGTACAGACTAATCTCTAGCCCGATTCAGACATTATGCTGTACGAGTGTACAGTTATCTGTACACATGCACATGTATTTGTGTGAATGACTGTATCTGTGTACATTTAAAATGAACCTGAATACAGGCCCTTCAAATTGATGGTACAGATAGGAAGTGTATTTCTGTATCTGTTTTCAGCATAACGTGACTAAGTGTACCTGTGTATGCAGTATACTCATATGAGTGTTGAGCATAACGTGTGAGTGGGCCTTTTGATTTTGGCTAAAGTCAGGGGGAAACGAGTGTGGTCCATGCTTTCATTACTTGCAGTATCATATGAGATATTTGCTTTTAAAGAAAGACAATACCGTGCCTTTCATATGGAGCACACAATGAAGCAATCTTCATGATTGCATGAGGAGGTTACACCTTCTGTGGGGAGGAAGTCCAAAAGTGCTTTCCTCCCTGCAGACGATCGCAGCCAGGGCTCTGGGCGGGTGGATCAGTGGCGCAAACAAGCAGCGGCTCTCTTGCCATCCGACCACGCCTGGCCTGGCAGCTCTGGGGGTCAGGGGAAGGGAAGCGCCACCACGTGGTGCAGTGCCCGACCCCCACCCCCCGGAGCCTCAGGAATGTACCACATGAGTGCACAGTGCATTTCTGGGAGCCCCCTCCCCGAGTGTGCCTGCCACAGCTGCAAGCAGCCGCTGCAGACATACAATCTGATAACCCTTTTTTTTTTTTGGTGCACTCATGCCCAAAACCTGCGTTAAGCGGTGGGCTCCATAAGTGGGCTTGCTGCCAAGCTGCCGCTGGGAACCACATAGTTCCCGGCGGTTCTCATGACCAGCAGGAACCGGGCTCCCTTAGCCCGATTCCTGCTGGTCATGAAAATAGCTTCAATTGATTTCTTTAAAAGCTGCTTCATTCCCATCAGAAGGGAGGTGCATTTTGCCGGTAGGTTACAAGCTCATGGGGGAAATCATTTTGTATATTAAGCTGGGAGGCACTCAGTCTGAAGGGCAATTTTTTTCTTCTTTAAGACAAAAGCTGACAGCTCCAAACATTGCTAATCTACAACGCAATACAATTGAGCTGGTAAATCTAAGGAACATTTCAGAATGCTCTGAGGGCCATTTTGCCAAAAGAAAGCACTTGTTTGTTTCTTTTACTGGAATTTTTGCAATATGTTCAGCATCTTGAGTGTTGGGCTGGTTTCTATATTACAGGCCACTTCCTCAATATGTTTTTCTTCTTCTTCTTTCCCCTATAATATTTGTATCCAGAGAAGTTTCTGATCTGCCTTTAAATTTGTTTTAAGCTGTGGTAACATGGATTATGTTTTCTTATACCACTCCCCTTTTTAAAATGTTTGAAACCAAAAATGTAATTATATTAAGGAGCTAAACATTTAGAGGGGGCGGGGGGACATACAGTTAAAAAAAAATTCACTTCTGTTGTTTATTGGCATTTTCTCCTTGTCTTCTTCTGGCGACCTCAAGATAAGCTATGTGAAAACAGAAGTTGGAAACTGCCTGAAATGGAGTTATTTCCACACAGAGGAAGCTGTTTCTTACACAGAACTGAATCTCTCGAGATTGCTAACTGAGGTGGGGAGGATAGGAATGACATTTCTTAGTGAGATATTTGACCCAGGGGATCCAGGATACTGACCCCTGATAATACAGAGCAACCAGGCTGAAGAAATAATTCAGACATGGCATAAGGTAGTTTATAGGCTCATATTCCGGGAGTCTCAAAGATGCTGACCCTTAGATTAGACAGCAGTGGGCTGAATGGCCAAGAGTTCTTACTCAACATAAGGTAGTTCTTATCCCTTTCATTTAAAACATTTGTATGACACCTTTTCAGAGGTTAAGGAGGCTTATAAAAGCAACACCCTAAAATTAATTTTTATTTATTTACAGGAAGCCCTTGTTATTCGCACAGCTTCCAATCTCACCTACAACCGCAAACACGAAAACCACAAATAACGAAACCTTAACTTATTGGGAATCCGGCGGTTAGGCTCCCGCACTTTTCTTTTTTGCTCCAAATCACAAAAAATGTGGGAGGGAAGCAGAAATAAAAGGAATACAGCACAGTACCTTACTTTCCAGCAATGCCCCCCAAACCAGCTGATATTTTGCCAATTTTCACAGCCTAGGTTTTTTGTGGGTTTTTAAAAGCATGAGCCACAACATGGCTTTGCGCTGCCTCTGGACTGGAAATGCCGGTGGAAGTCACTTTGCCTATTTTTAGTACCATGGATAATGAAAATCTAGTCCGGTTCATACATAACTGGACACCAGAAGTCCCTTCAGCTCTGGTTGCTAAACCTGAATGTACAAACTGGGGGAAATAGAGTTTGCAGGGGGAAAGCAACCCACATTTTCCCTCACCAAACTCCACTCTAAATCTTTGGTCGGAGTGGAGCTTTGCCACCGCAAACTTCATTTCTGCGGCACCAGCATTATATACAAACACTGGCACTGAAAATTGGACCACTCTGAGCCATTATTGAGGGAGGAAGCTCCACCCTCACTCCAACCTGATTGGCTGTGCAGGCTGTCGTTCAAAGTAAGCCCGCACAGCCAGCTCCTCCACCTCTCTGCAGTCTCACTGACTGCAGAGAGAATACTCTCCCCAGACTCCTAATGCGGACAGGAGAGTGGGGCACAGAACCATGGGTCCATTGGTTATGTATGACCTCCTGGCCTGGGCCTGGGTCTCTTAGATCAGGGATCTGCAACGTTGGGCCCCCAGATGTTCTTGGACTTCAATTCCCATAATCCCCAGCCAAAGGCCACTGGGCCTGGGGATTATGGGAGTTGGTCCAAGAACATCTGGGGGCCCAACGTTGCGGATCCCTTTCTTAGATCAATCCACAGATACATGAAACCACAGTCAGTGGTGCACCCAGGTAAAACTGGTACCTGGACTGCCCCCACTACCGTGAGCCCCCCTTGAATTTTGGGGGGGGGGCTTCATGCTGCCACCCCACGACTGGCCTGTCGAACCACCAAAAGTTAACTTCTTTTTAGCCGCCAATGTGCACAGCCAGGGTGGGGGGTGGGTGAGCCAAGCAGGCCTCCCGCCGCCCCATGGTGATGGTGGGAGGAGCAGCCGCTGGGCCTGCCTGCCTGCCTGGCCCAGTGATCCTTGGAAACTGTGAGGTGCTCCAGCCTGCCTGCACAGAAAGGAGCGCCTCACAGTTCTCACAGACTGCTGGGCCAGACAGCCTTGGGGCGGGGGGAGGCCTGCTCAGCTTACCCCCGGCCACGCACATTGGCAGCTAAAAATAAGGTAACTTTTGGTGGTTCGGCACAGCGGGGCAGCAGCGGGATGGCAACAGGAGGTCCGCTGGAGGCTCCCCTGGTCCCTTGGAGGCCTCCTCCCAGACCTCGGAGACCACGGGCTGGGTCCCCAAGTGCCGGGGGTGAGAGCACCTCTGACTTCAGTTGCTGAAACCATGGATCACAAGGGCCACCAGTATTTACAAGATTTCTAAACCACTCTTGTTTTTCAGCTGCCAATGATCCACTGGAGCAACCAGGAAGCCTCCTTGGGAAGAGTAGGTTCAAGCAATCCCAAGGCACATGATACAGTCCCCTTGCTGAAACTAAGCAGCTGAGATCCAGATGAACACTGCAGTAGTGAAACAAAGTTCACCGTCACCCACGCAAGAAGGTCATGCAGCTGAGCGGAGGCTCAGGGTTGCACAACAAGGAGAGTGGATAGCTTTGCATCTTCCTCTGCTGCATGTACAAACGGAGGAAACCATTGCACAGCAGGAGGCAGGCCACCGTGGGTGCAAGTGCACACTGTCGCAGTGATGCAACGCTAGTCTGGAATGCAAGCTCCCAAGCTAGCAAAACGTCCCTGCACCCGCGAAACATGTTTGCACCAGTGAGCGTTCGTTGGGATGTCAGCCAGCAAATTTAAGTCTGGTCAGTGCCTGGAGGGGAGGTGACAACTGGCTGCCCCATAAAGGCTTTATTAAGTTCCGTAATGGAAGACAGGCAGGGCATAAATGTAATAAGCAAGCCAACTTGCCTTTATCACAGTGGCAGCCACCATTTCTGCATGTGTTGCCCCCTACCACATATGCAAATGCACATTGGAACTACGAAGGTGTCATTTCTGACAGCACTGTAATCAACTTTGCTGAAGATTAAGAGTTACCAGGAAGAAAGAGCACCTTGCATACAAAAACAGACTGTCCTTTCCATCTATGCTGCTGATGTAAAGTACCGAAGACAACGATACAGATATTTACATACCACTTTTCAACAAAAGTTCCCAAAGTAATTTACGGGGGGTGGGGGGATGAATAATAAAATAATTAAATAGCTCCCTTTCCCCCAAAAGGCTCACAATCTTAAAAAAAATAAAGCATAAGATAGACAGGAGGGATGCTGTGCTGGGGATGGACAGGGTCAGTTGCTCTCCCCCTGCTCAATAAAGAGAATCGCCACTTTTAAAAGGGGCCTCTTTGCCCAGTTAGCAGGGGAGTACCATAAGCATGCATAGTCAATGATCATAATATCACAGAGACCCATAGTTCAAACCAGCACACTACCTGGCTATATGACACAAAGATCCTCACATAGGGACAAAAGTGGGGGTGACCTGCAGTGATCTCTGCAACACTGCTTGCCCTCTTCTTCCACCTAACAGAAAATAAAAGGGACGGCCACAAAAATCTCACCTTCCTGAAAACAAATGGCTAATTCAGGTGAAGCAATCCCCCCAACTGCCCTCCCCCACTCACTTTACATCAGTCGAGAAGACCTCTTGTGTGAATTATGCAATTGTACACAGTCATGAATGAGTGTTCTTCAGAGAAATGTCCAAATGCAAAAGTAGCTGTGTTAATATTGTGCAGCGTACATAAAGGACGCTGTGCTCTCTGTTTTATTTCCCCATATGTTAGCATCGCGGTGTCTCTTCCTATGCATCACTGCCCAACTTCCTCATCAGCAGCATGAAAATCACTTTTTCTGCAAAAGTGGCTTTCCATTGCTCCATCCCAGAAGAGGTCACGATCGGTTAAACCAGAGAAAGAACCATGTCACAAATGTAAAGGAATGGCACATGCAGTGTGTGGGCATTGGTCCTCACACATTCGCAGTGGTTGTGTTGTATCTGGTGTAGCTTAGGGAACTCTGACTCAGTGCTCACTTCTGCTATGAACTCCCCAACTGGCCTTAAGTAAGCCTCAGTCGCGGCTGCCTTAGGGGGATAATACTACCCACTCATTTTAGGCCCATTCACATGTTAGGTTCAAGAATCATACAATGAGTCTACAGTATACACAGGTACAGATCTGTACACAGGTACAGTCATTCACATGTCATGCTGAGCACAGGTACAGAAGTGTGCTTCCTATCTGTACCATGCATTTGAAGGGCCTGTATCCAGGCTCACTTTTAAAATGAACCCAGATACAGAAATTCACACAAACATGTGTATATGTGTACAGACCTGTGCACTTGTACAGCATAATGTCTGAATCAAGCTCTTGTGTGACTGGGGATGAGGGAAGACCCTAATTTAAGAACTTCTGCCTTACAGATTTGTTGTAGAGATTACAACAAGATATCATACATGAAGCTCTTTAAACACGTGGAAGCATTATACAAGTGCAAAGTATGATTATTATCCCATCAAAAATAAAAACCTTTTGGTTTAATGTTTTTTGTTAATGGCTTTCCAGGCTCACTCCAGATCTAAAATCTCAGGAAATGACAGTTAAAGGCCACACCCTTAACATATGCATCACTTAGGCAATATGGATATAGCATGGTATCCTATACAGCTTTACCACTACCTTGGAGTTAGATGGTGTCAATGGCAGTTTGGTGGACCTAGGAACATAGGAAGCTGCCATATACTGAGTCAGACTATTGGTCTATCTAGCTCAGTATTGTCTTCACAGACTGGCAGTGGCATCTCCAAGGTTGCAGGCAGGAGTCTCTCTCAGCCCGATCTTGGAGATGGTGCCAGGGAGGGAACTTGGAACCTTCTGCTCTTCCCAGAGTGGCTCCATCCCCTGAAGGGAATATCTTACAATGCTCACACTTCTAGTCTCCCTTTCATATGCAACCAAGGCAGACCCTGCTTAACTAAGGGGACACGTCATGCTTGCCACCACAAGTCCAAGATATGTCTGTTCACTGAAAGAGACACGTGGGCCTAATTCAGACATAACAGGAAACCGGAGGTCCCTTCACCGCCAGTTTCCTCACCCACACACCCTAATTTGGGGAAATGGAGTTTGCGGTGGAAAGGGACCCGCAGTTTTCCTCCCCAAACTCCACTGAACCTTTGGTCAGAGTACAGTTTTGCCACCACAAACTTCTGCAGCAGCAGCAGCATTACATTCACAGAACTGGAGTTGAGGGAAGAAGCTCTTCCCTCCCTTTGTCCCGATTGGCTGTGTGGACTGTCCAGACAAGCAGAAAGCCCACACAGCCAGCTCTGCCACCTCACTGCAGTCTCACTGACTGCAAAGAGGCAGCTTACCCAAATTCCCGAATGCGGACGGGAGAGTGGGGGGAAAGGGGGGAGTGGAATCGTGGGCCCATTGGACCCGTGTTTCCGTGTTATGTCCGAAGGCAGCCACTGAGTCTATTTTCATTTAGGAGTCATGTTTATTTTGTGCCAAGTATTATTACAAGGACTGAAGTAAAGGAGGCTGGCAGGACACACATTCATCCCAGGCTCAGGCCTGATACTGTTTCTTCCTTCCTGTGCAAAACTGCCTGAGCACTGAGGCCAGCTGCTGAGTCCTACTATGCACTTCATCACTATAGGGTTGCGAACCCTCCAGGATTGCTCTGGAGTCTCCAGGAATCTGCATCAATATCCAGGAGGCTTCTGAAAGCAATCCAGGTTAATTTCTTGATATTGTGAAAAATACTGTGGGGGAAATATCCAGGAATAGCTTCAAGCAGATCTGACAACCCTACTCATAGGTATGGTGGGTGGACACGGGCGGGGCCTTTTCTGTTGTGGCACCAGGGCTGTAGAATACTGCCCCAAATGTGGTTTTCCGGCTCCATCTCTGCTCCTACTCCCAGAGGACAATTAAAACACTGGTTCGGTTCGAGTCCAGACCAGACTTGAACCTGACCGGGCCAGTTCAGTCTGGCACCCCCTCAAAAATGCCCCCTGGTTCGGTTTGGTCCGGGGGAGGGTTCGGGAACATTTTTTTTTAAAAAAAAGAAAAAAATGTGCCTTATCCCCCTCGGGGGAGTTCCTGGAGGCAGCAGGGGTGTGTGTCAGTGGGAGTTCCCCCTCTCCCCGTCAGCTCTCCCTATGGCCCCCTCCAGCCGGTTTGACCGCTCTTCAGCCAGTTTTCAGCCTTCTCCCAGCAGCCATTTTGGAGGCCGCACGCCTGCGCGATTGGCCTCTGCGTGGACCAGGAGGCTCAGATCCAGAAGCATCTCCAGTGCTTCTACCCTATGGGGGCATTTTTATCTTCAAGTCAGTGGACGAATACATTCCGATTGACTGAATTATCACACAAGCAGCCCATTAAGTTTCCTCTAACCCAGTGGGGCTTGGTATAGAAAGCTTTCTAGCCTTTGCCCGGGCTTGAGCCTTGAGCATGTCACCCTGGCTGTTAGACCTCGCATAGGAGAGCCTGCTCCATTGCCTGCCAGCCTTACAAAGATGCCTCCCCGGTTGGCTCTGCAGGCTGCCTACAGCGCAACGATGAGTTGGTAGGAAAGGCACCATACATGCCATCTACAAAGGGCTCTGTGGATTGTCTTCGAGCGAGATGCACTGCTCGCACCGTTGCCAGAGACGAGACATAAAGAAGCAGCCTCCTGCAAAGCCAAGACCACCTCCCAGCAACAGGAACCTCGTCTTATGCAAGTACATCGAGCCCTTCCTTAAGAGGAAGTATGTGGCTTGTTTAGCAAGTACGGTTCTACATGACAGGGCGAACTTCCCAAAAGCCTCATTCGGCCAGCTGCCTCCGAACCTGCTTTTTGTACAACATGAACACTGGATTCTGCTGGTGAAAGGAGAGGCACCATGCCTGGCGTCTGAACACAAGGTAAGCTATACTCTCATGCATATCAGGGCAGAGGGGTTCCCTCGCGGCAGAACGGCACCTGAATCTCTTGCTCAATCCAAGCAAGCTGGGAAAGTGTTTTGCTTGGGGGGAAAGACTCACAGGTCAAGGCTTTTAGGCTTAGTCAGAGAAATGTTGCCTTGATAGTAACCTAGACAAGGTGGGGGCATCCACGTGTCTTTATTCACATCTGCCCTGCTGACGTCTAACGTGAGGAATGGGTGTGGGGTGGGGTTTTTCTACCAAAAGGGGTTCATAGAGGAGGAGAGCCACATCTTGTCACTTCAACCACTTTTCTCTGGAACCAGATCCCTGTTCACATGTTATGTTCAACACTCGTACAATCTGTGTCCAAAAATCTGTTTGACAGAGGCAACATCGGGACAAAAGAAGTGTGTGTGTGTGTGTGTGTGTGTGTGTGTGTGTGTGTGTGTTTGTGTGTGTTGTGTTCTTAATAATAATACACCATGGGGAGTAGGGAGGGATGAGACTGTAGCTCACTGGTAGAGCATATGCTTTGTAAGCAGAAGGTCTCACTTTCCCTCCCTGGGATCTCCAGGTAAGGCTGGGAGATACCCTGTCTGAAACCTTAGGGAGCCCCTGCCAGTATCAGTGGAGGTACCAGCGGAGGCTCAAGACCTCTAGGTGCCCGAGGCAGGGCACCAAAGACTTGCAGCCCACCCGCCCCCATGCAAGCCCTCCTCCTCCCCTTTTTTAAAAAGTGGGGCCAAGAGGATATTTTGCCACATCACTGGCAGCCCAGTAAATTGCTGCCTAGGGAGATTGCTTCACTTTGCCTCACAGAAGGGCTGTCTCTGACAGGTGCAGATTCAAATACAGGTACAGTTACTCACATGCTATGCTGAGCCCAGGCCCAGAAGTGCACTTCCTATCTCTACCCTGCATTTGAAGGTTCCTGTGTCCAGGTCCAGATTTTCAATGGACACGGATTCAGTCATTCACACAAAAACATGTCCGTGCGTACAGACATCTAAACACAGGCACAGCCTCATGTCTGAACAGGGTTCTGATTCACTTTCGTTGTCAGAGACTGGCTGAGGGAAAAGGGACTGTAGCACCGGAGCCCCAGGTGGCCAGCAAGGGGATGGGTTCCTTTCCCTTCATCCACATACCTCTTTTGCTGTGGAAAGCAGACAACCCCAATCCCCTTACTAGGTCCAAGTGGAACAGACAAGCCAGATACTACCAGTTGTGTTTGGTAAGAGAGTTGAAATTTGTGTGGGAGACGCATCGTGCCCAACATAGGAACATGGGTAGCTCGCTTATCCTAAGTTTGGTTTATTGAGCACTGTGTGGTCTACGCTGACTGGAAGGGGCTCTCCAAGGTTTCAGAGAGGGTATCTCCCAACCTTACCTGGAGATGCCAGGGAGTAAAAGTAGGACCCTCTGCCTGCAAAGCAAATGCTCTACTAGTGAGCTACACATTTCTTTTGTCCTGATGTTGCCTCTGTCAAACAGATTTTTGAAATACAATTTCCACATCAACGCCACAGAAACCTGTTTACCAGATGCAAAAGTGGGATGAATGTACATGCCACAAAGCAGCAATCCCTCCACCAAACCACTTCTGCACCCTGCAGAAAGCTCTCGTCTGTCTGGAGTCCCATTCAAGAGAACTACTACTACTACTACTACTATTAATATTTTTATACCGCTCTTCAACCAAAGTTCTCAAAGCCATTTACATAGAAAAATCAATAATACATAAATAAAATGGCCTCCTGTCCCCAAAAGGCTCACAATCTAAAAATAAACATAAGGCAGATACCAGCAACAGCCACTGGAGGGATGCTATGCCGGGGTTGGATAGGGACAGTTGCTCTCCTCCTGCTAAATATAAGAGAATCGCCACTTTAAAAGGTGCTTCTTTGCTCAGTTAGCAGGGGTTAGAACATTTCTGGGAGACTTGGCATGGAATAGGGAAAATGAGGCCTTAGAATCATGTTATGAATGTTATATCTTTTAGAATAATAAAAATAGTGTATGTGTGGTTATGTTGGAAAAACATACACAGATATAAACACAGAAAACTGAAGGTATGAACTTGCTTTTCTGAGCCAAAATCAGAAAAGCTTTGATGGACACAAACCAAACAAAAATTGGCATCTTACAAAATACTTTACATGTCTCGACAGGGCTGCAGACACAATTAAAGGCTCGAGAGGCAATTCCACTCCAGTATCTCACTTCAAACATCTCCAGGGCTTTTTAAAATGTGCAACCAGACACTAAACAGGCAATTCAAATAAAAAAAAAAGGTGCCATTCTAAAAGAATATTTGTGCAGCTCAAAAATTCAAGTCATACAAAAGTTGTATTGTGTTAGATGAGGATGGGCCACAGCTCAATGGCAGAGCATCTGCTTTGCATGCAGGAGGTCCCAGGTTCAATCCCTGGCAGCATCACCAGGTAGGGCTGGCAAAGACCCCTGCCAGAAATCTTGGAGAGCGGCTGCCAGTCAATGCAGAAAATAGTGAGCTAGATGGACCAAGGGTCTGACTCAATATAAGGCAGCTTCCTATGTTCATATGTAGATGATGCAAAAGGTGACTGACGATAATGACAAAAGCCAAGAGAGTGGTCCAGGCTCCTCTGGAGCCCAGACCCTGATCAATGCTACTCATTTCTCCTTCCCTTGCCAAAGTCGCTTCCCTCAGACTCCACTGCCACTCCCCACAGAGTCTTCATCAAGGAATCCAACACTCTTCTGCAATAGTGCTGTCAATGGTGCTTCCCAGATGTGAGGATTGTCTCCCACTATGTGTGGGCTTCAAAATGGCTTGGAATCTTACTCTAGGCAACAAACGATGTGTGCCCAGCAAGGATAATGCACAGGGGTGGGTTTTAGCAATGCATGCTAGGCACACAGATTACTTTCACATACCGTTGTGTAGTTCTGATTTTTCCTTTGAAAAGGTCGCGATAATCTCCCATTTTCCCTCTCTTCCCCTCTTTAGGAGATTTTCCTTCCTTTTCTATACTCCTGCTTTTAAAATCTCTCGAGTGTGTCAGTATTCAGCTCCTTCGCTCATTCCTTGCGATATTCTATTTTCAACTACACAGAATAACATTTTAAAGTACTATGCAGAACTAAAAAAGTGGGGGGGGGCTTTAGTGCTCGTTAAGTACCAGAGCTGGCCCAAGACCTCATGCTGCCCTCAATATTGCACACAGGGCTGGGATCGCTGGGCAGCTGGCAAGGGCCTGGGGCCCTCAAAAGGGCCTATTCCTTGAAACCCCCTCTGTGCCCCCATTTCTCAAGGCCCACACAAGAAGGCACATAGAGGGCAATTCATGAGGTTCCCTGAAACCATCCCAACTACACAATCTGAGAAATGTGCCCTGGAACCCTGGGGAGCACCTATTGGAATGCAGCCTGCTTCCTCACAACCTGTGCAACATTCATTTTTTAAATATCCCACCTGCCTTCACCCATGAAACTCAAAGAAGCATCACAGGGTTCCAGATTAGTCACCCTTCCTGGCACTGACCAGACCCAGACCTGTTAGTTTCAGCAATGTGCCGCAGCCACTCTTTCTGTAGCTGGGCTGGTCTTATTAAGAATCATTTCCTGCCCCCTGCTAAAGCCTGATATCTATTTTTGCATGTGCAGATTTGCATCCACAAGAAACTGGCCTCTCATATCAAGCCCCTAAAACTTGCCAGTTCTCAAAAAATTTACCTTGTCTAGCTCAGGGATTCTTAACCTGCAGTTCAGACCATAGCTCAGTGGTAAAGCGTTGGTTCTCCATGCAGAAGGTCCCAGGTTCAATCCCCGGCATCTACAGGTAGGGCTGGGAGAGACTCCTGCTTGGAATCTTGGAGAAGCCGCTGCCAGTCAGGGTAGACAATACTGAGCTAGATGGACCAATGGCCTGACTCCGTAGAAGGCAGCTTCCTATGTTCCCTGGGGGTCCATGTATTTAATTTGCTTCCTGGTGAGCCAGAATAAAGTTCTTGAAAATAACAATTATCCTGAGTATTTATTTTTCTCTAATTTTTATCAGAGACTTAGGTAAATATATTCTATAAATAAGGTGGGTAATACATGAGGATCTGGTAGGTCTGTAGGAGCAAAAAGGTTACGAATTGCAGGCACAGCCAATAAACTGCATGGGTGCAAAGAGGATGGAAGGTTCAGTGAATACTGTGGTGGAACAGGGTTAAATCTCAGGGTTGGAGCATTGCTTTATTCAGGGTGAAAGCTATTATTTGGACACTTGTATCAAGTTTTCCCCATTTTCTCACCACCACCACCTTCCATCACTTTTCTGATTCCAAAAGAACAGCAAGACAAATGAGAGATGTGGCTTTAGTTCAGTGATTTGCTGTTTCACTAACAAGTACAGTATGATGTAATATATATACTTTATCACAATTGTATCTTATCCTATCATTTCTCCAAATAGTTCAAAAAGGCATAATGTGGTAACGTGTTTAGCATGTCAGTCTAGAAGTAGGGAGATTCCAGTTCAGATTTGGGAGATGGGACCATAACTCAGTTGCAGAGCATCTGCTTTGCATGCAGAAGATCCTCGGTTCAATCCCAGGGAGGGATTTCATTTCCAGGTAGGGCTGAGAGAGACTCGTGCCAGCAACCTTGGAGAAGCTGCTGCCAGTCAGTGTAGACAATGCAGAGCTAGATGGAACAAAGGTCTGTCTCAGTATAAGGCAGCTTCCTGCTTCCTAAATTCCCACTCAGCCATTAAGCTTTTTGGCTAACCTTAGGAGAGTCACACTATGAAGCCTCACGACCACAGGAAAGCGGGCTAAGGGAGCCCAGCTCACTTTCCTGTGATCATGTGCTGCAACAGGAGCCATGTGGCTCCCAGCAGCACACCTCACTAAGTACCCCTCCCCAATTAAATGAGGTTAGCAGAGCAAACACCCATTTTCCCAATCATGAGACACTGCGGAGTGGCTCCGCACCACGGTGACTCATGAGGGGACCCCCGATTAGGAGGCTACAGCAAGCCTCCCAGCCTCAGAGGTCTCCCCAGAATGCCCCGCGCACTTGTGCAGGGCGTTCTGGGACTTCTGGGGGCCAGGCGGCCCCCAATCCCTCCCACCTCAACCAGCTCCATGACAGAGCTGGTAATCATGTGGGTGGTCCATCTTGCTGCCCATCGTCTGTGGGGAGAGTGGGCTACGCCCGTTCTCCCCACAGAGCCTGATTAGGCTCTACACACGGATCACGTGTAGAGCCTCCAGTGGTGGAGCCAGACCGTGGGCCGCCCGTGACCAGCCGCCACCGCGGCCCTGCTCACCCTTCCCCCATGTCTGACGTCAAGACGTGGGGGCTAGCCGAATGGGGGCTGTGTGGCCCTGTTTAGGAATTAGAGCCAGGCCGGTGCTGCATTCACAGCGTGGCCAGGAGCTGCTCTTCACTGCCTTAAATACAGGTGAGAGGTGCTTCTGGCCACGCTGCAAACACAGCGTTGGCTGTCCAACTCCCGTTCGGGAGCTAAACCAGCACCCCTGCGTCCGGGGCCATAAGACGTGGCCCCTGAGGTGGGGCGGCCCAGGTTATTTGAACCCGTTTTCCCAATGATGGCTATGCCCCTGAGATCCTCTATCTCAGCCTAATCTCCTTCACAGGATTGTCGTGGAGATAATAGAAGGCATGGACATATGAGTTGCATTATACTGAGTCAGACAATAGGTCTATCTACATCAGTATTGTCTATAAGATGAAGATCTTTCTGCTCACCCAGGCCTTTTAAAAAAGTTTTAAAATGCTTTTCTGTTTTATCATAGTTTCTTTAATGTGTTTTAATCACATTTTATTCAATTGCTATTTTATTTTTTTACGTTGTGAACAGTTGTTATGGGGTGGCTAATAAATTAAGTTATTGTTGTGGCTTTTAATTAATTAATTAAGTCTCTTTTATTGCATTTAGCCAGAGGCCACTACAATCAGACGCTGGTTCTACAAATAAATCAAGGCAAGACTAATAGCTTCATTACACTATAAAGCATTAAACCAAAGAATCACCTAAACAGTTAACACGCTTTTTATTCAAAGTTTTTGCCTGAGTTTTAATATCTATCTATCTATCTATCTATCTATCTATCTATCTATCAGGGATGTGCGAAACGTTTCGGGTACAGAACGATCTGTACCCGAAACAGAGAATTTTGGGTAATTCGGAGCCGAACCGAATCACCCTCAAAGAAATCTGAATAATTTTGGATCCGAAACGAATCACCCCTGTTTCGGATCCGAAATATTTGGATGTTTGGGAGCTCCATTTTGTGGCCTTCTTTCCCCCCGTACATTTTGAGCAATGACGTCTATTTGAATTTCCCGCCTTTTTGCATCCTATTGACTTCAATGCAAAAAGGTCTGATGTGACGTCTGCTCAAATTTCGGGTCCCAGGAGCAAAAAAGTGGGGTGGGGTAGTATTGCCTAATGGGTGGAGGCTACCACCCCAATTGCAGAGAGATTGGGCAAAGGGCTGATTTCTGGTGAATTTCTGAAGTTTTAGTGTTGAGTTTGAACCTAACCCAAACCCCCTTTAGGTTTGAGTTTGAACCTAAACCAAACCCCACCAGGCCAGTTTGGTTTTGGCCCCCTTCGAATCCCCCCCCCTCCATTCAGTTCAGTTGGGGGGGGGTTTCATTGAATGTTTTTTGAAAGCATAATTTTTTTAAAAAATTACCTCCTCTGGGGGGCTTCTCCAAGGTGACGTGTGTGTGTGTGTCTGTGTCCGTGGAAGTTCCACCTCCCCCGCCGGCCTTCCTTCTATTAGAAATTGCTCAGTTTGAGCATCTTCGGCCTCCAAAATGGCCGCTGCACCAGGGAGTAGGCCCAGAAATGTCCAAAGATACCCTAATCTGGTAATTTCTAATAGCCGGAGGGGGGACCTCCATGGATATGCCCCACCAACTTGAAGAAGCCCCATGGAGAGGGTAAGTTAAAGGAAAAGGAAAAAAAAGATTTTTTTTTTTAAAAAAAAAACATGTTTGTTTGAACCCCCCCAAACTGAAACCAACTGGCCCGAAGGGGGCCAAAACCAAACTGGCTCGGTGCAGTTTGAGTTTGGTTCAAACTCAAACTGAACCAGGCCGGGTGGTTTTGTGCACATCCCTAATTCTCACAACAATCCGATTAAGTGGGTTAGGCAAAGCAGGTACTTGCCAGTTACTGTACAGATCAAGCACGTTCCTAGCATGCTTATTAACAGTGGGTTGACATTACAAAGCAGCAGGCAGACATCAGGCGGTATTTCCTAACTTTGAGAGCTATACGACAGTGGAACTGTCTGCCACGTGCTGTAAGCATGGGTTGGACTAGAAGACCTCTGAGGTTCCCCTCCAACTCTGTGATTCTGTGATTGGGCTCTGTCCATCCCTACCCCCTACCCCCTGCCCCCACCCCCGTTCATGCTGGCAACAAGCTCTTCAATGGCACAGGCTCATAGCCTTTGTTTTCACACAACCATCTTGGGTCCTTACGTAGGGACTAAAACCACAGCTATCATTGGCTGAAGTGTTCATGAGAACAAGCGACAGATGAACAAGTAGTGTATCTGTTTAATTTGAGGAATAGGAAGTAGGTGATTCTCTTGCGTCAGTGGGGAAAGGGGGGGCAGGGAGGGGTAAAACCACAACAGGCTGGAGGACAAATTCGAGGAGATGGAGGCTAGCATGCGTAGATACTAGGGGTTTGTTTCTGTGCTATGTCAACCCCTGTGCCCAGGAGTTCTCTTCAAGGGACATTGCGCATGTGCATGCATGATGCATATTTATATTTACTCATGGTTTGACTGCAACTTCCTATTATATGCTAAGTCAGCGGCCATGGAAACTGTTCTTTCGTACAGCAGTTCTTAGCAACTGGTTGTGGTTTGCTGCCACAGCTACGATAACTTGAGAGAAGTTGTGAGAAATTTAGCATGTTATTTGCGTCTGTTAGATGCATGCCACACGTCAAATTTCAAAAAACAAATGCAGGGTATATGCTGATGTTGCTTCTCGAATGAGCTATTGTATGTGGGTCATCTTTACGTTTCGGCAGAGCAGGTGCTAACCTGAGGCTTTGTATATGCCTTTGCTGCTTTAGTTCTGAAGGCAGTGCTTTGGAGGAAGTCAAGAGAACAATGGGGAACACTATGAAAACACCACGAACCACACCTGCGGCCCATACAGCTTGGCAATCTGGTAAGTCTGTTTAAGCTAAGATTCAGGAGGTGAGCGGGGAGAGAGGAGGGAAGAAAGAGATACAAATCGCTGGCATGCATTCAAGAATTCAACTTGAGCAGTAATGGCAGAATTTCCTATGCAATAAATGAGTTTCTTTATTAATTATTAATTATTATTAATTTATACAGTGCCAAGCATGTGTGTGGCACTTCACAAAAAATAAGAGGTCCCTGCCCCAAGGGACTTACAATCTAGGTACAGACACAAGCAAAACAACAGAGGAAGGGGAACGAAATGGAGGAAGTAGATATGACGATTTCAGTTTCATGTTCTCGGGCTTACAGCCAAACTAGACGTGATGTTAGATGCATTGTCGTCTAGTTAGATGCTTGCTTTTACACTAAACCTAAAGTGTGCCAGCGAGTTGATGTCAACTCCTGGAGACCACAGAGCCCTGTAGTTGTCTTTGGTAGGATACAGGAGGGGTTTACCATTGTCATCTCCCACGTAGTATGAGATGATACCTTTCAGCATCTTCCTAAATCGCTGCTTCCCGATACAGGTGTTTCCCGTAGTCTGGGAAACTTTCCAGCAGGGATTCAAACCTCTGGCTTGCTAATCAAGTCATTTCCCAGCTGCACCACCTGGAGCATATCAGGCAGGTGGACTATTCACACATTTTGTTGTATGAATGTCTAGGTGCATATACTATATGTTAATTACTATATGCAAACTAAGGAACATAAGAAGCTTTCGTATACCAAGTCAGACCATTGGTCCATCTAGCTCAGGGATTCTCAATGTTGGATCCTCAGATATTATTGGACTTCAACTCCCATAATTCCCAACCAAAGGCCACTGGGGCTGGGGATTATGGGAGTTGAAGTCCAATAACATCTGGGGACCCAACGCTGAGAATCCCTGATCTAGCTCAGTATTGTCTGCACTGACTGGTAGCAGATTCTCCAAGGTTGCAGGCAGGAGTCTTTACCAGCCCTACCAGGAGATGCCGGGAATTGAACCTGGGAGCTTCTGCATACAAGGCAGATCCTCTACCACTGAGCTATGACCCCATCCAGTTGGACCCCTTGAAAATGAACTTTGCATATGCTGCTGTGTGAATAGTTGTAAATTGTATGCACATACGGATCAGTAACCATACAGCTACTGAATTGAGATAGAACGGTTTCACATGTAATGGAGGCAAGTAAGCAGGAGAATACCACCCATTCTCAGTGAGTGCATGATCCTACTACTGCCACTTCTTTTGTGTTGTGAACCCATCAATGTCAAGTGGAGAATGCCAGGTCCCCTCCATTGCCTGACATTCATAAGCAGCATTTCGAGTTGAGGAGAGGATATTAGGAGGCAGAAGGGACCCGGCATTCTCCAATGACTGTGGTGGATTGGCATGATACAGAAGTTGCAGCAGCACCAAGAGTGTGTGCTCAGAGCACTCCCTATTTCTTGGTGCCCATCCCTAGTACATTGCCCATTTACAATGGAGGAGATCTGAGGATGCTTTTTAAAAAAATGTTGTCAAATGTGTACACATATGTACGCATTGTAATGTACACATTTCATTGTAAACCATCCAGAGGTGCAGGTTTTGGGGAGCATAGAAATAATAGATAGATAGATAGATAGATAGATAGATAGATAGATAGATAGATAGATAGATAGGCAAGCCCTAAAGCTGCCCTTCTGAAATTCAGGGGAAGGGGATCACTGCAAGGAAATTTTGACATTCAAAGCGATTACAAGGGTTCTTCCCAAGCAAAAACATCAGATAATTTTTTATCAGATGGTTTCTCTGCACTGATATTCCCATTGGGAGATGGGGCCATAGCTCTGTGCCAGAGCATTTGTTTTGCATGCCCAAGGTTACAGGTTCAATCCCTGGCCTCTCCAGCTGGGCATGGGAAAGACTCTTGTGTGAAACCCTGGAGAAGCTGCTGCCGGTCACTTTAGACAAAACTGAGTTCGATGGACCAATTATCTGACTCAGTATAAGGCAGCTTTCCTATGTTCCTAAAGCTCAACAAAAAGTGAAATCTCTGAATCATGGAAGGGTAGATTCATCTTGCTTCTAATGGATCCATTGCACAGCCTACCATTTAATACGGCCTTGCACACAAGCAAGTCCTGGGTGGGGAAGGTAGGCAGAAGGTAAGGCAGGGTCCCACCTACCTTTCCGCCCCCCCCCGGTGGCCAATGGAGCTCCTCTCTGGCATGCCAGCACACGCCCACACAATCCGAGCTGCTCCATGCAGCATGGATCTCTGGAGGCAGGACTCATTTTCACGGCCTCTAAAAATCCCAAAATGCACCGTGTGACAAGCAACACATGACCCTGGCGATAGGCCAGGGTAAAAAGTTGGGTTAGGCAGGGCAACAGTGCGGGATCGACTGTAATCTCGGCACTCTGCACATGCAGCCTAACCGGGCTGCCCTAGCCTGGGTTAGGCTGCTTGTGAGGATATCCTCAGTAAATTGCAACTGGAAAAGTTCATTTTGAACAAGGTATGGTAGTATCTTATAGGCCAATTGTGAGTGATTTCATAAGTAAACATTTAATAGAGAAGTGCACAAAACAATTTTTTAAAATTTGTTTTGAATTCAAATCAAATTCTGAAAATTCATTTTGAATTCGAGTCAGATTTGAATCTGGTCCGAAAGTTCAGTTAGAATTTGAATCAAATTCAAATCAATTAGACATTGTTTTAGTGCCTTTTTAAACCAACCAGGAAGCCTGAACAGTTTTTTTTAAAGGAGCTAAATGGCTATTGAATTGAATTCAAATCGAATTTTGATCATTCATTTCAAATTCAAATCAAATTGCCCGTTTAAGGGGTAAATCAATTTGGATTTGAATAACTCGAATCACCCAGATTCAAGCAGAATCAATTTGCATCTGAATCATTTTGCACAACCCTAACATTTAATCAAGAAAACAAAGCATTTCGTTGATTTTAAAGCATATTGGCAGACCCAGGCTGGAGCTAAATTGTTCCTTTCTCAGCTGTCTAAATATACAATCGTAGTTCCATGTTTCCCTTCCAAACCTCCCACATATAACCATCTAGCCGGACTACAAGCATTCTATTTGAGATTAAACATAGCTGTAGGCTCTCATGAACACGTGGAAGGCAAGGGTGAGGCCAGCAGGTACAATCCTCCTTCCACATGTTCATATCCACAGATATATTGTGCAAAAAGGGTTTATTTCCATCTGCGAGTGGTTGGAAATATGAATTCCATTCCTTAGTGTGGATCCTTTCAGCATATAGCACCTTTGGAAATTTGTATCTTTCCATTTTTATCTTGAGGGGCAATTGGCTTGAATTTTAAAGACATTTGCCCTGAAAACTCACGCTGTCAGCCTTCATTTTGGGGTCTCCAGGGGATGGAATAAAATTTCAGGGTGAGGGGCAAGCTACTTTCTCCTTGTCTTGAGGAGAGCTTTGGCTATTCGTGTTATTCGCATGGTGAACATATATGTGAAAACATTGGATGAAGCTGTCTTATTGAGTCAGACCATCTAGCTTAACATTGAGGCGATTCTCATGATCAACAAAAAGTGGGCTAAGGGAGTCTAGCCTGCTTTTTGGCGATTGTGTGCTACAACAGGAGCCACGTGGCTCCCGGCAACAAACCTCACTAATTCCCCCTCCCCTTAGCCGAGGTTAACAGAGCAAGTGCTCCATTAACCTCTGCATTTTGCTCTTGTGTTGCTGTGGCATGTGGTGACACACGAGTAGACCGCTGACCGGGAGGCTGAAGACTGCTGGGTGGGAGGCTGCAAGCAGCCTCCCGGGCTCAGGGGTCTCTCCAGGATGCCCCATGCACTTGCATGGGGCATCCTGGAACTTCCGGGGGCCATACAGCCCCCAATCCCCACAGCCCCCACCAGCTCTGTGACGGAGCCTGCAGTTGTGTGAGTGGCTGATCCGGCCACCCAGGGCTGCCTGGTGATCGTCTGTGGGGAGAGAAGGCTAAGCCCAATCTCCCCACTAACCACCTTACAGCCAGGCGCATATCTAGGGTGGGGCAGGCAGGGCACGTGCCCCGGGCACCACTTGAAGGGGGGCGCCATTCTTAAAAATTAAAAAAAAATTAAAAATGGCTGCTGAAAACAAAATGGCCACCATGCATGCTCAAATGGGCTCTGTGAGGATTGTGTTGGGTCATGTAGTTCAGCAGATGCTCAAATGCTGTGCAGTCTTTTGCAGACTTGATCCGTTTGCACAAGTGTTGTGCTAGCGCAAGGATAGCAGATAGCTTCACATTATTCCTGCAAAATGAAAAAGGCCAATTCCATGCTAGGGATCATTAGGAAGGGGATTGAAAATAAAACATCTAATATTATCATGCCCTCATACAATACTATGGTGCGGCCACATCTGGAGTACTCTGTACAATTCTGGTCACCACATCTAAAAAAGGACATTGTAGAACTGGAAAAGGTGCAGAAGAGGGCGACCAAGATGATCAGGAGCCTAGAGCACCTTTCTTATGAGGCAAGACTACAACACCTGGGGCTATTTAGTTTACAAAAAAGACGACTGCGGGGAGACATGATAGAGGTCTATGCATGTAGTGGAGAAAGTGGGTAGAGAGAAATTCTTCTCCCTCTCACATCACACTAGAACCAGGGGTCATCCCATTAAACTGATTGCCAGGAAATTTAGGACCAGCAAACGGAAGTATTTCTTCACACAACACATAATCAACTTGTGGAATTCTCTGCCACAAGATGCGGTGACAGTAAACAACCTGGATGGCTTTAAGAGGGGTTTGGATAACTTCATGTTGGAGAGGTCTATCAACGGCTACTAGTCGGAGGGCTATAGGCCACCTCCAGCCTCAGAAGCAGGATGCCTCTGAGTACCAGTTGCAGGGGAGTAACAGCAGGAGAGAGAGCATGCCCTCAACTCCTGCCTGTAGGCTTCCAGTGACATCTGTTGGGCTATTGTGTGAAACAGGATCCTGAGCTAGATGGGCCTTGGGCCTGATCCAGCTGGGCTGTTCTTATGTTATCTATCTATCTATCCATCCATCCATCCATCCATCCATCCATCCATCCATCCATCTATCCTATATACCAGTCTTTGGCACAAAACCATTAAAACATTACATCATGTAAAACAATTTAAAATCGCTATCAATAACACTTTAGAATATTATGAACTAAAAGCCTCACACACACCCCCCATACGTAGCATGTCTTCTACTGCTATGTGAATAGTCTCTCACTGAAAATACCAAGGATTGGACCCAAAACCTTCTGCGTGTAAAGCACCAAGCTATGGTCCCTCCCTATGATTTCACTTTCCTCCAAAAAAAAAAACATGCATGCATGAACAAGCAGGCCATGTAAATGTAGCTCTCCACCTTATAACAAAAGTGCTTATGAGATCCAATGCCCACAAACTGTCTTGCTGGAATAAATGAACTAGTCAAGTCAGGAGATACTCAACGAGTAACTGAACAGGAAGACGACCTTGATTTGTCTGACTTCCTGTGGTTTTACATTTCCTCCTTGTGCTATATTTAAGCATCAAACTATTTTTGTACTATTGGACTGATAAAGATATGCTTTTTGTGCAAGGCAGAGAAGTCAACATATTTTTTAATATTGTTCACCAGCCAAAGGTAGAGCCTTGGCTGGAATTAGAAGCACCAGTGGCAACCGTAGCAAAACCAAGAGACCCACTCACACGTTATGTCCAACAGTCGTTCAACGAATGTACAGTGCATACAGGTACAGATCTGTACACAGGTACAGTCATTCACATGTTGTGCTGAACGCAGGTACAGTAGTATAGTTCCTATCTGTACCATCCATTTGAACGGCTTGTATCCCGGTTCACTTTAGAATGAACACAGGTCCAAGTCATTCATATAAACACATCTAAGAGTGTAAAGACACCTGAACTCTCGTACAGCATAATGTCTGAATCGGGCTCAGGTCACTTCTTAACAGGATGAACTGCGCTTTGTTTATTTATTTATGATTTCTTATTATTTTTCGTTCAATTTCTAGACCACCCTTACAGAATAGCTCAGAACAACTTGTATTTGAGTTCAGCCTTTGGGTTGTCTCTTGAACCCTGCCTACTGCATTAGGCTACACAAAGGGGTACGTAACTAAATAGATTTATTCACAGAGTTATTTACAGCTGCACAACAAAGCTCTCAGTTTAGGCCTGTGACAGGTTTTCTCCTAATCAAAGAGCTGGCAGGGGAGGAGCTGGAGGAGGGAATGAACTGAAAAAACCAGTGCAGAGTTAATACACAGGCTGACATCTAGAACAGCATACAGCACAGGGCTGCCCTGACCACCAGGCATACCAAGGTGGTGGCCACCTAGGGCACCGATTCTTGTGGGGTGCAGAGCAGGCATAGGTGCTTTTGTATGGTGGCTGTGGCAGGCAGGGAGGCAGTGAGGAAAAAGATTATACCTTTCAAAACCTGTAAGACCGCCATTGCTGCCCTGTCCCCACTGCTCACCTGGCTGATGTATATGTGTGGTGGGTGCTTGAGAGGTCAGCCTGGTTTGCCCTTCAAATGGCCACTGCGCATGCACATCTTCCAGGTGAGCATATCATTTTATTATATGAAATAAAAGTATACTAGCTGGGCCGGGCGCAGAGCATCTGCACCTCCAGTTTCGTCCTCCTGCCCGCCACCACCGCTTTCTTTCCCAGCCTGCCCGCTGCCTCCACTTTCTTCCCTTGCCCACCCTCCTGCCCACTGTCATTTTCTTGCACCACCTGCCACTGTTTTCTTCCCCCACTTCCCACAACTGCCACCATTGTTTTCTATCCCTCGCCCACCACCTGCCGTCGCCACCACGGCCAGTTTCTTCCATCCGCCACTGTTTTGTCTCTCCCCCCCAACGCCATTTTGTTTCCCACCTTGCCTCTGGCACTGCCTCTTTCCTTTTCCCCTTTCCCCTGCTGGCAGCTTGCGCTCGCAAACTCTCGCGAGAGCTGCCACACATAGGATTAGCAACGGGTACGCCTAAGAGAGAGAGAGAGAGAGAGAGAGAGAGAGAGATACACACACACACACACACACACACACACAGGCGTAACTAGGGAAAACGGCGCCCGGGGCAAGCACTGAAATGGCGCCCCCCCCACCGTGCCCCCCGCCACCGCCCCCCCCAACATACTACATTATACTTAGGTTTTTCCTCACAAGCGCCCGCTGCCGCCGCCAAGCCAGACCAATGACTGGCTGCCAGGCGCCAGCAAAGCAATGGGGGGGCGCAGGAGGCGTGGAAGGGACCGCTCGTGGGGAAGGGGGCACCAACGCGCTCCCTTGACTGCTGCAGCGCTGCTGCACTGAGCAGGAAACATTTGTATTAACAAAAAATTTTACAAAATTTTACAAAAAATTGGTCATGGCGGCGCCCCCCATGTGACCAGAAAAGATGGCGCCCGGGGCACGTGCCCCCCCTGCCCCCCTATAGTTACGCCTCTGTATATATATATATATATATAATATTTATATTTCTCTTAGGCGTACCCATCGCGAATCCTGTTGCATATGAGCACAAAAATTATATGCTCACTCTGCCAGGTGAGCATATAATGTAAGAACCTAATTTTAACTGAATGTGGTGGGGTGTGGGGGAAGTCCTAGTTTGCCTAGTGCAGGGGTTCCCAACCTGTAGTACTCCAAATGTTGCTGAACTACAACTCCCATCATCCCCAGCCACAATTCATTGGAGCTGGGGATGATGGGAGTTGTAGCTCAGCAACATGTGGCATACCACAGGTTGGAAACACCTGGCTTAGAGGTGCTAAAAACCCTAGGTTTAGCCCTGATACCGCATATCAAAGATCATTATGCTAGTGCAGAACTGATGTGCTACCTAGTTGTGCTACATCTTGAGCTCACATTCCAGACAGGAGCTGTACAACCACAAGCCTGCTCACACAACAGTTGTGCAATTAATAAAGTTAATATAATAAATAAATAAATAACAATAATACAACTTTCTTAGCCACCCCATAACAAATAGTTCTCTGGGTGGCTCATAAAATGTTTTAATACCCCACAGGAATTAAGCACACCTCATGTGTTTCAGTGGGGATGTTTGCGCAATAGCACTATTGCACCATTCCATGCATCCCTGGGTTTTTTTGCACAACAACGCTAACATCCTGTGCTACTGCATAGTTCATTGCCCTGGAGGTCAGCCACTGCATCTGAATACAATACAGCCCTAGCACCTGTTCTTTTTAAATGACAGGGTTCAACCCTGGGACATGTGACCTAAGAACAGAAGCAGAGTGCCCCTAGACAAGTGCAGAGTACTCTTCTCTCTCCACTGAGTCTCCAAATAACATCGATTTGAGGAAAAGCTTTCAGAGCAGAAGATGTTTGCAGACAAACTTCAGCCCTAGCATCTCTTTTACTGGAAATTAAATGCTCATTTTGAATGCTGATTCACTTCAACCCATATCCTGTTAGACATGTTTTTATGTGATGTGCAAGGCTACTGCTGGATTTTGCTGACTATGTAGATCAGACTTCAGTCTACTACTGCACGTTTTACACCAATCATTCATTCATTCATTCTTCAGGCCTCAGGAGTGATTTTCTTGCTGTCCTTTATGACTATCCCACCCCGGATATAAGTCAGCCAATCTTTCAAGTTGGGGAGAAGCTACGTGTGATATCAGAGTAAGTACATCCATCTTCTTAAAACAAAGCTCATAAGAACAAGTTATTTAAGGGAACACCTGCTTCGTTGTGAGCCCTGCTGCCTATTGAGACCACGGGGTCTGTCTGCAGTTGCCACCAGTTTGTCTGATTGCTACTCAGGGATGAATCTTCTCTGTTGCCACCCTAAGACTTTGGAATACACTCCCTGCTGAAATAAGAGCCTCCCCATCTCTGACAACATTTTAAAAGGCTACTAAGACATATAAACAGCAAAATGTGTAAACATCAAATGTTAAGACACATTTGTTCACCCAGGCTTTTAATTAGACTTGTAGAATTCTCCTGTGCAGGGAGAATTCCGTGATTATAATGGCACATTTCACAGCTGTGGGTGAAGATGTGTGCAGCAGACCAGTTCGTATTGAGGCTTTTCAGTATGAGAGAGCGAGCAAGTGACCTGATTTGTGCAGATGAACTGGCCTAATACCATGGGGCAGTTTCGCAGTACCTTAAGGCAGGGTTTTCCAATCTTGGGTCTCCAGATGTTGTTGGATTGCAACTCCCATTATCTACAGCCACAATGGCCAAAGGGGATGATGGGCATTGTAGTCCAATGACATCTGGAGGCCAGAGGTTGGGAACTAGCTTAATCTACTTAGACTAGAAGTGTGAGCACTGTAAAATATTCCCCTCAGGGGATGGAGCCGCTCTGGGAAGAGCAGAAGGTTCCCAGTTCCCTCCCTGGCCTCTCCAAGATAGGGCTGAGAGAGATTCCTGCCTGCAACCTTGGAGAAGCCGCTGCCAGTCTGGGTAGACAATATTGAGCTAGATAGACCAGTGGTCTGACTCAGTATATGGCAGCTTCCTATATTCAAGGTTAGCCATGATGGGATTATAGGAGTTGGAGTCCACAGTCAAAGCCACGACTAATATTTATATACCACTTTTCAACAGAAGTTTCCAAAGCAGTTTAGGTAGATATAAAATAAATAAACAAGATAAAATAAAGATTAAAATAAATAAATAAATAAATAAATAAATAACTTTCCAGCTGTTTTAACAACAGCTGGAGAGTTGGCCACCTCTGTATGAGTTCATCCAGCTTTCCCTGGAAAAGATTTCCACAGAGCCAGTTCAAGGAACCAGCTGCACAGCACAGAACCATCCAACTATCACCAAACCAACAGAGGTTAATCTGCATCAGACTGATGTCGATCAGCCATCAGATTGATGTGATTTAAACATCAGATCAATGACATGGGATTGGTGTTATTTACGGACTTCACAGAAGCTTTTATACATCAGTTTGTTTGGCACAGAATCCTGCCATGCTGCAGAAAATCCTGGGAAGTCTTCAAGTGCAAACATTCTCAGTTCTCAGTGAAGGAAAGTAGTCAAGCGGCGTCACGTCAGATTGTAGATGGAGACTCACATCACAGGAAACAGTTAGCATATCAGGGAAAAGGCTAGGCACCTTCTCCTGACATGCTAGTTTTCTATGTGCATTGAATTTTTGGTATGGGGAGAATTCCATCATGGAAGCCACCATACCTACAACCTAAAGTTGCAAAGCGCAGACAAAGATTTACCATCTCAGTTAAAGCCAGGCTTCAGTCCATGTAGGGAGTGAGGTCAGCCATCTTGAAGCTCTGCATTGACCCACATGTTCTGTGAATGCACCATATAAAACACCCAACATTCCCCTGAGGGTGCACATTGCTAGGGAAGATTAGTAGCATCATCCCTCATAGAGAAACCTCATTCCCTTGCTACTGGGAGCACTCCTTATTTCCTGCTGCCTACTCCTGGGAAATGATTGCCATCCCTCTTCTTGCCTTTTCGGCTACCTTATTGAAATTGGGTTAGTGTTGGTTGCTAGTGTTGCCAACTGTGAACTGCTAAATGTGAGTTGCTACAATTGCTAACTGTGTTAGTGTGTGAGTTGCTAGAGCTGCCATTCTTTAAAGTTTAGCGCTTTCCTTAGGGTCTCTAATCTCTGAGTGGGTATGTCTGGCAATGGATGCACCTTGCCCTTAGTACGCAGGCATGACAATGCATATGCATGAACACTAAGCCATCACACAGCACACAGCTGGGCTTTTTAATACATTTGCAGCTGCAGAAGTCTATTTCTAGCTGTGGATAACACATTGTTACCCTGCCACCCCCACCCCTGCATTCCTCTTTGGTTTTTAAACTAATTCAGGAAAGCTATTGCAGCAGACTCAATGGATACAGAGTGCAGAGGTGCTTTTACCCCTGGACTTCAGGGCTGAAGTCCAGAGCTTCCACGGCTCCTGGGGGCCCCCAAATCCTCTTTCAACTGCCTAGTTGGTGTGGTCACCTGGTGGAGCATGATGATGCTTAATTTGCAGGGCGGGGCAGGGGGCTCCAAAGGCCTTTAGTTCCAGGCTCCAAAATTACCTAGATCCACCTCTGAGTGTAACAGAGACATATTCAGCCTTCGGCAGTCGTAGTCAGGGAGGGAGGCTTGATAGGAGTGATATTTGCTACGAAAATAGGAACTTTTGCAAATGAGTTTCTCTTTTCAGCTGTGAAATATTGGAGGGTAGCTTCTCTGCTGTATCTCCTATCTTCTCAGTGAAGAACCTCTGATGAGTTTCCATGAAACCCAAAGAGTCCCTGATCTGCACACGAGGCATACTATGCCACAAAAAGCTCTGTGTGGGGGGGGGGGCATGCACACGTAGGGGCATAGGTCAAAGTCCTCTGGTGGCTCCCACACCCCCTAGGCTTTACAACTGTGCATGTGAAGTGTGCGCGTGCCCCAAGCCTGACATCAGATGCAAGGGAGTGGGGCAAATGGCGAGGATGGGGCCCGTCAGCCCCAGCAGAGCTTCCCTTCCCCAGGCAACCATTTGTGGAATTGCTGACTGGGGGCTCAATTCCCTGCCTTTTTTAGGAGGCCTCCAACGCAGGGGGCATGGCCACTGCCCGGGAGAGGGTCCATTTGGACCCTGTCCCATCCTTCCCAAGTCAGTGTTTCATTGAAATGCTGGCTGACTGGGGTCCCTGCTTGTAGCACAGACAGCATTTCAGTGAAACACAGGCTGGGGAGGAGAGGGGCATGCCTCGTGCTCCCAGCCAGCGAGCACTTCATTCATCGGCTGGGTGTGGGAGGGAGCAAAGGGGCACCTGGACAATCGTCTCATCTTGCTCCATAGTCCCTACACCCATGTGCATGTCTCTGTGTATATAAATACTGACAGGCAGAGACAAGTACATAGGAAGCTGCCATATACCGAGTCAGACCATTGGTCTATCTAGCTCAGTATTGTCTTCACAGACTGGCAGCAGTCTCTCCAAGGTTGCAGGCAGGAATCTCTCTCAGCCCTATCTTGGAGATGCCAGGGAGGGAACTTGGAACCTTCTGCTCTTCCCAGAGTGGCTCCATCCCCTAAGGGGAATATCTTACAGGGCTCACATGTAGTCTCCTATTCAAATGCACCCAGGGTGGGCCCTGCTAAGCTAAGAGGACATCATACTTGCTACCACAAGACCAGCTCTCCTCTGTAGGACCTCTGGAAGAGATGTGAAAATGAACAAAAGAGAGAGAGAAAGGGTAAACAAAAGCCTCTTGGGTGTGTGCATTGCACTCAGAGACATGTCCCTGGAATAAAATACCCTTCATTGTTTTGGGGTGGGCATGGGGAGGATAGGGACATAGGAATCTGCTTCACCCCAAATCAAGCCATTGGTCCATCTAGCTCAGTAATGTCAACAGCAGACTTGTTCACATGACCGTTAAGTGGTTTGGACAAGCATCCTATTTAGCTTTGGTTTTTGATCATGGGCGAGTAAAAGACAAGGGAGTAGGAGGAGAGCATGAGCGTCTGCTAAGCCCCAGCTTGGTAGGATGGTTTCTCCTCCTACCTCATTCAAAAGCTGGGGACGTAATCTGGGTAGGGCAGGCTTGTCCTACCCAGCTGAGGCTTAGCAGACGATTATGCTCTATTCCTCCTACCTTGTTTTTTACACGCACAGAACTGAAAATCAGGTGCATGCACAGCTCCCAAAGTGGGTGGAATGCTTGTCCTACACACTTGACAGTTGTGTGAACAAGCCTACTGAATGACAACAGCAGGGGCATAGCAAGGTTGGAGTGGGCCCAGAGACAAGATTTTAAAACGGGCCCCTCCCTCACTGAAGCTCAGCTAATGAAGTAAAGAAATCTTAAATGAGGCTGAATAGTGGTAACAAAAAGGATAGTAAATAAATAAATAAATAAATAAATAAATAAATATATATAAGAGAGAGAGAGAGAGAGAGAGAGAGAGAGAGAGAGAGAGAGAGAGAACCTATGTGCCACAATAGAACATCATCCTAAATTATTTTTTTAAAGGTTTTGTAAATTGTGGATGATGCAAGTCATTTAATGGTACTAGAGAAAGACATGCTCTTCTGGTAGCTCCCTTAATGCTCACATGAAAGCTGGGAATCTGGGGAAATTAATAGGACAGATCCAAAACCCGAATCGATTCGATTCGGATCAGCAGCGATTCAGATTGAATCGAATTTGGGGTGATTCGGATGGGTCAGATTCGGATCCAAATCGAATCAGGGCTGTTTCGATTCAGTTACAAATCGAAACACAGAAAATCCGAATTGCACACCCCTACAAATCACCCCTGTGGCCTAGATTCGAGTCCAAGTCAAATCACATCTGACTCGATTCGAATGAGATTCCCCCTGTTAATTCTCCCAGCTTGGATTTAAAGAAATAAGCTAAGCTCTAGCCCTTATAGAAGTGGAGTTATGGAGCAAAATGTGTGGTCACTATTTTTCAAGTGTTTGGATTCTTTGGTGCATAATAACTTTCCCTCAATGAATCCATTCATTACACACCTTCATTTATTCTATTCATTTTGATTGTCTTTGGACAGTGCCAATTGTTCATTGCCATGTGTCAACTACACCCCCACCACCCGCAAGGCAGTTTATGTTCTAGGAATTTTTTCAAGTGTTTAGACCTAAAGGTTTAATGACCTTTCCTTATAATGAATCCCTATGAGGATTCATTACACACTAAAGAGTCTAAACACCTCAAAAAATCCTAAAATATAAACTGAGTACCCAGTGCCTGGCAGGTTTGGGCTTGGGGGCAGTTGGCACATGGGAAGCCACTAATTCCCCACCGTAACCTGCAAATCAGTGTGGTCAAAATGAAGAGAAGAAATGAAGGTATGTAATGAAGACACCAAATAATCTAAACACTTCAAAAATTCCTAAAAAATAAACTGAGTACCCCAGTGTGTGGGTGTAGTTGATATATGGCAGTTGACAGTTGGCACTGTCCAATGACAGTCAAAATGAACAGAAGAAATGAATCCTCATAGGGATTCATTATGAGGAACAATTATTAGAACCCAAAGAATCTAAACACTTCAATATTCCTAAAAAATTAAAATGATCACCCCACTGCCATGCAGGTGGGGTGTAGTTGGTACATGGCAGTTGACAGTTGGCACTATCCAGTGACAGTCAAAATGAATAGAACAAATTAAGGTATTCGATGAATCCTCATAGGGGGTTTGGGTTTTTTAAAATATCTGGTTTATTTTAAAATTCATATCCTGATTTCGAGGTTTTTAATCACTGCAATTAATTGTTTTAAAATGTTTTTAAATTGTTAATTTGTATATTGTTTTTTAATTTGTTTTAGCTCTTTACTGTTTTAGTGGTTTGTTTTAATTGTAAACCGCCCTGAGCCATTTTGGAAGGGTGGTACATAAATCAAATAAATAAATAAATAAATAAATAAATAAATAAATAAATAAAGTAGGGATTCATTATGAGGAAAGGGTATTATTTATTTATATATTTGTTTGTTTGTTTGTTTAATATATTTTAATACTGCCCAAAACTTGTGTCTCTGGGCAGTTTACAACAAAAACAGAAAAGTTAAAACATTAGTTAAATCAGATAAGTGGTAAAGAAATTAAAACATTGGTTAAAATAAATGACAACAAAAAGTTAAAACATTACCATTTAAAACTTAAAACAATATTTTAAAACAATGTTAAAACTATTAAAATGGTATTTAATTAAAGGCCTGGGTGAACAAATGTGTCTTTAAAGATTTTTTAAAAAATTTCAGAAATGAGGAGGCTCTTATTTCAGCAGGGAACATGTTCCAAAGCATTGGGGCAGCAACTAAGAAGGCCTGTCCCTGAGTAGCCACCAGATGAGCCGGTGGCAACTGCAGATGGACCTCTCTGAACGTATTATTATACATTCTTATGAACTTCTTATTAGACACCAAAGAATCCAAACACTTGAAAAATAGTGACTGGACATTTTGCTCCATAACTCCACTTCTACAAGGGCTAGAGCTTAGGGTTTTTTAAAATGAAAGCTGGGGATCCATTTTAGGGTTAGGATAGGGTGACTTTGAATCCCCATTATTTCCTATGGCAGAAATATACAAAATCAGTAAAAACTAAAAAGAAAATCCTTAAAAATCAACCAAGTACCCCACTGCCTTGAAATTGGGGTGGTAGGTGGCACCAATGGGGACCTACCCATCACCCAAATTTGGTGCCCCTGGGACCTTTAGAAGTGATCCAAATCAATCTGAATATGAATCAAATCAAAGCAAATAAAAATTGAATCTGGGGTGATTCAGGGAGACAGATTCGGACACAAAACAAATCAGGGATGATTCGATTTGGGCACAAATCAAATTTTTAAAAAATCAATTCATGCACATCGCTAGTATTTGGCATGGTTCAGATGTATCAAAGAGGGCTACTAGTAATGTGTGTATGCTGTTTAAATCACACAGCAAAATATGTTTCTGCTCCTGTGCTCCTGCTTATCGGTTGTGTACCCGTTAAGCATATGAGCAAATATGAACGTCAGCACTTCATGGAACTTTCCTCTTCCTGTTTTGATTTTGCCATGGCACAAACATTGCAAAGAACCGCTTGTCTATGCAAATAGCTTCAGCTGTCTCAAATGAAAGTGAACTAAGCTATATCATTGATTACTCTGGCGTGAATACAGAAGAGGATATGCCTCATGTACTTTTGCTGGGTCCCTGCTACATTCAGGGATATAGGGCAGAAAACTACTACATTTTCCATTACTACATATTTCCATCATGCATTTTCCATTTCTTTAAAACACTGTTTCATAAAATTAATTTGTCACATAATTAAGGCTGAACTTAAATGCCACCCCCCTCCCCTAATTTCACAATTAAATTTTGTTTATCAGTGCTGTCAAGCATGCAAAAGCAGGTCCTAACTGATGGGCACTGGAAAAGTTTCTAGGAGACCCAAATCACTGGTTACATTTAGGGATGTGCACGAACCGGTTCGAAGGCCATGTTGGATGCCTCCGAACCGGTTCGGAACCGGACCGGTCCAGCGGTCCGGCACTGAGGGGGGGTCTACCTTTAAGGGCGGGGGGGGTAGAACTTACCCCTCCAGCCGCTCTTCCCCCTCCGGCACTGCAGTTTAAATCGAAGTTTTTGGGGCGGCAGCATTCCTCCCTGCCGCCCCTGCCCCACTGTTGCCAGGAAGTCTCAGTAACAGGAGCACGCATGCGCGCAGCGCGCACACGCCCGTTGCCACCGTGTGCACGTGCACCGCCTACGTCACACGAAGCATGCCATTTTCAATATCAGTAGTGAAGGACAATATCTATTGTTGCTAGATACTGTGCTGCTGCTATTAGTACTCGTCGGCGATTGGTTAATAAGGAATTACTGCTGTCTTAACTTTTTCAAATTATAGATATAAATGTATTTTAAGCTCCTTTAATCTTTTACTTAATGTACTGTTTATATTGTACTGGTCTGTGACTGTAACAATAAAATGAGATGAGACAAGATCTATCCAAGCTCAGAGACCCAGCCTCCTGTTAACAATACATTGTGCTTAAGAACTGCATTTTAATATTGTTGTTTGTGATTATTTTCTGGTCTTTTTATACCCCAATAACTGTGGCACTGTTAAAAATGCAAAGGGCTGAGCCAGAGGTGGCCTCCTGGATGGGAAGATGTCTTCCACCCATAGAAGGAAGGTGACCCCCATGCTTTACCCACACCTAGCCCTGCTTTTGAACCTGCTCTGACCCTTGCAGCAGCACTGCTCATATGCCACGGTGAGCAGCAGAGCAAACAGGGGAGGGAGATCATGTGTGGGGAGGCAGGCTCCCTGCCTATCTCCCTGTCAGCCAGCCCCCCACCCCACCCCCAGCAGTGAATCAGTTTGTGTGTATAACCTCCATACAGGGTCTGAAATAGGGGCAGGGGGATTGTGATCCTCCTCTTAATGGTGCCTCTGCCTCCTTCATCAGCAAAGCTTTTTCTGAATTAGCGTTTTCTTTTCTAGCACTGTTCAGACATGTATAGGGGGAGCAGGATTGTGCCCACCCTAGGCACATTTGACATGACATCTGCAGCAAAGTATGTTCATGCAGAGTGGACACACCTGCCTATTCAAGGGTCTCCACACATGCATACAGAGTCAATGTGCAAACAATTTGTACGTGCATTGGTTCCTCTAGACATTTTATTTCTCTCTCTCTCTCTCTCTCTCTCTCTCTCTCTCTCTCTCTCTCTCTCTCTCTCTGTGTTTGTCATATTTATATATCACCCGATTTTGAGAGAGAGAAGTGGGTGGGGGGGAGAGAGAGAGAGAGAAATGATGTAGATAATCCAAATTACAATGTAAAATTAAAACAAAACAATTAAAACACTTTCACAGAATAAAAACAATGAAAAACAATTCACAGAATAAAACGACTAAAACAATTTTACAGACATCACACACACACACGGCAAATATGGGGCCAGTAGGGCTCAATGGGGCATAATCCCGAACCTCCTCCATGTGCATTCAGAATTACATCTGAGTAGTCCCTGTTCCTCCATGGCTATCTGACAAAAGATCTCCTCAAATGGTGGCTGGTTCAGCAGCCTGTTCCAACATAAGCTTTAATCATGAATGTTCATGACAAAGAACACCTAACAACCACTAATACATATCTCTAAAGCAGGAAAAACAAGGGGGAAAGCACATGGTCAACTTCACAGGCTTCGTAGAAATACCACATAGTACAACGAGTCCTGAAATTGGCTATCAAACTACCTAGCCATTGTTTTTTTTTCCACTTGATGCACTTTACTGTGAACATTGAAAGAACATTACTCAACTGTCAGCAGTTAGGATATGATCAAAGATTTATTCCCCCAGTTTAGGAGGAGAGCTGGTCTTGTGGTAGCAAGCATGACTTGTCCCCTTTCATTAAGCAGTGTCAACCCTGGTTTGCATTTGAATGGGAGACTACATGTGTGAGCACTGCAAGATACTCCCCTTAGGGGATGGGGCCATCTGGGAAGAGCAGGTCCCAAGTCCCCTCCCTGGCATCTCCATCTCTGTGTAGCGGATACTGAGCTAGATGGACCAATGGTCTGATTTGGTAGAAAGCAGCTTTCTATGTTAAAATATTGACTTATTGTATTAGATTATAAAATTCCCTGTCTAGGCCTCCCTCTGTCCCCAGTCCCGCCGCCCCAAGCCTTCATCCGGTCCTAATGCTGCAACACACCTGATATCCAAAATAAGTGTCCTGCATCTATAACCACAGATGCTCAAGGCCTGCTGATGAAGGTAAGATAAAATGATAAAGACCCTGAACTATCACAAAGAAGCAATCTTCCTTTCAGAAGAGAAACCAGGAGGGTTTTCCAAGCTCGTGACAGGTCCGTGCACTGCAGTTCTCTGGCCGAGACTACTGCCCCAATGAATAGCCAACGTACCATGAGGGAAAAATAAGAAAGACGTTATCTCATCTGGAAACAGGAAGTCTCATTAACTTAACTGTTCAGAGGTCATGGGTTTGAAATAAAAATCAGGTGGAAAGAGGAAGTTCAGTAATTTCACTAACAATCCACTTCATCCCTCATATATCTGTTCGGCTGTGTGACCTAAATGGTTTTATTTTAGACCATTTTCTGGGCCATTTTCTTTATGCTGTGATTGTGTGAAGGTGGATTTTTTCATGGGTTTTATGCATGTTTTCTCTTTTTTGCTTTGGCAGTGAAGGAGGCTGGTGGAGAGCTCAATCCCTCACTACAGGACAAGAAAATTACATCCCAGAAACATGTGTAGCAAAAGTTTACCATGGGTGAGAATATTCCCAGTTTTTTGTATATACTGTTACCTGCTCGCCCCACTACACGAGAAGTATCAGGGGCAATGCTATAGAGCAGGGCTGCACAACCTCAGCCCTCCAGGAGTTGTTGGACTACAGTTCTCATCATCCCCAGTCATGGTGGCCAGTAGACAAGATGATGGGAGTTGTAGTCCAACAACAGACAGAGGGCCCAAAGTGTGCAACCTGCTATTTTTAAAAAAGGTTTTCTTTATTTCAAATAAGTAATACAACTAAAATTTATACATAATCATTTTTAAAGGGGGGGAGGGGGGATGACCCACAAAGAGATATATCATCCCTCCCTTCTGATCTTCATTTTTAAAATATGATATTCATCTCAGTCCCATGAAAAAGGAATGGACCAAACAAACAAGCAAAGGGTTGGTTGTTGTTTTTTTTTAAAACCCTTTAAAAAATAATCTTTGAAATCGATATAATTCATTAACATTAAACCAAACTGCAACAAATTCCTCTTCTTTTCCATTTTGCTGGGAGGGTGGATTTGTTCAAACTGTGCTAGGGAACACATATCCATACCCACAATAGTTTATCAGGAGTAAACTTGTCCTTCCAATGTTGTATTCACAACCGTTTTAGCAACCCCTCCCCCCGTGCTCAAAGAATCCATTGTTCTTGATATATAAATAAGTTCCATACTTTGGGGACATACCACAAAAGAACATGAACATCTTTAACCACCAAACATGGGTGTTATAGCAAGTTGTAACATTATAGCAGCCTTCTGTAAGAGCTTGTTTACTTCTGATTTCCCCGTAGAGACAAATTGCACCTATTCTGCATTCTGTTCACGTTTGCTCCACTCATATAAATAATGAATGAATGAATGAATGAATGAATGAATAAGCTTATTTATAAAACTTATAAAACAAATTTATATTAAATAAATAAATATGTTAAATAAATACACAAATAAATAAATATAGCAAATTAATGGAGTGGGGTGGGAATACACCAACTTGGCCTCCCCTCCTACACCTCTGCATGGGGGTGAAGTTAAAAATGGGGTTTCTACATGCATATAGAATATACATAGAGATTGTGGGTGAGGTCTGTAGATAAGCAGAGGCTGGGTCAAAGCCAGCCAGTATGAACCCACTCCAATTCCAAGCACTGGACACATTTATGCAGCCATATAACTTAAATATATTGCAATGTCCCTGTCATTTACCAAAATACAAACAGAAACAGGCTCCTTTTTCAGACAGCAGTCACTAACTTTGCATCAAGTCCTCATCAAGTCCTCATGCTGAAGAAATGCAAGCCAAGAATGCTTCTGCTACATTCAAAACTGTTTCTAGATCTTCAAAGTCAGATTCTAACTGGCTGGTTCAGAGGGCTGGTTCAGACACAATGTAGATCCAGTATTATATCCTTGCTTTACACAACATCCCCCAGCCTTGGGAGTATGGACTCCCCTCTGCAAGGGAGAGTCTGTAATTTCCACCAGCAAGAGTTGAAAGCATGTTACTTCCAACTCTGGTTAGGAAGAAGCCTGGATTGCTCATTACATCTGAACGAGAAATGCTGGCTTATTCTAAACAGAGTTCTGAGAGCCAGGATCACTCTGTTCAGATGTAACTATTGGAGCTATTCTGGTTTGTTCCTAACCAGAAGTGGAAGTTGAGTTTTCTGATTCCTGCATGGGAAGGGGAGGGGGTGCACACTTCCAAGTCTTGCGGGCGTTGTGTGAAGCCAATATTTAATCCTGGCTCTGTGTTACGTCTGAACCACCTCCACTCCTTTCCCCCCTCCCGTGGCCCCTCTCTCTCACACACACACTGTAGAGCACAGGTCCCAAGTCCCATTGGTACAGGTGAGCTGTCAATTTAGGAAGTCATGCAAACATATACAGAGGTGCAACTAGGTAATTTTGAAGCCTGGACCTAAAAGCCTTTGGAGGCCCCCTCCTCCACTGAAAATTAAGCATCATCATGCTCCACCAGGCAATCACACCACCTAGGACAGACTAAAGAGGATTTGGTGGGGGGCAGGGGCTGTGGAGGACCTGGACTTCGCCCCCAAAGTCCAGGGGTAAGAGCGCCTCTGTACATACAAGTTTATTAGAGTCCAAGTCCAGAAAACAAAACAACCAAAAAACAGGTGAAAAACCTAATATAGCTTACAAAACTTACAGCTATACAGTACATCGTTTCAATGCGCAGAGAACCGACACACACTCAATAAGTTAATTTCAAGATCTGACCATCTGTTTCCTAATGAGACCAGCCCTAAGGCACAATTTTGCAATGCTAAGGGTAATATCTGTGTTGGGATCTGAAATATTAAGGAAGGTGTAAAAATTATCCAGCCTGCCTGGGAATTTCATTAAAATTGTGGTTATAAAAAGAAAGCAAATGTCTCTACAATGTTGGCAGTCAAGCAAAACATGGCCCATCACTCCCATTTGACAATGACAGATCTGTTCTGCATAGGGGCTCCACCAGGAAGTCATTAAGAAACATTACTCCTTTTCGCAAAGTTTTCCTGGAAGCTTTTCACATGGGGCTTTTGAAGCTCTTTAACTCACATCTCCTCCGGAATGGAGGGGGTGAGTTCACATATCGGCTAGATTTACCCCAAAGTCCCTGTGAGTTATCAGGGAGCGGTTCATACACAATTCGGGTTTTTCACTGTGCATTAGTGTAACCCGATTTATATCCAGGGTAAAAAAAATCCACTATTAGAGTCCTTTTGGGGGGACAACTTCGATTTTGCTGTAAAGCCTCCCGATAAACTCATGGTAAAACCTGCTGTGCGTAAAAGTCCCTGATGGGTGACACTTCAGACAAAACCATGATAGATCATGTCCAAATAGCCAAGAGAGCCCAAAATGCATGTGTGTGCTTAAGTGTGTGAGTATGAGGGACAGAATACACAAAGCCTTGGACGCAGTAATGCAGTGATAAAGTCTGCCCTGCACACCATTTTGTTGGGTCATCAGCAGCAAAAGCAAATTCAAGCTCCACCTTAGTGGTTTCCCTAAGGGTAGCATTTACTGTTTGCCCTATATGTGAATGGTTCTAATTCATTCCTGCGGGAAAATTACACTATATTTGGGGATACTGTTGAGGGAAGGATAAAGCTTGCCTTCCACTGCTGATGCAGCTCCACACTTGCAAGCTGGTGTAATGAGAATTGCCCTCTGGAGTTCTTGCAATATATAGGTCCTTCCTACACATATAACTGTCATTTCGAGCTGGTAATTTCCCAGCTACTAGGGGAATTGGACTCCACAGATGCATGCAACATTTCCACAGCTACATTATACCATACTTTCCTAGCCAACTCTGCACATCTGTGGGCAAAACCAGTTTCTGTTTTCACCTGTATAATTTTGCTCTTTCCTCTCCTATACCACCTTCCACAGTTGGTTATTTGAAGGTCTGGGAAGAGAAAAAGCTGAAGAACTTTTGCAGCTTCCCAATACCAGGATTGGCTCTTTTATGATCAGAAAGAGCGAAACGACGAAAGGTGAGAACATGAGAGATTTCTGTTTTGATTTTCACCCCTTCTGTCTCAGATATTTCCTTTCAAGGGAAATGAGTTCCTTAAACAGTAGTCTGCACATAGCAAATGACGTGCAAAACCAATATAAAACTTCCCCATTCTGCTGAATTAATGGTTGCTTCATGCATGCATTTTCATCATGGTGCAGGCTTCACACATGGACAGTATAGCCTTGTTTTCTCATGAAGAGACATTTCTCTGCAACTGTTTCTCTGGGGAAATACTGTTTACCATGAGAGAACTAGTTTTCAAGCATTTTCTCTTGCAGAGCAAATTACATGGGCTGACATCCAGGCTAAATTGCTCCTGAGTAGTCGTATTGATATTAAGTAGTCCTTTTGAGTAATTCCTGAGTAGTGCTATGGAGTAACTTAGTTTGATTTTAAAAAATCAGGGTGTTTGATTTTGGTTAAACATCAAGTCATGATTTGTGTGTGCAGACAATTTCAGGGACAGGACTCTCCATAAGATAGTACATGAGGAACTTGTCAAAAATTCATTGAATAATAATAAGGGATATAAGAACACAGGAAGCTACCTAATAATGAGTCAGGCCATTGGTCCATCAAACTCTGTATTGTCTACACAGGCTGGCAACCCCTCAAGGTTTCAGACAGGAGTCTCTCCCAGGCCTACCTGGTAGGGATGTGCAAACCGGCTTGACGTCGAACAGGTTTGACGTCGAGCTGGTTTGGTTTGACAGTCCAGAGTGAAACTGAAATACCCCATTTTGTCCGAACCCAGACTGAACACCCCCTGACTGTTCGGGGCCAAGTGCGCAGAGGCCAATTGCACAGGTGCGGTGCCCTCCAAAATGGCTGCTATGCCGAGGGGGAAGGCCCAAATGGGCCAAAGAACCAGCCAAATGGGCCAGTTCAGGCTGCATAGAGGCCAGTGGGGGGAAGGGGAACCTCCATGGACACACACACACACACCGCCTCCACCAACTCCCCCAGAGGGAGTAAGTGACATTAAAAATAATTTTACTAAAAAAACCTCACCAAGGTCTGTTCACCCCCCCGCCACCGGACCAGACCGGGGGTGGGGTTTGAGGGAGTGCCAGACTGAACTGGTCTGGTCAGGTTTGAGTTCAGTCCGAACTCAAACTGAACTGGTCCAGCCGGTTCTGTGCACATCCCTACTACCTGGAGATGCTGCCAGGAACTGAACCTGGGACCTTCTGCATGCAAAGCAGATGCCCCATCTCCAGTCACCAGCTGTGTGCATCAGACTAGAAACAGTTTGCCACTAGCAGTAAAAAGTTTTCTCTTACTAAGTTTGAATATTTTCTCTCTGGGATCACAAAGCAATCACTCTGTGTGTCAGACTTGGTATATCGCCACCTTTCTCATTTCTTGTCCTCCAGGTGAGCTCTGTGAAGCAGCAGTTCACACTCAAGCAAATCTAGATTCTGGGATGACTCCTAGGATAGCAAGAAACTGAGGTCGCCAACTTTAGTTAGGTCAACAGTCATCCCACCTCCCCGGGAAATCACAAGAACTGTAATTCTGAGCAAGGTGCTAGTTTTCTCTCATATGAAATCCACAGCACCCAAATTACCAAATTGCAATTCCTGTGTTTCATTGGGAATGTGATAGTTAAAATAGTAAAAAAGATAAATATTTAGTGACAGTGGGTGACATCCAGAGCAAGGAAATGCATGCAGAACAAGCACTGTTGCCCTAGCACAAGAAGATGGTTTAGTTGTGCTAAGACTTGGGATCTGCAGAATTGTGCTATAATGTTCTTGTGCAAAAGTTCCCATTAAAACAAATTGAATAGCTTCCCCAGTGAGTCTTGCCTGGCACTATCACTTTGTTCTTTTAGATGCCAGGTAAAGACTTTTCTGTTTACTCAGGCTTTTAAAAATTGGTTTTTATAATTGATTTTAAGTTCTAAAAAGGTTTTCTACTGTATTTTGTAATTTTTGTTTTGTGTTTGTGATTTGTTTATCATGTTTTATGTGTTTTTATTGGATGTTTTTAATGCTGTGTTGTGAGCCACCCAGAGAACAATTTGTGGGGCAGCTAATAAATAAAGTTATTGTTGTTGTTGTTTATTGAGGCTTGCTGCAGTAGTGCAGCACTATTCTGGAATGCAAGTTCAAGACATAGCGCAATAGCTTTGCACTAGTTCAATTCCCTCCTGCAGGTGGCACACAGTTCAGAAAGCCAGCCAGTAAATGTGTCGATTTTCCTTTAAGTATTCCGAGGGTGCCTCTTCATTTTGATTAGATTATTGCATTCAGATGTGATTTACATAATTTGACCTTCCTGTTTCCCTAGGTTTATATTCGTTGTCAGTCAAGCATGTACAGGTGAAACATTATCGAATCTTCCGCCTGCCAAACAACTGGTATTATATCTCTCCCCGGCAAACGTTTCAGTGTCTTGAGGACCTCGTAAATCACTATTCTGGTAAGAGAACCGAAATGCATTTCTTTACAATCCCAGAAATATGTACAATTCAGATCTAATTCTGTTTTGATTTATTCTTCTACTTGTGGTTTCAGATGAGGTTCGTGATGCACAATTTGCAGAGAACTGTGTACATGCATTGCTTAGCTAGTATCTGGATATGTTTTGCAAAAGTCCCATATCCAGTCTGACAGGGAAGTGTCCCAAACATGTGATGCCAATTCGTGTAAAAGTTGAAATGTGTGAAAATATAGCAGCAGGATTGTCACCCAAGAGCCAAACTATGAGTCTGAGGCAAAACTACCTGATTATACAAGATACTTCCTTCCTAAGCTTTTCATTTAACACACATATAGTGACCAGCTTCCCCTCCCTCTAAAGAGTTAACCGGAAGTAAATCCTGTCTTGACTGATGGGCTGGTGAACTCCAGGGCTCAGCCAAGCAGCACAACAGGTGGGTGGGACCTAGAGAGCAGTTGCCAGGAACGAGGGAGTTCTTTGTTGGAAGAAGCTAGGCTGGAGGCACACAAGAGGACATGTGGCCATGGAAGTTGGCTGCAGGAGAATAACTCTGCAGATCCTTGAAAGACAAGAGGGCAGGAAGCTTGGATTCTCATATGAAGTTTGGTGAGTTCAAGGCAAGGAGCCATGGCTTATGGCTTCAGGACATTTAGTCTAGGGGAAAGTTTGTTTAGTCAAACTTTGCATCAAGGTAGTGTGTGCTTTTGCATTTTCCTGATACTGTTCTATTAGTGTTTACCTGTTACATAACTGAAATAAGAAACACTAGCCTACGCCCACCCTAGTTAGGGCATTGAAAAAGACTCTATAAACATTTAAGTGTGCCTAAGACAATCTATTTTTGTAACCTACTTAGTATTTTTGAGTTTATCTAAGAAAGCTAGAAGCCTCAGACGGAAGCAGTCTGTAGTAATTGAATACAACTGGAGTGAGGTGGGGAGGTAGGGTTTTTGGTGTTTTGTTTTTTTTACAAGTCTCTCTGAGTTGGTTCTTAACCCAGGAAAAAAGGGGGGCAAAGGGGGTTTACTCTGGTGCAAACACATCCTCAGATGTTCAGCAGCTATCTTTTTCCCCTCATCCTGTGTAGGCATATACGTGGAAGTTGTTTGTTTTTTTAAATGTATTTGCCCAATACCTAGTTACAGAGGGACCTTGGATTAAAGCACCCAATGCACTGATCACATTCTCTGAAAGTTTTAGGGTGCTTGGTGGCAGCATTTTGAACCTACCAATAATACAGAATAATTTCAGGAGAAGCCTAACCAGGCAGCTCAGCAGGGATGTTTCAGCATTTCCCTCATATGAGCTTGCTCTGAGACAAAGGCTTTAATCCACTACAACACAAGTTTGTGGATGTACAGGAGTTATGCTGCCTTTTTGATCTTGAACATTTCGAGGCAAAAATGGTCTCTCAAGGAGTACAAAAGACCCCTGGAAAATCCCCCGCCTCAGTCTTGTGTGTGCATAGCCCTAATATGCTGGTGCTCCAGGCCATTCAGGAGATTCTTTCTTCTTCCCAACTAATCAGTATAATCCCAACTAATCAGTGATCACATATTGAACATAATGATACTATAGCACTATGTAGCCAAGCATGTGATGATACTACTGAGGGCTAATGAAGCCTTCACACACCCCTCATTCTGAATGTGGGAGATAAGGAGGAATGCATCACCATTTCTGAGGGAATCAGGATTCTATATTCTGTCTTGTCATGCTGTGCATAACTAGAGCTGGATAAGATCAAAAGCACCAACAACAATACTTTTGCTGTCATCCAGTTAGTTACGCATAGCATGACGAGCTGTGGCAGAATGTGGATGGGGATATGTATTCAGACACTCGCCCAAATGCATACGCCAGTAAATGTAATACATGGTTGCATGTCATCTGCATTGAGAGGCAACATTCAAATGCTGATATTATCCATGGTTATTGCATTGCATTCCTTTCAGTGGGGTGTGGATATGTGGATATGCAGCCAAATGCACATCTCTATCCTCTTTCTGCTGCACCTATTGGACTGGGCACAGGAAATCAGACTGCTGCCTTGCTCCTATTCACTCCCTTGTAAACAATTTCTCACCTTTTTACAAGTGTGAAAATTGCCAGAAATGGCATTTGTCATTGACCGCAAAAACGTTCATGAAAAGCTTTCCCATTTCAGCTCAGCACTAAGAAATGCTGTTGAATGGAAATGTCAACTCAATAAGAAATGTGCATGCTTTTTTCAAAGATGCAGAAAGCATCTGCATATCTTCTGATGTGGAAAGCAGCCCACAGAGGTATTTCCCCAAACATAAATCGGGGTTCTTCTGTGACGTCCACCATGGCCTTCTCAAGAATGTTTGCAAGGGTCACACCTATACAGTGCATACAGCATGAGCCATGTGTGCATGCAAGTGCTTGCCATGAGAAGCCAAGATAAAAATCTGAGCGGTGAAATGACGTCTGCATCTCAGAACAATGTGAATGAAAGGGGAAAGCAGGCTGGAAGAAGCCTTGCCCCAAACATCTGCAGAGGAAATGAGATGCTAACATTTGTCAATTAATGCCAATATCTCAAGCATTTTAAATGGTGTGAAGCCACAACATTTGCCTAAAAGCCAAGCCATTTCTCAGAACTCAATGTTAGCTGAGAATCTGCAGGAACAGAAGTTGTGCATGGCTTCATCAGTCAACACAAGATGAGGGACAAAGGCTGAAGTCTGTGTTTAGACCACTGTGGGAGACAGAAACACCAAGAGCTTGAGGACAGAACCACATTAGCTGGCCATCACACATTTCAATACTATTTGCTTCTTGCATTTTTATAATAAAAAATGGAAGACGCACTAAAATCCATGGCTCACTTTATAGCTGGCTTACCTATTTTGCAGAGCTAGTCTTTTCCATACACAGCCTAAAGTAACAACAATCACTAAATTAGCTGATGTTTATAATTAGGGAAACTGAAATGAAATAAAGTAGGAAATAAAAACTGAACACTGTGTGGAGCTTTTCAAAAACAAGACTGAGCTGACATTTTAACTGTTGGAGCACTGGGGGGAAAGCAGCAGGGAAAAGCACAACTGTTTCTCCCCCGTTCCCCCTAACACTTGGGCAAGTTCAAGAAGCCCAGGGAATGATCTGGCCCTTCTAGTAGCCATTTTCATCTCTGCTAGAGTCACTGACATGACTTAAACTGAACCCAGCAATCTACATAGCTTCCTTCAAAATGCATTGGAGTTTACAAAAGTCTCATCCACCTTCAGAGCATGCATTATTGTCCCATGTTTTGGGGTGCTGGGGGAAAATTTTCTGTCTGTTGCAGATTGTGAAGGGGGCATGAGGCAACTTTGGATGTTATAAAAATCACTCTACTGTACAGCAGAGTGAAGGGAGAAGAAGTCCCGCCCCTGCCGTGTCACTCACCTGTGTACCCGCTGCTCATGCTTACAGCGCAGCTTCTCTGAAGAAGACAGCATCCTACCTGTGATGGCGGGTGCTCCCACGATTGTGAGACTGGAGTGATCCACCCTTGCAACCACAGAAGCCCTCATGGGTAGGGCTCTGCCCTCTTCAGAATAGTCCTGCTGTAAGCATAAGTGGTGGGGCATGTGGGTGACTGACATGGCGGGGGTGGGACTTCCTCTGTCTTCAGCCCACTGTACAGGGCTACAGCGGGGCATGTTTAGAATGTCTGGAAAGGGCTATGGAACGGCTGGTTTGCAGCAGCAATCCCATGTTTCTTCTAATGTGCATATCAAACTTGCAAAGAGATCTGGGTGGAAGTCTTTCGAGACAAAGATCCTCTTCCAGATACCTGTTTGGAAGCACAGTGCAATTTGCAATGCACTTTAAGTGGCTCAGAAAATCTGACCTTGACTTAAACAGCTACTGTTTAAGTGCGCCACCAGGGGCATGAGCCCCTGGTGGCGCAGTGGTAAAACTGCCGCCCTGTAACCACAAGGTTACAAGTTTGATCCTGACCAGGGGCTCAAGGTTGACTCAGCCTTCCATCCTTCTGAGGTCGGTAAAATGAGTACCCAGAATGTTGGGGGGCAATATGCTAAATCATTGTAAACCGCTTAGAGAGCTCCGGCTATAAAGCGGTATATAAATGTAAGTGCTATTGCTATTGCTAAGTGCTATTACTGAAAGGGAGGCTTGGGGCAGTTTACAAGGGTTACAGTAAAGCTCTTGTCAAAAATTAAAAAATAAGCTACGCTAAGATACTTTTTCAGGACCTGGGTCTTTCCCAGACAGGATTACCTTTACAGGATTAAGAGGGGTGATATACTGAGTTATGGGGCATATCGGATATTCCAAATTTCCCCAAAAACATGATGCAAAAAGTGGAATTTTTTACCCCAGACATAAATCGGGATAAGCTCTAATGTGCAATGCAAAACCCCGAATCGTGTATAGAATGCTCCCTGATAGCTCGCAGGGACTCTGAGGTAAATCTGGATGATATGTGAACACACACCTCTCCTTCCAAAGTAAAATCGCCTTCTGGCAGGGCTCCTGGTCAGACATGTTCTGGGATTGCTTTTCTCTCTCTCCTAAGGTTCAGGAAGAATCACTTGATTTTTCCAGGAATACTTAAAACTGTAAAATTTTATTTGTGCTTTAAGCGGCAGCATTGCTCCTCCTCCTCTTTATTCTGTTGTCAGATTGGTCTGTTTATTGATAGGTGGTTTTGAAGGTTAGAAAGAAGAGTGAAGCACAAAACTCATTAAGTTATTATCCAGCCCTAACCTTAGATGCCGTTTGCCCGAACCTAACCCCTTAATTATACCTTCACTGGAGATTAGAAGTAGTAACAGCGGGAGACGAAAAGTAGCAGACCACTTTGGCTTGCAACTCATTTTGCATTTGTTTCTTCATACAGAGGTAGCCGACGGTCTCTGTTGCATGCTCACCTCTCCCTGCCTCACCCAACACACTATCAGCCAAGAAGTAAGGAACCAAGAGCCACCTGTGGTGATGCGCAACAAGAACTTCACATGGAAGGATAAGCAGAGGTACCGTTGATTCAAACAGCTTACACTGATGAAGTGCTGCTTCATAATAGAATAAATTATAATAAATGCCCTGCGCATGCCCCGGGCATTTGGAGGCCCACCCCCCCACCGGACCTTGGGGAACAGACCAGGTCCCCAAGATCCGGGGGTTAGAGCGCCTCTGCTTGGAGAAGCCAGTGCCAGTCTGCACAGACAATACTGAGCTAGAGGGACCAATGGCCTGACCTGGTATATGGTAGCTTCTTTTGTTCCTATGTTGTTACATATTAATAATGCTACATATTTTGTTGTTGTTTAAGATCAATGGAGAACGACGATGAAATTGCAGACATACTTGGGATGGAAGACTCTGGCCTCAGCTTCGGACTCCGAGACAGTATTACTTCCTATCTTGCCCTAACTGGGGGAACCGACTCTTCTTATGTGAGCAACAAGAAGAAAAGTCAGTCTGTCATATACCGGAGCAAGTACAAACCACAAAACCCCTTAATTTATAATGAGGACTGAAGCCGAGGAAAGAGAAGACAGCCAAAGAGGAGACTGAGATACTCATTTCTGCACCCTTGGAACAACCCAAACTGCTGTTTTCTAACAGAGGGCATGCCCTCACAAAGAGAGCCTGGAGCTTTTCCAAACAGCAACTGAACGCAGCTTTGCTACACTTCAGCTGGTGGGGCGGGGGGAGTTCATAAGAGGAGCCATTCACAGCAATGTCAGGGCAGCAACAGAAGGTGCCGTTCATACAGCCAATGGCATTATTCAGCTTTGCTCCTGACAATTTGCAATTACGGTGCATTATATGCATCCTAAAAAAGTAGCACTTCAGTGCAGTGCTCAAAACGGCTTAACTTTAGGCACTTCCTGCTGCAGTAAAGCCTCCCGTCTGGGACATGTCCTGGCATCTAGATCTGCAATTCAGAGCAAAATCTAGGAGTCACCAACTGCTAAGGAAAGGGCTTTTAAGATCACCTCTGTTTACAGGAACAGAAAAATACGTATCCCTCAGGCGCACAAACTGTAACAGCTACATTTCTGTGGACTATCGTTCAAATGAGATATGAATGCCCCGCCTAACACACTTCAGCAGCGATGTTACCCAATTCCTCTCTTGCCAGCATTTGCAACAGAACACATAGATCCAGATCCTTCCCAGTTCCTGGTGGAGCAGATACCAAGATAACAGAGATGTTTATGGATTCTATGCATTCCATACGTTTCCATAAAAACACATATTTAAATGCATACTTTGCAACGTGTCAATGCATCAGCTGTTTGGATAAAAAATATGTGAAGATCATGCTACTTGAAAAAAGATACATATTGGAATACCTATTTTATGTATTTTTGGATGGAAAAGAATTATCCAGAGATTTTTTTTAGCAGAAGAGAGAGGAATGAAAATTAAACCGTGTGATGTTCCAATGGAACAGAAAAAGAAAGTGCAGTCCTTCTCTACATTTCACGCACTATTCTAGGCACACGTTTTAAAGAAGGCTTTCTTCTCATCACTGCAGGAACTCTGTATTTTGATCCAAAGCTAAAGGACTGCAAATCTCAGCATCACCTCTGCTGGTCTCAGTTACCCATTTTCATCTCCATTTGTGATGTTCTATGACAACGATAACCATTGTTCATCCTGAACCCTCCTTCCTCAGATTTCTGGAGCTCCTTTAAGGGGTGCAGAACCCCATATAGGAACACATGCATTAGTTAATAATAAAAACAATTCCTGCCTTGATATGTAGTAATTGTGCCTCTGCGATGAAGCCCAAATGTCTCTGATCGCCTTTCCCAGGATGTGGGACATAGCATAAGAGCATTTGAGAGCTGGAAAGGACCTTGGAGGTCTTCTACTACAACCCCCTGCTCAGTACACAAATCTGCTACAGCATCTGCTACAGTCATCCAGTGTCTGTCTGAAAACTTCCAGTGAAGGAGAGCCTATAGCATCAATGAGAGGCATGCTGCATCTTATGGTCACCTTATAGTGATTCAGTGTCCCGCCATAAAGGGAAGCACACCTCCCCTATTGCTATCAGTAGCAAACAGCAGGAGCACTCAAAGTACACCACATCCACGAGGCTTTGGAGTAAACTGTTCCAGATAACTCAAGGTGCTAAGCTACCTGTACAGAAAGCCATGTGGTTGAACCCTCCCTGGACTTCAGACTGCCAGTAGGGAAACTACAGGTTTTTACGGAAATGAACAGAGGAAAAGGGTGACGATAGAACTATTCTCTCTCTCCCCAGTGATCTAGTTTTCTCATCTAAGGAGACTTTTTAAAAAGAGGGTAGAGCATTCCATCTACAGTCTTGAGTGGCACAGTCCAGGAAAAACTCTACCGCATAATTTTGCAGTATGTAAAGATCAGGCCAAATTGGATTTTACCTTCCATCCAACTCAGAGCTAAAATGTTTTAAGCTTGTCCATGGATGACCAGACTTCATCTGCAGTCCTATAGAGGCTCTAGATGTGTATATAATCCTATTTATATGGCACTGCCCTTGTATAATATGAATTGTATTACCAGTGTACAAACCTTTGCTGAAACTGTTTTCTGAAAAGATGTATAAAAATAATAATAATAAACATTATGAAGGAAACAGAAGCCAGCAGATAAATACTACTTCATATTTCATAGACATTTATAGTAAGAAAGTGTGTGTCCTTGGGCTTTTTCTTAAGGAACCAATGTCTGTTGATGAAGTAGAAGCCAACTTTGTGGTTCCTATCAGCACCTTGACATATCAAAGCACCCAAACTTGCAAGTTGTTCTTACTCTCGAACCCACCCAATCAAAAAATACTTTCAAGTTTTGGAGGAGTGGTTCACAGTAAGGTTCAAAGGCCATGTTCAAGAAGAAATTGCAATACATACAGTATGTACCTACATACATACATACATACATACATACATACCAGGTGTACTAAGAGTGTTTTCATGGTTACTCGGAAATGCAATCAAAGAAGAATAACCCCATGTGGTCTGAAACATGGAGAGGCGGGGTTATAGCTAAGCAGTAGGACACGTTATTTGCATGTGCTCTGCATGCAGAAGTTCTTAGGTTCAGTCCCTGGCAGCATCTCCAGGTAAGCCTGGGAAAGACCCTGCCTGAAAGGGTCCTTGGAGGGCTGCTGCCAGCCAGTGTCGTCATTAGGCAATATTGAGCTCAATGACCCAATATAGTCAGATTCAGTATAAGATAGCTTCATCTATCTGTCTCTGTGTCTCTACAAACCTGCTTGGACCTCACTCAGTCACTGACTGATATGAAACTCCCAGAACAAACCACAGAAGATAGAAGCATGCCATTGTCACAGGTATCTTCCAGACCTTGTGCAGACTACCAGAAAATTTGAAAATCCTGGAAAGGTTTTTAATTGTCCAGGAAATGCAGGAAAAACACTCCCATTTTAAACACATAGGGAATTATACCTTCTGACAAAATTTGGCCGTTTTCTCAGATATACAGCCCAGACTTTCAAAGAATTATGAAGAAACCAACAAGCTATGTTTTTCCAGTTCTCGGTATTTCAATGCATGTCATATTTCCAGGAAAATTGCTTAAGAGATCAAAAAACAGGAAACATATTACAACACTGTTACATCCTCAGAACAAAGCTTCTACTCATTAACTAGCAAGGAGTGAAGGGAGCTTGCATAGTCATTTTGTGGTCCAGGAAGAATGCTTGCAAGATGCAAGCCCTTTTACTAGCATGGCGGCTATCCTCCTCTCGTCCGCTATTCATTTGCCTATCTTAAAGAAGTATACAAACACTGCAGACATACTGGTTTTATCATCATCCCGTCTCTGTAGGGGATTCTGGGATCTGTAGATTGGGCGAAATTATGGATCAGGAAATTTCCAAGACCAGGCTAGGGCAGCTAAGCCCAGGCTTGTCTGCCCATGAGAACCACTGGGAGGTGTGCGCCTTCTGGCGGCAAACCCGGCTAAGAAGCAGGGCTCTTAAATGAGGTTAAGGGAGTGAGAGCTACCTCCCTTAACCCCATTTCAATGACCGTGTGTCAGAGCTTTCAGCTAGCTGGCACTGAAAAACTGACCAGCACTTGCCCATTGCTGGGGATAATGCCCACAATGCCACTCCCCATGCCTGTGTGGTGAAGCAGGGGCCAAGGTTGTGCCACTGGCCTGGAAGCTGGCATGGCAGTCGCCATCTTGGACTCCTCCACATGGCCAGAGGACTGGCCAATCAGTGGAGGGGGCGGGGTAGGACTAGCCCAGCAGCCTCCATCTTATTCAGTCGACCGGCTGCCGGGCTGGCCCTTATTTACTCCAGCTAAGAGTGTCCTGTCTTCATTGGGCCTGGGGGTGCAATGCACTGTGCACTCATGCGGTGCAGTGTGATTTACAGGGGGCAGGACAACGAGTCCTGGCCTCAGAGTGATCCGCCCTGCTCCACACAGCACAGAGTGGGGCTGATCATGTGGGAGCATGGAGCGTGTTCCCACTAGGAGAACAATGGTCATATGGGGAGACATATGGGGAGAACAATGATCATACTGCCCACCCGCCCAGTAGGTCATGTGAATGGCCCCACCATGTAATCCAAATTCAAAAATCCACAAAAGCTTGTGCTGAAATAAACTTGTTAATCCTTTAAAGTGCTACAAGACTCTTGTCAGATATAAATTTCCCTTAAAGCGTTAGATACAAAATAGTGCCTGATACCATCCAGACGAATGCTGTGCTTGCACAAGCACATTGCACTAGTTAGCTCCACTACGCCAGGAGCTGGCTTTCCAGTGCATAGATGTTCCACAGAGAAAGGAATGGTCCTTGTGTGAGCAGATGATACTGACAAGTTACACAATGTCTTGTACAGCCTTGAAGTGCACCCTTGTAGTTGTGGAGGGTTTTGCACAAGCTTAACTGTTCATGACTTCGCCCATTACACCAGTGCAAGTGTGATGCTCGCACAAGCAGACCAAGACTACAAGAGCATGCAGTTTTGAGCATCCCCACAGCTTCACAACCTTCTTGCGTGTGTACAGCTTTTCCATTACGGTTGCACCGTGGTGGTCAGGATGTCAACCCATGTGACATCAACTGTGAAAATGCCCACAGCGTTTATTGCAAAAGCACTGAGCAGGGAGTTGGACATCCAAAAGTCCTCCCAACTCAAAAATTCTACAACAGAACTTTGCACTTTTATAGCCCTTTCCAGTGCAACGTGCTCATTGTCTCAATCAAAAACAGCCCTGCAAGTTAGATCTGTATTAATTATTTATCATCATCATCCTTTTGCTGATAAGAGGCTGAAGCTGAAAAATAATGGCTTGCCAAAGGCCACCTAGTGAAATCCTGGCCACTATGAGATTTGTACTGGTGATATCCTGATTCACAGCATAGTCTTTCACTCACTTTGCTACACCAGCAACGTTTGATTCCTATCCAGGGCTTCTCTTCATTTTAAAGAGCTCACCCTTTTATTAGCATGTGCTGTCTAAATAAGCAGACTAAGGGGAGTGTCCAGTGGGGGTGCCATAAAAATTGAGGGGGGGCACAGAAGAAGCAAAGTGCATGTATGGGTGAGCGAGCTGTGTCCCACAAATTAGATTTCTGAGATTAAAAGGGTGGGCAAGCCAATTATGAGGAGGGGGCTTGCTGCCTTTGCCCCCTGGAGCCATCCTTGTGCGTGTTCACTCCAAATCTGTGTTGATGCTTTGTTCTACTTCTGCTTACACTAAGTAACTTCAGCCGTAGCTACTCCACTTCTGTGGCATCCGACATGATTTCTAAGCATCCCTGTCTTCCCAGAGAACTGATTATTTTTTAAGTGTGGCTAGCTACTGATTATATCTGCGCAAAAAAAACCCTATAGAGGCTGCTAAATTTAGAAAGGATGCTCTGTGTTTTGTTCAGATGGATTTAAAAAGGAGTTCCTCTGAATCCTGGAGCCATGCACGTTTATCATTATAATTGTTATCGCTATTCGTAATACTGCTGTATATTCGAATATCACCTAAGTCAGATTATAATGTAATATTAGCACCACAGGAGAAGGAGACTTGTAGCAATCATCTCTGTTTGGAGCCAAGTGGTAAAGTGCTACAGTCTGGAGGAGATGGTACTCACCATCAGCCACGCCCTCTTGAAAAATCCCGAATCAACAGCCCCCGCAATCAGGTGAATGCTGGCAGCATCTGCTCCACTCCGGTCCGCTGCAATGGTTATCTGAACAGGGTCTCCTCCAAAACTTGCAATGCTTTTCTGTGTCCATTTCAGAGCTGCTTCCTGGTCCAGAAGGCCCCAGTTTCCTCTTGCTTCATCAGAACCTACCAAAAGAGAGGTTGGGAGGGAAGATTTTATACTGATACTTATATGGAATGAAAGCAATCACTTGAAAACAATCATTTTACGTAAGCTTTCACCTCTATGCATAACAGTAAGAAACATTTTTAATATCTATTTCCTATACTGATGGATTACATTTGTCTCTTGCATTTCTCCCATGAGGATTCCTAGTCGTCTCACATCCAAACAGATACAGGCCTGCTATCTTCAGCAGTTGCTTATGTTCAGCACAAGGATGGTATGTGCATCAAACATAATGGACTGGTTCGGACAATGGTGCTCCTGCCTGTGTGATCAGGAAGAGGGTGCACCAAGTATACCCACTCCCAATGCCCTCCCAGCACGATCCTTTATTGTGTGGGGCAGGGGCTGTTCATTCTAACCGCACATGCGCTCCAAATATTTGTTCCTGTACACACACTCCAAATATTTGTTAAAACAAGTATTTGGAGTGCATGTAGAGCCCCTGGTGGTGCAGTGGTAAAACTGCCGCCCTGTAACCAGAAGGTTACAAGTTCGATCCTGACCAGGGGCTCAAGGTTGACTCAGCCTTCCATCCTTCCGAGGTCGGTAAAATGAGTACCCAGAATGTTGGGGGCAATAAGCTAAATCATTGTAAACCACTTAGAGATCTCCGGCTATAGAGCGGTATATAAATGTAAGTGCTATTGCTATTGCTATGTAGAGGACCATTCAGATTAACAATTCATCCCATGAGATAAAGGGGAATGCCAGAGGATGTTGGGTTGTCTGCAGAGGACATCCCAATAGATGTGCTCTTGGGGTGTCCCCTTCCTATCTGAGTGGGCAGGGATGGTATCATCCAAATTGGCCCAATGTGTGAATAACTGTCCATACATGCAGATCTGTACTGGCATATAATGAACATAGATTGCATGTGTGCTGAACATAACATGTGAATGCTATGTGCTGATGTTTGTATCTGAACAATGGCTTCACTAGAAACTTTCATTCAAATACCACCATAAAGTGTTGAAGGAAGCATTAAAGAGGGCGGGCCCAGAGGTGCAGGTCTGTAAAGGAAGGAGGATCGGGGCCAGTCCCTTCACTAAGCAGACTGAGGTAGTCGCCACCACCCCTCAAGCAGTATTCCCTCTAGGTGTGAGCATGTGCATGCACTCACAAGTGGGGGTTTTTAAAATGTCCATTCAGTTAATTTTAGATCCTGCTCAGGTTGAATTGGAAAGGCCCCACTCTCAGTGCACAGGGGCACACACTGCCTTGATACTGCCACCTGGAATAAAACTCATTTTGCACACAGATGGAAAAAATTAGAGAGGACACTGCCCTCAACTCCTGCAGTGAATAGCCAGAGAGTCAGCAGGCCAGGCAGGTAAGGGAACAGAATGGGGATGGATTTCAAATCTGGATTTGGGATACCCAGCCAAATCTTTGGCTGTACTGTAGGTCTCCAGGCATAACAACAAACTTGAACTATTTTTGCAGCAGTCATCCGAACAAAAGCAACTTAATTATCATCATGCAATGAAGAAACATTTTTTTATTATAAGGGTTGGAAATCCTCTGGCATAACATGCTATTATGCTGCTTTCAAACCCAGACTTTAAAGATGGGGCAGACATTTATAACTCTATACTTAGGTACTTTTAAAAGGGCTGGATTTTAATGTAGCTGTAGCTGCATTGTGCTGGGAGCATTGTGCACACAACTTCCATCCTCCCTGCTTAGTGCTTTTCCTGCTATGTCACTTTTCTTCTTCTGGTCTCCTGATGTGCAATTTACAGCTCCTTGGGTGCTCACGCCTCATATATTTAGAATTCCAGCACCATATATTCTCCATCAATTCTAATCATGAACTTGCCCACATTGGTGGAAAAGATGGCTTACATATTGCAAGCTTCTTTGATTTTATGAACTTCAGTTCTACAGTCCTTCATATGTTTCAGTTCTCCCTATTGACCAATAAGTAATAATATTAAACTTTATTTGTTAGCCCATAACAAATTGTTGTCTGGGCAGCTCACAACAGAGGATTAACACATACAATAAAAACACATAACACATTAAATCATAACAGACCAAAAAAAGTAAAAATACAATACAAAATACAATACAAATCAGCATTAAAAACTCTGAAAAGCCTAATTCAAAAGGTCTGGGTGAATAAAAAGGTCTTTACCTGGCATCTAAAAAAACAAAGTGATAAAGCCAGGCAAACCACACTGAGGAGGCTATTCCATAAATGGGGTGCAACCACCGAAAAGGCCCTCTCCCTGGTAGCCACCCGCCTCAACTCGTTTGGCAGGGGCACTTGGAGGAGGGCCTCTGAAGAAGATCTTACGGCCTGGACAAGTACCAAGGACAGTATTTGTTCCCCTTAGCACATGAGGGTGATACCATCTGGGGGAACAAATGCTCACTGTGGTTGTTGATAGTCTGCAACCTTAGAGATAAAAAACAGGTAATCGCATTGCAATTAGCGATGTGCGAATTTATTTGGGTAGAAATCAACTTGTACCTGCATATACCGTATTTTACGGACTATAAGACGCTACGGACTATAAGACGCACCTTAATTTTAATCCAATTTTTCAGAGTTTTAACATATTAAACTGTTAAAACATATAAGACGCTCCTGAATTTTGGCGGATATTTTTCGAGGAAAAAAGTGAGTCTTATAGTCCATAAAATACGGTAACTGATTTGGGCAATTTGGAGACAGAACAAATCGCCCCTGTAGTCCATTAGCTAGATTTGGGTCCAAATCAAATCACATCTGATTCGATTCGAATTGCTTTGAGATTTGGATTCCTCCTATTAATTTCCCCAGATTCCCAGCTTTCATTTAAAAAAGAAAGCTAAGCTCTAGCCCTTGTAGAAGTGGAGTTATGGAACAAAATGTGGTCGCTATTTTTCAAGTGTTTTGATTCTTTGGTGTATAATAAATTTTTCTCAAGGAATCCCTATGAGGATTCATTACACACCTTCATTTCTTCTATTCCTTTTGACTGTCTTTGGATAGTGTCAACTGCCATGTGTCAACTACACCCTCCTCTCACCCACAAGGCAGTGGGGTACTGCTCAGTTTATGTTCTAGGATTTTTTTTCAAGTGTTTAGACTCTTTGGTGTCTAATAACCTTTCCTTACAATGAATCCCTATAAGGATTCATTATGCACCAAAGTGTCTAGATGCCTCAAAAGATCCTAAAATATAAACTGAGTGCTCAGTGGCTTGCAGGTTGGGGGTAGTGGCACATAGGATGCCAGGTTATGGTTGAAGTAGTCTTCCCACAAGAGATTTGCACATAGATTGTGACACACCACAAGGTGGACTAAAACAGCAGCAGCAAAGGCTACACAGGACGTTCTGCAAAACTGGCCACAAATTCATTGAAATAGGAAGGAAAGGCCAAAAATAACTCTATGTGGCTAGAGAAAAGAGGACCTGGAGAAACATGTACAATTGTAACATTTACCTCCTTCACTGAGACCTGCACAAAACTATCAAGTAAACTAAGCTGATGGGGTTAAAACATTCAGCATTGAAGCTTTTTAGCAAACTTGCTCTTTAGGGCAAGTAAAGAACACAGTTTTAGGCACGTGTAATTGTATACATTTTTTGGGGGGGAAGCGGAGCGGGGAGGGGACTAATTTCCTGAATTAAAAGAGAAGTGGAGGACTGATAAGGATGACATTGCAAATATAAAAACTTGTACAAATTTCCCGAAGAGAAAATGCTGAGCCTGGGTGGCCGACATTTCTAAACAGCCTGATCCGGAACATACATTCTTAAGAGCAAACCCGAAGGAACATTGGCCATATTCATCTGGTATGTTCCACGCACATACAATCTGCACGCAGTGTATATATGTACCGATCTGTATGCATGTACAGTTAACCTCACACAAGGCTATAGCTATAATTGAACACTGGGGGAACAAATGTCCTTGATCCCCTGAGGGAGAGGGGACCTGTCAGCTGAGTGACGGCTTGCTCTTTGCAATGTTTGGGAGGTGGTGGGGCTATAGTTCAGTGATAGAGCATCTGCTTTGCATGCAGAAAATCCCAGATTCAGTCCATGGTATCTTCAAGTAGGGCTGGGAAAGACTCTTGCCTGAAACCCTGGAGAAGCTGCTGCCAGTCTGTGTAGACAATACTGAGCTAGACGGATCAATGGTCTGACTCAGTAGAAGGCAGCTTTCTATTGCGGGGGGGGGAGGGGCCTATCTTCACTTTTTGTCCGAGGCCCCACTCCAACCTTGCTACACCCCTGTTCACATGTTATGTTGAATGCATATCCAGTAAAGGTGAAGTAAAGTGTGCTGTCAAGCAGTGTGCTCTCTACTTTTTTTCACCTGTGTGCGGAATGAATTTTGTTCTGGGAGGCAGTATCAAGGCAGTGTGTGCGCATGTGCATTCAGAGTGGGGCCTTCCTGATTCTGTCTGAGCGGGATCTAAAATTAATTGAGCGGACATCAAAAACCATGTGAGCACACACACACATGCACGCCTTAGAGGGAACACTGCCATTAAGTAGATTTCAACTCCTGGTGCCCACAGAGCCCTGTGGTTGTCTTTGGTAGAATACAGGAGGGGTTTTCCATTGTATCCTCCCATGCAGTATGAGATTATGCCTTTCAGCATCTTCCTATATTGCTGCTGCCCAATATAGTAGCAGCAGGGATTCGAACCGGCAACCTTCTGCTTGTTAGTCAAGCATTTACCCACTGCACCACTTAAGGTGTGCACATCCAGTAGTATATAGTTCTTACTGTAGCTATACCCTGCATTGAGGGGCTCGTACCCAGGTTCATGTTTTAAATGAACGCACGTAAAGTCATTCACACAAAAACATACACCTGAATGCATGCACAGCATAATCTTGGAATAAGGCTTTATTTACTGTGGGGCAAAACTAGAGCGCCTGTGGTGATAACTAGTGGAAGCATGGCAGGAAAGGTAAAGCAGCCAAATCCTGTCTTGGGGCCTCTGAACATATTACAGTGTAGGCACCAGTTCCAGGTAAGTTTCTCACTTGGTGTCCATAAGGAGTTGGGATTCCTGGAGAAAGAGGCCCAGAAGCTCCAGTTGACCACAAACCGAGCTTCCCTTAACTGAGCAAGGATCTCAATTGCACACTCAGCACAAAGGAGAACTTTGTTCACAGAGTTCTGACTTTATTTATTTTATTTGTTACACTTATTTATTTATTACACTTTTATTGTAATAAATAACTCATGTCTTTTATCACAGTGATAAAACAGTTAAACACACATATAAAAACACATAAAAACAATTAAAAACTAACAATTTAAAAGTCAATCACAGAATGAAAAACCTATTAAAAAGCTGGAAAAGCCTGAGTAAAAAGATGGGTATTTAAGTTTGTTTTTTTAAAATACTTTAAAAAATAAAAAAATACTTTACCTACTGTTTGCATTAACATCAAGGGGTGCGACTTACCAGTACTGAAAAAGCCAAAGACTCCAACCCGGTAACTTGCAGTGACAACAATGACATTTCCAGCTCCCGCTAGATAAGAGCCGTCAACGGCTGTCCTGGGCTGGTCATCGTTGCCACTCTCACCATTGTGAAAGAACACCAACACCGGGAGATTTCCACCCTGTAAGGGACAGAATAACAGAACAGTTAGCCAACATCAGGAGCTCTGTTGGAATGATTGTTGGAGATGCCACTCCTGATGACATCAGCTCAGCATCAGCAACCCTATTGACTACTAGGGAACCACATTAGGGGTAGGGGTGGTGAGTAAGGGGATTCCACCTCTGACCAGGCTTTCTCTCCTCTGATTCCCCTTTTTAGACTGATATTCTCAGGTTTCACTCTCTCACCTGAGAGACAGACTTCCCTCTCCTTCCTCTCCTCAGTCTTGATGTAGCAAGCAGCCTTTTCTATCTCCCTGGTGTATTTCCTAAATAAACTACTTTATTTAGAACTTAACTCCATGTCTCCAGACAATATTAATTAGCAGTGCTCTCCTTACTTGTGTACTTCTGCTGCAGGTGGGGTAGATAAACAAATCTCCCCTCTAAACTCTAACAATCACATTATTAATTATTGTTATTATTTATTACATTTATATACTGCCCAGCCCCAGCACAGGACAGTTCACAAAAACTAAAACCAGTTAAAATATTAACATAACACTCATTTTAAAAACATTCAAACGACTTAAATATTATGAAAAGCCAGGCTGAAAAGATGGATCTTTAGGGCTCTCTCGAAGGCCTCAGAAGATGAGAAGCCTCTTCTACCCACAGGGAGCACATTCAACAACCTAGAAGAGGCAAACGAGAGAGCCTGATCCTAGGTGAACAGGTGGCACCTTGAAGACAGGCCTCTCCTGATGACCCTAATCATGAACACTGGGGATCTTACAGAGAAATGATGATAAAGAACTGCGGGCAACTTCAGGGAGTCACAGATAACATCCCTAAATGATCTGCTGCCACAATCCTACTGCAGGCATTTTGCAAACCATGTGAGACTTTTCTGTGTAAGTGTAATGGTTGAAACAGCCATTCGCTGAGTCGTGCTGGTATTGCCTTGCTTTAGTTAGTGGCCAGAAGACAAAGAACCACTTCAGGTTCCTCAAGGTGGTGGTCTGGGGGCAGGAAGGGATGGAGGAGCAGGCAAGGCCATCTGTGTGTAGCTGTTCACACAAATGATTTGCTCAGACTGAGGGGCCAAGCCTGAAAGCAACAGCTAAAGCACAGGTACGGGGTGAAGGGACGTTCTTGTGGCAGCAAGCATCAATTATCCCTGTTGCTAAGCAGGGTTCACCTCAGTTTGCATTTGGATGGGTAACTACGTGTGAGTACTGTTTGCTGCTGTAAGATATCCCCCGCAGGGGATGGAGCTGTCGTTCAGTGGTAGAGCTCATGTGAGCTCTCTGGAGAGCATTCCCAGCTGGTGTTCGCTTGCTGGGCATGTGTATTTCCCTTCTTCTCCCTCGAGCTTGAGGGGGCATGGCCAGAGCCCTGGAAGAGCCATGCGAGCTTATTTCCCAGCCATGTTCTGCATGTTTTGTCCCAAGCAAGGGAGTAAACGAACGAAATGTGCACCCAGCAATGAATACAGATGGGAAGTGAGCTTCAGGTAAGGGACGAGTCAGGCAGCCCCCAGGATCTGGGCAGCTCAGGTTCTTTGAACCCATCCGCCCTATTATAGCTCTGCCCTGGTGCTGCCAGTCAGGGTAGAGGCAAGAGTGAGCTATATGGACCAAGGGTCTGACCCAGGATACGGCTGCTTCCTGTTTTATTTTGTGCGCAGCTTCCCGCCCATGCCCCCCCCAACCAGGATCACCCAGATCTTGAGATGATTTGCCATGTCAGAGATAATGCAGAAAGGCGCCTGTTTACCATATTGGGGTCTGTCTCTTTAGGAAAGCAAAACAAAACAAGACTGAGGCCTGATTTCAGAAAGCACCAGGCCTGGCGGGAGAAGAGAAAAAGATTTAAACTTTCAGCTACTGCTACAATACGTCTCTACAACCTGCACATGTGTAAAGCTAGCATGTCAGGGCAGTAGAGAAGACCTCTCTCACCAGTCTGCTGTCTTTTCATTTCAAGGGAGTTGTTGTTGTTTTGAAAACGCAGGCAAGCATTCAAATATATGAGCTCCCACTTTCAGTCTGAAGGGGTACAGCCCAGAAAAGATTCTACCATAGCCTTTTGCTTCAGATTTGAAGCTGCCATTAGGTTTGACTGAGGGGATGTGTGTAGCAGTAAGCAGCCAATATGTTGGCAGAAGAGCTCAAGTATTTTTCCCTGGCAGGTGGGGGGGATGAAGAACGACAAAATAGGGTTGCACTTACCCTGTAATTTTTATTCCTCAAGTTGTCATTTGTGTAAAACAGCCCTTAGATTTTTTCCAGTTGCAATTCAGTTTTTTTGCTTCGAAACATTCAACAATTTGCATGCATTTTTTACAGTGTTAAGAGGTAATTTTTTACAGAAGCCTGGCTCCTACATTTGCTTGAAAGTACATCCCATTGATTTCAATGAAACAAATATTCCCAAGTTACTTTGGGAGTGTATCTTTCAAATGGCCAGCCTTACCATAGATCACTTACAATGGCTAAGCCCGCTCTCCCCACAAACAATCATTAAGCCCTCCCCGGGCAGCCGAATCGGCTGCCCAAACAACTGCCGTCTCCCCCACGGAGCCGGCAGGGGCTTGGGAGTTCGGGGGCCACGCGGCCCCCAGGAGTTCCAGCATGCTCTGCGCAAGCGCACAGAGCATGCTGGAGAGACCCCTGAGCCGGGAGGCTGCTTTTTAGCCACCCGGTTGAGGGTCTCCACGTGAGTGCAGCGCGGAACCATGCTGCAGCAACACACAATCCGGAAACCCCCGTTAACGGAGTGCTCGCTCCGCTAACCAGGGCTAAGGGGAGGGCTTCGCAAGCGAGTAAGCCAGTTGTAAACCACCGGGCTTGCCTTCTCCTAGCCTGATTTTTGCTGGTCGTGAGAATAGCCTCAATATGCTTCACTCAGTTATAATATGCTTCACTCCGTCAGTACTCACTGTGTTTTCTGGGACATAGATGTTCAAATACAAGCAGTCTTCGCTGACAGATGAGGGGCTGACCTCTCCATCTCCGGGTTGCCAGCAACTAGCCCTATCAATACAATGTTATATTTTGCTTTAAATCCCCATGTGAATACTTTGCTTTAATTCAACTCTTAATGAGAAACTAAAATCAAATCAATCAATCAATCAATATTTATTATGCTCAGCCATAGGCCATTGCATGTAAACAAAACAGTAATATCAAATAAATACAGCTAGAACAGGTGCCTTGAAAAAGGTGACAAGTCTTAAAATCCATAAAATCAACATTCCTGGTTGCTTATAATAAAAGAGGTTCGTAACTTCGTAGCTGCCACAGTAAATAAGGCGACAGAATATGTTAACGGTGGATAATCATCATGCAATAATTCCTCAATTGCCTCGTAAGATGATATATCAGGGAACTGTTAATACAAGTTATTAATAATAGGAGAGGAGTGCTGGTCTTGTGGTAGCAAGCATGGCTTGTCCCCTTAGCTAAGCTGGGTCTACCCTGGTTCTAGATGAATGGGAGACTTGATGTGTGAGCACTGGAAGAGATTCCCCTCAGGGGATGAAGCCACTCTGGGAAGAGCATCTAGGTTCCAAGTTCCCTCCCTGGCCTCTCCAAGACAGGGCTGAGAGAGATTCCTGCCTTCAACCTTGGAGAAGCTGCTGCCAGTCTGTGAAGACAATACTGAGCTAGATAGACCAGTGGTCTGACTCAGTATATGGCAGCTTCCTGGCTTCCTATGCAGAGCACAAGGAGGTAAAAAGTTCACAACAAATTTGTACAGATCATAACATTTTCTTAAGCACAGGAGTGACATTATAAGAAAAGAAAGGGCTGGTGAGTCTAACACAGCTATTCTGCTTTGTGTGTCACTGTGCACCTGGAGGAACAAGACGTCGCATTTCTTGTGTGCGGCAAGCTGCAAGTCTGATGTGGTTCAGTCACTGACACCCACACGGCTCAGGTGCAATGAGAAATGAGGTCAGCAAAGGCCAGGCTTCATCGACCATCAAACCACCCTGTGCAGGAAGAGCAGGACCGTGTGGGGTGGATGATCACCACAGAAACAAACTCAGCCGGTGAATCTATATGACTACTTGTTCAAGGGAAACTGTGAGGTGTACCAGTAGTTCATCCACGGTTATTCCTGCTAATAAATGCATTCTTATGAGATAAAACAGACAGAACCTTGTGGAATTCTTTTCCAAATTTCAGGTGGGAAAATGTATTTACTGCAATGTCTGAAATTCATGCATTGTTTGCCTAATAAGTACATAAAAGTAAAGTGTGCCTTCGAGTCGGTGTCGACTCCTGGCAACCACAGAGCCCTGTGGTTGTCTTTGGTAGAATACAAGAGGAGTTTACCATTGCCATCTCCCATGCAGTATGAGATGGAAAAACAAACACTTGCACAACACCCTGCTAACTGAGCAGACACCTTTTAAAGTGATGATTCGCTTATATTGAGCAGGGGGAGAGCAACTGGCCCTACCCAACCCCAGCACAGTATTCCTCCAGCGGCTGTTGTTGATGTCTACCTTATGTCTCTTTTTCAGATTGTGAGCCCTTTGGGGACAGGAAGCTATTTTATTTATTTATTTATTTCTAGGTAAACTGCTTTGAGAAATTTGGTTGAAGAGTGGCATATAAATATTCGTAGTAGTAGTCCTAGTTTCTCAACATGTACCCCAGGGGTATGTGAGACACAGGCAGGGGGTACAGGAGAATGGGGGGTTGGGGATAGAAGACCAGCAAGGGTGAGGGAGAGAAGAGTGCTTCCTTGACTTTGCTTCTTAGAAACATTGGAACATAGGAAGCTGCCTTATACCAGGTCAGACCATTGGTCCATCTAGCTCAGGAGTGTCTACACAGACTGGCAGTGGCCTTCCAAGGTTTCAGGCAGGAGTCTCACCCGGCCCATCTGGAGATGCCAGCGAGGGAACTTGGAACCTTCAGCATGCAAGCAAGCAGATGCTCTTCTTAGAGCTGCCCCATCCTGTAAGGGGAATATCTTATAGTGCTCACACATGTAGTCTCCCATTCAAATGCCCCAAGGCTTAGGAATGTGCTCCCTATTGAAATAAGAGCCTCCCCATCTCTGACAACATTTTAAAAGGCAGTTAAGACACATCTGTTTACCCAGGCTTTTAATTAGATATTGTTTTAATAGTTGTTGACATCTTTTTAAATTTTAGATTATTGTGATGTGCTTAATCTTTTTGTTTTGTTTTGTTTGCATTGTTCTGTGGTAAACAGCCCATAGATGTAAGTTTTGGGTGGGAGACAAATATGTCAAATAATAAAATAAAAGCAAACCAGGCTGGACCCCGCTTAGCAAAAGGGACGATTCATGCTTGCCATGACCAGACCAGTTCTGCTTCTTGGTCTTTGCTGCTGGCTACTGCCAAGAAGTAGCGGGCTTGTTCTTCTCACAGCTGACAGCTGAGTAGGCAGAATATCCAGCCGGGCTCCAATCCCCATGCATGCTGCCAAGAAGTGGCCATGTGCTGGCAAACATCGAGGAAGGAGGAGGGGGAAGTGATTGTCCGCTAGCCACAATCTGGGTAAGATGGTAACCCTAACCCTCGATACATTGCCGGGTCCACGATGAGGGTTGGGTAGGATGAGGGTTGGGTAGGACTACCCAGTGATGTCCTGGGTAGGACATCACTGTCCTACCCAGTTCATACCTAGCAGTCAGCGACTCCCCCCTCCTCCTTCCTCGATTCTGGCTGACACAGGAGTGTTTATTAGGAGGGTGCATGGGGCTTTGAGCCTCACTGGACACTGCTCCTACCCAGCGGTCGGTCATGAAAACAATCAATCAATCAATCAATCAATCAATCAATCAATCAATGGCACACCACACCGTATTTCCCAGCTAGAATGCTGTATGCTGCTGCATTTTGCATGGCAGTAGGTCCAGCTCTCCTAACTTTTAGCCAACATCACCTTTAGCCCTGAAGAGCTGCTGTCTGTCTGTGGAAGAATACTGAGTTTGAAGGACCGAGGTTCTGACTCAGGGTAAGGCAACTAGCCTTGATGGCTATCGGTGGCCTCCAGTCCAGGCACAGAGGCAGGACGCCTCCAAATTCCAGTTGCAGGGGAGCAGGAGAGAGGGCATGCCCTCAGCTCTTGCCTCCCCAGAGGCATCTGGTGGACCACTTTCCCCTTGGACTTGCCCCCCCTAACCTTGAGCAAAGATTCCCAATCCAGTTGGAAAAGGACAATCATGACTGAAATATCATCCCTGGACCACACACCCTCCCTCCTATTTGACATGGGCTACAATCAGGTCAAAGCTCTCATCCAACAGCGCTTAACAGACATAGAGCACCAGTCCAACATAGGCAGGGCCCCAAACATCCCCATCAGCGAAGGACTCTGGTATTCTGCCTCCCTCATGGCATACCTAACATAACTGGAAGTTCCAAAGCACAGGAGGGCCTTCACTCTGGCATGATGCCATGTTCTTCTCTCAGCTGTGCTTTAAGAACATAAGAACAGCCCTGCTGGATCAGGCCCAAGGCCCATGTAGTCCAGCATCCTGTTTCGCACAGTGGCCCACCAGATGCCACTGGAAGCCTACAAGCAGGAGTTGAGGGCATGCCCTCTCTCCTGCTGTTACTCTCCTGCAACTGGTACTCAGAGGCATCCTGCCTTTGAGGCTGGAGGTGGCCTATAGCCCTCCAGCTAGTAGCTGTTGATACACCTCTCCTCCATGAAGTTATCCAAACCCCTCTTCAAGCCATCCAGGTTGTTGGCTGTCACCACATCTTGTGGCAGAGAATTCCACAAGCTGATGATGCATTGTGTGAATACTTTAGGGTTGATACAGGAAGATCTCACTCTCAGAACAATGCCTTTATTTTAGAAACAACAGAGCACATACTCCTTCAGTGTTTATATTACACGGACATTCACTCCAGCCTCATTCTACTATTACTACATAAGTACCCAGATCATATGGGACAATTTTATACTTCTCTACTGTTTTCTGATAATAACCCTGCCATCGCCTATAGTGTTGCACGGCAGTGCTCAAAATCTGTCAGATTTTGCACATGTACAGCACCCAACCTTATGGACTAGTCTCCGTGCGCCCTTAACCTGCTACTACAGAGTGCTTCATGGCAGCCTTCCACTCCTACAGTCTTACAGCTTCACGGCCCCAAAATAAAAAACTTTTATTTTGCTTATAGATGCCACTGTACGATTTTATATGCCTTTAAATATAAATTTTAATGCAATCCTTTTTATGCCCTTTTATGCCTTTATATGCTTTTATTCACTCTATCTTTCCCCTGTACTTTATGCTGGTCTATGACCGTAATAGAGATTGATTTGATTTGGTGAGCCACTGTCAGAAACAGGATGCTGGACTTGATAAGCCTTGGGCCTGATCCAGCAGGGTTTTTCTTAACTGCCTATGCAATTTTCAATCAGCTATTCTGTTCATTTTCTGTATTTAAAAAAAAAGTTTAACTGATAAATTTAAAATTTAGCTGCTTTTAATCCGATAAATTGAGCTTCCTTGAGTGCTTCTGAAGAAGTGGAAAGGTGGGATATGGATATAAATATAGACACAAATACATCCTCTCACCGACTTGTGGTTGCATTCCAAGATTCCACCCAGACAAAAGGCTGTGGAGGACGAAACCGGTTTTCTGCCACTGGAGGCGCTGCGTATGGAATCCCAAGGAACTGGTCGATCCTCTTCCAGTCAGATCCCACTTGAATGGCTTTAGAAGTGCCAAATAAAATTCCTTGCGATGGGATGTTTATAGATATGGTGTCACTCATTGCAGTTCTAGGCAGGAATGCACCTGTTCAGAGTGGGATATAAATGTTTTTTAAAAAATTGAAATGTTTAAATCTGCTGTCTTTGTCAATGTAAAGATTCCCAGGAAAGCTAGATGCTATTTGGGATCTTCTAAAGCTGGTAAGAGGTTCACCATTATCTCAGTCAAGGTCAGGATTTGGTAAGGCTACCCATAAAAACCAAGACATCACCCAATTCCTGCTGTGAGATTGCAATTTCCCTGGTTTTGGTTAGATTCTAAAGAAATTCTGTGCCATTTGGCCAGCAACTGGTTTTGCTGGAAGGCAGGCTCAGGCTTTGAGGGCATTTCTTCATACTATGGTAATATGCTCGGTCAAAGTGCTGGACGGAACAATGCCGTCAGAACCTGCGTCTGCCTCCAATATGACCACTTTCCCCTCTTCCATCCTAGCTTTTAGCTCATGGGTGACCAAATACTGGGAGCGCACACAGTTTCTGAATCTGGGTAAGATGCTTGTTCTACCCAGTTAGGGATCATCAGAACAAACATAGTGTTTTTATTTTTAATCTGTGAATTATTTTCTACAACAAAATGGTGCACCTAAAAGGAGATTATGCTAACTGATAATGCTCACTCAGTTAGCATCCCCTACTAAATGAGCAAAGAGGCACCTTTTGGCCCTATCCAGCCCCAGCACAGCTTCCCTCCAGTGGCTGTTGCTGGTGTCTGTCTTATGTTTCTTTTTTAGATTGTGAGCCCTCTGGGGACAGGGAGACATTTTATTTGTTTATATCTATGTAAACTACTTTGGGAACTTTGGCTGAAATGTGATATATAAATATTCATTGTATTCATAATCGTATAATTGTAAATTTTGTTACCAGTTCACTGTGCCACCAAAAAAGAAACACCAAACCTCAATGGTGCTGTTTTATACTGCTGGTGCAAATATCATTACTACTACTACCCAACTACTACTGGCGCAGCCTATCATTACTACTACTACTACCACCACCACCACCACCACCACCACACTATCAAAAATATTCATAATAGTAGAATTAGTACTAATAGTAGTATCGTGAAGAACCTTGGTTACAGCCAGGCTCTGTGTGATGCCCCTGACTCAAGAATGCATGCTCCCACCACTAATCTTACACAAGCATCTACTTCCTATCTAAGTTATGATATGTCATGATTGGTTGTGTTGCTTTAACCCACAAATCTTGGCTTATTCTAACCTACTTGCTTCAAATAACCCAAGCACTGTACCCAAGGTTTGATGTGAGTTACAGATCTCAGATTATTTAAAGCAAGGAGGTTAGAATAAACTGAGATTCATGGGTTCAGACAACACAACCAATCTCAGCTTAGTTTAACCTAGATAGGAAGCAGACACTCATACAGGGATGGAGGGGGTAGTGCACATTCTTGAGGTTCAGAGATGTTGCTTGGAGTCAAGCTCTAACTGAGGTTCCAAATGACATCTGAACCAGCCCATAAGTGTTGCACTGCCTCTGGTTGTCCCATTCCCCCAAGCAGGGAGAAGTTCACAGCGCACCTTGGATTCTAGTTTCCTTTGGAAGGAGAGGCATTGTAGACTTATGGCATCTTTGTACCATTTAGTTTATTTTCACAAATATTCAGGTTGAGCACTGGATAACATTGAGAAGACTGCAGATCATTCTTAGAAATCAGCAGCAGATTACATCAGAGAGGCCATACTATGAGGCGCTTCACACGAGCAAAGTGAAGTGCATCGAGCTGGTGAGCAGGTAGAGTGGGCATGGCCCACTCTCCCCACACACGAGCAGGGAGCCATCCCTGGGTGGCAGGATCAGCCACCCGCATGATTACCGGCCCCATCATGGAGCCAGTAGGGGCGGTGGAGATCGGGGGCTACCTGGTCTCTAGAAGTTCCGCGCATTTGCGCCGGGCATCCCGGGGAGACCCCCAAGGCCAGGAGGCTTTTTGTAGCCTCCTGGTCGGGGGTCTATTCATGTGTCACCACACCACGGAGCTGCACTGCGGTGGCACACGATCAACTAGACAGGTTTAGCAGAGCACTCACTCCGCTAACCTCGTTTAAAGGGGGAATGCTTAACGAGGTTTGCTGCCAGGAGCTGTGCAGTTCCTGTGGCAGCACACAACCGCAGGGAAGCATGCTCGGGCCCCTTAGCCCACTTTCCCATGGTCATGAGAATCACCTCTATGTTTCCTGGGATGCTGCAGCTTTCTGCCTTGGCTGTCCCATTCCAAGTTCTTTCTAAAGCCCTTCCTTAACATGAATATGATAAATATTTGTATGCCACTTTTCAACAAAAGTTCCCAAAGCAGTTTACATAGATATAAATAAATAAAATGGCTCCATGTCCTCAAAGGCCTCATGATAAAAAAAGAAAAAGAAACATAAGATAGACACCAGCAACAGCCACTGGAGGGATGCTGTGCTGGGGATGGATGGGGCCCTCTTAGGTCTCTTAAGTCTCTTACCTAGTAGAAGTCTGCTCTTTTCACACTGGCTTAACACACGCACCTTACAGAGAAGATGGGGGAAAGGGACAGATAATTTTACACCTCCCATGAGTCTCTTCCATAAAGTGGGAATTATGTGACTCTTATGATTCTCATACGGTAGTAGCATCCTTCTCCAAGATGCGAGCCATCCAGAGACTTTAACAATGATTAATGTACAAAAGAATAGCCAGTGGACTATCTACTGCAAATACAGTATTAATACAATTCCTAGCGGCAGATTAACCCCCTCCCACCCATGCCTGTCACTGTCCTATTTGCATAATGGCATTCTCAACCATGCAGGTTTGCTTTGGCCAAAAGAGTTTGCCATCATCCTATTGAAAGAGATGCAAGCCATGCTCTGACCTTCCTGCCGCTTACTTACCTTGCCTGCGATAGATATATGTAGCTGTTTCCTTGAGCAAAAGTCGACAGGAATGGCCTTGGAGGTCAAGTCTGCAGCTCTGGGTTTCTGGGTAGAACATGCAGCGTATTGCCGAAGGCTGTACTTCAAGAGTAGTTACCAAGCAGGATTTGTCCTTTGAACAGACTGTGAGGAAAGGGAGAGAAGGGTTGTGAATTGGGGACAGACAGCAACTAGGAGGCAGAAAACTCTTCCAACAAAGCAATAGAGCGTCAGGTTAAAACAGAGCTAGACTGACACCTGGGTGGCCCATGTTGATGTTGGGACCGAGGCACAGTGTAAAACGTTGTCTTGACCCATGCCCCTGGTGGGGGCAAGGGCCCCTTTCAAAAACCAACTCTTGGAAGTTTTGAAAGTGCATGGGGAGCAGAGAAGAGGGAAGATACTTTCAGCCTTCTCCTCTCCCCTCAAGCTACTTGCATGCTTTTGCAAGGTGTGAGAAAGGCACTTCTTGGTATGTGTGCATGGGTCATAGTGGTCCCAAAGAGCTGCTCTGATGGTGACAGTGGTGGGCATCTTGCTGACTTGCTGAAGCCCCAGTGATCTACCACCTGAGGTGACTTCCTCACTTCGCCTCATGAAAGAGCCGCCCCTGGAAGACACATGGCCAAGAAGGGCCATGACACCCAGGAAGTTTGGGAAGCTGCCAGGGAACAACTTTTCGAAGGCCTGGGAGGCCACTAGAGAGAGTGGATTGAGGATCAGAGAAATACAGTAAATGAGCAGTGTGATCTTGTTATGTCTATTGCTCAAGAAAGGGGATCCACAGAAGGTCTTCTGTTCTGGGAGTCCATTCCAAGTGTTTTACTTAGGGCCTTACAAAAACCTGGAGAGACATGGAAAAGAGTGGAAGAAAAATATTTGGACTGATGGAGACTGGTAGCAGATTGCTGGGGGTGGTGGGAGAGAGAGAGAGAGAGAGAGAGAGAGAGAGAGAGAGAGAGAGAGAGAGAGATGGAGGGGAAATCCTATCAGCTGCAAGAATTTTTTTAAAAAATTATGAAACCCAGAGAAAAGTAGCTGGGGAGTTCTTCTGTCTTTGGGAAGAATGTCCACACACACACACGCCAGGTCCCTTTCCTCTTGATTTTCTAGGGCACTGAGTTGGATTCCCCATTCTCTAGTGCCTCTCTAAACCTCTGCATAGAAAAGGGTGGTGGAGGTGAATAATCTCTGCCATAGCAAGCGATGCCATTCTGCAAGATGCGGCTCCTCAAGAATATCCTCTTGATTCATTCAGAATTTACTATGGTCAACAGGTCCATAGATGCAAAACAACAATACATAGAAACAAAAATCAAATACAAAGAAAGGCATATGTATGTAGTTAAAACTCAATAGTTAAAACTATCAACCAAAACTAAGGATATATTCTGCGCCTCCCCGCCCCCCACTCTCCTATCTGCATTTGGACAACAACAGCACTTTGTTAGTCTGGATGTCAGTCATTGTCTAACATTTTATGCATTCTTACATGAAAGTATTATTTACGCATGAATCTTACCCTCCACATAGGCCTAAACAACAAATGCAATTTATTTCCCATATTAAAAGAGACTGAATTTGACATCTCTGTAAAGTTTCAACCTTTGCATACGCCAGCTTTGACTTCCAACTGGAGGATGCTGCAATATTTTGCCTCTTTTGCCAAAGGAAATAAAAATCCCTCAGTCTGCATTACTCAGGAAGGGTGGAAGGTGGGGAATGCAAAATGGCACCACTGCTGAAAGGTGCATCCACTGCTGTTGACACCTCCTGGTAAGCCCAAACCCAATGGGGAGGCTCACACATTCAAATGTCAGCTATGCCCATTTCTTGAGGTAAACGACCCAATGGGGAGGCACACTGTGTGGCGACATATATCTCAACCTCCTTAGCCACTCCTGAAACAACTCTTTATTGACTGTATTATCTCAGTGAAGACAGACATATTTCAAAAGAAGTGACAAGGATTCTCCATATGTGATGCGATACCAGTTTAACAATTTGTACAACAGACATGCATTCTAACAAGCAGAACATTGCTTCTTTCCCCAAATTTTGTGTGCTGGTCACTTTTTAACTTTTAATATGTTACTTGTACAGCTATTTGCCTATACAGTCACCATTCCCTTAATTTTTTTAAAAAGAGACATTTTTAAAAGTTGCAAAACTACTCTGAGGTTTGGTAGTGGGGAAGTGTATTTATAGCATTAGCCAATCTGTGCTATCCACAGCCAGCTTTTGCTGCAAACTTGCAGAGCCATTTATTTTATTTTTAAAAAACAGAGATCAATTCCAGAGAGCAGAAGAAGTACTTTTGGACTGAAGGCAGTGAGGCAATTCAAAACAGAACCACTGCTCCAGGTATGTTGACATTTCCACCCTAGGATTGGGCAGTCACTCTGTTACTGGCTTAGTTTTGGTTTTGTAAGACACATATGAGCTATAAACAAAAATCCAGCTCAAGCACTTGAACAGAGAGCTTCAACAAAGAAAGATACAAAAGGTATTTACACACGCAGCCTAAGCCAGGCGAGGGCAGCCCAGCCTGCGTGTGTGAAGTACCGGAGGTGAGGTCACTCCGTCCTGGTGTTGCACCCGTTCCAAGCTCCACTTTCAAACCTGGCGTTTAGCAGAGGTTAAGCGAACGTGTGGCTCACTTAACCTCAGCCAGAAATTGTCTGGGCAATCGCCAGCTGGGTTAATCTTCTCCCCAACCCCCCACCATTTCCAGCAGCAAGCTGTAGGGGGTGGGGAGGACTGGCCATGCTCAGGTCCCGGGGCACCCTGGGATGTGGGAGGGGGGAAGTCCTCCTGCTCCCAAAGTCTCCCTCCACAGCACTACTGCTTTTGTGGGCGCATGTTGTGCCTTCCCCGCAGCCTGCCCTCCCTGGCGAGGTTGTGTGCAAGACCTCACAGAGTCACCAAGAGAGATAGCATTTTGCATGGTCTATTAGACATGGGCAAAACTATTTGATTCATATGCAGTAAAAATATTAAGGAAACGAAGGAAGATGCTGCCAGCAATTGCTGTGTCATAGGCCAACATTTTTTGAACAAAATGGGCAAGACACAAAACCCATGTAAGGGCAGTGGGAGAAAATAAAGTAAATATAAATTGCATTAAAGGTATCATGCTTTTGCTAAGCAAACTATTTTGGTCTCATTTGTCCATTTTCCTCTGATTTCTAGCCTCTCAGTTTTTATGATGCAATTATGTTGCCTTCTCTGATAAGGAGTTCCACAGCTGGGTAGGCAATAAGGTCACATGCCCTTTCCTTTCTTTTGAAAAATCTCACTATAGAAAATATACAAAAGACCTTAAAAATAAATGTCTTGGTACCAAACCCCACTACACACATGCACATCATGCACACGCCCGCCCAAGTGACACACACACACACACACACACCCTATTTAGTGGCTTTCTGGTGCTCTGGTTAGCTATGCAAAGAAGAAACACCAACTTCACTTAAAAGAGGGGCTTTCTCACCTGAGAGGCAAATGTCTTGGATGGCCGAAAAATCAATAGAAACATCTCTGCTGACATGCATGATGTCAAATTTTAAAATGGAAGGATCAACTAGAACAGAGGTCTCATCAACACGCTGCCACTTGTCCAAAGTCACTAGGAGACAAAAGGCAGAATGACAAGAATAAAATTCTAGAAGACTTTATATTTGCCAGAAGAATACAGAGCAACTACATTTATCTCAGTGACTCACACATCTAGACAATCAAAGGTTCCTTCACATTATTCTGTTTTTGATCTGATAATGGAAACTATTATTCTGTGGCTCAGTTAGGTGAACTGGCAAGCACACAAGCTAACTTTGCGCAGATGAAGTCAGACACCTTCCTCTCCGCTTGAGCCATGGAATGTGGAGCCACAGAAGCTTCTAACCAAGCGTCCAAAAACAAGCAGAGAATTCCTTCCACAGACAACCTGACAGCAGCATGTTTTGTTTTACTGTCGGTGGTTTATTTCAGGGGCACACATAGGTAATTTTGGAGCCTGGACCTGAAGGGCTTGCGTGGGTCAGGGGCAAGTCTCTCTGCATGTACAGAGAGCCGCTGAATGGGACGGAAATGGGCTGACCTGTCATTTGGGCAGCAGGCAGGCTCAGTAAAGGAGCTCTTGCCACCACATCCCCCACTTCGGTCTCCCCTCAAGTGCCCACACCACGCTGGTTGCCTCATTTCTGCTACCATCCCCGCCACACAGCCATGATTGGAAAAAAGTGAAAGAAAAATATTTAACTTGCACAGTAGGGCAGTCACGGGGCAGCAGCAGGGCTTTGGGAAGGCCCCCCCCCCCGGACATTTGGAGGCCCCCTTGGAGACAGGAGGCCACGGACCAAATCCCCAAGGTCTGTGGCTAAGTGTGCCTCTGGTTTCTTTGGTCCCTCCTTCCACCATTCACCCAGTCTGTGGCTGTTCCTCAACTCCTCTGCGCGTGCACAGGTTAGAATAAAGCCTGGGGGTCAGTTCAAACACTACACGAAGGCAAATTCAGCAATGCTTAAAACAAGCCAACTACACACTTTGGTTTCAAACCTCGGTTTGTTTGACCAAATTGTTTGACTCGGAGTTCAGAAAAAACAATGGCTCTGTGGTCGCCAGGAGGCGACGCTGACTCGACAGCACAATCTTTCCTTTTACCATAAGACCAGCTCTCCTCCCCATTGTAGTGCTTGTTCCACCACCACTATATTAAGACTGTTGGCAGAGTCTCACGGTTCATCAGTAGGCCCTTTGGAGGGCCCTAGACACTTGGCAGATACTCAATGACATCAACCCCTAACACTGACCCAGGTTTTCAGTGATTAATACATTTCCTCCTCTCACCACTGATGCTTCAGTGAGTCTCATTATCTTCAGTGAGACCTTGCCTTAGTATTGTCTCAGTTTTATTTCCCATTCAAACTTCTGTGGATTTCTGTTTTGCAAACAAACCTTACACCAGTACTTACTGGTTTTTAAGAATTGCACCAATTTAAGTGTTTTGTTTTCACCTTATTAAAAAGAAATGGAGCCTTTTCAGGAACAGGAGTCTAAGTTACATGTTTTTGAACAGTAATTACATGTCAATTTTCTGCAGTCTGCAACGGAGTTGTTGGGTTCCGACACAGTGGAAGTGGTACGTCTAGCTCCAGACACAAAGCTGAAAATGACTAGTTATGCTTTTAAAAAAAGAAAAGAAAAAGAAAAATGCTTTGTTTGGATTCCATTGTAAACCAATGCATCTGGGTCACCTTGCTGGTTTTCAGAGTTATTTTTATTGAGATAATTTTCCACTCACAATCATTTCTACTGACTCAGTCCTGCGAACTAAAACAAGTCATAAAACCTCTGGTGTGCCATAACATTACCCAATTTAGAGCTTCTGAGGTTAAAAAAAAAAAGTCACCCTCAGACATGCTAATAGGAATAATTCCATGTGAGTCCACATGCTGATCACCACATAGCTGAGAGCACACACAGGCCCACTGTATTTGTGTCTGTTCTCATAAAGTGCTGTTGCAACTGAAGTAGCTTCTTGACCATCTATTGGTAAGCACCTCTGTATGGGCAAAGAAATCTTGACACTCATTCTACAAGTCAAGAGAGAAGCCATAGTACTTTAAAATAACCATGGCGAAGGAACATTCCACGATAAATTCCCATCTAACTAACCACAATTCTCAGGGGTGGGGGATGTGGGTTTGTATTCTGCACACACTCACCGCTTTCAAACTTAACACAGAACAGTAGGTCAAATGGACCCATGGTTCTGCGCCCCCCACGCCCCACTCTCTCGTCTGCGTTTGGACATTTGACAACAGCACTTTGTTAGTCTGGATGTCAGTCATTGTCTATCTATGACTAACATTTGCATACTTACATGAAAGTATGATTTACATATGAATCTTACCCTCCACATAGGCCTAAACAAAAAATGTAATTCATTTCCCATATTAAAAGAGACTGAATTTGACATCTCTGCAAAGTTTCAACCTTTGCATACCCAAACTTTGACTTCCAACTGGAGGACGTCGCAACATTTCACCTCTTTTGCCAAAGGAAATAAAAATCCCTCAGTCTGCATTACTCAGGAAGGGTGGGATGTGGGGAATGCAAAATGGCACCACTGCCATGGTGCATCCACTCCTGTTGCCACCTCCTAGTAAGCCCAAGCCCAATGGGGACGCTCACCCATTCAAATGTCAGCTACGCCCATTTCTGGAGGTAAATGACCCAATGGGGAGGCTCACTGTGTGGTGGTGGGCAGCGGTCCTGAATGCTCCAGGAGTTTCTAGGGTCAGCCAAGTGCCCCCTCAGGCCTATATGCAACTTGGTCAACCCTTGACACTGCCCCTGGAGAGAGATTACAAGCACTGTCCCATGAAGAAAGCCTATGGTAGCTTTCTGATGCCACATGTTCCTTTTGGTGGGACAGGGATTCACATCATGGTATTTCTGGACCATCACTGTTTATATGATACCAGAGAGATGGGCAACTTCCATTTATTGTGGCTAGGGATGATGGGAGTTGCAGTTCAATAACAGCTGGTAAGAAATGTTCCCTGTAAGTGGGATTCCCAGATGTTGTTGATTACAGTTCCCAGAATCCCCAGCGGCAATGGCGTTTGGTGGGGGATTATGGGAGTTGTAGTCAACAACATCTGGGAATCCCTGTTAGAGGGAACACTGCTGGTAAGCCAAGGTTGCGTATCCCTATGATATAAGAAGACATGAAGAGCCCTGATAGATCAAGCCCAAGGGCTATCTAGTCCAGCAACCTGTTTCCCTCAGTGGCCAACCAGTTGCCTCTGGGAAGCCCACAAGAAAGAGATGGTGGCATACGTTAAAGAGAGTCTCCAAAGAGACTCCTACGCCAACTTGCTATGAACAGGTGCCTCAAATCTATACAACTTCCACATTACTGGGAAGCTTCCTTTCCCCATAGATATCAGACTGTCCCCATCCCAACCCATCCTAAACATTGTCATTGCATAATTATAGCTGTCTGAATCCAGCCACTTCTGTAACTTTTATTGTAAAATTACAGGCAGCTTACGAGCGTGGTTTCTGTCTTCCAGATGTTCTTTTCATTGGGATGTGGACAGCACATGCAGCTGCAACTGCTGGAGTCTGTTATTGACTTTACCAGGAACAAGAGTGGAGTTTATGCCTGAAAAATAGCGATCTGGAGTCGTGGGCAGCAGAGGTTCACTGCTGTACCTGGCTCTACTATCAGAGGAAAGGCTGCTATAGACGCTGGGCTTCATCATTATCCTTGAATTCTAGTGTGGCAACTGTTTCTGAACAGGAACTCTGGCCTCTCCCTGCATCACATCACTCGACGGCTGTCCAAATTCCTCTGGGATTGAAAACAAATTTGTGATGCAGCACTGAAGGTTAAACTAAAGGTATGTGGAAGTTCCATGACTGGAAATTACATGGTTTCTCGGTCTTAAAAAGCAACCAAGGGAGTGCAATTTGGATTGAAGCTATGGGATGGAGAAGAGAGTCTAACCCTTTGCCTCCACACTGTGGCCTTAGTCCAAATTGCCCCCTAAAACTGTTCTTGATCACAGGCGGGAAACCTTACATGCATAATTTGCAAGTCCCCCATCCCACCCCGCTTTGTTTCTAATAGCATCTTGGAGGAGCTTAAAACAGGACACAGGGGCAAAGTAGAGATGTGCACGAAACTGGCTGGCCCAGTTCGTTTTGAGTCTGACCTGGCCAGGCCAGTTCAGTCCGGAACCTGCTCGAACCCACCCCCCAGTTTGGTTCGGTCTGGAGGAGGGGTTGTGGATTTTTTAAAATTAAAAACTTTTTTTTTACTGTATCCCCTCTGGGGGAGTTCCTTGGGGCAGAGAGGGGGGTCCGCGGAGGTTCCCCCTCCCCCCACTGGCCTCCGTTATCACCGCCAGCGGCCCGTTCGGCCAGTTTTTCAGCCCATTTGGGCCTTCGAACTTCAGCACAGTGGCCATTTTGGACACCGCCGTGCCTGCGCAATTGACCTCTGAGAGACCTGGCATGACCTAACAGGGGGTGGTTCGGTTCAACCCCAGACCGTTGAACCGAACCGGCTCAATGTCAAACCTGTTTGACGTCAAGCTGGTTTGCACATCCCTGGGGCAAAGGGTTAGACCGTAGCAGATGGGGCCATAGCTCAGGGCGAGAGCCTGCAGGCTTTGCATCCCAGGTTCAATCCTGGGCAGCATCTCCAGGTGGGGCTGGGAAAGACCCCTGCCTGAAACTTTGAAGAGCCACTGCCTTCGCCTCTTGACTGTGGGCTTCTCAGAGGCATCTGGTGGGCCACTGTGTGAAACAGGATGCTGGCTTAAATAGGCCTTGGGTCTGATCCAGCAGGGCTGTTCTTACTGCCAGACAGGATCAACCAGGGATTCTCAACGTTGGGTCTCCAGATGTTGTTGGACTTCAATTCCCATAAACTCCAACTAAAGGCCACTGGGGCTGGGGATTATGGGAGTTGAAGTCCAATAACATCTGGGGACCCAACATTGAGAATCCCTGGTATAGACAATACTGAAGGTCTGACTCAGTGTAAGGCAGCTTCCTATGTTTCTAAGGCTGCTGCTCCGTGATAGAGCACCTGCTTGGCATGCAGAAGGCCCCAGGTTCAATCCCTATTAGCATCTCCAGGTGGGGAGACTTCTGTATAGACAATGCTGAAGGTCTGACTCAATATAAGGCAACTTCCTCTGTTTCTATGTACCCCCTCTTCTTGAGCCGTGAGACAGATCCACCTCAAGAGGTCCCGTGGGTTCCTTATGAAATAGGAGAAAAAACCTGCCTCCTGATATCCAATTTGCCCCTGAAGGGGTGTGCCTGTTGCTCTAGAAAGAGGGGGAAAACAGAGGGTCTGGGAGATAAATCAGTATGTATGGGTCTAGCAGAGGGTTGGGAAAACCCGGCCCTCCAGATGTTGCTGAACTACAACTCCCATCATCCCCAACCACAATTTATTGTGGTTGGGGATGATGGGGGGGTCATATTTCAACAACATTTGGAGGGCCAAGTTTGCCCAGCCCTGATCTAGCAGCATACCCCTCTAAGTCACAACTAATATCTTTTACATCATTAACAATCATATTGTGATTACACTGGAGACTCTCAAAGAGGAGGCGACTCACAGCAAACCATGTTTTTTTCAGGAATGTGTGTGGTGTATGCTTGCTTGTTTTTGCCAGCCTAGCTGGAGCAGAATGCAGGAACGTGTGCCATTTCCCCCAAACCTTCTTGTATAATAACTATAATCACACCCCTGGGGACACTATTTTTCTCTGCATGCAAGGCCGTTATTTCATGGCACGGAGAGGTTCTCAGACGCGAAATGGAAGCCTTCTGCATTCTTTTGGCATTGCCTATTATGGCACGGGCCGTCGGTCAAAGGAAGAGAAAAAGCAAGCACGCCAGATGCTTCGCTGTATTCTGAAATAGGCTGCTTATAAATAGGACACAACCACACTCTCTAAAATGGATGGCTAGAAGCCCACAGTTCTACTGTCACGCCTCTCGATGGCCAGGGCCCACTGGAGACTGCACACCTAGACTAACTTGAGTTGAAGGATTTGGAAGTACAGAAAGAAAGCTGTACTTGAGACCTGTGGGCCCTGAATCGTTTTCCTGATAACTTAACCAGAAGCCAGAGTCAGGTGAGAGGAAAAGGCTGAGCCCCTAAGTTATTTAGGGGCATTTGATCGGCCTCTATCTTAACCAGGAAAATGAGATATACACAGAAAAGACTGGTGCGAAGTGGCTTTCAGCATTTATTACAAGTAAAGAGACTCTGAAAGTGATACGATAGAGAGGCCCTGATGCCTGACACTCATTGCTTTCACTTGATACTCATTTCTTTCACCGGACACTCATTTCTTTCACCTTTTGTTGCCAAACGTGGCAAGACCTTAGAAGAGGGGTAGGCAACCTGTGTGGCTCTCCAGGGGTTGCGGAACTACAACTCCCATCATCCCTAGCCACAATTTATTTCAGCTGGGGATGATGGGAGTTGTCATTCAGCAACATCAGGAGAGCCACACACTTTGCCTTACCCTGCCTTAGAACAAGGTTTCCCAACCAGTGTGCCACGAGACAGTGGCGGATCTGCAGTGACTAACGTGGTGAGTCAGCTCCGAAAGTGGGGAGTTTAAACTCCCTGCTTTTGAAGCTGACTTGCCCCATCATGCACCAGGAAGGGCATGTTCTTCCCGGTGCACACGGGAGTGAGTTTAAGTTCCCCACTTTGGGAGGTAGCTTGCTCCCTTTTGCGCCAGGAATGATGCGTCCTTCCTGTTGAACAGGAGGGCTGGGAAGGGCAGCTGCAAATAGGAATAAAAAGTATACAATAATAAAGAGGGGAGAAAGAAGCAGGAATATTTAAATTAAATTATGCAGCAGCTTTGCCAGCATGCACACACAAAGGTGTTGGAGATGGAGTTCCAGTGCATCGACCTTTTGCACCAACTATCCTAATGACCGCTAGGGGCATTGGGAATAGAAAGAATGAGTAAGCGTATCCCTAACTGTTCTACCTGTCTCTACTCTATGACCCCTGATATGACTCTACAGCTATTTCCTGTGCTGAGTGAGAATCCTTTCCTTTCCTCTTAAAGAGCAGATGGAAACATCTATCTCTCTCCCTACCTATTCATTATGTAGTTCTATAGATTAGGGTTAGGTCTTTCCTATCCATAGTGTACTTCACTAATAAATAAAGGTAAATTTGATACCGCCAAGTCGGTCGACCCCTGGCACCCACAGAGCCCTGTGGTCATCTTTGGTCAAATACAGGAAGGGTTTACCATTACCTCCTCCCATGCAGTAGGAGATGATGCCTTTCAGCATATTTAATCATAATCATAATCATAATCATAATCATAATAATAATAATTCAATTTCTATACCGCCCTTCCAAAAATGGCTCAGGGCGGTTTACACAGAGAAATAATAAATAAATAAGATGATCAATCTGATAAAGATGATAAATAAAAAAATAAGTTTCCCAGCATAGTCTGAGAAACAGACCAGCGGGGATTCAAACTGGCAACCTATGGCTTGGTAGTCAAGCCATTTGCCCACTGCGTCATTAGGTGGCTTTCACCAATAAATACTTATAATTTATTCTACAAGAATCTCCATATGTCTTCCCTAAATAGCTACAACAACTAAACTCTGCAACTGTTCTGTAACTGGAGTGGGTAGCTTCTTTAGTGCTCTGCTAATTTTATTATTATATTTTATTTAACATATTTTTATACCACCCAAAACTTACTTCTCTGGGCAGTTTACAGTAAATACAGAAGAAGTAAAACATTAGTTAAAACCCAAACAAAAAGATTAAAACTTTACAACAATTTAAATTTTTTAAAATAATATTTTAAAACAGTGTTAAAACGATATCTAATTAAAAGCCTGGGTGAACAGGTGAGTCTTTAAAGACTTTTTAAAAGCTGTTAGAGATGGGGAGGCTCTTATTTCAGTAGGAGCTCATTCCAAAGCCTCGGGGCAACAGAGGGGAAGGCCCATGCCTGAATAGCCACCAGACGAGCTGGTGGCAACTGCAAAGGAGAGCCAGCGTGGTGTAGTGGTTAGAGTGCTGGACTAGGACCGGGGAGACCCGAGTTCAAATCCCCATTCAGCCATGATACTGGCTGGGTGACTCTGGGCCAGTCACTTCTCTCTCAGCCTAATCTACTTCACAGGGTTGTTGTGAAAGAGAAACTCAAGTATGTAGTACACCGCTCTGGGCTCCTTGGAGGAAGAGCGGGATATAAATGTAATAATAATAATAATGGGACCTCTCCTGATGTTTTCAATGGGCAGTGGGGTTCATGGCGAAGAAGACGTTCTCTTAAATACCTGGGGCCCAAGCTGTTTAGGACTTTATAGGTTTATAATATAACTTTATAATTATAACTTTATAATTAACTGCAGGATAAAAATTACAGTCCCCAACAAAAAGGTGGCTGTGCACACAAGCAGCTAAACCAAGGCTAGGGCCGCCCAGCCTGAGTTTGCCTCTGTGCACCACTGACATCAAGCGCCATCCTGGCACTGCCCTCATGGGTTGCCCGACGTTAAGGGCATGAGTGTGCCCTTAACCCCGGTGCTGGGGTTGTGTGTATGCTTGGCCTGCACACAGCCTGAGCATACACAGAGTCAGGCACCTAGAACACCTGATTCCCAGGGGAATCTCCCAATGTACTGCTCTCATTACATGGAAAATGAGTCCCAGCCTCCACTGATCTGCGCTGCTGGGAGCAGTGTGGATCTTGTGGGCATGCAGCTGTGTGCCAAAGAATTCAGTGGCCGTTGTCCGTGGGGAAGGTAGTTTTTTCACACAACGCATAATCCACTTGTGGAATTCTCTGCCACAAGATGTGGTGACAGCCAATAACCTTGATGGCTTTAAGAGGGGTTTGGATAACTTCATGGAGGAGAGGTCTATCAAGGGCTACTAGTCAGAGGGCTGTGGGCTAGCCTCAAAGGCAGGATGCCTCTGAGTACCAGTTGCAGGGGAGCAGCAGCAGGAAAGAGGGCATGAACATACCTCTTGCCTGTGGGCTCCACATAGGCATCTGGTGGGCCACTGTGCGAAACATAATGCTGGACTAGATGGTCCTTGGGCCCGATCCAGCAGGGCTGTTCTTAAATTCTTTTTGTTCTTCTGTTCTAATCCCAGCCTTCCCCCGCTCACCCAGTTGTGCAAATAGCCCTGAGGGAGTAGCGTGTTCCAATATGTATTTTTTTAAAATGCAATTGTGTCTCAGGATGAGAAAGGTTGGGAAACACTGCCTTAGCAAACCTGCCTGACCAGAGATGGAAGTAAAATCATCAACGCCAATCAAAGGCTCTGTCAGAAAAAAGGAAAGCCAAGGAGCTGGATTGTGAGCTACAGGTGAGAGGCAGCCCCTTCTGGCTGGAAAACGGACTATCTCACCTGTAGCACACAGCATGCTCATATGTTCATTGAAAATGCCATGCTGAATCAACAAGTCCAACAGTTACACTACATCGACATATGCATGCTGTCATAGCTCTTTAGGCTGTTCAGAAGATTGCTCAGTCCCAAGGACTGCTATACTAGACCCCAGAAAGCCAAGGCTGAGTCTTCATGGACTCTGTGGGTCCCTGTATGAGCTTAACTCAAAACCTGATGTTCGGCTTGGAGGGCAGCTAGGAACAGGGTCTTTTGGGTGGTGACACCAGTTTTGTGGACCTGGCTCTTGAGAAAGACCTTTGGGCCTGCCTGATTCTGAACATTTTCTAGTCTTCCATGGGCCTATTTTTCCCTAGCATGGCTGCTTTATTTCTTTTTTTAAAAACACCTTTTTGATTTGATTCATTCTTGTATGCTTTTCTTATATTACAAAACTGCATTGTTTCTTGAGTTTTAAGCCTGTTTGTTTTGATACTAAGAATGGAGGGATAACTTTTTAAAAAACAATCAAGTAAAATAAATGAAAATCTGTCACAAAAGGCTTTTGGGGCCAATGGGATTAGATTCAGAAGAAAAGAGAATGGGCCTCCAAATGGTGAACCTGCAAATCTACAAGAGACAAAACCTGAATTTTAATGTTTCATCATCTATGTTTTTTCCTTACCATTTTCTTGTTCTGATAGAAGAACAGGTGGGCACACACTAGGAGCATTTGCTGTTGGGGAAAAAGATGCACAGAATTTATCAAAAAATATTTTCATTTGCAAAAGGAATTGCAGAACACTTAAGGGGTACTACAGGGTGGGGCTATTCTCACAACTGGGAAAAATCGGGCTAGGAAAGCCTAGCCCGGATTTTCCCCCATTGTAAGAACCACCGGGCTCGGCTGCGAGCTCAGTGGTTCATAAGCGGGTCACCATCTGAAGTGCCCCTGCCCTAAAACCAGTTTTGCGGAGTGAGCGCTCTGCAAACCATAGTTTAATAATTGTGAGTAGCTGCAGCGCAGCTCCGCGCCACACCTACGCACGAGGAGACCCCCCGGAGGGGAGGTGAAAAGCTGCCTCCCAGCTCCAGGGGTCTCGCCAGCAAGCCCTGCGCACTCACGCAGGGCATGCTGGAGCTTGCAGGGGCGAATTGGCCCCCGCTCCCCCCAGCCCCCGCCGGCTCCGTCATGGAGCCGGCAATTGTGTGGGTGGCTGATCCGGCCACCCAGGGCTCCCTCTCCCCGCTCACCCTGTAAAACCGGGTCTCACGGATTGTGAGACCCGACTCGGTGAGTTTCTTCTGTCCCGCAATTGTTTTAAACTGTTAGAATTGTTTTAATGGTTGAAAGTTTTAACTGTTGCAATGGTTTTATTGGTTTGAGCGTTAAAATTTTTAATGTAAACTGATAGGAGACACTGAGGTCATTCACACAATCAAAAAACTGTGTTCTACCTGGGTTTTTGAGCTGCGTGTGCTCCCAATTTCCAATTGTGTGGAAGCAAGATAGGAGGAAAACCTGGACAGCTTTTCTTCCTACCTTGCTTCCACACAATCACTTCTACCTTGCTTCCACACAACCAAACACACAACCACATAACCACACAACACAATCACTTCTACCTGATCACAGTGGAGGCCCATTCGGGGAGGTTCCACACAACCACACAACACAATCACTTCTACCTTGCTTCCACACAACCAAAAATTGGAAGCACACACAGCTCCCAAACCCCCACAGAATGCAGTTTTTGATTGTGTGAATGACCTCATTTGGTTTTCGGGGTTATACAAATGTGATCAATAAATAGGTTATAATTAAAGTGTCCTGAGATGATTTTGTAGCTGTGTCTGTAGAAGACAACATGACATCTGAAAGGGACAGGGAGGCCAGAGCACACCAGATGGGCTCCATTTAGTAGCAAAACCACACCAATGCAGAAAATCAATTTTGTGGATGGTGATCATATGCAGAAGGAGCTAATACAACAACACGACCCTTGATTCTCTCTCTCTCTGGAAGTATCTGGAGCTGTCAGCTCTAAAAGTAGCTTTCTGCAGTGCACCTATTCTGTGCTTATGTGCACTGTGGCCTGAACTACAGTACATAGGCCAGACCTGGACAACACACGAACCACCAAGCTCAAGGTTGACTCAGCCTTCCATCCTTCCGAGGTCGGTAAAATGAGTACCCAGAATGTTGGGGGCAATATGCTAAATCATTGTAAACCGCTTAGAGAGCTCCGGCTATAGAGCGGTATATAAGTGTAAGTGCTATTGCTATTGCTATTGCTAAATGCTGCCAGTAGTAATTTATTATGGTCTGCCAGGTGCTTCACAACCTACATGGCCGTGGCAGGACCAAAAATCATCCGGCCCAGTCCACGGCTGAAAGGAAGGGCCACCCACTCACCATCTCCCCAGGGGAGCCGCTGAAACTAAGTGGCAGAGCACACACTTTACATGCAGAAGGTCCCAGGTTGAATCACAGCTAGCTCCGCTGAAGCATCACACAGCAGGCTATGGAAAAGACTTCTCTCTGCCTGAGGCCCTGCAGAACTGCTGCCAGTCAAAATCTAGATGGCCCAAAGCCTTTGTATATATGGCAGCTTCCTGTATGTGTCAGGTTTGGTTTGGTTTGGTTTCGGTATTGCAGTCCCAGGTAGGAAGCAAAAGATGGGGTAATGGTGGCATTGAGACTCTGGTGGGCAGCCAAGTCATGTAGGCTTGTCATATGCTAGGAACATAGGAAGCTGCCTTCTACCAAGTCAGACCACTGGTACATCCAGCTCAGTATTGTCTACACAGACTGGCAGTGGCTGCTTCAAGGTTGCAGGCAGGGATCTCTCTCAATCTCAGCCCTATCTTGGAGATGCTGCCAGGGAGGGAACTTGGAACCTAGATGCTCTTCCCAGAGCAGCCCCATCCCCTACGGGGAATATCTTACAGTGCTCAGCTCACACATGTAGTCTCCCATTCAAATGCAAGCCAGGGCAGACCCTGCTTCTCAAAGGGGATAATTTATGCTTGCTACCACAAGATCAACTCTCTTCCACTGTCTTGTTGAGAGACGGTGCATAGAAACATGGCCTTCCTTTCAGCAGTGGATTGGACCAGATGACCTTTTGTCACGCCCAGCCCAAGTCTATGATTCTAGGAATCTCTGGCTTGCATGACTAAAGCTTACTCATGAATCAAGTCTGCTCTTAAACAAATAACTTTTGATTCTGTGAAGTGGTTTTAACTGTTTTTACTCTGTTTTACATTTGTTGTGTTTTTAATTGTGTACACCGCCTAGAGATGCACATATTAAGCAGTATATAAATATGACTAATAAATACATAAACTTAACTCTGTCAGATGTCTGATCTGAGCAGGAGTTGGATAAGAAGACCATCATGAGACCTTCCAACTCTAGAATGCTAGGATTCAGTGAGGTCATTCACACAATCAAAAACAGTGTTCTACCTGGGTTTGGGAGCTGTGTGTGCTCCCAATTTTTGGTTGTGTAGAAGCAAGGTAGGAGGAAAAGCTACCCAGGTTCTCCTCTTACCTTGCTTCCACACAAATGTCCTGCTAACTGGGCAAAGAGGCACCTTTTTAACATGGTGATTCTCTTTATTTAGCAGAGGGAGAGTAACTGGCTCTATCCACCTCCCGCATAGTACTTCCAGTGACTGTTGCTGGCGTCTGTCTTGTGTTTCTTTTTAGATTGTGACCCCTTTGGGGACAGGGATCCATCTCATTTATTTGTTATTTCTCTGTGTAAACCACTTTGGAAACTTTTGTTGAAAAGCAGTATATAAATTGTTGTTGTTGTTGTTGCGTATACAACCAAAAACTGGGAGCACACACACATCTCCCAAACCCAGGTAGTACACAGTTTTTGATTGTGTGAATGACCTCTATGTTTATCCCCTGGTTTTGTGATCTTTCCCATTCTTCCCCTTCCCTTTTCATCATCCCACACTGGTGGGATTTAGGTGATGACGTCCTTGAGACAGGGGACCTGGTGTTTCGCTTTGTCTTTGCCAAGGTTCCCATTTAAAGAATTATGTACACTGATAGTGCTCTATCAAGGCATACATTGAGCCTCTCCTCATGATCTGTGAGAAGGGCTTGCGGGCGGGCTGCAGGGAAGGAGGGTTAAACCTCCCTCCCCTGCAGATGATCGTCCTCCCTTCCCTGAGTTGGCGGATTGCCTACCCAGATGACCAGTGGCTCTCCCAGCAGCTTCTAGGGTCGGGGTGCCAGGACATGCCACTGCATGTCACCCCACCCCCCGGAGCTCCGATTAATAATGCGAGTGTGCGGTGCATTATGGGAACCCCCCTCCCCTCCCCAAGCAGCTGCAGCTGACACATAAGCAAAAAAATGAGGTTAAGGGTGCACTTGCTCCCTTAACTAGAGGTGTGCACAAAACCTGCTGGCCCTTTTCTGGGTCATGACCAGACCATGCAGGGCCCATTGCGCATGCACGGTGACCTCCAAAATGGCCATCATGATGGGGACAAGGCCCGGAAAAGGACAAAGAACACTCAAACCAGGTGCTTTTATACATAAGGAAGGCCAGCAGGGGAGGGGGAACATCCATGGTTCTCCCATGGCCATGGAGAAGCCCCCCGGAGGGGCTAAGTACAAAAAATAAACTAATTTTTTTTACCCCCCAAAATTGAGAAAAAAACCCTCCTCCGCTGAATGGCCGGTGGTGGGGAGGTTGGTCCAATGTCAAGCTGAACTGGGGGGTGGGTCCTCATTAGCCCAGTTTTGCATGCCTGTGTGACTAGCCTCAAAGAATTAATGCAAACATCCATTTCAAGTCTTGGTGGATGAAAATATGCAGGAATATATTGCTTTACTTGAAAGCAAGAAAAAAAATCTCTCTGTGTGTGGGTGTGTGTTCTCATGTTGTTGTTTTCTTGCTTTCAAGTAAAGCTTGAGAAACTCCACCCACACACACAGGATACCACTGTGGTCAGCTAGTCATAGAGAACAGAGTGTTGTTGCTCAATATAGTTTAATGGTCAGCAAGAAGATGGAAAAGAAATACTGTTTAGGCTGAAATATGGATGCATACACAAAACAGCCCCTTGAAGGCAGGAGTCTAATTAGCAGGCCCAAGTTATAAAAAGGAGACCAAAGTTCAGTGGAGCCCAGCTAGAAACATTTTAAGTATGAAGTTCCAGACTGCATCTGCCCTTGGGACTCTAAGTTACACAAAGGGGAATTTTATTGTCTCTTCCATGAACCAACAGTCACTTACTACAGAACACAAGCCAATATGGAATAAATATTGGAATGGGCAGGGCTGGCTCTAGTATTAAACAGGGTAAGGCGACCCATCTCAGATGGTAGGTATTGTGATACTATTAAAGACCAGCAAGGCTTCCAACCCAGAACCCAGAGAAGACACACTGGGGGTATTTATTTTGCATCTGAAACTTGCGCATTAGGCTAGCATTTCAGTTCCTCTTTCTCTATGTACAGTATTCTGCTTATAATTGCAAAAACACCAGACATACTGTAGAGATGTGAGGGATGTCCCCCTCGAGGTCCATGGGAAAGCACAGCACTTTTGCTACAGAAAATTGAATGTATAGCATGTTCCTATGCATATCTCCTTGGAAGTAAGTGCTACTGTCTACAGTCTTACTTCCTGGTCAATATGCAGAAGACTGCATCCCCAGTCTTGGACTGAGAGGAAAGAGCTGCTTTCTCTGGCAAATGCCTGTTTTTAAAATAATTTGTAATGTGGTGCAGTGGGGAAATGCTTGACTAACAAGCAGAAGGCTGCCGGTTTGAATCCCAGCTGGTATACTGGGCAGCAGCGATCTAGGAAGATGCTGAAAGGCATCATCTCATACTGCACGGGAGGAGGCAATGGTCAACCCCTCTTGTATTCTACCAAAGAAAACCACAGGGCTCTGTGGGCGCCAGGAGTCGAAATCAACTCGACAGCACACTTTACCTTTAATGTTGTCTGTACGGTGGGAATTTGTATCTTTGTATACAAAAACCAATGTGGAAGTCAATGTAAAGGGTGGGTGGGAAATTAACATTTCCTTATTACTAGGCTGGTTGTCTGAATGAATTACAAGGTATGCTTGGAATTCTGAACGTAAATCAGGGAAACCACAACAAAAAATTAAATATCTACCATATAATTCAAAATTGGCAACAAAAGTCTTTCCTTGTAATGCAGCCTAAATGGAAACAACGTTATCCAAATACTGGCATTCCACCAGACCCACTACCTACCTGCTTTTTGATACCAGCCAAAGGGATGGATTCTGGCTCCTGTTTCCAGAGACGTACAATCTGAAACCTGCCAGTCACCACTTAGTTCTTCACTGCAGGTCTGTATTCCCAAACTGTTCAGAATCAAGCACAAGACCTTGCCATCTGCAGAGAGAATATACCATAATTATCAGACATCTTGATGGTAGATAATAAATGGTAGATAACAATGTTAGATAATTATGGTGGATAATAACGTCAGTAAACAGTAATGTCTACTGTGATGCTGTAAAAAAGCCAGAAATATGACATCCAGACAAAGTTACGCATAAGTCATCCCACTGGAATTAATGAGATAACTTGTTCCATTACTTTCAGTGGGACAACCCATGAGCAACTTAACCTGGATGTCAGCCAGTGTTTGTTTGTTTGTTTGTTTGTTTAAAGAGAGGATTCCATTTGCTGTCCAGGGCTGGTTTTTTAGACACTGCCCAAAAAGTGTCTTGAAAAACATTTGATATGATAAGAATTTTGATATGAAAAGGAATTGATTAGGGTACTTTGGGAGCCCTGCGAAGGGCTGAGCTTCCTGAGTGTGGATCTGATAGCAAATGCGGAGTGGAGCGGAGCATTGCTTCGGTTGCAGACTAAGGGTGCACAAACACGCCAATGTACACCCTGAAAGGGGTCAAGCTGTTGCACATATTCCAATCAAAGTCCCCCAAAGCTCAAGGCCTTTACAAGTGATAGATTCTACTGCTCACAAAAGGCTCAAAAGGGTAGCAAAATGCTTGTCTCTGCCACCACTTTCCTCAGACCAAAAAGTAAATACTTGGGTTTCAGGGGGAAGAAGCAGAGGCTGGCACTTTCCCGCCTCCTTCAGACCTTAATGAATGGTCAGATCAACCAATCGCAAAGTCCTTGAGCTTTTGCATTGTGTGCAAAAGTTTCACTCCTTGCAGGAAGCTACATCTAAGCAAAGATGTAGCTGTAAGTTTTAACTCCCAAGGCTCTGGTGAAGGCCACATTCACATGTAGGGAAACCATGGGTTCAGTAGACATGCATTCCCCCACTCCACCCCCCCCCCCCCGCCACCCACTGCATGCTTTGCAGATGTTCAAAATTGCAGTCTGAAACTGCAGAAAGGAGGGGGAACTGGCTGTGTGGGCTTCCTTCTGGCATGAAGGACAGTCCCGGCAGCCAGTCACAGCCAGAGCAAGGGAGGAGCTTCTTCCCTCAATGCCAGTTACAGATCACTGTAATGCCCATTCTGCCTTCAGACATAACGCTGCTGAACGCAAACCTCAGGTAGGAGCAGCAAAATTCACTACAACCCGAGGGTTCAAACTGGAGTTTGGGGAGACCACAGGTCACTTTTCAGATAGAACCACAGTTGCACATTTGGACATACAAGAAATCCAACCTCAGGCTCCTTCACCTCTGGTTTCCCGTTATATGTGAATGCGGATTAAGTGTCCTTCCTTCCAGGGACCAGGACTTGGGGCTTGCAGGATGCCGGGCATGCTCACTTGACTGAAGCAGGCTGCAAGCAGGCCTGTGCTCACCTCAATGCTGCATGCCGCAGTCTACATGACTCACAATGTAGTGGAAGAGCTGCTGATCGGCCCATGCTGCTAAACACATTGCAGGCAACCCGGGTGGTGCTGTGCAAGAGGTCACTTGCACAACTTGCAAGAGGGCACTTGCACAAGAGGGCACTTGCACAACTACTTAAAACAGCACACTTCTGGTTGCACAGTGCTACTGCCATTTTTCCCAATGAAAGTGCTGGTGTGCAATTTGGGGCATGCTATTTTAAGCCGCTGTGTAGCTGCCTTCTTGCAAAACGCCACTGGGACTGCCTGCAACAGGCACAGCACCACTGGTTAATCAGAAACTCTGCTGTTGTGTTGCACATCATGTGGACGAGCAATAAAGATGATGGTTCTGATAGAGAGAGTGGACAGAGATAATTTTTAATCCCTCTCTCACAATACTAGAACCAGGAGACATCTTATGAAACTGAAGGCCAGGAAATTTAGGACCAACCAAAAGGAAGTACTTTTTCACACAGTGCATAATCAATCTATGGCCTTCTCTGCCACTGGATGTGGTGATAGCTGCTAGCATGGATGGCTTTAAAAGCGCTTAGACAAATTCAAGGAGGACATATCGATGGCTATGAGTATGGTGACTATAGGCCACCTCCAGCCTCAGAGGTAAGATGTCTGAGTACCAGTCGCAAGGGAGCAACAGCAGGAGAGAGGGCATGCCCTCAGCCCTTGCCTGTGGGCTCTCCAGAGGCATCTGGTGCGCCACTGAGTGAAATGGCAGGCTGGACAGATGGGCCTTGGCTTATGTTCTTATGGCCATAATAGAAATAAGAAGAATACCTGTTGCCTGGGAAGCATTCATAAACCCAAACCCTGTGCAACATGGATCGGCATCGCAGAGACGTTCACAGTCAAAAAACCTGAGGGGAAAAACCACACTATTTTTGGAAGAAAACCCCAAGTGAGTTAATATTGCATCTTACTGTTTGAGAAAGTCACGACTCATTCTTGTGCCTGATGAATAGGAGCACATATCTATGTGAATTAGTAGCACACAGTGGCTTTCTGAACCAGGGCACATAATCTATGACCAGCAGGGTATGTTAGCTCCACCAAGATATGTTTCCCGGCCTGTGTGCAGAACATAGGGATGTGTAAACAGGTTCGACATTGAACATGTTAGATGCCGAACTGGTTCGGTTTGGGGCTGAACTGAACCACCCCCTGTCTGGTCCAACCCTGAACTGAACCCCCCACCACCACCTGGCATGACCCAGGCCATGCAGAGGCCCATGACACAGGTGCAGCAGCCTACAAAATGGCCACAGGGCTGAAGGGAATGTCCAGAACAGGCCAAAGAGCAGCCGAACGGGCTGGTTTTGGATGAATGGGAGGCTGGTGGGGGGAGGGGGAACCTCCGTGGACGCCCCGCTGCCTCAGAGAACCCCCCCTCCCCGTGGGGGTAAGTTTTTTTTAAAAAAAAAATTAAAAGCTCGCAAACCCCTCCCAGACTGAACCAAACTGGGAGCGGGGTTTGAGGGGGTGCCGGACCAAACTGGCCCCATCTGGTTCAGACTGGAACAGAACTGGACCAGCCAGTTCCGTGCACACCCCTAGCAGAGCAGTCCAGTTTGTTTCGCCATGGGCTGGGTGACAGGGAAGGGGGACTGGGGGAAGGGGGGCTTTTCCTCATTAAAATGCAGGGTACAAGTGCTGGGCAGGACGGCACTGCCTGTCCAGTTCCTCTCTTGCAGATGATCACGCCCCACCCCCCACTCCAACACCTAGGTTTTAAAAATTATTATTATTATTATTATTATTATTATTATTATTTACATTTTCTATCCCGCTCTTCCTCCAAGGAGCCCAGAGCAGTGTACTCCATACTTAAGTTTCTCCTCACAACAACCCTGTGAAGTGGGTTAGGCTGAGAGAGAAGTGACTGGCCCAGAGTCACCCAGCAAGTCTCATGGCTGAATGGGGATTTGAACTCAGGTCTCCCTGGTCCTAGTCCTGCACTCTAACCACTACACCACGCTGGCTCACTTTAACATATGATTAGAAATTGGGAGTGGGCACAGTTCCCAAACCTGGGTAGGATGCTTGTCCTACCCAATTGTATGAACTGCCTTACTGCCTACCTTTGCCTAACAGTATTTTGCCTTTATCTGGGCACACATTCCTCTGAATTCCCTGTATCAGGAATATGCGGAGGAAGGAAGGGAAGAAGAGGGGAATTTCTACAGCTGGCCAGAGTCTGAGAGTCTGTGTACCTTTCCTCAGGTACTAAAGCTTGGGCCTGCCAGAGGTGTGAGCCTGCTGGCAAGAGCAGAAGGGCTCTCACCTGTAGCTCTCAGCCTGTGGATTCAAAGTTTGCAGAACAAAGTCTGAAGCAGAAGAAAAAGAAGTCTAACTTCTGTATATCTTTCCAGCTTTATAAATACGTTTTTGTTGATTGATGTTTTGGTATTTTAGTTTTATGGGCATATCAAGGATTCCTAACCGTGTGTCCCCAGATGTTGTTGGACTACAACTCCCATCATTGACCTTCAGCCATTGTGGGTGGGGATGATGGGAGTTGTAGTCCAACAGTTTATGGAGACCTAAGGCTGGTAGACTTTACTTTATATCATTCTTAGTCCTTGTCACACAAAAAATTTAACCAACTGCTCACAAATGCTCTCAATGTCCCTGTTAAAGATTACCACCTTACACAAACCCACTCCCATATATCTATATATTTATTTCTCTAAAGCATATCTGTGGCTAATCCTGTGTGTAGCAGCTCTTGCGAGAGCTCGCAAGCAGAAGCACCTGATTGGGCAGTGAGGATTCCATATGCAGATAGGGAGGAGGTACATGCAATGGTTAAGGTCAGTTGGAATGCTACTGTTACAGGTCAGAAGATGTTCTTGATTGTAAAGAAGAGGAATATATATATGGATGGATAGTGGGCAGGGGTCTGTGAATAGAGGGGTCGTGTGGGAGGAAAGAGCCCCTTCAGAAGAAAGAGGCTGCCGTTGTGTGAATTAGATGAGGAAACAAGATGAACAGGATCTGTCAACTCAGGAAGGGAGAGAGAGAGAACGAAAAAAGAAGAAGAGAGGGGAAGACAGACAGAGGGGTTGAGTGAGTGGAGGAGAGAAAGAGAAAAAGAAGGGAGAGGAAGACAGAAAGGAGAAAGGGCGAGGAACAGGCCTGAGCCTGTCAGTGGCCTGAGGGAATGAGTGGCCATGGCAGTGGCAACAGCGAGGAAGGGGATGGTCAACCACTGCTGCTCCTGTGGGGAGGAATAGGAGCAGGGCTCGGGTGAGGAGGTCTCTGGGGATAGGGGGCTGCAGCTTGGCCAATAGGCACCAGCAACGCTGCAGCTTTGAGGGGTGAGGGGGATGGAGGAGTGACCAAGAAGGGTGAAGAGGAGGGAAGCAATGGGATGGAGGAGGAGGAGGAGCAGGAGCAGGAGTGTGGCTCAGGTGAGGGTGGAGAGATCTCTGAGGTGAGAGGGGGACTGTGGCAAGGGGGTGAGGGGAGCAATCAAGTACTAGCACACAGATGCTCTGTGTGGGTTACGCTAGTACTGATTATTTGTATATAAAACTGGTGCAAAATGTATTTGCAAAATGCTTGGGTGGGGAAGGAGTGCTCTTTGTTTCTTCCTTTGGAACTTAGGAACACAGGAAGCTGCCTTATACTGAGTCAGGACATTGGTCCATTTACTCAGTATCATCTTCACTGACTGGCAGTGGCTCCCCAACGTTACAGGCAGGAGTCTCTCTCAGCCCGACCTGGAGATGCTGCCAGCGATTGAACCTGGGACCTTCTGCATGCAAGGCAGATGCTCTATCCCTGAGCTAGGGCCACTTTGGACCACTCACTTGGTCTGTCTGGTGTATTAAACCTGCTTTTGAATTGCAGGGGTACCATTCAGCTGGGCAAGGGCCTTAGATCAGGCATAAAGCACATGCTTTGCATTTACAAGATTCCCAGGTTCAGTCCCTGGCATCTCCAGATAAAACATCTCAGGCAGCAGTCCACGGCCTTGGAGTGAAGCTGACACCCAGAGCTGACTTAAACTGGCTACAGCATATTGACCTGGCTCAGCACAGGGCAGCTTCTGATGTCTTATACCCCTTTGCATGGCCTTGCTCTCACTTGTGGCACACTAGTCTGGATGGTGGGATTAACAGGTGATGGAGGACTCTGTGTGCTTCCTAAGGTCTTGGAGGAGACACTATGGCCCTTTCCAGCCCTATGACCTTAGAACCCTGCTCATAGAAGAGTTGTTTGGATAAAGCCCATGCTTGCAACACTGAACAGGAAGGAACCATACCCCTCTGATACAGTTTTCCCTGACACATCAATCTTGTTTCTCACGGAGGCTCTTGAAATCCTACGGAACGGTAAGCGGGTGTAGAAGTTCTCAACACTCCCTTCTAGAGAGACTACAAAGCAAACAACAAATGAACCTGTAAGTAAATATGTTTATCAACATTCATTAAATCCGGGATTCTCAAACCAGGTCTGCAGATGTTGGACTACAGCTCCCATCATCCCCAGGCACAATGGCCTTTGGTCACTGAGAAGATGGGAGTTGTAGCCCAATAACATCTGGGAACCCAAGATTGGGAACCTCTAGAATTGGTCATCCCCCTCTCCCTTGCCTCACTGAAACAGCCTTGAGCTCCACACATGACAGATCCCCTGAGGTTGCTGTGGGGTATCACAGTCCCAGGCGCACAAACAAGCCCTACTTCTGGTCACAGTGATGATATCCCAGGATTGGGCATGTCATACAAATCTACCAGTCTGTGACACAGAAACCAGATATCTGTAACTTAGTTTTGAAGTGAGTTACAGATGTTGGGTTTTGTCCACAATATGCCAAGATTGGGTTGTTTTGTACAACATGCACAATCCTGGAACATTGTTACCATGACCAGAATAAGGGTTTGCATTTGCTCTCACAGCAACCTCGGGTGCTGCATTACATTTCTCAGCTTGCACACTTGGAGACTCTTTTCACAGCCACAGATTCCTGGGTAGGAATTCCTGGGTAGGAGGGGATTAGCCCAGGAATCTGTGGTCGTCTGGGGCAGCAGGAATCCTCCCGACCCAGCAGCTCTGAATCTGGGTAGCCAAGATCCAACTCCCAGGTTAAAAGTGAGATAAATAGGAACATAGGAAGCTTCCATATACTGAGTCAGACCATAGGTCCATCTAACTCAGTATTGTCTTCACAGACTGGCAGCGGCTTCTCTAAGGTTGCAGACAGGAATCTCTCTCAGCCCTATCTTGGAGAGGCCAGGGAAGGAACTTAGAGCTTAGATGCTCTTCCCAGAGTGGCTCCATCCCCTAAGGGGAATATCTTACAGCGCTCACACTTCTAGTCTCCCTTTCGTATGCAACCAGGGCAGACCCAGCTTAGCCTAAGGGGACAAGTCATGCTTGCAACCACAAGACCAGCTCTCTTCCCTAGGTAGGATGCAAAGAGAGCCGTCCTGCCTTTTTCTTTTGGTCGTCTGCACTGCCACTGTGTCTCAAAATACTCCTGGGAGATGGTGGCCATGTTTCCCAAAGAGTGCTGTGGCTTGCAGGGCCAGGCAGAGCAGAGCTGTTGCATTACTGGGGGCTGCCTCGCCGCTGCTCACACAATGATGCTGGAGGACCCAGCTTGGGTTTTCTTCCCTCACAGAGCGCATGGCAGACCAATCATGTGCGGGTTGGGTAATTAAACCCAACTGGGGATGTGGGTCATCTGGGAGGCATGGGGTTTGCGCATGCCTCCTGTCTAGCCCATACCCATGTGGTCATGAGAATGGGCTCTTAGTCCAGCAGCCAATAGTGAATTTCAGCATGCGATTTTGTGCTATTCCCTTTTAAAAGTCCTGGCCTCCTAACTATGCTTACCCCACCGGACCAGACCCAAATGTATGTATCTGACACAGAGCTGCCTGCTCCCACAGCTGGCTGGAGCTGGCTGCAGGAACAGAAGAACACACACTCCACCCAGTAATCTGCCCCAGCTTCGAAGAGTGATTTCCACAGAATTAACCTGATGTCCCTGCCCCATACGCACAGGCAAACCTCGTTTGTACAACACACTAGTCAAAGCTGATTCACTCCGCTGGTAATGCTGATTCACTCTGCTGAGGAAACAACATAAATGTGTCTGAAAGAGACAGCCTCCCTCACCTGTTTTCTGATACAAAATGTGCGGTTTCTGAGGTAACACCATGTTGCACTTCTCAGGAACGTTGTTAGTGATATTGTCACAGATCTGGGCCGCAGGATAGAGGGTGCAGGGGAAGTACAATGCAGTCGTGACGTTTGGTATGTCTGCCAGATGGCAGAACTCATCTTCCACACAACCTAGGAAGAATAAGCAGTACTAGGAATCCTTGTCTGAGTCGTGCTCCACCTTGCCCAGCCTATTGGCCCATGCCCATTCCCTCCTGCTTCTTCTCTTCTCAGAAGCCGCCATGGCTAGAACCAGGAGCCCATGGCTCTGCGTGCCCAGCTGCAATGAGCCACCAGGGCCACAGGCCGGAGCATTCCCCTAGGGCAGAAGCTCTCAGACGTAGATCCCGAAACATTACTGACAACAACCCCCATCATGGCCATCCATAATGGTTGAAGGCTAATGTGGCAGTTGCAGTCCAAAAATAACTGAGGCCCAAAGTTTGAGGACCCTTGTACTAGAGCAGTAAAGGTACTGGAGTGACTCCTCCCTTGCAGGTTGGCCATTGGCCTTCCTTACTAGGAAGAGCTATAGAGGTTTCCTGTTCAAGCTGTGACTTTTCCAGGGCCTTTGATAGTCTTGGCTGACTGGTTTGTTGTTTAGTTCTGACATCCCAGATCTTCCTTGCACAATCCTTGGTTCTAACCTTTGGCTTGCCTCCTGGCTTTGCCTCAACAGCTGCCTCTGCCTTAGCTGTGACACCAGCAATCCCTGATTCTCAATATGATTCCATCCCCCACCACCCCCAAAATTAAATTTTGCTGCATTCGCTCCCCTGCCTCACCCTCTCACCAATCGGGGGAAGGTTTCATGCCCAAGGAAAACATCTTTTAAAGCTCAAATGTCAAATTTTTGTGCTCTTCAACTAGTCCCACCAACTGAACTTGCCTAGTATGCTTAGCTTTTCTTCTTGATAAGAATGGGATAAAGAGATGTGTCAATGCAACTGGGCATGATTTTTCTTAGGACTTCAATCAAATGGAAATTCTCCCTCACATAGGAAGCTGCCATATACTGTCAGACCACTGGTCCATCTATCTCAGTATTGTCTACACAGACTGGCAGTGGTTTCTCCAAGGTTATAGGCAGGAGTATCTCTCAACCCTATCTGGAGATGCACGGGAGGGAACTTGGAGCATCAGATGCTCTTCTCAGAGCAGCCCCATTCCCTAAGGGAATCTTAAAGTGCTCACACATATGGTCTCCCATTCAAATGCAAACCAGGGTAGCCTCTGCTTAGCAAAGGGAACAATTCGACCAGCTCTCCTCACATTCTCAAGCTTCCTAAATAACACATGTAAGTGAATTTCCTGCATCTTTTTTTTCCTCAGTTTTTGGGTTTGCATTTCTTTTTTGGTATACTAGCAGATGATCGCAAGCATTCTCAAGGGACTAGGAAATGTCTAGGACATTAACTAATTCACAGCATTCACCCATTTCCCCACAAACTAAGATTTCTTACGTGCAAGACACCAGAGAAGGGCTTGCTCTGCGGAGTATCTGTTCTTGAAGAGCCAATACTCTTGGGATGGTAGGAAACTATTTCGGTCGATCAGAATTTGGCCACTTTCCACTGGAGAGAAGAGTTTCGCTGCAGAATCTGATCCATGTGAAGTTGAAAGACAAAAGTGGGGTGTCATTGACAAACTAGGGTAGATGAGATTGTAGTGCCTAATTCTTAGTTCTGTAGTGGCTAAAAACCAATAAAGAGTACCTTGCTGTAAGGACCTGAAACTGAAGGCCCTGGAAATTCAGGACCAACAAAAGGAAGGACTTTTTCACAACGCGTGTAATTAATCTATGGAATTCTCTGCCACAGGATGTGGTGTTGGCCACTAGCTTGGGTGGCTTTAAAAGGGGCTTAGACAAGTTCTTGGAGGACAGATCTATCAATGACTACTAGTCTGGTGGATGTGGGCCACCTCCAGTCTCAAAAAGATGATGCCTTTCAATACCTGTTGCATGGGGAGCAACAGCAGGAGAGAGGGCATGCCCTCACCTCTGACCAGTGGACTTCTCTGAGGCATCTGGTGTGCCACTGTGTGAAACAGGATGCTGGACTAGATGGGCCTTGGGCCTGATCCAGCAGGGCTGTTCTTCTGTTCTTAAGACATGACTAGCACATGCTTAGCACACAGCACATTCCTGGTTTTTGGACTGGGAATATAATACCCGGATGGCGTCATTAACTTTCACTTGGCATAACGGTACCTGGCAGCAATGGTTTGGTCTGTGTGGGAGCCACAGAAGCATCACAAATACTGGACCTTGTCCGGGTAATCAGATCAGAATCTAGAACAAGAAGAGAATGACATTTATAACCTACTCATGATGCTGTTGCTGATTGTCAGGAAACAGATTGCTAGGGAATTTAGGGAATTTTTTAAAAAAACCTTGACCTACTACAAACAATAATTTCCAATATAGTGTTACAAAGGAAACCATATTAGCTAGGGCAGTTAAATCACTACTGCACAAACAGCATAAATACAGCCATCCCTCGCCAACTGTGAGGATTCCGTTCTGGCAAAACCTCGCCGTTGGCAAATTCGCAGTTGGTGATCAATTGAAATCAATGGGAAATGAGGTTAGGGAAACTGCGGTTGTGAAAAGACCGAAAAATCAAAGAAACAATACTACAATATACCAAAAATTACCCAGAATCACTTAAAATCACCAGGAATAAGGAAGAGGAGTGAGCAAATTGAACATCTGGAAATTTGGGGGGGGAACCCCAATCACTCAAAGGTACTTTGGATCCCCCAAACCCACTCAAGATCACTTTAAATTGTGAGGAGTTGGCAGGGTCAGCAAGAGGAATGAGCAGATTGAACCTCTGAACCACCCCCCAGTTGTGAAACCACCCCCGCCCTTCACTACAAAATCTTGCCAAACTGCAGATACTCGGGTCACGGTTGGTGAGACTGGTCACAATTTCCCAGGTACTCAAAACCGTGGTTGGGAAAACTGCCATTTATGACTGTACAAATAAATATACAGAGATTCACATGTACATCTAGCCACCTAATGGCACAGTGGGGAAGTAACTTCCCTAGGGAGCAAGAGGTTGCTGGTTTGAATCCCCAATGGTGTATTTCCCAGAAACATTTATATCGGGCAGCAGCGTCGATATAGGAAGATGCTGAAAGCCATCATCTCATACTGTGTGGGAGATGGCAATGGTGAAGGTGAACCCCTTCTGTGTTCTACCAAAGAAAACCACAAGACCCTGTGGTCGCCAGGAGTCAACACCGACTTGATGGCACAACTTTACTTTTAAACAAGTATATACAGATACATTACCAAAAAAATTCCAATACATAAAACTGATTGCCAGGAAATTTAGGGTCAACAAGAGGAAGTACTTTTTCAAGCAACACACAATTAATCTCTGGAATTCTCTGCCACAGGATGTGATGATGGCCACCAGGTGTGGATGGCTTTAAAACAGGCACAGACAAATTTATGAAGGACAGGTCTATTGAACTGAATAAATAAATAAATGATGAATAGTCTTGGTGGCTATAGGCTACCTCCTGGATGAAGAATGCCTCTGAATGCCAGTTACAGGGGAGCAATAGCAAGAAAAGGGCTCTGTCTTCATCTCCTGCTTGGGGGCTAGAGGCATCTGGGGGCCAGTGGGAAACAGGATGCTGGACTAGATAAGCTTTGGGCATGATCCAGCAAGGCTCCTCTTATGTTCTTATGCTTTTGTTCTCTGAAACATGACTGCTTTGCTCAGGGCCACAAGCACACAGAAGCAGGTTTCCACGCTAGATGAAGAACCCCATGTACACATTGGTGCTGCACATCTGATAACATATCCAGTCTTTTTACTTATAAACAATAGATCTCAACTTAAAATTTCAAGGGGTTTTTCAAATCATCCATATCTCTTTCTTGTTTCCATGCACAACGATAGCAACATAGACTCTTAGGCCACCTTCACACATAACGGCAAACCGGAGGCAACCCTGCCAGAGGTTCAGGTTTGCCATTGCCCAAATGTGGGAATCTGTGGTTCCAGGATAGGGGAGCAACCTGCGGTTTCCAGTCCTGAACCTGTATCTGAATCCTCGGTTGCACTTCAGTTTCACCGCCAAAACCTCTGGTAAGAAAGTGGCATTGTGTCATCTGAAGGCAGTAACTTATCTTCAACCAGAGTTGAGGGTAGGAAGCTCCTCCCTCTTCCTTCTCCAATTGGCTGCCGCAGCTGTCCTTCATGCAAAGGAGGAGGCCCATGCAGCCAGTCCCCCCGCCCCAGTCTCCCAGATTCCAGATCGGTTCATCTGGGAATTCGATGGGGATAATGGGGAGAATTTGCTGTTATGTGCAAAGGGGGCCTAAGTTTTGGAGGGGACCTTGGAGGTCTTCAACCCCTTACTCTGTGGAGGAAACTGCTACAGCGCCCCTGACAAATAGCCAGTCAGCCTCTGTTTGAAAGCCTCCAGCCAGGAGTGGCCGGTGAGGGCAACATTGGGGAGGGGGGCAAGAGGGACCTTAAAGGAGGTAATAAGAAGGTGCTTACCATCATGTAAGCAGCATGTATAAGCTGCGGAGCTCCGCCTGCAATCCTGTGCGGGGCAGCAGTACTCCACCCAGTATCCGGTGTGGCTGCAGCGTGGCCCTGGTCTCTGCACATGTGCAGAGGCTCCATGCACACACAGGGACTAGGGCTACACTGTGGCCCTGCTGGATACCGGGCAGAGTGCTGCCGCCCCACACAGTATTGTGGACAGAGCACTGCAGCTTGCAGAAGCAGATTACACGATGGCAAGCACCTGAACATAGGGACATAGAAAGTTTCCATATACTGAGTCAGACCATTGGTCCATCTAGCTCAGTATTGTCTTCACAGATTTGCAGCAGCTTCTCCATGGTTTCAGGGAGGGAACTTGAAACCTAGATACTCTTCCCAGAGCAGCTCCATCCCCTGAGGGGAATCTCTTCCAGTGCTCACACATCAAGTCTCCCATTGCCTCCCACACCAAGGCAAGAATCTGAGGTGCCCTTGAGGTGTCAACCAAGATGTGTAACCCACAAGCCCAACAGAAGCTCTTCTCACGGATCATGAGAAGAGCTTCAGAGAACATAGGAACATAGGAAACTGCCATATACTGAGTCAGACCATTGGTCTATCTAGCTCAGTATTGTCTTCACAGACTGGCAGCGGCTTCTCCAAGGTTTCAGGCAGGAATCTCTCTCAGCCCTTTCTTGGAGAAGCCATGGAGGGAACCTGGAAGCTTCTGCTCTTCTCAGAACTTGGAACCTTTTGCTCCATCCCCTGAGGAGAATATCTTGCAGTGCTCAATGTGGTCTCCCATTCATATGCAACCAGGGTGAACCCTGCTTAGCTAAGGGGACAAGTTATGCTTGCTACCACAAGACCAGCTCTCCTCTCCTAAAACATAGGAACCTGCTTATTACCCCCTTAAAAGTGCCTCGCGCCACCCCCCTGGTGCGGCCCTCACCGGCTGCTCCTGCCTCCAGCATAGAAGAGTCCACCATTTCTGGTCTTGTGGTAGTGAGCATGAATTGTCCCCTTTGCTAAGCAGGGTCTGCCTTGGTTTGCATTTGGATTGTATTTGCATTTGGTTTGAATTTGGACCCCTAAGGCCCCTATTTCCTTTAGGGGATGGGGCCTTAGCTCAGTGGAAGAGCATCGGCATGCTTGCCTGCAGCCCCTGGCAACAGCTCCAGGTAGGGCTGGGAAAGACTCCTGCTGGAAACCTTGGACTTTCCTCCTGCCAGTCATTGTGGACAATACTGAGCTAGATGGACCCAGGGCAGGACTCAGTATAAGGCAGCTTCCTATGTTCATACTGTGTGAGGAAGACTGTTCCATTCTTAAACTGAGGTATAGTTAAGAAATTGTCCTAATGTCTAAGCTAAGTCTGCTTCCTTGTAATTTCACTAAAACAAAGTCTATAATAATTGTACTTGCAAAATCTATAATAATTGGATTTTCGCTAGAGGGTGCAGCCAGCAGCTCAGCAAACCTAAGTACAAATGTGTCCCCAATTTACAAGGATTGTCTATATAGAACAGGTACAAAGATTTTATTTATTTATTTATTTTTTAAAAAAACTGGATCGGGTTCTGCTGATATAGGTGTATGCAGCCAATCTCCCTTTCAGAACAGATAAGGAAAGTGAAATCAAACAGACTTACCTCTCCATAGATAAACGTGCTGAAAGCTGGTGAAAGAGTTTGCCGCTTCTTTTATGAGCCCAGTAGCTAATAAAGAAAGAAAACACCATTTACCTCCCTTGATAAGACAGTGATGACTGTCTTGAAGTCATCTGGGTCCCCAGAGTTGAAATGTGGAAACATCTGGGGACCCAGACTAAGATGGGGGGTTCAGAAACATTACACAGGGTCACACTGAGGTCATTCACACAATCAAAATCTGTGTTCAACCTTGGTTTGGGAGATGTGTGTGCTCCCAATTTTTGGTTGTGTGGAAGCAAGGTAAGAGGAAAACCTGCGTAGAACTGACTGTGTCGAAGCCCGGCAGCTTTTCCTCTTACCTTACTTCCACACAATCCTGTGGAATCCTGCGTGCGCCCCTGATTTTCAGTCATTCATGAGTTTAAAAGCTAGGTTGGAGGAAGGGAAGTGATCATATGGGAGGTGGGCACAGGCTCTGATGGTGTCATCCAACCCAGCACTTTTATCCAGTGTATTACCAAAGTAGCAGGAAATGCCATTAGAGCCCTGTGCCCGTCTTCCACATGATCACATTCCTCTCCTCCAACCGAGTTTTTAAGTTACACATGTCATGGTCTTCGGCTCCACTATCCAAGGCGGAGGAGTGGAGAATGATCCCATGCGTATTAGTAGACCAGGTTCTACCCACTGGGGGAGATCCAGGCATATTAATAGACCAGGCGCATTCGTAGACAAAACCATTGGTGTGAGGTAGGCCTGACCCAGCGCTGGAGCACCAGAGGGAGTGAGGAGACTGGAGACGGGTAGATGGCCTGGTGGTGGCGAGAGGGAGGGTGGGATGTCTCATTGGTGGAGGGCAAGACTACAGACCCAGCATCTAATCCGAGGCCAGCAGACCCCCTGTGTGAATCAAGGAATCTGATCTGAGGCCAACAGATCCCCTGTGTGATCAACTCTGGTCCGGTTGATGCCCCATGGGTGAGTTAGATCAAAAGGTAGGCCTACTGTTGGTATGAGCCCAATTGTTGGTGCCTTGGTAGACTAGGCACATTGGTAGACTAGGGGTCTATTCTCACGATCAGCAAAAATTGGGCTACCCTCCACTAGCCCGATTTTTGCTGATCGTGAGAACCACTGGGCTCAGCTGCGAGCCTGGTGGTTCTAGAGTGGGTAAACCGCTCAAGTACCCCTGCCCTTAGCCCAGGTTTGCGGAGCGAGTGCTCCACGAACCTGGGCTATCTGATTGTGAGTAGCCACAGTGCGGATCCATGCAGTGGCTACTTGCGAGTAGACCCCCGGAGGGGAGGTGAAAAGCCACCTCCTGGCTCCGGGCGTCTCCCCAGTATGCCCTGCGCGCTCATGCAGGGCATACTGGGGCTTCCAAGGGTTGCCCCCGAGCTCCCCAGCCCCCGCCAACTCCATCATGGAGCCAGCAATCGTGTGGGCAGCTGATCCGGCCACCCAGGGTTCCCTCCCCGCTCACCGCCCCAAACCGGGTCTCACTGATCGTGAGACCCGGTCTTAGGAGTATGGATAGATCAGGTTCTTGCCCTGGTCTTAAGCTGATGGTCTCAGCTTTTCTTGGTGGAGGCCCATTCAGTGCCTCTTACTTCACAGTCATGTGAACAAGCCCAAGGTTTAAGTGCTTATCCCCCAACTAAAATCAGAACCTCACATCGAACCACGGCGTCTGATCCTAGTTTAGAAGACTAGTGCTAACCATAGTTTGCTGATTCAGACCTCGAGGCTAACAGTGGTTAGCGCTGAACAACAAACAAAGGGAGAAAGGGGAAGAGGACTGAGGAGCCCATGGCTTCCTCAGAATCCACGTGCGGCTCGTGAACGCGCCTGCAGGGGGGGCAGGGGGGCTTCTTTAACTGTAAACAGAGCCGGTGCTCCATGCCGCCCAGCAGCCCCCGTGGCGGGGAATCACCTCCACCACTCACCTGGTCGCTGGCGGGGGCTTGCCTCGGCAGGAGCCAGTTGAGTGGTGGAGGCAATTCCCCGCTGCGGGGGCTGCTGGGCGGCATGGAGCATCGGCTCCATTTACCTTAAAGAAGCCGCCCACCGCCCCGCCCCCCCCAGGCGCGTTCCCGAGCCGCACCTGTCAGAATCTGAACTGATCAACTGAATGGAGCCAGACAATACAGTCTTTTCATTCCCCTGAGGTATTGCTCAAGACCACTCGTGAATCACATACAGCTTATTCACAAACTTTCAATGTGGTCCTACACCAGGGATTCTCAACGTGTGGGTCCCCAGATGTAATTGGACTTCAACTCCCATAATTCCCAACCAAAGACCACTGGGGCTGGGGATTATGGGAGTTGAAGTCCAATAACATCTGGGGACCCACACATTGAGAAACCCTGTCCTACACCATCCTTATAGAGCTGAAAGTCTGAGTTCAACTCCTAGTCTCAGATTTGCATTTGCTGTGTACTCAGATGGCTTCTGTACAGCCTTAATTCCCCTTTTATAAAGTAATAGTGGCCTGACTTTACAAGGAGGCTGTTTTGAGTATGATGTAAGGAAAGGCTACCTGCTCCCAGCTTTAGGGAGATGATAGGCTATATTGTATGTTTCAGAGTAGCTACTGGGGCATATGCTTTAGCAGGGGTTCCCAACCGCAGGTTGCTGGATTACAACTTCCATCATCGCCAGCCACAAAGGCCATTGTGGCTGGGGATGATGGGAGCTGTAGTCCAGTTGGCCATTGTGGCTAGGAAAAATGGAACTCCAACGGTGTAAACTTATTGCAGCCCAACAACATCTGAAGACCAAAGGCTGCGAACCCCTGGCCAAGTAAGAGTAGCAAATACATAAGCAACAACAATGGAGTAGTATAACACTGGAAAACCGGTGAACTTACTTCCGGTGAGCACCTGGCCTCCCAGCCTGAATGTGTACTGCTTATTTTCTTCATTGTACTTCACTCTTTGACATGTGTCTCCTCCTGCACGTGTTGCAGATCTGTCCCAATCCTTAAGGTTGCAGATTAATACATCTGGGTAGCTGATGAGCCCACATAAGATGCTACCTGGATGCAGCCAAGAGGGGAGGGAAATGCAGGTTTCAAGTTCAACTTTCTTGTTGAATAATCTTGTGTGGCTGATTTATTATTTTTGTTATTATTTTGACACTGGCTGTCCAATCCTGGAGAAAGTCTCCGTTACACTGCTAGGTCAACTGCTGCTCTTGGAGAGGTGCCCTTTACTGCCCAGAGATAATTTTTATACAAAGACTTCCTGACTCCACAAAGTAGAAAGAGAAGTAATCCTTACCAGTCCCAACATGGGACAACTTTGGGCTAAATGTTGGGAAAGACACTGGTGCTTTATGGCATATTATTGGGATGCCAGCATCTGACGTTGGGAGGCAGCATCTGACACTCTACCTCAGGTGTTCCAAGGTGCCAGGCTGTCTCTGCAGAACATACAGTTTGCTACAAGAAGGATTATGCTAGCTGTTCTGGCAGAAACTCTTGCTCTGAAACTTTGTTCTGAAGAAAGCAAAAAAGGCTTTCCTCAAGCTATTGTTGGAGGCGAGAGGTTTTCTTCATCCCTATTATAGCAGAGCAAGCGTGTGTGAGAAGAGCAAGCCCATTAAAGAGTGTCTAGAAACAGACATTTAAGATTCAAAAGCAAGCAAGGTTTATTGGGGGCCTTACATACTTAGATGGTGGGGGGAAGCTCAGTGTCCCTGAGCTTTCTGTCTCCATAGTGCAGAGCAGAGAGGGAGGCAAAAGAAGCTGTGTGGATAAAGGAGTCTGCAGCAGAGAGATTCAAGAGCAGTCTGGGAGGAAGAAATGAGGAAGTGACAGACCTTGAGAATATCAGTCTAACAATCATAAAAAGCCAGATCAGACAGATAGACAACAGGAGGGGAAATAAAGAGGGGAGGGATGCTGTGGTTTTGTGGTAGCAAGCATGAATTATCCCCTTTGCTGAGTAGGGCATTGCCCTGGTTGCATTTGAATGGGAGATTACATGTGAGCATTGTAAGATATTCCCTTTAGGGGATAAGGCTGGTCTGGGAAGAGCATATGCATGTTTGCCTGAGAAGGTTCCAAATTCCCTCCCTGGCAGCATCTCCAAGATAGGGCTGAGAGAGACTCCTACCTGCAACCTTGGGGAAGCTGCTGCCAGTCTGAGCTAGATGGATCAATGGTCTGGCCTTGTATAAGGCAGCTTCCTGTGTTCCTAAGACCCTCTTGCATGTCATGTTCAAAAATTTACCTCATTTATTTCTGAATCATTGTTCTCCAAGTTAATCAACTGCTTCATGCAAATTCAAAGAGGTAATATTAATACGTAACCTGGATGCTGATTTTTGTAATCCCTTAGGACAGTGTTCTCAAACTTGGGTCCCCAGCTATTGTTGGACTATAACTCCCATAATCCCCAGCCACAATGGCCAAAAGCCATTGTAGCTGGAAAGATGGGAGTTGTAGTCAGGTGCAGAGGGAGGCCAGTGGCGGACCAGATTCAGCCCGCCTCTGAGGCCCCCCTAGCCCCGCCCCCTGTGTCACATTAGCTTTAGACATGAGACTCTGGGAGAGAAGGTTAGCCATGCCCACTGCATCTGATGTCAGATGCAGGGCAAGTAGTTTAGCTCACAAACGGGGCCACACTGCCCCGTTTGTGAGCTAAATCAGCCAGTGCCATGTTCACAGCATGCCTGGGAGCGGCTCTCCCTGCTTTTTAAAGGCAGGGAGAGCCCATTTTTCTCACCAATTTTTCTCCCAAATGGGGCAGGGGGGGATGGCTGGGGCACGAAGCGTGGCCCTTAAGGGCAGAGGCCCAGGTTCTTTGAACCTGTTCGCACAATAGTGGCTCTGCCCTGGTTGTAGTCCAACAACATCTGGGGACCCAAGTTTGAGAACCCTGCCATAGGATATATACGTTTATGGGAAATGGCTTGTTTCTGCCTCATCTTCTTCCTCTCTGATGAAGCTCTGTGACAAAAATTGAGCATGCGTTATCTGGGCCATCTCACATTTTGGTCTGTCTGTTTCTCTGTGACTTGAAGTTGGGCGACTTGAAGGGCCCTAGTCTGTAATAATGGGCTTCCTTACCGACATTGGGCATAAAGAAACTCACTTTGCAGACTGCAGCAGGACCCTATGTGATGACATCGTCATCAGACCGCCATTTTGAAAGAGAATGTTGCTGGCAGCCTACAAAACAGGTGTGTTTAATTAGCATTTCTAAAGCTAAGAGGGGAGAAGAAGTAATTCCTTTATTTCCTTTGTAATTGCTTCCATCCCTTTCACAAGGAGAGCCCGTGCAAAGCCCCCTGCCTGGATCCTGTGCCTGATTGCCAGCCGTTTAATAAAACACCATCACAAATTGCCCTGGGTGAAGATGAATCATAAAGCCTTTAATGCCGATCCTTATTTGGGATAGGATCAACGAGACTGAGACGCTCTCGTTTCCATTGCTTTTCTAAAATGTCCCCATTAAGTGGGATCAATGCAGGGATGAAGTTAGCCTTCCACATCTGTAGTCTGAGCACAGTTACCTCCATCAAGTGTGATCTGGCTCAAGATAAAGCCATCGCAGCAAGCATCTTGGCTGCAAGCCTGGCGGCAGAAGAGATGAACATCAGTCAAAGATGTACCAGCTGCCGAGAGGACCAGATTGCGATACACGCCAGAAACAACATTCTGGAAATCAGTCATCTCAAAGGTCTTGACTCCAGCTGTAGTGAATTCTTGTCCTGGGAAGAAAGGGGAGAAAACATGATGTTCCAGAAGGAATACTGCAATATCAACTTAAGTTCACAGAGAGGTGGCTGGCACGAGGCACATGCCAGGCTGCTGCCTCCAGGCTCTGGATGGTGACTGACCTCAGCTCAAGACATGTTGCTGCCTGAGGCAAAGGACAAGAGGATAGGAACCTCCCCCATCCCTTCAGTATTTGGAGACCATGCTGCCAAAGCAGTGCGGTGACATGTTGGTCCTCTCGGGTTATGCCACCAAGCCAGGTAGTGGTGGCAGGGGCATTTCTAGCTCAAGATGGGTCGAGAGGGGTGTAGAGAAGCTAAAGTAAAGGTAGCTCAGTGGGAGAGCATCTGCTTTGCATGGAGAAGGTCCCAGGTTCAATCCCCAGCTTCTCCAGGTAGTGCTGGGAAAGACTCCTGCCTGAAACCTTGGCGACTCAGTGTAGACCAGGGCAACACAACTTGAGTCCTCCAACTGTTGTTCCACTATAACTCCCATCATCCTCAGCCATAGAGGCCAATACTCAGCAATTATGGGAGTTGTCACTGAGTCCGTTAACTGCTGAATTAGATGGGCCAATGGTCGGACTTGGTATAAGGCAGCATCCTACGTTCCTAGGTGCATCCTAGCAGGGCAAGAAGTGGGGAACGAAGAGGACAAGGACAGTTGGCACCCAAACGCTTTACCCCAAACATGCACCTGAGGTGACTCGGTCCCATCTTGCCTCTAAGCTCAATGTTCTTACTCAAGCAGCAGTGCCAAAGTTAGGGGCGAGTCAGTGACAGGGGAGGCAGGAACTGGAAGAGGTGGGGGAAAGGAATACAGCTCTGGGCCTCTCAGATTGTTTGTAAGAGTCCCTGGAAGCAACAATGCTGACAATACCAACACCAGGCGATTGAAGGAATGTACTGCTTCTAAGGCGGCCCTGCACAACATAAGGCCCGGGGGCCAGATCCGGCCCATTTGGACATTTTGGATGGCCCAGTTAGCCAGAAACAGCAGGAACCCCAAGCTTCGGCATTTGTGTGGGGCTGGAACGGTCAGGTGCCCACTTACTGAGCAAGGACAGGGCTTATTTTCTGGTCACTCTCCTTGGTTAAAATTGTGGGCCCCTGGGGGGAGGGAAGGACCCACAACTAACTAGTAATTGCCTTAATATTTATCGTTATCATTAATTTTACTGCACTGATAATAATGCACTGAAAACTGACTTCACCCCTCCCCCCATACATCGTCATGGTTCTTTCTGATCCACTGGGGCGTTTGAGTTGTGCACCCCTGCTCTAAGGCGCGCTCGTGTGTGCGCACACAAGTTTTTTGATGTCTGCTCAGTTAATTTTAGAAATCCTGCTCAGGTTGATTCTGGAAGGGCCCACTCTGTGCAACATGGAGCATTGCTTACACCAGTGGCTCCCAACCAGGGTTGCTCCAGATGTTGTGGAACTACAATTCCCATCATCTCCAGCTACAATGTATTGTGGCTGGGGATGGTGCGCATAGCAGTTCAGCAACATCTGGAGGAACACAGGTTGGGAATCACTACCTTCGACGCACACAAGCCCCATCCAAAAAGAGGTTAAACTGAGGGGGACAAGGGGAATGAAGAGAGTGCCACATGGGAAGGGCCGTGAGAGGAGGAGAAAGAAACTTACAACCTCTCCTTAATTCTGCTGAAAACTGAGCAGCCACCAGTCCAGTGAGCTCTGCTGGGAGTGATCCAGGAAAGCACATCTGAGAGACCCAATCTCTATTCCAGGACAATTATCTATCTATCTATCTATCTCATTTATATCCCGCTCTTCCTCCTATCTATCTATCTATCTATCTATCTATCTATCTATCTATCTATCTATCTATCTATCTATCTATCTATCTATCTATCTATCTAATTTTATATCCCGCTCTTCCTCCAAGGAGCACAATCAGCTCCGCAGGGCTCAGCGATCTTGGTTCACTCTTTAACCAGGATCCATGTCAAGCCGTGCTCAGCTCTCTTTTGCTGACCATGGGAAGCTAAGCTAGGCAGAACTTACCTTTTTTCAGGTACACTCTCACTGCATCCTTATCTTGGCTTCTCACTTTAATCAGGCAGCTGAGGTGTGCAATACTGGTGGTGTCGGCATTGTCCCAAACACCCTGAACCTGAGAGAAAAATATATCGAGGAGAATGCATGAGGAATTTTATGTAAGGGCAGCAAATAAGATTGAGCCTCCCAAATTCTCTTTCTTCAGTGCAACATGAGGAACTTCTATGATCATTAGAGTGGAGGATGGAATGAACATGGCACTCGCCATACTGGTGGGACAGAAAAGCCAAGGATGACCAGTTTCTGATTCCCAGGCCATTGGTCTCTTCTCCTGCCCATGTGCCCACAGAGTCTGCCCCTTCAGGCCTGGTCAGGCTTCATAGGAAAGGAAAGGTTGTGCCGTCGAGTCAGGGTCGACTCCTGGCATCGACAGAGCCATGTGGTTTCCTTGGTAGAATACAGGAGGGGTTTACCATTGCCGCCTCCTGAGCAGTATGAGATGACGCCATATTCTGGGAAACACACCAGTGGGGATTCGGACCAACAGCCTCCTGCTCTCTAGGCAAGTTGTTTCCCTGCTGTGCCATTAGGCTTCATAATAACCCACAAAACACCTGCTCTAATATGTTTTAGGATCCAAACATCTTCACGGAGACTCTTGCTTCACCCAAGCAAGACTGTGGGTGAAGCAGCCCTGTTCCGCTTCTGTGACTGGCTCGGAGCATGGATGCGGATGTAGCTCAGTGGAAGAGCATCTGCTTTGCATGAAGAAGGTCCCAGGTTCAATACCTGGCAGCATCTCCAGCTTAGGCTGGGGAAGACTCCTGCCTGGAACCCTGAATAGCCGCTGCCAGTCAGTGCAGAAAATACTGAGCGAGATGGACAAAGGGTCTGACTCGGTGGAAGGCAACTATCTCTGTTCCCATTTTTCAATTGGAGGGGTCCCATTTCAGTGATTGAGGGGCACCAAATAGGGTGGAAAGGGAGTGCTTAGTAACAATGATGCTTTTCTGGGCAGATGGCAGTCACTGCTTTCATTTCCTGTAAGTCCCCTGGGAACACCACAATGTGGTGATATAGCATAGTTCCTGCAGACATGGGAAGTTAAGGTGACAGACACCAGCAGCTGCCCAGAAGAGTACTACTATTAAAAAGGGTTATTGTTTTTTGCAGCAGCACTGGAAAAAATGAACTGGGGGTGGTTTCAGGGCAACTTCACCCTTACATCCTCTAAATTTTGAGAGAGAGAACTTTCAAGAGCAAACTTTCAGCTCAGCCTCACTCCAGATCTTCAATGGTGCACCAGCCAACATTTTCAAATTCTCAAAGTCAGAGGTATCCATCCAAACACACACCCCACTTCACCATCAAGCAACTGTGACAGGGGGTAAAGATGGTCTTGTGGTAGCAAGCATGAACTGTCCCCTTTGCTAAGAAGGATCTGCCCTGGTTTGCATTTGGATGGAAGACAACCTGTGAGCACTATTGTAAGATATTCCTTCCCGTTAGAGGATGGGGCTGCTCTAGAAAGATATATGCTTGCCTGCAGAAGGTTCCTAGTTCCATCCCTGGCATCTCCAGAAAGGACTGGGAGAGATTCCTGCCTCTAACCTTGGAGAAGCTGCTGCCAGGGGCTATTCACACAATTAGCAAAAATTGGGCTAGGAGAGCCTAACCCGATTTTTGCTAATCGTAAGAATCACCGGGCTCGGCTACAAGCCCAGTGTTTCTTGAGCGGCTAACCTGCTCAAGTAGCCCACCCCTTAGCCCGGGTTTGCGGAGCGAGCGCTCCGCAAACCTAGGCTATTGCATTGTGAGTAGCCGCACTACGGCTATTCATGAGGAGACCCCCAGAGGGGAGACGAAAAGCTGCCTCCTGGCTCCAGGGGACTTGCCAGCATGTATGCTGGAGCTTGAGGAGGCCAATCGGCCCCCTCTCCCTCCAGCCCCCACCAGCTCCATCACGGAGCTGGCAATCATGTGGACGGCCAATCCGGCTGCCCAAAGCTCCCTCCCCACTCGTGAGAGGGGAGAGCGGGCTTAGCCCACTCTTCCCTTTCACCGCCACAAACCGGGTCTCATGGATCATGAGACCTGGTCCCCAGTCTGGGTAGAAAATACTGAGCTAGATGGACCAAGGGTCTGACTCGGTAGAAGGCAGCTTCCTATATTTCTTTGTGTTGACTTACCAGTCCAGAAGCAGAACAATTGTAGTTGCTTTCCCGAGCACTGTACAGCTCACACAGTGTTTCCGTCCCGGCAACTGACACTGCAAGAAACCCACACGATTCCTCCTTCTCACACTCTGAAAGCAGAAAGGGAGAGAAGACAATTTGCCTTCCTTAGCATAAACCCCGAGTATAAGGCTAGTGTGGTATATCAATGCCATGTGGGAGGATGTCTGGCATGCAGTTTGGCAATGGGGAAGCCATTTTGGCCTCAGAGCAGCTGTTTTATTCCTGCTTCTTCCTGTATCAAATGAAAAAGCATGAAAAATTTGCTGAAGGGCTGCTGTGGCCTAGTTTATCTATGCTGCAGGGCCTTCAGGGGTTCTCAAAGTGGGACCACAGATATCCCAAGTCTCATCATCCCGAGCCACAATGATGTTGGTCATTATGGCTAGGGATGATGGGAGCTGTAGTTCTACCATATCTGAGGACCCTGTTTTCAGAGCCCCACAATATTCATTCAATCATTCATTCGATTTCTATACTGCCCTTCCAAAAATGGCTCAGGGCGGTTTACACAGAGAAATAATTTTTTTAAAAGATAATCAAAATGGCTCCCTGTCCCCAAAGGGCTCACAATCTAAAAAGAAACATAAGATAGACACCAGCAACAGTCATTGGAGGGACTGTGCTGGGGGTGGATAGGGCCAGTTACTCTCCCCCTGCTAAATAAAGAGAACAACCACGTTAAAAAGGTGCCTCTTTGCCCAGTTAGCAAATCTGGGCCATGATGCTTCTCATGCACTATCCACCCCCAGCACAGTACCTCCAGTGACTGCTGCTGGTATCTATCTTATGTTTCTTTTTAGATTGTGAGCCCTTTGGGGACAGGGATCCATCTTATTTGTATTTCTCTGTGTAAACCACCCTGAGCCATTTTTTGGAAGGGTCGTATAGAAATTGAATAAATAATGATGATGATGATGATGATGATGATGATGATGTCACTTTCAATAATGATGATGATGATGATGATGACATCACTTTCAGTGCTCTGGGATGAGAAAGCTCTGGCTTCTGCTTCAGAATACATGTTGCACAGAAGGCTCCCCTGTTTGGCAGGGAGGAAATAGAAGTGCTCTCCTCACCTGCGAGGCACTGCTGGAGCACACTCTCAGGTTCTGCCTGGATGGCTTGAGATCCAACACTCTCTATCACTTCTGTTGTGAAGAAGAGCTTGGAAGCCGGGACTCTCTCAAAACGCCTAAGAACTGAAATCAAAGAAAATCCACAATCAGTTATATTTTATTGCTTCCTGGCATTTAAAACAGCTGCCTGGGGCTGTTCCAAAACCCAGAACATTGCTACCTCTCAATTGTGCCTGGCAAAGAATTCTGTCAAACTCAGAGGCTTCCATTTCCAATTAATTAAAATTAATTAATTAAAATTAATTAATTATGCGGGACAAGTAAAAACAAAAATCTTATGAAGATAATGCACGCGAGGATCTCCAAGATCAAACCAATAAGAAACAATAAGATCCTCACCAAACTATACAATAACCATATAATGAAAAGTAAGCCACAACTTAACCCAATATCTTACTATAATTCAAAATATTCACAAAGATAAAACATACATGATTGGAAAACATATCAATGATAAGTTTTCCAGTCAAATGATGAAACGTCAATGATTGGAAAACATATCACTCAAACTAAATATGTTACATTGGAGGGTTGGTAAAGTCCATAGCATGGAGAGTGATGTGATACATAACAATTAAGTCCATACATTCACAATGGTGACCCGGTGACCTTTCCTTATACCAGCCCTCCACAACTTGTGGCCAACATGGAATATGGCCTGATATGCACTTGAAAAATCCACCCTGCTTTTGCGGTCCCAAGCAGGCGGATATACCAGGAGGTTTACTGCACTCCCAGTGGGTTGACATCCACTATCTGTGTCCAGCTTGGTGGGTCACAAACTGCACCAGCCCGCTGCTTTAAACCAATCTATGTTGGTTGACCATTTGAAATGCTGGAGACAGAAATACCACTCAGTTGCTTGACCACACCATCTCCCTGGTGTGAAGGCACCTGCTAACTTAGTCCTCTGACATTAGAGAACGCACACAGCAGAACTTTAAGAACATAAGAACATCCCTGCTGGATCAGGACCAAGGCCCATCTAGTCTAGCATCCTATTTCACACAGTGGCCCACCGGATGCCTCTGGGGAGCCCACAGGCAAGAGGTCTCTCCTGCTGTTGCTCCCCTGCAACTGGTACTGAGAGGCATCGTGCTTCTGAGGCTGGAGATGGCACACAGCCACCAGACTAGTAGCCATTGATAGACCTGTCCTCCATGAATCTGCACATTAAACAAATTAAGCTTTCTTCAATGTGCAACCAGAAACAAAACATAATCCCCCACACAAAAAACCAAAAACCTGTGCAGTTCTCAAAGAACACTTGTGCAGTTCAAAATTTCAAGTCATGCAACAGGTTTTAATATGTAAGGTGACGTAAAAAGTGAGTGATGCCAATGAGAAAAGCAAAGTGAGTAGTCCAGGCTTTTCTAGAACCCAGACCCTGATCAAGCATCCCCTACTTCTCCCCCCCCTGCCAAAAATGCTTCCTGCAGACTCCACTGCTACTTTCTGTGAAGATTCCCACAGAGTCGTCAGCTGTAAATATAGCGCCCTATTGCAATAGTGATTTCAAATTCCCAGCTCGAGGGATTTTCTCCTATTCTTTGCAGTGTTCTATGTGTCATGTAACACAACTCTTCATAACAAAGAATGTGCACAGAGACAAGGCAAACACACAGGTATGTGTTGTAATGGCGCATGCTATGCACAAATTTCACACGAATGTCACAGTTGTTCCAAATTTTCCTTAATAAAATCCCACCACAAAAATGCACAACATCTTCATGTTCAACCCTCTAGGGAGGAGCCCTGTCTGGAAACCTGGTGAGTTGCTGCCAGTCAGTGAAGACAGTACTGAACTAGACAGACCAAAGTCTGACTCAGTGAGGCTATTCACACATGCATGCAAAACCGAGCTAAGGGAGCCCATGCCTGTGAACCATTTGGATTCACACATGTGAATTCACACGCGATTTGCACATGCATGTGAACTGCAGGGATTCACGTGCGATTTGCAGGCACTTGTGAATTGCTAGGATCGGGCCTGATCCCAGCGGCTACACAGCAGCAAACCTGCCTGTTTAGCTACCCCATTAAACGAGGTTAAGGGAGTGAGCACTCCCTTAACCACGTTTATTTGCTCATGTGTCAGCTGTGGCTGCTTGCAGCCACAGTTGGCAAACTCGGGGAGGGGAGGGAGGATTCCCAAGTGCATTTTCGGGTCTCCGGACGGCGGGGCAGTTCTCAGCAGCGCTTCCTGGCACCCCAACCCTCTGGAGCTTCAGAGGAAGCCACTGCTTGTCTGGGTGGGCGATCCACCCACCCAGGGAAGGAGAAGAGATCATCTGCGGGGTTAGGGTGAGTGTGACCCGCTCTCCCCACAGAGCACCCAGGGGCTTTTCTCACGGATCATGAGAAGAGCTCCATTAAAAGGCAGTTTCTTATGTTCACGTTTGTACGTGGATCACAGGTCAGAGGTTTGTGGTGAGATCCACCATGAGGATCAGAGACCCACATTTGCCTTAGAAATGCCCCAATGAAACCACAACATAGAAGTCGGAGAAGTCAGAGATCAACTTTTAAAAGAATCATTTGTCCTCTTAAAGCAAAACCAGCCTCTACTAATCAGAAGCAAATGCTTGTTATTCTCAGCACTGCAGCTGCAGGTGCTTTTGATCAAGCTGTCATTTTGGCTTGGAAAAGGAGCACGGGGGTGAGCCAGGAACAGAAGAGACCAATATCTATCCCCATGCCCCAGGTCAGTCAGGTCAGTCAGGAAGAGGGCTGCAAGTGACAAGAGTCCAGCATCCTGTTTGACACAGTGGCCCATCAGATGCCACTGGAAGCCTACAGGCAGGTGTTGAGGGCATGCCCTCTCTCCTGCTGTGTCTCCCCTGCCATTGGTACTCAGAGGCATCCCAGGGAGGGCTGTCCAAGCCTGAGTAGGGCTGCTCATGTGAACAGCCTTGCCGTATTTTTAAAGCAGCAGAAACAGTTTGGAAGCAAGGCATTATGTCCAAACGTTCTTTTTCCTCTCCAGAGTCAGTCTGGAAGAAACGGTTTTGTGAGTTTGCAGCACAAGCCCACCATCAGGTTGCTAAGAAAGCTTGCTCCCTCCACAATCCTTGGACCAAGTCTGCATTCTTTAAAAAAACAGTTCCATTTCCTTTTAATCCATACAGCCAAAAGGAGGGGATGGGGACCCAGATAAGTGACAAAACATGCACACAGCTCTTTTAAAAACAGAAAAGAAAGGCAACCTTCCTGAAGCAGGAGGAGCAGGCCCATATTAAACCAACCCTATGAGCTCCTAATACATTTCTGGGCCCAGTTTGAAATGCCAGCTTTGCCTTTCAAGGCCCTTAACAATCCAGGACTTGGCTTATCTCAACAACCACCTCTTCCCCCAGATAGGATGCCGCACTCTGTGTCCATCCACTATCTTGAGAATAAGGGGAGGGGAAAAGGAGTTCCTTATAGGTTCAGTCAGCCACTGGCCATGTGATAGTCAGCATGTGGTAACGAGCAGCATGAAATGGTAATGAGATTCTGGTCATGGAAGAAAACCAGTGTTAGTTGCCACATTCCCACAGCCAGGGAAAGTGGCAGGCATAGTAACGCTTGCTCACACAATGCAAGGATGTTGTGCTAGCTAGCGCCACAACATTGGGAGTTTGCATTCCAGACTAGTATGTATGCATGTGTTTATCATCTTTCTATACCCCCTGACATGTGCATCCTAGGCAGTGTATTTAAGTTAAATACAATATGAAAACAGAATAAAATGATTAGAACAATTATGACATAAAACCAATTAAAATTAATTAAAAGCCTGAGGAGACAGGTGCATCTTGAGGGGCTTTTTTAAAACAGCCAGAGATGGAGAAACTCTGATTTTAACAGGGAGTGCATTCCAGAGCCCCGTGGCAGCCACAGACAAGGTCCAGTCTCAGATAGCCACCAAACAAGCTGGAGGTAGCTGTAACCCAACCTCCCCATATGATCTTAATAGGCAGTGGGGGGTGGGGGCTTCATGACAAAGGAGGTGCCCTCTTAAATACCCTGGACCCAAGCCGTTAAATGCTTTAGCAGTTATAATCAGGTTATAATAGGCCAACCAAGGCAGTGTCAGTCCCATAGCCCACCCCAAAGCCAGTTTGAAATGGGTCTAGATAATCCGTTTCCTCCAAGACTGCCTGGAGCTGAGAGTACACCACCCTCTCAATCACCTTGCCCAACCACGCAAGATTGGACACAGATCTATAATTGGCTAACTCTGAGGGATCTAGTGCAGGTTTCTTCAAATAAGGTCTAATAGCCTCCTTAAAACATTCTGCCCTCCCTCAGAGAAGCTTTTATAATATGTACCAGACCCTCTCTGATAGTACTATTGGCAGATGAAATGAGCCAAACTGGGCAAGGGTCAAGGGAACAGGTGGTAGAACGGACAGTCCGAAGCACCTTGTCCACATCCTAAGGAATTACAAACCGAAAGTGATCCCATCTGATCCCATAAGAGGAATTGCTGGACACCTCCCTAGTAGACTGCAATAAATGTGGAATCAAGTTTGACCCGAATATGAGAGATTTTATCCACAAAGAAGTCATTTAAAACATCCCAGTGGGTGATCAAAGGCTCAAAATTGAACTATTGTGCAATAGTCAACTAATATTGTGCAATAGTATTGCCCTGGCATATACATCCAAGCGCTTGTGCAACAAGGTGTGCAAGTTGTGGTGTCCCTCCTGCTGGGAAACATCTTTCCCTATCCATACATATTGCAGGGAACATTTGTGAATGTGAAAAAGCATAATCTCGGGACTTTGCACAACTATGTTATTTCCTTGCAGGTGTGCAACTTTGTTGTGCAAACACAGTGTTAGTTTGGGTATTGGCCAGTGGACATACAGCATCACTGAAAGCAACAGAGATACACCTCTCTGAACAGCTGGAGCTGCTACTAAATGCTTTTAAAGTGCCTAGTGACTGGTGACTGCCTCATCCACGAATGCCTCTGCTGGTGTTGAGGTTGCACCTGCATGAAATGAAAGCTGGTCCAGTCTGCTCACCTAAGCACTGGGCATCTGTAAGCAGGCCATCAGTTTCAGTCCAGTCCAAGATCTTTCCAAGGCTATCCACGCAGGAGGACCTTTTGGTGGTAGGGTCTTCATAGGATGGTCTATACTGGCCATTTTGATCACACCGCAAACCTCGTTCGTCCATCTGACAATCTGTGACACCTATTGCAATTTTTAAAAGAAAGGAAAGAGTGTTGGGACCAATAACTCTTTTTGAGCATAAGTAGCTTCGAAATGAACCAAATCTCAGGAAATGCCAGGGACTAGACCTTGGATTATCTGCATGCAGCACATGTGCTGTATGCAGCACAAGGTGACTAGAAAGTCACCTTTCTACAAAGTGACTAGACTTTTCTGCATGCAGCACAAGGCGACTAGAAAGTGTCACCTTGATATGCTAGCTTTTTACTTGCAGAGACCTTTTAAAAAATGGCACCCCTCACCTACCCTCAATCCTTGGGATTCTGCCACCACATTCTGCTACACATGTAGACCAGACCAATTTATGCCATACAGGGCTAGAATTCCCTGCTAACTAGGAAAAGAGGAACCTTTCAAAGTGGAGATTCTCTTTATATTAAACAGAGGGAGGCCCCAGCAGGGCACCTCTCCAGTGGCTGTGGTGTTGTCCCCCTTGTGTTTCTTCTTAGACTGTGAGCTCTTTGAGGACAGGGAACCATGAGGTGGTGGTGGTTGTTGTCTGTGTAAATTTCTTAGAGCAGTATAGAGGTAGGAGGAGTGGGGACGAGGAGGACGGGGAGGAGTGAGTTAGGAAAGAGAGTCTCTGGGATATACCACCTCAGACTGCAGATGGGGTAGGCTGCATTTTTAAAAAACTCCTCCAAAATGTGTTTTTTTAAAAACCTCCCTGCATGTAGAAAACTAGCAAATGTGGGAGGAAGGTTTAGGCTTAGCATTGCCCTCTCCCTGATGTATTAGTTTAGTTCATGCAGAAAGCTTTTTTACAGGGGGAAGCATTCAAAAATTTCACACAGAGCAATCTGGCATGATACGGTCCAGAATTCCACTGCTTCCTTCTTTGCCATAAGTAGAACCAAGCTTCTCTAGTGGGACATTTTCAGGGGCTATCCAGAACAGGGGTTCCCAGCTTTGGTTCCCCCGATGTGGTTGGACTACAGTGCCCATCATCCTCAGTCACAATGGCCTTCCATTGTGGCTGGGAATGATGGGAGTTGTACTCTGCCAACATCTGGGGAACCAAGGTTGGGAATCCCTGATCTAGAAAGCAATATCTATTGAGTTTGTGATGGAAGTGACAGAATATAATTTTTCAGGACTCATACAATGCTCAGCTCTGAAAGCTCCAGTGAAGGAGGTTGTTTTCCCCAAAGGACATCTGACACAGGAGAGGCTTCCTGCCTGGTCTTGATAGAATCCAGAGGGACACGGAATGCACTGTTCCTTCTGGAAGGTGGTGCCTGGAGGACAAACAACTGGCAAAAGGAAAACACATTTATTACTTCTATAGAATTCAAATGCAACTTTAAATTGATCCAGAAGACACAAACACATACACATATTACAGTGAAAGCAGTGTCAAGCTGTCCATGCTTCAAAACATCTTGGACAGCTTGGAGACAGTTTTCATGAGAACTAGCTTGATCCTTGCTTACTGAACAAAGAGGCACCTTTTACAGTGATGATTCTCTTATGTTTACCAGGCAGGAAGCAACTGTCCCTGCCCAGCCCCAGCACAGCATCTCTCCAGCGGCTATTGCTGGTGTTTACGTTTCTTTTTAGAAATTGAGAGCTCCTTGGGGACAGGGGACCATCTTCTTTATTATTATTTTTTAATTTAGTTGTCATGCTCACAACCACAAGACCAGTTCTTCTTTCAGCAAAACCTTGCAGTGCTCTTGATAAAGCTGAGAGAAGCATAGTGGGCATGTCAACCCCTGCCATCAAGAGTGGCATTATAAAGATGGAGGCAAGGTGACGTACTGTAGTGTAGCTTCATTTGCATTGCCTTGGCCTTTTACAAATGAACCAATTAGCATGTTCATCTAGTTTGGTTTATTTGTTTGTTTATTTAATCATATTTCTATACTGCCTGATATGTACATCTCTAGGTGGTGTACAAAATTTAAAATATTTAAAAGTTACAAATTAAAATACATAAAAATAGAATAAAATAAATATTAAAACAAAGTTTTAAAATTATTAAAATTAATTCCAATTAAAAGCCTGTGAAAACAAGAGAGTCTTGAGGTTCTTCCTGAAAACAAACAGAGAAGGAGATGCTCTTATTTCAGTAGGGAGCATATTCCAAAGCCCTGGGGCATCCGCAGAGAAAACACGGTCATGGGTCACCACCAGACAAGTTGGTGGCAACCATAGCCGGATCTCTCCAGATTATCTTAATAGGCGACAGGATTCACATTGGAGAAGGCATTCTATTAAGTATCCTGGACCCAAGCCATTAAGGGCTTTATAGGTAATAACCAGCACTTTGTATTTCACCCGGAAACATACTGGCAGCCAGTGCAGTTCTTTCAAAACTGGTGTTATATGATCCCTCCGTGTTGTCCCAGAGACCAATCTGGCTACCGCATTCTGTACCAATTGTAGTTTCCAGACTACGTACAAAGGCAGCCCCATGTAGAGTGCATTACAGTAGTCAAGCCTGGAGGTTACCAGCATATGTACCACTGTTTTAAGGTCATTCGCCTCTACAAATGGACATAGCTGACATATCAGCTGAAGCTGATAAAAAGCGCTCTTGGCCACCACCTCACCCTGAGAAACCAGGGAGAACCTTGGGTCCAGGAGCACTCCCAAACTATGTACCTGATCTTTCAGGGGGAGTGTAACCCCATCCAGAACAGGCAGATCTCAACCATCTCTCGGGTCCTGCCCCCCAACAGTCAGTACCTCCATCTTATTTGGATTCAGCTTCAATTTGTTATCCCTCATCCCACCCATTACCACATCCAGGCAGGCATTTATGGATGATATGTCATTTCCTGATGAGGTCTGGGTGTCATTAGCATATTGGTGTCATTAGCATATTGATAACTCAGTACCAAATGATGGTTTGGTTCTTCCATTAACATTTATGAAACAATCTCATTAATTTCTAGGGCTGTGACCTAGAAATTAATGAGAGTATTTCATAAATGTTAATGGAAGAACCAAACCATCAGGAGCAAGAACCAAAGGGGTGTATTCCTTCCATTTGAGTGATTATTTGGGGGAGCACAAAACCGGGTGAAACTGTTTTCCTACTCAGAGTGCCCTGGTTCATGTAGCTGAGAAGAATCTATATCTATATCTATAGATCCACCTACACACACACACACACACACACACACACACACACACACACACACACCTGCCTACCTTCTTTTCACTATCCCTACAACTGGATTAAATTTGGTTCAAAGTGGTTAGATAGCCCACAAGTTAGCCCACTTGCACAGCAAACATTCAAGATCTGCCATCTTGAATTGGGGTGGATGACATAATCACAAACTATGAGTTTCAGGTGTCCCTACAATTGTACCAAACTTGGTCCAAATCAGTTCCCACATGCACCTCAAATGTTCATGTGTCTGCCTTCTTGAATCAGGATGAAAGACATCATTCCCTTGAGCCATCCCATTATGGCCCTACACCTGTAGCAAATTTGGTTTAAATTGATTAGGCGGTTCACAAGTTAGCCCAATTGTGCCTCAAATGTTCACACGTCCACCATCTTGGATTGGGGTGGATGACATCATCACCGACTATGTTATTGTGGAATCCCTATGTGTCTCTACAGCTGTAGCAAATTTGGTTCAAATTGGTTAGGCGGTTCATAAGTTAGCCCACAAGTTTATGCATCTGCCATCTTGAATCGGGGTGAATGAGATCATCACAAACTATGCTGTTGAGGTGACCCTTTGTGTCCTTACAACTATACCCGATTTAGTTCATATTGGTCCAGGCATTGCAAAGTTGAGTGGGGGGGTCTGGACACATACACAGATGGGGACATGGACACACAAATGGAATGCTGGGTGATTTCATAAGCCTACTGGAAAGTAAGCTAAAAAAGTGTACCTGAGCAACTGCTGAGACGGCAGGGAATGGGAGCAAAATGGTGCAAAGAGAAAAGGGCTTTTGGGGATGGGCTTTTCAAGAATATTTTGAACCCCCATCAAATTCCCTTCACTCAGCCATATGATATCGATGCTTATAGATTAATCTCAGTTCACTGAAAATGAGAACCTGATTTGTTTTTATTGTAGCATCTGAAACATCCCATGCTCTGTGATCCCTTTTATATGTTAATGTGGAAGAGGGGGCATGGTGGAACTCAACCAAAATAAATTATCAAGTCATTTCCAGATGGTCAGAGACTGAAGTTCCTACCTGGCAAGGCACTGGAAGTTTAGATGTGCATTTTGTGTTGGCAAAATCTCCAGAACGTAATGTTCTGAAGCCAATATTAATGCCAAGGGAGGCAAGTGCTGGAAAGGTCAGGTCTCCAAATATTCCACTTGCATACATGGCTAAGTACAGAACTGCATTGCCCTAAGGAAGACTTGGAGTTTTCTAAAACACTGAAGCACAGGAGTACAGTGTAATGTCAAGAGACTGCAGTGGTGACCAGGGAAAGGGCCTTTTATGGTGGAATGATCTCCCCAGTGGGCATGTCCATTGTCCAACACTAACCGTGATGTCCTTTAAACCTTTATGAACATATGAAGCTGCCTTGTACTGAGATGGACCATTGGTCTTGTAGTAGATACAGCTCCAGCAGCATCAACTTTAGGATATCTTCTATCCTATTGACCACTAGGGGGTTGAGAATAGAGATAGTAAGCAACGATCTTCCTCTTTGTTTCCCCACTCTTGGCGTCTCTCTCTCTCTCTCTCTCTCTCTCTCTCTCTCTCTCTCTCTCCTCTGGCTTCTGATTGGTGGGTGGTACTCTCCGGTTTCCCCACTCCTCTTCCTGCCTGCTTGTTTCATTTTATCCTTTCCTCCATTCTTGTTCTGCTCTCGCACTATGAAGACATAAAGCTTGGGGACACAGGCTTTCTATCCAGGCATGTAACTTCCTTAATAAGCCTTTACAAGTTTGGGGGGCTTAAAATGTCTATCTCAAGATACTCTTAATGGGCTTGGTTCTTCTCACACCTGCTTGCTCTATAACAGAGCAAGAAATGATCTTGGGATCATGTATATTCATTGCTCTGTTATAACTGGGATGGACCCTTCACTACAGCAGGTCCATCCACTTCAGTAGCTCAACTGGGTTTCAGGCAGGAGTTTTTCCCGGCCCTACCCGAAGATAACAGAAACGGAGTTTGGGACCTTCTTGCTGCAAAGCAGATGCTTTACCAATGAACTATGACCACTACCAGATGGTGTTGTTTTTTTAATTTGCCCATTATTTAATGATTGCATTTAAGATTTGATTTACGCTGAAGTTTTTATGTTGGGGTGGGGGGTGGGGAGGTTTTTTTGAAATTGTGCTTCTGCTTTTGAAATTATGTACAATTTTGATCTGTAATTTGTTTCTAGGTATAGTGGTGGTCTGTAAATTTCTGTTTAGAAAAATTACTTTCCCAGAAAGCTTTGGATTGATCTGCCGCTCATTAATCGTTTTTGCATGTTCGTTGGCTGGTTTATGTTTTCCTTCACAGTCCCCCCCACCCCCCACTGGTCAATTTGTTTTTATTTTGAATTCTTGCTGGTTTCTTTTACTGTCTAATTGGTTTTAGTTATGTAAGCACACTGAGCTTTGCATGCTGGAATTTGAAAAGTGGGCTAAAGTTTCTCAAAATAAGCAGTGTGTACTAGAAAATGTATCTGCTCTTGCTCAGATCTTTACCTCTCCCACAGGAGAGGGTTGGAACTTGAGGAACCCTTGTGCACATGTGTGAACAGTACTAACATTTTTAAAAGATATCCTATGCTGCTGTTGGAGAGTATATACTGTATGTAAATAAACCTTGTTGGAACTTAATCCAGAGGTGCAGCTAAGTAATTTTGGGCCTTGGACCTAATGATCTTACAGGCCCATCCCTCTGCAAAATAGGTGTCCTTTCCATCCATATACATTTCACCACAAACCCACAGGTCTGGTCCAGAGTGCATTTGTAGGGGTGGGATTACACAACCCCCAAAGGATCCATACAGCTTTTTGATCATTCACCACAAACCCACAGAACTGGATCAGAGTGCATTTGCCAAAAAAAAAATGTTGGTGTGTTTTTAAAAAGACTACGCAAGCCCCGGTGGATTCACACAGCTTCTTGACCATTCACAAACTAAGTGGGACACAACACATGTCCCTCGCTCCACCGTTCAAGCACAAAACCAACATGGACATATAGTGCATTCGTAAGGAAAATAAATTAAAACCACAGCACATGCCCCTTGCTTCAAAGTTTTCATGCAGACCAAACCAACTTTGGCCTAGTGCATTTGTCTTTAAAAATGTTGTTTGTTTCTTCAAATGTAACAGTTCCACTTTCTCTAGATGTGAAGTACTCTGTGGATAGACACAACTCTTTCTGGCAGCTTTACTGCAGTAGTGGGAAAATTCATTTAAAAACCACAGGAATGGGGGATATGATCTGCAACTGCAAAGCCAAGCAACAGCCAAAGCCAACACCAGAAAACAGGCCTATGGGGGAGAGGCTGTAACTCAGCGGGATAGCACATGCTTTGCACATAAAAGGTCCCATGCTCAGTCCTCAACATCTCCAGGTAGGACTGGGAAACACCCCATCTGAAACCCTGGAGAGTTCCTGCCAGTCAATGCCAGTCATTAAACAGAATTGAATTAAATCAGAAAGTTGCCATGAAGGGAAACCCACATGGGATAGATAAAGATGGCAGGGTTTTACAGAAACATGACGGACCAATGCAGGGGCATAGCAAGGTTGGAGTGGGCCCAGAGACAAGATTTTAAAATGCACTCTCTCACTGAAGCTCAGCTCATGAAGTAAAGAAATCTTAAACGAGGCTGAATAGTGGTAACAAAAAGCATGCATACACACACACACACCCCTATGTGTCACAATAGAACATCATCCTAAATTATTTTTTTAAAGGTTTTGTAACATTGTGGACAATGCAAGTCATTTAATGGTACTAGAGAAAGACATGCTGTTCTCGTAGCTCCAGGTCTTAACACTCACATCAGTTTTGGAGGATGAATACAACTGAAGGAAGCCCGGGCGGTTATGCGGCTGGGGGAGTCAGTCATGTGACTTGCCTCTGGGGCCCCCCAAGGCGGGTGGGCCCCCAGACAACTGTCTCCCTTTGCCCTATTATAGTTATGCCCCTGGACCAATGATCTGATTCAGCAGAAGGCAACTTTATATGTTCAGCTTTCCTTCCCAGGGACAAGGAATTACCACAAGAAAAAACCCCAGCCCTGCCAAGATGACACATACCACATCCTTGGCGACTTGGGGACACTCCTCCAGCAGCTGAAACCCTCCTGAAACCACTCTTGCATCCCAGCTGAACTCTGGGAGATACGTTGAAACCTCCATCGCTGAGGAAACGAATGGAAGTGTCCGCTTGGAACTGCTTGGAATCCAAATGAAGGACAAAGCCACCACTCCTGATCAGTGCCTCAAAGCGCCCAATGAGATTTTCGCCAACCATTGCTTTCTCTGTAAGGAAACAGAATAGAAGAGAGTACTGAATGCGGCTGTGGGTGGAAATCAGAGCTCGATAGATAGACTTTATCATGAATCTGCCCACATGAGCTGATTGACCAGGAGGCAAAAGATCTTGATCTTGCTTATTTATTAATTTATTATTATTATTATTATTTTACACAGTCAGACAGGTGTTATTGACTGGTTTGTTTTATCCAGACATCGAGTCCTTCCCAAGGACCTGGGATGCCAGAATTTTATCGTCAATGTTGTTGCTGTTGTTATAGATATCGTCGGAGAATATAGGCTGTTCCCAGTAAAGCTGCTTTTTGTAATTGGCTGATGGTGATTTCTGTGGCCCCTATGGTGTTGAGGTGTTTCTTCTTCTTCTTCTTCTTCTTCTTCTTCTTATTATTATTATTATTATTATTATTATTATTATTAAGCCTCATGAGAGTAATGAAAAAATGGAAAAGATTAAGAAAGTGGGCAGGATCTACGTTAGTCATGACTAGGCACCATTGAAATAAACAAGACATGATTAATTTAAGTCCCTTTAATTTCAAATGGGACTTCATCATGAGGCATTTAGTCTGCATCCTGCCCAGTAAATGCTACTATACCCAAATGGCTGTGCATCTTTATTCAGCTGCTTGGAGCACAGGCATTCCTGAGCACACAAGCAGCTCCTCTGCCTGCAGTGACTTCCCTGTTTAATTCAGAGGAAGCCAGCTCAAATGATATGTGAGCAACACTTGCAATCAGGAAGGGGGCGTGCTAAGAGCCCACCTGTCATGGCATCTTCTGTGGATGTCATGGCACCCTCCCAGGGTGCCCCATAATTGCATGTGGGGGCTGTTCATCCAAATGTCCCCCTAAACATGATCTCCAAGTACTTGCTTAAACAAACAGATGGAGTGCATTCTGTATTTTAAAATTGTTTTAATTCTGTTAATTTTTAATTGCTGCTCTGTTTTTAGATTGTGAACCGCCTAGAGATTTGCAAACAGGATGTTATAGAAATGTGCCAAAATAAATAAATAGATAGGTGGCATTTGGATGGAGAGAGAAAGAAGACTAGAAGGCATATATCCTGAGAGACGTGGGAGACCATCTTTGGGAGGAAGGCCATATCTGGGTGGAGTAGGACCTTATTGGGCTGGAAAGATAAGTAAAGTGGGTCAGCTCACAGAGTTCTTAATTATGATACTCAGTTGAAGTGATGGCTAGGAGGAAGGCTGTCTTGACTGACGGGTATCTGAGACAGCATGTGGCTAGAGGCTCAAAAGTTTTCTTCATGAGAGTGGAGAGTAGCAACTGTTGCATAAGAGAGCCAACCTGGGGGTAAGTGGGTATGAACAAATCAAACCTTTGAATAACTGTTTAACTGGCAACAGGATGAAAATGGGGTTCATGCCCATGTGGGCTACGATGGCTGCTAAATGAGCTTCTAATGAGGTAATGGACAAAAGCAACCTTTTCAAATGTAACAGGTGAGTATAAATTCGACTGAAGTCTCCTTTGGAGGTATCCCTTTCAACACTGCGAAAGATGAGAATTGTTTCCGTTTCACCCCATAAGAAGCATGTGTGGAGGGCTTACAAGAGGCCTCAAGGACATTCAAGATCTCCTCGCTCACTATTTCCTCAGAAAGATGTGCCAGTGCCAAAACGCACAACTTGGGTACCATTCTTCTGCATGAGGTGTTGGATCTCTTGCAACATGGTAGGTGTCAGAGTTGTCTTTCGGAACCCCAAGAAAGGCAGGAGATTGGTGAATTCTACAGCGTAGCCCATAGCTAGCTAGCTAGCTAGATATTATATTGAGATGTTTCAACCATGGTGGAGTTAGGTTTAGGATCTTTGGAAGGGTAGTCAATGTCCCTATGGAGAACTGTACAAATTCTCCAGTTTCCTGGAAATGTGGTGAATTGATGTTGGCTTTTCCTAAGCCCCTTTCACCACCTCTGTGACTATTAGCAAAAATGGTAGTGAAACTGGGGCAGTGATCTCTGTTTGAATGAGACCAAACAGGGTCCTTCCTTCCTTGAGCACCTTGTTGCATCTTGAGTCCTAGGGATGTAGCCATTCTCTACAATTGCTCTGTGTATGGGTGGTAGTCTTCGGCAGGAACAGAATGTTTCTCCCCATCTACTCATTTCTCTGATTGAGGAGAACCTTGTGGAAGTTCCGTATCGCCTTGTGCATCATCCTCTACCTCCAACTCATCTGGGGTTGTATCTTTGGCAGGTGGTGGTTTCAAGTTGTCTGCCACCAGGATAGAAGGTGGCATTCTTTTCCATTTCAATTTCTTTCCCTCCTCATTGGGGACGTCCTTAAGTTCTGAGTTCTCTGCGTCCTTCTTAGATGCAGTTGAGTTAGAGGCTTGTTCGGTACACTTTTTAGGAGGAGAGGTTCTAACTGCATACCTGGACTGTGAGGGTGACTGAGATGAATGGGATCTGGAACAGGAGCAGTGGTGGCAGGGACTAAGATCATAGTAGGAGCCCCTATCCCAACTTTCAGTGTCGCAAATTCTCGGCCTCAGATGCCTATGGTAATAATAGTCAGATCTCTGTTCTACCCACATGTACTCTAAACAAGGACTCTCATAGTACTCTGGGGAATAGCTAGATCTCTAGCACTCCTACCTGTAATCTGGGGATTGCCCATAATCTGGTGGCCTTTGGTGCCTGCCCATCCAGTACCCAGCCTCTAGAGGGACACTTGTGATCGTGGTCCCCATCACAGGCAGAGGAGTCAGGCTCTGAGTCGGGCGCCCGCTCAGGTTTGGGACCGAGAGCCCAATCAGAGTTGAATTCACGGTTGGGACAGGAATCAGGTTGTAGATCCAGGTCTGCCTCCACATCAGATGGAGATTGAGGAGGCATTTCCAAGAGCAGAAAGGTTGCCACCAATATTGCCTTCTTTTCCCACTTTGGGGCCATGAGCTTGTCAGCCTTCTTTTTCCTTGGCAGGGGGTTGTCGTTTCAAAGCTCAGACTTCAGTACTGACAGGGTTAATTCCCCTTTTAAGAGTGGTAGGGGTGGTCCCGTCACTGATGACCCCATCTTTGACTTTGATTGGGTGTGGGTAATTCATGACAGTCCACCTCTGCAGTGCCTATGCTCACCTTAGCAATTTCCATGAGTGTTAGAGGCCGAGATGCAGAGCTAGTCCTGGCCTCTCTGAGAATGTTGAGGGATGTGGCTTTCTCCCAGGCATAACTGGCATGCAGAGCTCTATCCCACAAAATGGCGTGAAGCCTGGAAGCATGATTTCTGTGGGCTTGCCTAATAAAAGCCGGGCAGATCTTGCAGATATCTATGTGATGAGTCTCTCCAAGACAGGAGAGGCACTCAGAGTGGCCACCCAACAATGGATGTTTGCAAGAACAAGCAAAGCAACATTTGAAAATGGCCCTGACAGCCATAAGCTATGGCGAATTGGGTGGTGGGGAAGGGGAGAGGGCTGAACAAACCAAATATAGTACGCTAACTAATAGCCAGAAGAGAACAAGGTGTAGAAAAAAGGTAGAAGAAAACTGTAAACAAAAAATGGGAAGAGCAGATATTGATAGGGGTTTTTTTGGGGGGGGGTGTGTTTCAAGCTCCTTCATGGACAATGGTGAGATAGAAGGATCTCCGATACGACTGCTGTGGCGGTTGAAAAGAGACTGAGGGAGAGAGGTGAAACGCACAGTAAGTACCACCAGAAATGTTTGTTTAAGCTCTGAAAGGTTCCAAATTTTGTTCTGCACATGCACAGACATCCTTAGTGACGACAGGACCAGTACAAAGAAGTCACCAAGAACTTCTTTTGAAACACTACTGAAATGATCCATGTGGATTGCGTTTCTGCAAACTGGAACTTTGGAGCAGATCACCAGAGACGGATACCTGCCAAACTGGTGACTCCAAGGACTCCATTATCAAAGCGCTGATTCACTATCTGTAGAGCTGCATCCTATACCACTGATTCTTAATGTCTGTAGCAGAAAGTATAATCAAAGGAATGTTTACCATTGTTACTTCCATAAAAATGAATATGACACTTTGTAAATGCTTGCTTCTGAGCCTGGTTTGCTCTTAGGCAGAAAAGAAGAAAGATACACATGCACATTTAAAATGCTGCTTTTTAGAGACAGAGAGGTCATTCACGTGACCGGGCAGGCGGGGAAGTGGTGGGGAAAGGCTGGTTGAATTCACCTTCTTCCCAGATGAGTGTTTGATTGCTTCTGGGAGCGCAGACTGCACTCCCAGATTATCTGTGCTGCATGTTACAGCACAGTGCTCTGGAGGTCGGGACAGTGCGTCCCAGCCTCCAGATATCCCACAATGCAAAGTGTGACATGGGTGATGCATTGAGGGATTCCCCAGGAGATAGGCGCTCTAGGTGCACATCTCTGTGCCTGCTGGGGCTGAACGTAGCGAACACATGATCCTGGAGCCTGGGTTAAGGGCTCCTTTCAGCTCTTAACCCCAGTTAAGAGCTGGGTGTGAAAGCTAGGCTAGGCGCCCAATCCCGGTGGTTCTCACATGCAGCCTAACCCAGGCTGGGCTTCCCTAGCCTGGGTTAGGGCACAGGAGAGAGCAGCCTCAGAGACTGAGATCGACATGACCATAAGAACATAAGAACAGCCCTGCTGGATCAGGCCCAAGGAAGCCCATCGAGTCCAGCATCCTGTTTCACACAGTGGCCCACCAGATGCTGCTGGAAGCCACAGGCAGGAGATGAGGGCATGCCCTCTCCCCTGCTGTTACTCCCCTGCAACTGGTACTCAGAGGCATCCTGCCTCTGAGGCTGGAGGTGGCCTATAGCCCTCCAACTAGTAGCCGTTGATAGACCTCTCCTCCATGAAGTTATCCAAACCCTTCTTCAAGCCATCCAGGTTGTTGGCTGTCACCACATCTCGTGGCACAGAATTCCACAAGTTGATTATGCATTGTGTGAAAAAGTACTTCCGTTTGTTGGTCCTAGATTTCTGTTCATACTTGTTAAGAAAAGTTGTGATTTAAGTGCATATACACAATCCACTCTGGTTTTTAATTAATTTTTGTTGCAGGCCACCATGAATTCATTGATAAAGAATGGCAGCATATAAATATTTTAAATAAACTGACAACTGGCATCATGCTGGCATCAATACTCCAGTTTCTATAGGCAAATACAAGTCATGAGTATTGCAAGAAGAGACCCTGTGATTTGAAATTCTAAGGTCCCAAAGTGAGAACTTCAGATAAGGACAGGAACACAGCTGAGTTTAGTTCACCTTGAAATAGTACACTGGACAACATCCTGACTAATGCTAAACTTGTGCAAGGCTGTTGCTGTTGGAGATGGAGTTCCAGTGCATTGACTTTTTGCACCAACTATCCTAATGACTACTAGGGCCATTGGGTGTAGAGTGAGTGAGGATCTCCTTATCTGTCCCTGCTTGCCTATACCCTATGACCCCTGCCTTGACTCCTCAGGTACTTCCTGTGCTGAGTCAGTCCTCTTCCTTTCCTCTTAGAGATTAGATGGAAACATATCTCTCTCTTCCTACCTATTCATTATGTAGCTGATAGATAGGACTAGATCTTTCCTATCCAAGATGTACTTCACCAATAAATCTATTCAGTTCTAGATTGTACAGCAATCTCCATGTGTGTTCTTTAAATGCCTGCAACAACTAAACTCTGCACTCTGCTCTGTAAATGGAGTGGGTAGTTTCCAGTGAACAGGCCTGAATTGTTCTCCTGATGGTCCAGGGAGTTTTGCAAATCAAAACATTAATATAAATTTAAGCATAACTTGTTCTTTGATCTGGCACATATGAGCAAGTTAATATTGCTGTTTTCCCACATAATCCAGCCCAGATGCAAAAAATGTAAACATAAATCGATTGCAGAATGGGTAATCAGACAAGCACACCACCCAGAGACAGCTCCTGGAGATATTTACATATGGTCTTCATTAAGAAACTGGGCAGACAGGCATATGGAGTCTAGGAAACTTCAGATTTGAAAATGAGTACATGCAGGATTGCTGAAAACAGAATTATAAAACTATCAACTTGATCTGGGAGCTAATCCAGAGATTAAACAGTAGCATTAGGTATGAGGGAATGCTAAACTTGCAATTCCTGGTATGCCTCTTGACTTGTAACAGAAGTATTTCTAGATTGTGGAAGAACATGATTATATTTCTCACATTGGGTCGGAATACCAATGGACAGTCCACTTTTTGAGTTCTGCAACAAGCATAGCTGCTGTTGATGACTCCCCTTCCCCAGCATCCCCACCCCACAAAGAATAATTGACCCTTGGAAAGTGGAATGGGAAACATTTTTGGTGAGCATGGAGGAAGAAAGGAGAGGCCACTCTGCATCATATTTAAGTGCAAATCCTTTCCACAGTATAGTCAAACCAGATTTTTCTTTGCACTGCCAAACTTCTGAAAGCTCCAACATTGGACTCCTTTTTGTAGGGGGGATTACTTGATGGATTTTCTATCTCTCATGAACTTTCCTGGCCGATTCCTAGCATACTGTCATCTCCCAAGAAAAGGCAGAGAAGCACAGTTTCGGCAGAATGGGGCACTGAAAGAGAAACATTAAGCCGTACCAATGTTGCTTAAATCGGGAAGTGAAGCTGCTGGGATGTCCTCAAGCAACAATCTCCATGTGATGTTCACCGCCAGACGATCTGCAGACAAACATTCGACCACTACAGCAGAATCGCCACAAACAGGAGCAGAGACCAGCCGTCCAAAAACATTTACCTTAAAGAAAGAAGACAGACTTCTTAACGTGATGTTAAGGGTTTGGCTGTCTCTTGAATATTGTGGATGAGCACACCTGCCTAGGGACTAAAGGGTGTCTTTGCCTACCTAGGCACTAAAGGATGATGAAAATGTTAACAAATGGAGCTTGATGGTCTTTAATGTTGCGGATCTCAGTCCAACCCCTGGAATGTCTCACTTATCAAAGTTTGGGGGAGGGACAGAAAGAGACTGAAACTGTTTGCTTCTGGTGCAGTCATTTCCCCCCATTATGTACCAGGAACACAGGGTCATAGGGAACATAGGAAACTGCCATATACAGTCAGAGTCATCTAGGGCAGCATTGTCTACAATGAGCAGCAGTGGCTTCTCCAAGGTTTCAGGCAGGAGTCTTTCCTAGCCCTACCTGCAAATGCCAGGGATTGAACCCCTATAGGGATTCCCCTAAGAGGGAGAGCTGGTCTTGTGGTAGCAAGCATGACTTGTCCCCATAGCTAAGCATAACTCTGCCTTGGTTGCATCTGAATGGGAGACTTGATGTGTGAGCACTGCAAGATATTCCCCTCAGGGGATGAAGCCACTCTGGGAAGAGCAGAAGGTTTAAAATTCCCTCCCTGGCTTCCCCAAGATAGAGCTGAGAGAGATTCCTGCCTGCAACCTTGGAGAAGCCGCTGCCAGTCTGTGAAGACAATACTGAGCTAGATAGACCAATGGCCTGATTCAGTATATGGCAGTTTCCTATGTTCCCCATGTCCCTGTGTTCCTGGTACATAATGGGGGGAAATGACTGCACCAGAAGCAAACAGTTTCTGTCTCTTTCTGTCATCTGCTGCCATCTCGCTCAGTATTTTCTACACAGACTGGCAATGGCTTCTCCAAGACTGCAGGCAGCAGTCTCTCAAAAGCCCTATTTGGAGATGGCTCCAGAGAGGGAACTTGGAATCCTGTCCATGCAAGCAAGCAGGTGCTCTTCCCATCCCCTAAGGGTGATATCTTATAGTGCTCACCACATATAGTCTCCCATTGAAATGCAAACCAGGGTGGGCCCTGCTTAGCAAAGGGGACAATTCATGCAATCAGATTTCATATGGCTTTATGAAAACACTGGTTTTGGCCTGGCTCCTTCGGCTAAGTAATCTGTTGCTCATTTGCAGGCTGAGGCGATACCAGACTACATAGGTCTGGACTTTAAGTCTATTAAACTTTCAAAAAAAAAAAAAGGGAAAAAAAGAAGAGCTGCTAAATTGGTTCTAGCTAGAAGAGACAACAATCATCTTTCCCCAAGACTTCACTTTTATAGCTGTTTCTCTCATGCAGACAAGAAAATTTTAAGCAGATTTAACTAAAGGTTTGTTCAGCAACAACTCCATTTTCCTCCTTCTCCTTTCTCTCCCTTTTTCTTTCTCACTCCTCCCCCACACTATCTACAGGATCGCCCCCCCTCCCCCCGCAGGACAAATGTCCAAACAAACAAACTGCAAACAATTGCCGCATGGGATACAGTACAAAAATTTCTGAATCGTTCCAACAAGCGTGCACGTGGATATTATAGACATAGTGAATTTATTGCATTCACTTAAACAAGGGAGGCCAAGTGGAAAACCTTTTATATGACTTGGCATTGTGACCATAAAGCCCGTGGATATATATATATATATCCAACATAATTTTGAAGTTGAGCAAATGAGCCAGGTTTTTCCTGAGCACATTTGTTGCATTCATTATCCCAAACTCTGGAATAGCAAATATAAAGGACAAGAAATATTTCACAGCACCCCAGGTTCTTTTGCCCCTGTGCCAAACTGCTCTTAGAAAACTGGTTAGGAACATAGGAAGCTGCCTTATACTGAGTCAGACCATTGGCCCATCTAGTTCAGTATTGTCTACACAGACTGGCAGCGGCTTCTCCAAGGTTACAGGCAGGAAATCTTTGTATATATGATTTACGAACAACCACTTTGTATATAATTGTGCTTTAGGTACGCACTGTATGCTTTGGTAGTTTGTTGGTTCAATAAAAATATTTGTTGTCCTAAAAAAAAAAAAAATTGTTGTCCTATCTGGAGATGCCAGGGTGGGAATTTGGAACCTGCTGCATGCAAGCAGGCAGATGCTTTTTGCAGAGCGGCCCCCATCAGTGTCCCCTCTAACAGGGATTCCCAGATGTTGTTGATTACAACTCCCAGAATTCCCATCTTCAATGGCTTTTCCTTGGGGATCATGGGAGTTGTAGTCAACAAATGACCAGGCTCAAACTATCATACTTTGGACACATTATGCGAAGACCCAGCTCACTTGAGAAGTCCGTAATGCTGGGGAAAGTTGAAGGCAAGAGAAGAAGAGGATGACCAGCAGCAAGGTGGATGGACTTGATTACAACAGCAATGAATGCACCACTGCGAGACCTTAAAGGCCAAGTTAAAGACAGATCATCCTGGAGAGAATCTATTGATGTGGTCGCTAAGAGTCAACACGGACTTGATGGCATTTATTCACTCACTCAATCAATCAGTCAGTCAACAACATCTGGGAATCCCTGTTAGAGGAAACACTGGGCTCCATCCCCTACGGGGAATATCTTATAGTGCTCACATGTAGTCTCCCATCCAAATGCAAATCAGGGTGAATCCTGCTTAGCAAAGGGGACGATTTATGCTTGTTAGCACAAAACCAGCTCTTTTCCCTCAGTTAAACATTGGTTCTTCCCAATGTTTAACTGAGAGCCCAACTAGATATGATGGGGAAACCATCTTTGTTTAAGAAGGTATGCACCTTGTTCATAGATAATGTGGGGCAAAAGGAGGGCCCTAATCTTCACAGCCAAAGATTTGTGCAGGTGAGGGGAGCTGAATGGCTGCAAACCAGAAAGATGGGATACAAATGCTGTCATCAATAAATCAAGTAAACTATATATTTACTTTGAGGGATCAAGAGTAGCAATACCTGAAGATGACAAAAGCCACGGGCCTTCATCTCATCCAGAATAAAGATCTGGAATGCCTCTAGTAGCCCAGAGTAGTCCGGACTGCAGGCCTTCTCAGGAGGCAACAGGAGCTCAAACTGAGCTTGGGTCTGGACACTCTGGAATGGCTGGAGCTCTAGAAGCAAAGCAAAGGTACCAAGTGTTAAAGAAACGGTCCAGATATGTTCCCCCACCTTCCCCACCTAAGTAGAGATTTATTGAATACCTGTAGCACACTCAGTTTTGCATCCTCCTGACTGTTGCAAAAATTATTTCTTTCATCAAAAGGGACCTGCCCCTAAATGCCTGCAACTACCTCCCAGAATACTTGCATGATGCAATTTAACGTCCTTCTCAAAAATCCAACTTTTCTGTGACAACTCCTTATTCCTCATGCCCCACAGTAATTCAGCCTAAGCATGTGTAACTGAAATAAAATGCACATGATGACCTCTGCTTTCATTTTGCTCCTCTTCCTCTAGGAAAATAGGAACATAGGAAGCTGCCTTATACCGAGTCAGAGCATTGGTCCATTCAGCTCAGTACTGTCTACACTGATTGGCAGCGGCTCTCCAAGGTTTCAAGCAGGAGTCTTTCCCTGCCCTACCTGTGACCTTCTGCATGCAAAGCAGATGCTCTGCCACTGAGCTATGGCCTCATTTTCTCTTCATGTTAAATTTTAGTTTGTAAACTCCTTAGGGTTAGGGATGTGCAAACTGGTTCCAATTTGAACCAGTTCGTTCGAAGGTTCAAACTTGAACCAAACAGGACATTGAACTGCAATGCCACTCTGAGTTTGAACCAAACAGAGCCTGGTTCTATTCAAACCAGTTCAAAGGTTTGAGCCTCCAAAACTGGGTTGGGGTGGTAGGCACCCATGGGTGTCAACTACCACCCAAACCCCAAAGCAATCAGACACTCTTGTGATTTTTAATGATTGGTGGGGGGGATGCTTGCATTTCCCCTATAGGGTATAATGGGGATTCCAACTGGCCCATTATTCCCTAAACAGAGCACCTAGAGGAACAAACCTGGGGTGGGTGGTAGGCACCCAGATGTGCCTACCACCCACTGAATCCGAAAGCAATTGGACACTCCTGCAATTTTAGATTTTTTTAAAGATTTCTCAGCTTCCTAAATTTTTAGGTTTTAATTTCTGGTTTATTTTTAAAGTGTTGAATTGTTTTTAGTTTGTGTATATGTTTTGAACTTGTTTTATGCTATTGTTAACTGCCCAGAGACAAAAGTTTGGGGCGGTGTACAAAATTGATAAATAAATAAATAAGTAAATAAATAAATAACCCACCCCGCCCCCATTTTCCCCATAGGGTGTATTGGGGACTCGAACTGGCCTATTATTCCCTATGCAGAGCACCTAGAGGCATAAACCTGGGGTGGGTGGTAGGCACCCAGGGGTGCCTACCATCCACTGAACCCCAAAGTAATTGGACACTCCTGCAATTTTAGATTATTTTTCGAAGATTTTTCAATTTTCTTTTCATTTTCCCCCAAAGGGAATAATGGGGATTTGAGGATGCCCCAACTGCCCCCCCCCCGGGGGTGCCTGGGCACCAAAGTGCCTTACTACGAATCTTTGTCTTCTTACGAATCTCCTCTGCAATGCAGTGTGCCAGTACAGACAGGACTCTGTTATTCCCTGAATCAAGGCTGCGCATTCTGGCTTAGCCCAGAGTATGTCTGACTTTAAAAAATCCTCTATTTTCAGTGGCTTTAAAAAAAACCAAACCAAACCCAAGGCTTCTGTTATTCCCCACAGTTTCTCTGTGAAGTGTGGAGTGGCCATTGTCAGTAATTCGGCATTTTTCAAAACTCAATGAAGGGGAGTTTGACAGCTGTGTTGGGTTTGGTCTGCTCTGAGTGATTTGCAATTGCAAGCACTGGGGGGCGGGGGGTTCCGGTGGTGAGGGGTTGTGGCAGATTGGTTGAATTTATCTGGGTTACCTGGGTAGCTTTTCTTCCTACCTTTCTTCTGCACAATCACTTCTACCCAGGTGTTCCTCTTACCTTGCTTCCACACAACTGAAAACTGGGAGCACACACAGCTCCCAAACCCCGATAGAACACAGTTTCCACTTGTGTGAATGAGCTCAGTAAATTATAGGAAGTCGCTTTGTTTTTAATGTAAAACTGGCACAATCCGGCCCAAATTAAGCACTTCTAAGTCCCATTGTCATTAATGGAAAGTGCCTGCTTAACTCTATGGTCAAATCACTAGGGCTTAAACATGTTTGCTGGGTTGTACTTCTCATAAGTGAGTCAGGAAAAAACAAACCATAAAACCTTAGAGATGGATTTGAAACTAATGTCCTCTCTTGTTTGGTGGTGCTCAAACATTATATGTCGGTCACAGCTCCTCTCTGTTCCAATCTACTGGGAAGCTCAAAAGATGAATCCAGTGAAAGCAGAAATGATAGTGATGATGCATGACATAGAGGGTTTTTTTCCCTCATTATTGTTTGTTAGCCTCTCTCTCTCTCCACCCACCTTCCTCAAAAATGCCAGGAAGCTGGCAAGGCAGTAAAAAGACAGCAATAAAAAATACAGAAGTAAGAAAATGCAATGATTATGTGAATCAACAGCAACTGCCAAGTTTAAACATCTGGTGCTCATCTGTTTAGCTCAAAGTAAGCACCTCTACGAAATCCAAACTAAGCATGCTGACTTGGACGCCAATCCCACTGAAATCACTAGAACTTACCTTCAATCAAATATGTTTAGGATAGATGGATTGGAGAATCTGAAAATTGCAATTTATAAAGACCAGAGGCTAATTATTTTCCCTCTCTCTGCCATTCATAAGTAGCTGCAGACCTAGCGTAACTTATTAAATCCTTGGTTCTTCCACAATATTGTTCATGGGAACACTGCAGGCCATGCAAGGGCCATTTGCACATGTGCGGCGGCCTCCAAAATGGACTTCACGCTGGGGGGAGGGCCCAGAAGGGCCGAAGACCGCCCAAATTAGCCGATGGGTGCATAACGGAGGCCAATGGCAGGAGGGGAAACCTCCACGGGACGCACCCCCAACACCTCGGAGATGCCCCCCCAGATGGGGTAAGTTGGAAAAATAATTTTTTAAAAAACTGTTTGGTCTGTGAACCCCGCTGAATGGCCAAGTGAGCTTTGGTCCAGGGGTCAAGCCGAACTGGAGGTGGTTCAGATCGACCCCAAACTGTCAAACCAAACCAGCTCAAAGTCAAACCGGTTTGGTTCCAAACCGGTTCGCACAACCCTAACCAGCACTCGACTTAGGAGTGAGCAAGCTCGGAAGTCGCCCAGGGTGCCCACCTGAAGGGGTTGCCAAGCTGAGTTTGCACATGCTGCACAACATGGCAACACTGACAATCTGACCATTGCAGTGGGGCGGGGGGGGAGGGCACCAAAGGCACTCGTCATGCTGAGTGCTATTTATCCTTGGGGCAGCCCTAAGGACAACAAATGACAAGCCATGAATCCACTGTCATTTGCTGCCAGAGAATCCACACTCAGAACACCACATAAACAACAAAACCCAGTACCCCATGGGTTAGCAACCCATGGGGTGGTTGGCACCCTATGTGCACTACACCACCACTCACTCTGGGCCACCCCAGTGCCCCCCAAGTGCAGTTACAGGGCTGCTGATACCTCCATTATTTCCTTTGGGGAAAACCTTAAGAACGCGTAAACTTCAACAAATCACAATCAGCCCTTTGCCCAATTCCTTTGAAATAATTCTGGTAGCTTCCTTGCCCCCAGTGGGCACTACCACCCACCACACTCCACTCTGGGCCACCCCTTTCCCCCCAACGTGAAACGATACATTTGCTGGAATCCCCATTATTCCTTATAAAAAAGGGGAATAAAAAAAAGAATAAAAAATGAAAAAAACTTTAATTCACAAATAATTGCAGGAGTCTCTGATTGCTTTGCCACTCCAGTTTTTTTGCCCCTAGGTACTCCACATAGGGAATAATGGGCAATAATAAAATCATTAAAAATTGTAGGAGTGTCCGATTGCTTTGGGGTTTGGGTGGTAGTTGGCACCCTTGGGTGCCTACCATCCAACCCAGTTTTGGAGGCTCAAACTGGCTCAAACTGGTTTGAATTGGTTCAAAACCAACCAGGCTGAGTTCAGTTTGAATTCGAACCGGCAGGTCGAACCCAATGCCTGGTTCAGTTCAAATTTGAACAGGTTTGCACATCCCTGATCTCCAGCTCTTTATCAACCGCAACAGACGAAGCTGCTTTATATCAAGTCAAATGATTGGCCCACCTAGCTCAGAACTGTCTACATCATGGCTGCACATCTCCAGCCCTCCTGCAGATGTTGGACTACAACTCCCACCATTCCTGGCTACTGGCCACTGTGGCTGGGGATTGTACATTATATACCGCTTTTCAACAAAAGTTCACAAAGCAGTTTACATAGCTAGCAATCAATCAATAAAATGACTCCCTGTCCCTGTCACAATCCAAAAAGGAAACATAAGGTAGGGATGCTGGAGGGATGCGGTGCTGGGGATGGATAGGGCCAGTTGCTCTCCCCCTGCAAAATATAAGAGAATCACCACTTTTAAAAGGTGCCTCTTTGCTCGGTTAGCAGGGAAATTACAGGAGTTGCACTACTACTACTATGAATTTTTACATACTGTTTTTCAACCAAAGTTCTCAAAGCGGTTTACACAGAAAAAACAAACATAAATGCAATGGTCCCCCGTCCCCAAAGGGCTCACAATCCTGAAAACCAAAACATAAGGTAGACTCCAGCGACAGCCACTGGAGGGGCGCTGTGCTAGGACTGGATAGAGCCAGCTGCTCACTCCTTGCTAAATACAAGACAATCGCCACCGGAAAAGTGTGCCTCTTTGCTCAGTGAGCAGGGTAGTCCAACAACAGCTGTAATCCCACAACAGCTGGAGGGTTGATGCTGTGCAGCAGCCCTGGTCTACCCTAACCGATACTCACTCTCCAGGGTTTCAGGCAGGTTTTTCTGAGCCCTACCTGGAAATGCCAGGGATTGAACCGGGCACCTTCTGCATGCAAGCAGATGCCCCTGAGCGACAGTCCTTTCTTAACACACTGCCATCACCAGGATATTTATTTATTTGGCACATTTCTATACTGTCAAAAAATGTCTGTGTGTCATGGCAGTTGACACAAAAATTTAAAACAATAAAACTACCATCAAAACCAAACAATTAAAATTGTTGAACAATAATAACAGTAAAAAGCAGTAAAACCAACAGCTAGCTGAAGGCTTGATTAAATCAATGTGTTTTAAGCACTCTTCTAAAGGCTGCTAGAAATGGCAAAGCTCTAAAGCTCTTACCCGGCAGAGAGTGCATTCCACAGCCTCGGGGTGTCTACAGAGAAGTCCCATTTCTGGGTCACCAGACAAGCTGGTAGTAACCGCAAGCAGACCTCCCCAGACAATCTAAGTGAGGACTGGGGATCACGGAGAAGATGGTGACATTCTCTGTTTTCCTTGTTTGAATTTTTCCCCCAACTAAGGTTTACAATTTTATAACAGAAGGAAGGAAGGAAGGAAGGAGAGAGAGAGACAGAGAGAAAGAGAGAGAGAAAGAAAGAAAGAAAAATCCCTTAAGCATGATTTTAACATGATATAAACATAATTTGCCAAAGAAAAGGGGGGGAGTGGGGGCCACCTTCTCCAAAGGATATATTTCTTCAAAACATGAACCATTAAAATTGGACCAAATTGCTGAAAATTCCTCTTCTTTACCTTTCCGTTGGGGGTGCGTGGGGGGGACCAAATGTTGACAAGGAACACACATCGGTCATCCCAAGTTACAATTCAGGAGTTAATTTCTCTGAAATATAGCACTTACTCTGACAAGTTTGAGAGTGGGGTACGTCTTCTAGCCAGAGGTGACTTGCCGTGTCACAGACCAGTGGAATTTCCCCTCTGGAAAACACGCTGTGGAAACCTGGGGAGCAAATCACTTCGCATTGCTGAGTGTTTGGAGTGGCAGTGGAGGTGCTACTGCAGAAAAGGCCTCCATTGGTCACATCCGGGGTGGCAAAAGGCAATTGGCATTGAGGACCTAGGAAGAAGATGTAGAAGATCAAGCAATATGCTGGCATGCAGACAGCCAGGCTGCAAATGGATGAAGGAAGCTGACAAACCACTAGGCAAGTAAGGCTAAGACCGAATGTCACCAAGGCAAAAGTTCTATCCACACATTATGTTCAATGCATGTACAGTTTGTGTACAGCAGGGGTGTCGGACTGTGGCCCTCCAACTGTTTTTGGCCTACATCTCCCATCATCCCTGGCTACTGGCCACTGTGGCTGGGGATGATGGAAGTTGTAAGCCAAAAACAGCTGTAAGGTTGCAGCTGGACACACAGCCCTGCTGTACAGTGTGCGTATGTGCAGTTATTCACACTTTACGTTCAATGTGCCCACAGTAGTAAACTTCCTGTCTCTGTATCTTGCATTTGAGGAGGCTCGTCCCCAGGTTCACTTTTAAAATGAGCACAGGTACACTCATTCACACAGACATAGGATTATGTGTATGAACAGGACTAAAGACTCAAGCCTTTCTTGGGGGTATCCTTAGCCAGGTCAAGTCAGGTCAGAGGGAATGAATGAGCAAGTCTAGGAACTTGTAGAAGTTCATATGCATAGGAAGCTGCCTTCAACTGAGTCAGAGCATTGGTCCATCCAGAGGTGCACCTAGGTAATTTTGGAGCCTGGACCTGAAGGCCTTGGGGATGGGTGCTGCCCCCACCCCTGCTGCCGCTGCCACCAGAGAAGCTGCAATTCACTACTTTTTACACCAGAACATGCTCAGGGAAAGCTGGAAAATCTTTGTTGTTATTTTTAGAAGAGATTATGAATAAGATAATTCCCACTGACTTGCAGAGAGGTGCCACATTTTGCATGGACAATCCTGCCACTTAAATTAGTAGACTGCTCACTATTTGGAGCCCCCCCTGGCCAGCATTTAGAGACACTCCCCCCACCCGGCCTGTTGGGGACTGGACCTCTGCCCGGAGGTCCGGTCCAAAGACCACCACTGAGTCCATTAAGCTCAGTATTTGTCTACTCTAGGCAGTAGCAGGTGACTACATGTCACTGGGTGGCTACTACATGTGAACATTGTCCGCTGTGGGAAATTCCCCATAGGGGCATGGGCCGTAACTCAGTGGTAGAGTATCTGCTTTGCATGCACAAGATCCTAGGTTCAGCTCCTGGCAGCATCTCCAGTTAGGACTGGGAGAGAGTCCTGCCTGAATACTTGGAGAGCTGCTGCCAGTCAGTGCAGACAATACTGAGCTAAAGAGACCAAGGGTCTGACTCAGTATAAGGCAGCTTCCTACATTCCTAATGTGTTTGATTGCTACATCTGAGGAGTGCAGTGCAAAGTGAGGGATGGATGTGGGTGGTGGGAAATACTAAGCTACGTGGCATTAAAATCCTTGACATGCACATCAGAAAATGCTGGAACCCACCCAGTCCTACTGGATGGAAAATGCAAATAACCTGAGGGGAATCTCTATCATACAGAACTGATTAGTTTAATAGAAACCTCGCTGGATGCGAAGGGCATTCCTAAGTTCTTCTTCGGCTGTATGAAGCTGTCTCTTGTGCTACAGAGGAAGGATTTATTGTACTTTCCCACCACGGTTGTCCCATCTGCTGACAGGTCATGGCAGAGAAAGTCCCCACCGACTTGCTGGCTTTTTCAAACAGCCAGCTGGAAGGATAAACCAGTCGGAGGGAAAATAAAAATCTCTGAGTTCTCAGAAATGAAATCTTGCCCAAACGGGTGACGGAAAAGAAACTGGATTTTTTTTTTTGGCGGGGGGACATGAAATACCCAACCTTGGAGTTCATTGCAGAAGTTCCCAAAACTCATTCTCAGTCCCAAAGAGGCATCTACAAATCCACCTGCCAGCTCACCAGTGGTGGGAGCCCCCAACCCACCCACGAGCAGGACACTCAGCCGGCACCACACAGATCTCCTCCCCAGAGGTCTCACTTCCACTGCCATTTCTGAGAAGGCAAGAAACAGCAGGAATCCTTGCTGAACAGTCACAGCAACTGGCCCGGTCCATCCCCAGCACAGCATCCCTCCAGGGGATGTTGCTGGTGTCTATCTTATGCTTCTTTTTTAGATTGTGAGCCCTTTGTGGGACAGGGGACCTTTCTTGCTTGCTTGCTCTCGTGCTTGCTTTGTAAACTGCTTTGGGAACTTCTGTTGAAAAGTGGTATATAAATATTTGTCATATTTGAATATGACAAATTCAAATTTGTCAAATATGAACAAGGGGTGGAAGGGACCAGTTCATCAGAGGGTTTTGGCTCAGTTAACTCTGGCTTTGGGGTCTCTTGTTCTAGAACTTCTGAGTCCAGGATTGTCAGACTGTTTGTGTGCGTGTGTGTTCACTTTTTTTAAAAAATGGACTGCTCAGCATTGCCATACAAATCTTTCTGTTTCAAATTCTTCCAAATCGCTGACTGACTGATTGATTGCCAGGAAATTTTGGACCAACAAACGGACATACTTTTTCACACAATGCATAATCAACTTGTGGAATTCTCTGCCACAAGATGTGGTGACAGCCAACAACCTGGAAGGCTTTAAGAGGGGTTTGGATAACTTCGTGGAGGAGAGGTCTATCATTGGCTGCTAGTCGGAGGGCTATAGGCCACCTCCAGCCTCAGAGGCAAGATGCCTCTGAATTCCCATTGCAGGGGAGGAACAGCAGGAGAGAGGGCATGTCCTCAACTCCTGCCTGTTGGCTCCCAGTGGCATCTGGTGGGCCACTGTGCGAAACAGGATGCTGGACTACACAGGATGCTGGACTAGGCAAATAGGATGCCTTGGGCCTGATCCAGCAGGGCTGTTCTTATGTTCTTATGACTGGGAACATTTTCAACCAAGTGTAGAATTACTTGGATTGCAAATGTGACTCACGTCCACACACAGGCTTCTTGCCACTGACTCGGGTCCCAGGTGCCTCCACTCCATTTTCAAAGACACACCAACAACTTTCCTGGTCCTCACTGCATTGCATGGATGAGAATGTCCCACTGTCATTTTCACACTGAGGGATATAACCGCTCCCCATTTCACGTAAGAGAGCTCTGGACTTCACCAGGCTGCAGTAACTGGGACCTTTAAAATAAGAGGCAGAATGTTAAGGAGAGACCCTAACCAGCTGACACTAAAGGGAGCTTTAGCCCCAGAGTTAACAATTTTGGGGAGGACTTATTTTTGTAAGGACTGCAGCACAGGGGGCAAAGGTTAAATCTCCTCCTCCCCATGCACCAGGGTCCTGAACCTGATCCTATCACCATATAGCTGCCAGAATGGTCCAAGGTAGTGGTTCCCCTTGTGTCCTCACACAAAGGCAGCCTTCTCCTAGGGATGTGCAAACAGGTTCGGGTGTTCTGTTCAGGGGGTTCGACGGTTTAGGGGGTTTGACGGTTCGAGGTTGAACCAACCCCCCCCCCCCAGTTCGGTCTGGACCAAGACCAAACCCCCCTCAAAGTTTGTGGGGTTTGTAGACAAAAAAATTCTTTTTAAAAAGCATTCACCCGGCAGCCCGGTGGCCATGTTGGGGGCTGGGCACATGCACACATGGCCTCTGCATGGTCTGGGCTGAAAACCGGCTAAAGAGCACCTGAACCGGGCAAGGGGGGTGATTTAGTAGGCCAGAAGTGGGAGGGGGAACCTTCGCGGACACACACACACACTCCCGCCACCTCCAGGAACTCCTCTGAGGGGTGTACAAGGTTTAAAAAAAATTAAAAAGAATTTTTGGTCTGTGAACCCCCCCGGACTGAACTGAAAAGAATTTTTGGTCCATGAACCCCACCGGACTGAATCGAACCTGGGGGTGTTTGAAGGGTGCCGGACCAAACTGGCCTGGTTGGGTTTGAGGCCGGTCTGGCCTCGAACCGAACCAGGCCAGCCGGTTCTGTGCACATCCTCACCTTGCCTCTTGAAAGCATCACCCCTGACAGCTCCAATTCATGCTAAACAGACACACTTGCACACAGAGAGACAAACTACCTGTTTAACATAACATGCAGTTTGGCCTTGCACATGGCATGGTGATGGCAGGGTCAAGAATGGAAGACCACCTTCCAGGCAAACACCAGCCAGATTGTGGCAGCCGACCACAGACAAGTCGGAAAGCAAGCTAGAGGCACTCACATTGAGCTCTGCCACTGGAATCGATGCTGCTCTGTTGAAGTACTTCTCCCGACACAGGGTCGGCACACCAGGCCTGTGTGTCTGATTTCTGTAGCATGGCATAGCCGCCGGTCTGGCAGGAAGGAAGTTGTGTTGTCATTGCGAAATGATAGGCTTTTGGCAAGACCAGGGACGTAGCAAGGTTGTAGTGGGCCCAGAGACACGATTTTAAAATGGGCCCCCCGCTGATATACACACACCAACACACTTCACAATATATAGTGCACTCACACTCACATCCCCATTATGAATATGGTGAATACTTAGTTCACATTGAATTGAGTTTCTTTTACTCTCTGCTCCCGCCGATCTCCAAGAGACGCAACATAATTCATAGGGGAGTGCAACACGGGTGGGCAGGAAGTCATGTGATGTGCCTCTGGGGGGCGCCTCGAGGCAGTGGGGTCCCAAGACGACTGCCTCCCCTTGCCTAATGGTAGTTACGCCCCTGGGCAAGACTCTTGTTAACAAGTGCATGCAGGGGCACACCTAGGTATTTTTGGCACCTGGACCTGAGACTGAAGGACTTCAGAGCCCTGCCCGCTGCAAAGCCCCCCTCCGCTGTGAGGCATCCCACTGCGAGGCCCTCCTTTTAATACCTCTGATCGGCTGCTGCCCCACTGCTGCTGCCCGGCGGACCCCACTGCACGCTATTTCCCCCTCACTGCCACTCACCACTATTTCTTCCTCTTCACCACGAGGGGGGTGGGGTGAGCAGAGTGGAGCCGGCCACCCCTACCCCCACCCCCACGGCGGTGGCAGTGGGTGCAGGCAGGCCTCTTCATCCTGTGCAGACTGGCTTCCTCTGCCTGTGCGCATGACTAGTAGGAGTATGGAGTCTCGCATCACGTGACGTCATCGGATGCGACACTCCATACTCCTACTGCACATGCATGCAGGCAGTGGAGGCCAATCTGCATAGGCTGAGAGGCATAATTGTGCAATGCATTACAGTGGCTCTTCCCTGCACCTGACCCCCAGAGCTGCCAGGCGAGCTGCAGTCAGGTGCGGGATTGCTGGAGTCAAGCTGCAGCTCATCTCAGCAGGTAATCTGCCCACCCAGCGACAGGTAAGTGATGGTCTGCAGGGAGAGCGGGTCAAACCCGCTCTCCCCGCAAACCTCCTCTCAACACTTCACACTGCTCGTGTGAAGTGCCTCTGAATCTAATTCAAAGCTTGGGTGAACAAATGCGCCTTGACTGCCTTTTAAAAAGCAGTCAGAAATGAGGAGGCTCTTATTTCAACAGGGAGCGCATTCCAAAGCCTCAGGGCAGCAACAGACAAGGCCCATCCCTGAGTATCCACCAGAGGAGCCGGTGGCAACCGCAGATAAACCTCTCCTAATGATCTCAATGGGTGGTGTGGTTCATAGCGAAGAAGACATTCTCATAAATACCCAGGGCCTAAGCTGCTTAGGGCTTTATAGGTTACTAGTATGTGTAAGCCCGTTGTAATAACGGGCTCTAGTGGGGGGGCGGTTCCCGCTGCCGCCTCACCCGCCTCGGGCGCACTCCTTGGGCCGACACCTCCGCCGCCGCCTCGGGCGCTCTCTCCGCCCGCCATTTCTTGTGGCGGCGGCCGCCGCCATCAGAGCCAGTCGCCCCGCCACGGCCACCGCCTGCTTGGCCCGCACTCCTTTGGCCGAGGCCGCGGCTCCGCCGCCGCCTCGGCCGCACCCTCCGCCCGCCGCTTCTGCTCCTTCTGGTCTCCCGTGGCGGCGGCCGCTGCCATCGGGGCCAGTCGCCCACCGGCGGCCGGGTCCAACATGGCCGCCCATCTCCGCGCATGCCCAGAATGGGCGAAAAAGACACGGGCGGCACGGACGCACGCCCAAGGCTTTTATGGGTAAGGATAACCCGCACCTTCTATTTGCCCGGAAACTTATCAGCAGCTAGTGTAGCTCTTTCCAGACAGGAGTGATGTGATCAAAGAATACAGATTTGTTTCCCTCCTGGAAAATGTGAGTGTTCTGAAATTCAGACTATGGAATGGTTTGCATTATGGTTTTTGTGAATGGTTTGCATTATGACTGAATTTAACCCCAATATGTTTCAATACTAAACAACTTACCTTTAGACAGGAGGGAGTAAACAAGCTTGATGGAGTCGCATTAGCCTTCATTCCATTCTGTCTCCAGCTAGAAATCAACGTGTTTGTCCAAGAGCGCTGACATGATGTCTGGCCTGCATTAAACCCATAATTTTCCTCAGTAATGCAAGTTTTTGTTCAGGTTTTTGTTTCCTCAGTAATGCAAGTTTTGTTCAGGGTCCGAAGCATCCTGTCATGTGCTCCCCAAGCTGACTAGACAGCAGTTGCTGGCATCAGAAAAGCCAAGCTACTGGAAACGGCAATAATGCAATCCAGCCAAATGCATTGGCACATAGCTGTAAACTCACACACAGGTTAATAGCACTTACATTTATATACCGCTCTATAGCCGGAGCTCTCTAAGCAGTTTACAATGATTTTAGCATATTGCCCCCAACATTCTGGGTACCCCAACATTCTGGTTAAGAAGCAAAGCCATCCCCAGAGTCATCAAATGAGTTGACCAAGGGGAGAATATGTCCCATAAATCTCCAGTGAAACATGACAATGAGAGCAAAGAAAAGTTTAAGCTCATTTCACAGAGCTGTCCCACAAACAAAATGTCAGCCAGTAGAGCATCTGGGTACAGAGGTAAAGGGCTGGAATGAGAGAACCACTTAGCCTCTGTTCTTCCAAAGGACAGTGTAAGTCTACAGTGCCAAATACTGCACCCAGGGGAAGAGGGAGAAATGCCAAGCAAGTCTTGACTGGCCAAAGGGTGCATTTGCTAGAGGTCCCATGGCATGGAATTCTCGGGTGGATGCTCCCATTTGCAGATGGGGAGCAGCTGTTGGCTAACTTGCCCCCACCTCTAAAGGGGCCAGCAGGGTGTCGGGTTTCCTGAGGTCGGGGCTCTATTTACTGCTGCCCCTTGTGGTAGCTTCCTGCCCTGCAGCAGCTTTTGGCTCTCCAGCCAAGCCCCCATGCTTGCTCCACCCTCTGAGGCCTGCTGCAGACATGACAAATGTAAGAGGCTTCCTTGCCTCAAACTGTTTGTTTGTTAGTTAAATCTTAAGTATCTGGGTGGTTTACAACAACCTAAAACAAAACAATTTAAAAGCCCAACTTTAATTAAACAGCTTGAGTGAATAAATGCATCTTTAAAAACTTTCTAAAAGCTGTCAGAGATGGGGAGGCTCTTATTTCAGCAGGTAGCGCATTCCAAAGCCTCGGGGTGGCAACATAGAAGGCCCATCCCTGTCTAGCCACCAGACAAGCTGGTGGCAACTGAAGACAGACTTCTCCAGATGATCTCAATGGGTGATGGGGCTCATAGTGAAGATGACATTCTCTTAAATGAACCTCCATGTTCAGAGGCAGTATACCTCCCAATGCCAGTTGCTGGGGGATCAACAGCAGGAGAGGACTATTGTCTTTACACATTGCTTTTGGGCTAGGGGTGTGTACAAAACCAGTTTGCCTGGTTCGGTTCAAGTCTGAACCGGACTCAAACAGAACCAGGCATGTTCAATTTTGCACATCTGAACAACCCCCCACCCCCCCACACACGGCTTGGCTTAAATTCAAGCCGGTTTGGGGGTTCAAACTTTTTTAAAAAAAAGATGTAAAGGACTCACCACCTCCAGTGGGCGCTACCGCGGCCATGGGGGACAGTCTCTGGTGGTTCCCCCTTCTCCCACCAGCCTCCCCCCAGTCTCGAAACTGCCCAGTTTGGGTGGTTTTTTGCTTCTTCTGGGCCTCTGTGTAGTGGTGGCCATTTTGGAGGCTGCCACGTATGCACAATGGACACCTGTGTGACCAGAACGGGCTGAAAACTGCCCGAACCGGGCTGTTTCAAGACCAGGGGAGTCTTGCGGGGGGGGGGGACCACCAGATACCTCTCCTCTTGTGGCCACAGCAGCTCCCTCCAGAGGTGGCGAGTCCTTAAAAAAATTGTTTTAAAAGAATTAGAACCGCCGAGCCATCTGGGGGCTGGTCCAGCTTGAAGCCAGTTTGATGTCAAACCAGTTCACACATCCCTATTGTGGGCTTCCCAGAAGCATCTGGTTGACCACTGTGGTAAACAGGAGGCTGGAAAAGATGCACCTTTGGGCTGATCCAGCAGGGTCCTCCTTATGTGTGTGAGTTACCACTGAGTAAAGCTACAAGATTGCACTGTAAGCATACCAGATGTGGGGTTTTTTAATGAATTTAATATTATTTTGCACAGGCTGCACATCTTTGGCCCTCTGGCTGTTGTTAGACTACAATGCTCATCATCCCCAGGCACAGTGGCAACAGTCAGGGATGAAGGGCTTTGTACTGCAACAACACCTGGAGGGCCAAAGTTGTGCAGTCCTGTGTGCATGGATTTACACATACTTTACATATGCCCCAAAGGGCAGATACACAATCTATACATCAACATTAGCAGAACAGAGGATCAGAAATTGAAGCGGGGCAAGGGGGATAATATGTAATTATCTCACTTATATTTGCCAAGTTGCCTTGCTAACTGGGCAAAGAGGCACCTTTTAACGTGGTGATTCTCTTTATTTAGCAGGGGGAGAGTAACTGGCCCTATCCATCCCCAGCACAGTACCTCCAATGACTGCTTCTGATGTCTATCTTGTGTTTCTGTTTAGATTGTGAGCCTTTTGGGGACAGGGAGCCATCTTATTTATTTGTTATTTCTCTGTGTAAACTGCCCTGAGCCATTTTTGGAAGGGCGGAATAGAAATCAAATAGATAGATAGAAATCAAATAGATAGATAGATAGATAGATAGATAGATAGATAGATAGATAGATAGATAGATAGATAGATAGATAGATATGTATTCCAGCTTAGTGACAGGAGGGATTTGAAGGAAGCAAGATAAGTGATGTTACACAGGTGTTCTGGGAGACAATCCCAGGCATAAGACATAGCAAGGGAGAAAGGACAGAGTTGTTTAAAGAAGGAGGAGATGCAGAAATAATCTCTGGATTGTTTCAATGGGTGATAATTAAATGGGTGATAACTTAGGAGATGGTCCCTTAAAATTTCAAGTTTCAAGGTCTTCTTATTCATTCATTCATTCATTCATTCATTCATTCAATTTCTATACCGCCCTTCCAAAAATGGCTCAGGGTGGTTCACACAGAGAAATAATTTTTTTAAAAGATAATCAAAATGGCTCCCTGTCCCCAAAGGGTTCACAATCTAAAAAGAAACACAAGATAGACCCCAGCAACAGTCACTGGAGGTCCTGTGCTGGGGGTGGAGAGGGCCAGTTACTCTCCCCCTGCTAAATAAAGAGAATCACCACACTAAAAGGTGCCTCTTTGCCAAGTTAGCAGGGGTTCTTGCTGCTGGTGTGTCTGTTAGTGCCTTGATCTCTCTGCTCAGCTTGACCTCTGGTGCATTCCTGACCTTTGGCTTTGATCCCTGAGCCGTGACTGGTCCTTGCTTCTAGCCTTGCTTCCACCTAGTGGATGCTGCACACAGCTCAGTCCTGAAACTGGGAGAGCGCGGCCATATGTCCTAAGGCAGGCATTAGCACACATGAACTATCAGGCCCATCTCCAACTTGGCTGAATCTTCACTGGTCCTGGTTTGCACTGCTTATTAACAGACAAGGCCAAAACTTCAAGTGGGGAAGGTAACTTACATTGGGGCAGGCGAGCTGAGCGTGTCACCAGAGAATCCAATATGTACTGTCCTTTCTCGTCCACACACCAGCAGTGACCTAGAATGCAAGGAAAGGCATTTTAAGACGTGTGGGCCCCAGCAGCCCTTTGAAATGAGAGGTACTTCAAGAACAGATTGACTGTTATTAGAGAATGTTTAACATATGGTTTACAAAAGCAACAGTGAAAAGAATTTCCCGATAAAACACGGCCACGTACTAATGAATGTGTGGTTGCAATGGTAGAGAGAATATAGCACTGTACGCAAGTTCCTACACCAGTAGACAAAGCAAGAGCAGACTAGAAATCCATTATTTCAGGAGTCCCCAACCCGTGAGACTCCAGATGTTGCTCAACTACAACTCTCCTCATCTGCAAACTCAAAGTTATCCCGCAAAACAATGCAAATAGTGGGGGTTTTTTAACCCTGGATATCAATCAGGCTACACTCTAACACGCAGTGAAAACCCCATATTGTGTGTGAACTGCTTCTCGATAACTGACTTCGGGGTAAATCTGGCAGATATGTGGATGCAACCCCTCCATTCCGGAGGAGATGTGAGTTAAAGGGCTTTAAATCCCCATGTGAAAAACTTCCTGCATTACTTAATAAACTGCACTAAACATATGGACAAACTGATCTCTCTGTTTCCGCTCCATCCAAACGTTGCAATTTCCTTTGATCTCCAGTCTGCTCTTGTCCACAAAAAATCCCTGGATATTTTTCTGTCACACACACAAACATGTCTTTTTAACTGATTGTATTAAAAAAATATGTTCATGTATTTCCTATCCAAATAGCTGATGTGATATGTTGCCAAGTACATATTTATATGCGTGTTTTTATGTAAGCAGATGGAATGCACAGCATCTTCAGGCATCTCCATATCTTTTAAAATCCAATCTGCTGGGGAGTGGGAAGTCTACGGAACCATGCATTCCATGTAAGTGCTATCATGAATTTTGGCAAGAGAGGAATTCAGTAACATTCCTAATTAAACTTGCCTTGACCTCAGCATTGCCTGAACTGGCTGCTGTGCCCTAAGCATCCTTTCCTAACCTGTATTGCTGCAAATAAGCAGGTATTACAGAGGCCCCATGTACTCTCTTCTCTAAAGGAAACAGACCTTTTGAAGGCTGCACTGCCTTCCAGACACTTCAGAGGTGGGTATAAAAAGCAGTCATATTGCATTTTGCACTCCACACTTCCCCTAAGTGGTCGGAAGTTCCAGGCGCAGCCTTTTACAGGATCCACTCCCTTAAGAGAAGTGATTGCTTGTGGTTTTTGCAATATCTGTGTATCTGCAGATATATACTGCATGTGTGTTGAGCAGAAGGAAGTGCCCAAGCATTCCAGACAAACCATGCTAGTATTGAAAGGTCTATCAATGGCTACTAGTAGTCGGAGGGCTGTGGGCCACCTCCAGCCTCAAAGGCAGGATGCCTCTGAGAACCAGTTGCAGGGGAGTAACGGCAGGAGAGAGGGCATGCCTTCAACTCCTACCTGTAGGCTTCCAGTGGCATCTGGTGGGCCACTGTGCGAAACAGGATGCTGGACTAGATGGGCCTTGGGCCTGATCCAGCAGGGCTCTTCTTATGTTCTTATGAAAGCAGTGTGAGTTCCTATAAAACACAATGGCGTCTTTTCACCCCATCCATCAGGCTTCTTCTTGCTCATGAGCTACAAGAAAATCTTAGACTTCTGCCTCCTTTATATTGCAGCTGATAAATTTTTTCTGCCAGCCCCCATTTGTGCAAAAGACTGTGGTGTTGTCATAGCTGATAGTCACCAGCCATTAAAGGCTATCTATACTCATTCAAGAACACATCTCCTAGCCATAAGTGGGTGGTAAAGAAAGCTTCCGTAGCTTAACTGTTCAAACGCCTAGAGGGCAAGGTTATTTCCTCACCTGACGGATATACTGGCTGACATCCAAACTAAGACTGCAGGCATGCCTCTAACAAAACCATGTATACAGTGCTAGCTTCCCTGCTGCTGAAGCAAGGGTGCTCCTGCACAAGAGGGTGGAAATTTTTAACATATCCCCTCTTGTTCCAGAAGTGCTTTTTGACAGAGGAAACTTATTCCTGATGATTGTGGAGTCCTCTGGGATGTGTTTCTGCTGTCAGAAGAACTGTCAAAGAGCACTTCTGGAACAACAATAAATCCGCTAAAATGGCTGCGCTCATGCATAAGATCTCTGTAGTTTCTGAAGCCAGGAGGCTAGCACTGCACACATAATATAAAAATACGATCAATAAAATATGATAAATAATAATATTAGTGGCATATCTATAATTGGGCAGAGGTGTTCTCAGAACACAGGCCATCCCAGGCACTGTGAAAAGAGGGTTGCTTGTGATAGACACCAGGCCCTGATATTTTATATACAGTGGTATAAAATACATTAATTAATTAATTGTGTCATTATGCCATGGCTGAGGAGTGCTAGCAAGCTGCGTGCAGGGACTATGAGCTTAATGGGGCCACCACAGAAGCTGTAGGTGAGAGGGCAGTGAAGGCAAGGAAGGGGAGACCGGAGACGGGGGTGGCAGGCAGGGGTTGAGTGAGTGAGTGGGCGGGCATCAAAGGCAGAAGGCAGGCAGGTGAACAAGTGGACAGTGAAGGCAGGCAAGTGGCCCCATCTTCAAACCTTGTCCCAGGATCACCATTGGAACAGGAGAAAAAGTCCCCCCCCCCAAAAAAAAACCCTTCAGTGGTGCCACAGATGCCACAAAAAAGAGGGATGCTCCATGTGCAACTCTTTCACATCAGCCTCTTCTGAGCTCATTACGGTACTGGTGCATGGTTTTGTTAAAAGCCCGTGTGCAACATTAATCTGGATGTTGGCCATTACGTCTAGCTAAGGGCACCACAGGCAGGCAATAACAGTGCCCCAAGACAGACTGCCCCGCATTTTGCAAGCCACCTCTCACCTGAGCTCTCATAGCACTGGACAGGGTCCCAGTTCCCCAGCCCATCACACTGGGGGATATAAGGTTGAAATCCCAAGTGCACAGCTTCTCCTGCAGAGTCACTTGCCACAAAGAGATTCTTCCGATAGAAATGAAGGGCTAAAGAAAAGCACACACAACCCAAGCAGGGATATTAGCATAAATGCCATCGACAGCTGCAGAAATGCTGTATTTAGGAGTTCTGAAACTGGGGTCCCCAGATGTTGTTGGATGACAACTCCTACAATCTCCTGCTGCAATTGCCTTCAGCCATTGTGGCTGTGGATGATGAGGGTTGTAGTCCCAACATCATCCATTTAAGATTAAATACATCAATTTGAAAATGGAAGCTCTTTTTGCTTGGGTATATGGGGTCCAAATTACATACTTACCATTGTGCAATTTCACAGTGCCATCTGCTAGTCATTTGCTGCCAACCCATGATGAGAATTGACACTTTTTGGACTATGTTAAAAGTACTTATACAACATTTTGAAAAGAGTCAATTCTCATCACAGACTGATAGCAAATGACCAGCAGATGGTGCTGCAAAACTATGCAAAAGGGAAGTACATTATGTCAATGGGAAATGGATAAGCCAGGGATTCTCAAACATGGGTTCCAAGATGTTGCTGGACTACAACTCCCATCATCTCCAGCCACAATGGCCTTTGGCCAAGTTTGAGAACCCCTGGGATAAGCAAACGGTTTCTATTTTCAGAAGTTTTCCTCTACCTGAGACCACCCATCGAGTCAAACTAGATGTGACGTTAAATGCATCATCATCTTTCCTTGTTTTTTCAACATTTTAAAACCATTTTTCAGAGGGTATGATCCATGTCAGGATTGCGGGGGGGAGATTACTACTACTACTACTACTTCTAGTTATATATCACTTTTCAACAGAAGTTTCCAACGTGGTTTACATAGAACAAAAAATAATAAAGAAATAAGATCGTTCCCTGTCCCCAAAGGCTCACAATCTAAAAAATTTAGATTGTGCTTTTTCCACTGCACCATGGTCCAAATTGTGCCCCCAAAACTATTGTTTTCTTTGAGAGAGAAGTTGCTATGGGTACAATGATCAGCTTCCCTCCCAGAGCAAATAGCAGCTTCAGGAGTCTATTTTGGATCAGCATCATGGTGTGGAAGAAAGGGTTCAACTGCAACTCCATGGACCCAATCCAAATCAGATCTCCTATAGCTGTTTTGTTTTTTAAAATTAAAATACCCAGAAATATAAGGGTGTGTTTAATGTCATATCTAGTTTGACCCTGAGGCTAAGCATGAATACACACACACACCACCACTTCTCCACCAAAATATATCCCTTTGAGTCCTTCTTTCCCTAGGAAAAACAGCTGTCTTGCTTAAGATACATGTTACCTGCTTAAAATACACATGTAGTTCCACCTTCATATTAGCATTTTAACCTCACAGCAACCTGAGAGAGGAGGCCAGACTAGGCTTATTTTAGGCCAGACTAGACTTATTTTATTTATTTATTTAACATATTTTTATACCTCCCAAATCTTACATCTAGCCTAGGGGTCACTCTAGCCTAAGGGTCAAATCAGCCAGCAGGTCCAAAGTCACATTTGGTCTCTGGAAAGGTGTGGCCTGCCCTCTCAAGCAGGAGGCAATAGAAATGAGAGAGAGAGAGAGAGAGAGAGAGAGAGAGAGAGAGAGAGAGAGAGAGAGAGAGAGAGAGTTGCGCCTGTGGTAACGATGACTAAGGAAACAGGCTAGTAGGCCACAGTGAGACCAAGGGTTCATCAGCAGATGATGAAAGAAGAACAGTGGACCCTGCAGTTTCCAAAGACCAAGGCGGCCTTTGAATGAGGCAGGGTTAGGCCGTCATCTCAAGCGCATTTACTGGGAAGGATGCAGGGGGACGTGCTGGCCACCATGGTGCCATCCACTGTCCACTACGGCTGCCCTTCCTCACCCTGCTGGGACATGCTGGTCAATTTTCCCTCCTTGCGCTGTTGGGGTGCACTCTTCTTTCTCCCCACTCCATCTTGAGCTAGGAATACCCTTGCCACCACAGCCTGGCTTGGTGGAAAAGTCTAACGGGGAGCCCCAGATGAACCATCCCTTCACCCTCCATCTCCTCATGGACTCCATGCAGGGCTAAATGGTAGCCTCAGGATTGTTGGAAAACATCACCAGCTCCTCCTTCTGCCCACGTCTGTCACATATTTACTTCTCTACTAAGAGTCCACATGGTCTCCAAAGTGGGCTCTTTGTCTTTTGGTCCATGAACCAGGCCCATACGCTTATGATCTCAGGGGACAAACATGCACAGTGATTTTTGGCAATGTCTATTCCCTTAGAGATGGAAAATAGGCGGTGGCATTGTTGCCCTTGCACCTTTCTCTGGGTTATCATTCCTTCTTTATCGCTTGCCCCAAATGTAGGGTAAAATTGCAGTCATTTTAGCACAGAGGAAAGGGTTAGGGTCAGGATTAGAGTAATAATAAACAAATTGATGTGCTTTCTCCACCAAGTAATCTTTGTAGGGATGTGCATGAGTGTCTCAGCAGGGCAGGGAGCAGTGGCTTTTAGCATGAGTAAAGCAGGTCCTTACCTCCTCCACCCGACTGCTTTTCCAAGTGTGGCCCTGCATGGCCATGGGGCTTCACCCAGCAGCCTGTGCATGGCAGCCAGGTGTACATGGCCACCATGCATGCACACTGGCCATGTGCATCCTGCCTCAGTGATCAGGCTGCTGGGTGAAGCTCTGAGGTCACACATGGACTTCTGAGTGGCACATCACTGTGCCTGGAAAAGCAGTGGGGTGGCGGGGAGCATGTAAGGACCTGCTTTACTCATGCTTAAAGGTATCACTTCCTGCCCCACTGAAACAATTCAGCAGACTGCCCCGAATCGATTTGTGCACACCCCTAAATCTCTGGAGAACATCCCTGCCAGTTTCTATTTCCATTCCTCTGACAACACTGATAAAATTATATGATAGGTTTTTGTGTTTTTAAAGCTTTTAATTTTTTATTAAAAATTCAATTTTAATTTTAATTTTTTAAATTTATTCTTTTAAAAATTTTATTGTGAATTTGGCTGCTGCAGGCCCAATGGTCAGGACAATAAAAACAGAATGAGACACTGAAAGGTGAGTGTATTGCCATGCGATCACCTCTTTTCCATCTCTGGGGGATAGACCTTGTCAAATATCACAACGAGCATCTGTCCCCTCAGATGGTACCCACCACCCCAGCTGGCACATGTACTGTTTCCCCATTCTGTCATCAGGAAGAGACTGTTCCTTCTTCCAAACATACTGGATTGCGCAGCCAATCGGATGGCGTAATTGCTGCCTGTCAACAATTCCTTTGAAAACTTAATCTCTGGCTGAGAAGAATTCAGGAGCTCATCATCTGTCAACGTGATCCCTTTGGCTATTAAAAAGCTCTGCCCAAAAGGAATGTGGGAGCTGTTGGAAGCCCTGATTAATTGTTCCATCTCATTGACAAACTTCAGAGCTTCTTGCCTGGTGGCTTCACAGAGTCCAGGACCTGTAAGGAGGGGAACATGATCTTCATTAGCTTGTCATGCATTGCTGAGACTCAGGTTTTTCCCGTAAGGAATCTCCCTCATTCCTTCCAAGATGTTAGTCATTTTTTTCATACTTTGAGCACTCATGTGGATATGAGAGGTTGCCACAAACATCAACAAACCCCAGTTCCCAACCGGGGTTCCCAAGATGTCATTGGACAGTGGACTACATTCCCATCAACCTAAGACAAATGGGGTGGGGTGTGCTTTGGGTCTTATCTGTGCTGGTCAGACTTCACTTGGAATGCTGAGCCCAGTTCTGGGCAGCTCAAGTCCAGTACTGGGCAATTTAAGGAGGATACTGGTGAACGGGAATGGGTTCAGAGGAGGGCAACCAAGATGGCAAGGGGTCTGGAAACCACATCCCATGAAGAACGATAGAAAGAGCTGGGGATGTTTAGCCTGGAGAAGAGAAGACGAATATGATTATATTATATTATATTATATTATATTATATTATATTATATTATATTATATTATATTATATTATACCACCCTTCCAAAAATGGCTCAGGGTGGTTTATACAGAGAAACAACAAATAAATAAGATGGATTCCTGTCCCCAAAGGGCTCACAATCTAAAAAGAAACATAAGATAGACACCAGCAACAGTCCCTGGAGGTACTGTGCTGGGGGTGGATAGGGCCAGTTACTCTCCTCCTGCTAAATAAAGAGAATCACCACGTTAAAAAGGTGCCTCTTTGCCAAGTTAGCAGGGGTATATTAGGTCTTGATATGATTAGGACTGTGCACAACTGAAAATATTGGGTCGTGTTAAATCTAGAACCATAGATGCTGGTCCTGGTCCTTATGGACCCTTCAGAATTTTGGAATCAGGGAAATTGCTGAATTTCTTAATCAGCAAAAATCCCCATAGATGTCTATAAGAAAAAGAAAGGGGATCACTGGCAAAGCGGGGGAAGGCTAGCCCAGAAGCTTTGAAAGTTGGCACACCAGTAGGTAAGGATGGCTGGACTGTATGTGTATTTAATTAAAAGTGAATCTGACCATCTGCTGTTTTAAAATTAATTGTTCAAGGTAACTCAGAAATTCTATTCATAGAGAATTGCAGAAGAAAAGTGAAGTAACATCTTAGAATCTCAGGGGAAGTGATGTGAAACTCAGAAACTGGCCACTTTATTTTTAAACTGTGAGTAAAATAACCAGATTTATTTATTTTTTTAAAAAAGAAGAAATAAATGCATGGGCAGATACATGCCAGAAGATGGCTCACACACCCCCTGCCCTGTAGCCGTGATTGAATAAATGAAAATGCAGACTCCCACTGCCATTTGGAGCTCCAAAATGCTCCCAAGTTCCCTGAATGGCATCAGAGAACTTTGACCCAAACTAGGCTCCCCTATATCAGGGTTGGAGTATCCCTGACACCCTCTGACCTGGCCCAAGTTGGGCCATGACTGACCTGCCCGACCTGACATTGCACAGGCCGAGATAGGATAGCCACCTTCAAATATCTGAAAGGCTGCCACACAGAAGAAGGAGCTGACTTGTTCTCTGTTGCTGCAGAGAGCAGAGCTCGAACCAGTGGGTTGAAGTTACAAGAAGGTAGATTCAGGCTAGATATTAGAAGGAATGTCCTAACTGTAAGAGCTTGGCAACAATGAAACAGCCTGTCTTCTTGTACAGTGGTGGGTTCTTCCTTTGTTTGAAGAACTCCCGCAAGGCTGGACAGGCATATGTTAGGGGTGCTGAAGCCATTTCCTGCTCTGGGCAAGAAGTTGGACTAGAAGACCTCCAATGTCCCTTCCAACACCAAAATACTATAATTCTATGAACACAAGCTGGGAAATATATGTTATTTCCAGTGGCCACAAACTCAGGCGTTCTGCCTATGCCTCTGCTCTTCTCCATAGCTAGAAGTCGCTCTGAACCAATGCTCCCTCGAACAGGGAATCCCAGATGTTGTTGACTACAACTCCCATAATCCCCAAGCAAAGGCTATTGTAGCTGGGGATGATGGGAATTGTAGCCAACAACATCTGGGATTCTCTGTTAGAGGGAACTCTGCTCTGAACCCAATCAGCAACAACAGTCACCTGAAGCCTATTAAAATGAGTCTCCAATTCTTAAAATCAGATATTGAATTTTGACATGGACAAAATTCATGTGAGCAAGGATGCTGCTCATTTTGCTGGACCAAGACTGTGTTTGGATCCCATAAAAATATGCAGCAGGTAGAATCCAAGGGAAAGAGTTGTGGTATGCAAGAATAAGGCAGTGGAGTGGAATCAGGAATATGGCACAGCAGGGAAGTAACTTGCCTAGGGAGCAAGAGTTTGCTGGTTCGAATCCCCACTGGTATGTTTCCCAGACTATGGAAAACACCTTTATCTGGCATCAGCGATATAGGAAGATGTTGAAAGGCATCATCATGGGAGATGGCAATGGTAAACCCCTCCTGTTTTCTACCAAAGACAACCACATGGCTCTGTGGTTACCAGGAGTCAACACTGACTCGATGGCACAACTTAACCTTTACCTTTAATGAAATTGATATTATGTACAGAGAGGCAAGTACAGACTGCTTTTCAGTGCTCTTGCTGCTGGCTGTTTGTTAGCCCCGCCTCTTCTCCAGGACTGGAATACAAGTAACCAAAGCCCCATTCAAAAGCTGGCCTGGATCAAGGAATGGATTAACCAAAAACACCACACAGCACAATTCAAGCACAAGATCTAATTAATGGTATGAGGTACTTACACTCTGGAACCTTGTCCACTTCCGCTTTGCTTCCTTGCATTTCTCCCTTTTCATCCACGCACCAGCAATTGCGAAGGTCAAAATGTCCTAGTGGGAGACTGAAATCACTATAAGGCCCTGGGTAATGAATGAGACGTCCCTGAAGAAGTTGCCAGAAAGTGAATGGCTCCAGCAAGATGTTCTCTGATGTGCCTACGGTCATGTTGCCCACCAGCACTTCCAGAGGAACAGCCTCAAAGGAAGGATATTTGGAGAACTCTGGGAAGATATTCTGGTGGCCTGATTCATAGAGGATTCTGACGAAGTCCTCAAAGCTTTGCTGAGATCTCTCTTTATAGTCAAGGAGTATGGTCACCAAATCCATGAAAGGAAGAGGCCTGCCATTATTATTCTGGGTGACCCACTTTTGGTACCATTCAAAAACGTGTTCCGGAGGGCCATTGCACTGGACCTTCCTCCACTGACCATCAAGGTTGCATTGTGGGATGTAAACGCTCGAGAACTGAGGCAGGAGAGTGTGATTTAACAGGAGCTGCTGCACAGTTCTCAGAAAAGCCTGACCACCTGCCAGCTGGCAATCGCTTGGACCTAGAGGAGAAGAAAACATAGTGACTGTTCAAGGGTAGGTAAGTCAGACTCTAAAGCAGAGTGGCAAATATTCCTTAAGTTGGAGTTCCAAGCCAGGGAACCAAGTGCTGCAGTAATGAGGGAGTCTCCCCATGTTTATTTGAGTAACTGATTGGTTTAAAAGGGTGCCTGGTTAATTGGGCTGGAGACTGTGTTTTCTTTATTCTGTGCGATTTCAAAATAGAATAGAATCTGCTTCCTTGTTATTTCAACCCACTGGTTCTAGAGGGTAGGACTAAAACCAATGGACTCCAATGACAGGGAAAAAGATTCAGGCTAGACATTAGGAAGAATTTCCTAACTGTAAGAGCTGTTGGCCAGTGGAACAGACTGGTGCAGTGGTGGGCTCTCCTTCGCTGGAGTGAAATCCAAAACAGGTTGTGAGGAGTTCCAAATGGATCTCTCCAAACTAAGTAACTGGACAACAAAATGGCAAATGTGGTTCAATGTAACCACGTGATGCATATTGGGGCAACCCTGCCCCCCACCCATGCCAACTTCACATACACACAGCTGTCAGTGACTGACCAGGAGAGAGATCTTGGGGTCATGGTGGATAACTCATTGAAAGTCTCAATTCCATGTAAAGAATCATTAGGAAGGAGATTGAAAGTAAAAATGCTAATATTATAACGCGCTTATACAAATCTCTTGTGCATCCACATTTGGAGTACTGTGTATAGTTCTGGTCTCTGTATCTTAAGAAGGACAGGGGAAAGTGCAGAAGGGGGCCACCAAGATGATCAGGGGCCTGGAGCACCGTCCTCATGAGTCAAGGCTACAGCATCTGGGTCTTTTTAGTTTGAAAAAGAGGCAACTATGGGGCAGACATGATTGAGGTGTATAAAATTATGCATAGTGTGGAGAGAGTGGACATAAAGTAAGTTTTCTCCTTCTCTCACAACACTAGAACCAGGGGTCATCCCCTGAAACTGATTGCCAGGAAATTTAGGATTGGCAAAAGGAAGTACTTTTTCACACAGTGCATACTTAACCTATGGAATTCTCTGCTACAGGATGTGGTGATGGCCACCAGCCTGGATGGCTTTAAAAGGGGCTTAGACATGTTCATGGAGGACAGGACAATCCATGGCTATGAGTCTGAGGGCTATAGGCCACCTCCAGAGGCAAGATCCTTTAAATACCAGTTGCAGGAGAACAACGGCAGGAAAGAGGGCATGCCCTCAACTCTTGCCTGTGGGCTTCTCAGAGGCAGCTGGTGGGCCCATGTGTGAAACAGGATGCTGGACTAGATGGGCTTCCTTGGGCCTGATCCAGCTGGGCTGTTCTTATGTTCTTAGGTTTTCAAACAGAGGCTGGACAGCTAACTGTCAGGGATAGCATTGCAGTTTCCTACACTGAGCAGGCGGGAGGAACTAAAAGGCATCCAAGATCCCTTCAGCTTTAACATTCTACGAGTCTATGAAAATGTATAAATCACTTTTCTTTTTTCTTTTTTTATTTTCGGGATTGTGAGCCCTTTGGGGACAGGGAGCCATTTTATTTATTTATTTATTTACATCTGTGTAAACTGCTTTGGAAACTTTAGTTGAAAAGCGGTATATAAATATTCGTTGTGTTGTATTGTATTGTAGGGTCAGGGAAGAAGCTTGTGGGGGGGGGGCATTCAGTTCCCACAGCTCTAGGGCTCCTCTGTGGGAGCAATCAGCTCTGGTGCTCAGGATCTGCCGGATCTCAGAGGCTTTCCTCAAGTCTGGGGGGTCCTGACTGAGGCTCACCACCCTCCTCTGGGTGTCTCCTCAAGATCAGAGTCTGGGTAGGTTATTTCCTACAAACCCAAAGGATCCATCCAACACAACCAAAAAATTACTTCAAAATTAGATTCATCTCACAAAAGAAAATGCAGAATAAGGCAACAGATAAATAACTTACATTGCAAGGGCTGGTCTGTACTTGCATCTATCCCAGGAATCGCCCTGCCTTCCATACTGACACAGAAACAGTTTCGTCCATGGCACTGGACTGGCAGGAATCTTCCATCCTGGGTACAGGTGGGAACATACAGGTCCGTACCTGCAGGCTGGCTGCTTTTCAAGAGTTGCAGACTGTCCCTTTGCTTTTCACAGGTCGTGGGACACCTCGGGAGTCTGCCGCGGACTCTGGAGCCAGGGATTTGCCTACCGCCCAAGTCCACACACCAACAGTCCCCCAGGTGGCACTGGATTTCTTCATACCTCCCCTCTTTAGTGCATTGTGGGACAAATAGATCTTCTTCCTGCTTGGTGCAGTCTTTGGATTGCAACACAATCTTCACAACATCTGCTAAATCTTCTGCGATATTTTCAGGGACAGAAATCACATGCCACAAAAAAGTGAAGAATTCTGGGCTTTCAAGGGTGGAAGCCAGAAATTTGAGCACGTTCTGATTGTCCTGCAACGTGACCACACGCCCAAAAGTGTCCACAAGAGGTTGGCTCAGGTTGAACGTTGGTACCTCCAAGGAGAGCTGCTGGGTCAGTTCAGCAAATCCATTCCTTAACCCTACCTGCTGGAAATACCGGTCCAAATTAAGCGTGCCGCTGGTGCCAAGGGCTCCCGTGAAATTAAACTGGATCAAATTCTTCAAGAACTTCCCCCCAAAAAGGTTTTCTTGGAACTGCTTGGGATTGCTTGTGAACTGAAGGGCGACCTGAGCGAGTTCTCTTGAAGGAAACATTCCTCCAATGGCTTCACTAAAGACGGATTCAAGCATGGGTAGCTGAGAAGCACTTGCTTTTTCGAGGATGGGTGACAGCAAGCCAGAATCAACAAACATTTCCTTGAATGAAGGAGGACAAGATCTTGAAAACCTGGCTATTTTCTGGGGCTCTTGAGCAGGAGAGAATAAACCTTGCTGGTCCAAGCGCCCATTGTGTCCATAAAAAAGCCTGGAGAGAGACCATTGCCGCTCAGAGACACAAGTCTGCTCCTTTCCTAGAAAAGAAAAGAGACCTTGGATATCATGATTAAACTGGATTGGATCGATAACCCTTTTTTTTTTTTTAAGGGTTTCTCTGGTTCAAGACAGAGCAAATAAATCACATAAAGTGTCTATAAATAGGAACATAGAAAGCTGCCTTAGAATGAGTTAGAACAGGGTTTCTTAACCTTGGGCCCCCAGATGTTGTTGGACTACAACTCCCATCATCCCCAGACATGGCCTTTGTGGCTGCAGATGATGGGAGTTGTAGTCCAACAATATCTGGGGGCCCAAGGTTAAGAAACCCTGAGTTACAATGTTGGTCCATCTAGCTCATATTACACTGACTGGCAGAGGCTCTCCAAGGTTTCAGCCAGGAATCTCTCCCTGCCCTACCTAGATATGCTCAGGACTGAACCTGGGACCTTCTGCATGTAAAGAGGTTGCTCTGCCACTGACCTACAGCCCCATCCCATGATCACAACTGACACTCGAAACAGAATTGGTTGCATCTTAAGGTTTTCTTCCTCCAGAAGAAGAAGATTTTAATACCACATAACCATGTTGTGATGGAAAGCCTATAGCTGGGTGTTCCTTTGAACACAATTTAGAGGTTTTTTTGTTACTCCTTAGGAGTGTAGACCCAGTGACATACTGATTACATAGACAATGAAGCTATTCACACGATGGAGGAAAACTGGGCTAAGGGAGCCCAGCCCAGTTATCCTCCATCGTGAGAACCACTGGACTTGCGGGCGAGTCCGGTGTTTCAATGGCGGCTAGCCCACCCAAGTAGCCCTCCCCTTAAATGAGGTTTGTGGAGCGACTGCTCCACTAACCCAATTTCTATGACTGTGAGTCACGCAGTGGGACTCATGAGGAGACCCCTGACTGAGAAGCTAAAACAAGCCTCCCTGCATCAAGGGGTCTCCCCAGAATGCTCCATACACTAGACTCGGGGCATTTGGGGCTTCAGGGGGCCAGGCAGCCCCCAATCCCTGCTGCCCCTACCAATTCCGTGATCGAGGTGGTAATCGTGTGGGCAGCTGATCCATCCACCCAAGGACAGCTTGGTGATCATCTGAGGGGAGGGGTAAGTTAACCCGCTCTCCCTGTAGACCCCCACAGACACACCCAAAGCTCTTCTCATTGATCTTGAGAAGAGCTTCATTGAGGTTGTTCACACAATCAAAATCTGTGTTCTACCCAGGTTTGGGAGCTGTGTATGCTCCCAATTTTTGGTTGCATGGAAGCAAGACAGGAGGAAAACCCTGGTAGAAATGATTGTGTGGAAGCAAGGTAGGAGGAAAACCTGGGTAGCTTTTCCTCCTGTCTTGCTTCCACACAATCACTTCTACCCAGGTTTCCTCCTACCTTGCTTCCACACACACACAGCTCCCAAACCTGGGCTCAACAGTTTTTGATTATTTGAATGAACTGATAGGTTACATAGCAAGCTACCTTATCCATTGGACTATTTGCTCAAACAGTCCCATCTACACAGGCAGCAGCTTTCATGAGTTTCAGATGGGTATTTACCAGCCCCACCTAGAGATGCCGGGGTTTGAACCTGGAACTTTGGGCATGCAAAGCAGATGCTCTGCCACTGAGCTATGGTCATGGATCGACTACAAGTCTAGGATTCTAAATACCACAGTCTGGGCGCTGCACTTGCTTCCTTGTTCCCAGGCGCTCCTGCCCCTTGCTGTTCACACACCAGAACTGTCCGTCCAGCTGCCACTGTATTGCCTCATAGGCTCCAGTATCATCACACAATGGTGTATAACTGTGTTTGAAACGAACAGCAGCAAATCTCTCCATTTCGCATTTGGAGGGGCCTGCATGAGAAACACACATTGTCAACAAGGAAAACATGGAGGTCATGGGAAAGGTTTCCATTCACCTCCGTTACTGGCAACCATCCTGCCCTGCCTGCCTGTGCTGGAAGTGGCTCAAGTCTCTGCAGCACAGCTAAGCAGCGTTCTGCGAAAAGGAAGGACATCCTCCGAGGCTATTTGGCACTTGTCAAGCTCTGAGTCGGACTGTACCAGCTTGGCTCTTGTGCCATGGTGGCTGCTGATCTTCCAGAGAGGCAGGTCAGCTCTGGCTCCACCCCATTTCAGCCTCCCCCAAACAGGCAATGATATGCCATGCCAGCATTTGCCAGGCAATGATATCCATGCCACATTTTTGGCACCTGGCAATGGTGACACTTGCCAATGCAGTAGCATGACCCCATGCAGAAAGATGGATCCTATTTGCTCTTTTTGTCACATGATCCTTGATGGGCTGGAAGATGCCATCCTCCAGGGACCTGCAGTGGTGGCAGCTGAAGTGTCCGTTTTTTTCACGGGTACTCCTTGCAAAAGGAGAATGGCAGCTAAGAGCCCATATGCAGACCATGGGTCTTCACCAAATGCCTGACCTGAAGCTGGTCTCAATGAGGCCAGGAGTCCCCTGTGCCTGTAAGCTGCTGCAGTGGCACAGAGAATCAGAGACCACTAGCACCTTACTATTAATCTCTAGGGTCTCCATGCTTTCTAAGCCACACAGCCTTAGGCTACAGGTGACCAAATTTGCAGATGACACCAAACCATGGGCATCTGCCAAAAAAAAAAAATGTCCAGGGATGTGGAGGCGGAGAGGGTTTCTACATATGCATATATAAATAAAAGTGTCTACTGCTCCATGTTAATCTGGCTATGAATCTGGGGGCAATGAATCTTCCTTTGTCCCACCCTGCAGATGCACATGTACCAAACTATTCAGCATGGTGAAATCCAAAATAGAGTGTGAGGAGCACCAAAGGGGTCTTTCCAAACTGGGTGAATGGGCAACAAAATGGCAAATGTGATTCAGCATAAATAAAGGTAAAGTTATGCACACCATGGCAAAAACATCCCAGCCAGATATGCGGTGATGGGGTCTGAGCAGTCAGTGACTAACCAGGAGAGAGATCGTGGGCTTATGGTGGATTAATCAAGAAAATCATTAACCCACGGCATGGCACCTGTGAAAGCGGCAAATTCCATCCTACAGATTATTAATAAAGTGTCCAAATTTAAAAAAACTATCAATATTATAATACCTTTATGCAAATCTATGGCACAGCTACATCTGGAATAGTATGCACAGTTCTGATCACGAAGTCTCAAAAAGGATATTGCAGAGTTGGGAAAGATGCCAAAGAGGGTAACCAACATGATCATGGGGTGGAAGTATTTTCCTTACGAGGAAAAGCTACAGCATTTGAGTTTAGAAAAAGAGTTAATAAGTGAAGATGGGATACGAGCATGTGAAATTGTGCATGGGGTTGAAAAAGTGAAGAAAGAAAAGTTTCTCTCCTCTCACAACACTAGAACCAGGGGTCATCCCATGAAAACAATTAGCAGGAAATTTAGGGCAGACAAAAGGAAGTACTTCTCAGAACCCATAATTAGCCTGTGGAATTTGTTGCCACTGGACATGCTGATGGCTCCCAGCTTGGATGGCTTTAAAAGGGGATTAGACAAATTCATGGCAGACAGGTCTGTGTCAATGGCTACTAGTCTTGTTGACTGTATGCTATTGCAGGGGAGCAATGGTGGTAGAGGGGCGAAAGGGGGCATGCCTTCATTTCCTGATTGTGGGCTTCCTAGAGGCATCTAGTGGGCTGGAGAGGGAAACAGGATGCTGGACTAGATAGGCAAGGTGGTTCTTAAGTTTTTATGTACGTACATCTGAACCTGCCAGATGTAGCCAGCTGTATTCCCAGAAAACGCCTTTGCAGGATCCTAAACATGGTGGTTTCAGTAAACGTCTGAGCAGGCTCCAGGGTAGCAAAAACTGTATCATAGACATTCTCAAGCAACATTTCCAGACCTGGAAAAGAAAACAGCATTTCGGTGTTGGCTCCAGGTTCAGTATACCTGGAGAGAGTTCCACCCACCCCCTCCTTTAATTTTGCATGTCTAAAATGAAAAATCCAAGTTCCTGTAAGAAACTAAGACTAAGGGGAAACATGACAGATGTCTCTAAAATTATACATAGTGTGGAGAGAGTTGACAGAGAGAAGTTTTCTCCCTCTCTCACAACACAAGAACCAGGGGTTGTCCCAGGAAACTGAAGGTCGGGAAATGTAGGAGGCCGACAAAAGGAGGTACTTTTTCACACAGAGTGTAATTAATCTCTTAAATTCTCTGCCATGAGCTGTGGTGATGGCCACTAGCTTGTGTTGCTTTAAAAGAGGCTTGGACAAATTCATGGAGGACGGGTCTATCAATGGCTACAAGTCTGATTGGTATAGGTCACCTCCAGCCTTAGAGGCAAGATGCCTCTAGATACCAGTTGCAGGCGAGCAACAGCAAGAGAGAGAGCATGGCTTCATCGCTTGCCTGTGGGCTTCTCAGGGGCATCTGGTGGGCCACTGTGTGATACAGGGTGCTGGACTAGATGGACCTTAGGCCTGATCCAGCAGGGCTGTTCTTATGTTCTTAAACAGTTTGAACAGCTGAGTATATTTAGCCTGGAAATGAGAAGACCACAGGGAGATATGATAGCATCTTCAAATATCTGAGGAGCTGTCTCAGAGAAGATGACGATTAGTTCTTTTAAGACAGCTCCTGAGGGCAGGAATAGAACCTATGGGTTGACCTGGCAAGGAAGCAGATTCAGGGTAGACATCAGAAGGAATTTTGTAACTGTAAAAGCTGTTCAACAGGGAATAGTTTGCCTCACATAGTAGTGGGCTTGCCTTCACTGGAGGTTTCCAGGCAGATGCCAGATGCCAGGCTGCATAAGGGACTGCTCTAGAAGATCTCCAAAGTCCCTTCCATCTCTAACATACTATGATTCTGGTCTTGCTGGTCTTGTGGTAGCAAGCATGAATTGTCCTCTTTGCTAAGCAGGCTCCACCCTGGTTGCATTTGAATGGGAGACTATATGTATGAGCACTGTAAGAAATTCCACTTAGGGGATGGGGCCACTCTGGGAAGAGCACCTGCATCCAAGATAGGACCGAAATAGACTCCTTCCTGCAACCTTAGAGAAGCTGCTGCCAGCCTGTGTAAAAAACGCTGTGCTAGATGGGCCAATGGCCTGACTCTATATATGGCAGCTGCCTGTGTTCCTAATAACACCTGCACTGCTGCATTTCAAATATGAATTTGTAACAGCAAAAAAGGAATATTTCAACATATATATTGGAAGACATTCACATAATGTGAATCAAATTTTGTGTTTTTAAAAAATGTATTTATTTTGGGGTGAATTAAAGGTGGCAATCTCAGAATTTACTCATATTTCAGCCAGAGAGAAAATCTAGGTTTGCAGTGACAAAAACATTGATTTTAAATTCTCATCTCGCGGTTTAGAATATGGCGAATTCATCCATTTCACATTTTATCCTAGCCCCATGTGAACTGAATTGTGCGTGGCATCCCAGCAATGTGTGTTATATTCTATTCAGATATGTTAAAGACATCCAGAGAGATGGATAAAGAAATACTGAAATGGTAGGAAGGAACAGAATCCTTGCAAAATTTATTCAACACAATTTGTGTCACACACACAGTCACTCCTAGCATAGATCCAACAGAATTTGTCAGGCACGTACCTGTTTCCGCTAGTTCCCGCCCCAGACTGTCAGCACAGTAACAGTACCCAGAGACCTCTGGGAACAAACTTCGGAAGGAACTAAATGTCAGGAATGCTTCTGGGAATCTGAAAGGAAAACCAGCCCATTAACGAGTACAACATTTGTTGTATTCTATGCAGTTCTATGTTAGGACTTTTGTCCCAGAGGGGATCCTGTAGAGAGTGTGTGGGGTGGGGTGGAGTGGGGTGGGGTGTCCAAATGCAAAACGGAGGGAAAGGAGAAGGAGAACATTTTGAGTTCTTGCTGAATAAACCTGTAGTTAAATCTACAAAATATTTCCTTGTGTGTATGAGGGAAGCACTTAGCACCTTAAGTGGTGCAGCGGGGAAATGCTTGATGAACAAGCAGAAGGTTGCCGGTTCGAATCCCCGCTGGTACTATATCAGGCAGCAGCACTATAGGAAGGTGCTAAAAGGCATCATCTCATACTGTGCAGGAGGAGGCAATGGTAAACCTCTCCTGTATTCTACCAAAGAAAACCACAGGGCTCTGTGGGTGCCTGGAGTAGAAATTGACTTGACGGCACGCTTTACCTTTATGAGGGAAGCAGCTATAAAACACATTTGCTGTGACCAGCTGAAGACATCACGAGTGTTCCCTCTAACAGGGATTCCCAGATGTGGTTGACTACAACTCCCAGAATCCCCAAGGAAAAGCCATTGCAGCTGGGGATCCTGGGAGTTGTAATAAAACATTATCTGGGAATCTCTGTTAGAGGGAACACTGATCACAAACCCCCTCAGCATTTTGATAGCAGCTCCCTTTGAGCACCAAAAATGGCATTTAATTGAAAATGCTTGATCAGTGCAGGACACGGTGAGAGTCACGAAAGAGACACATATCTGTCTGGTTAGATGCACTACGGCCACCTTAGGGCGTAAAGCAGAATGGTGGTTCCAATGGACCCATGATTCCACGTCCCCTCCCCTGCTCTCCCACCCACATTCAGATGAAATGGAGAGCTCCCTCTGGGCTTCCTGCTGACTGCAGAGAGGAGGGGGAACTGGATGCCGGGGCTTCCTTCTTTAATGGACAGCCTCAGCAGCCAATAGCAGCGGGAGAGAGGTAGGAGCTTCCTCCCTCAACTCCGGTTGTAGAAGGGGGAAACTGCAGTGCCAGCATTCAGACGTACCGCTTATTAAACCGGATGTGAAGGGACCTCCGGTTTTGTGTTACGTGTGAATGCAGTCATTCTGTGGTTGTGTAATTTGGCCCTAAACAGCACAGATCAGCAGAAGTGCTTGGTGATTTCAGGACACATCCCATGAAGAAATCTAAGTCCTGAGAACATGAGTTGGATTCAACCACACAAAGTTTGACATACGGTGAAGCAACTGTGTGATTGGTTCACCTTCTTCCTGGCCAGCATATCTAACCATGTTCATCAGACCTACACAGCCATTTTGGTAGGCACACACAATTTTCCTACCCCAAAATAAATAGATTGTGGGTTTTTAATTTTATTCATGGTGATTTTATTTGTGGTGATTTATGGTAATTGTAATATGTTTTATATGATTTTTAGGTTTTAGCTGCTGTTTCTTTAAGTTGCAAACCACCCTGAAATTTTATATGGAGTGGTATATAAATATGTTAAATAAATAAATAAATAAATAAATAAATCTCCCCCACTCTGGGTAGTTCAAGCACCGGTTTGAGCCCTGGTTGGGCACTGGGAGCAAAAGCTTTAAGAAAGAAAAGAGCAGGTCCTTACTGCCCCATGCAGTTTCCTGTTGGGGTGGCACTCAGTCTAAGTACCCCTGCACGGCACCAGCAGGCTCGTGTAAAGACCTTTTCTCCTCTTCCTTCAAGCTCCCGCTCCCTGCTCCCAGCCAGGGCCCGAATCGGTGCTCGAACTACAGGTTGTGTACACCCCCTACCCCACTCATCCATGCTCTCTTTCTCTCCTTGCTTATCTCAGTCCCACTTCACACTTTGACAGTAAGTCCCTCCCTTTCACCTCAAAGAGCATGCAAAGTAGAAACTCCACAGTGACATTCAATCACATCTAGGAGGTTTTTCACACATGGCTGTATGCCTCGGAGTATCTGAAGAACGAATCTGCTTCCCAGCAGATTCGAGGCATTTTAATTCGAGGGATTAGATCAGGCCTGCTCAATTTAGGCCCCCCAGCTGTTTTTGAACTACAGCTCCCACAATTCCCAGCCACAGTGGCCAATAGCCACGGATTATGGGAATTGTAGGCCAACATCTGCAGGAGGGCCAAAGTTGAGCAGCCCTGGATTAGATGGACCATTCACATAGCCATCAGCACCTCCATCCACACCTTTGGAGAAAGCAGAAGCCCTGGAGTTTTGTTTTTTTCCAAAAGCTGCTGGAAATAGAGGATTTTTTTTACCCCGGACATAACTTGGGCTAAGCCAGTATTCGCAGCATCCCTTCGGAGAAAAACAAAGCCCTGTCTGTCCTGGTCCCCGATAGCCCACAGGGAGGTTGGGTTAAATCCAGCAAATATGTGGACTGGCACGCTCCAATCAGGAGTGGATTTGGGGAGTGGGGGGGGGAGCCCTGTCTGTAAAACCTCCAGGCTTGGCTTTTGTGATTTCTCTTCCCTTCTCATCCAAGGAAAGAAACTGCACGAGCAGGGCTTTGGTGTTCTTGTTGAAGAGATCTTAGTCCACATGTTATTGGAGAAGAAGGTGGAGAACAGCCACATCTGCCACTGGATTGGCCCTTCCATGATATCCAGTGAGGCAGTTGTTTCAGGCAGCAGGAGGCCCACTCACTGCACCCATCACACCCACAGCTCTTCGGGGCCAGCTACTTATACAATATGATTTGAGCTAGTTAAAGCAAAATGTCTCATAATACTTGACTCTAAACACAGACTTTCTGAAAGAATAAGTGTGTGTGTGTGTGTGTGTGTGTGTGGTGTGTGGTGTGTGTAAGAGTGATGTGTGCCCTGCAACTGGAATCCATCCTTTGAATAAAGCATTTCTACTGAGCCAGATGTTGCCACATTAATACTTTCCTGCCCTCTAGTGGCATGAACCAACACTTCACACAATTTAGGTATAGGAATATCAGGAATATTTCTATACTGCCTTTAAATTCAAAATGCTGAGTTTTCAGAATGAGTTCCATAGCAAACGGAGAAGAAGACACTTCTCTGTCCCCAAAGGGTTTGCAATCTAAAAAGGAGGCGCAAGGAAGACACCAGCAAGCAGCTTTTAGGAGAGACTCTGTGCTGGGATGAACAGCATACCATTTTGCAGCCAACATTTCACAGAGGGCTACACCTACAACAACCAATTTTTATCTCAGAGATGACTGCCCAAGCCATTCATGAAGACTGGATTCCACCCACCATAGACTGTGCACTGCACAATGACTCAGTCTTCATTTCCTCACAGATCTCTTCTGTCCAGTACCTTACCGGCTCCACTAGGTATCCACTAGGACAGGAGAGGACTTCTCTATTATTTTTAGATTGTAAGCCTTTTGGGGACAGGGAATCAGCTTATTCATTTTTCTATGTAAACCACTTTGTGAACTTTGTTGAATTGTGGTATATTGATGATGATGATGATGATGATGATGATGATGATGATGATGATGATGATGATATTTACACACAGTCTACTAGATGTTATTGACTGGATTTGGTGATTTAATTATTGGGCCCTTTCCAAGGGTCTAGGATGACTAAAGAAGAATTTTGATGCTGAGTTTGTTCTTCTGGTAGCTCTACAATCTCCAGCCCTGGTTGCTCAGCTGAAGATCCTGAGTCTTGTAACCCATTTTTCTACCAGTGCCCGGGGACCCTAGCACTTGACACAGCCCTTGTTCACCCGGGCAACGATCGATCTGGTATAGAATTTGTTTTTCTTGTTCTCACCATGGTTATGGGATAGGCACATTTAGTCTGGCTTCTCAGCAGAGGACTGTCTGGTTTGGGTGACCCTCCAGCATAGCCCTCTGCATCCTCGAAGCTCACAAGCCCCTCCTCTTCATCAAGGTAGTAGTGTCCATATCATCATCAATCATCATCATCATCATCATCATCATCTCGCTAATAGATAAACCATTCAGAAATTAAATGCATTCCATGGCCATTTGGAAGCAACCAGTGCATTTCAGTGGGCATTCCCCGTCATTCATTTTAAGACGTCCTGACACTAGTCCACAATAGAACTGGCATGCTGCTGGTCCCAGGTTCAATCCCTGGCAGCATCTCCAAGGAGGGCTGAGAAGGACTCCTGCCTGAAACCATGGAGAGCCTCTGCCAGTCAGTGTAGACAATACTGAGCTAGATGGACCAAGGGCTGACTTGTCCCCTGCTAACTGAGCCAAGAGGCACCTTTTCAAAGTGGTGATGATTCTCTTTGTTGAGCAGTGGGGAGAGCAACTGGCCCTGTCCAGCCCCAGCACAGCATCCCTCCAGTGGCTGATTTCCGTCCTGTGTCATCCAGTGGCATTGTGGCCCTGGCAGCAGCCCATGTGCAAATGTTCTGGTGGGCTGCCGCTTTTGCCGTCGCTGCCGCCACCCCCTCATGCTGCAGCTCCCCCAGTCCTCGTCTGCCCCAGCCCCTCCACTCACACACCACCACAGCAGCCCCAGCAGCCACTACATCCAGCACAGGGAAGCCAGCCAGCTGTGGACTGCATGGGGCAGAGATGTCATCGTACTGTGCCACCATCGGCTTGCTTCCCTTTGCCAGCTGCAGTGGTTAGTGGGGTCGTGGCAGCCAGCCGCAGGAGGGTGGGTGGGGCAGTGGCAGGTGGTGAATGGTCCCCTCTCCCTGGCGGGGGCCCCAGAAACCCTTGTTCTTTGCACACGGCTACACCTGCCCTGGGGCAATCCATTTCCCCTCCCCACCCCACACTCAGAAGGACTGCAGTCCTCAGCTGTGTTTAAACTGTATGAATCAAAACCTATCCTCGGATGTCTTCACAATTAAGGCAGGGGCTCTCAAATCGAGGTCCCCAGATGATGTTGGACTACAGCTCCCCTCATCCCCAGCCACAATGGCCAAAGGCCATCTAGGAACCCCTGGGTTAAGGCACCACTAAGCCCTCTCAGTTGATCTTAAGCACTCTTAAGATCACTTAAGATGACTTTAATAGATCTTAAGATCACTTAAGATGACTTTAATAGATCTTAAGATCACTTAAGATGACTTTAATAGACCTTAAGATCACTTTAATAGATCTTAAACACTCAAAGAATTGTTTATTTTTATGTAGCACCATGCATCTACATGGTGCTTTCCAGAAGAGGAGAGGAGAAGTCCCTGCCCCCAAAGGGCACACAATCTAGAAACCGACACAATGGAGAAAGTGGAGCCAGCTTGGGTAGAGGAACCTCATTCCATTTACACAAACTTAGGCTTGGCTGCGGAGTGCATCTTCCAAGTACCCACATAATGGTACTGTGAAGATTATATGAGGGCTAGAAGGACTTGCCCATACTTGTTACCAGTGGAATCAGCTGCACTTCAAATACTCTACCAACCACTACACCATTTGTAACAATATACTCCTTCTACCTGTTAAAATTGTGAATGAGATCAAAGACCATCCTGTCCGTCGTGTTGACAAACTTGCACTGAACAGGCAGAAAATCCCCGTCAGGAGAGCACTGGGGTGGGCTTTTTTCCCCAACACCATGCAGAATGCGACGATCTCGGATCTCACATTTCCCAGGGCCTGAGTGACAAACACATGACATTTGATATGATAACATGTTGAGGGTGCTATTACAGAACTGCTGTCGCGTAGTGGAGCTGTAGTTTTTTCTAAGGGTGCCGAGAGAGCCCTTCACAGAACTACAGTTCCCAGTTTGGCGAAAGGGCACTGGGAAGGAAGGAAACTACGACTAGTTGACATTTATAATCACTATACACACAGCATGACTTACATTGACTTGGCTTCCCTCTCTGCCTTGTGCCATAAATTTCCATGCCTTCAGCATCCACGCACCAACACTGCCCCTGACCCATGTCACACTGTACTGGGTCGAAATCACCAGAATCCAGACATTGTGGGATGTAGGATGTTGTGCTGCTGTTGATGTACCGACTGACCAGGATCCGCTGCTTTTGCAGCTGGCAGAAGGACAAACCTATGGCAAGACGAAGCATCATTAACCTTTGTATATTTCTGCATTTTTGGAAAACATTATTATTTATTATTATTATTTTATATTTTATATCCCACTCTTCCTCCAAGGAGCCCAGAGCGGTGTACTACATACTTGGTTTCTCCTCACAACAACCCTGTGAAGCAGGTTAGGCTGAGAGAGAAGTGACTGGCCCAGAGTCACCCAGCTAGTTTCATGGCTGAATGGGGATTTGAACTCAGGTCTCCCCGGTCCTAGTCCAGCACTCTAACCGCTACACCACGCTGGCTCAGCATAAGGAGAACACTGCCAAGTTCGCCTTATGCCGAGACTGGTTGGGATTTATTTCTGGTGTATAGTGCCCCCAAGCAGGTGCAGAGTGATTTCTCTTCCTGCAAGAGCACTCTTTTGGTTGTCTAAAGGCTATCCATACATACGATGAAGTGTGGTATTCTGCACCTCATCTGTGGCCTATCTCCCTAGAGCAGCAGAGGCTCAATGGGCCAAAATGCTGCTGGCCAAGACATTCAGCAGCCCGGATTGGGACATCAGGAGGCCAGTCAATGAAGGGAAGAGGTATGTCTCTATTCTGATTTTACTTAGCTTCACTTTTGCTGCAACCCAAGAACTGGTGCTCATCCCATGAAACTGATTGGACTGCAAATAAAAATGCGAATATCATAGTGCCCTTAAATAGATCACATTTGGAATACTGTGTTCAGTTCTAGTCACCGTATCTTAAGAAGGACATTGTAGAACTGGAAAAGATGCAGAACAGAGCAACCAAGATGACCAGGGGCCTGGAGCACCTTCCGTATGAGGCAAGGCTAAAGCATCCAGGGCTCTTTCGTTAACTACAAAGAGACATGACAGAGGTGCATACAATTATGCATGGAGTAATGGCGCAGTGGGGAAATGATTTGATTAGCAAGCCAGAAGTTGCCAGTTCAAATTCTAGCTGGTATGTTTCCCAGACTATGGGAAACACCTATATCGGGCAGCAGCGATATAGGAAGGTGCTGAAAGGCATCATCTCATACTGAGAGAGAGGAGGAGGCAAAGGTAAACCCCTCCTGTATTCTACCAAAGACAACCACGAGGCTCTGGTCTCCAGGAGTTGACACCGACTCGATGGCACACTTTACCTTTAGAGAGAGTGGACAGAGGGGAATTTTTCTCCCTCTCTCGCAATACTAGAAGCAGAGGTCATCCCACGAAATTGATGGCCAGGAAATTTAGGGCCAACCCCCCAAAAAACACCAAAACCACGCAAAAAACTTTTTTACACAGTGCATAATTAATTGATGTAATTTTCTGCCACAGGATGTAGTGATGGCCATCAATTTGTGTGGCCTTAAAAGGGGCTTAGACAAATTCATGGAGGACAGGTCTATCAATGCTACTAGCCAGGTGGCTATAGCCCGCCTCCAGACTAAGAGGCAGGAGGCCTCCAAATCCCAGTTGCAGGGGAGCAACAGCAGGAGATAGGGCATTCCCTCACATCTGTGGGCTTTCTAGAGGCATCGGGCAGGGGGCACTGTGTGAAACAGGATGCGGGACTAGATAGGTCTTGGGCCTGATCCAGCAGGGCTGTTCTTATGTAAGAGATTCAGGACAGAGAGGGGCTAAGTACTTCTTCACACCGCACAACATTGATTTGCAGAGCTGATTGCCACATGATGAAGTGATGGGCAGTAGTTCAGATGGCTTTAAACCTTATTGGCTTAGGAGAGTTATGAACAGGGCAGAATGTCAAGCGACCTAGCCAAATTGTATCCTTTTACTGCTCTTTGATCAACACTTCCCCCGCCCCGTATGAATGAAAGTGTGTTTCAACTGTTCCAACAACAACAAACATTCATATTCTGTGATCCTGTGAATGCCCCCTACAAAGAACATTGTTCCCAGCCGCAAAGGCATGCCAATGGCTGACTTACAAGCTATGGGAGATCCAGTCTGTCTGCTACCTGGTACCTCGGCTCCTTTGTCATCTACACACCAGCAGGAGAGGTGATTGTTATCACACTGCATGTTCCTAGTAGGCAACCAATAAAGATTTCCTGTGTTATTAGACTTGTACCTCAGAGATATATCTATAAATCACAAGTCCCTAATCCTGATCATGGCAAACATCCCCAAAAAACCATTACACATCTTCAAGTGTTGTGGTGGCACCCTCAGCCAACTACCTCCCCATGGACCAACCAACAAGGACAAAGAAAATGAGGCCTCATTGACCCATGCAGAAGAAAGAAGTGGTAGAGTCTTGAGGCAGTAGACTGTACCACTCTTGACTGTTGTCCTGCTTAGTACTGCTCAACATTCTCTTGGTGTACAAAAACGCAAGTGGAAAACTAGCACAGCAAGGGGAAAATTTAGCTAGTGCACGCTCGCACGCGCGCTCTCACTCTCGCTCGCTCTCTGTGATGTCATCATTTTTCACTGCAAAGAAGAGTTGCTTTTTTAATGTTCAAACCCTCATGTTTTAATTTCCACATACAGGGGAAGCATTCAAAAATGCCATCTCTCACTTGCAGTCTGAGGTGCTATAGTCCTATTGACTACCACAGGACTGGGATTCTACCATCTTATTCAGCTGTATGTATGGACCATGTTTGGACACACCCAGAGATGCTAAGCTGCAACCCGGAGAAGACATATGTTTGTTTTTTAATAGCTTTGAAGTGGAATTGGAGGCTACAGTCATGGCATCTTCCATCCTGTTCCTCCCCCCTGCCTCCATGTCCTTCACCTATTTTCAGGCAACACCACCAGGGTTGCTAACCATTCAATGTTTTTCTGGATTACACATTCATTCAGGTGTCCCAAGGGCTCTCAGACTTAGAAGGTGCTGGACTAAAACTCTCAACAATGGTCATTGTGGCTGGGGATGATGGAAGTTGTAGTCGAACACCTTCTGGGGATCTACATTTGAGAACCCCCGCGGTATCCAATACTGAGTTCTGAACAGCCAATAAATCTACAATTTGGCTGACCCTGCCAGTCACTCTCTAGACTCCATCCTGGGCTTCACATGACCCACCAGATTCCTTTAGGCTCCACTCCAAGATATCACATTCTGTCCTTGCTCTGAGTGGTTACGGACAACCATTTTGCCCAAGACTTCAGCACGGATTTACTACGGGCCAAATTATCCTTATCACCTGTCAGGATCAGATAGACCAGGGATTCTCAAGGTTGGGTCCCCAGATGTACTTGGACTTCAACTCCCATAACCCCCAGTCCCAGTAGCCTTTGGTTGGGGATAATGGGAGTTGAAGTCCAAGAACATCTGGAGATCCAGCATTGAGAATCCCTGTGATAGACAATCAAGGTGCCCTGGGGTGGAAAGCTACTGAGTCATCCATATGGGCTCACCCTTCCTGCACTGGCTCCACCCAGTTCAACTAGTTTGCAAAAATAAGTTGACAAGCAATAGAATTCATCCCGTCTTACATGGGGCAAAATAAGAGTCTTGCTTCACCTTAAGTGGTGCAGTGGGGAACTGCTTGACTAGCAAGCAGAAGGTTGTCGGTTCAAATCCCCACTGGTATGTCTCCCAGACTATGGGAAACGCCTGTACTGGGCAGCAGTGATCTAGGAAGATGCTGAAAGGCATCATCTCATACTGCGGGGGAGGAGGCAATGGTAAACCCCTCCTGTATTCTACCAAAGACAACCACAGGGCTCTGTGAGCGCCAGGAGTCAAAATCGATTCGATGGCACATTTTACTTTACGTACTTTACTTGTTCTAGCAGGAAGGGGTCTGATCTTGTCCTGATCTTTGAAGTTCCTTTCAGAAGTACACATGACATTTTATATTTATGTTTTATTCAGATTTGACTCTCAGTGCGTATATTGTATTATATATTTATTGTATCACATGGTTATATCTTGTGTTTATTCCCCACAGAGCTCAGGGCAGTGGACATGGGGTCCCCCATCCAGGCACTGACTAGACTTGGAACTGCTTAGCTTGAGCCAGGTGACCGTATACCCTCAGACTGTGTCTCAGGTAAGATGGTTCCCATAACCAGCCAAATCAAGATGTTATGCAATCCATGTTGGTGTATAAAGTGTAAAGGGAGAATCAGGCTCTGCTGATCTTATGCTTAGTAAACATTGGATGAGTCCGCAGAGGAGGACATCTAGCCTAACATCTCCCGTCATGCTACTGGATTATCCTTACCTGAACTGGCCATCTTCCAAGCACTGAGGGACATAACCTTCGCCTCCCTGAAAGGCCTTTTCCCTCTGAAGTTCGCATGGCCGAAGAGGCTGGGTTTCTGCCTGGTACTCTGAGAACCACAACAAATATGCAACTGTTTGAGGAGAAGCTTCCATCCTCATCCCTGTAATCCCATTATCACATTCCCAACCTTGGGCCTCCAGATATAGTTGGGCTGCAACTCCCATCATCACCAGGCACAAAGGCCTTTAGCCACCCTGATCACTCTGGATGCCCAAGAGATATGTATCCAGGGATTTTAACAAAAGGATCATCATGATTCTGGAGAGTCGGGGGATTCTGCTCATAACCTTGCAATGTTAATACCCAGCAGGGGCATAGCAAGGTTGGAGTGGGCCCAGAGACAAGATTTTAAAATGGCCCCCTCTCACTGAAGCCTATGTGCTACAATAGAACATCAGCCTAAACTATTTTTAAAACAGTTTTGTAAATTGTGGATGATGCAAGTCAATGAATGGTACTAGAGAAAGACATGCTGTTCTGGTAGCTCCAGGTCTTAACACTCACATCAGTTTCGGAGAATGAATATAACTGAAGGAAGCCCGGGCGGGTTCGCGGCTGGGGGAGTCAGTCATGTGACTTGCCTCTGGGGCCCCCACCAAGGCAGTGGGCCCCCAGACAACTGTCTCCCTTTGCCCTATTATAGCGATACCCCTACAGCAAAGCCTGGTGAAGTGAGGTCACGTCCTCAGGCTAAAGGGCGGGGCAGAGAAACCATTTGGATTCCAGAGATAAAACAGTTTAAAATTTTATTGCACAGCAGAACAATGATTCAGAGCAGCAGTAGCCAAGCAGCAAACTTCATGCAATGTTAAAGGCACCATTAGCCCTAACTGGGGCTTGTCTTTATTTGTTTGTTTATTAGATTTATATACCGCCTTTCCAAAATGGCTCAGGGCGGTTTACAACACGATAAAAACAATGAAAACAAATTAACAGTTAAAATCAAACTATAAAACAGGATAAAACAGCTAAAAAAACCCTGGAAAATCAGGGCAACAATTTAAAACAATTCAAAACAGTTAGTCAATCATTTAAAAACCATGAAAGGCCAGGCCAAACCGATAGGTTTTAAGGGCTCTCCTGAAGGACAGTAATGAACTCAAATTACGGATTTCTGCCGGGAGTGTATTCCACAGCCCAGGAGCAGCTACAGAAAAGGCCCACCGACGAACCGGTGGCAACTGGAGACAGACTTCCTCAGATGACCTTAACGTGCGGTGGGGATCATATAGAAGAAGGTGCTCTCTAAGATAACTCGGACCCAAGCCGTTCAGGGCTTTAAAGGTAATAACAAGCACTTTGTATTTTGCCTGGAAACATATCGGCAGCCAGTGTAACTGTTTCAAAGCAGGCATAATATGGTCTCTCCCAGAGACCAATCTGGCTGCCACATTCTTTAGTCAGTAGAATGCCACAGCATCGTAGAATCCATGCTGTCACATTGCAGTAGTAAACAGCTCATTAATTATTAGTTATATCCCGCCCCTCCAGTATGATAAGATACAATACTAGTGGCCTTTAGGACTGAGATCCTCTCAATACCAGTTGCAGGGGAGAAACATCAGGAAAGAAGGCATGCCCTCAACTCCTGCCTGTAGGCTGCCAGTGGCATCTGATGGACCACTGTGTGAAACAGGATGCTGGACTAGATGGGTCTTGGGCCTGATCCAGCAGGGCTGTTCTTATGTTCTGAGTCTGAACCTTCTCTGCAAGGGAATGCTTTAAACAACAGCTGGAAGCTTGGAGGTGACTGAGGTGTGGATGGCCATCAAAGATGATCTCCTCCACCACCACCAGCTCCAGCAACTGACCAGGGACTCAAAGAAAAAAGATGATGAAAGAGTGAGATGCAAACCACCCCATGTCCTCTTCCCAACACACTAACCCAATTGCTTATATTCGTCTCTTCTGGTGATTTTAAATAGTAAATGGCGGATATACTGAGCAACGTTCTGTCTGCCTTTTAAAAGAACATGCACGTGCTGTTCATGAGTGCTCATGCGCAAAATACAATAACTGTGCAAATGCACTTGCACGGCAGACATCCATTATTTCCAGTGGCCTCCCATTGCACAACTGCATCCTTGCAGTTCTGCCCAAGAACACTCTCGTGCCACTGTTTGTACATTTCATTAAGAGGCAGACGAGATATTGCACAGTATGTCAGCCACTCTCTTTGAAAGCCAATCATGACAGAAAGTTTGAGCATTAAAAAGGGGCATAATGTAAGAGCCACCTAATGGCACAGTGTTGAAATGACTTGATTAGCAAGCCAGAGGTTGTTGTTATTGTTATTAACCTGATTTCTATACCGCCCTTCCAAAAATGGCTCAGGGCAGTATACACAGAGAAAGAATGAATGAATGAATGAACAGGCTCCCTGGCTGGGGGTGGATAGGGCCAGTTACTCCCCCAGCTGCTAAATAAAGAGAATCACCACGTTAAAAGGTGCCTCTTTGCCAAGTTAGCAGGGGTGACTAACAGGTTAGCAGGTTGTCAGTTCGAATCCCCACTGGTATTTTCCCAGACTATGGGAAACTCCTAGATTGGGCAGCAGCGACATAGGAAGATGCTGAAAGGCATAATCTCATACTGTGCAGGAGATGGCAATGGTAACCCCCCACCCTGTATTCTACCAAAGACAAACACAGGGCTCTGTGGTTGCCAGGAGTCGACACCGACTCAATGGCACACTTTACTTTAATTATATCCATGGGTTGCATTTATTGGATCATTAATTCAACTATGAAACTTAGACTGGCTTGCTCCACTGCACGAAGTGGGACAGAGGAGGCTGCCTTATACCATGTCAGACCTGTGGTCCAACTGGCTCAGATGACTGGTAGTGGCTGTCCAAGGTTTGAGACAGGAGTCTTTCCCAACCCTACCTGGTGATGCCATGGATTGAACTTGAGAGCTTCTACATGTTAGCTGATGCTCTGCTACTGAGCTACATCCCCCATCCCCTAAGGGGAATATCTTTCAGTAGACCATGCTCACATATAGTCACCTATCCAAATGCAAATTGGGGCAGAGCCTGCTTAGCAAAGGGGACCATTCATCTGATCTATCCCAGAGTAAAGGTTTTCTTAAGGCCACCTGAGAAGGGTTTGGCAGCCTGGTTCTTCCATGCTGAGTCCCAGTGGTACATCCCCTTTGAGTAGGGAAAAGCAAAGCCTGTAAATCACCTGCATCATTCTAAGTTTAGGGACGGTTTCAAGTCAAGAAAAAGAGATGCGCTTACCAAATATATTGGCTGCTGCTATATCAGCAAAGCAAAGCAGAGTGCTAAGAAGCAAGGAGCCCATTCTGGGAAGCAGGACAGCTGACACCATGCTGTGCAGAAGGATCTGGACCTGCACATTTGGTGTGATTTTCAGCCAGGCTTTTATAGCAACAGTTGCTTGGCTAGTGCCACTTAAGAAACGGCCAGCTGGGCACTGAAGGGGCTTAATGACGCAGGTTCTGTTTCTAAGAAAGTCACAAGGGCTGTTGACTTGAATTGTGCTCACCTTCGGTTGCTTCATCGCAGCTCTCCTGCATGTGATAAGAACATAAAAACAGCCCTGCTGGATCAGGCTCAAGACCCATCTAGTCCAGCATCCTGTTTCACACAATGGCCCACCAGATGCTGCTGGAAGTCTACAGGCAGGAGTTGAGGGCATGCCCTCTCTCCTGCTGTTACTCCCCTGCAACTGGTACTCAGAGGTATCCTGTCTTTGAGGCTGGAGGTGGCCTATAGTCCTCCAACTAGTACCCGGTGATAGACCTCTCCTCCATGAAGCTATCCAAACGCCACTTAAAGGTTGTTTGCTGTCACCACATCTTGTGGCAGAGAATTCCACAAGTTGATTGTGCATTGTGTGAAAAAATACTTCTGTTTGTTGGTCCTAAATTTCATGGGACGACCTCTGGTCCTAGTGTTATAGGAGAGGGAGAAGAATTTCTCTCTATCCACTTTCTCCACACCATGCATGATCTTATAGACCTCTATCATGTCTCCCCATAGTCATCTTTTTTCTAAAGTAAATAGCCCCAGGTGTTGTAGCCTTGCCTCATAAGAAAGGTGCTCTAGGCCCCTGATCATCTTGGTTGCCCTCTTCTGCACCTTTTCCAATTCTACAATGTCCTTTTTTAGATGTGGTGATCAGAACTGTACGCAGTACTCCAGGTGTGGCTGCACCATATTTTTGTATAAGGGCATTATATTAGCCATTTTATTTTCAGTCCCCTTCCTAATGATCGCTAGCATGGAATTGGCCTTTTTCACAGCTGCCACACATTGAGTCGACACTTTCAACGAGCTGTCCGCCACGACCCCAAGATCCCTCTCCTGGTCAGTCACCGACAGCTCAGATCCCATCAGCATATACTTGAAGTTGGGATTTTTTGTCCCAATGTGCATCACTTTACACTTGCCAACAATGAACCGCATTTGCCACTTTGTCGCCCACTCACCCAATTTGGAGAGATCCTTTTGGAGCTCCTCACAATCTATTTTGGATTTCACTACCGAAAGAGTTTGGTATCATCTGCAAATCTCTGGCAATTTTTTAAAAACTTCTGAAAACCCACCTTTTCAACCAAGCTTTCTCAGCCTTTTAAAATTTGTTGGTTTTAATTTTGTGATTGATTTTAAATTGTTGAATTGTTTTAACTTTTTATGTGTTTTAATTGTTTTATGTTAACTGCCCAGAGACGGAAGTTTGGGCGGTATATAAATGTGATAAATAAATACATACATTTGACCATCTTGCTGCTTACCCCTACTTCTAAATCATTTATGTATAAATTAAAAAGCACCGGTCCCAGTACAGATCCCTGGAGGACCCCATTTCTTACTTCCCTCCATTGTGGAAACTCCCCATCTATAACTAGCCTCTGTTTCCTGTCCTTCAACCAGTTTCTAATCTACAAATTTATTTCTCCCCTTATTTCATGACTGCTGAGTTTTCTCAAGAGTTTATGCCATGGTGGTACAAAAGAAGCTGCTTTATACTGAGTCAGACCATTGGTCTATCTAGATCAGGATTGACTGCACACGCTGGCAGTGTAGTCAGATTCTTCTTATCATTACCCTCGATTCCCAGCTTTCATAAAGAAAAGAAAAGTAAGCTAAGCTCTAGCCCTTGTAGAAGTGGAGTTTTATGGAGCACTATTTTTCTTTGCTGTATAATAACTTTTCCTTAAAAAACAAACAAACAACCCAGGAATCATTGTTAGGGTTAGGATAGGGCAACTTTTAATCCCCATTATTTCCTGTGGCAGAAATATACAAAATCAATAAAAACTAAAGTAATTCATTAAAAATCAAACAAATGTCCCACTGCCTTGAAGTTTGGGTGGTAGATAGCACCCATGGGGACCTACCCATCACCCAAATTTGGTGCCCCTAGGATCTTTATAAGTGGCCTGAATTGATCAGAATCTGAATTGAATCAAATCGAATCTGGGGTGATTTGGGGGGACAGAATCGGGTACAAATCAGAGGTGATTCAATTTGGGCACAAATCAAATTGAAAAAAATCAATTTGTGCACATCCTTGCTCTACACAGCTGTTGTACACAATTCAGCAGGTGATGTACTACCATAGGTTGGTATCTAGTCCTAAATTGGTTACTCTGGTTGACCGTGGTTTTTCCGAGCCTTGGGCGAGTGTTTTTCCAGCTGTTACCAGAAATCCTTTGGCGATGGTGGGGACTGAAGCTGCATGCAAAATATGTGCCCTCTCATTGTGCTACCCCCCTTGTTCTGTTGTAAGCACAGACCATCATTTATCAAGTGGTAATTTGCCATGGACATGTAACCACTTGGTATGCCAGAGTATCATCCTGCCAATGGGAATGTGAAGCAATCAGAAGTGCATGCACAGCATAATGCCAAAGTTCCCTGAAATATTTGACTATCTGATCACCTAACAAGGTTGTTGGGGTGGGGTGGCGGTGCGTTTGACAATAGAGAGGCTTGATTGTCACGCACAGGGCCTTCTGGTTGCTGCATCCTAAGAGCAGTAAGGGAGACCAAAGAGCAGACCTCCAGCAGGAGAGCCTTTCAGAGCCTGAAGCAAGTAACACCACCTTTGTGCAGAGCTGGAACTGTTGAAAGATTACCCCAAGGTCATGTTCAATCAATCACTCCCGCCGCCTTCAGCTGGGCTCATTTGTACCTCTCTGGCTGTTTGAACATCAGTAGTGCACACCTGCAAGTAGTACACCCACAGCAGTGCTCACTTTAGTCCGACAGGACTAAAAGGGGAATGACAGATAGCAGGCAGAGGAATTTCCTTGTGATAGCTGGCAGAACAGATCTACTCACAATGTGATAGACTAAGAGGTGAGATTGGGGGACTAAATCAAACTCCTTGAATGCTCACGGATGGCAATAAGGTGGGGGCCCTTGTCCCATGCAGACTCCAGGAACTGGATCAAAGCATCTTCTTGGCATTATCTCCGTCTATAATTGCATAATACAACTGCTAGAGGAAAATAGCTTTTTTTAAAAAAAAGCTATACATCTTATCAAGGTTTGCTGCAGACATTAGCCTTAAACTGGAGCACATGGAAGGCATATTTTGATTTAGAGTTTATTTTTAAATGCTGATGGGTAACATTGCCTCCAGGTTCAGATACATTCTGCTTCCAAATGCCAGTTGCTGGGGAGGACGATGCCCTCATGTCTTGCTTGAGGTTTGGCCGCTGGGCCTGATCCAGCAGGGCTTTTATGTCTCTGCAGAACCAGAGAGAAGGGCTATACTTCAACGGCAGTACACCACCTTTGCATGCAGAAAATCTCAGGTTCAGTAACTGGCATCGGCACCTAGAAGGAATGCAGGGAACAGAGCTGGGTGCAGATAATACTGGGCTGGAATAACTTGAACCAAAAGGAAAGCTGGGAGGACACCAAATACAGGAACAAAGAAAGGAGACCCTTAATGGCTGGCCGTGTTTTAAACCTATTGACTTTTCCCTGGTTATGACAATGACTTCAGGTCACCTTAAGTGGCACAGTGCGGAAATGCTTGACTAACAAGCAGAAGGCTGCCAGTTCGAATCCCTGCTGGTACTATATAAGGCAGCAGCGATATAGGAAGATGCTGAAAGGCATAATCTCATACTGCACAGGAAGAGGCAATCATACCCCACCCACCCCCTGGCCATATTCTACCAAAGCAAACCACAGGGCTCTGTGGGCACCAGGAGCTGAAATTGACTTGACAGCACACTTTCCCTTTACAATAACTTCAAGCAATGCCCGTGAGGAAGAGTTACTCCTCTTGAAACGTGGCAGGCCAGTAAAACACTCTGGAGGCTCCTCGTCATTTCTATCATAGTCTACAACAGCACATTCAGAATCTTTGCTCAAGAAGTCTCTGATCCGTTTTTCAACATGATGAAAGGCATTTAAGCAAATCTGGTGGTCTGTAATTTTTTAATAGTATTTCAGGCAGGTGAACAAGAAGTGTGAAAGAATGCAGAGTATGCAGAATAGTTTAATAAACAGCTTTACATACAGTACCTTACATATAGAACAGTGTTTCCGCAAATTTAAATACATTTGTAATGTACAGTGGCTTGTACTCTTATCCCGGGGAACTTCAAGTTTACTGCCCCATCAGGCAGCTCACGTATGCTTTTATACCCATCACCAGCACTGGACCAGTCGGGGAGGCATAAAGAGTTCAAGTATCATGCTGTCACCTGTTACACAGCCCCTTTTGAACTGTCAAATGTTTTTAATTTTTTATTTTTTATTTTACAAATTTCAAAACCTGTACATACATTATTTTCATTTTCTTTTCTTTTTTAAGAAACTGCTAGTTAAAAGGTAACATTTTAAATATTTTGTCACCAAGGTCTTAGTCTATTGTAATAAAACCAGATGTGTCAATATAAATATGTCTCTAGATTTCAGTATGTAGATGGGTGTGCATATATATATATATTTATATATATATACATATACACACACATGCACATATAGCCCAACACGTATATTGTAGCACTGGGTGCAGCAAGAATGCAGATGAGCAAAGGTCAAAGTGAAGGCTTCGGACTTGGTCCAGAAACAATTAAAAAACGGCAACCAGAGAATATCTTTGGTTTCAGGATGCTTCGCCAACTCATAACTCAATGCATCTAAATTGATAACAGATTTTCATCCAGATCCACTCTGAAAGGGCAGCAACCAACATTGTGATTTTCATTCACATCAAGCACTCCTGCAGATCACACTCCAGTTTCTCCAATAACGTGAATTTGGGATAAAGACACAGATACTGATCAACTATTCTCGGATTCTTGGCATTCAACAGGTCTATCTTGCAGGTAGACACCCATGTAGTGTCTACCCATGTTGCGATTTCTCTCTCTCTCTCTCTCCCATTCTCTAAGAGAAAGTTTAAAAATGATTAACGTGGGAAATGGGACCCTGTTTTCACAGCCAGCCACCGGCATTTTGGATGCTCTTGTCATTCCTCAATCCAGCTGAGGATGATAAACAGAGCCACCCAGGATAAATAAATTTAAAATTGTACTGTGAGCCCTGAATACTGCAGCTATGGATAAGACAAACAAACTAGGTACGATTCTGGATTTGCTGACACCATGGAGGACTGGCTGGCAGTCAGGGTGGGGGGAGAGGTGAACACCCTTTGAACAACCCTCACTCTTGGTTCAGTGGTTTTCGAAAGCATTATTTGGCACTTCTGACCACTACCCTCCCACTTTTGTTTCTAAAAAGGGAGCATAAGATCATTGCAAGTAAGGTTTTGCTTAAAAAAATAATATTCATAAAGAGACCACCTCAAAAAAACAAAACAAAGTCCCTCTATTTTCATTACGGAAGCTAGTACTTCTCATTTTCCTGGATCACATCCACTGGACAAGGAAAAATGGGCATTCAATTTTTCCATCCTTCAAAAATACCGGCAGGTACAAATCTCCTTGTTTTGCTACGTACACTGGAAGAAACACGTTGCAGATTCACAACTTCTTTCAGCGTCGCTCCGAGGACTTAATAGTTTTCCCCCTCCCTTTTGAGTTTTCCCTTCTGCTATTGCCTGTGAAAACATATAAAACATGTATTCGTAGAGATTTCTACACCATTGTATAGAAGGAATAGTCTAGGCATTAATTCACCATCTTGCAGAACATACTGGTGAACCTTTCTGGAAATTCTGACCATTTCCCCCCTTCTCCAGAATGATGAGAGAATCTGCACAGAACAAGGAGTAGTGTTCAAACTTCTGTTCTGTTTTAATTGCCCTTTCCATAAAGTTTTGTGGATCATAAGAATTTCACTGCAAGGACCTATTTTGCAATCCTGAAATCTTCCTTTTTGTCATACTGAACAAAGGGTTGCTATTTGCTGGACTTTTCCCATGTCGGAGATGAGCTGCTTGATCCGACGCTTGAGCTGAGGCAGCCGTGCAAGAGGATCCGGTGGCTCCAATTCTCCAGTGAAGTCCAGCCAGCTTTCTAAAACTGCATACGTAAGAGAGACACAAGTTCGATGCACATAATATCAGGGAGGTTCCCAGATATTGTTGGACTACAATTCCCATAGTCTCCAACCACTGCAATGTGACATTATACAGTTCAGAATGTGATCACTTAATTCTTGAACCAAGCTTCTCCAAAAGGACACTTTCAGCCACTATCTAGAAAAGAGGTTCCCAACTTTGGCCCCCCTGCAGTCCTGTTTTGGACTACAACTCCCATCATCCCCAACCACTACAGCCTTGGCCATTGTGGCAGGAGATGATGAGAGTGGTAGTCCAACAACATCCGAGGGACCCAAGTTGGAAACCTCCCCGATAGTGTATTTGCACTGATATAATGTGTACCATATTTTCACACTAAGAACCTGTCCATGGCAAGTGCCCACACTTGTTTAGAGCCCAAGGTTTTGAGTGGCTCTTGCCCAGCTGCTCCCCACATTCTTCCTTTTTTTGCTGTTTCCTCTTCCTGTGCTTTACACACACACACACACACACACACACACACACACACACACACACACCTTGCTGTTTGAGGGAGGGCTGGGGGGGGTGCATGCCCTGCGTCCTTGGAGCAAGTGAGGGGATAAGATGTGCTCTGGGTGCAAGGCTGGGGGCAAGCAGGACGGCCACACTCCACTGCTACTCCCCGCCCCCCGGCTTACCAGTAGTATCCAGAACACGGCAGTGCAAGGAACTCCATCATCTCCCTTCTCCTTTGAGTGATGAGAAAGGCGACCGGAATTCCTAGCGCCATGTGTGCTGGACACTAAATGAGAGACTGGGCCCAATGCCATTGCCTAATCCAGCTGCACCTCTAATTTAGGATCCAGATGTAGTGACCGGACAGCCTTCCCCTAAAGAGTTAACCGGAAGTGAACCCTGTCCTGACTGACAGGCTGGTGAACTCCAGCCAATCAGCACACTAGGTGGGTGGGACCTAGAGAGCCATTGGGAAGAAGAGAAGAATCCTTTGTCAGAAGACGCTGGCTGGGAGTGCAGGAGGAGAAGATGTGGTCATGTGGTCTGGCTGCAGGAAAATCTCTCTGCAAGTCCTGGGAAGTAGGGATGAGCCCGGACCGGTCCGGAGGCCATTCTGAAGGCCTCCGAACCGGTCCGGACATGAGGGCGGTCCGGCACTGGTGTGGGGAGCTCTTTAAGGGCGGGGGAGGATGTACTTATCCCCCCCCCCCCGCGTTTCCCCCGCTGGCGCGTTCGTTATGTAAAGCTTTGGGGGCGGCAGGATACCTCCCTGCCGCCCCTTCCCCCAGTTGTCGGGAAAAGGCTTCAAAAAGCCTTTTGCACGTGCGCACGTCACGTCTCCGTGTCACATATTTTGTATCTTCCTGCATCCCTGTTCCTTGCAACTGGGGTACTTTCTGAAGTATTCTTGTAACCATTGACTATTTTTACTTGCAACTAAAAGCTGAGAGCCTCTCAGACGGCAGCGGTCTGTAGCCTTTGAATCAAACTTTTTTTTCTTTCTGTCCTTTGCATTGTACAAGCCCCTCTGGGTGGATTTTTGGCTCAGGAGAAAGGAGTTTTTTTACTTTGATACAAACACGCTTCAGTCTCTATCCACTTGAATCAGTTTTCTCACCATGGGTAGGCTTGCATGTGGAAGGTATTTGCATTTAGCTTAAAGTTACATAAAGGAGTTTTTCCCTGGGATTTCCACCCCAAGCCCAGTGGGGGTCAAGCTCTGTGATAAAGAAGGGTGGTAGTAGCAGCCATTTTTGAACCTACCAGAAATACATTAAAGTAAGGAAAAGCCTTGCCTGGAAAGCATACGGGGATGATTCAGCATTTTTCTTCCCTTCACATGGGTATGCTCTTAGACAAAGGCTTTAATCCGTTACACCAACTCATGCAGCGCTAGGAATTTCAGTCGCCTCTCTCGCTGTTCGAATGAGAAGGGAGCAGTGTACTATCATTTTTTTCCATCTGTGTGCAGAATGAGTTTTGTTCTGGGCGGCACTGTCAAGGCAGTGTATGTGCACATGCATTCAGAGTGGCGCCTTCCTGATTCAACTTGAGTGGGATCTAAAGTTAACTGAGCGGACATCAAAAAACTTGTGAGCATGCACATGTGTGTATGCCTTAGAGGGAACATTGGAAGGGAGGATTTGGAACTACTTAGAGCTGCGTGTGTGTTGGTAAGGACGGGGGGGGGGAGAGGTGAGGAATGGCAGTCGAGTGTGGCTGATGGGGGGTGCCGCAGTGTGTTGGATACTAAGCAGTTGGAGGAGGAGGAGTGGAGGAGTGGCCACAAAGGAGGTAGCTGACAGGGAGTTACTAGATAGCCCCGCACGCTTTCAAGTTCCCACACCCTCCTTTTCTTTTTGTAAAAAACTGTAGAATCCACGGGGAATGTGTTCTCATTTTTTTCATCTGTGTGCGGAATGAGTTTTGTTCTGGACAGCAATATCAAGGCAGTGTGTGCACATGTGCATTCAGAGTGGGGCCTTCCTGGTTGGACCCTGAAGGGTTGGACCCTGCTTAGATCCTGAGCAGGATCTAAAATTTACTGAGCAGACATTTAAAAAAACAAACTTGTGAGCATCCTCATGTGAACACGCCTTAGAGGGAACGCTGCCCACAGATTCTTGGTGCAAAAATATGGTATATGTAACTTGGCCACTTGTGTAGTCTAGGAGTAGACAAACGTTGGCATTCCGGCTGTTGTTGAATGAGAACTCCCCATGATGGGAGTTTTAGTTCAACAGGTCAAGTGCCAAAGGCTGCTTCACCCTGGTGTAGCCCAACAATACTGTGTCAAGTTTGAGAACCCTGCATTGTATCCGCATTTGTAACAGCTGGTGCAGTAGGCTAGTGTTGGGGGTCACATTCTGTGCTTTGCTGCACGCACATTGTGGTGGAACATGCACACAGTTGCACAACAGTGCTCTTTGCACAGGTGCAAAAATTGCGCAAATGGAGTTGCACAACCAACGGCCATTATTTCCAGTGGCCATTCACTGCTCGAATCAGTTTGTGCAATTTTTCTGCGTTTGCACAAAGAGCAGAACTGTTCGCACAGACTGCAAGCCATTATTTCCCCATGCTGGGGGAGGTGGGTGGAAGACTGAGGGAACAGTGACTTCTCGAAGCCACCAGGCAAGTTCATGGCTGAGGCAAGATTTGAACCAGGCACTTCCAACCGTTATGTTATTTTAGTACTGAAATTAATATGAGGTTGACTGCTTTTGTTTGGGTGTCGTGGTGGAGAGAATGGGTGTTAACAGATGGCTGCCCTACAATTATGGAACTCCCTTGGGAACATACGCCTTTTAAGCATTTCTCCAGAGACAAAGTCTTTGTGGCTGGGGATGATGGGAGTTGTAGTTCAACAACCGTGGGAGTGCCTCCAGTTGCTTACCCCTGCATTAGACTAACTGAAGTTATATTGTGTACACTGTATGCTAAATTGTACACCAGTTTTAAAAACATGTTGCCCACCCTTGGGATGGGGGCGATCAAGGTATAATCTTACTGCTTTAAGATAGTTACCGTCCACTTCCTTTTCGATCAGGTCCATTCTGCTAGTGACTTCATTCTGTACATTCTCTATGTGGGTGAGGAGATTTAGCTGCCACTGAAGACGGGAATCTACATGTTCTTCAGCTCCTCTTTTTTCATTAAATACAAACACAGTGTTCCCTTCGGCCGAATGCCTCTGTGCAAAACAGAAAAACAGTTAGCAAAAGGTTGGGTCCCGTTTTAAGGCTGCAACTAGTGTAAGGTGGGGTCACCACGTGTCCACCCAACTCCACCATCTGTCTTGTTGCTGCAGGAGTGAGATGAAGCAGAGCTGCTCATGGTGACTCAGCACAATGAGAAGGCATCCAAGGTGACGCTCTGTGCAAAGGTTGCCTCGTCTGAAACTCTTGGACCCATCTGCCTGGAACTCAAGTGGCAAGCAGCCCTAACAAGAGTCTCCCACCCCTGGAAATGTTAATATAGCACAAAATAGTCACAGGCAATTCCATGATTTCCCATTACTACGAGCGATCCCACAAATTCAATCTGGCCCTCTGTATTAGCTTGATCTGGCCATTTATATCAGTGAATGATACAACTGCATCTGAACCTGATCGGATCCTCAGTTCTGTGCACAGCCCTGCTATCTGTTGTATTTATTCGTTTTAGAGGCAGAAAACTTCTAATTCTCTTCGTTTGTAGACATCTGCTGGCAGCAATCCACAAGCTGGAGGTGAATATGCACAGGACTTCTAGACTGCTAGTCACAAACCAATACCATTTCTTGACCCTGTCCACCACCATATCATCCCTCCACTTCTCACTGAAAAGTACCTTTGGATATTCATTTATCTAGCTCAGTATTGTCTGCACAGACTGACAGTGGCTTCTCCAAGGTTGCAGGCAGGAGTCTCTCTCAGCCCTGTCTTGGAGAGGCTGCCAGGGAGGGAACTTGGAACCTTCTGCTCTTCCCTGTGCAGCTTCATCCCCTGATGGGAATATCTTCTAGTGCTCACACATCTAGTTTCCCATTCATATGCAACCAGGGCAGACCCTGCTTAGCTAAGAGGACAAGTCATGCTTGCTACCACAAGACCAGCTCTCCTTCAAACCAGCTCTCCTCTCCCAAGGGGTATGCACCCAGGTCCAATTTTAAGATGATTTGTGTACAGTAATTTACACAAACACATATACGAGGGTACAGATGCCTGTCCTCTTGTACAACGTAATGTCTGAATGGGGCTGCAGCTGTTGCAACTTCCTTGGTCCTCTCTGCTGTGATGGAAGGAGCAGCCAGACACTGCTGGTGGGTGAGCCAAGATGAGAGGGGGCTGGAACGTGACTCTCTGCAAACTACGATGGCAGCTGTCAGAATTGATAGTGCCATAGTCAAGAGGTTTTTGACCACATGGAGGCTTGTTCATGGGCTCAGATGCGAGCCAGAAGCAGTTCTGTGTGTGTTGCATAGACACACACGACTATCAGTATCTGACTTTGCATTTGACATGGCACATCACATTGAATACATCAGTGAGCAGTTGTTTTAAGAGGCAAACAAGTCCAAGGTTTTGCTGACACAGATTACCCAACAAAGTGAAACCAACAACAATGGAAGAGTTTTTCAGAACGTCAAGGTTCACTAATTGCTCCATCTCAGTCTCCCAGGCGCACACTGAGTGAAGGAGCCCTTGAGCTCCCCAGCTGGGCTCTGCAGTGCACAGATATTCAAAGAGTCTCCAAGAAAGGCAGAGACCCCTTTAAAGAAACAAACAAAAAACCTCAGGGCACGCTGCACAGACACAGTAGGAATAGTGGGTAGTTTTCCCAAACCACATTAGTGATTGGGATGAGCCGGGAACTAGGGATTGGTTCCTATAGGGGACCAGAGATTCTCACAAAAGTAGAGGAGCAGGATTGACTACATACAACCTTCGATTTGTAAGAACATCTATAAAATCTGGAGCTGGGGCAAAGCAATGCAGCTGCAGGAAAAACTAGAAGGGAAGAAAAGAGGCTTACAGAACTACCTGAGCACAGGGTGAATTTTTAGCCAAGTCAAAGAGGAAATCCTTACAACATTATGAATTCCAGAGCACATCTGAAACAGACATTTCAGAAAGCCACGAGGACACAAACACAAAAACCATGCAGAAAATGTGATGGCCCTACAGGAAAATCTTGAAAAGAAAATATTTGAAGGAGCTTCAACTCTAGTGTTATTTCCATCAACTACAGGCCATAACCGAAATACAGGATACAATCAACAGGAGACATGTGCTTCAAATGTTTCAGTAGGCAAAAAATCAATTGACAAATGAGTCTTCAACACACCAATCTAACCGTAAAGTAAGCTTCTCTCTTCCTGGCTGCTTCTTGCATGGACAAAGCAAAGCATGGCATGGCATGAATGAATAGAAAAGGATCTGGATGATGATGTATTCCACCCAGAATCATGAAGCTTATGGATACTGGGGGGGGTGGGGAGGGGCAGCAAATGCAGAGCAAGCAATGGGAGTTTGTGGCACTTCTGGGCAGGAGCAGAACAGCCTAGTTATGGCACAGGGGTCAGACCTGCACCCTGCTACTGCCTGCTCTGAAAAGGACTTAAAATGACTCTAAAATCATTCCAAGCAGGGCTCGGGACATCCACTAGTCTATTTGTTTATCAAGCTTGTACACCGCCCCAAACTTTCGTCTCTGGGTGGTGTACTCACTGTGCACTCCCGGGAGGCGAGGGTCCTTTAAGGCGCAAGGAGGGTGCCCTTACCTATCCCACTGCTTTCCCCCTGCCAGCACTGTTCCTGAAAGCATTGGTGCGGGGCTGCAGCCTACCTCTATGCAGCCCCAGTCAGCCAACGCGGATGGGTAAAAAATCCTGCCCACCCCCCCCAATCGGCTCGAACGCCGGACTTTTGAACTGGTTCGGCACTCCACAAAAGGAGTGCCAAACCGGTTTGTGCACATCCCTAATGTCTGCTCATTTAATTTTCGGTCCTGCTCAGGCTGAATGAGGAAGGCCCCACTCTGCACGCACGTGCACACACACTGCCTTGATACTGCCGCCCAGAACAAAACTCATTCCACACACAGATGAAAAAGATTAGAGGGAACAGTGCTCCTGATTCCAAGGTACAGAGGACTGCACAGCCTCACTTTCTCATGCATTTGACCTGTTTTGTGGCACATGTGAAAAAAAGCCAGCCAGCAACATCTCTGGAATGGACTCAAATGCTTTCCTTCCACTTGCTCCCCAGAGGCAGAACCGCAAACTACGTGCAGGCCCCCGTGCCTTGGTCTTTTGCCTCTAGCCATCTACTGCACCAGGGAGTAGGCTGCAATGATGCACGAGTAGCCGGCAAAAGGGCAGGCCTAGCTATGCCACCTCAGGTCCATGTGGCCTGCTGCTCCTTGCCCGGAAGTGACATTAGCCCTCCTCGCTTGATACACTCAGGAACTGCCTGTCCCACTTGCAGAATTCAAGGTACATATAACATAGTCCCAATTTGTTCGTGAAGGCTTCCAAGAAAAAAATCGCCCTGCCTTCAGCTGATCCCCTTGCTAAACTGCTTCTACAGTTAGGAAGTGGTTAACTCAGGTGTACCTCTCTCTCCTGCTTAAAACCTCTGCTTCAAGTTCTATCCTCAGTGGACAGAATGAACCATCAATGCAGCTCTTCTTTCCAAGATGCTTTTAAATATCTGTTAAGATGCCATCATATTCTCCCTCCTCCTCCTCCCCCCAACCTTCTTTTCTCTAGACTGAAGATACTACAGGCATTTACTCTATCAGAAAGCAACTTCTGCCTTCATAATTAAACCTTGGAAGCTTCCACAGGTGAACGGGTAGCTTTACCTGATGGCTGAAACCATCTTCTTTAGCTGAATACTGTAAACAGTTTTTATCCTCTAAGAGAAGTTCCTGATCATCTTCAAAACTGCTGGTGTCGTCATCTGAGCTTATAGGGTCAGTCATCGATTTGCAGTCTTGACCAAAACTCTGTGGTTTCTGGTAACTGTGCTCACTGGTAATGTACGTTTCCTCCATCCTCTGGGGCAAACTAGGGGGCTCTTTATGGTTTTGACCATGACACGTCCTTTCAGAGGGGTTAACTGTATCTGGCACAGCCAGTACCCTTCTTTCCACTTCAAGAGTTATTTGGTCTTGATCCTTCCGCACACCTGTACAAGCCCACAGATGAAGGTCAGGGTGATGCTTATTCCTAGGAAGGAGGAGATGGCAGGGTCAAGTTAGTATAGAAGGGAAGTCAGCTTAAGCGCAGTCCTAACAGAAGGAAATCTAAACCTTTAAGTATATAGAGAGATGAGCAGTTTCCTGACATGGAACACTGCAGTCGTTGCATGTCCAGTCCACAATCACACAGAAAGGATTCTCGTGCCTGAGACTGGATCTCTGTGTGCAGCAGAATGGGGTGGGAATATGATAGTAAAACAGACTGTGCCACTTCAGACAGGGCAGATGGGAAAAATCAGAGTTTTGAATTCTCACTTGCATGAGAAAAACCTTCCCTGTAAGAAAGCACAAGCATGACATGGAGAGGAAAGGGCTAGAACCTTTCTCCCTGATACAACAGTAGTTTTCTTGAGGAGTTTTTACATGGTGGACCATTCAGAAACAGTATATCCTCCCCAAAGTCTGAAGTGGTACATTCCACTTTTTCTGCTGCATGTACAGACCAGGCCTAACTGTTCAGTCAATAACGGTAAAGTTGTGCCGTCGAGTCGGTGTCAACTCCTGGCGCCCACAGAGCCCTGTGGTTGTCTTTGGTAGAATACAGGAGGGGTTTACCATTGCCATCTCCTGCACAGTATGAGATGATGTCTTTCAGCACTTTCCTGTATCGCTGCTGCCCAATCTAGGTGTTTCCCATAGAAACATACCAGCGGGGATTCAAATCAGCAACCTCTTGCTCCCTAGGCAAGCCATTCCCAGCTGTGCTATTAGGTGGCGAAATCACACCAAGTACTTAATCCTTATATAGCTGCTAATATTCAGTTTATTGTTGTATGCTACAGTAAAAAAACCCTGTAGAAACTGTTCATTCAGCCAGCACTTGTTGCAGAGTTGTTAGTCTATGAACCCCATCAGACAGAGTAGCACCACTTGACTGCCAGCTACAGAGATGAATGCAGACAGGGAGAGGGGAGAACACTGAGTGCCTGGATCCAATAGAAGTTAAAAGCGATAGATTGTGACCCTACATAGAGAAACAGTGATCCAGAAAAGCTCTTAATCTCGGGGCACAGCAACTTTTTGGCTGCTGGCCAAAATAAATTCTCAGCATCTTCTGTGTATCTAAAGGATATCACTGGGTTGTAGGCAACTGTAAATTATAATCTTCTATATATTTAATACTCTAAGACGTACCCATGGCAGCTCCCGTGAGAGTTTGGAGATCTGCCAGATAGCCACGGGTTCTGGCGGGAGGGAAGAAAATGGTGGGCTGGCCAGCTGGCCGACGGGGGGTGGGGGAGCGGCAGGGACGGAAGGGGGAAGACGATGGTGGCGGGTGGGTGGCACAGCCTGCCTCTCTGGCCCGCCTGCCAACCAAAAGGAAGAGGCACCCAGCCGAGGAGGAGAAGTAGTGGCCAGGCCGGCCAGCCGTAGAGGTAGAAGAAGATGGCCGGGGGGGGGGATAAAATGGGGGAGGCAGGGAGAACTAGGGGTGCAGATGCTCTGTGCCAGGTCAGCTAGTCCAATATAATCTCTCTGGACAGGAACACGTCATGTCTGTGCTCTGTACTGTGCCGAGCACTTGTTCTCACTAATCCCAGCTAACTGAGCAAAGAGGAACCTTCTAAAGTGGTGGTTTTCTTATATTTAGCAGGGAGAGAGCAACTGGCCGTATCCAAGCCCCAAACAGCATCCCTCCCAGTGGCTGTCGCTGGAATCTATCTTGGGTTTCGTTTCAGAGGGTGAGCCCTTTGGGGACACCCTGCACATCTTATTCTTTCCCCCCCCCAATGGAAGTTGCTTTGTGAACTTTGTTGTTAAAAAGTGGAAGAGTAATAATATTTAAGAGTGATACTAAGCTGGTGAAAACGGGGGAAGCTTTACCAAATGAATTTAGTCCGTGCCCCACAGCTACCGTGATTCCTAGCAAATGTATTATTCATCTACTAAAAAGAAAACACTCCATATTCCCAACTGCTGTTGGAGGGGAAAAGTGAAAGGAAGAAAACTGCAACATCAGAACACGTACTTTAATATCCCAATCTTCAGCTGTAGGCCACGCAGTATTTCTGTAACACCATACACATCAGCCAGGAGGTGGTGTGTTGACACTATTTTTTTGGCATTTAAATGAGAGTAGTTCTCTTTTAAAAATGACAGACCACACATGTGTCCATTATTCAACCAGTCTCTATCATAGAGATATTTGGCACTCCATCGCTGACCTAAAGACAATGAGAAAAATCAAATTTTATTATGTTGTCTCCGTCAAGATGGCCATTCCCAAAGTCCATTTCTTCCACTATGCAGTGAACAGTCACATTAAGAGAAATGTGTCCAGTTTTGCAGCAATGGCCTTAGGTGCTCTTCTATCTATAACTGATGAGAAGACTATCTTTTTTCTGTCAAATGTAAATAAACCTAGTGACAATTCCTGGCTAAATAATTCTGTATACATAGCATACAAATAATTCTGGGCTAGTGACAATTCTGGGAAGTTCTGTAGTAGCTTTCTATTGTATTCAGGGAACTGAAGCTGGAAATTTTAGCCTATGCATTTTAAAGTAGCTTAAGGTGAAACATACCTTTTAGAAACTGACCCTTTTGTGATCCAAGATCAACCAAAATATCCTCTGAACAAAGTCATCTGGATCCAGAGAGAGATGTTCTTGGTAACTGACTGCTCTCCCCAACCCACCCTCAGTTATGAGATTCCCTCTTAGAGATTTGCTAAAGTTGGAGCCTGAGCATTTTTAGAAACAACGCAGGACTGGTTTGGTGGGGCAGATCAGTATTAAGCTGGCAGAGATAGGGAGTTTTTTTTGTCGTACTAAGTTGTATTCTGGGATGGTTGGACTTTTAAAAATGGGTTTTTTTTACCTGACCAGAGCATTCAAAAGATAGTAACTACCATTATAGCGGCACCTAGTGGCAGAACACGGTATTAGACCAGTGCAGCTGGGACAGAAAAAGAATACCCATGTAAAATAGTAACCATAGAACTGTGCAGGCATGCTGCTTCTGTGGTGGCTTTTCTCAGTCACAAATGATGACTGAATAAACACTCCCTTAGTCATTGTAAGTATAGAACCGGCCAGTGATTGTTATGCCAGTTAGTTAACATGATGAAGAACAAGCTGAACATTTCAGAACTTAGCTTGAAAGTTTTACTCTTACCAGGCGGGTCCCTGCAAATGTAGCAGATGTACTGTTCTGGAATGCTGTCTTCCAACAACCCCATACACACACTGTGCTGCCAACACAGACACTCTTCACACTGTGGGGATGGGGTGGGGGAGAGAAGACAATGCATGATGAGAGAAATATAGTTCTATTTCTTTGCTTGATTAACATACAAGGAAGAAGACTCCTAGAGTTATCATACTATGAACAAGATTTGTGTCTAATGCTGTCAGAGGCAGAGACAATTATTTTGATGATGATGATGATGTTGATTAATAATAATAATTAGATTTCTATGCCACCCTTCCAAAAATGGCTCAGGGCGGTTTACACAGAGAAATAATAAACAAATAAGATGGATCCCTGTCCCCAAAGGGCTCACAATCTAAAAAGAAACATGAGATAGACACCAGCAACAGACACTGGAGGTTCTGTGCTGGGGTTGGATAGCGCCCGTTACTCTCCTCCTGCTAAATAAAGAGAATCACCATGTTAAAAGGTGCCTCTTTGCGAAGTTAGCAGGGGTTTAAAGTTTGCTTAGTGCTGAGAACCGCAAACTCTTTGTCCCGAAGGCACTGCTGTTTTGTTCAACGGAAGCAAAATACTAACACAAATAATATGAGCTACAGTCACTTTTCCTTCCAAGAGAGGACAATGAAGACTGAACCAAGGCACACACCATCAGTGCGAAGCAGATGGTGCCAAGCCTTTTTCATCACCAAGTGGTGACAGATGCAAGTTCATAACTCAGAATGCTGTCCTCAGAAAATCTGACCGCAAGCAATTGATTTCTCACCTGAATCATGAAGCCATTTTCTTCATCCATTTCACAGATGCACCTGACAATTTCATTGAGACTGTCCTCTTCATCCTGAGATTCTTCAAAATTTGTTGAGTCAAAGTCCTGATTGTACTCATCGCCACTCAGGAGCAAACTCTCAGTAGAAGAGTCATCCAAAAACTCCATATCAGAGAGGTCTGAAATTTGTAATAAAAAGTCTGCTAAATATACAGTACTACTACACAGATTTATATACCGCTTTTTAACCATTTTTCAAAGTGTTTTACATAGAAAAGCAAGCCAATAAATAAGATGGTTCCCTGACCCCAAAGGCCTCACAACCTTAAAACAAACATAAGGTAGACACCAGCAGCCGCCACCGGAGGGATGCTGTGCTGAGGGTGGATGGAGCCAGTTGCTCTCTCTCGTCTAAACAAAAGGAATCACAATTTTAAAAAGGTACCTCTTTGCTCAGTTAGCAGGGGTAACAATATTTGAGAAATGGGTGGCATAGGACCTTAAGAGAGAAAGGCTTGGTTTGGACACAATACTAAGCCATATTTTAGTTCCCTGTCACACACGTGAGACGACGACATATAAAGCTTTCACTTTTAGAACAAACTGCAGTTTTCAGATATCATTCAGAACAGGAAACTGCACTTAGAACAGAGTGAAAGCAGAAGCTTTGAAGCACTTGATTGCTCGATCCACCTGATCTCTGGGGTACCAGGAGGAGGGCCACATGACACAGGTCCACATGGGACCAAGCAGTTCTCAAATACCAGCTGAAAAATGGTTTCATAAGAACATAAGAACAGCCCTGCTGGATCAGGCCCAAGGCCCATCTAGTCCAGCATCCTGTTTCACACAGAGGCCCACTATATGCCACTGGAAGCCACAGGCAGGAGATGAGGGCATGCCCTCTCTCCTGATGTTACTCCTCTGCAACTGGTACTCAGAGGTACTCAAATACTAACTTAGCCACATTATTCTCCCTCTCTCCCAAAAGCTATCAAATGTAAGCAGAGCACATTTGTGGTACTGGCAATAGGACTGCACAACTTTCAGCACTTTTCTAAAATGAAACGTGGATAACAAAGACAATGAATATGCTCAGAATAAGAAACAGCAGAAGAAATATAGAGGGGAACATTGCATTTAAATATGGGAAAACATTTATTGAGTAGTGTACTACAGTGGACAAACTCAAGTGTTTGCTCAAGTGAGCAACTTTATAAAGTGTGCTGACAGTGATTAGCTCATGTGGTTTTAATAAAGAAATTGATAGAAGACAGGTCAAGTCATAGGCTGACATACTACGCAAAGTTCAGTGTGTCGTAACGCAATGTGCACAGAGCTGCGCAAGAGAGCTCTTGCACAAATACAAAAATGACACAAGTGCAGCCGCATGATGGTACAGCCAGTATTTGCAAAGGCCATACTACTGCACAATTTTTGTATTTCTGCAAAAGCACTCTTGCACAACTGCACACAAGATGCATTACAAAGTGCATGGAGCTTCGCACATTATATCAGCCATGACAACTATATTCAATTTCCATGTTCAAGGGCAGAATTTCTCAGATTTCCAGATGTGGGGAACGAACAACTGGGGATGCAATCTCCAACATGCTCCATTTCTGTGTTTTGCAGAGGCATCTGGCTGGTTTCTGTGAGAAACCAAAGACTACCTTAGAGAGCTCTTGTAAGGATTACCATAATTTATGGCAGAAACGCCACAGCGGGTACATTTTAAAAAGTTGTTTTTTGCTTCCTGCAGTGTTTATGCTGATGCGGCATTTACCCGCAAATGGAGGCGAAGGAGGCTGCCGAGGAAGAGGATGTGGTGGCCACGGAGACCGACACAGGAGCACAACGGAGGATGCTTCGGGAGGCTGGGGTCAGCAGCCTGTTTTAAGGTGACCCATCACAGGCCATGGAGGAGGAGGGGTGGAAGAGGACCAAGCTGGGTGAAGAGGAAGGGGGTGGCAGCAGCAGCAGCAGACGAGCTGGCCCAGCCTTCCCCACTAAGAAGGTGGCATGGCGGCAGCACAGCAGGGCCCTCTGACCGATAAGAGGCTCCATGCTGCGGAGAGAGCCCCCGAAGCAACCGAGTCCCCCCACTAACCCATATTTAATTGGTTTAGCTGCAATGTTTACGGCAATGCAGCGTTTCTGCAATTTTTCCAGCCTTTTTCTTTACTGCAGCTTTTATGCCGATCCAATGTTTCTGCCGAAAAGTACGGTACTGAAAAAATGTATGTGAAGCATTTTGATCACACTTTCAAATATTCTCTATACTTGCCAACTGTTATTAAGCAAACTGGTTTGGATCCAGAGAAACGTGAAAGGAGTTCAACTCATGCAATGGGGTTTTTCTGCCTTCTCCTGTCCACTGCAGCCTCCTGAAAACCCAACTGTGAGGTTCCCAAATGGTTTGGAACAGGGCACAGTGGGACTCAGTGAAATTATGGAAAGGACCTTGCACAAGCAGAAGGGCCTTTCCACTCACATTGTGCACCTCAGGAGACAACCCAGTATGACAGCTAACGTGGCACATCCTGTTCCCCCCTTATTTCTCTGTGTGAAAAATGGAACCGATTTTTAAGAAGCAGAATTTCATATAGGACAGCAAGCCTACTTTCGCCACTTAGGTCAACAGACAGAATAGCCCTGGGGTACTGGTAGGATGTATTCTTCTCTGTGGTCGTGCTTCGCAGTGTCAACGAGCTCCCAGAAGACCTGGTGAACGGAGAGGAGCACCTGTCCAAGTACTCGAGAGAACTGTCTTCGAAATCCGAATAATCTGCAAAGTGATCATAAAACACAGTTACACAGTACTGAGTGAAAATCGAGGTAAGATAATCTCAAAAAAATCTTCAAGAAAAACAAACAGCAAACTGTCATCAACTCTTGCTGCCTTTTAAAACTGTTTGATTACAACTTCTTGCATGTTGCTTCAGCTAGCCCTGAAGCAATTTATGAAGGAAACTAAATCAAGCAGCAAGGTCAAGTTTGCAGTTTGTCACTAATGATCGAACTGCACAACTCCAAGCAGCTGTACTTACTCAGAGAAGTGACAAAATACTGACTGGGTGAGTGACTTGCTCTTCCCTTTTCATGCCTTCCAGTAACACACAGAAGTGGAACTTGCACCTCTCTGTGGCAGCAAGATGCATGGACTTCAAATGGGTGCAGATCTCACACATCTGGCCACAGGGCAGATGTTCAAGCCTTACCTTACCATGTTACCCCAGCTAACTGAGCAAAAAGACACCCTTTAAAGTGGTGGTTCTCTTATATTTAGCGGGGGGGGGGAGCAACTAGCCCTATCCAGTCCCAGCACAGCATCCCTCCAGTGGCTGTTGCTAGTGTCTGCCTTAAGTTTCTTTTCTTTTTAGATTGTGAGCCCTTTGGTGACAGGGGACCATCTTATTTATGTATTTATTTTTCTATGTAAACCGCTTTGAGAACTTTGGCTGAAGAGCGGTATATAAATATTCATAGTAGTAGTTAATCAAGAATATGTGTGATTCATGCAACAATTTTTCACTCTTCCTCTAAATATGCAACGTGGGTGTTCACAAAGTGATCCAGAAGCAGTCCACTCCCACCCTAAATCTGTGAAAAACAAAATGGCTGGATGTCCAACAAGAACGTATTAGGGCACCCCATTGCAACACCAAGGGCAAATGGTTCAACAAGCACTTGACACATATTGCATATATTAACACAATGAGCACATCTAGTCATGGACTACTTGTGCACACATGATGCTAAAAGAGCGATTCTCTCAGTGGTCTACTAACCCTTAAAGTACACTATTTATACATGACCACTTGACACTACAAGATACATGGGGGTGCATATTTGACGGCATTTTATTTCCACTGCCAAATCCTGATCTAATTATAGATATGTGCATAGATCGTTGCTGTGCTGGATCTATGTAATAGGTCAGGCCTGCAAAACATAAGGCCCAGAGGCTGGATCCGGCCCACAGGGATACTTTTGCTGGCCCATAGATGGAAATATTCTGCCACAGCAGCAGGAACCATGAAGAACTCTTGGCCTGCCTTCCTGATGAGCAGCAGCAGCTCAATGCAAGTGGCCACTTGAGAGCAGATGTTCCCTGTCCTTGGGCTAGAGCGCACCAATACCATCCCTCTTTCCCTTCCCCCCCCCCCGACTCCAACCCTACCTTCATTAATATTTTAAATAATTTTAATGTTAAGATTAGTGTGCTGAAAATTGACCTTGAGCCCCTCACACTGTCATGGTTGGTTCTGATGCATTTGCATTATGTACCCCTGTTCTAGATGAAGGTTTTGACAAAACCACCTAGTTTCAGGGTGTGTTTGTCTCTTCTGCTAATGCAATACTAGGGAGATTTATAACCTGTACTACAGGGAAATAAAAAACACATTTTCTATATCAGCGACTGCCTAAAACTAGACACACTCTGACTTAATAGTCTGACTATACCATGCTGTTTTGATTTTTTCTTTTTCTTCTTCTTCTTCTTCTGTTTGGATTTATGATCCTTTTCCTTCTTCTCTTTTCTTTCTTTATCCTTTTCCTTCTTTTTACCTCCAACACAAACAGCAAGAACCTGTGTTAAACTACATTAATTTCAAAAAATTCAGCACTTTTCTAAAAAATGAAGGCAACTAATTCCAGCCATTTGCCTAAGAGGAGAAATCCATTCTTAAGTAAGCAGCTTAAAAAACCCACCAATATTTCTTTTTAAATGGTTGCGTGACCGGGAAAGGAGAGGTGTAGCAAGCACGGAGATTTCGAAAAAAAATGTACAAGGATAATGGAGCACTAAAGACTATGAAGAACCAACTCTGAATTGCAGTCACTGCCCAAGGTTTGTCTTGTTAAAATGAGAGCTGCAGGTACTAGGCGAATGAATGCTCTAGCTTCTGTTAAAGTTCTTCTAAGATAAATGCAGGGGAGAGCATTGACCTATTCTCACTAAAGAGGGGTTTTCTGTCATAAGACCACCACTAGATTGTGTAATCTAGACTTAAAACTGAAATTACATTTTTCTTAGATTTTTTCATTTTGCTAGCAACAAAAGCAGGTCTAAAATGTATTAAAAATGGACTCAACACGTAAAGTCCAGCTCAACAGCAGCTATGAATTTTATCACTGAATCCAGCCCCTATGTTTACCCACAGTTCATTCTCCAAAACACATCCACACGTTTTCACTGCTTCTAGAACATCTAAGTATCTTCCTGTGCTCATACTTAACAGTGGGTCAGTTCCATAGAAGTGATCATTAATCAACCATTAGTTAACCAACGTTGGAGTAATTGTATATTTGGTCTTGTCACATTGTGCAGTGAGAACTCTTAATGCAACTAGTAAACAGAAAGTAAAACTTGACCTTGTTTGATATCAAATCTCTAAAACTATATACATTTCTGGTATTTGAGCCCCAGAATGTAATGCATGAACAAAGATGCGTGTGTTTGAGATACAGGACTAGCTTACCATGGAGGCATCCTTTTTGCAAAATAATTCGTTCCATCTATATATTTCATTCTCCTGGGTGAGCCTTGGAATGTGCGTCCTGGTGCCCAGCTGATTGGCTGGGCAGCGGAGGCGCCTGATTGGCTGAGGCGCACCCAGGAGAATTGGTCACCACGGCAGGCCCAGCCGTGGTGGCGAGACGGAGGTGGGCCCGGCAGCGGAGGTGAGGCAGCGGCGGCACTCGGCCCAGCAGCCTGGGCCCGGCATAGGCTGGCCGGAGAGTCCTGGGTTGCCAGAACCTAAAGGGTATACTCGTGGGTCAAATGGGCCATAAGCCAGAATTTGGCTTTTAAAAAGCCAAATCTAGCCACCTAGCCAGAGACTGGGGCAGAAGGTGGGGTGCGGGGAGAGGTAGCTGGCCCCAAAGAGCGCACAGATGCTCTGTGCGGGGTCGGCTAGTTAACCCTATTTTACAAAAAAGCTACACTGTGAGCCAATGGCTGACTTGAGCTGGGATATGGACTCAGGTCAACATTCCACTGCAGAGTTCTAATCATACCTATGTTGTTGCTCTTAAACAGCAGATGTTTCCCTCAAGGAAGATGGTGGTTAATCCCGACTCAAGGAAAAGTGCAACACTCCCAGAAGGTGGGGGTCATGGTTCATCTGCTGGGGCGGGGGCGGATTTTGGGACAGTTCTGTGTCACATGAACCATTCATCAATATTTAGGGTCCACAGCACTGAACATCTTTAAGATGGTGGGCTACTGGTGAATAGTCACCATACATGACAATTGAAAAGAAGGGATTTTGTAAGCATTCCTTTAGGGGTGTGTCCGAACCGGTCCGGCGGCCATTCTATAGAATGGCCAAACTGCCGGACCGGTTCTGCCCTGGTTGGTCCGGGTCTGGGTGGGGGGGTATTGCTTTAAGGGCGGGAGGGCTTGTTTACCCCTCCCGCGCCTCTTTGCCCCTGCCAGTGGCCGTAATCTACTGTAAAACTGGGGCACTGGAAACCAGCTGCCCCAGCCGCCGCCGCTTCCGCCGCCCCCCCCCCCCCCCCGCGAGCAGATTAGAGAAAAAAAGGCTACTGCCTACAAGGAAAGGCTACTGCCGGCCTGCCGCCCCCCCACGAGTGCTCACCAAGTTAGAAGAACTTAGAGAGGAGCTCGCGAACAGAGCTCCTCTCTTATCGAAGCCTCCGGCCCAACCGGGGCCTTGGGCGTGTGCGCACGCGCGCTAGAGCTCTTTATCCTATAGAGCTTTTGCCGGAGGCCCGGTCTACCCGCCGGGAAGAAGCCGGGTAGACCGGGCCTCCGGCGATCGGAGGCCCGGTCTACCCGCCGGGAGGAAGCCGGGTAGACCGGGCCTCCGGCGATCGGAGGCCCGGTCTACCCGGCTTCTTCCCGGCGGGTAGACCGGGCCTCCGGCAAAAGCTCTATAGGATAAAGAGCTCTAGCGCGCGTGGGCCGGAGGCTTCGATAAGAGAGGAGCTCTGTTCGCGAGCTCCTCTCTAAGTTCTTCTAACTTGGTGAGCACTCGTGGGGGGGTGGCGGGTGGCAGGTGGGGGGGGCGGCAGGGCGGCAGTAGCCTTTCCTTGTAGGCAGTAGCCTTTTTTTCTCTAATCTGCTCGCGGGGGGGGGGGCGGCGGAAGCGGCGGCGGCTGGTTTCCAGCGCCCCAATTTTACAGTAGATTACGGCCACTGGCGGGGGCAAAGAGGCGTGGGAGGGGTAAACAAGCCCTCCCCACCCTAAAAGATAGGCTCCCCTTTGGTGCTGGTCCGGACTGCTCCGGACCATGCACATCACTACATTCCTTACGCAACTTGTAAATGAAACATATAATATTCAATGTTGCTTGACCAATATATCTGGCCTTAAATTGCTTGCTTTAATACAGTAGTGTCAGTCCCAAATGGGGCATAGTTTCTTTTGTTTTAAACCTCCCACATAAAACCAGCCAAAACAAACACATTAAAAGCCTGGTCATCTTACGGTCATTAAGAACAGACAAATACTTGCCCTTATGAGAGCATTAACAAGGAAAAAGAGAAGGGGAAGACTATGCTCCTGTTCTCTCAAGTTCTAGCTTTTTTGCTTAAATACTTTTTGTTCATACCAAGTAATGATGAACTTACTCTCTTCCAATTTTGCTCTTTTCTCCATTTTCACTGCTCCTGTGGATGTAAGAAAGGAAAAACAAAAACTTAACAGACCACAGCTAGCAACAGGTTTTTCAGTCTCTGGGTTGCAGATGTTCATTGATCCATTAGTACAGGAGTTCCAAATATGTGGTACTCCAGATGTTGCTGAACCACAACTCCCACCATCCCCAGCTACAATAAAGTGTAGCCAGGGATGATGGGAGTTGTAGTTCAGCAACATCTCCAGATGTTGGGAATGCCGGCATTAGTAGAAGAGTCCACCACCTGCACACTGCTGCTAAGGAATGCTTTAGAAAGACGGTGTGCTTTCTAAAGTGCAAAAGAAGAAATGTTTGACAAATACAACCTAACTCAATTGTCCATGTGAACTCCAATACATACATGGAACCAACAGCAAGGATTTCCTACTTAGATCAATGTCAGGGTCAATTCCAAGTGTGGGGTAGTGATGTACACACATGGAGTTGATCCCAGCATCAAAGTAATCCATTTCTCATGCAGTGAGCTTCAAGCATGCGCCCACATTTGCACATGCATGCAAGCAGTATAAGGATCAAGCCACTAGTGTGAATCTATATTTAACACTTCCTCCTCTCGAAACCTGCCTTCTATAGGCTCAGAAATTTATTTCTACCCTTCAAGGCCTGGACTTCTTCAGAGGACCTCTTTTTAAGCAATCTGTTTTGGTATGACTGCCTCACAGAAGAAAAATGTATAGCTCTCATACAGCAAACTAAGCAGTTTTGTACAGCTCACGAGGAAGCTTGCTAAAACACTTAGAAATCCCATCCGGGTTTTTTTTGGGGGGGGGTGAGGATGGAGATGGAGTTTCTAGCTTTCCTATTTGTAAGAATAAATGTGAACATGTGAATTAGTGAAGGATCTGTAACAAGAAGAGGACTAAAGAACCAAAAGTAATTACTTTCCTGAGTAAGATGGGTTAGAACAAGACACTCTCATCTATTGCAATTTCTGCATTCACCATGTTTTTGAGGACTACTGAATTATATATTACTCTGTAATTAAGATTTAAAAGCTAGCTAGCTCCTCGATACAGTTATGATCAATATTGGATATCATCTTCATCACTAAATAAACTGCTGAAGATTACTATCTAAAAACATTCTGCCCAGAAGGCAGTAAGGAGGAGGTGCTGAAGACAAGATGAAATGCTTACTACACACTGAAGAAGAGTTGAATCCTGCAAATCAGCACATTAGTCAAACTACTCCCTTATACCTTATCTGAATTATCTGCCTTTCAAGAGTTCCCAAACCCCCAAATAGCAGACATGGTTCTGTTCCACTTCTAGTTCTGTTTCCAAAAGTAAAACAATGTTTCATATATACTGCTTTATTCTGGTAAGACTGGAATCTTTACTGGCACAGTCTCTTTGCAATTTTGTTGGCTTGGATCCAAAGAAAAGAAGGAGCAGAAAGAAAGTATCGGGACTGTTTTGTGGCCCTTGTGCAAGCACTAGCAGAAGACATCTCACAGCACAGTAAAACAAATCAGGTTGCTTCATGGCGTGAGAAACATGGGAAATAAGTACAGGGTGCAGACTACAAACTCTAGTGGGTTTCAAGGCCATAAAACCATTTTTAAAAGGGCTTCTACAAAGCCTTGCACAAGTGTTTTTTTGGGCAAAGAAAGAACTTCTCTGGATTTGGGGTCATTCTTCTCATGCAATGCACGCTTGCCATGTTAAAAATAGTCCTTCCATGAGTTGAAAAGGCTTTCTGATACTGAAGGGGCACTTTTGGATCCTCGCCACTTATTCTGCATTGGTTAGTATTCCACTTTCATCCCGAAAGACTAACGGCATAGCTCATCATCCACCAGGAAGTGCAACATCAGAGGTTTAAGCAGGTTCTTAGATAGTTTACATGTTCACTTACTTTGAAAGTAGAAGGATCATGAATTACTTAGCATTAAGTAATTAAACAAACCCAAACACAACCACACCTACAATTAAACATTAAATGGTCTTTTCACACTTCTGAAGACAGCAAACCCAGGTTTACTACCAAATGCACACTCAGCAGGAGAGTTTTATCGATCTCCAGTGAGTGTACCTGAATAGTTCATAGGAACATAGGAAGCTGCCATATACTGAGTCAGACCATGGGTCCATCTAGCTCAGTATTGTCTTCACAGACTGGCAGCAGCTTCTCCAAGGTTGCAGGCAGGAATCTCTCTCAGCCCTATCTTGGAGATGCTGCCAGGGAGGGAACTTGAAACCTTCTGCTCTTCCCAGAGAAGCTCCATCCCCTGAGGGGAATATCTTGCAGTGGTCACACATCAAGTCTCCCATTCATATGCAACCAGGGCAGACCCTGCTTAGCTAAGGGGACAAGTCATGCTTGCTACCACAAGACCAGCTCTCCTCAATTTTGATCACCATCTGTCACCAACTGCCATTTCCCAAGTATAATAATTAGTATGCCATAAGAAGTACATCAAGAAATGTAATGAACAGAGCTGCCAATGCCATTTGCTGTATGACTCAGATATATTTACGGTGCTTCTGAAAGGCATGAGAGCAGCCATTAACATTTTACCTGATGCCACTGGGGCTGCTCCTCCATCAGTTACCGCCTTGGAAGAATGACACACAACCACCTGATTCTCTTCCTTCTCTTTACTAGGGTATTCATTACGGAAAGTGGACTCCGCAGTTAACAACGCTGAAACATCCAAGTTACGGCTTAAGTCAAGAGGAAGACACAGTCCGCGCTTCTCGAGTGAGACATGAGCAACATTGGGAACTATATAAAAGAAAGAACGTAATATTAAACAAGCACTGCATCCCTTAGGGTTGTTGAGCTACACACCTACAGTGGCACAGGTCTCATCTTATTAGTCAAAAACTCTCATTAGTTGGGCAGTGTCACATGAAGGTCTTGAGTTTAATACTTGATTTCTCTCTGGTTCTTTAAACTGAAATACATTACCCTCCAGTAATGCTGGCAGCTGATTTGGGACATTGATGGAGAACTGTTTTCCATCAGTGACTGGAGAGGGAGAACGAACTTTTTCTAGAGAATCATGAGGCAACGAACCAGTCTCTAAGCGCTGTGATCTTCTTCTCCGCTGGCTATTTTTGGAGGATCTAAGGGCACTCACTGGTTGTGGTGGACCTAAAAAGAGACCTTCAATGTTCATGAAGCAGACACAGGTCGTTGTCTTACTCTAATTTTGTTTTAAGACTGTCATATAGCACTTATCTGAAGTGGTTCCCATCTACCACAAAGTCACTTTTTAAAGACAATAAGAAACACAGCGACCTTGGGAAGACTAGAGGAAGGATTCTAGTTTTTGAGGTAATAAGTCAGCTGACCTAGCCTCTTATTAGTAGGAGTGTTTAATGGAAAAACGTAAAAGTAGGTTCTTTCCGAGGGAACAAATCTGACATAAAAGGTCACAGGTAGAACAGGCAGCAAACCCCACTTTAACCTCACTGCTTCACTTAATTTCTGAATCTCACTTCTCCCTAAAAAGATAAAACTTGTTCTGCTGACCTTTTGGCTAATTCTTCGTCAAGCTAAGTGATGTGCCTTTCACTGTTATTTGCTCTAATTTTATTAGATTTGTTTAAATTTGGTAATGCTTCACTGTTGCATTTGCTTGGAAGCCAACTTGAATGTCTCATTGAGACCACACTAGGGGGAGGGAGAATATATGTTTTAAATACATATAAATAAAGTACGTGTACTCACTTAAAATGCTACTATAACATTCTTGAGACTATCACAATATATTTTATGATGTTGTCTTAAGCTAAACACACCCATTCTAACCTAAGTATCTCACTGGATCAGCAAGACCTATGATCAGGCAGGACTTTAGGAAGAAATTTATTTTTTGGTCCCACAAGTCTCTATTAACATAACATTTGGTGCTTACTAGATAATATTTTGAAGTGATCCCATTATCCTGTAGATGAGGGTAGGTTATGATGAATTTGATTTATCCAGATAACTATTCTTGCTAGGAAGAAATATCCCTAGGGGCAGGAAGGATCCTATATGCTCTTTGGTCCTATTCAAGGATTTGTCTTTGGAAGAAAAAGAAAAGTTTATAGTGATGATTACAGTGGTCTCATTTCATCCATAGTTAAGCACTTTGAAATCCCATTGACGATAATGGAAGAGATTAAAATATACACTTAACTCACCCATTGAAATCAATGGCTCTTCAAAGTTTTGGATGGATTGAGCCCAATGTAGTTTGGGTTCAATATATGCCTTCATAGAATCACTTCAAAAGCTCACACATGAATATTAAGTATTATAGCTGAAGTCTTGTTATTTAAAATAATCCTCTCAGCTCAAAAATGGAAATTTGAGGAAGGGGAGGGACAATCTTTGCAGCCAGTTCATCTGGCTACAAAAATGGTGGCAAGCATCCTATACGAACCCAGGGCAGCAGTTAAATAGTGCAAAGGATTTTCAATACAAGAAAGGCAGAAATAAATCATCCTCAATGAAGGTTACTTACCGACATCATGTGCTATTGCAACAAGTGTGGATGGTAACGTTTAATGAGGGAAGATTTTAGAACGTTATTTGCAACAAAACATTTTATAACCAAATGGAAAAAGATACACCTGTGTATTCAGCTGCACCCCTCCCCCCACTCCCGCAAACCCTTTCCCACTGAATTGATCTGAGACACGGTCCAGTCAAAGTTAAGTTTCATTGCTTTCAATGAGCAACCAAAGCATATGCTCATTGACTCCCTCAATGAAAGTCAACAGGACTTAAAAGTGCTTAGCTATTGCTGGATCATGCCTCAAATCCTTTTCCAGAGAGTATCAGTTGTAGATGCAAGAAAGCAGTTCTTCTGACCCCTTATTTGACCACTGACCAGGAGTGAAGCAAAAGGTTTAGGCTAGTGTTTAACAGGAGTCCACATTCTTTCTAATTTACTACTGACTAGGGTCTAAACCTACTGAGGGTCACATGTTAAATGGTGCAGTCTGAACAAGGTGGGTAGAAGCAACATCCTCCTCCTCCATTTCACTGCTGAAGGATTTAGGTACCTTCTAAAATTGCAGCCATATCACTGATGGGAGGCGTTCATTTCCCAGGCCTCATCTAAGCCAGCCTCCGTGGGGCTTTATCTTAGAAGTCAAAACTCAACCTTTCCCCCGCTATTATGCCATAGTTGGAGGAAATCTCACACAGAATAGGAAACTGTAAACTCAGCAGGTACATTATGCCAGCAGTATTCCTCAGTGACTGGAAGAGGGGGAAGCAGAACACACAAGAAAGGCTCATCTTCTCTTTCTGAAGAATCAGGCCCTCCGAGCAGACTAGCTGTATTCTTTGCTGTTCCAAGTCGTGTGAGGAGTTGCACTCTTGCCAGGGCTTTCCACCACCTCAGAAGGGCCAGTCTATGCTGCAATTTCATGCGCCACACTGTGTACTTAATATGAAGGACCTAGTCAAGGCTTGGAAAAAGCTGGACACCTGGGATGAGTAAACAACAACAGCCTCCAAGCAACCAGGGAGGAAAACCTTGGCCAACTGGAAGAGTTGGTGGGGCCTCTCTTTCCCCCCTCCTTTCAGGTGGAAAATATGTAAGGAATTGCTAATATAGGATACCAAATAGTTTTGTAGGCTGGTAACTTTGGGGAGCTCAGTTGTAACGTTGTACTACCCCATGTCACAACTTACTTGCGTTTCAAGTTTTGTTTTTTGTTTTTCGCAGAACCCAGCTAGTTATACACAAGCCACATTCAAATGAAACAAACAAAAAAAATCAATGATGGTTATTTCCCAATGACTATAATTATGGTATGTTTTAAAATGTCTGTGCTCACTAGTTTTATTTATCACAGAAGAAGGAAGCTGGGACACCAGGGTCAAATCCTCCACTTGTATTAACTCTGGGGAAATTGGTGATTTAAGGGGCTTTATACACCCTGCAGAATCTCCAGATTCTTGTTTGCATTTCTTGCTGCGAGCCTTTCCTGAAGACAAAGTTGAGGGCAACAGTGCAGATTTCTGAATGTTGGCAGAACTGCTAATATCAGCTTCATTTTTTTTCTGACTTTGAGGCTTAGGTGATATCTCCTGAATAAATAATAAGAAATTGATACTTTTATTGCAGTTTCTTCATTGCAGCTCTTGTATTCTACTTTGATTTTTTAAAAAAAGAATAACTTTAGTATTCAAACACAGACACTTTCAGAAAAAGTTAAATATTAAAAACTAAGCATTGATACTTAAGAGGGACACAGCCAAAGACCACCATCCCAATCCAGTGACCTAATCCAGAGTGTAGAGGCCATGACGTGCCATTCCCTTCCTGGAACAGATTCCCGGTTCATTTCAATGGAGAAAGACTGGTCCACACATGCATTCCTTTGCAAGAACCGACTGGCTTACTCCACAGAAAGGAAGGGGGATCCCACCCCACATGCAAAAAACCCCAAACCCTACATCATCTTACCACACATGGATCTCTGGATCAGGATGCAAGACCTTAAAACATCTCTTCATTTCTCATAAATGGAAAACAGTAATCATTTTACCGACATACTAGTCACTATAAACTAAACCCACATTTTGCTGTGTTTCTAAACTACTAGTTCTTGCCTACTAGTTCTCAAAGGCCCAACTAACAGGGTTACTAAAAACAAAGATTTGGGGGGCATTAATGTACCCAAGGAAGCAAATGTTCTACTTTTATCATTGCTAGACCCAAAGATCTTGAAATGAAGTTGGCAGTAACTAGAATGTTTCCCTATAAATTTAGTTTAATTTGAATATAAGACATGAAGAGGCTGGCAGTGTCCCTTTTATATTCAAAATCAACAATGATCAAACTGATCTTAGTGTAAGTAATCTGAATGTCACCACATGTCTTTCCATTAGGATATCACAAGTGCAAAGACTGTTAATAAAAAGTTTAGGTACCCCAAAAGAGAGAGAGACAGACAAAAAAGGGGGGAAGGGGGGAGAACAAAAGAGTTGTAGGCTAATCAAATTGGGGAAAAATCAAAGCATACTGCATTTTTAAAAACATGAATGTTTATGCAAATATTTTTGCCCAACACACATAATATATAGTTCTAAATACCAACTTTTTCTGAGTTTGCAAATAGTGACACTGGATTTATGGCTGGGACAAAAAAGTGACTTTCCTACATCATTTAAGATGCCGCTCCATCTAGTATGCAAGATCATTGCGCCAGTAAACTCATCAAGCTGCTGGAGAAGTTCAGGAACATTTTACCTCTTTTGGTTAACTCCCCAACCCTCCAAATATCATGCAAACAAAAACAACCACAGTCATAATCTGGTCACGTTCTATGGTTTTCAGACGCTGTATGCAAGAAATGACCTTTGGGTATTGATTGCTAGCTTTGTCCCATAATTCCAGAAACTTAAGAGTAATAGATCAGGAGTGGACAACTTGTCGACGATTTTAGCTAGTCTTTCCAAACCATACATCCCTCCTCTCCACCATGGACATTGACCAGATAAATGTGAATCAGCCCCCTCTGCAGCTATGGAACAAACATGACAACTGCCACAAGCACCGTAAGATTAATATTGCATTTGGCATGAGGGTTGCTAAGACAGGATAGAATAGTTTTGAATCTGGTCCACAGCCCTTAAGTTGTCCACTCATGCTCTAGATACTAAAAAGCCATATTCAATGTTATGCTGGAAATACCACCTAAAAGGTATGGTGATTGTGAAACATTCCAGTGAGCACTTGTCCATTTCCCTTGAACCAGTTATTCATGCACATTGAACACAATTCATCCATGTCACACGTTTGAGGGTGGTAGAATACATCTATACTGTTTAAGAAACTTATTACCAGAAATTAATTAGAGCCATAACGTGTAAATAAATGATTTTATTGTTTATCTTCACATGTGTGAAAGACATCACTACAGCAACCATTACTTCCAAAGTTACAAAATTATTTAAAACAAGGTTTTAAAAACTTGTTCTAATAAGGTGCTTAACCTCTTAACAAGGACAAAATTAAACATTAGAAAAACCTTAACGAGCATTATTCATTCATCTACGCAGAGTTTGCTCAAAAGGAAATACAACATGGCCCAACCCTAATACAGTTAAATAGACTACTGTACCTGCATCATGTAACCTGAGGGTTTAGGTTTAACACAGTTGTAAACCAGATTTGAGGTGGCGGGGGGGGAGAATCAGCAGCCTAGTAGGACTGCGGACCTGAATTTACCTTTTGCATTACATTTCTGAAAAAAATCTGAAACATTTTAACCATAAGTATTATAGCTGCACCTCTCTGGCCTAGTACAGACACAGTCCTGGCTCCCAGCATGCAGGCTCTCTCCCTTCTCTTTCCCTCTCCAAAATGGGAATTTCCTCCATCCTTCTCTTCCCAGCATTAACCATGGTTTAAAATTATATGGGCTCTGATGCTAATCACTACTAACACACAAACTGGGTTCTCTCACAACCATGGATTGAATAACTACTTCAAACCACAGTTACAATACCTGGTTTACATCTACACATGTGTCACTTGAAACCATGGCTAGCACTAGGAGGAGGGAGAAAAGGACTGCTTACAAGGTGGGTGTGCATTCATACATCTATAGCTTTCAACTGGCATGTTTCTGGGAGCTAGAATTGCATCTGTGTTGGTCCTCCGATGTTTTATTATTCCACTGCTATTTGTTTCATCTGGGCTAGCAATTAGCTTTTTTTAATATTTAAAAAAACCCGTAAGTGCAAATTCAAAATTTCCCCTACCAGAAAAAGGTCATAATTTATTCCCCATTAGGAGAGCGTTTTCTAGTAACTGAATGCTTTTAAAGAAAGAGTCCACATAACCAAAGACACATTTTGTAGGCTGTTAATCTATAATATTGACTACATTTTGTAGATACACAATTTTATTTCTATCGCTAATCAACAAACAGCCAACTTAAAATGTGCAGTGTGTTCTATCCTGCTATGCTTCCAGAACACAAAGTCTGCCCCCCCCCCCCAAGACATTTCAACAAAGGATCTGCTTGGTAAATTAAAGACAGTGTTGCATTCTTTGCGCAAGAGTCATCAGGTTGTCAATCATTCCATAATTGCTTTTTTATAGATCTGAAAGCAGCACACTGAAAGGAAACTGGCTGCAATATCCCAAACCACTTACAAATTCATGAGATGCCACTAAAGATTGCTCTCCTATCACACATTGGTAGGCACGTATGGTGAGGAATATTCTGTCCGCTCCTCTTCACTGTTTCTGGCACACTGTGGTCTGGATTGCATGTGTGAATTTGTAGAATCAAATTCATTTGTAAGAAAGGGGAAAATTCTGCGTGGTGTGGTTAAGCACCTCAGGGCCTTCCAGTTTCCAAGATATTATGAAGCCTTCATCTGCTTCTAAGTGTCGTTCTTGGGTTGCAGCCTGTATCCTTAATAGGCAAAACTAGGATAGAACTACATATTACAAAGAACTCAAGAGCTGCCACTGAAGGATGTCAAGTCCTATACTGGGTTTCCCCCTGCATCTGCCAATGTACCTAGTTCAACTTATCCCATATTCTGATGCCACGGCAACGTGAAGATTTCTGCCCCTGCCAGCAGCGGTAAATATTGTGGGCAAGGGTGGGAAAAGGCACACCACAATGACACCAGGATGCAGGTCAAGTTGAGCTACACCAGTGGTCTTCAGCTGGTAGATCGTGATCTATAACTGGGTTGCACCCAAATATCCTTTTTTTAGGTTTTAATAAGAGAAGAGGATGTGAGTTGAGGAGACAGAAAGACGGGCCCACATAGTAAAAAAAAAATCAGAAGTCGACCCATCTTGCACGCTAGGGCTAAAGGTGGGTCCTGGAACAAAGAAGACTGAGAACTACTGAGCTCAATGTTATGAAGCTGGAGGGGCAGTCACCCTGTATTCCACTTCAACAAAAGCTGCTGTTTGGGGCAGACACCCTGTATTCTTTGTAACATGCAGTGCTGTTCTAGGAAGCTGCATAGCGTGGAATTTTAATGTTGACTTTTATGCAAAAATATGATAATGAATTGACATCGCAGTGACTCAGAAGTGGCCAATAAGGATCTGTCAAGATTTACAACTGAGCCCTAGTTTAGGGATCAGGGAACATTATGGGATCAAACACACCCACCCTTCAGATATGCAAACTGCACCCCTTCCCTAGACACACAGTTTTTACAATTGCCAGCCCAACATTAAAATGAAACCAGGTCCCCAAGTGAGTCAAGGATAATAGCCAGTTCTGTTTTGACCTGGCTGATAGTCACACAACACTGAAGCCAGTTACAGGAGAGTAGCCAGAATTCACTGTGTTCCCCTGGGTCACTCCCAATCCCTAAAGTCAGGTTCAACTGCTAAATCTGAACCCTGGCACCAGGCACCATTAACAAAGTGCACCCAGAACCAGCATAGGGTCAATGCGGGATAAGGGAAAAAATGAAACAAAACAGCGTTGATATGGGTTCTTTAGATGTGGATTTGTAACACAGTACAAAAGAACATTTCAGAAAGGAGTTGGTTTGTGTGTTTTTAAAGGGGTAGAAGAAAAGCACTCTCCTTAAAAGGGGAATTTAAAAAAAGAATACTAAGCAGTAAAGATTCAAGACAACAAAAAAGCCACATTAAAAATGAATATTAAGGCTCTGATCTGAATAAATGTGTGTATAGATTTAGGACTCCCTTTAGCTAGCCTTTGTGCAGGATTTACCAAGACAGGGACGCTTCCAGAAGTCACTCCTGTCTGAAAAGTGCTAAACATGTTAAGGGCACAACCACATAATAGTTCTGAGAAGAGAGGGTTCAAATGCATAACAAATTCCACAAGCCTCCAGCCTGTGGCTGTCTCCACCCATCCACACTGTAGGCTGGCAGTGACTGGGGGACCACTGCAGAGTCTGCAGCACATATGGCCATTATGTCATTAGCACCCAAACATGAGGTCTTGCTTTTTTTACATCTTGTTTAGCACACGTCTAAAAATAGGACAGGAAGTCACTGCCTACATCATGCAATGAGCCTGTGAATGACTCTAAGTATGGCTTTTAGTTAACAGATTCTGTCCAAGCAGGGGACAGGGGTGTGTGCGCGCACACACATGCGCACACACATACCTCAACACTTTTTGCAGCATACACCTTGGGAAAATCCAGTGCTGTTTGTACCAAGACCAGGTCAAATCACTGATCAAGGTACAACTGGAGGTTGGACCGGTGGCAGAGCACGTTCCTCGGTAAAAAGGAACATTGCTCCTCAGAACTGATCACACAAGCTATGTTGGTTGGGAAGGGCTCCTGCCAGCCAAAGAGATGCAAACGAGAAAGGGCTCAGGTTTAAGTGGAAAGCTGGAGGCTTCCCTGCCAGCATGCCAACTCATGAATAAGGAGCCCAAACTGTAACCCCACAGCAGACTGGATTATTTACTCATGTGCAGGAGCTGTGCTATTAGCTATGGATACCAACTGCACATCCTCCGACAAGAGTTTTCCAGGAAGAGGGGGGAAACAATGCCCACAGACCAACATGTTTAGCACTTATTTTCACACATGCGACTGACTTCCAGAAATGAACCTGTGGGTCAACTGAAGCATAAGCAGCAATTCCTAGTATGGTTAGTGATCTAGCCCTGTTGTTAGTAGGCACAATCATGCGCAAAACATGAGAGAGGCAGGAGAAAATTCAACTGAGCAGAGCAAGCTAGGGAGAATGTGGCCATCTCCACAGCAGAAGGTGGACTCAAACCAGACCCCTAAGATGTTTTTAATGTCTCTTTTTCGTATTTATTAAAAATATACATCCTAGCAAAAAAGGTATGGCTCATTGAACAGTTTCATAACACATATACAAGTTTACAACACCAATTCTTACAATAGAAAGGAAACTTCTTAACAAAAGAAGTTTTGCTAGATGTCAAAAAACCCTGTGTCAAAAGCACAAACTAAATTTGTGTTAAGGGTCTTTTAAGCCACTTGTGGGCACAATTCCAACTATATTGAAACAGTACCTGGGACAGACATCTGAGTTTTCGATGCTCACGATGTTTGCTTATGAAGATAAAGGTAGCCATTATTCGGGACATAAGCTTTCCAATCCTAAGTGCACACTGTGGAAGTCAAGTTCAACAGATTTGAATCTGAACCTGCTTCCATGTTATGCATCCTTAAGATCGCAGACTTACTTCCATTAACTCCGGTTATGCAGAGGTGTAAACATACAAACAATTTTTTAATCCTCTATTACTGTCTGTCAGGCAGGGCAATGTTAATGTCATGGACCTGATACTTCCCATGGTACATTCCAGTAGGACCCTTGCAAAAGAATCAAACTCTACAATTTCATACCTGCTCCAAGACTGGAGCTGCTTCTTTGTTGCTTTCCTTTTTTTCAGCACCATCAGCGCCAACAGCTTTGGAAGCCAACAACCCTGCAAAGGAAAAGGGAGCACAGAAAGAGAATTATTCTGAAATGACTTAGTCATGAGGGTATGCATAATCCTGTAGATGTATCCGAGCAAACCGGAAACACTGGAGAACCTAGCCAGCTAGCTCTCTTTGTGGGCAGCAAATATTAATTCTTATATTATTGACTAATGGTTTTCCCTGTCTGACATTGGACAAGATTAGCTTTGCTTTCCAAAGCTCTTATTACATCCAGACTAGAACTGGATTGGACTAGGGCTATAGCAGTATTCCCTGACTGAAAATTTTTAGTGATCTTTTTTCTAAAAACCACTCAGAAGAGAGTTATGTCGATCTATGGCTCACATACTGCTAGCTAAAATGTGATTTTGTGCAGCTGCACTTCCAGTCTATGCCTGCCAGGATTCTTAGTATTATTATCATTATTATTTAACCTATTTTTATACCGCCCCAAACTTGCGTCTCTGGGCAGTTTACAACAAAAAACAGGAAAGTTAAACATTAGTTAAAATAAATGACAGCATTCCAAAGCTTGAAGGCTATCTGCAAAGAAAATTATGAATGCCCCCTATAGATCCGTGCTACAAGTGTATCTGATGATTTCATAGTATACTTTGTAAAATGACCTAAGAGCGAGCCTATCATAGCTAAACTTGTGCTTTTATTAGGCAATTCAGGTCCATTAGAGAGTGGCATGTCTTGCTTTGCTGCTTGTAAAATTAAGAGTAAAAGCAGTTTATCAGTTTCAGTTTATTTGAATGTATCTGTATTAGAATGACATGTAACTTTTATGCAAATGTGTAGTTTGATACAGTATTTTTTTTAGGAAGCTCACACAAATAAAATGTGACTTAAGTATACAGTCAGGGAAGGGTGAAGTGAAGAAAAGTAGCAGGGTTTTTTTTTCATTTGCTGACTTCATGTCCATTAAAGGATATTATTGAAGTCAAAGTATCATAGAGCTGTGAGGTTATAGTAAAAAAGTAAAGGATCCGGCAAACAAGATTACAACTTGCCCTCTTTTATCCCCAACAGGGAAAATAAATCCCAAAGGAATTAGGCTTTGGTTTTCAGCTGGGCTGCCCATCTTGCTTTTTAGAAGCTTCCACAGACATCCCCCTCTTCACTCTCCCTTTGGTTTATAGGGATTTCCAGCAACATTATGGATAAGTACATTTAAATCTTCAGACTGCTGCTTAATTGACAGCTTCTGATGTTACAATACAAGCAAGAGGGAACAGACTTGGTATGAGAAACTTACATCCTGTCTTTTGCAAGCTCTGAGTGACACATGAAGCTGGATCCCTTTTCTGTTTTGACAGATGCAAGCTCCATGCACATGTTGGCGCTTACCAACATAGGTAAGATGCAAGAACTTCTACAGCTCATGATTCAAGTCACTGGCTTACCCTATTGCCACCCACTGCCCAATCTGGAGGCTGCTTTCAGTCATATATTCTCATTCATTCAACACAACACTGTGAGATCTGCTTAAACTGAACAATGATCTTTGTGTACGGTAAGGGGTGCTGACAGTCTGTACAGCCTCTGCACTCGCTAATTAGCAGTGGTGGAAAGTGACGGCACAGTGACAAATCCACCATGACCAAAGGAAGTTTCTGTTGGATGTGAAGGGCTGGAAAAAGCCATTAAAGTCATTGGAGAAGTCATTAAAGCAGGGAACTGTAGTAACTCCTCCACCTGAACCCGTTCTGCTACAGCAAAGTGTCTTTAGAGGAACAAAGCTCTTGGAGACACTGGTCCTCCTTTCAGTTTTCTTCTCCCATGCAAGTCTAGCAAGTCTATTGCATTAGGCACAAAAGGTTAAGTGAAAGCAAATAAAGCAAAGGGACCCATTTTTGCTGGTTAAATGGATTCAAAGTACCACGAGTCTTAATATTCCTACACTCCCAAGTTAGTCCAGAACATACAACTGTACTGCTCTCTAGAAGTGTATCTATAGATATATTGTGTGAACAAAGCAAGAGTTAAACCTACGATTTCAATGCACTCATGAGATGTTGACATCTTCCAAAAATACTAAATACCAATACTATATATCTCCCAACATCATTATATATGCAAAGTGTCCACATGAATGTACACAACATAACTGAGTGCAGCTTCTTATGGCAGAAGTATGAATATGAACAACAGTGAAACAAAGTAAAAGCTACAGATTGCCAACTGTTACATAAGAGCTTACCAGTGATCTTGTTAAGACGAGCCCGCTTTGCCTGAAAGGAGTTGCCTAGATTATTTTTCCTCTTGTGTGTTAATGTATTCGCTGCCTGTACAAAGGCAATCTTTGGGACGTCCACTAGAGGGAATCCTACATTGACGAGGAGAGAAGAAACCAGGTACTAATTCAAATTCATACCTAAAAGCAAATACTTAAGACTATATTTGAACACGTGTTAATTCTACGCATGTAACAAGGAGACAAATCCAAATATTTTGCTTAGGTGATCTGAAGACAAAACTGCCACATGCTTTTAAACATTGTGTGGTATTTACTACATTATTGCTGTAGAGCAATGTGCAGTGTTCTATGGGCAAGGAAAATCCAAGTTGAGAGCTTTTAATATCTCCAGGCAGGGCTAGGAAAGACTTCTGCCTGAAATCTTGGACAGTTGCTACCAGACAATGTAGATAAGAATGGGTTAGCTAGACCAATGATCTGGCTCTGTATAAGGCAGCTTCCCGTGTTCCTATGAATTCCAGTAGAGGATGTGGTATGGATGCCAGTTGGGTGTAGGTGGCCTACATTCAAATCTTCTCTGGATTGGGGATGGGGCTATAGCTCAGTGCAGTGTTCCCTCTATTCCCAGATGTTATGGACTACAGCTCCCATAATCCCCAGCAAAAGGCCATTGCACCTGGGATACTGGGAGTTGTAGTGACTAACATCTGATAATCCCTGTCAGAGGAAACACTGGCTCAGTGATAGAGCATCTGCTTTGCATGCACAAGGTCCCAGGTTCAATCCAACATTTCAAGGTAGGGCTGCAAAACTTGGAGAGCTGCTGTCAGTCATTGTAGACCATGGATTCTCAACACTGGGTCCCCAGATGTTATTGGACTTCAACTCCCATAATCCCCAGGCCCAGTGGCCTGTGGTTGGGGATTATGGGAGTTGAGGTCCAATAACATCTGGGGACCCAACATTGAGAATCCATGGTAGACAATACTGAGCTAGATGGAACAATAGTCTGACTCTGTATAAGCTTCCTATGTTCCTGTTCAGTTACTGAACCATAGCCACTGGACCCACGGCCTGATCCATAATACATCCTGGAGCTCTAAAAAAGGGGTATCTTAAGCTTTAGCAACCAAGCAAATAGAGACCACCCAGCGGTAATTTATTTGTAATAATCCCTAGATATGCCGTAGTCGGTGGCATTGTGTGCTTGTCTGTGAGGCAGATAGCCAAATATAAAAAAAGAATACCTCTGGAAAGAGGGCATGCAGGGGTTGTGTGCAATTCTCTACTTGGCGGGATTCACACTGCTATTAGATAAAAGATCTGGACAGCAAGATGATCAAATATGCAGACATCAAAGATGATAAAAACCCAAATCAGGACCTGTCCAATCCGCATGAATTTAAAACTGCCTCTGTTGAAAAGTCTAAAATCTGTAGTGATGTGGAAGCTCTCGCCTTTGACTGCTCTTTCACGTATACTACCCACCCCTTGATGTCACATGCAGAGAGGTATTCACACAACCCTGGGGAAACGGGATGTATATAGCAACAACTTAGTATGTACCAAATGTCTCACTGGACGTAGGCTGTTCTTCCTTCTTCTGGACTTCCTGGACAATTGTGGAGGTTGAAGTTTCTTCCTTCTTTGAAGGTACTTTAAACCATTTTTTCTCCTCTTTGTCCTTATTGCTGTTTGCACTGGTCCGCGGTTTAACTCCTGCTTTGTTTTTGGCTGCTGCCACAGCTGCAGCTTTGACCAAAGCTATCCAATCCTTCAAAGAGGAACAAAGAGGAAGAGGATGACAATCATCTGCTTGTTAAATTGAAATGTAATTCAACTGTGAACAGAATTATGTTATAAAGAAGAGTGACTGGGAAGATAATACTTTTGTATTTCATGCCTATAGATCAATATTTTGCATTTTTTCCATGCAAACTAAAACTTAAAATGTGTCATCATTATATACATCTGAAAAGTGATAGAAAACTGCACACACATACACACCCCATGTTGTCCAAGGTCTTGGAGGGGGCAGGCCCAGAAGAACTGCACAAACAAAACAAGCTTTTAAATGTTTTGTTGCAATTGTTCCCACAGCCAAAGAGGCAAACTTAGCTTTAAAAGGGGCTTGCCACTTCAGCCGACAGGGATGGTAACAATATTTGTTACATGCCTAAAAACAAGGCACCACGTAACACAGGAATGTACAACTCTAGCCCTTCAACTGTTGTGGACTGCAATCCCCCACCATCCTTGACTATGGGCCACAATGGCTGGGCATGATGGGAACTGTAGTCCAACAATAGCTGGAGGGCTCAAGTTGTGTGAACATGGACAGATCTATCTTCCCTCAAAGAACACTGAAGGGAAATGAACTTTAGTAACTGGAGCAGCAAATCTCCATTTGAGTTCATATTTTGCTCTTTCAAGAAAAATACACTGAGCATATACTGGCTCCTCCCTTTTTCATTCCCCATCCTTTCAACCTCTTGGACTATTACAAGAGTGGACTCCTAGATCTTGTTGGGTATTTTTCAAGAAGCACACAGATCTGGAGATCTTTAAAGGAGAAACAAGGGCACACAAACAGAACACTCTTTACATAAGGCAGCCCTTGTTTTGAGGACTGTAAAAGGTTTCATGTGAAGACCAGCCTCCATCAGTCGTTTCACATACAACTTTCCAATTCCACAGAGAGAGACCTCCTTTCTACAATCATCATACTGCAATGAACATCAACGAATGCAAAGAAAAGAAGGCACCGCAATTCCCTGTGATACACAAACTCAATCTCCAAATCAAAGCCACAAACACCACAGAAAAGCTATGTTACAGAAAGACAGCACGTGTAATCACCCATGTTGCATGTATCATTACAGCAGAGGCTACATTCCTTTCCATATGTAAAGTTCTAAACCATACCAATTTATTTATGAAGCCACCTCTCTGAATGCAGGTGGTTTCTATAGCACGTCTTTATGGAGCAAAGACATCTGATCAACCTCAACTGAGGTATGCTCTCTTATTAGTGTTAATTCATCTCTTCAATTTTTAATTCATCTCTTCAATGTTTTATTATTTATTCATTCAATTTCTATACCGCCCTTCCAAAAATGGCTCAGGGCGGTTCACACAGAGAAATAATTTTTTTAAAAGTTAATCAAAATGGCTCCCTGTCCCCAAAGGGCTCACAATCTAAAAAGAAACATAAGATAGACACCAGCAACAGTCACTGGAGGTACTGTGCTGGGGGTGGATAGGGCCAGTTTCTCTCCCCCTGATAAATAAAGAGAATCACCATGTTAAAAGGTGCCTCTTTGCCAAGTTAGCAGGGATTTGCCACCCAGTCATCCTGAGGTAGGGTTTTTTTCAAATGTTGAGCCTGATGCTTTTAGAAGAAAGCCTGGAAATAAACTGGACACCATTTGTGTGGGCCATTTTAGATAATATTTTCATAATTGCTTTCCTGGGAGAGTACTCAAGAATTCCTAGTGGTGGAATGCATGCATGACTTACTAAAGATTTTAAGAGCTGTGTTAAAGATCAGCTCTTGGACTCTTACTTTTGTGGCTATCTACACCCAGGGAAACTCCACCATTCTGTGTTAAGTCTGAATATTTCTGATACAGATCTCTCCATGTAGGATGCCCCACATGCAGACGTCTCCAGTCTCTCCAAATGTCTGCCTTTATCCACTCTCCTTCACCTTTAAAGAAGCCCATTAAGATATTTATTAATTCATGAAGGTAGCGTACAAAGATCTCAGAGAGCTTATAAGTCAAGTTAAGACAGGATAAATTTAGGGGGCAGAGGAGAAAGAGGGGTTTGGTAAAAGGCCAAATAGGGATGGACTGAAAGATAACTGGTTGTAAAAGATAAAGCTATGCCACTCATGGTAGTTTCCTCATGCACTGCGAGAAGCACGGAAACATATCTTCGTGAACATGACTGGAGGAAGCGATGCAACAAGTCCCAGGTTCAACCCTCAGCATCTTTAAAGGATCAGGTAGGAAGTGATGGGAAAGAGCTCTGCCCAAAACTCTGGAGAGCCACTGGTTGTCAGAGTAGGTGATACTGGGCCAGACAGACCAAAGTTCTTAGTATAACTTAGCTTAGTAGTAAGGACGCCATTAGCTTAGTAGTAAGATGCTATTTCAATTATCTGTCTCCATTGCACAAACTATTTCCAGCAGGGCCTCCGATGCCACAAAAAGTTGCCTAACCACCCATAAAAAAATATAAACTGATATCCCAATTACATCCAAACACAATGTAAATAATGGGGTGCAATATAATTTTCACTACTTTTATTGCCCTCACCACCACCCCACCCCAGTCAGACAAGAGTCCAAAGTATTCAGAGCAGATAATTTGGCACTTCATTTAGCGTTTGACCCTCTGTCTCCTTAAAAGTTTACTTATATAGAGGGATACTTAGAAGAGAAATTGAGGAACTGTCCCTTTAAAAGCCAAGCCAAAAGAGAGATACAGCTATTAAACTGCAGCAAAATGTCAAGTTGTATCAGGAAAAAGTTGAGTTTTTCAGACTTCACAAAAGCCTTCCTGGCGACATCACAACAGAACCACATTCAGATCTGGTTGAGCCCATCTTAAGAACCCAGAATAGCCATGCAGTAAGAGGAGGGCTGATGGCAATGTTCACTGGAATTAAGAACGGAGGTCTGATTCAACAGATCACACTAAGATGTGGCAATATACTTTGGGACATGAAGCTTCAGTAAATCTTTATAAAAGCCATTTAGTGACCATTTCCCTAAGTGGACAGCCTCAATAAAGAGTCACATAATCCTGCACATGAGCGGTTGTTTTAAAATAGCTTGCTGCTACTCAATTCAAGTTTGCCACAAGTTAATGAATGCTTATTAATGATGTCAAATCAGCTGAGATAACCCCAGGTTATACTCATCTGTTAACACCACACACCAAACAGTAAGACGGTATCTGTTCCAAGTTCACTCGACCTATTTCCACAGGACCACAACTAATAGCCAAGCTGGCTACCAATGCAGGGAGCTACGGCCAATCTGACTTTCCTGACAAGTAAACCTGTACAATGCACACATTTGTTGCAGCCCGGCTTTAAAACTCTAGACTATGTAGAAAATGTATGTGTGAAGCAAACTGCAAGCAGCCAGTGGCAAAAGCCGCTTAAAGATCCAGCAGCACTGAGGCAGCTATTACTGTTGTGATGGGGAACAGAAGAATTGGCATTGCGAATGGATCTTTATCTCAAAACTGTATAATTAATAAAGGAACCAGGCAAGGATGCCCTCTTTCCCTATTGCTTTTTATTTTGGCTTTAGAACCTCTGGCAGTGAAGATTCAATATGAACAAAGAATTCACGGAATTGCATTGGGAAATCAGGGGGATAAATTAAAACTGTATGCAGATGGTGTGCTTTTTACCATTACTCAAATAAAGGACTCTACATTACTGGAATACATACACTAATATGCCATAATTTCCAGTTACAAGATTAACAGTAATAAAACTCAGATCATTACCTGGAACCTAACAGACACGGAACTAGCTTATCTACAGGACAGCACGGGATTTCAAGTTACTATGAAACCAATTAGATATCTGGGGATCAACCTAACAAAGAATAACAAAGATTTGTTAAAAAATAATTATTTACAGACATGGAAACTTATTTCAGCTGACTTAAATAGATGGAAGAAGCTAAACCTCTCTTGGTTGGGAAGGATATCGTCTATTAAAATGAATATACTACCTAGGATGAACTTTCTTTTTCAAGTGATTCTGTTAAATTCTTTTATTTGGGCTTATAAGAAGCCCAGAATCAAGTTTAAGACTGATCATTTGCTGGGTGCAATATAAAGATGTTACTGAAGTATGACACAGAAACTGAACAGATTATAAAGAGTGCATGATTAAGTGGATGCAGAACATAAACAAGACTATAGATATTAATGATTGGGAATATCAAATGAAGAAGAATATTAAAATTACTGCTAGCAATAAACTGGTATAAAATGTTTTACTGTTGGTATATCACCTCAGTGATTATCAATAAAGTTGACAATAATTATCCAAAGGAATGCTGGAAATGTAATCAACAAGTAGGGACGTTTTACCACATGTGGTGGACTTGTAGCAAGGCCCAATTTTTTTGGAAATAAATTCATTCCAGGATGGAGCAAGTTTTAAACATTACATTTCCTTTCTTGCCAGAACTTTTTCTTTTAAATATGACTAAGCCCAATATTCCCACAAAATGTAATGAGTTAGCTTTATACAAGATTACTGTGGCTAGGATTCTATATGCTGCTAGCTGACGTTCCCCGGTTATTCCAACTATGGAGGACTGGCTATTGAAAGTATGGGATTATGCTTCAATTTCCAAAGTTACAGTTTATATGAATTTCTCCTAAGCAGAGTCATTTGTGTCAGTTTGGGAACCCTTTATAAATTTTAACAATCAGCAAGGTTATCATTTGTTTCTGAGGTCTGTCTTTGATTTGTGAGTGCAATTTATGACTTTGTGTGATTGCAATTATCCTACTATCATGGTCAGCAGTTGAAAGTAAGTTTTTGTTCTACTGTTTTTATTGTTTCTTCTTTGTTAGCCTTGAACTCCGAATGTTTGATTTATACTGTACTGTGTACCGATTTTTTCTCTCTGTTATCCTTATCTTTCATTACATAAATAAATAAATAAGAATTGGCATTGGCAGAGCAGCTAGCCATTACAGAAGGAAAACTAGTAAATTTAGTGATAACTAACTGAAGCTGAATCCAAGCAAGGGAGATGCTCATTGTGGGGGATTAGAATTTGAGGGATGAGTTAGATCTTCCTGTGCTGGATAAGGTTACACTCCCCCATAAGGAACAGGCAAGCAGCCTGGGAGTGCTCTTGGATCCAGGCCTCACCCTGATATCCCAGGTAGAGGCTTTCTATCAACTTTGGCTGACTGGACAGCTACATCCATTCCTTAAAGAGAACAATCTCAAAATAGTGGTGCATCAGCTGGTAACCTCCAGGCTTTACTATTGCAATGCACTCTACATGGGACTACCTTTGTACGTAGTTCAGAAACTTCAGTTAGTTCAAAATGCAGGAGCCAGACTGGTCTCTGGGGTAACCCAGGGAGACCATATTATGCCTGTTCTCAAACAGTTGGATTGGCTGCCAATGTGTTTCTGGGCAAAGTACAAAGAGCTGGTTATCACCTATAAAGCCCTACATGGCTTAGGTCCAGGTTACCATAGAAAGCGCCTTCTTCTGTATGATCTCCATCGCATGTTGAGGGCATCCAGAGAGGTCCGTCTCCAGTTACCACTGGCACGTCTGGTGGCAATTCAGAACCGTGCCTTTTCTGTAGCTGCTCCTGGCCTGTGAAATGTGCTCCCAGCAGATATCCATAGTTTGGGCTCACTGTTGGCCTTCAAGAGAGCCCTAAGGACTTACTTGTTTGGCCTGGCCTTCCAAGGTTTTTTGAATTGTTTTTGAGTATTTTTAATTGGTTTAAAATCCCTCTGAATTTTTTAAAATTTGTTTTTATATTGCTTTAACCTGTTTAAAAGGTTTGTTCTTGTATTTTACTTGTTGTGCACCACCCAGAGCCTTTGGATGGGGCAGTATAGAAATGTAATAAACAATCACTTTGTTTTATTTTGTGAGACTGGCTTCTCATATTCATTCATTCATATTCCAAATCTTGGCTTTTTATCCAGGCTTTTACATGATTGTTTTTATTGCTGCTTCTATGTGTTTTTACCTGTGTATAGTTTTTATGCTTGTATTTTATAGGTTTTTAATTTGGTTTGTTTTTATCTTTTTAGCTTAAATATTTTTATTGTTATTTTATTGTATGTTTTTTTAACTTTTGTAAACCGCCTTGAGATTGTTTTTAAGGAAAGGTGGTATATAAATTCAACAATAAATAAATAAATAAATACAACAACTATACATTCTGAATACAGCACCGCTGAATCAGCATGCAACAATTCCCAGGCACCAGCTTGCCATAGCAACTGTGTGGGGCACTAAGCCAGGTGAAAGAAGCAACCAGGAAGAGGAGCGAGCAACCAAGGCGGGGGCACACCAGGTAGCAAGTCCATACCCCGCCCCCACAAAGCAGAAGGTGTTGCTATGGTCCAGCAGTGAGTCTGCTCCCCATGGAGCAGAGGGAATTCTGGCTACTCAAATCAAAGCAAGTTTTTAATAATGCATCTTTTTCCCCCCATCCCTGTCTAATTCTATTCCAGAATACAATACAAGGATACTTTCCACAAGATATACTAGAATATATTCTAATACATCTTGTAGAAAATAGGCATCTTATATTCTGGACCTGCAGGCTCCTCCCTCAAAGCCTAATGCCACAGAGTATAGGTGAGTTATGACCGAGTTCTTGCCCAAAATTGCTCCCATACATGCCTTCTCCACAGGATTATAAATCCATGCTTTAGAATATATTGTGTCTTCACCTCTGCTCATGATTTCGCCACCCCAACAGCACTCCTAAGGGCAACTCTTGGCAATAGCCAACAGGTTACCCATCTGCTTCCACAAGCAGCAGGGAGTCACAACTACTCAGAGAACCAAACTAAAATCTGAACCCAAAAACTGGCACAGTGAATTTTTTTTTAAAATCAATCTGAACTGAACCCAGCATGTAAAAAGGTCTTGCTTGTCTTCAACCTGAACTGTACATCCCCAAACACAAGAGGTTTGCTTCCATATAAGTGGTTCAATCATTAGGATACCTACAATTGTATGATTGTTTTTCCCTGTTTGTCCTGTTACAGATTTGTAAAGACCTACACACACACTCAGATTAAAGAATAAACATTTCTTCATGTTAAACAGTTATCACTATGCAGTATTCATACCTTGGAGGAAGAGCGTGATATAAATGTAAAAATAAAAATAATGATATACACCACAAGCTGAAGAGGTTGATATTGTTCTGCAAGGAACATATATAAACTGGTTCCAAGTGTCTAAACCATTTACAGAACCACTTTTCAAAGTTAGTGTCTAAACCAGGAAGCTTGAAAAATACTGATGAATGTGAACTGGAACTGAACCCAAATTTATAATGGCTTGACTCCCTGCAACCAAGCTTCTGGCACTTTTATAATATATGCTTCTGTAAACATATGCTTGCCATAGATAGATAGATAGATAGATAGATAGATAGATAGATAGATAGAAGTTTTCCTGCTGCAATGGAACAGAAGATGAAACACTGCAAGAAGGTAAGGCGACTTTCTGAGAAACCAATACCCACTGAAAGAATGTGGAAGCTTTCATTGTTTCACAATTTCTTCAAGCTTTAACCAACTGAACTTGACTCAGTAAATGCATCCTCTCTCCTTTTTCAGATAATTCATTATAAATCACTTTAGGCAGGTGTGCAGGAACCTTCTGTCCATATAGCTGAAGATCTACCTTCAACAAACAGTCTGAATACCTTTCAAGTAATTCCACAGTGTCACCACCAGCTTCCATTAAACATCAGATATTCTGAATTCTTCCACTCTGGATAGAGACCATCCCAGGACTTTTCTAGTTACTCAGACAATGAACCTCTGTCTGGCTAAATATTATGCTTGATTATTTGCAAAGCAGTACAAAGTCTATAGCATGTTTGAGAATTGCCACCCAACACCAAAGCACAGGCAGCTGCATAAACAAAACACGACGACACAAGACAAAAAGCTGCCCACAAAACCTACACATCCAAAGAGCATTCTTTGAGCTGGAGAACGCTATTTTGCTATGGATTTCATAATTCTTTAGTCTTATGAGTAGGAAGACAAGAACAGCAGCAGCATTTCACCACCAAGGCCCTTCATTCCTTCAGTAACTGCAAGCTACCTTGTTTTCACATTCAGATTTCCATTGTGACCAAAAAATACTTTCCTTCTCTGAGCATTAACCTCAAACTGCAACAGAAATCCATCCACAGCTCACCAGTCATTTTCCCCCCAAATAACAAGCGCTTGTTCTCACCTTCCAACTGTCTACACCGTTCTCCCTCACCTCTCTCTCAGCTTTTGTTTTCCAACTACTTCCACCTCTTCTGTTGGTTCTGGCCCCAACTGGTTTTCACGATTCCTCCTCAGCTTCCATTTCCTGTGTGCCAAGAGCCCTCCCTCTCCTTCAAATCCCTCAAAACTCACTTTATGTGGCTCGTTATCCGTCACTAATCTCAGCTCCGACGCTATCTGCTCCCTCTCACGCGCCTAATTGTATCGAAGATAAAACAAACACGGAGACAAAAATACAAGTTATGCAGGTGCCTCTTCACCAGACAACTCCAGTCACACATCTTTTGTCATTTTTTCAATCCCCACGCTCACTCATGATTCTCTCTGAATTCAGCACTTAAAGCTATTTCAAACAGCAGCTTGATCTGCAAAATCTATAATACAGCTTATATAGACTGGTATGAGTTGTTGCTTTCACCCCCTCAGAGGGATCGCTTATGATCAAACAAATTTAGAAAACAGCAAACTAAACAGTATGTTCAGTGCTAAACAAATATTGAGTCGCCTAGAATAAGATTACTATCTCTGGGGAAACCAAGTTAGTGTTGTACAATGAAAACCCAGTTCTAATGCAGTTAAATGAAAAGAGCACATTTAATAAATTATAATTTACTCTTTATGGTGCATTTCATTTGTGTTCATAAGGTCATATCAATATCCTGTTCTCAACCAGTGCTTGAAGAGTTCAGAGATTTACATGAGAAGAAACAAAAGAAATGTGAAGGAATATTGTACTGCACAAACATGCAGACTCAAAAAACCCTTTACGTGTGTACCAAGAACATTTCTGTAGCACTGAACCATGTAGTACTGGATACAAGTATACCCTAGTAGTGGTACAGGTCCATCTGCCATTTTACTTTCACTACACAACTGAATACAATGATGTTGCAAGGACTGTCTGTTTTGAAAAACTGCCATCGCACAAAGTCTCATACGTTTGACATCAATACCAGCTAAATGTTTTCTTAAAGAATAAGGCAGAAAACAGAGTCTTTGTTCTTCTGTATGCAAGTATAACGATTGTACTAGTCTGTGACTGTAATAAAGTATTTTATTAGTCTTCGTTTCAAGCAGAAAATTGAGTTACAAGTAACAGAAAAACCTTTGGCCCCATTTCTATAACACAGAACTGTCAATCATTTGTGTTCTGTCTGCCCTGATTTGGAGGTAGTTTTGTTCTGATGGAGCATGTCTCAATAATTTAGATATCCTACAAGTCAAGATAATCCCAAAAGATTTTTGCTGCACTTTGCCCAGTTTTTCCATAAGATGTGCTTAATCACATTTCCCACATTGAGGCACGTAATATGCATAATCAAATATTTTTACATGCTTAGATGTTTCATCTTTTTGTAGGACTGTGCCACTTCACAAAAACGGGGGGGGGATGTGTTCCAGATCCTTTAAATTAGATAGTCCACATTGCTGTCACTTGAAGCTAGAAAACCTAGGTGAACTGGAGTCCTCCACAGAAACACTGTGGGTGACTATACAACGCCTGAAAGGGAACGTGCTACTGGGGACGTGCTATCGCCCTCTGGATCAAAACGCCGACAGTGACTGGGAGTTGCAGGAGGAAATCAGGGAGGCGTCTAGAAGAGGCAGGGCTGTAAATTATGGGTGACTTCAATTACCCACACATACTGGGTAAATTCACAGTCAGGTCAGGACAAAGAGGTCAAATTTCTAGATACGCTAAATGACTGTGCCCTGGAACAGTTGGTCATGGAACTGACCAGAGAGAAGGCGACCTTGGATCTAATTCTGAGTGACACCCAGGACCTGGTGCGTGACATCAGTGTCATCGACCCTTTAGGGAACAGTGACCACAGTGCCATCAAATTCAGCATACATGCAGGGAGAGAATCACCAAGGATGTCTAACACAGACATTTTGAATTTTAGAAGAGGAAACTTCTCCAAAATGAGGAGTATGGTGAAAAGAAAGCTGAGGGGGAAAATCAGGAAGTCACTTTGCTCCGGAGTGCATAGAGTTTACTCAGAACCACAATACTAGAAGCCCAGTTAGATTGTATACCCAAAAGGAGGAAAGATACCACTAAGTCCAGGATACCACTAAGTCCACTAAGTCCATGCTGGTACCCCAGCATGGCTCACGGCTACTGTCAAGGAAGCCATAAAAGGGAAGACTTCCTTCCAAAATTGGAAGGCCTGTCCAAATAAAGAGAACAGAAAGGAACACAAACTCTGACAAAAGAAATGCAAGGTGACAATAAGGGAGGCAAAAAGAAAGTTTAAGGAACATTTAGCCAAAAGTATCAAGGGGAATAATAAAAACTTCTTTAAGTACATCAGAAGCAGGAAACCTGCCAGGGAGGCAGTTGGGCAATTAGACAATGAGGGAGTGAAAGGGATTATTAAGGAGGATATGGAGGTTGCAGAGAAGCTAAATGAGTTCTTTGCGTCTGTCTTCACTGCAGAGGATACTGAGCATATACCTGTTTCTGAACCAGGCTTTTTAGGGATGGAGGCTAGAGAGCTGAGTCAGATAGAAGTGACAAGAGATGATGTACTAAACTGTCTGGAAAAACTGGAAGCTAACAAATCACCAGGGCCAGATGGCATCCATCCAAGAGTCCTCAAAGAACTCAAACGTGAAATTGCCGACCTCCTTGCTAAAATATTTAACTTATCCCTGAAATCAGGCTCTGTACCAGAGGTCTGGAGAGTAGCAAATGTAACATCGATTTTCAAAAAGGGATCCAGGGGCAATCAGGGAAATTACAGGCCGGTTAGCCTAACGTCCGTTCCAGGCAAACTGATGGAAAGCATCCTCAAGGATAAAATTGTAAAGTACCTAGAAGAACAGGCCCTGCTGGGAGTGAGCCAGCATGGCTTCCGCAAAGGTAAATCTTGCCTCACCAACCTTTTGGACTTCTTGGAGGGTGTCAACGAGTGTGTGGATCAAGATGATCCAGTTACCTGGACTTCCAAAAAGCTTTTGACAAAGTTCCTCATCAAAAACTCCTGAGGAAACTTAGCAGTCATGGAATAAGGGGACAAGTACATGTGTGGATTGCTAACTGGTTGAAGGACAGGAAACAGAGGGTAGGTATAAATGGAGAGTTTTCACAATGGAGGGAAGTAAGAAGTGGGGTCCCCCAGGGATCTGTAGTGGGACCAATGCTTTTTAATTTATTCATCAATGATCTAGAAGCAGGCGTAAGCAGCGATGTGACCAAATTTGCAGTTGATACCAAACTCTTCTGGGTAGTGAAATCCAAAACAGATTGTGAGCAGCTCCAAAAGGATCTCTCCAAACTGGGGGAGTGGGCGACAAAATGGCAAATGCAGTTCAATGTTAGCAAGTGTAAAGTGATGCAGACTGGGGCGAAGAACCCCAACTTCAAGTATATGCTGATGGGATCCGAGCTGTCGGTGACTGACCAGGATAGGGATCTTGGGCTCGTTGAAAGTGTCTATTCAATGTGCGGCAGCTGTGAAAAAGGCAAATTCAATGCTAGGGATCATTAGGAAGGGGATTGAAAATAAAACAGCTAACATTATAATGCCCTTATACAAAACTATGGTGCGACCACACTTGGAGTACTGCGTACAGTTCTGGTCACCACATCTTAAAAAGGACATTGTAGAATGGGAAAAGGTGCAGAAGAGGGCAACCAAGATGATCAGGGGCCTAGAGCACATTTCTTATGAAGCAAGACTAGAACACCTGGGGCTTTTTAGTTTAGAAAAAAGACAACTGCAGGGATACATGATAGAGGTCTATAAAATCATGCATGGTTTGGAGAAAGTGGAGAGAGAGAAATTCTTTTCCCTCTCACACAACACTAGAATCAGGGGTCACTCCATGAAACTGATTGCCAGGAGGTCTAGGACCAACAAACAGAAGTACTTTTTCACACAACGCATGATCCACTTGCGGAACTCTCTGCCACAGGATGTGGTGACAGCCAACAACCTGGATGGCTGTATGGATAACTTCATAGTCCATCAATGGCTACTAGTCAGAGGGCTGTGGGCCACCTCCAGTCTCAACGGCAGGATGGCTCTGAGAACCAGTTGCAGGGGAGTAATGGCAGGAGAGACGGCATGCCCTCAACTCCTGCCTGTGGCTTCCAGGAGCATCTGATGGGCCACTGTGCGAAACAGGATGCTGGACTAGATGGGCCTTGGGCATGATCCAGCAGGGTTGTTCTTATGTTCTAACTAGGAGTAGCCATTTCCCTGCATGACACATCAATCATATTCAGGTATTTATAAACAAATTAGGGACAAAACTCATTTGTATCACCTGTGACAGAAGCCCATCTTTTGCCCTCACCCCAGTCTATGGCTCATAGAACCATGTCATCCTGCTTTATCCTCCAGTTGCCAAATAAATGCTTCACAACGCACAACTAAGGAATCCATTGAGCATTTATTTTAAACTACCTGGGTGTGTTTCAAAGACACATAAAAAGCAACTATACAGACATCAGAGTTTCTCTCCAAGGGAATATGTTCAAGTTTGGGAACCATCTCCTGAATCTTGTGCCAGACAACTTCCAGAGGTACAGATGTGCGATGTAATTTTGCACAATGTTGACATTCTCTTTAAGTGCTCGCTTTTCAGGAGTAGGACAAAGTAGCCCTCATTTGTGCTTCTTCTAGGCATCTAAATAAGTCTTTGGTCAAAAGAGTAATATGAATGGAGCAAGAAGGAACATCCTGAAGAAAAGCATCTCAAATGTTCTGAGCACAAAGAAAAGCTGGTCTTGTGGTTACAAGCATGGATTATCCACTTTGCTAAGTAGGGTCCATCCTTGTTTGTATCTGAATGGGAGATTTCATGTGAGCACTGTAAGATATTCCCCTTAGTGGAGGAAACCACTCTGAGAAGAGGACCTGCATGGTGACTTGAATCACATGATGGTTTCTTTCAGACAAATGAACCATTTCCAAGAGATGCCAGGGAGGGAAACTGGAACCCAGATGCTCTTCCCAGAGCGGCTCCATCCCCAAGGGGAATATCTTACAGTGCTCACACATGTAGCCTGCAAAACACTCAGAAAACATGCTCAGGTATACTGCAACATTTTATTGCGAGTCCAATCTTGCTCTTGCTAAAACAAGACTCCCCAGATCTCAAGCCTGGCAGCTGCCTGACAATGCTGAATTGTAACGCTTACAAATGATTTGAATACAATCCTACAAAGGAGGATGAGAAGTACAAAGTAAAAAGAAGAATATGCTAAACAGTATAGGGTTGGATCCCAGCTAACCACTTCATTTGTGGAGGCTCCTTCTGTCAATTGAAAGAGCGCTGTACTCACGCAAAGGCCGTTCTGCTCACAGGAGGACCCCTTACCTTAGCACAATTCTCCTTCTATTCATGAATAGAGTGGCTTGAGATCCAAGCCATTCTATCTGGAAGAGCCCTCAAAATTCCTTCATGATCCACTTGGAATTTGCAATATGCAATGTGAACTCTTCGTGGTGATGTAGTCATAGTTCACAATCACATGATGATTTCTTTCAGGCAAATGCACCATTTCCAAGATGATGTACTTTACAGAACCGCAACAATGCTTAGTTATTTTCACCTTTAAAATGTCTCCCCTCAGCTCCCAAAATAAGAGTACCACTTTTAATATTGCCCATTTCTGTGTTGAAATGCAAAAATCGCAATGTTCTTTACTCCCACTAACAAGAAAGAATACTTGGAACATAAGCAACTGCTATTAAGGTTTACACATGTAATGTGGCCTCTTTAAAAATTATCAAACATGATTTCCTGTGCAAAGATTCTACTTCAAAATGAATATTCCAGATCCCTGAGTGCATAGGTATAATCAAAATCTAGATCAGGATTTCTTAACCTCGGGCCCCCAGATGTTGTTGGACTACAACTCCCATCATCCCCAGACATGGCTTTTGTGGCTGAGGATGATGGGAGTTGTAGTCCAGCAATATCTGGGGGCCCAAGGTTAAGAAACTCTGATCTAGATAACGATGAGAGGAATCTGCCTATCTATATTGCTCTATTGCTTCACTATGGCTAACCTAGATTTCGCTTCGGTTTTGCACACTTGCTTCCATCTTCTGGCAAGTGTTTGGCAAAGTATGGTTCTATATAAGCAGGCAGCATTTCAGCCACCACAGACAACACTCTTTCAGCTTAGATCTGTAATGGAGGCAAAGGCAATCCCAAGGAGAGCAGAGAAGCACAAGGAACCTGTTACACCACCTGCACTCCACTAACCATCTGAGGCAAAGGCTCTCAAGACACTTGCTAAGTTCTTCCCTACACCAGGCAGCAAAATGTGGTTGTCTCCATGGTTAGTTTTCCTTACTAGTGACTGGAGCAATCAGTGAGTTGCCAGGCTGAAAGGTTGCTGCTTCCTTCTCTGTCCGAGTCAAGGAGCTCTAGGCAGAGCCAGGGCAGAAGACTAGGGGTGAGTCCGAAACGGTCCGGCGGCCATTCTAAGGAATGGCCGAACTGCCGGACCGGTTCGGCCCTTGCTGGTTCGGGTCCGGGTGGGGGGGGTATAACTTTAAGGGCGGGAGGGCTTTCTTACCCCTCCCGCCTCTTCGCCCCCTCCAGTGCCCGTATTTAACTGAATAACGGGGCGCTGGAAACCAGCCGCCCCCGCCGCCCCCCCCCAGCAGATTTACATTCAAAGGTACCCATACCCCTGCCACCGCCGTCGCCCGCCCGCCCGCCCACCAGCCAGCCAGCCCTCCCTCCCAGCTGCCCACCCGACCGAGTCCTTACCCAATGGTTTAGGAGAAAACGAGAGGAGCTACCGAACAGAGCTCCTCTCGTTAGGAAGGCCTCCAGCAGACTGAAGGCGCTTTGTGCGCGCGCGTGCCGCAAAGGATGCCGATCGCCGGAGGCCCGGTCTACCCGCCGTGAAAAGGCCGGGTAGACCGGGCCGCCGATCGCCGGAGGCCCAGTCTACCCGGCCTTTTCCCGGCAGGTAGACCGGGCCTCTGGCGATCGGCGTCCTTTGTGGCGCGCGCATGTGCGCACGCGCAAAGCGCCTTCAGTCTGCTGGAGGCCTTCCTAACGAGAGGAGCTCTGTTCGGTAGCTCCTCTCGTTTTCTCCTAAACCATTGGGTAAGGACTCGGTCGGGTGGGCAGCTGGGAGGGAGGGAGGGAGGGCTGGCGGGCGGGCGACAGCAGGGGTATGGGTACCTTTGAATGTAAATCTGCTGGGGGGGCGGCGGGGGCGGCTGGTTTCCAGCGCCCCGTTATTCAGTTAAATACGGGCGCTGGAGGGGGTGAAGAGGCGGGAGGGGTAAGAAAGCCCTCCCGCCCTAAAAGAAAGGGCCCCCCTTCGGTGCCGGTCCGGACTGGTCCGGACCGTGCACATCTCTACAGAAGACTCCCCACCCAATGGATAAATGTAGGTGAGAAGCGAGTCTATTTGCTGCCAGGTGAAAATGATGCATCTAAGCAAGGAGAAATATATGCCAGGAATTGCCTGGTGGGAAACACCTGCCCCTCATGTCAAAGAGAGGGAACCATTTTTTCAAGGCAGACATAACGAACAAGCAAAACTTTTTTCACCAAGGACTGAATTCGATAATCCACTTTATGCTGACTACATTATGTACTTGCCCACGCAGTGAAAGGTTAGGGAAGGTTAAAAGGGGTGACCTTCCTATTCTTTCAGTGCAGTCTATAAGTGGAAAGGATAAATAATAATTGCAAGTGCGGAACTTCAAGGCTATAATTATGCTAGACAGATTAATCAGGAGCTCAGAGGTGCAATCTAACATGGTGATTAGTTGGAACTTCACTTACCTGCCCTTTGGCATCTTCAGGCATAGATTTGACATGCATCCTTTTGAGACACCGAATCACTCCATCGTAAAACTGTACAGTGAAGGTGCCTAAACAAGAATGATACAATTGTTAAAGAACTAAGCGCAGACACGTATACTTGCTCCTCTTCACTCTGAACAGGTCATGCAATTATTTACATGTCTGAATTCCTGTAACTCAGGGATTTTCAACCTTAGGTCCCAGATGTTGCAGATGGGGATGATGGGACTACAGCTCCTTTGGCCACTGTGGCAGGGGATGATGGGAATTTTAGTCCAATGACCTCTTGGGATCCAAGTTTAGGAACACCTTCTTTAACTATATTTAACATGTTTGGAAGGCACAAAAAGGAGAGCTGGTCTTGCAGTAGCAAACATGGATTGTCCCCTTTGTTAAGCAAGGTGCGCCCTGACTGCATTTGAATAGGAGACTACATGGGTGAGCACTGTTAGGGGATGGGGCCGCTTTGGGAAGAGCACCTGCATGCCTGCATGCAGAAGGTTCCAAGTTTCCTCCCTGGCAGCATCTCCAAGATAGGGCTGGGAGAGATTCCTGCTTGCAACCTTGGAGAAGCTGCTGCCAGTCAGTGTAGACAATGCTGAGCTAGATGGACCAATGGTCTGACTTGGTATAAGGAAGCTTCCTGTGTTCCTATGAGAAATACACAACTGAATCAGTCATGAAACAAAAACAAACCCTCCCTTCTTGCCTATTCACATACCCTGCCTGAAATTACATCAACTTTAAAAATAGGAGTTAAGATACACTTTTGTAAAGATCAACAATGAAGAACTCACAAAACTGACCATGCTTTTAACTAAATATTGTTTTAATAGTTTTAACATTGTTTAAAATGTTTTAAGGTTTGAATTGTTGTAGTGTTTTAACTTTTGCTGTATCATTTACTTTGTTTTAACTGGTGTTTTAATTTTTGTTGTCATTTATTTTAACTAATGTTTTAACTTTTTCTGTTTGCTTGCTTTGTTGTAAACCGCCCAGAGACATGAGTTTTTGGGTGGTATAACAATATGTTTGTTAAATAAAATAAATAAAATAAAATAATCCTCAAGCAAAAGCCATTGAAGCTAGGGTTTCTGGGAGTTGTAGTCAACAACATCTGGGAATCCCTGTCAGAGGGAACACTGCCTCAGATTTATGGATAGTGGAGTCTGTAAACCTGAAGTAATAAGACAAGACCTCCCACTGTATGTTGAAACCAGTGGCTGATGTACCTCGCAAGGGTACATTAGCCCAGTAATGTACCCTTGCGAGGTGTGCATTAGTTTTTGTGAGGTTCACACACACTCCATTAACAGCGTATAGGGTACTGTCAGCACAGCCAAACAACTCCTTTGGGTCTTAGTGTGCGTACAAATTACGCTAATTAAGATACACAAGAGTAAGTCCACTTGATATAATGTCTTACTCTTGAGTGCCGTCAGTGGCACAACTTGCTTGAATTCAACATTACAAGGCTGACATACTTTTGCATGGTATGTCAGCCAGTGATCCCGATTCCAAAGATAAATGGAAGTGTTTTTATTTGAAAAGTTACAGATACGCTGCTTGTGTGACTAAATTGTGCGGAACCATATGCATGCAAGTTGCATAACTTGGATTATCGCCACTCAAGCTAACCTTAAAAAAGGATTTAGAAATTCATCAGCAAAGTCATTAGCTAAATAGAAACTCCATGTTTATACATACCTTCTTTGTTAATTGCTTCGATCTTTGCAGGATAGTATCGACAGTCTGTCCAACGAGCTAGAACCTCCTCTCCAGGTTTAAAATCCTGTTTTATAAAGATGTTGAAGAATATACCAAGTTAACATAACTGAAAAGTTATTCAGTATCAGAATAGTAGGCATTAGACTTCAATACACTAACTTCGGACATACTCTGGACGCAAGATTTACTTATTTCTACTGATTTAGCTTCCAAAGAAGTATGTTTGTAATTATGGGCCAAGACATTCATATTGTGAATTCATAGCATTTTATTGTGCAAGTGGGGAAGTAGAAAAAATACTTACAATAAATTCATCATCATCTTTTAGACCTTCTTTCCTCAGCGATGGCCGTTCAAGGGGCCGCAACCGATTGCTGTCCCAATAAATCCATTCGTCATAACGATGACTCCAGCGTTCAAAGTGGACAAGCATCTTCCCCTCTTCATAATCTATCTTCTCAATGCGTGAAGGATACCTTCAGAAAGCAAATGGAAAAGAAATTGTTTTGGCAGCTTGTTCTCTGCATTTCAGTATACAAGAGACCCAAAGGAATTGTTTGGCTGCGCTCACAGTACCCTATACGCTGTTAATGGAGTGTGTGTGAACCTCACAAACTCTAGACAACTTGAGGTTTAATTCAAATGGCAAACGGGAAGTTCACACGGTCACGGACGGGCTTCATCACTCAAGCAGGACAGTGAAGCTCTGAGAGCGTGCCCATTCCAATGACATCCCTGGACATCCCAGATGCTGTCAGGGAATCCTTTACTTGTGTGAGAGGGGTATTCATCTGAATCACCCCTCTACACACATTCCAAAGCCCTGTTTAATCAGGGAGTGTGAGAGAGGGGTTTCAGATGAACACCCCCAGGGCTTCGGGATGTCCTGCAGTGACATCAGGAGGCACATGCTCTGAGCACATCCCCATCTGCTTGTGTCTTTATCCTGCAAAGACACTGCAAAGTGTCTTTATACATTCCAGATGTACACACAACATTTCAGATGTTTTTCCTCTCCTCTGCGGGCGATGTAAACAGTGAATCTTTTTCTGCTTCTGGAACCAGTGCCCAGGGCTCTGGAGTTACAAGAGAGGCCTATGCTTCAGCCACTCAATGTGTCCCCAGCAGCAGCAACTGGGATGATGTGTGGAGAGTGATGGGAGGGTTATCCCTTTGAGCACTTTCCCAAAAACTCTATGAGGAAAGGGCTTGGAGGGACCACCCTCCCATTGCTCCCTGCACACACCTCCCACCACGCTGCACGCACCATCCCAGCTGCCGCCAGGGCAGTACAGGGCTTAGCTTCCCCTAAAGAAGCCCACCCCCCACACGAAGCACTCAGTAGTGTGCAGAGACAGCTGCACTGCAAGAGGATGCCTCGATGTGGCTCAACACAATGGTGCACTTTATTCAGAGAGGCTGAAGCACAGCCCTGTTAAAGAGCCTATGCCACTTGCAGGTCACAAGTTAAGATCTTTTAGTTCTATCAAAGCTTATGTCAGAGAGCCTATTACCTCCTTTTGGTAACCACCACAGAGGAGTTCAACTAAATCAGTTTGAACTCATACAAGTTTCAACTAAATTAACTGCAAGCACAGCCACAGCAGTTGCTAAGGACAGTGAGCTAAATGCAGCTCAATCCCAAATAGGTACGATTGCAGCCATGGTCACATAAGTAGTCATGACAAACAAAGCCGACAGTGACATCGCTACACTAGGAAAAAAGTCATACAATGTAAGCTCTGCCCCATACAATAAGAGCATATATTTTATGATTTTTTTCAACATCATTCTTGTTTCAGTTACTGTGGAAGATACATACTGACTAGCAGGCAATAATGTTTGGAGCAAAGAGGTGTGGCTCAATGAATTAATGACAGAATTAGCCATATGCATTTGGTTATAAGATTCAGTACTTAAGATCATAACTGAAACAATGCCCGTTCACCATTTGAGGACTGCCATACTGATGACAGACAGAGACAGAAGTTTCATACCACTTCACACACTGCTTTTCAATACAGTTCACACTTCCAGTTTCTGCTCAAGTTATCAAGTAAAGAAATCCATAAATGTACAGGCATATGGGAACCAGCCAGTGTTCTCTCTAACAGTAAATCCCAGACGTTGCTGACTACAACTCTCATAATCCCCAGTCAAAAGCCATTGCAGCTGGGAATGCTGGGAGTTGTAGTCAACAACATCTGGGAAACCAGCCCTCCTCCATCTTACAGAATAATGCAGAGCTTGTCTATACAAACATGTAGAAGTACATAAAGGTACACTAATATTTTTTAAAGACTGTTCAACAGCATGGTTTGACAGTCATTATCTAAATCCTGTTCTTGTCATTGAACTGCAATTTGTTCTTGCATTTAACATTTAAGGAGAGGACATTGCTGGCCCATAACAACAAAAACATGTTCTCAATAATGTTTTGATACAAACATGCATTTGAGCAGCTTCCTCCATTCTTTCTCATATTTGCAAAACTAACATTTTCTATCACTCACTTAAGAAAAGTTCTTTTCAGGTGCAGTTAACCTCCGACTCAGAACAGTGAGTCAGATGCTGGCTCATATTATCATATTTATATTGTTCACTATATCAGTAGGAACATCTGTTGCTACAGTAGTATTTAAGCAAAATGCCCATTGTTGATAGTACATAGGCCATTACAAAGTTATATACTTCACTATATAATTATATAATCCTGTGAATACACAGATTTATGCTCCCAACATTCCATATATATATAAAATAAATAAATGATTCCCCCTGCAGTCAACTGCTTTCTTGGGCAAGTATTTCTGACAAAGCTTCCTTGCAGCCATAGCTAATAATGTCTCCTTATATGTGATGAATTTATCAGCAGCAGGCTACAAATTATTTCTTCTACTGAGCAGCCATCTTTTGAACAGAAAGAACACCCCTAGAATCTCAGCCTAGGGTTCTTGTACAAAGGACACAACACAACTCTACCTTGTCTGTAACATAGTAATATTTATATTGCACCTAAGATGGATGCAAACATGCTGTCATGGTTTTCCTGCACTCACAAATGTTAACAGATGAATGGAAGAACAGCAACATGCCTTTTTTTAAAAAAGTGTTGGGATTTGTCCAAAATGTTTTACTAGTCATGTACTGATCAACCTGCCCATGCACTTTTATTTAAGTAATGCATGGTGTGAAATGAGGAGAAGAACTATTTTCAAATGTTTCTTTGCCTGGACACCCTGTGGTTTTTTTCCTACTACCATAAGCAACCAAGTAAGTAGTTATGTACAAACCTAACCAACTACAAGATTGTGCACAAGGCAGATGTTACGCAAGGCAGCTATTTTACATTTTAGAGGTAACTTTTAGCTCTACAAACAATGAGTCAATCATTCATTGATAGCCCTTGAAGCATGAAGAAGTATCCATTTCCTTTCATTCTCACAACCACCCAGTGACATGGGTAGCTTTGCCTGTTTTACAGATGGGCACAAAAAGCTGAAGAATCTTATCCAAATGAGATGATGGCTGAGCTTAACTGAAACCAGATTTTGTCCAAATTTAACATACATTTTAGTGAGCCAGTAAAAATCAAATATTTTAACTCAATTATGCATGCACAAACACTCCACCACCCCTAAATCCAGCTCTGTCTCAGTTCTGATAGCATGGCAGAGGTTTCCATCCTACCCTGCTCAGGGCGTAAACCTCATCCAGATTTACCAGACTTCTCCCATCCACACTGAAAAATCTCTTAGTTGAATCAGCTGCTGGAGTGTTTGGGGATATCCACTCTTCGCTTCTGACCCTTTCCCCTCAAAATAATCAGACAAATTCAGCTAGCTGACATGCACACTTTTCAGCAGAAATACAACACCCTAAGCATCAGGAGTTCCCCAGAAATAAGTCAGTCAGCAAAAAAGGCAGAGCAGTAGCCTATTTTTTCCATCACTTTTATTAATAATCACTATATGAGTGAACAGATATCAGAAATCTTAGGTCCAATAGTGCTTCTTCACTGAAACTATGCAGGTTGTAACGGCTTTGAGAGCCCAGGAGTACACCAACTTTCCTTTGTCCTTCACTTATTTCCACAGATGTCAAGGCATAGACAGAAGGAACTCAATCATCACTGTTTCATCAGCAACATTTCTTTATATATGCATAAGCCTTGCTATAATGTCCCTAGTCATTAGTATAATCCAATGACTGGAATTTTGGATTCTAATGAGGGAGTTTTATTTATATAACAATTTATACACTACTTTTCCATTTAAGCATTCAAGGCTTAATCAATTACAACTACAGAAACTAGGTTCAAGTGAGTTAGTCAAACACTAAGCAATTGCTTCCCATGGCTTTTGCTCACAGGAATGTCTCTGCAAATTATTATGGGGGGGAAAGTGGGGGGACTGATATAAATCCTTCCTACATTAAGTTTATGGAAGTGAACTGCCAGAGCACTCCATAAATAAATAAAATTATCCAATGCAAAGTGTGGCTGATCTTGAGTAAATAACTCTTTCAAGTTTTTGGGCCTCCTCATAAAATATGAATGGAACCATGGAAGCATTACACACCAATGGCTTCCTGGAACAACTTCCAAGAAACAACTCCAGATATGTATTGTGACCTACAAAGCTCTAAGTAGTTGGGTCCTGCATATGTTAATTGCTGCTTCAGCCTAAAACTCAACCTGTGCAGTCCTTTTAAGCCTAGAAATCTATGCACTCATTTTCAGAAGAGCATGTTAAGAGGCTTCCTTGGTGCTGTTCCCCTAGTGAGGATCTTCATTCCATTTGAGATTTGACAAAGCCAGATATGTTTCTAGAAGCAGCATACACTTTTTTAAAAAATGAGTATTTTATAGAAAACCTCTTGCTTAGTTTAATGTAATCATTTCAGTTATAGTTTTGTTCTATAAACGTGTGTTTATACATCTCTCAAACAGGCTGACACCAAGAACTGTGTCCTGTTTCTAAGAACTACAAGACCAATGTTAGGAATAACAGCTGATTTTATTTTGTTATGGAATAAAAATCTATCCCAAAGGATTTTTTGCTAGAACTTTCACATATAAAAGCTTTAGCTGGCCAAACCAGCAAACGTTTCTCCTGATTAAACAGAGCGCAGACCCCATTTCAGCCCAATTTCATTATACTGTATTTTATGGACTATAAGACTCACTTTTTTCCTCGAAAAATATCCACCAAAATTCAGGAGCGTCTTATATGTTTTAACAATTTAATATGTTAAAACTCTGAAAAACTGGATTAAAATTAAGGTGCGTCTTATAGTCCGTAGCGTCTTATAGTCTGTAAAATACGGTAAATATCATAAAGCTATAGCATAATATAGGGAAAAGACTGTAGGGCTCAAGTTACTCATTCCTGACTAGCTAAGCTTATTTTTAAAAATTAAACACCAAAAAAACTGACCATGCTCTCATTTCTTTTTAAAAGCCCAATACAGAAGTTTGGAAAAACGAAACAGTTATTGGACGGAGTTAGTTGGTGGGAAAAGGTTTATCTGTGAAGTCTCAGATGGAAATACTTCACATTCTCAATGGCAGAATCACCAAAACTCCAACCTGGTGTCCTGGGCTGGCACCTATCCCATGCATTGCCTGTCCCTGATTACTGCCAATACACCAATTCTAGATGACATATTTATGATACCAAATGCATGTCCATATCTGCAGAAGAAGTTATGGCATCCAGACCTCAGGTGTCAGCAAACAACCTGGAGAAGGGCAGCAAGGTGCAGTCCAATGGGAGAGGAAGAAGCAGGGGCTTAACAGGCCTCTCAGAGAAATCTGGTGGGCCTACTTCAACCAACTCATTACTTGGGCTTCATGCAAACCATGAACCATGTGTTAATTTATCCAGGCTTAAAATGCATACAAATCTTCACAGTACTAGTAATCTATGGGCAGAACAAAAAGGATGAAGCTACTTTGCCAAAAATCAGCAACCACATAGGTAGTGAGTTTGCACTTCAAATGCAACAGTGGGATTTATGAGACGTAAGTAAAACACAACTCAGGAAGTAACAGCATTAACACATTAGATCCTGCTCAGGTTGAATCAGGAAGGCCCCATTCTGAACGCATGTGTGCACACCCTGCCTTGATACTGCTGCCCAGAACAAAATTCATTCCGTACACAGATGAAAAAAAATGAGAGAACCCTGCACACATCTTGGCCAACGTCAGAGTGCCCACATATCAGAGTCACAAGGTGGGAGCAGTTTTCAGTGATTCCCCTTTCCCTCTACAACCACTTGTGCCTCCTGAAACTACATGGCTGATGTTGGGGGAACCTTATTCCATTGGTTTCTATGGATTTTATCATGGCTAACTTTAGCTGGGGTGGAGTTTGATAGTTCAAACATAACCTTGCTTATTTTCAGTCAGATGGAGACCCAGGAAGTTTTCTTATGGCACTAGTACTATGAATATTTAGAACAAATCGTCTAAAAGTGGTTTACATAGAAAATAGTAAATAAATAAAAGGGATCCCTGTCCCCAAAGAGCTCATAATCTAAAAAGATACATAACGAAGACACCCAGCCACAGCTACTAGTGGGATGCTGTACTGGGCTGGACAGGTACAGTTGCTCTCCCTCTGCCTAATATACCGTGTGTACCTGAATCCAAGACTACGTTATTTTTCCTGGTTCTCCTATGTTAGGAATTGGGGGTGGGTGGGTTTAATCTTAAGGGATTCCCAAATGTTGTTGACTACAACTCCCATAATCCCCAAGCAAAGGCTACTGCAGCTGGGGATGCTGGGAGTTGTAGTCAACAGCATCTGGGAATCCCTGTCAGAGGGAACACTGGTAGGGGTGCACACAAAACCTTTTGGGCAGGGGCAGGGCATAGAGAGCAGTAGCTTTAAGGAGCAAGCATGCAGGTCTTTACCTGCTCCATTGCCACCCCACCACTGTTCCGGTCATGGCGCTGTGCTGCTCAAAAGACCATGTGCAGTGGCTTCCCTGATCGCAGCAGCCTGCGTATGGCATTGGCACTCACATGGCTCCCATGCGCAGGCTGCTGAGAACAGGGAAGCAGCCACACACGGTCTTGAGCAGCACAGCACCACGACCAGAAGGGCAGTGGGGCGGTGGAGGAGCAGTTAAGGACCTGCGACTTTAAGCTACCGCTCGCCTCCTGCCGAAACATTCTGGCTGTGGCAAGCCAAATTTTGACGCAGAAACGTTTCATGCACTTCCCTAAAATACAGGTATAATCTGTATCTGCCCTCTATTGCTTAAAGGGGGTCATCTTAAATTATCAGTCCTCTTCTATTTGGGTAAATACGGTAAAAGAATCACCACTTTTAAAATGTGCCTCTTTCCTCAGTCAGCAGGCTATACAGAGTCAGACCACTGGTCCATCTTACTCAGTAGTGCCGACACTACACTTGTGGTCTAACAAGAACTGGAGGGTTGTGCAGCCCTGGTCTACACTAGGGATGTGTACGGAACCGGCAACTGTCAGTTCTAAGGTGGGGGGGGGCGGTGCAGTAACTTTAAGGACTGGGTAGGGTGCTCTTACACAAACACATGTCACGTTCCCCCGCTGGCACTGTTCTCAAAAACGATCATGACATGAGCACGTGCAGCGGCCACTTCCAGTCCGCAGCGTACCAGGGCAGCAAGGAGGTACGCTGTTGCCCTGGCGGGACCATTTTTGCCCCTTCCTCAGATTCGGGGCAAGACCAAGCACTACTGCCACATCTTGGATGGACTGCCATCCTATTCTCAGCATATGATTTTGGCCAAATCATGATAAACATCACAGTCCAGTAGTGACTGGTGCTTTGCCAGCAGGGGGTGGGAGAGCCAGAAGCACCTTTAAGAGTAAATCAGTCGGTGCTTACCTCCACTCTCACTGCACTGAATGCTGCTCAGAGAAGCAGTGTGCCGCCCAGCATCCTCTGTGGTGGGTGATCGCCTCCGCCACTCAGCTGGCTGCCAGCGAGGGAATTGGCTCCACAGAGGCCAGGCGAGTAGCGGACATCATCCCCCGCCACAGCGGGTGCTGGGCTGCGCGCGGCTGCTCCAAGCAGCATTCAGGTGCGGTGAGTGCAGAGGTAAGCAGTGACTGATTTACTCTTAAAGGTGCCTCTCGCTGCCACCCCGGCAGTTCCCGCACTGGCCACTACTGTCACAGTCACCGTTTTAGAAGGATACCACCATCTCTGACTGCTTCAGAGGGCATGAATGAGTGAAAGGGTGAACATGTGCATGAAGTAACTTCACACACTTCTTCCCGTATCAACGCCCCTTCATTCCAGGGATCGGTTATGCTGACACACACATCCAACATACTCAAAGGCCTCAACATACTATCAGCTGCCCAACCAGCTCATGCATCCCCCTAACAATGCAGGGTAGCACACCTGGAGACCTGCACCATTTGCTGCAGAGGCAGGGGAGAAAAAGACTCCAGAGAGGAAATTTGAGGTGCCTCCTAATCCAGCCCCCAGCCAAATCTTTCTTCTAATAAAGGAGCCTTGTGTACAGAGAGTAGAACACATGGTGTCTCAACTACGACAGAAACAAGAAGAGAGATGTCCACTGAGAGCAGGAATCTGTATTTATGTAACACAAGTGGCTTCTCCATACACTCAAAGAGGCTTACAATAACAGTTTACTACAATGTCCAATATGCAATCACAACAAAAGGATACATAAATTAACCAAACTATCAATTTAAAAGAACAAAAAACCCTTCCACTCAACTGTACCAAAATTAATTAACCAGATATGGCAAATACCAACAGAAAAAAGTAGTGTAACCCTTACTAAATGAAGACAAGGAGGAAGAATCTCTCACCTTAGTGAGGGAGAAACATTCCACAGCATCAGAGAAACCACTCTAAAATTCTCATTTCTCATCGCAATTGACCTCCCTTCACACAACAGAGCTCCTGAACTGAAGCAGCTACTACAAGGGCTGATATAAGGAAAGTGCTCTCTAAGGTGTGCAGGTCCCAGGCTGCAAGGGGCTTTAAACTAGGACGTTGACTCTGAAGCAAATAGAGAATCAGTCAACTGGCAGAACATAGGCTGAAAATACCTTCCAGTATTTGTTAGGAGCTACACAGTAGCATTTGGCATTAGCTGGTACACAGAGTACCTTGCCCTCCGACCAACATCATGCAGTGCAACTCAAATATTCCTTCATCTAGATACAACCCTATCAAACATCCTCACCCATAGCAAAGAAAAAAATTGCTTGTTTTCTACAGTATCTTATTTGTTACATTTCTATACTGCCTTTCTGCCTTGACAAAGGCACCCAAAGTGGCTTACAATATTAAAACAAAGAAATTACATAAGATTAATAAAATGTCTCAGGATGTGGGTCTTTTCAGGAGCTGAGGACAAGAGCTCGCCCGCCTGGGCGCCTCCTTTCTTGCCTTCCTCTCAGGGCACACAGGTCTTTCAGCACTCCTGGGAAGGGGGGGGGCGGAAGAGGGATGCCCCAACAGTACACACAGGCCAAAGCTGGCCTCTATGAGAGCCAAGGGTGTTTCCTATATTGCTATTAACGGAATACCCACAGGAAAGATAAATCATTCCTGTGGCACTAGAAATCATTCAATGCACTTAAAAATAATCACCAGCCATGTAAATCTGCATCTTATTTTGGTTGTGTTATTTTCTGCACCAATCATTCCACCCATCTCTCTTCAATACCTTAATGGTTCTTTCAGAAGAAGGAACTTTGTTTCATTCTGGACAGAGTGAAAATACATTTAAACATAAATGTAAGTTTGTATGCAAAATCATCTCTGCCCCAAACCTGCTATAGGCAACAGTTTCCATACCATTTTTGTAGGTAATCCAGTGCTTCCAAACGAGCACCAATCTCAAATGTGATCCCAGGACGATTTGGAGGCTTTCTGCTCATCTTGACAGTTTCTATTCCTCTCTTGTTAGCTCTAGAAGGAAAAAAACAAAAGTGTTATCACCACAGAAGAAACTTTTAATGCAATGTTCCTACATTTTTTTAAACTGTGAAAAAGGGCAGGAGTGCAGGCATACCTTTTCTCCAAAAAGGGGTAAAAAAAGAACACAATCAAATACTAAACCTAGAAACTGAGGCACCAATAAGCTGATGAATGCTGATGATTATCAGCAGGGTAATCATGCCATGATCACTTCACTATATCTTTCCAAAAAGAATTGCCAGATCTAGATTTGACTGCACATACTTCCAGGTTTTCAAGCAACATAAATGATCAAATGCAGAACACCAACTGTATCTACTTTGGGATTCTTAACATACACCAGTCCTGATATACTATTTTTGCTGCTCTCTATTATCTCATATAACCTAATCGAATTTGCCTGAGAAACAGCTCCCTTGGCTCAAGGTTGTATGTGTCTCCCAAGAGCTGTAACAAATGATGAAATGTGTTATGGGCCCTCCCCAAGTTACAACATATTACACTAAGGAAGTCCACAACTTATAAATGCCAACCTGCACATGCAAACAAGTTGTCACTCTTGGGACGCATACACATTCCAAAATATTAACATCTGACTTTAACTTTTTGTACACAACCCATTTGTAAGTTGGGTATTTCCTGTATTCTGAATGAGATCTTTCAAACCGTTAACATGAATGTGGAATGTCTCAAGAACAGGAACAAGATCCAAATCTCTGCGTCCTAGAAAGAGTGAGCACCACTACAAATATGGATGCAGGAGAGTCACTGACATAAGACCTAGCAGTCCAGATGTACATAAAATCCCGTAGGCTCATTTGGTGATTGCCCCTTCCAACTCCGGTGAGTACACACTCAATGAGCCAACAATGAGGCTCAACAAGCATGTTTTAAAGTTCACTATTCACTTGGACCTTTAGCAAAAATGCTGAAGATGCAGAAAGACGGCCAAGACAGTCTGAAGCAGCTTTTGAGGATGGGCCCAATGATTTTTGCTAATCAAAGCGAGCAAGGATTCTAGGCTAAAAACAGAAAGGAAAGAGAAGCATGCACCCTGTGATTGGAAGAACTTGAAGATCAGAGACAGAGAGAGGGATGCAGTGCTCCCTGTAAGGTGTGCACATGTCCGTGCGCACACAAGGTTTTTGATGTCCACTCAGTTTTAGATCCCACTCAGGTTGAATCAGGAAGGCCCCCACTCTGAATGCATGTGCGCGCACACAGCCTTGATACTGCTGCCCAGAACAAAACTCATTCCGCACACATATGAAAAAGGTTAGAGGAAACACTGGAAGGATTGATAGAGAAAGGGGTTAGAATGGGTCTTTAGAATAAAAGAGAGAGAGCAAACATTTAGAAATGGTAACATTTTACAGGATTATGGAGCTTGCTAGAAATGTAGAAGTTGCATTACAGCTGACAGAAAGCCTGTGTTAAATCTCAGTGGTCAACATCCAGACTAAGAATGATACGAAGGGAGAGGAGGGTAGAGGTGATTTTCAGCATTTCCACTTTCCCTCAGCAGCCACCTGTGCCTCCCAGACCTACATGAAGCACAGGAGCTGCAGAGAAAAGGCAAATTTGCCAAAAACTGCCCTCCACTCTATATGTGAATGGAAGAATTCCCATTGCGCAACTCATTGTCTGGACGTCAGTCAGTGTGCTTTACATCCTGAACCTAGGTATACTTACTCAGAAGTCCTACTGATTTCAATTGCATATACATAGTAGGCAAGTATCCACAGTATGGGAATCTTAGGATAATATCATAAGAAAGCAAAGCTTATAGAAAGAAGCAGCTGGAAGCTGAATTGGAATATAGCAGATTTCCCTCTGCTCTTTTAAAGGGTGATCTTTCCTCAAAAGATTTAATAGAACCTTTGAGACCATTATCAGAGCCCTAAATGGAATTTGCATGCAGAGAGAGTCTGGTTTTATTATGAATCCTGAAGAATAGAAGTGCAGAGTATAGTTTTTCTAAAACCTTGTAGGCAAAAGTCTTATTCCTATCAATACCCTGGATTTCAGGGAACCTGAATGCATGTATAGTCATTCACACAAAAATATGACAATGTGCACAGACACCTCTATGCACATTCAGCAAAATGGATGGATAAGGCTAGAGAATTTCACTGCTCTAGCTTGGGAAAACGTGCATGTCGCGTGCATGCACGCCTGTTACTTCCAGTCACTTCCGGGAGATGCGGCGCTGGCCCGAGGGGCTTTAACAAAACGGAGAACCAGTGGGGGAAATGCGGCGGGAGGGGTAAGTGCACCTTCCCCCACCCTTAAAGATGCACCCCCAGCGCCGCTGAATCACAACCACCTGGTTTCATGCACATCTGTATTGGAGACTAGAAGTGTGAGCACTGTAAGATATTCCCCTCAGGGGATGGAGCCACTCTGGGAAGAGCAGAAGGTTCCAAGTTTCCTCCCTGGCAGCATCTCCAAAAGAGGGCTGAGAGAGATTCCTGCCTGCAACCTTGGAGAAGCTGCTGCCAGTCTGTGAAGACAATACAAAGCTAGACAGACCAATGGTCTCACTCAGTATATGGCAGCTTCCTATGTTCCACAAAAAAGTTGTGCCACAGCACTCTTGCTTTTTGAAAATCTTGCTTGTCATTCTTCACTTTTGTAATAGAATTTCTCGGATAGGAAATTAAAATAAGCATCTTACTGCTAAAATCCATACACTTCTTCGGTTTTGCAGAAGAAAATGTAAATGTCATATAATAGTAGAACTTTTAATAAAACTTTTTTGTAGAATGAAAAAGATGGCCCTTAAAAATTAAAAAGAAAAAGCAGTAAAAAAAAAACCATAAGGTAAAAATTAATGATTTTGTGTACATTAAACTAGATAAAGCCTGATTTAACACATTACTTTGTTCAGTTTGATGAAATTGCTGTTTTGAAAATGCATACAATATTGCTACTGCTGGGATTTTCCAGCAGTGGACTCCTAAAAGTGTGCATTGGAAGTATGCTTGTGGGGCAAGTGATCTGTTTGCTGGGAGTTTGTGCATGTGTTTAGAGTGGGAGGTTTTGAGCAGGAGATCAATGCTTGGCTAGTAAGCCAAGCTGTTATTTGTGGGCCATTACTCAATTCCACCGCCCCCCCACCCCCGTCACATTAAGTGGTACAGTGGGGAAATGCTTGACTAACAAGCAGAAAATTGCTGGTTCAAATCCCTGCAATCTATTGCGAAGCAGTGATATGGAAGATGCTGAAAGGCATCATCTCATACAGCACGGGAGGAGGCAATGGTAAACCCCTCCTGTATTCTACCAAAGAAAACCACAGGGCTCTGCGGATGCCAGAAGTCAAAATTGACTTGACACAGTTTACCTTTACTCAATACCCAGTCTCTATTGGGAACAAAATCATCACACCCTAGTTTGTCTGAGTACCCAAATCTCAGTTTGCATTAAAAGAATATTGGGTCTCAGCATGAGACACAAATATCTCAGATAATCCAGTTGACATTAGGGGCAGGACACAAATACCTATCAGGAGCAAAACTCTAATTAGAAGGCACCGTAAGGAAGACTGCAGCCCCACCCTAGGTCTTGTCTGGGTCCAAAACACTGAACCAAACATCCCAGAGCTCCAGCCCACCTACACCTTAAGTCCCGGAGGACCAGTATGCGATCAGACACAAGAAAACAAGCCCATGTTATGGACATTAAGAACAAAGAAAATATTCATTGAAAGGATTATCTGCCACTTCCTGATTGTTAGAGACCATTTATAAAACATATCTCATTTTTATTATATTATATAAATAGTGCTCTCTGTAGACATGGCAATTTGAAAAGAATAAGAAGCTGTTGCCCAGAAGAGCTTGCGATTTAGATATTGACACAAAGGAGACAAGAGAGGAAGGAGAGGGGACTGAAGGCTGGGGGAAGCCGGAGAAGAGTACACCATTACTGAAGTGACATGTACTCGGGCTAGTTGCAGTGGGGCGTGGGGAAGAGGGATTGTGCCATGGGCTTGGACGAAAAGTGGGAAGCAAGAAGGCACCCTAGAGGTGGCCCCAAGGGCAGCTGCCCTCACACATATGCACACCCACTTCTGTCTAGGATGGTGTGGGAGACTCAGCTCGCCCACCCATAAATGAACCTTGCTCCCGCTGTGCCCGCTCTCTCTTTTTTCTCCCTGGTGCTGCCCATGGGTGGCCCAGGCCTGGGGGGTCCAGGTAAGGGCAGAACTGGAATGAGGAGCTCCTGCCAGACTACTTGCAAAAGCAGTGGGGCTTTGAGAGCCCCCCATTTCAGCAACCCACCACCCGCCTCGACCCTCACCCCACTCTGCCCCGTGGCGACCCATCTCTCTCCCGCCTCACTTTGACACACCACGGCTCTCTGAAGCAGCCCTCCCACGCCGACCACGGCCCAGCCTGCCCTACGAGTGGGAAAGACCCCCAGGCGAGACGCAGCCGGGCAGGCAGGGCCGGAGTCGGCAGCAGCAGCAGCAGCAGCCATCGCCGCCGAAGCCCCTGCAGAGGGGAGGCCGCAGCTGACAGCCCAGGCAGGAGGCGCTGCCGACCTCGAAGGCTCCGCCGGGGACCCGCGGCGGGGGCCCAGCCAGCCCTGAGGAGCGGGCGAACGACCCAGCCAGCCAGGCCCGGCGCTCTCGGGGGGCGGCCCAGCGGCTTCGGCCCTCTCTTACCGGCCACCACCAGCCCCGCCCGGGCCTCGGCGGGGACGGGCCGCCCGCTCGGTCCACCGCCGGGGAAGGTCGGTCAGCCGCGCCGCCGGAGCCGCCTCGGCCCCCCCGCTTCCTCCTCGGAGAGCCCCATCACCCCCTCCGCCTAGCCCCGCCTCTCGCCCCCCAGCGCCGACAGCCTACGTCACTTCCCTGCGACGCAGCGCCGGCCGAAGCCCAGCAGAGCACGGCCATGCCCACTTCCTCCGCCGCCTTCTCGTCGACGTCCTCCGTCGTCACGTGATGAGGGGGGAAGGCTTTGCTTTTCGAGCGACAAGCATTGAAGAGCGGTGGTTGGCGACAAGTGCGCACGCGCATCTCGGGCTTGGGTGGGAGGAATAAGTCGGCCGAGGGAAAAACCACCACTATTAAACACTGTATACACTTCCGGATGCCCGTTGAAAGTGCGTGGCGAACCTCAGCAAGGAGACTTAAATGTATTTTTTTTAAGTGCTGCGCGCTTTTGTTTTGTTTGATAAGTTTATGCAAATAACTAGGACACAGGAACTCGGGGAGTTGGTAGAGTGACTCCCCCCGCCCATGGGATGCTATACTGCCGCCCCACCACGCATAACTCGGCGTTCAAATAAAAACCGGAAGTATCGAGATGAAATGTATATTTTTCTTTCTCTGAGGGGAACTGGAAGTTGATGCATGTTTTGATAGGGTTTGTTTACTTAAAAAAAAAAAAGTCGCATTTATTTCCGTCTACTGACCGTGAATGAAACAATACTTAAACTTCGAACCCCAAAATAAAAACAGACAAAACTAAAAACCATGAATCCAATTCTACAACAAATTGCAGAAAATATTTACAACTTGTATGTATTTTCTGGAATTGGTTGTACAATATAGAATTGAACTTAAGTTTTGCATTTTAAAATTTTATTGGTTTTTACAATATCTTAACAATCTAATTACATTTAATTAAATAAATATTGACTTCCCGCTTACCAATCTCTGCGATTCATGTTAGCTATACATATAAACCATTGCTATAGTAATTCAAAACATATATACTCCACATTGCAAACTCGATTTTATCCTACCCAACCTGCTGTAATTACTAAATTTCAAACCCTGATGAAAGGTCCATATTGGAAAAATAGTTCTTTTAAGTAAAGTAAGAATGGTTCCCAATCTTCTTTGAAACATTCTAAGTTTTCATTCCTTATGAGTGCTGTAAGTTTTGCCATCTCAGCATATTCCAAAATTTTTATCAACCAGTCTTCTTTTGAGGGCATTTTATTGTCTTTCCATTTTTGCGCATGTACTATTCTAGCCACTGTGGTTGCATACATAAAAAATGTTAAATTTCTTCTGGAGAACTCTCCTTGAGTTATTCCCAGCAGGAAGGATTCTGGCCTCTTAGGAAACTCATTTAAAAAATTTCTTCAGTTCATTATATATCATATCCCAAAAGGCCTTTGCCTTCCCGCATGACCACCACATATGGAAAAATGTTCCTTCACATTGTCCACATTTCCAACATTTGTTTGAAACATTTTTATACATTAATGCTAATTTTTTCAGTGCCAAATACCACCTGTACATCATCTTATAATAATTTTATTTTAAAGTATAACATGGAGTGAACTTTAAATCAGTTTCCCATAATTTTTCCCACGCTACCATATCTATATTATGACCCACATCTTGAGCCCATTTTATCATAGTTGTTTTAACCATTTCATCTCTTGTCTCCTCCAAAAGCAGCAACTTATACATCTTAGAGACTAATTTTTCATCATTTTCAGACAAGTCCTTCTCGGATCTCGACATTTGATCCTCAAAACCAACTTTAAGATCCTTCTTGTAAATTTCAGAATTGAACGTAAGTTAATACAACCTGGCCTCGTCCGGTATCTCTGACCTTGTTCTAATAGCTGCCGTAAGAAACTTGGCTGTATTTTCAGTTACACTTGCATTAGAATCATTGTGCCCTGGGCTTGGAAGATATATACACACGTACCTTGGATATTGGCAAAGCACCGAAGAAATAAAACGGGTTAAGGATAAGAACGAATGAGGCTATTCACACGAGTGTGCAAAATTGGGCTAAGGGAGCCCAGCCTGGTTTTGCACACTCATGTGAAACACTGGGCTGGAGGGCGAGTCCGCCTATGTAGCCTCCCTGCTAAATAAGGTTAAGAGAGCCAACGCTCCATTAACCGCATTTTTCTAATCATGTGTCAACTGCAGCTGGCACACTCGGGGGACAGGAGGGGGGATCCCATCCTAGTAATGCACTGCGCACTTGCGTGGTGCTTTATTTGGACTCTGGGCAGAGGGGCAATGAATGGTGGCGCATCCCGGCACCCCGGCCCTGGGGGCTGCAGCGGGGTCAAGCCACTGCTTGTCTGGGACCTAGCACCAATCATCGGAGTGGGGAAGGTAAGTTGAACCCTCCTTCCCCGCACATCGCCTGCGAGCTCTTCTCACGGCTCATGAGAAGAGCTTTAATGTTTCAATGGCCCCACTTCCACATGGGCACAATCATGCCATGACAGACCTTTAAATCAATCTTCCATGATGGCAGATGGCAAGACATGAAGCCTGGCCATAGAAAAGGTTTTTCTGTATTTGGCAATATGTAATACTGAAAAGTGACTGCAAATCAGCCTTAGGCTGTAAGCCAAAATATAATGGTGAAGAAATCTGTCTTGCAGAACCAAGAGTGTTTTGACAATAAATGTCTAGAAGTCTCTCTTTAATACAAGTATTTGCTTTCTTAAGCCCAAGCAGAGTCAATTGAGACAGTGAATAACCATTTGAAATGACCTTGTTCTTAATAGCTTTCAACCATGATGGAACATAATTATCAGAAACCATAAGGAATGAACAGCCAAGATCAACTGGAAAGAGATACACACGCAGCCAAAATCTTAACTGCAAAGAGCCATGCAATATATTCTAAGGTACAAATTCCTGCTTCAAGTCTTAATTAATTAATGTATTTAGTACATTTATGTACCGCCCTATACAAAAGAAGTCCCTAGGTAATTCATAATATAAATGCTGCATTTGAGATACCTTGGGAAACAAAATATCTTTCTCAAAAAACAAGACTGGATTTTTCCCCTATAGAATCATTGAATCCTATTATCCAAAGCTGAACTCCATACATTAGTTTGGTTACTAGCAAATTTTCTTAATTGTTGCACCGGAGATAGCATCTTGAATCTGAGTTGACCCCAATAATGAAGACTGGAAAACACTTCCCAAATATTTGGAATTATTTACCTGTTCGATAAAGTGTCCATCTACTACCCACTTATGTTTATGTTCTTTGGTAAATATGAGGACCTTATTTTTCTCGTAATTAATGTTTAATGTTCAGGCCCACAATAACCTGAAAATTTGTTCAAAAGCCTTCTAGGTCCAACCTGCATTTGCAAAAATAAAACAGCATCATCTACTGTACTTACATTAAGAGTGGAATGTATGAACCAATCAGCTAAGGCAAATGATACTCTGGAGCATACAATTAAGAGGAAAGATAATTCAAATAAAGATTAAACAAACAAAAGAGATTTGTATATCAGGCGGTATAAAAATATGATTATGATTATTATTTAATAATAATAATAATAATAATAATAATAATAATAATAATAATAATACATAAATAAAAGGTACCAGAACACACATCCTGCCTTACACCACAGGCGTGTTTGCAGACATAGGCTCTGAGCACTGGGTATGCCACCTGGCAGCAGACTTTTTTAAAAAAAAAAAAACACTAATTGCTTGAAAAAAATTGCTAATTGTATGGTTAAGTCTAACATTTAATGAAACGTTGTGATCTTAGGCCCCTGTGCAAGTCTGGCCCTAGTCATGCCTACACAGAAGTAAGTTAATGGTTCCTACTCCCAAGCAAGTGTGCCAAAAATTGCTGCCTCACACTTGGATGCAATTTTTACTGAAAACAATCATACTTACAACCACAGTTATTACATATACTTGGAGACTGCAGTCTGCCTAGGCCAGGAGTCTCAAACCACAGCCTTCCTGCCGATGTTTGTTTGTTTGTTTTGCACATTTATATACTGTCAAATACAAGCCTCTCAAGGCTATTTACAATTAGTTAAAAACAACCATAAACAATAAAATCAACAACTGAAAACAAATGATAAAAATTAAAATCAAATTTAAAATTCTCTAAAAGCCTGACTGAACAGGTTGGTCTTCAATATGCTCTTCTGGAGGCCATCAGAGATGATGCAGCTCTAACTTCAACAAGGAGTGCATTCCACAGTCTCAGGGCAACTACAGAAAAAGCTCACCCCTGAATCACCACCAGATGAGCCAGTGGTAACCACAGATGAAACACCTCTGACAATCTGAATTGGCAATGGGGTTCATGACAAAGAAGGCGTTCTCTTAAATACCCTGAATCCAAACCTTTTAGAACTTTATAAGTAATAACCAGCACTTTATATTTTGTCCAGAAACCTATCGGCAACCAGTGTAGTTCTTTTAAGACAGGAGTAATATGGTCTCTTTAGGTTACCCCAGAGACCAATCTGGCTGCTGCATTTTGCACCAATTGTAACATCCAGAAGGTAGCCCAATATATGGTGCATTGCAATAGTCAAGTACAGCTGAAGCCAGGGGTGAAGCAAGGTTGGAGGGGACCCAGAGACAAGATTTTAAAATGGGCCCCTCACTGTTATACACACACAAACACACTTCACAATATATAGTGCACTCACACTCACATCCCCATTATGAATACGGTGAATATCCAGTTCACATTGAATCTAGGTTTTTTACTCTCTGCTCCAGCCGATCTCCAAAAGACTCAACATAATTCATAGGGGGTGCAACATGGGCGGGTGGGGAGTCATGTGATGTGCCTCTGGGGGGGCCCCTCGAGGCAGTGGGGCCCCAAGACGACTGCCTCCCCTTGCCTAATGGTAGTTATGCCCCTGGCTGAAGCTGATAAAAATCACTGCTGGCCACCCACCTCAACCTGAGGTATCAGAGAGAGGTTTGGATCCAGGATAACTCACAAACTTCGCACTTGTTCTTTCCAGGGGAGTGTAACCCCATGCAAAACAGGCAGATCTATTCAAACTTCTGCATTACAGTTTCCAACAATGAGCATCTCTGTCTTATTTGGATTCGGCTTCAAATTGTTATCCCTCATCAGCCCATTACCGCCTGCAATTTAGGGAAGTTGGGCCATTTCCTGATGAAGCTGACATGGAGAAATAGATTTGGGTGTCATCAGCGTACTGATAGCACCCTGCACCAAATGCCCTGATGATCTCCCCCAACAGTTATATGGAGATATTAAAAAGAATTGGAGGCACTATGGAGCCCTGTGGGACACCATACAAAAGCTCTCACTTTGAAGAGCAACAGTCTCCAAACGACTCCATCTGGAATATGCTTGAGAGGTATGAGTGGAACCACTGTGGAACAGTGCTTCCCACTTCCAACCCCCTCAGGCAATCCAGAAGGATATCGTGGCCGATGGTATCGAATGCTGCCGAGAGATCCAAAAGGATCTCCACACAGGCTAACCCTTTCCATGGCAGATAGAAACTGGATGTATGCAGAAGGGAAAGGATCTGCACAGTTGCTCTGCAAACTGGAGAAAGGAGAAACCATTGGATTAACAATCGAAAAAGCTTTGTATGTGCCTACTCTAGAAACAAGTCTGATGTCCGTAAAATATGCTACAGAAAGGGGCTACAAAGTAAAATTTAAAAGAAGGCACTGTTTCATTACTCATAATCAGGAATTGCTTATGAAATCAGTTTTACTAGAGAATGGATTGTTTGAAGTAGAATGTGTGACTAAAAAGGCCCAAACAGTGAAAGAATGGATACACAAAGGATGTCTGAACTTCTGGCACAGAAGGTTAGGCCATAGAGATGCCAAAATGATATGTCAGGCTGAAAGCTGGATTTAGTAAAGGGCCTAAAAATAGCCCCCTGCAGCACTGAATCAAAGTGTGCATGCTGCATAAGAGCAAAGGCAATACAACCTGCTTTTCTCCCATGCAAAGAAAGAGAAACACAGCATCCTTTGGAACTGATTCATAGTGATGTCTGTGGACCTATGCATGTTAATACATCAGGAGGGAATCAATATGTTCTCATGTTCATTGATGACTATTTCTAGATATAATACATATACATAGGAGCCAGTGTGGTGTAGTGGTTAGAGTGCTGGACTAGGACTGAGGAGACCCGAGTTCAAATCCTCATTCAGCCATGATACTAGCTGGGTGACTCTGGGCCAGTCACTTCTCTCTCAACCTAACCTACTTCACAGGGTTGTTGTGAGGAGAAACTCAAGTATGTAGTACACCGCTCTGGGCTCCTTGGAGGAAGAGCGGGATATAAATGTAAAAATAAATAAATAAATATCTGTTAGGTGAAAAGGGACAAGTACTAGAAAGACTAAAAGAATATGTTGCAAGAGTGAGCAACAAGTTTGAGAGAAAGCCACAGATCCTCTGTACTGACAATGGTGGTGAATACACTGGGAATGATGTCATCAGATTCCTAAAGGTGGAGGGCACTGAACACCAAAAGACTGTTCCTTATACTCCAGAGCAAAATGGATTAGCAGAAAGAAAGAAATGTTCTCCTATGGAAATTACCAGATGTATACTTGTAGATGCTGGTTTGGCTACTAAATTTTGGGGAGATGCAGTGATGACTGTTACTTACCTGCAAAACAAATTGCCAACAAAGGCCACAGGAACAATGCCACATGAGTTACAGCATAGCAACTAGCCCGCTTTGAGTCATATAAGACTGTTTGGTTCTAAAGCATACACCTATGTACCAAAAGCCAAAAGGAGCAAACTCAGCTGTAGATCTGAGGAAGGAATACTTGTTGGCTATTCCACAGGATGTAAAAGATATTGGATTTTTTTTATCTTGCCACAGAAACAATTAAAATATGCAATGTAGCATACTTCAGTGAAAATGAAAAACCGACCACTAGTGAACCCAAACCTAGAGCCCAATTTTCAGTTGGAGAAAGAATCAAGGCAATATGACCAAAAGGAAGGATCCACTGTAAGTTTTACACCTGGCAGCAATTTAACAGACGAGGATGCTGATGACGAACAAAAGGTGCAGCATTCAACATGACAAAATAAAGGACTTCCACCTAAGAAACTTTGCTACATTGCAAAGGGAGCAAAGTTTCAAGAACCAAGCACGTGGAAAGAAATTGACAACTTACCTGTAACTGAAGCACAAAACTGGAAGGAAGCTGCAAAAGAAGAAATGGAATCATTGCACAAAAATAACACATGGACACTCAAAGATCTACCTGAGGGAAGAAAGACTGTGGGGTGCAAGTGGATTTTTTAAAATTAAGCAAAATGCAGAAGAAAATCTCCAGCTTTACAAAGCAAGACTGGTAACAAAGGGATTCTTGCAAATATATGGGGAAGATGATGAGACATTTGCTCCTGTTGTAAAACACACCTCAGTGCGGACGCTCCTAAGCATTGCAGCAGCAAAGAAAATGCAAGTGGATCACATAGACATGAAAAATGCATTTCTTCATGGAGACATCAAAGAAGATATTTATATGGAGCAGCTTGCAGGATTTGGAGAACCTGATTAAGAAAAACTTGTATGTAAGCTGCAGAAAAGTATTGATGGACTAAAGCAGGCTTCAGGAGCCTGGAATTTCAAACTAAACCAGTTGTTAGTCACTGAGGGATTTACCCAAGGAAAGGCTGACCCTTGCCTGTACTCGAGGCTCAAAGACAACAGATGGACCTATATACTTGCTTCCATTGATGACCTGATAATTTGTTATGAAAATAGAGAGGAGAGCCTTGAAATAATATCCTGAATAGTGAGATAGAAGTAAAAGAACTTGGGCCTGTTTCACACTACCTTGGGATACACATAGAGAGAGAAGAGGATGGAAGCTATTTGCTTAACCAAAAACAGAAAATAAATTATTTACTAGAGTATTTGGGATTTGCAGAGGCCAAAGAAACAAGTACACCTATGGAAACAGATTACCTAAAACACAAGGAGGAGAGTGAACTTCTGCCAGACAACCGTGAGTACAGGACCACGATGGGAGAACTTGTATATGTAGCTATGATAACAAGACTGGATATAGCTGCATCTGTGGGAATCTTGAGTAGGAAAGTAAGCACACCCAGCAAAGATGACTGGACTGCAGTAAAGAGACTAGGCAGGTACCAAAAAGGAACAATCCACCTAAAATTAAAGTAGCCTGCTAGTAGTGGACCCAAATTAGTAGGTTTTATGGATGCAGACTGGGCTGAGGGTCAAACAGACCAGAAGTCAACCAGTGGTTATGTATTATTTTATGGTGGTGGAACAGTCAGTTGGCATAGCTGCAAGAAATCAATAGTTGCTCTCTCATCTATTGAAGCAAAATATGTATCTGCCACTCAAGCATGTCAAGAGGTGGCAATGGCTGTACAAGCTAATGTCGGATTTCAACATAGACAAACCAAAACCCACTGAGATGTTTGAGGATAATCAAAGCTGTATCCAGATCTCACAAATGGAGGAAATTAAATTTAGAACAAAACACATTGAAACAATATACCATTATATGTGGGATGCTGTCATGGCTCAGACTTCTGACTCAGAAGAGTTAGAGTAGGAACAGGAGGATTCGCCTGCTAGTGACGGCTCAGAGGCACAGCAACAGGATTTGGCAGGGAGACCAGACTCTGGAGCTGAGGATTCACAACAGCTGCCAGACATGATTTCTGATGGGGAGGAGCCTGGGATTTCACCTGTCTTGAGAAGACGTCTCAAGAGAGAGGCTCAGTGGAGGTCACACAGGCGCAGGAGATCACAAGAGAGGAAGCCGAAGTGCTGACTCAGGGAAGCCTGATTGGCTGCTGGTTCTCTTGAGCCATATATATATGGCAGTCTCTCAATTGCTCAGGTGCTGTTTGCAACGTTTGCTGGCTGCAGCAAACTTTTGAATTCCTAAACTTTGTCCGAGTTCCAGTTTGCCTTGTTTTTGCTTTCCTGCTTTGTTCTGTTAATTCCTTGCTTCTGTCGTCCTTGCTATTTTCATTCCTTGCTCTGTGTTTTCTTTCACTTATTACTCAGTTATTGTTAGAGGGGGTACCTAGTTCAGTTCGGGGGACTTAATTCATTTACTGTTTTTCTTTGTAAGCCTTTTATTTTTCATTCGTGCATTTCCACTGCCGCTTTCTGATAACTCACCGGGGAGTGCTGAAGGGGATTGTAAATCCTGTTGGGTTAGCCGAGCTAACAGATTTACGACAGATGCACATGAAAAGTGACTTGTAAAATTGATGTATTGTCCAAGTGAACAAATGGTAGCAGATGTGCTAACTAAGCCATTGGCCAGGGATCATTTCAAAACCTTGAGAGAGATGTTGGGACATAGACAGCAGCACAAGCCAATAAGAAGGAGTGTTGGAACTAGGACCCTGGCAGCATCAGCTCTCAGCTGCAATGTCTCATAGTAACCTCTGGAGGGGGTGGTTAGGGTCATGGATAAAAGTGCTGGAGTCCTCCCCTCTTTGTTCTTCCACTGTTAGTCTCCATTTTGTCTCTCCAGAGATGGCTGTTTGTTTTGGTCTCTTTCTTCAGCCATGAGCTACAGCTGAAATAAGCTACAGGCCTTTTCACATTTGTTTGCAACCTTTTCTTTAAACAAATCCTTGTAGTTCTTCAGTACTAAAGAACTGTCTCAAGACCTCTTGCTTGGCTGCTTCCTCACCAAACTGGTTTTGCTCTGCTATTTGGGGACTAAACTGCCATTCTTCCCCAACACATTTGAAGCTGCCTAATGCTGAGTCAGGCCATGGGTCCATCTACATACCTCCCAAATTTCACTAATGAAAACAGAGACATGCCTGTGAATGCATAGGGGCATGGCCAAGCAACCTGGGAACCCTGGCATTCAATTCTGACGACAAGTATGCCACCAAGCAGGTCATAATGAGCATGCAGAGCATGTTATTGCAGGTTACCAAAGCAGATGAGCCATGCCCAGCATTTAGCAAATGAAAATAGGGACACACCTGTAGCAGCCAATTCGCACCCCAAGGATTACTGCTCAAGTCCCCCATGCACCCAGTATCACACAATGCTGAAAACTGGGTCCCATCCACTAGGTCAGTGTTCTTGAATGTAAGGCCGGGGTTCAGTAGTGATATCTATCAAATTAAGTGCAGCTCCCTGGCTGTGTGAAGCTTTGGCCAAAGCTAGATACTCTACACAATCTCTCTGGCAGCAGGGCACTTTCCAGATTACACCCCAGAACAGCAGTAAAATGCTTTGGCTTGGCAGGATCATACTGAAAACGGTCCTCAGAATCTCAAACTCTTACAATGGGGGAAAGCAGCTATTTTTCCTGCAACAGACTTGCAACATTGCAACACTAAATCACAAAGATAAAATCCAAAGTAAGGCATCAGAAATGTGAACGGGACCTTGCTGTCAGTGCAGGGCCTGCGGTGTCACAACACAGGAAGTACAGAAGCACACTTTGCAGATCCATAGTGACACTGTGATAAGAGTTAATCTGGAAAGCACCCAGGTGGAGATGACCGTTCTCACCATGTTGGACTTTGCTTTGCCCATTGCCAAGGGAGCTCCTTTAAGGGAAATTGAGCCTTCTTAAGCCCCTGCTTAAGGAAAAAAATATGAACGGTCTATATCTTAACATATGAACCAAACATAAGTCCTGTTTGGTTATGTCAAAGGGGCAGTTCTAGAGAAGGATTTAGAGTTGTTGTTTTTTAATTGATCATCATTCACAAGGCTCTTTATTTCATCTTATTGGAAATGTTCACATCCACCCACATTAACAGATTGGTATAAACGCATTTGGGACATCACACTACTTACAAAATTAATTTATCTTTAAAAAGCAGAATGTAGACGCAGACAAATTTGTACAATGATGGATTCTGTTTATTACTTTTTGGAATTCAAAATTTAATGTAACCTGTAACCTGGTTTTTCAGGGCTTTTAAACATTAATTGTTAATTGTTTGATGGTGTTTTATAGCCTCTCTTTTTAACTGTTAATTGATTTTAATTGTTTTGTTTTAATGTCAACCACCCTGAATCATTTTTGGAATGGCAGTATAGAAATCAATCAATCAATGAATCAATCAATCAAATAAATAAATAAATAAATAAATGATGTACACTCTTACTCTTTTTCTTTGTTATGATTGTATTGTATTTTTGCACTAATTTTTTTTTTCATTAAAAAAGAAAAAATGTGAACATGGCATCCTCAAGAGGCAAAACTATGTACAAAATAAAGACAGTGGTTTACCAAGGACAGATCTCAAGGACAGATCTCAGAAAACAGGGACCGTCCCTTGTAAATAAGGACAGTTCAGGGCTCTGCTTCCAGCTTTAGAATTGTCTGCTCAGACTGGCAGTGGCTCTCCAGGGTTTCAGTCAGACGGGGTCTTTCGCAGCCCTGCCTGGAGAAGTCAGGCAGTGAACGTAGAACCTTCTGCATGCAAAGCAGGTGTTTCACCACTGCAGTATGGCCCCGTCCAAAGGATGCGACCTTACACTGAATCAGACACTATTTATTGGTCCATCTAGCGCAATATTGTCTACACCAGGAATTCTCAATGTTGGGTTCTCAGATGTTATTGGACTTCAACTCCCATAATCCCCAGCCCCAGTGGCCTTTGGTTGGGGATTATGGGATTTGAAGTCCAATAACATCTGGGGACCCAAAGTTGAGAATCCCTGGTCTACACCAGGGTTTCTTAACCTTCGGCCCCCAGATGTTGTTGGATGGAAACTCCCATAACCCCCAAGCAAAAGCCATTGCCGCTGAGGATTCTGGGAATTGTAGTCCAACAACATCTGGGGGCCCAAGGTTAAGAAACCCTGGTCTACACTGATTGGCTGCAGCTCTTCAGGGTTTCAGGCCGGAGTCTTTCCAAGCCCTTCCTGGAGATGCCAGGCAGTGAACTTAGAGCCTTCTGCATGCCATGCAGAGGGTATGCTATTGAGTTACAACCCCTCCCCTAACTGCCTCTCTCCCACAGCTTTCACTGACACCTTCGACCCAGATCCTAATGGGCAGTTGCTCCTCATCCACCACCCACAGCTCTGCACTGGACCTGGGAGGATGTGCTGCTGGGAAATCCTGGCTGTAGCGTGGCCCTTCAGTGGCGGGAACAGAGGCACAAGAATGGCTCTTTTATTTATAGCTGGACATATCTTAATAAGTTGCAGCCAGACACTGGGCTAATCTCTAATCTTCGACAGGCTCTTCAAAATGAATGCTTGTAATGTGAGGTTACTTAGCAGGAAACATGACCTCATTCTGCTTCTGCGTTTCCTATTGCACAGTTTGTTTTCAAAAGGAAACAAGGGAGGTTTAGCGTTCCTTCTGTCCCTCTGAAGACCCTGGTGCTGTTCAGCTGCAGGAAGTGCTGCTAAGAGTCATTGAACACTTGCAATCCGCAGTCTTGCCTGACAGATGGATGAACTGCTCGTGTACCTTTGAAACTGGCAACATGGATTTTCCAGGTCTGGGAGATTTTATACTGTATAATGTTTTCTAAATAGATTTGTCTTTAAATAGCTAAGGAAGTGGTTTCTCTACTAAGTGTTAAGACTGGGGCTTCTATGGGTATATTCCTGGGGAAAAGCGACTCAGATGCACTCAGTAAGAGATATGTAGAAAATGAAATCAGCTCTCTTGTGAAGCTTTGTGGCTGCATGCATGTGCAAAGATGTGGCATTTTATCAGTACCTGGATGACTTAAAACTACTCAGATGCAGAAATTTTTACCTTGTTAGTTATCTCTTTAACAGGCTCACTTGTTTTCCTTTTGGTCTCGACTATCTACAGGCAGATTTTCTTCTTTTCTGCCTTCACAAATCTTAAAAGAGAACTTTATGAATGTTGACTGGGCACAGCCTATGATGTGAAGAAGAGAGCCTCGCTACCTATATAGGGGCATTATTGGTTTAAGGACTGGTTTAGTTTGATCACTGTTCAGAATACATCATTTTAATAGTTTGTGATTGCAATCCTAAATATACTGACATGGAAGCAAGTCCCATTTAAACCCAAGTAAGCCAATGGGGCATCCTTCCAAATAATCACAGGAGGAGAGCTGGTCTTGTGGTAGCAAGCATGACTTGTCCCCTTAGCTAAGCAGGGTCTGCCCTGGTTGCATATGAATGGGAGACTAGAAGTGTGAGCACTGGAAGATATTCCCTTAAGGGGATGGAGCTGCCGCTCTGGGAAGAGCATCTAGGCTCCAAGTTCCCTCCCTGGCTTTTCTAAGATAGGGCTGAGAGAGATTCCTGCCTGCAACCTTGGAGAAGCTGCTGCCAGTCTGTGAAGACAATACTGAGCTAGATAGACCTATGGTCTGACTCAGTATATGGCAGCTTCCTATGTTCCTATCACAGACCAGATCAGGGCAATGGTACCCGTTTGCTTGCTTTGTGTACCAGTTCATGGTATGTGCTGAACATGTGCCAACTTTGATGTTTTGCTAGTGTAGCTGAGGCAGGCTTCCACGGAGGTCTTTTCCCGCCCCAGTGTTTACAGCTACCGTAAGTACTGCACAAAAGCCAACAAAAGATTTGAATAAAGCGCTGCGTGACCAATTAAGCATACCTGATTTCCCCCGAGCTGACAAATGAATCATATTGATTTCCCTCTGGCTAGCATGGCCTCAGACCTTAATCAGTAAATGCTGTGTAAATGTTTGCAAAGTAATAATGTAGCACTGCTATGTAACCAATCAAGTGATTTGCCCATAATGTAACAGTTAATCTAAATCTGACGTTGCTAATTCAACTGTTTGGCTCTCACAGAAAACAGGCCCGTTTAACATTGTGGTGCAGCAAAAACAGACAGACAAACAAACAAACAAAAACCTTGGAAAAATCACAAACGCTCACAAAGAATGTCAACAAGTGTGTGGATTAAGCTGATCAAGTTGACAGAGTATACCTGGACTTCCAAAAAGCTTTCGACAAAGTTCCTCATCAAAGACTCTTGAGGAAACTTAGCAGTTATGGGATAAGGGGACATGGCTATTGCAATGCGCTCTACGTGGGGCTGCCTTTGTATGTAGTTCAGAAACTTCAGTTAGTTCAAAATGCAGCAGCCAGATTGGTCTCTGGGACAACCCACAGAGACCATATTTTGCCTGTCTTTAAACAGTTACACTGGCTGCCAATATATTTCCGGGCAAAATACAAAGTGCTGGTTATTACCTTTAAAGCCCTGAATGGCTTAGGTCCGAGTTAGCTTAAAGAGCGCCTTCTTCTGCATGATTCCCACCACATGTTGAGGTCAACTGAGGAGGTCTGTCTCCAGTTACCACCAGTTTGTCTAGAGGCGACTCAGAGGTGGGCCTTCTCTGCAGCTGGTCCTGGGTGATGGAATGCACACCTGGCAGAAATCCATAATTTGAGTTCATTACTGTCTTTCAGGAGAGCCCTTAAAACCTATCTGTTTGGCCTGGCCCTCCAGGGTTTTTATACAATGTAAACTGTTTTAAATTGTTTTAAATGGTTGCCCTGGTTTTCCAGGGTTTTTAGCAGTTTGAATGTTTAATTGATTTTATTCTGTTTTTATAGCTTTGATTTTGTTACCTGGTTTTTAATTGTTTTTATTCTGTTGTAAACCACCCTGAGCCATTTTGAAAGGGTGGCATAGAAATAAAATAAAATAAAATGTGTGGGTTGCTAACTGGCTGAAAGACAGGAAACAGAGGATAGGTATAAATGGAGAGTTTTCACAATGGAGTAAGAAGTGGAGTCCCCCAGGGATCTGGACTGGTACCAGTGCTTTTTAATTTATTCATAAATGATCTAGAAGCAGGCGTAAGCAGTGAGATGGCCAGATTTGCAGGTGATACCCAACTCTTTCGGGTAGTGAAATCCAAAACGGATTGTGAGGAGCTCCAAAAGGATCTCTCCAAAATGGGTTAGTGGGTGACAAAATGACAAATGCGGTTCAGTGTTGGTAAGTGTCAAGTGATGCACATTGGGACGAAAAAACCCAACTTCAAGTATACTGATGGGATCTGATCTGTCAGTGACTGACCAGGAGAGAGATCTTGGGGTCATGGCAGACAGCTCATTGAAAGTGTCGACTCAATGTGTGGCAGTTGTGAAAAAGGCCAATTCCATGCCAGGGATCATTAGGAAGGGGATTGAAAATAAAACTGGGTACAATTCTGGTCACCACATCTAAAAAAGAACATTGTAGAACGGGAAAAGGTGCAGAAGAGGACAACCAAGATGACATGGAGCCTAGAGCACCTTTCTTATGAGGCAAGGCTACAACACCTGGGACTATTTAGTTTAGAAAAAAGACGAATGCGGGGAGACATGATAGTGGTCTATAAAATTATGCATGGTGTGGACAAAGTGGATAGAGCGAAATTCTCCTCCTCCTCCCATAACACTAGAACCAGGGGTCATCCCATGAAACTGATTGCCAGGAAATCTAGGTCCAACCAACGGAAGTACTTTTTCACACAACACATAATCAACGTGGAATCCTCTACCACAGGATGTGGGGACAGCCAACAACCTAGATGGCTTTAAGAGGGGTTTGGATAACTTCATGGAGGAGAGGTCTATAACCGGCTACTAGTCAGAGGGCTATAGGCCACCTCCAGCCTCAAAGGCAGGATGCCTCTAAGTACCAGTTGCAGGGGAGTAACAGCAGGAGATAGGGCATGCCCTCAACTCTTGCCTGTAGGCTTCCAGCGGCATCTGGTGGGCCACTGTGCGAAACAGGATGCTGGACTAGATGGGCCATGGGCCTGAGCCAGCAGGTCTGTTCTTATGACTTCTAGGTAGGGTTGTGAAAGTCCTCCTGCCTGAAATCTAGAGAATTGCTGCCAGTCAGTGTAGACAATACTGAGCTAGATGAAGAATGGTCTGACACGGTATAAGGCATCTAGCTATGTTCCTATGACTTTCAGCTGTTGTTGGACAGCAACGTCCTGCAGTTTATTGCAGCTGTGGATGATGGAAGTTTTAGTCCAACAGAGCTGTAGAGCTTCGGTTTGGCCACATGTGGAATGGCTCTTACATCCTAAGATGCTGCAGTTCCTGCCCGACCACTTGCATTCGAGCCTAAATTTTCTGGTCTCTCTTCTACAGCAAGTTCCCTGCTCTTTTCTTTACTGACTCACATATACCTCCAGGGAGTTATTCGCATATGGCTTCATGCTTCGGGGTAAATGTTGAGCGAAGCCACTTAGAACTACACTCGCAGCATTGAGGGAAGCAGCCCCTCCCCTCTTCTCTCGGATTTTGTTTTGAAGCAAGTTCACATGGCATGCTCCATGGTTTCCTTCTAGCCAATTGTGGGGCGGGGAGAGAGAGTGCTTCTTAAAGACCGATATCTCCATTTCTAAAGAGAACATCCCTATTGTCATGCTAATGATTCTACATCAGCACCTCTCCCAATTAGCTCCGGCGTTTTCAGAAAAAGTAGCTTAAAACCAGTATTTTTAAAATCTGGAAATATGTCGAGATAAGCTAGAATTCACATCACAAAGCCCAATTTGTGTGTGGAGTGGGTCCAAGAACCTTGTAGGGACTTCAAGGTAAGTTTGTCTGGTGTGTGAACACACACACTCTCCTCTGAAGTAGATTCGAGGTAGAATCACTGTGTGTAAAGCCTCCAGGGGAGAGGAGAAAGTAGGGATCAGATAATCTTACACCTTCCCTGGAGCTTCTGCTGCAAGGCAGGAGAAACTTGAGTCTTAGAAGATTGTTAATGGTGTCTCCTCCCTTGCAGAATACAGTTAGTCGTTAAAGAACTCTTTGCCCATCAACCAGCAATTAACTCACAAAAGAATGGCCAGCCAGCCAACAATAATAGTATTACTACTTGAGTATTTATTTATAGAATAAATAAAATGTAGGTAGGTCTGCAGAGAACCTATGTATGTCGTCGCTAAGAGTCGACACTGACTTGACGGCACTTAATCAATCCAATCAATCATGGAGGTAGGTATGTAGCTATCATTGTGCATGAGCTGGTTCCTGCACAAGAAGCTTACTGTTGAGATTTAGATTCATAAAAGGGAGACAACAGTGCAGATGGAGGGATGGAGGGCAGGAGTCGACGTGGGAAGAATAGGCATTTGTTTCGTTTTAAGTAGTTCGGCTGAGTTACAGTGGAGAGTCAAGACTGGCTTGTGCTAAAGCTTTATTGTGGCTCTAAATATCCAATAAGTGTCCAATTTTTATCAGTGTCTACTAGGGACGTGCAGAATGTGCCGAAGTTGGTTCACTTCAAAACGGGCCATTCCGAGTGTTTTGAGCTTGGAAAAGAATACCCTTAAAAGAGAGGTCCTGCTCCAAGCTTGGAATGGAATGACCCAAGGTGGAACATACTGACCCTGATCCAGCCGCCATTTTAGAATCCAAAATGGTGGCTGGAACAATGCAGAGGGACGGGGGTTGTTCTGTCGGAACAACTGGCTTGCCTGGTTGTTCTGACGGAGCATTTTGTGCATTTTGTGTAAGGTTCTGCACTAAGAACGGAATGCAGAATGCATTTGGTGTTGCACACCCCTATCGTCTACTAGTCTTGATGGTTGTATTCTGCCTCCACGTTTAGAGGCAGGATGCCTCTGAATACCAGCTGTAGGGGAGCAACAGCAGAAGAGGGGGCGTGCCTTCATCTCTTCCTTGTGGGCATCCCAGAAGCTCCTGGTGGTCCACTAAATGGGGAACGGAGTGGGGAACAGAGTGCTGGATTAGTTAGGCCTTGGGCTTGGTTCTGATAAGATCCTGTCACAAAACTGATCTTATCAGGTTCAGGTTATGTATCTTGTTCTTGTAATTCAGAGGTATATTCCAGAAGCAGTTCTGGAGAAGAGCTCAGGAGCATGATAAGGGAACTGCAGGGAAAAAAACAGGAGCCAGCAAGCAGGCTAATCATAGAATCAAATCCTTCATGAAATTATTCGGTGGGGGGAAGAGTTCAGTTTGGATGCATCCAAACCTGGTTTTTTAAGCATCCCTCAAGCAAGGGTTCTTCTTACCTAATGTTTGGACTAGTCCTACAGCTATCCTTAGAGAACTGACTTCGTGTTTGCACCTTGGCCTAAGGAATGAGTCGGTGTTGACATTTCTAATTTTCTCCTCTCTCCTTCCATAGATTCCTCTTTGCTTGAAAAGGAGCCTAGGAAGAGTCTGACACTGGAATGCATCCTGCCCAGGTCATTCATTTATCAATGATACCACTGTTCTACACCATTGCTAGGGGAGGTGTATGTCATCCATTTGCTGGTCTTGTGTTTAGTGCTTTTTCCCTTGTTCAAAGCAACATATTTACCTGGCTGTGGCTGCCACTGAAAAGGTCTTGTCTGTGCTGGTGATCTATACACAAGGAAGTGAAGTTTGGATTCTTTCCCCTAAAGATGTGTGAGCCACTGCTACTTGTCTCTTGTGGGGATGAGGGATTTCCAGGTGGGGCAGCGGTGGGGATCAATCAGAGCGACTTGGAAATGAAAGCTGCAGAACCTTTGGTGGGAGGAGAGCTGGTCTTGTGGCAGCAAGCATGAGTTGTCCCCTTTGCTTAGTAGGGTCTGCCCTCATTTGCATTTGAATGGGAGACCACATGTGAGCACGGTGAGATATTCCCCTTGGGCTGCTCTGGGAAGAGCATCTGCATGCCTGCATGCTGAAGTTCCCAAGTTCCCGCCCTTGGTGTTTCCAAGACAGGGCTGAGAGAGATTCCTGCCTGCAAGCTTGGAGAAGCCACTGCCAGTCTGTGTAGACCAGGGGTTCTCAACGCTGGGTCCCCAGATGTTCTTGGACTTCAACTCCCACAATCCCCAACCAAAGGCCACTGGGGCTGGGGATTATGGGAGTTGAAGTCCAATAACATCTGGGGCCCAACGTTGAGAATCCCTGGTGTAGACAATACTGACCTAGACTGACCAATGGTCTGACTCGTTAGAAGGCACCTTCCTAAGTTGCTATGATTAGGTGATGTGGACGGAATGTCACTTTGCTGCACGTCCTTCTAATCTAGTAACACCCTCATCTTCCGCTGGTGGAACCAGTATCAGAGCATGTCCCTTCTGGCAATGAGAGGGTCCCCGGTCCTGACTGTGCTCAAGACTGTGCTGTTGCTCCTGAGGGCAGGACTAGATTCAGTGGGTTGAAATGGCAAAGAAGCAGATTCAGGCTAGACATTAGGAAGAGTTTCCTAACTGTAAGAGCTGTTCCACAGTGGAACACTCTGCCTCATGCAGTGGCAGACTCTCTGTCACTGGAGATTTTCAAAGAGAGGCTTGGCAGCCATCTATCCAGGATGTGGTAGCAGATTCCTGCACTGAGCCGGGGGTTGGACAAGAAGACCTTCAAGTTCCCTCCAACTCTGGCAGTCTATGATGTTTCCACCCAAACAGGGCTCTGAAGCCACATGCCTTGTGTTGCCAAGCAAGCACTGCATTGAGTTGTCAGAGCCGAGCTTAATTTTGGGCTTGCTGCTGACTCCATTCTTGAGGTCCCTGTGGTTATCATGGAGGGAGCTCAGAGTCACAGGAGGAGTAGGGACATGTTGCTCTCCTCCAATTCTGCAGGTTTCCTGGGTAGGGTATTTGCATTTCTTTCAAGAGCAGGAACTTATCAGGATTTAATAGGGTTGAATATTAAACATTCCGCATATGGGGAGGAAGCTAAAGACTCTATGCTTTATATTGGTCTGGGGGTTATTTTTAGGAACGTTCATGAAATTCACACAAATCTATTCAAATTTGAATTGAATTTGAATCAATTCAATTTGGAACTATTGAACAGGTTCTCCATTCTGTTCAATGGTTCCAAATTGAGTCAATTCAAATTCAATTCAAATTCAAATCGATTTGTGCAAATTTTGTGCACATCCCTAGTTACTTTATTTTTCTTCTTCCGTCTGTGTTTGCTTTGTCTCCAATAAACAGCCTACCTTTTTGAGGCCTACAAAAGGTGAGTAGACTGCATTTCTCTCAAGAGCAAGAGTCTACTCACTTTTTGTAGACCTCAGAAATGTAGGCTGTTTATCCGAAACAAAACAAACAGGCTGAATAGGAAAAAGAAAGTAACCCACAGAACAATTCTAAAGCATGGAGTATTTCGCTCCCTCCCCATATGCTGAATGCTTAATATTTAACCCTATAAATCCTGTTAAGTCCTTCTCTTGAAATAAGGCTGAGTCTACTCATGGTTTATAAAGTAAAGTGTGCCGTTGAGTCAGTGTCGACTCCTGGCGACCACAGAGCCCTGTGGTTGTCTTTGGCAGAATACAGGATGGGTTTGCCATTGCTTCCTCCCGTGCAGTATGAGATTATGCCTTCCAGCATCTTCCTATATCACTGCTGCCCGATATAGTACCAGCAGGGATTTGAACCAGCAACCTTCTGCTTGTTAGTCAAGCATTTCCCTGCTGTGCCACTTAAGGTGGCAACTACCCCATCCCCAATGTGTAAATTAGTGACTTGTTTCATCTTAATTGAAACAAGCCCTCATTCTAAAAAGGTTATGGCTGAAAATCAAACTTTCAGTTTTTCTTATCTCATTTCTCTGCTTATTCCATGGGATCTGCCTCTTGTCCTTCACCCCATTTGCCTGTTTAAAGTTCATGTGTAGCAATCTGCAGGCTGGGTTGTGCTTCCCATAGTCTAGGAAAGATGCCAGCCGGGATTCGAACCGGCAACCTCTGGCTTGCTGGTCAAGTCATCTCCCCGCTGCACCATTGTAGATCCCCCCAAAAGGAAGGCTGTTTGTTGAAGAAAAAGCAAACACAAAACTGAAACAGGAAAATGAAAGTAACTAGAAGAATCTAAAGGGTGGAGTCTTTAGCTCTGTATTTAACCCCATGAGTCCCATTCAACCTGTATTACCAGCCCTGTCCATTCATCATTACAGTATCATGCTGGGGCAAGGATGCCTTTGAGGTTCCCTCAGATTGCCCTGTCTTCCCCTGCTCTCCCCCTTTGCTGAGGTCCTCTGCTGAAGAAGTCTTATCTGATTCTGGCTCTCATAGAAATGTACTGCCTCAATGAGAAATATGCCTCTGCTCTGTCCTTATGGTCATGTCCTGCCATCTTCCCTTCTTATGTGCCATCTGGCATCATCTGCTATCGACCAGACTCCAACAAGGGTGGTTGTGGGTCACTATAATTCAGTTCTAAAACTTGGGTCCCCAGATGTTGTTGGACTACATCTACATTGTGGCTGGGGATAGTGGGAGTTGTAGTCCCATGACATCTGGGGACCCAACTCTGAGAACCCTTTAATTGAATCATGATCCTCAGCAAAATAATCCAGGGCTTTTGTTTTTTATTTCAGACACTCGGATGCTTTTCTGGACCATGAGGCCTTCTACGAATGTGGTTCCATCAACCCCTGGACAAGCTGTGTCTTCATGTGCCGCCGGAGCCCTCGTCTTCTCTCGAATGGCTACTACATACTCACAGAGGACAGTTTTGTTTCGGATGAAGATGGCAACATCACACTGAGCCCTTCACAGACAACTGTTACCTATAAAGAGAAGTTAGTAAAGTAAGGAAAGGTGCATGCATGTTTTATTAAAAGCAGTACATTTTGCACAGTCTGCAAGGGAATGGTACTGCAAGGGAATGGTACTGAGTTCTGGACACTTATTTTTATACATCGGCTCGGTTCCTAACTGTGAGAAAGTACTTAGATTGTTTCAGATGGAAGTAGTGCTGTACAACGGGCTGATTGTGCAACACCGCCAGGGCTGCCTGTCACATGTGCAGCAGCACTGGCTGATGGGAAACACCAGCATTGCATCAATTAATTAATTAATTAATTAATTAATTAATACATTTCTATACTACCCATCCAGAGGCTCTGGGCGGTGCACATCATGTCAGCCAATAACAATAACAATGCTGTATTTGCCTGAATGCAAGACTAGTTCCCCTCCCCCACAAATCCCCAAATTATTTGATGTTAGAAATGGGAGGGGCATCTTAAATTTAGACTCCTCTTCCTCTTGGGTAACTCTAGATAAAACCTGTGTTTAGCTTCTGTTTTTTTAAGGGGGTCATCTTAAATTCAAAATTGTCTTCTATTCGGATAAATGTGAATAGATATGTCCTTTAGACCTTTACAAAAAAGATCAGTATTATTATGCTGCATGTTTATCTTTTCTCGTTAGAATATTCCAGAAAAGAAAGAGAATCCACCGATCCCTTGTTAGTCTGTTCAATGTTAGTGCCTCTAATCCATGGCTGAACAGCACTGTTTGTAGTGATACAGACGCCCCAGATGATATCTGCGTTGGAGGAGAGAGTCAGATGGATACCAGTTGGTATTATGACAAGGGTGAGCACTGACTAGCTATTGTGGCTGCTGCATTATTACCTTTTTTAGCTGAAATAAGGATTGGCGACAACAACAAGGATGGCCGACAATCTCCTTGAAACATAAATATGCATGAGCCAAGGCTGTAACTATCTAGGAACATGCACTGCAGTGATTGTTCAAACTTTTTAGCTTCAGGAACTCTTCCCATATCAATCTTTCACAGTGCCAGTGTCTCGGTAAAAGGGGGGGTTGAGTGTGCGCTTGGGGCTGCCGGGAGGGCAAGCGGCAGCGAGTGGTGGCACCAGAAGCCACGCCGGCCAGGTAAGCAGCTTACTTATTCGCTCTCCGCCCCTCCCCAGCTGCCCCTTACCCCTGAAAGGGTCCTCCGTCTCCTGTACTTGTAAAGGGGTAACCCTTACTGGATTCCCCTTTACAAGTATATACCCCAAAGTGGTTCGGCCTGGTTCGATGGTTGGACTGGACCCGGTTGGGAGGACACAGAACTGGACTGGGTCACTTTGAATCCAGTTCGTATTTGAACCGAACTGGCCAAACCAGTTTCGTGCACACCCCAACTCCATCCTGATTTTTTTATTTTAAATACAGGGAGGATGGGGGGAGCAGGATTAGAAGCAGAGGCTCCTCATGTCTTAGTATGAAAGGTGCCATATTCTGCTAGGTGAGGAGGATGACAAAGTGCTGCATGCTGCTGAACAAGGGGTGTGTGTGTGTGTGTGTGTGTGTGTGTGTGTGTGTGTGTGTGTGTGTGATAGAGTCTGGCAGCCCGCCTCAAACACAGGCTAGTCTGTGGAGGTGAGTTGGCTCTGCTGGCCTGGATGGAGATTTTGTCTGATCCAATGAGATGGTTCTTGTGTGCTTAAAGACTTGTCACCATTGGCAACAGCTGTATCAGCTGTACACAGCCAAGCTATCCCATGACAGTGTTATAATTATATCATGAACAAAATTGTGTTGATCAGCTCTTTAACTGAATTTATTCTCAGAGGGGCAGGAAGCGTGTTAATGACGAGGGAGGCTAGATCTCATATAGCAGAGGAACATAGGAAGCTGCCTTCTACCGAGCCAGATCATTGGTCCATCTAGCTCAGTATTGTCTACAGAGACTGACAGCAGCTTCTCCAGTGTTACAGACAGGAGTCTTTCTCAGCCCGATCTGGAGATGCCCAGGAGGAAACTTGGAACCTTCTGCATGCAAGCAGACAGGTGCTCTTCCCATAGCTGCCCCATCCCCTAAGGGGAATCTCTTACAGTGCTCACATGTAGTCTCCCATTCAAATGCAAACCAGGGCAGACCCTGCTTAGCAAAGGGGGCAATTCATGCCTTCTGCCACAAGACCAGCTCTCCTCCCAACAGTTGGCCATAGTCTTTGGTAATAACTGCAGATTTAAAAGAGGTGTTTAATGTGTTCTGGACATGTTGTTAGCCACCCAGAGACGTAAGTTTGGGCAGGGTATAAATTTGATAAATAAATAAATTGATAAATAAATAATAAATATTGCTGCTTCAAAAGTAGAATAATTCTAGCAAGTTAGTAATCCGGCAGCTCAGCATTCCTCTGGTAAATATCCAAAGCCGATGCATTGGCCAGAAGATGTGACTAATTCCTTGCACAAAAACCTATAATTGTTTCCTTTTTTGTTATTATTCTACACTAGAGTATTTTGCTGTGAAAAGCAACTGTTGCCAAATGATCATGCTGTCCATGTTATTGATCATTGCTCTGTTTGCAAGGTAAGTTCCATACCCTTGGATACAGTGATGTTTTAATTTTTAATACATCCTGATAAGTTGCCTCAAGCTGCCTCCACTTTCCCAAAGTGGCAAAAGGTTCCAGGGGTTCACACCACACCTTGTATTCTGCTAATACACAGGTTTAGCACTGGATGAAGTTGAGAAGATAACATATCATTCTTGGAAGTCAGCAACAGGTTACATCACAGAGGCCAGATCCTGTATCTTGAGATACAGCAGCTTTCGACCTAGGCCTCCCCATTCCAGGTTCTCCCAGAATTCCTTTTCTTCAGTCTGCCCCTGAGAGCTTGCTTGCTCCTTTTACACTGTCCCGCCCTCCCTCCCTCTCTCTGTAGGCCTATTCACACATTATGTTCAACGCTCATATAACATGTACACAGGTACAGATCTGTACACAGGTATTCACATGTTATGCTGAACACAGGTACAGAAATACACTTCCTATCTGTACCATGCATTTGAAGGGAACATAGGAACATAGGACTATACTGATGAGGAGAGCTGGTCTTGTGGTAGGAAGCTTGAATTTTCCCCCTTTGCTAAGCAGCATCTGCCCTGGTTGCATATGAATGGGAGACTACATGTTTGAGCACCTTAGGGGATGGAGCCGCTCTGGGAAGAGCAGAAGGTTTCAAGTTCCCTCCCTGGCTTCTCCAAGATAGGGCTGAGAGAGATTCCTACCTGCAAACTTGCAGAAGCCACTGCCAGTTTGTGAAGATGAGCTAGATAGACCAACGGTTTGACTCAGTATATGGCAGCTTCTTATGTTTCTTATGAGTCAGACTATATACTGAGTCAGACTATTGGTCCATCTAGCTCAGTATTGTCTGCCCAGACTGACAGCAGCTTCTCCAAGTTTACAGTCTCTCTCTCAGCCCTATCTTGGAGTTGCCAGGCAAGGAACTTGGAACCTCTTCCCAGAGTGGCTCCATCCCCTAAGTGGAATATCATACAGTGCTCACCCATGTAGACTCCCATTCAAATGCAACCAGGGTGGACCCTGCCTAGCAAAGGGGACAATTCATGCTTGCTAACACGAGACTAGCTCCCCTCCCTGTATTCAAGTTCACTTTTAAAATGAGCACAGGTATAGGCATTCACACAAGCACATGTATGAGTGTACAGACTTTGGTATACTTGTACAGCATAATGTCTGAATCGGGCCTCTCTCCTTCTCCCTCGCTCTTGCAAAGGACAGGGAAAGGGGGGGACCAGATAATCCTACACCTTCCCACCAATTTCTGCTAGGAACTGGGAAGTGTGTGTCTGGAGTTGTTAACCACAATTAACTCGTCAGCCAGCTAACGACCCTAAACTATAGTAAAATAGGATTTTTAATGCCGATATAGACCACAGTCCAGTGGATGACTGTGTGTTCTCTCCATGATGACTGCATGGCAAACTGCATGTTAAAGTTTTTGTTGTTGTTATTTATTATGCTCTTATCCGCTTTATCTTTTATTTTAAAAATTCCAATTGGTTAAAAAATAAAAATCATTTTATAATGGAGCATTAAAACACACCGCTGCTAACAAAGAGGCACCTTTAGAAGTGGCAATTCTCATCATAGTTTGCAGAGGGGGGCAACAGCACCCCTTCATTGACTGTGGAGGGTTTCTCCTTCATGTTTCTTTTTAGAGTGTGAGCCCATGTGGGACAGGGAACCCTCTTCTCTTTATTAAAGGAAATTGAGATTATGCTTGTGGTTTCAGGTTCTTTCTGGGAGGACTGTTTACCACTCTGCTGAGCTGCTTGTTGCTGATCACTTTAATCTGTAAGCAAAAGTCTTCCTTACCTCTGTATTCTTTACACGGCAATTTATGAAGGGGATTTCGGGTATCTGATTCTTTTGAAGAAGGGTGTGTGTTTGGCCAGTATCATCAGCGGCTGGATGAAATCCTTGTCTATGAAGACCCTGAGAACGCCAAAAATATCATTCTGGGTCTCGAGGAAGCCAAAAATATCATGTTTAGCCTACTTTCCAGTAGGCCTATGAGTTTACCCAGCATTTTGTGTGTGTGTGTCCATGTGTGTGTCTGTATGTCCCCCACCCCCATTAACTTTGCAACGCCTGGACCAATATGAACCAAATCGGGTACAGACACATAGAGACACCTCAGCGGCATAGTTTGTGTTGATGCCATCCACCCCAATCCAAGATGGTGGATGCATAAACCTTTGAGGCACAAGTGGGCTAACTTGTGAACCGCCTAACTGATTGGAACCAAATTTGCTACAGCTGTAGGGACACATAGGGATGCCCAAATGGCATGGTGTGTGATGATGTCACCCATTCCAATTCAAGATGGCTGTGTGAACATCTGAGGTGCAAGCAGGCTAATCTGTGGACAATCTAACTGATTTAAACCAAACTAGGTACAGGTGCAGTGAGTGACACACAGGGACACCTCAGCGGCATAGTTTGTGATGATGTCATTCACCTTGATTCAAGATGGTGGAACCATAAACCTTTGAGGCACGTGAGCTAACTTGTGAACCGCTTAACTGATTTGAATCAAATTTGCTACAGCTGTAGGGACACATAGAGACACCTCAATGGCAAAGATTGTGACAGTGTCATCCACCCCAATTCAAGATGGCAGACGCATAAACCTTTGTATTGCAAGTGCACTAATTTGTGGACAGACTAACCAATTTGAAACAAATTTTCTGCAGCTGAATGGACACATAGGGATGTCCCAATGGTATAGTTTGTGATGATGTCATCCACCGTGATCCAAGATGGCAGATGCATAAACATTTGAGGTGCAAGTGCACTAAACTGAGTATTTTCTAACTGATTTGAACCAAATTTGGAACAGCTGTAGTGGGTGACACACAGGGACACCTCAATAGTGCAGTTTGTAATGATGACATCTGCCCTGATCCAAGATGATGGACACATGAACATTTGAGGTGCAAGAGATCTAACTTGTGGACCTCGATTTGCAACAAATTAGTCCAGATGTAGAGACAGTGAAAGGAAAGTAGGTTGATTAGTTCTTCCTAGAACAACTTGTTTATATTGGAGGGGTAGTATTATAGCAACAAGGACAGTAATGAAGTAAGGTATATGCAGAGACTGAGGAGGAAGCAGTAAGTGCAGGTATGTTATTTGAATGGAATCTAAAGAGGGTGGTGTGCCCTTTTGTTTTTCCTCTTTAGTACACCAGTAAATAAATGACTTGCCATCCAAAAGTTACTCTTCTGTTTCAATACAGATGATATTTTGTGGCTCTTTTAAATAAGGTAAGCTTGCTTTTCACTGTACTTCAATGAGGATCATTTTGATTAAAAGGTGGGGTATAAATCTTTATCATATTTATATACTGCATGATACGACAAGTACAACAAATATTTATATACCGCTTTTCAACAAAAGTTCCCAAAGTGGCTTGCATCAATATCAATCAATCAATAAAATGTCTCCCTGCCCCCAAAGGGCTCACAATCTAGAAAAGAAACATAAGATAGACACCAGCAACAGCCACTGGAGGGATGCTGTGTTGGGGATGGATAGGACCAGTTGCTCTCCCCTGCTCAATAGAGACAATCACCACTTTAAAAAGGTGCCTCTTTGCTCAGTTAGCAGGTGCTATGTGTATAAAACATAAACAAAGCTTTAAAAACTTTAACAAAAGCTTAAAGCTTTAAAAGATCCAACAAAATCTTAAAACATAAACAAAGCTTTTGGCCCAGAACATTAGGCCCACTCCCACATTATGCTCAACACTCATACAACAAGTACAGTGTACATAGGTACAGATCTGTACTTGGGTACAATCATTCACATGTTATGCTGAATGCAGTTACAGAAGTACACTTCCCATCTGTACTGTGCATTTGAGGGGCCTGTATCCAGGTTCACTTTTAAAATGAACACAGGTACAGTCATTCACACAACACGTGTACACAACATGTGTCAGACATCTGTACACTTGTACAGCATGATGTCTGAATTGGGCTATTGTCACAGAGCATGGGCCATTGTGGCTGGAGGTGATTGTGGTCTAAGGTGGGGATGCAAGCTTAATTTTCAGTGTCATAAAACATTTGATTTTCACCTTCTTTCAATCAGGTCTGCTGGCACTTCTGCACTCGTCACCTCTTGATACCTTCTTTTGTCAACCTATGCGATCCATACAGGATTACCATCCCTTCTTGTCAAAACCTTACTTGTTGCAGCATTACTTCTGGGATTGTTGCATGGCCTTCTGTAGCTGCAAACTTCATCATCATCAACAACAATAATAAAAAATCCTGTGCCTTCAAGCAGTACTAGAAAAGACAGATCAATATGGAATGCTGTGAAATCCACGTGGGTTCTTCTGAGAGCATTTCATCAAAAACTTTAATTTCCAAGTTTATGGGATTGATGGTCCAGACCGGACCAGGGCTTTGGTGGTGATTTTGACTGATGTCCCAGTGTGGATTCTCCTCTATGGGCCAAGATGTGGATCCCCAAAGGAGTGAGTGCCTAACAGTGGATGGATGCTGCTTGTGTTGTCTAGTTCCAGCCTAATATTCTGAGGAAAATTACTCAGAGTAGTCTCATTGAAATTAAAAGTTAAGTTATTCTTAACTTGTCCTCTGAGCCTTGTTGGATCAGGCCCAAGGCCTATCTAGTCCAGCATCCTGTTTCACACAGTAGCCCACCAGATGCCTCTGGGAAGCCCACAAGCATGAAGGGAACAGCTCTATCCTGCTGTTGCTACCCATCATCTGGTATTCAGTGGCATAGTGCTGTGGAACATGGAGGTTCCATCTAGCCATCATTACTAATAGTTGCTGGTAGACCACTCCTCCATGAAATGTACCCTAGGACTTTCCTCTTCATCTTTACATTGCAGTGCAAGAATAGGAACGCCGTACAAGCTTTTTTTTCAGGAATTTTTTTTCCCCCAGGAATGTTTGTGCAGTATTCCTGATATCCTCCTTGAGGAATCCTTCTGAGATGCGCAGGAAACCTTAGAACAGAGTGTGAAAACCACCACCCTACTTCATCAAATGCATGAGAGTGTTTGCACTTTACTGCTAACTTATGAATATTAATGGACAGGAAAAGTACAATAAAAGCCATGAGAATGCAGTGCTTGATGTATTGCATGCAATTGGATTAGGCATCTAGGTTAGTTCATATCCCCCACTCAGCTATAAAGGGTACTGGGCAGCTTTGGACAAGTCACTGTGTCTCAGAATAAACCTACCTCACAGGCTTGTTGTGAGGGTCAAACACCACTTTGAGCTACTTGGAGTAAGGACACGATACAAGTAAATCAAAATAAATGATACCAAGCATACCACCCAGCTTTGCCAGAGTGAGTCCCTTGTCTGCAAATTTCTTGGGGACTGGTGGCAAAAGGGTGTACAATCATTACCTTGCATACCTGTGGAATGATATAAGAGCACAATATTGAATTTAACTGGCACTTAACATAAATGAACCTGACTGCAAAAGCTTGGCATCTATGTCTATTTGCAAGACCTGTTACAATAAAGGTATTGATTTATAATATGAGGCAATGTCATTTTCTCCCCCAGTTGTGGAGATGTTTGCTATTCTGACTTCTGGAATATTGATTGGGGGAAAGAGACACTGTTTGGCTTTTAAAATGTGGGGCAGTGCAGAGTCAATGGTATACAGATTTCTCCCTACATGGCAATGTTCTCAGTGTAGAGAAAAAGTGGCCCTGTCACTTCTCCCTGTGTGTATAAAATAATACAAAACAAAACAAAACACAATATGCACTTAGACCAATTCCCTCTATACAAAGTGCATAGCCACCAGATGGTGCCATATTACTACTGATTTTGTTCTTTCTGTGAGTCCATGTAAGCCCTCCTAGTGCAATTATGCCTGTTATCTTCAGTCACGGCAGCCCACTGTCTGGTTTCATGCGTTATTATTTATTTCTATGATCATCGATAGCCCCTAACTTTCTGGTCCAAAAATCTGCATGAGCCAAGGTGGATAACAACAGATTAAAAGCAATAATAAAGCAAAAACAAAGCACAACTGCTAATAAATAAATAAATAAAGCAAAGCCAGATAAAAATCGCCCAATAATCAGATCAAAGGTACAACTGGGTGCCCCCCCATTTGTTTTCTCCTGTGTAAGTAAAGTAAAATGTAAAGTGCTTAACTCAAGGGCACTTTTGGAGTGAGGGTGAAATCTTTTCCCTTCATTCTTCCCGAGTCTAGGAGGAAACTGGTCTTGTGGTAGCAAGCATGACTTGTCCCCTTAAGCTAAGCAGGATCTGCCCTGGTTGCATACAAAAGGGAGACTAGAAGTGTGAGCGCTGTAAGATGTTCCCTTAAGGGGATGGAGCCGCTCTGGGAAGAGCATCTAGGCTCCACGTTCCTTCCCTGGCTTCTCCAAGATAGGGCTGAGAGAGATTCCTGCCTGCAACCTTGGAGAAGCCGCTGCCAGTCTGTGTAGACAATACTGAGCAAGATGGACCTATGGTCTGACCCAGTATATGGCAGCTTCCTATGTACCTATGAGAGCACTTGCAGGGCCTGATACCTCCCTGGAAATACCGGTTATAGATCCAATTTCTTCCCATGTGCACCTCAACCCTGACAGCAGCTATTCCTGGAGATTGTGTCTCCCACCACTGCCCCCCTCAAGTCACCAAGATCTCCAGGATTGCTTTCAGTAGTCACTGGAGATCAGTGCTGACACCTGGAGACTCCCAGCCTAAACCTGGAGGGTTGACTACCCTACTGGTCATTATGAGGGGCTAATGAGCCCTTTTCTCATAAAACTGAGCAGGTATAGTACAAGACTGAGCCACCTAATGGCACAGCAGGGAAGCAACGTGCCTAGAGAGCAGGAGGCTGCTGATTCAAATCCCTGCTGGTATGTTTCCCAGACTATGAGAGACACCTATATTGGGCAGCAGTGATATAGGAAGGTGCTGAAAGGCATCATCTCATGCTGCATGGGAGGAGGCAATGGTAAACCCCTCCTGTATTCTATCAAAAAACCCCACATGGCTCCGTGGTTTCCAGGAGTCAACACCGACTCGATGGCATGATCTTTCCTTTTCCTATAGTGCAAGCTTACAGTTATATAAGTGCAGAAAAGAGGGTCCCTTTTCGTTTGTGAAATGTTGGTGGAGAAGGGAAGTTGTTGTTGTTATTATTATTATTATTTTACATTTTATATCCGGCCCTTCCTCCAAGGAGCCCAGAACGGTGTACTACATACTTGAGTTTCTCTTTCACAACAACCCTGTGAAGTAGGTTAGGCTGAGAGAGAAGTGACTGGCCCAGAGTCACCCAGCTAGTTTCATGGCTGAATGGGGATTTGAACTCGGGTCTCCCCAGCCCTAGTCCAGCACTCTAACCACTATACCACGCTGGCTCTCCAGCGTGAGAATGTTGAGGAATGCCCTTCGCACATGTCCTTGTGTCCTGAGTTCAGAGAACTGTCCTTCCTTGTATATGTGCCCTGGGGTCCTCGGATTAGGAAAATGCCCTCTGCACATGCCCTTGGTCCCTAGGTTTAGAGAAAGGCCCATTGCATGTACCTTTGAGTCCTAAGCTTAGAGAAATGCACTTTACACATGCCCTTGGGTTGTAAGATTAGAGAAATGCCTTCTGCATGTACCCTTGGATCCTAATCTTAGAGAAAAGCACTTTGCACATGCCCTTGGGAACTAGGATTAGAAAATGCCTTCTGTATGTACCCTTGGGTCCTAAGATTAGGGAAATGCACTCTGCACATGCCCTTGGGTCCTAGAATTAAAGAAACGCCTTCCTCTAAACTTACAACCCAAGGGTACATATAGTTATTAATTAATTAATTAGTTAAACATATTTGTATCCCACCCAGAGACTTGCGTTTTGGGCGGTATGCAAATATGTAAAAAGAAATTAAAATACATACATACATACATATGTACCCTTGGGTCCTAAGCGTAGAGACATGCACTTTGCACATGCCCTTGGGTCCTAGGATTAAAGAAATGCCTTCTGTATGTGCCCTTGGGTCTAGGATTAGGAGTCTGGTCTATGTACGTACATGTGGGTCTGAGGCTTAGGGGAATGCTTAGGAGATTGCATGTTGCATTCTGCACATGCTCTTTGGCTTAGAGGGAACACCCTCTGCATATACTCTTGTTTTGGGAAATGAGTCTGAAAAGGAGAGAGAGCTTTCCACTCTCCTCCTCCTGCCTTCAGGCCCTAGGATCCCCAAGGGGCTCTCATCAACACTTCCGGTACAAAACCGAGCTGCTCCTTCCACGCTAGTTTCCAATGCAAAACCATAGAGATAGGGAGAAAGGCGGCTCTATTTTTAGAAGGCTTCTAGCGCCTGCAAGGTCTCGGGCGTCCACACAAAGCGTTATGGCCCAGTGTGGGGGCTTTCCATTCAGCACCTGAGTTTCTCCGTGGCTCTCGCTTCACCCCATCTCTATGACCTAGTGGAACGCGCAGAATGGCCGTTGACTCGGCTCCGTCTCCCCTGGTTGCCTGGGCAACGCGGAACAGCGTCCGTTAATGGCGGTGGCGGCGGACAGGCTGGGCGAAAATTGCTGCGGGCGGCGACGTGAAAGCGACCGCGGGTGACTATGGTGCTGAGTGAGTTTCCCTGCGTGGTTGTGTGTGTGTCCCCCCCCCCTTTCCAGAGGATCCAAAATGAACTGCTTTTATATATTTGTTGTATGCATTTATAATGTATTGATTTATGTATTGATGACAAATTGCAATCTATACATTATATATACAAAGTTATAATGGCAAAGATCGCGATTTGTCGTCTGTTCCTAATTGATTGCAATTTGCAATCTTTTTTGTTGTTGTTGTTGTTTGGTACAGTGTATCTAGGCTTGTTTTACCAGGTAAGTTGTAATGCAAAAGTTGAAAAACAAAGGGTGATTTAAAAAAGAAGCATGCAACAAAATATATCTAATGAAGAATGCATTGGAAGGAAGTCCAGTTGAGTTCAAGGTTGATTTCTCCCAGGCAGGTGTGTATAAGGTTGCAACCTCCACTGAAATCACCCAAAGCAGGCTTAAAGCAGTGGTAGCTGCAAGAGGAAAGGCTTATAACACTTTTGTAAGGAATGAGATTTGGATAGGCTCTCTATTGCAGGGGTTCTCAAACTTCTGACCCCAGATGTTGTTGTACTACAACTCCCATCATCCCCAGCTTGTGACCGGGTGTGGTAGGAGTCAGAGGTGCACCTAGGTAATTTTGGAGCCTGGATCTAGAGGCCTTTGGAGGGGCCCCCGCTGCAAGTTAAGCATCATTTTTTAATATGTAGGTTCTTGAGGGCACAAACCCCACTACCCAGGACAGACTAAAGAGGATTTGGGGAGCCCAGGAGGTGTGTAGGCCATGGACATCGGCCCATAAGTCCAGGGGTAAGTGCGCCTCTGGTAGGAGTTGTAGTGCAACAACATCTGGGGCCCCACGATTGTGAATCCCTATTCTAGGGGAAGGGAGTTCCACAGACTTCAGTGCCTGGTTGATAGGGAATTGGAACGTGCTAACTCATGGAAGCATGCTTCTCATTTTCCCAGTGATAAAACATGGCCATTTATGTGCAGGAAAAATACATTTATCCCTACCAAAGAACAGAGGAACTTTAAAGGAACAGAGTGAGATGTTGCACAATAAATGAATAAGAATTGCTTCTACGAAATGATGTTTTGGAAGGTCTCTTGCGCTCATTTACAGGCTAAAGGCATATCTATAGTAACTACCTGTACAGTATTTGTTCTATATTAGTGTAACTGCCATGGCTTTGACCCAAAAGGATCCTGGGAGTTGTAGTTTGGGGAAGAGACAGGATAATTTTAGAGACCTCCCCACTGGTACGTTTCCCAGACTATGGGAAACACCTCTATCGAGCAGCAGCAATATAGGAAGATGCTGAAAGTCATTGTCTCATATTGCGCGGGAGGAGGCAATGGTAAACCCCTCCTGTATTCTACCAAAGACAACCACAGGGCTCTCTGGTCGCCAGGAGCCGACACCGACTCAACTGCACAACTTTGCTTTACTTTAGTCCCCTCAGAGCACTGCAGTTACCAGGTTTCTTAGAGAGTCCATGTTTGTACTGTGAATAAGTCCTAATGTGGCTGCTCTTTCCTAAATGCATGTCTACGACTTTGAGACTCAGAAATAACATTTGAATTGAAAATACTGATTTTTTGCATGAACATCAAGAAGATAAGTCTTTTGCAATGGGTATAAAACCTTCAGCAAGTCCCTGGTTTTTCTGAGAAGGAAGTGTTTATATTTTGTTTTCATCTTTGTTTACATGTTTAGTTACTTTTTTGTGATCTAAGCAAAAGAGGTTGAATTTTAATAGACCAAACATTGCCAGAAATATCTTCCTAGTAGTCCGCAGATGTGATTTTGACTTTCCAAGTGTCTTTTCAAATCGATGAAAGATAGCATTATTTATGTAGCAGAGCTCCAAACCTTAAACAAATGTCAACCATCCAAACTGTTCTGTCAAGTATTAATACTGGGATGTGTTGCCATCTGTGGGTTTAATGTAAGTAATTTTGATGTCTTGCTTTCATAAGTGGTGAGCTATTGTAAGGTGCTTTTATTTCCCAGAAATGAGGCTTTATCATAAATGCAGATCATCTAGGACTCTAGGCACAGCATTCACAAGACCTATTCACATGTCATGTTCAACAGTCTGTGTACAGTGTACACAGGTACAGTTATTCACATGTTATGCTGAATGCAGGTACAGCTGTACACTTCCTCTCTGTATTTTTTAGCCCTCTTCAGATGTTTGGCATTCACAGTTGAAGCACTAAAAGCGGGAAGGAAGTCCCGGCCCACCCCACCGCTGTCACTCCCTCCCTCCTGCCTACCAGCCACTCATGGTTACAGCTCCATTTGAAGGGGGAAGCGCCATAACTGTGATGTCAGGAGCTTCGGTGAGTGACAACCTCTGTTGATCCATGTTGCCGCTCATGGAAACACCAGCCATCATGGTTGACTACTGTGTTCCTATCATTCAACAAAATAGCTGCAGGTGGCTCAGTCCAGATTAGGATCATGGTATGGAGGGGATGAGCACTTTCCCTTCACATCATGGTGCAGATCAGAATTGGGGCCCAAAAGACATTTAGAAAGATGCCTTATAAGACCACTGGTCTATAACTCAGAACTGTCTATACCAGGGTTTCTTAACCTTGGGCCCCCAGATGTTGTTGGAAAGGAACCCCTAAGATCCCACCATGGAATTCTTGCATGTTGCAGTCTCCTGGGTGAAGACATGTTGAGGGAGAAGCCCTGTGGGCACCCATTGGCACTTCCTAGGCCTCTGAGGCTTCTCCCTTGCCGTATGTGAACTGACGGCCAAATTAGTCACAAAAAGGCAGCGCTCTCTGTTCTATGCATATGTTTGCGCTGCTCATATCCAAAGCAGGAGAGGAGGCACCTACTGTTTTCATGAAAAAGAGCATCATGTGGAGAGAATCATGTCCGCTTCTGTACCTAGGGCTACTGTATTTTCAACTTGCGAAATGAGAACACCCTTCCCACCACTATTTTTTAAAAAACAAAATAAAATTATGGTGGCCAGGTCTACTGGTTGACTTGAGCGGGGCCGTTGTGGTGACGGAGCATTAGCAGTGCTGGACCTGGCTCTGGAGTACTAGGTGGCCAGGTCCACCCCTTGTTTTGGGCAGGGAAGTACCCTCTCCCCCACCTGCCCAGCAGACCTGGCTGCTGAAGTGAGGGAGGCCTGGTCTGCTCCTGGGCCTCCTATCCAGGAGTCTGGGAAGTGGCTAGACATGGCAGGGAGGCATCAAGGCTGTCTCATGAAGGTATTGGCAGTTTCAACTTCAGGACATCCTGGCATGCTGGGCTTGGCAGCCTCAGCAGAAAAGGCAGCCGTTCCGTAAGAGAAGTGAGTCAGGCTGCACGGGAGAGATCATGGATGGCCAGTCTTCATGCTAGTTTTACTTTTGGATTTTTCTGAGGGAGGGGAGTCCAAGTGGGGGAGAGAGGAAATTGTTGTGGGGAGTCTCCCTTGCCACAAGCACACACGCACACACTACAGCCGCTCCAGAAAGGAGGCCCCTACCACTGTCCCCTCTAAGGTGTGCGCACATGTGCATGCTCACAGGTTTTCTGACGTCCGCTCAGTTCATTTTAGATCCCGCTCAGCTTGAATTAGGAAGGCCCCACTCTGAATGCAGGTGTGCGCACAGTGTCTTGATACTGCCACTCAGAACAAAACTCTTCTGCACAGAGATGGAAAAAAATTAGAGGGACCATTGGCCCCTACCTTCTTCAGATATTTCCAGTGAGTGGCTGGACTCTCTCCAGAATATCAGACACAGTCACAAACAGATCGCTTGCTCTCCAGGGCCTTGCTCCTCCGTGTGTGTTCGCGAAATGGCCCTTCTCCCGCAGCCTGGCCCAACTAACTACAGCTTGCCTCCCTGTACATATCCCTTGCTGTCTGAGCGCTGGATTCCAGCACTCAGGAAGGAAGTTGCACAGCAGCTTCAGGATTGGTTCAGGGGCAATTATTATTCCTTCTGGGTGTACCTAAGAATGCAAATGGGTGTTATCTTGGGCACTGGTAAATCAGCGCCCTCCTTCCGGGAGGCTTTTTGTGAGCGAGGAGCGAAAAAGAGATGGAGACGGAGGCAGCACCCCTTGCAGGAATGATGTGGAAGTGTCCAGTCAGAAAAACAAACAGAGAAAGCCAAGAAAGCCAGAGAATACGGGGAGAGCGAGAGAGAGAGAGAGAGAGAGAGAGAGGAATGGCTTGTATGTTTGTTTGGGGGTGTTTTAGGGAGACAGATTGCCTTTCCTCAAGGGCATTTCTCTTTTTCATGGGAGTGAAGACCTGTCCAGGGGAAATGAAGACGGCAGCCTTAGCCAGACCTCACTGCGCTCTGTTAAATTTAAGCCGTTTTCTCCCAGGGAATCTCCCTGCCTAGCTCACGTGAGGTATCATAACTGGGTTGGAGCAGTGGTGGAGAAGCAGCAGAGCGCAAAAAGGTAAGATGGAAGAGGGGGTTGGGCTCACTTCCTCCCCCTGTGCACACTCTTTTGTAAAGAACAGGTGCACTCGCAGCCAAACTGGACATGATGCCACAGCATGTAGTAAAGTGTGTTTTCAAGGCAATTTCGACTTCTGGTGCCCACAGAGCCCTGTGGTTGTCTTTGGTAGAACACTGGAAGGGTTTACCATTGCCTCCTCCCTCACTGTATGAGATTATGCCTTTCAGCATCTTCCTATATCACTGCTGCCCGATATGGGTGTTTCCCATCGTCTGGGGATTCGAACTGGCAACCTTCCACTTGTTAAGTCAAGCATTTTCCCGCTGCACTACTTAAGGTGGTCTTGTAGTTACTGTAGCTGTGCTCAAAGTCAAGCTAGACATGTGGGACAGCTGTGCATGAGCTCCGCTCTCCTGCTTTATATAGTAATAGAGCAGGAACATGCATGGCTGTCCCATTATATCTAGTTTGGCTGTGCTTACATCCTAGAGTACATGTAATCCTTTCCTGTGCTTTTTCAGAGGGAGATTGGTTGTGGTTGTGCAGTCAAGCTGCCTTCCAGAAAAGCTTGCCCTTAATTACTCACAAGCTCATTGAGGAAACCCAGGTGAGCTTCTCAAAACTGCAATTAGGCATGTTGATCTATCACAATCAGAATGGATCCAAAATCCACAGTAGGGCATTACTTTCCCTAGGGCTCGCTCAAATATCACAAAATAGCAAGCAAGCTTTTGAGTTCCCAAGGACTCTTCAGGTTCAGTGTTTGAAAAAGAAAATAAGGCTATGAGGGAAGAGAAGGAGAGGAGACACTGAAGCTGGATATCGGGGGAAAGCCTCATGCTCTGCAGTTTGTAGTAGTCTTAAGCTGGAGTGCAGGCCGTGTGACTTGATTAAGTTAAACCGTGCTAGATGCAAAGGAGATTTCAGGTTGTGCCAAAGGCTACCGGGACAAAGTAGAAATGGATGCTCTCCTGCTGAAAATATAAAATCTGGTAGTTATTCAGATCTGTCTTCAGTACTAATTGGAAACATGAATCACTTGTAAGGTACAGAGAAGCAAAGAAAAACCCAGTACTTCTATCAGAAAAGCTGGAGATTAATTTTAGCTAGTGCAGTAGGAAAGGAGTCAAGAGAAGTCAGTAGAAACCAAACTGGGTAGTAATTCCTAGTGGTTGGAAGGCATGTAGTCCCATCATTAGGTGGTAGAACCTCAGGAAGACTTCAGAGCACAGTTTGAAAACTGCTTTCTTTTGGTTTGGAAAATAGCAGCTCATGAAATCAAGCCTGCAAACCACATAGCCAGTGATATGAGTTCTCCCCAATTTTGGAAGCTGGGCATGCGCCTGTTTTGCGACTGTGTGTTAGAAACAAACAAGGCAGGAGGTGGGGAGCTTGATTGTCTGTCAAGCCCCACCTGGGTAGGACAAGGGAGCACGCCCTACCCAGATTCTGCTCTCAGCTTCTGAATAATGCAGGTGGGGAGATTGTCTTACCCAGCTGTGGCTTGACAGATGATCAAGTTCCCTCCCTCTTACCTTGTTTTTCAATAACACACCGTCGCAAAATGGAAGCACGCCCAGCTCCCAAAACTGGATAGGACTCGTCTCCTACCCAGTTTATGGTTGTGTGCATGAGCCTAATTTTGCTGTTATGGGCCTGAGTTTCTCCCATTTCCCAGCAAAAGTACTCCATTTTATACAATACAATAGACAATGAATATAGGAACATAGGAAGCTGCTATATACTCAATCAGACCATTGGTCTATCTAACTCAGTATTGTCTTCACAGACTGGCAGTGGCTTCTCCAATGTTGCAGGCAGGAACCTCTCTTAGCCCTGTCCTGGAGATGCCAGGGAGGGAACTTGGAACCTTCTGCTCTTCCCAGAGCAGCTCCATCCCCTGAGGGGAAATATCTTTCAGTGCTCACACTTCTAGTCTCCCATTCACATGCAACCAGGGCAGACCCTGCTTAGCTAAGGGGACAAGTCATGCTTGCTGCCACAAGACCAGCTCTCCTCAAGATCAAGCTACAAGGTTATATTTGTCCTAGCTGAAAATAGGGAGACATCTCTAGTCATTTGCTGACTTTGTAGTTGTGGATTTTGTTTCGGTTGGTGCTTTTGTTTGGAGCCTGTGTATGAAGACAGGGCGTATTTGACATTCATATATATATATATATATATATAGAGAGAGAGAGAGAGAGAGAGAGAGAGAGTATAAACATTTCTGAAGAAATGAATACAACCTTGCTCTGTGAACGAAATCTCTTTTGTATACTCCCCCCTCCCAGTCACAGAAGAACTTATTAGACAACGGGCAGAGCATAACAACTGTGAAATCTTTTCCTTGGAAGAGATTTCATTACACCAACAAAATATAGAGAAACTGGAGCATATTGACAAATGGTGCCGGGATTTAAAAATTCTTTATCTTCAAAACAACTTGATTCCCAGAATTGGTAAGCACATTTGTTCACTTACAGCTATGGCATAGAGGTGGGGGGGGGGAATGGTCTGTGATTACCCAGGAAGGAAAGAGAGTTAAAAATAGGATATGAAGTTCAAAGTCTTCTATTGCTAATGTTTAAATTCAGTCTTCAGTGGTTGGAATAACAGTGTTTTCCAGAGGGTGATTCAGTACTTGATTTTTAAATTGTTAAATTGTTTTAAGTTTTTGTATATGTTTTTACTTGTTTTATGCTATTGTTAACTGCCCAGAGATGAAAGTTTGGGGTGTGTGTGTGTACAAATATGATAAATAAATAAATAACTATAAGACATTGAATCTCTTGCTAATTAAGAAGTTTATGACCTGCCAAAATTTTTATGACCTGCCAGCAAAACATATTCTGGTCATCTTTTATATGGTTATTTATTTATTTATTTATTTATTACACTTCTATAGCGCCCCATCCAAAGGCTCTGGGTGGTACACAACAGGTAAAATACTACAACAAACAGCATTTAAAACAAACTAGTTAAAACTATGTGAAAACAAATCTAAAACAGTTCAGAGCCATTTAAAACCAATTTAAAATACTCAAAAAAATTTTTTAAACAATTTAAAAACCTTGGAAGGCCAGGCCAAACAAGTACGTCTTTAGGACTCTCTTGAAGGCCAACAGTGTGCCCAGACTACGGATATCTGCCAGGAGTGAATTCCATTGGCCAGGAGCAGCTACAGAGAAGGGCCAGCTCTGAGTTGCCACCAGACGCGTCAGTGGCAACTGGAGATGGACCTCTCCGAATGACCTCAACATGCGATGGAGATCATATAGAAGACGGCACTCTCTAAGGTAACCCAGGCATAATATGCTGCATTTTGAACTAACTGGAGTTTCTGAGTTACGTACAAAGGAAGCCCCATGTAGAGCGTATTGCAATAGTCAAGCCTGGAGGTTACCAGCTTATGCACCATTGTTTTGAGATTGTTCTCTTCAGGGAATGGATGCAGCTGGCGAATCAGCAGAAGCTGATGGAAAGGCCATAGCCTCAACCTGGGATACTAGGGTGAAGCCTGGATCCATGAGCATTCCCAAGCTGTGTACCTGTTCCTTCTGGGGGAGTGTGACATCATCCAGCACCAGAAGAACTAACTCATCCCTCAAATTCTGATCCTCCACAATGAGCACCTCCATCTTGCTTGGATTTGGCTACAATTTGTTGTCCTTCATCCAGCCCATTACTGCCTGTAGGCAGGCATTTAGGGAACAAGTGCCATTTCCTGATGATGAAAAGGAGAAATAGATTTGGATGTCATCGGCATACTGATAACATCCTGCTGACCTCACCCAGCAGTTTCATACAGATATTGTGACAGAATACATATATTAATACAGATATTGTGACGGAATGGAGCCCTGATGGACTCCATATAATAGCTTCTGTTTCGAAGAGCAACCATCACCAAGCTCCACCATCTGGAATCTGCCTGAGAGATAGGAACAGAACCACTGCAAACCAGTGCCTCCTATCCCCAGCTCCCCCAGGCAATCCAGAAGGATACCATGGTTGATGGTATCGAACGCCACCAAGAGACCCAGAAGCACCAACAGAGTCACACGCCCTCTGTCAATTCCCTGATATAAAGGTCATCTATCAGGTCGACCAAGGCCGTCTCAACCCCATAGCCCGCTCTAAAGCCAGTTTGAAATGGGTCTAGATAATTGGTTTCCTCCAAAATTGCCTGGAACTGGTTAGCCACCACTCTCTCAATCACCTTGCCCAACCATGAGAGATTGGAGACTGGCCTATAACTATCCATCACTGAGGGCTATAGGGAAGGCTATAGGGAAGTGGTCTAAATGGCAGGCCTGTTGTAGAAGGCTTCTTAAGAAGTGGTCTGATCATTGCCTCCTTCAAACAAGGAGGCATCCTACCCTCCCTCAATTTTCCTGCTAGGTAGAAGCAGCCAAGTCAAGCAAGGATCCAGAGAGCAAGTGGTAGGCCGCACTGCTCCAAGCATCTTGTCCACATCCTCAGGCATCACAGACTGAAACTGATGCAACCTAATACTGCAAGAGGGATTGCTGGACATCACCTCAATAGACTCTGCAAAAAGAGTGGAGTCCAAGTCGGCCCAAATACAAGAGATTTTATCCATAAAGAACCCATTAAAGGCATTACAGCAGAACATAGTCTCCGGGGACTGGTTTGAACTGGAAGGATTCTGAATCAAACTCCTGACAACCCAGGACAACTCTGTTGAACACAAACCTGCAGAAGCAATGTGTGCAGACCAGAATTGTGGTTTTTTTGCCACACACACTGCTTCTGCACAAACCTTTTATATGGGCTCTATGTTGTGTCCTGTCAATTTCAAGCTGGGTTCACCTCCACTTGTGCTCCAGTCACCTACCTTGCTGCTTCTGACCCCGCAATTTCTCTGTAGATCAAGGGGCCACTTTTAAAGCAGGTCTGAATGGACACTTAGGAGTGATTGTACCTACTGCCCCGGTGAGTTCCCTATTCCAGGTTCCCACCAGGGCATTGACAGAATCACTGGCAGCACCAACACTGAAACCCTCCGAGCCTTTTTGGAATCCTACTGGGTCCAGCAGCCATCTCGGGTGGCCCATCTTAATAGGTCCTTCACCCCTGCAGGGCTGGGTTGTGGCTGTGAAACCAACCTTAACCAGGTGGTGGTCCATCCATGACAATGGGGAAACCACAAGATCCCCCACCCACGGAACACACGCCTGATCTGAACAGAAGACCAAATTGAGTTTATCCTGAAACTAATTAGGATAGGCCCATAGTTGTCATGGCCGCTATGAACTCCTGAGCCGCACCAGACAAGCCAGCTTCAAAGTGGATATTGAAGTCCCCCAGCACCAAGAGTCTGGGTGACTCCAACAGCAACTCTGAGACCAACTCCATCAGCTCAGTTAGGGTGTCAGTTGGGCAGCGGGGTGGACGGTATACCAACAGAATCCCCAATTTATCCCTAGAACCCAAGCACAAAAATACACACTCAATATAAGTCAACTGTCACACAGGGGCCCTGGTGAGGGAAATAGTATTCTTTTGGACTACAGCCACCCCACCCACCCCCGCCTTCTTCCCCATGCCTGCTCCATATCAGAGTAGCCTGGTGGGAGAATCTGGGCCCAAACTGGGTCACTATCTTCCCCTATCCAAGTCACAGCTATACAAGCCAGGTCGGCTCCCTCATCCAAGATCAAGTCATGGATGATTTGGGTCTCATTGTGAACTGACCTGGCATTGCAGAGGAGCGTGGCCAGGTTCTGTGGGTAGTTGGAACTGTTCTCCGGGGCCTGAGAGCTGACAGGGCAGCCAGAAGTGGAAACAGTTACTAAATTACTAATTTCCCTTCCCCTGTAACGGCCAGCTGTTCTGCCAATGCCAATTCTTCTGTTCCCCACCACAACAGTAATAGCTGCCCCAAGGCTGCCAGATGCAACCCCCGCATCACCCTTCCCCAGAGAACCCAAACACATGGCAGCAAAAGGCCTGGCACAACCCCCTAAAAGGAGGATTAACAAACTTTAGCCCAGACCTCCAATCCCACCTTAATATACCCTCCCACCAGACCTCAGTCCCACACCGAAGGCACCACCGGCACTCTCTCCGTCCTTATAAGCACCCCAAACTCAGAGTTACCCCTCTCACAGGTGGCTCCAAGCTGGGGCAGATGGAAATGAGTGCCCACAGGTGGAATTGGCAGGCACTCCAAGAAGGAATGAATTAAACAAAGCAGCAGAACAATGGCTAGGCTGAGCTGGTCTTCCAGCTATCCAGAGGGGGAGGCTGTGATATATCTCCAGGCTGAGGCCAAAGAAACAAGCTCACAAATCCACACTCCCGCATCTTCTCCTCTCGTCACTCCCTGCCGAGAGATGTAAAATTATAAATTTTAAAACATTTTATAAGTAAGATCTTTGTCTAATGTGTCAGTTGAATGTTAGGTAGTTTAAATAGCATGTATTGCCCTATTGTGATTTTATTGAAAATCCTTATGAAAATAAAGGAATTGGAGCAGTGGTGGGTGGTCACCAAAATAAGCAATGGTCTTCAACTGGGTCAAGAGAAAAGAAGTTTGAAAAATGCAGGTTTATAGAATATCTCAAGTCAGCAACAAAATCTCTAAAACGTAAGGCACGTTCTTAAGATAAAACATTGCAAAGTCCAAGGGAGTGAAAAATCTCACTAAACCTTCTTTTCTGCTCCCAACGCACAAAAAGACCCTTCATATGGGAGGTGGTGGGATCCATTCCCTGCAACATTTATGGGCTGAGGAAGAAGTTTCACAGCAGGAGGCATGCCACAGGTTACACAAGCACACTCTGTTACACCTGTGCAACACACTGCTCTGGAATGCAAGCGCAACATCCTTGCACTAGTGCGACATGTTTATACAGGTGCATTGTTAGTCTGGATGTCAGCCACTGAGGCTGTTCACATGAGCAGCACTACCCAGGCTTGCACAGCCCTATCCGGATAGGGCTGCTCATGTGGCGTGCTGGCCTAGCATTGCCCCTCTGGGTAGCCTGAGTTTTGTACTGAGGACGCAAGCTTCCACCTCAGTCCTTGGTCGTGTGGCTGCCTGAAGCCCAAGCAGCCACAGAGCTGGGCGGCTACAGCACCCAGCAGTGGGGAAATCCCCCAATGCACCACACTCCTCACGCAGTGCATTGTGGGAATTCTGGATGCTGGGCTACGTTTCCCCAGTCTCCGGATTGCCACACTGCTCCCAGCTGTGCGGATCATGTGGGCACACAAGTGGATCATCTGGGGGGAAGGTAAGTGTGATTCTGCTTCCCCACCTCAGCCCTCCCCTCCCCGCCATGAAGTGTCATGTGAACAACCTTATTGTATTTTTTATTTTTGGAGCATAGGATGTCAGCCATTGTGGGAGTTTTATGTGCTTAATTCACAAGATATAATTTATTTGAACCAAGTGGTAATGTTGTTATACTAATATTGTTAGTATATATGTACTGATTTTCAACCAATAGCAGATTACAACTTGAAAACTTGAATATGAATACGACAAATATGTATATACCGCTTTTCAACAAAAGTTCCCAAAGCAGTTTACATTGATATAAATGAATAAAAATGGCTCTCTGTCCCCAAAGAGCTCACAATCTAAAAAAGAAACACAAGGTAGACACCAGCAACAGACACTGGAGGGATGCTGTGCTGGGGCTGGATAGGGCCAGTTGCTCTCCCCCTGCTCAATAAAGAGAATCACCACTTTTAAAAGGTGCCTCTTTGCTGAATTAGAAGGGGTTACATAGCAAAAAGAAGAATTAGAGAATTGTTCCCTGTTCCCAAAGGACTCACAATCTAAAAAGAAATACAAGGGTGACACCAGCAACAGTTACTTGAGAGAGTCTACACTGGACAGAATATTTGTCTGTGGCAGCTGAGGAGTTCATAGCAGCCATAGAAACATAGGAAGCTGCCATATACTGAGTCAGACCATTGGTCTATCTAGCTCAGTATTGTCTTCACAGACTGGCAGTGGCTTCTCCAAGGTTGCAGGCAGGAATCTTTCTCAGCCCTATCTTGGAGATGCTGCCAGGAAGGAAACTTGAAACCTTCTGCTCTTCCCAGAGAAGCTCCCTCCTCTGAGGGGAATATCTTACAGTGCTCACACTTCTAGTCTCCCATTCATATACAACCAGGGCGGAACCTGCTTACCTAAGGGGACAAATCATTCTTTCTAACACAAGACCAGCTCTCCTCCATGGATAGGCCATGACAACTATGGGCCTATCCCATGTGGTCTCGGGACTGACACATATTGCTGGTCACACGCTTGATCTGGTCTTTCACTCTGAACAGGGTGGTGTTCCATGGGTGGGGACTCCGGTGAATTCCCCATTGTCATGGATGGACCACCATTTGGTTAAGGTTGGACTCATGACCACACCCCACCTCTGCAAGGGCGGAGGGCCTGAGGACCCTCGGGTCCACCCGAGAAGGTTACTGGATCCAATAGGATTCCAAGAAGCCTTGGTTGGATTTAGTGTTGGCTCTGCTGGTGACCCTGTCGACACTCTGGTGGAGAATTGGAATAATCAACTCACCAGGGCAGTGGACACAATCGCTCCTAAGCATTCTTTCCGACCCGCTTCAAAACTGGCGCCTTGCAAGAACTACGAGAGCTGAAGCAGCAAGGTAGACGACTAGAGCACAAGTGGAGAAAGATTCGACTTGAATCCGACAGATTATTACATAGAGAGCATTTGAAGATTTATGCTCAGGTGATATGTGCGGCAAAGATGTGATTTCCCCCCCTCCCAAATAGCGTCTGAAAGTTCACGTCCAGTGGAGTTGTTTAGGGTCGTGAAGGGACTAATGTGCGCCCCTTCCCCCTTGAATCAGTACTTGGAACCAACAATTACTTTCTGTGACCTTTTTAATGAGTTTTTTTGTGGATAAAATCTCTCGTATTCGGGCCGACTTGGATTCAAATTCCACAATTGTCACAGAGTCTGATGCCGAAGTGTCCAGCAGCTCCTTTTATGTGATGACCCAGGATCAGTTTCAGTTTGTGACTCCTGAGGAAGTGGACAGGTTGCTCGGAATGGTGCGGCCTACCACCTGCCCTCTTGATCCTTGCCCGACATGGCTTATAATATCTGACGAGGAGGCTAGGATAGAGGGCCTGGTAGAGATAATAAATGCTTCTCTCAGGGAGGGCAGGATACCTCCTTGTCTTAAGGAGGCAATCATTAGACCACTTCTGAAGAAGTCTGCCTTGGATCCCTTGGAGTTAAGCAATTACAGGCCTGTATCCAACCTTCCATGGCTGGGCAAGGTGATTGAGAAGGTGGTGTCCTCCCAGCTTCAGGCGGTCTTGGAGGAAACTGATCATCTAGACCCATTTCAAACTGGCTTTCAGGCGGGCTATGGGTTGGAGACTGCCTTGGTCAGCCTTATGGATGATCTTCAATTGGGAATTGACAAAGAGAGTGTGACTCTGTTGGTCCTTTTGGATCTCTCAGTGGCTTTTGATAAGGAACAGGTATGCAGTCTGGGGATGCTTCTGGATCTGAACTTCTCCCTGGTGCCCCAAGTTGAGGCAGTGGCCAGAGGTGCCTTTTGTCAGCTTTGGTTGATAAGCCATCTGCGTCCGTTTCTTGAGATGAACGACCTTAAAGCGGTGGTACATGTCCTGGTAACCCCTAGGCTGAATTACTGCAATGTGCTCTATGTGGGGCTGCCTTTGTACGTAGTCCGTAAACTGCAGTTGGTCCAGAATGTGATGGTCAGGTTGTTTTCTGTTTCATCTAGGAGAGACCATATTATTCCTATGTTTAAAGAACTACACTGGCTGCCGATATATAGCAATAGCAATAGCACTTACATTTATATACCGCTCTATAGCCGGAGCTCTCTAAGCGGTTTACAATGATTTTTAGCATATTTCCCCCAACATTCTGGGGGTACTCATTTTACCGACCTCGGAAGGATGGAAGGCTGAGTCAACCTTGAATCAACCTTGAGCCCCTGGTCAGGATTGAACTTGTAACCTTCTGGTTACAGGGCGGCAGTTTTACCACTGCGCCACCAGGGCGATATGTTTCTAGCCAAAATACAAGGTGCTGGTTATTACCTATAAAGCCCTAAACCGCTTATGCCCTGGGTATTTAAGAGAACGTCTTCTTCGCCATGAGCCCCACCGCCTGTTAAGATCATCTGGAGATGTTCGTCTGTGGTTGCCGCCAATTCGCTTGGTGGCTAGTCGGGAACATGCCTTTTCCGTTGCTGCCTCTGGACTTTGGAATGCACTTCCTGTTGAAATAAGAGCCTTCCCATCTCTGGCACCTTTTAAAAAGGCACTGAAGACACATTTATTCACCCAGGCTTTTAATTAGATTTATAGTTTTAAAATTTTTAATACTGGTTTTTAAATGTATTTGTTTTAAATGATTTTAATTGTAAACCGCCCAGAGATACAAGTTTTGGGCAGCATAGAAATATTTTAAATAAATAAACAAACTATTATTCTCCCCCCCCCCCCCCGCTTAATGTAAGAGAGCCATACTTTTTAAAATGCCTCTTTGCCTAATTCACAGGGAGGATACTGTTCAGTTTGGATTTTTAGAAAATGTTTTCTGTCTATTTAAATTCCTGTTCAGCTGCTAATTCAAAAAAGTATTATCTGCTATACAAAGTTTGACATGTTAAGCCTGTCTTTGCAAATTATTACATGCTATGTCAATTTCAGAAAATGTGAGCAAACTGAAGAAGCTTGAATATTTAAATTTGGCTTTGAACAACATTGAACAAATTGAAAATTTGGAAGGTAAGATCTTGGCATACTGAGAATGCGTCTGTAAATCTTATTCGTTAACACAAGAAAGATTTTTAAAGATGTCTGTGTGATGCCTCAACCTGTTCTGAGATATTTAGAACGAAAATATCAGTCCATTGCCACCACTTGAGGAAACGTTCATCACTTCTTGGCCTTTTGGCTAAGATAAACATTCAGCCTCCACCCTGATACCTCAAGCCTCAGGATTGCTACATTGTCTTGGCCCAACAGTTCCTCTATTTTCACGTGGGTATTGGCATTAAAGTTGCCACTTGAGATAAACACCAACCAGGGATTTATTCTGGGTTGAAAAACATATAACCATTCCCTCTTTTACACAGAGCTACATAAAGTATACCTCCCAGCCAGTAACAGGAAACCGTAACTCTAACAGACTTGTACTGACCTTAACTATCACAGATTCTTCCTCACCCAGCCTGCATAAGGAATCCCCACTGCCCAATCACCACAAGGCTTTTGCTGCTTCTATTACCTTCTGTACAAAACCTCCAGTACAGTATAATTTTAAACCATATCACAAACATATATACAAGCAAATAAACACAAATCCCAATTTCGTCACAGTCTGTTTCTGAGAAAGATTGTGGCACTGCCTAACCACTTCTGGATCTTTGGAATTCATGTTTCTATTTCTTAGAAATGGACCTGGGTTAATATACTGTGTTATGTTTATACCCATTGGAAAGACACATAGCAATGCTTTGGGATTTGAGCTCTCATTGGGTCTTGAACCAGTGACTTGTGGGATAGGTTCTGCCTTGCCAGTCAGCTTGGAGAATGAGGCGGCGATGCTAGCCAGATGATGCTCCTGAACCCTGTAAGAAGTTCCTATCAGATTTATTTTCTTTGGCTTATGGCCGCAAATAAAATAATTCTATCAGATTTATTCCCTGGTCTGAGCAACAGGGAGATTTGCTCTGTTTGCAAATTGCCTCACTCCATCGTTGGCTGTCTAGGACCCAGCTTGTCACCTCATACATTTTAAATGATCTTCGTGCTTAATAGGACCTCCAGACCACAGGGCTTCAATGATGTGTTGTGTGAGTGAGTTGGCAGGAGATGAGACAAGGCTCAGATTGTCACACCAAAAGATACAGCAACGTAGGCTGAGTGATTGGCTGATTCCGCCATGTGGCAGTTGGGTTGCTAGCTTATACAAGCTCGCCAGAAGGTAGATGTGCAATTAGGCTGAGCCATCAAAAATTCTCTGTAGAATTATGCATATCAATGGTGATTTAGAACCAGTATCTTCCAGTTACCCTGTCTAAGTCCTGTCTCTGTATCTTTGACCATGAAGTTTGCAGAAGCTGGGATATAGCTTTATTTGAAAATAATGTTTAAAATGGGTTCCAGCTGAATGCACTGCTTTGCTTTCCCCACTTTCCCAAGCAGTTGGAATTTCTAGGACAGCCTTTTATCCAGTTATTTTGCTTGTGATGAGATCGTACTGGAAATTACCATTTTGTTTGGTTACCAAATATAGAGGATGAATAGACAGGAAGCTGGCAGCAGGAGCTCAGCAGCAGAGCATATGATTTGCATGCAGGTTCCATCCCTGGCATCTCCACCTAAAGAAAAGGATCACTGCTGGGCTGGGGAAGAGGACCAGCACCAGGGCATCATTGGGCAGCTGCCCTGGACCCTCAGAAGGGCCCACCACTTGAGATTGTGGCAGCAGGTCCTTCAGTGTCACTGGGGTGGATCTCACTGTGACCCCAATGTGATTGTGTGTAGGGGCTGTTGCTGATCTGGCCTGACCCTTGGTGATTTTCTTAACCTTAATCTAGTTTTGGGGGTAGATTTCCACCCACAGCTGCGTAAAGCTGCATAAAGAAGCAAACCACTGCAATCCCAGCTATGCTTTTGTTGTCAAACTCTTACCTGGACTCTGGCACATGGTATATCTACAGGTATGGCCCCTCACCAGTTATGATATTTATGTTATTAATAAAAATATGGCACAACATAGAAAACTACCCTCCAAATGAATGGGTTTTCTATGGTGGGGTGGTTTCTATCCCATTCCCATTATAAATCAATTCGGAGAAAAACCACACCAGAAATGAATGGGCTTTCTATGGTAGGGTGGTTTCTATCCCATGCCCATGTTAACCCCTTTGGGATGGGGTAGAACACCCTTTTTCTCTTTGGAAACTTCAGTTTTGTTTCCCCAGATGATGATAATCTCTCAAAACTAGTTTGAGACACTAGTATATTTCTGTGCTCCCAAGTTAGGGCAGATGAAACCAACTCCTCTCATAATGTCAGACCTAGCATTTGGAACAAGTAAAGCATTCTGAAGCATCTGACTTCACGGAAGCAGGGATTTTCACCCATAGAACAAAGCCAAAAGGATCACAACAGTAGCAACCACAGTATGTCAGCTTCATTAGCCTGGCATCAGTGGTTCATGTGTGGATTGGTAACTGGTTGAAGGACAGGAAACAGAGAGTAGGAATAAATGGACAGTTTTCAGAATAGAGGGAAGTAAGAACTGGGGTCCCCCAGGGATCTGTACTGGGACCAGTGCTCTTTAACTTGTTCATAAATTATCGAGACACTGGGGTAAGCAGCAGAGTGTCCAAATTTGAAGATGACACTGAACTATTTAGGGTAGTGAAATCCAAAAGAGATTGTGAGGAACTCCAAAAGGATCTCTCTAAACTGGGTGCGTGGGCAACAAAATGGCAGATGTGGTTCAATGTAAGCAAGTGTAAAGTTATGTATATTGGGGTAATACACCCCCCCACACACACACACACACACTTCACATATACACTGATGGGGTCTGAGCTGTCAGTGACTGACCAGGAGAGAGATCTTGGGGTCGAGGTGGACAACTCATTGAAAGTGTTGACTCAATGTGCGGAAGCTGTGAAAAAGGCCAATTCCATGCTAGGGATCATATGGAAGGAGATTGAAAATAAAAATGCTAATATTATAATGCCCTTATACAAAACGATGGTGCAGCCACATTTGGAGTACTATATTCGGTTCTGGTCACCATATCTTAGGAAGGATATTGTAGAACTGGGAAAGGTGCAGAAAAGGGCAACCAAGATGACCAGCGGCCTGGAGCACCTTCCTTAAGAGGCAAGGCTACAGCATCTGGGGCTCTTTAGTTTGGAAAAGTGGTGACTATGGGGAGACATGATAGAGGTGTATAAAATTATGTATGGAGTAGAGAGCGTGTACAGAGAGAAATTTTTCTCCCTCTCTCACAGCATTAGAACCAGGGGTCATCCCATGGAACTGATGGCCAGGAAATTTAGGACTGACAAATGGAAGTACTTTTTCACATAGCACATAATTAATCTATGGAATTATCTGCCACAGGATGTGGTGGTGCCCACTAGTTTGAATGGCTTTAAAAGGGACTTAGACAAAGTCATGGAGGACAGGTCTATCCATGGCTATAGGCCACTTCCAGCAAGATGCCTCTGGATACCAGTGGCAGGGGAGCAACAGCAGGAGTGTGGGCATGCCCTCAGCTCTTGCCTGTGGGCATCTGGTGGGCTACTGTGTGACTGGATGCTGGACTAGATAGGCCTTGGGCCTGATCCAGTAGGGCTGTTCTTATGTTCTCGTATGTAAAAAATCATTACTCCAGATGAGGGTTAACAGTGTTTGCCAGCTATGAAATAATATGGGGAAATAAGAGGGCAACTTACCCTAAAAGGTAAGGGAAAACAGCCTGTATACAAGGAAATGTGATATTGTTGTAGGCACAAGCTTCATTTCAATGGAAGCCAATGACCATTAAAATTTTCTCTCTCTGTTATAGATGGACCCAAGTGAGTGCTGAGATTAATCTGACTAATACATGAAGTTCACTGTAGTTAATAGCTGTTTGCCATTATAGTTCATGCCCCTGGAGAGTTATTGTTTCTCCCACTTTTGATTTCAGCTTGCTTTCCCAACAGAAGACAACTATATTGGCTTCATAGTTTACTGCCCTGGAATCTACCAGCCACAAAATCAATTCTGAATCCATTGGGATTGCCTAAAACCAGAGATCATAGATGTCAGACTGTATACAATTCACTTTAGTTTGCTCCTGCCTTGAGACACTGAGACAGGTCCATGCCCATCAAAAACACCACTAGCTAATGGTTTTCTCTCATAACTTTCAACCTTGGACCAAAATAATTTAAAGATTATCAGTGATTATGTATAGATAAGAAGAGGGACAAAGGGGTCTACGTACCAGAGGTGCCTGGAGGATGGTGATGGTAGCAATTACACTACCGGCTTATTCTCACTCATATAGGAGATGCAAGGTTGGGATTCCCTTTTTGCTGACAAAGCAAGAGTGCCATTCTACGAGGCAAGGAGCAGGTTTCAGGGCAAGGTTGCGGAGAGTGCAGGGGAGGTGTCTAAGCAAGAATCCAGGATGAAGGGGCCGTGTTCCCTGTAACGGGTGTTCCCAGATGTTGTTGACTACAATTCCCATCATCCCCAGCTGCAGTGGCCTCTGGGGATGATGGGAGTTGTATTAAACAAGGTCTGAGGATCCCTGTTACAAGGAACACAGGCCAAGGGGCTGGTCTGAAGAAGTGTAGCATCAGTAACATCCAGGCAGCAAATGAAAGGTTTTCTAGAGACCACCACCACACCTAGGACAGCTCTGCTCCCCATTTTGGCCCAGCCAACACCGCAGCACCTTTCCCATTGGTGTATAGGAAGTAGCCTTATACTCAGTCAAACCATTGGCCCATCGGAGTCACACACACTGGCTGGCAGCAGCTCTCCACAGGTCCACGCTGACTGGCAGCAGCTCTCCAGGGTTTCAGGCAGGAGTCTCTCCCAGCCCTACCGGGAGATGCTGCCAGGGATTTGACCTGGGGCCTTTTGCATGCAAAGCAGATGCTCTGACTCTGAACTGCAGCCCTCTCTTTCGAGCCTGAATTGAACCAGTGATCTAAGGATATCCGGTAGCCAACGTCCCTACAGTCCTCCGCTTTGTCAGCTGAGCTATCCAAGGGACTTGGCAGTTGGTGCTGCCACTGGAGGGGAAGGAGCATTCCAAGACCTAGGGGCAAACTCTGCCTCTGGGGCCAGAGCTCTAGAGATGCCTTCACACCATCTGTAAGACTGGGCATTTTTCTGTTGAATAGATTTCTGTTTACATTGTCTTTTTGGTTTAATTTGACCTCTTTTATTTCCCCAAACCATTTCTTTCATTGCAAGCCCCTTGGGGATTATAGACATTTGGGGGGGGGGGTGGAATACTGTAAGCCACTTAGCATATCAACCAATCAAATAAATAGCTGCCCTACTCCCTTCCCTGGAGCATCGAAAGGGCCCTAATCTGGAGGCTACGTGGTTTTGTGATTTCCTCTCCTGAATGAACCAGGCTCAGAATAGAGTTGTCAGTGCTGAGTGAAGTTGTTCCTGAAGGCTTTCCCCCACAATTTTGTTCACAATATCAAGGCATTAAAATATGCAGGATTTTAGTAAAGAAATTTCAAAATTTTAGTAAAAAATTTCAGTAGTGAGCTGGAGATTGATGCCAGTTTCTCCGGGCCCGTCCTGAAGGTTTAACAGCCCTAGCTCAGAGGCAGCAGGCCTTGGGTTGCCAGCTGTGCTCTGTGCTTTCTTGTTTGGATGTCTTGGCTTGAACTCATTGAGGAAACAGCCTCGCCTCTGTTTTGGAATTTAGCATTCACCTTGGAACAGATTGGGGGCAAAGACATCTAACGGAAGGCATCTATTTGAGTCTAAGTAAGCAAAGGCTTGCAAGCAAGAGTCTGCACAAAAAGCCTGGGAAGTGAGACTGTGCCCTGCACCATTTGCATTCTTAACAAAGCTGCATTTCCATTTGGAGTCAACAGGAGTCATTAGGACGGAAGGTTGAGAGATTAAGTAACTGTGCCCTAAAATGAAATCAAGGCACGCTTGTTTGTTCGCTGCTCCATCCAAATAGCAACCTCCCCACTCATGCATCCATCCCAATCCCTCAATAAAAATATTGAATTATCTCCCCTTTTCTGGAAAGTTGGTGATTCCTTGTATGGGCTTGCTGGCAGGACCCCCTGGTCAACACCAGGGGTGGGTAAAAAACCGGCTGGCCAGGTTCAGTTTGAAGCCGAACTGGCCTCGAACCGGTTTGGTTTTGCCCCTCTGTAAGAGATTGAGACGTCAGAATTCCCTCCTCCCAAAGGGGAAAAGAGCATTCAGAAGTCTAGGTACTTTGCTTTTGCTTGGCTTGTTCTGTTCCTCCAAGACCCGTGAAAACACACAAACAAGTGATTAAAAATTAACAGTGTTTATTCTCACCCAGATCTTGACAACCAGCAGATAAAAGTAAGAGACAATTTCAGGGCTCAGGCACCATGTTCTTGGCATCAGTCAGAAATTTGGCTGTTGAGAATCGGAAGCTATCTGTCATCACACTTTCTCTCCTTCCTGTCTTTCTCTGTGGTTGCCCCTCCTCACTTCTTTATATCCTGATTTTGGCATTACCCCCTCAATTTTGTCCACTTGTTTGTCTTAATAATCATTGGTCAGAAGAATTCAGACCACTGATAACCTATAACCTAATTCATCACCCTTCTGGAGCCTATAAATCAATTGGTCAGTCATAGAATTTGCGCAATCAGTACCTGCAAAATGTGTATCTAGGTGTTTTTAATGAAGCTACCTATATCACAACTGCATCATAGAGAACTTTCTATGGTTTATGCTCATCCTGTCAAGATGGCACATCCCTTCAAATCACCTTTGAAGTAGAACTCAAGTTAAACTGGGAAAGCTGCCAAGATGCGCTTGGTCGTGCCTTCCGGTGTGCCCCCGAAAGAACACCCTTTGACATTTGGAAACTTGTTTGAAACTTCTTAAAAAACATCACAGTGGAGACGGCAGAGGAGGTATGATGTTACCATCATAGGCCCCAAAGCCTAGTCTTTCCTAAAACCATTGTCAAGCAGACTGGTCAGCCTGGCCATAGAAAAATGCCCTTCCTGGGGGTCTCACACTCTCAAACCCCCCAAGTTTGTCGTGGCTGGGGGGGGGGGGGGAACGGGGTTCGCAGTGACCAAAATGGCTGCTGTGATGGGGGAAAGGCTCAGAAAGAGCCAAAGATTGTCCGAGCTAGGCACTTTTTAGCAAAATTGAGGCTGGCGGGGGGGGGGGAGACATCCACGAGACACCTCCCCCCCCGTGACCTCAGAGAAGTCCCCCGGAGGGGTAAGTACAAACAAAAACTATATGTGTGTGTGTGTGTTTATTTATTTATTTATTTTGCTGCCCTGAATGTCCAGGAGGCTTTGGTCTGATGTCAAGCCAACATCCCCCACTCACCCCAGTTTGGCTTTGATCCATTGAACCAACCGGTTCGACCTTTAACTGGTTTGGATTCAAACCTGTTCACACATCCCTAGTCAAGATTGTCTTGGATGTCCCTTGGCTGCTCACTAAATCACTGGGATCAGGAGTAATTCCTCCCTTCATTTTGAACTTGGCTGGCCTGTGGTGTGCATCAGGGCAATTACATTTAGAAAGACTATGCTAGTGTTTTTCCTGGTTTGGAGACTTAGGATTCTGATGCCAGTCCAGCATCCTACTGTCTCTGCCTCCCACTTTGACAGTACCTTTGCAAAGTACCCTTGGACCTCTTTGCCTCCCACTCTCAGTGCAGCAGGCTTTCAGAAAGGGGTCAAGTTGCTATCATCTCCCTCTTTTCCTTTCTCCACCTTTCTAGTAAACTCTAAGGTCGTTCAAATGACCGTTAATGGGGGGGGGAGGCAGGGTCGAACTTATCTTCCTCCAGGTGATCATTAGTAATCTGTGTGGCGTATGACTCACATGCCCACACAATCCTGCCCCTGCCCCCTTTTACCCGGGTAAAAGCCCGGGAAAAATTCCCGGGTAGGGCTGCTCGTATGAACAGCATTCCTTCCTTCCTCCCTTCCCTTCCCTTCCGCCATAAAGTTTTTCAAGTCTGCATTTTCAAGAGCTGCATTCACTCCTGCAACCACTGCCGTTGCCACATACCTGACTTCTACATTGTGCTTGTACAAAACACAGTTTGTTTATTCTTTTTCAAAAGTCCTTGTCCCTAACCCTGTTTGCCCCTCCAGGTATACTATTGTGACATGACACTATTCAGTCTAGGATCAACATGTTGTTCATGCTTGCAAATTTGTGTAGTTGTGAATAATTGCCCCTCCTCATTTTGAAGTGACTCAGCCACCTCCTCTGAAGATAGCTCTTCTGGCTCAAGTTCTGGTTGGTGGGGCACAAAAAGTACTACTAAGTGAGTTTGTAAAACGTGTGGGTGCAATCCAGCAAAAAATGGATGCACCTGAGTACAATTCTATTAAGTCTGCAATCCTATCCACATTTACTTGGGAGTAGATCCCATTGAATTCAGTGGAATATACTTTGGATTAAACATCTATAGGATTGTGCTGTACGTCCCACTATTTTCAGTGGATGTCAGGAAAAGCTAACTTTGGTCTGTCTCTGGAGATATGCAGTGAATGGCCCAGTGGAGCATTGCACCTCTTGAACAACCTTCATTTAGACTTCCATCTGATTTGATTCCTCTAATGAAGCCTGAGGAAGTTGATAGAATGGGAACTAAGTTAAAATATAATCAATTTATGAACAAATCTATTCCTATTTCTGTCCCAATTAAATGGCAAGTGTGATTTGTGTGATTTGTCATTTATTTAAAAATTAGTCCCTTTGGGATGATGCCTTACAGGAATCACAAGTATTTCAATCCCTTGCTGTAAATGACCCAGAAAGATTTACACCTTTTGTCCAATCATTCTATAAAAATGTTTGCCAAATTGCAGGCCAGTAAGGAGGCATTAATTGTCCCACTAATGTGCACATTAAATGTTCTTTTATTTCAGTCCTTATTAGGCAATGCTGTGGTTCTCTCTTGTAGAAATATATGATGGAAAGACAGCCTGGAATAATTTTGAACGTGTTGGCAGAATAATTGTCCTAATTTAGAATACAGAATAGGTTTCTCTATTTTTACCGTGATCTGTGTGCTAGAGGAATGGAACTTGCTAACTTCCTGGGAATTTGAAGATCATAAGGAGAATTCAGAAGGCATTTGTTTGTTGGGTTTGCATTTATCTGACTGCTTTCATTAAATCACATGCTCTTGTTTATAAAATGCACTTTTAAGTCCATGATAAAATGTGTTTTTATAGATATCCTCCATATCCTCCTGTAGAACTGTTCTGTCTTCATGTCAACTCACACAGAGGAAAACACTGAGTACAAAACATAACTGCTAAACTGAACTATTAAATGGTAAAGAGCAAAACCACAATTTGAAATATATATTCGCCTTCAATTAGAAGGTAAATAGTAGAGACAAATAATGTAAATCAAAATATCCAAACTATAAGTGAATCCTTTCATTAAAATAAAAGAAAAACCAACCCTCATGATATCAATGAGAATAATGTTGATTTTCATTTGCAGAATGGATACAGGCCCGCCAAAGTAAAGCATAAGTAGAGCCCTGATGGATCAGGTCCAAGGCCTATCTAGTCCAGCATCCTGTTTCACACAGCGACCCACCAGATGCCTCTGGGAAGCCCACAGGCAAGAGCTCAGGGCATGCCTTCTCTCCTGCTGTTGCTCTAATGGTATTTAGAGGCATTTTGCCTCTGAGGCGGGAGGTGGCCTATAACCCTCAGACTAATAGCCATTGATAGACCTGTTCTCCATGAATTTATCTTAGCCCTTCTTAAAGCCATCCCGGCTGTTGGCTGTCACCACATACTGTGAAATCCACACCATAGATTTATATAAAGCCAGTATAATATTAGCATTTCTATGTTCAATCCCCTTCCTAATGATTCCAAGCATGGAATTGGCCTTTTTCACAGCTGCCGCACATTGAGTCAACACTTTTAACAAGTTGTCCACCACAACCCCAAGATCTCTCTGCTGGTCAGTCACTGACAGTTCAGATCCCATCAGCGTATATGTGAAGTTAGGCTTTTTTTGCCCCAATATGTATCACTTGCTAACATTAACCACATTTGCTATTTTGTTGCTCACTCCCCCAGTTTGAAGTTCCTCACAATCTGTTTTGGATGTCATCTCTCAGAGATGACCCAGAGACCAAACTGACTACCTCATTCTGTACCAACTGCAGTTTTCAGACCACATACAAAGGCAGCCCCACAGAGTGCATTACAATAGTCTAGTCTAGAGCTTACCAGCATATGTACCACTGTTCTGAGGTCATTCATCTCAAGAAATGGACGCAGCTGGCGTATCAACTGAAGCTGATAGAAGGCAGCTCTGGCCACTGCCTCAACCTGGGACAGAGGGGAGAGGTTCAGATCTAGAAGCGCCGCCAGACAGCATACCTGTTCCTTCCAGGGGAGTGTGAAACCATCCAGAAGTGGCAGATCAAAATCATCTCCTGAGTACCTCCATCTTATCTGGATTCAGCCTCAGTTTGTTATCCCTCATCTGCCCATCACCGCTTCCAGAAAGCTCCAGACATCCTCCAGACAAGCATTTAGGGAGGTTATGCCTTCTCCTGACATGGTTGACATGGATAAATAGATTTCAGTGTCATCAGCACACTGATAACACGGTGCACCAAATCTCCTGATGATCTCTCCCAGCGGCTTCATGTAGATGTTAAACAACATCAAAGACAATAAGGAGCCCTGAGGGACAATATACAAAAGTTCAGATTTTGGAGTACAATAGTTTACAAGAGACACCATCTGGAATCTGCCTGTGAGATAGGAACAGGACCACTGCAAAGCAGTGCCTTCCACTCCGGTCCCCTCTGTTGTTCCAGAAGGAAACTATGGACAATAGTATTGATGAGAGATCCAAAAGGACCAACAGAGTCACACTCCCTCTGTCAATTCCCGGTTGGAGATCATCCGTCAGGTCGACCAAGGCAGTCTCCACCCCATAGCACATCCGAAAGCCAGTTTGAAATGGGTAGATAATCAGTTTCCTCCTTGACTGCCTGGAACTGGGAAGCCACCACCCTTTCAATCACCTTGCCCAGCCCCAGAAGTTTGGAGACTGGCCTGTACTTGGTTAATTCTGAGGGATCCAAGGCAGGCTTCTTCAGAAGTGGACTAATGATTGCCTCTGAGAAAAGGAGGCATCCTGCCCTCTCTCAGAGAAGCATTTATAACCTCTACCAGGCCCTCTACAACAGGCTCCCTACCTGATAGTATGAGCCATGTTGGGCAAGAATCATAAGAACATAAGAACAGCCCTGCTGGATCAGGCCCAAGGCCCATCTAGTCCAGCATCCTGTTTCACACAATGGCCCACCAGATGCCACTGGAAGCCTACAGCAGGAGTTAGGGGCATGCCCTCTCTCCTGCTGTTACTGCCCTGCAACTGGTACTCAGAGGCATCCTGCCTTTGATGCTGGAGGTGGGCTATAGCCCTCCGAACTAGTAGCCATTGATAGACCTCTCCTCTATGAAATTATCCAAGCCCCACTTAAAGCCATCCAGGTTGTTGGCTGTCACCACATCTTGTGGTGACAGGAGCCAACGTTAAATCCCTCCAAGGCTTCTTGGAATCCTATTGGATCCAATAACCTTCTTGGGCTGACCATACTAATGGGCCCCTCGCGTGAGGTGCGACGTGATCGTGAGTGCAACCTTAACCAGATCATTATTATTATTTTATTTATTCATTTATTTATTTATTTACACAGTCAGACAGGTGTTATTGACTGGTTTGTTTTATCCAGACATCGAGTCCTTCCCAAGGACCTGGGATGCCAGAATTTTATTGTCAATGTTGTTGTTATAGATATCGTCGCAGAATATAGGCTGTTCCCAGTAAAGCTGCTTTTTATAATTGGCTGATGGTGATTTCTGTGGCCCCTATGGTGTTGAGGTGCTCTTCAAGGTCTTTTGGAACTGCACCCAGGGCGCCAATGACCACTGGGATTATTTTGGTCTTTTTCTGCCACAGCCTTTCAATTTCAATTTGTAGATCTTTGTATTTGGTGATTTTTTCTATTTCTTTTTCTTCTATTCTGCTATCCCCTGGTATTGCTATGTTGATTATTTTGACTTGTTTTTCTTTCTTCTCGACTACAGTGATATCTGGTGTATTGTGTGGCAGATGTTTGTCTGTTTGTAGTTGGAAGTCCCATAATATTTTTACATCTTCATTTTCTACCACTTTTTCAGTGTTATGGTCCCACCAATATTTGGCTACAGGTAGCTTGTATTTTTTGCAAATGTTCCAGTGTATCATCCCTGCTACCGTGTCATGCCTTTGTTTGTAGTCAGTCTGTGCGATCTTTTTACAACAGCTGATTAGGTGGTCCATGGATTCATCTGCTTCTTTACAAAGGTGGCACTTGCTGTTTGTTGACTTTTCGACTTTTGCTCTTATTGCATTTGTTCTTAGTGCCTGTTCTTATGCAGCCAGTATTAAACCCTCTGTTTCTTTCTTCAAGTTGCCATTCTTAAGCCATTGCCAGGTCTTGGTGATGTCTGATTTTCCACTTATATTGTGCAAATATTGACCATGCGGGGGCTTATTTTTCCATTTTTCTGCTCGGTTCTTGACTTGTTCTTTCTTGTAGGCCTGCTTTGTTTCATTGGTGTTAAATAGTTTCTTGTTATTGACCATTTGAAGTGCATCTTCTTCACTGTCCTTGATATATTCTTCAAGGTCTCTTTTCTCCTCTTCTACTGTTTGATGGACTTGCAGCATTCCTCTTCCACCTGAGCTGCAAGGGAGGTATAGCCTATCGACATCACAGCGGAGGTGCAGAGCATGATTGATGGTCATGATTTTCCTGGTTTTACGATCTAACGTCTCTAGCTCTGCCTGGGTCGAGTCTATTATTCCTGCAGTGTATCTGATCACAGGTATAGCCCAGATGTTAATGGCTTGTATGGTGTTCCTGCCATTGAGTTTGGACTTGAGGATTTTTCTAACTCTCCTGATGTATTCACTTCCAATATTTCTTTTAACTTCAGTGTGTGCAATGTTATCAGCCTGGAGATTGCCCAAGTATTTGTAAGGTTCTTTCTCTTCCAGGGTCTTGATGTTGTTTCCATTGGGCAGTTCTATTCCTTCTGTTTTTCTTATTTTCCCTTTGTTCATTATTAATGCAGCACACTTGTCTAGTCCAAACTCCATTACTATATCGCTACTGAATATACGGACAGTGTTTAGCAGTGATTCAATTTCAGACTGGGACGTTCCATATAACTTCAGATCGTCCATGTACAGCAGATGGTTTATTTTACTTGATGTTTTAGATGTTTGGTATAATTTGAACATGGTTTGCAGGCAGGTTATTGGTCTATAATTACTTGGAAGTGCAACTTTTGCTGGGTCTTTCATTATGTGATGAGTTTTCCCAGTTGTTAGCCATTGTTCAATATCACCTCCTTGCAAAATGTGATTGAACTGTTTTGATAGTTGTTTATGAAGACTTATTAGGTGTTTAAGCCAAAGCCATGCAGTTCATCATCGCCTGGAGCAGTCCAATTTTTTATTTTCTTTCCTCTTTCACTTATTAATTCTGGTGCTATCATTAGATCTTGCATTTGTTAGTTACATTTTTTGACCTCTTTCATCCAGCCTGTTTTTTTATTATAATCTATTGGATTGTCCCATAATTTCCCCCCGAATTGCACTGTTTCCTCTTTATTTTGTGTTTCTATGTTTCTTGCAGTTTCTCCTTCTATGCTTTGGTAGAAACGTCTCTGATTTGACTGAAATTGGAGATTCTGCCTGTGTTATGTAATTCTGGCTTCATATCTGCTAATCTTCTTTGACACTGCTGTTATTTGCTGCTTTATTATTTCCAGGACTCCTCTAATTTCCTTGAATCTAGGTGGTATTTTTGGATCAGATACTTTTTGGTGTTTTCATTCTTCTGCTTCTTGTCTTTCATATCTTTCAGTTTACTAGCATCTGATCTAAGACTGGAGATTTTATTTTCTAATCTAATCTTCCATTTAGGTGATGTACTGCTTTCTTTTTTTACAGGTCCACTGATCTTATATCCGACCTCTTTGTTGTTATTGTTGCTGCACTGTACATTAGTTGGTTTGTTTCTTGCAAATTCTTGGTTGTTATTTCTGCAAGTGCAGCATTGACATCTTTTAATTCCTGAGCATGGGGGTTTTTTTGGCAACTGTTTTTAGAGCTGGAAGTCGAACCCTGGTGGTTGTTTGGTTCATGTGCTCAGTAATTTTTTGCTTTAGTTCTTGTTGCTTTTCTGTTAAACGGCATTTGGGTTTTTGAGGCGAAGGCAAAGGGGAAGTTGCCTGGTTTTGATTTTGAAACAGTTCAGCAACAGTGGCATCCTCGATTTCCAACACCTCCTCCACCTGTGCCTGAGCAACTGCTTCAGTTGGTGGTAATTCTTAGGAACATAGGAACAAAGGAAACTGCCATATACTGAGTCAGACCATTGGCCTATCTAGCTCAGTATTGTCTTCACAGACTGGCAGCGGCTTCTCCAAGCCTGTGTTGCTCTTTGCAGTTCTTCCAGCTCAACTCCTGTGAATACTTTATTTCTTATTATGAAGCTTCTCTGGTCTTCTGTTATTTCTGTATCTGGATGCTTCTCTATCCAAATTTGGTACATTCTTTTAAAATAACCTCTTCTAGTTGGACTAGACTTGTAATAGCAGATCATTATTTCCTTGTTGGCATTTTTCGTATATATTTTTTCCGGTTAAGCGACGTTTCTTCCAGTAACTTTGCAGTCTCCAGCCCTGGTTGCTCAACTGAAGATCCTGAGTCCTGTTGCCCACTTGCCACCAGATGTCCAGGGATTCCAGCACTTGGCGCGGTCCTTGTTGACCCAGGTGACGACCAATCTGGTATAGATTTATTAAAGTTACGTCTCACCATATTGTTGATGGGAGAGGCACTCTTTGTCTGGCTCCTCTGGTGAGACCTGTCCAGTATGGTTGGACCTCTGGCATAGCTCTCACCTTCCTCAGAACATGCAAGCCCCACAACCACGCCAAAGTAGTGCCTCACTGGGGGTTGTTGTTGTTGTTGTTGCTATTATTATTTAACATTTATATCCCGCTCTTCCTCCAAGGAGCCCAGAGCGGTGTACTACACACTTCGGTTTCTCCTCACAACAACCCTGTGAAGTAGGTTAGGCTGAGAGAGAAGTAACTGGCCCAGAGTCACCCAGCTAGTATCATGGCTGAATGGGGATTTGAACTTGGGTCTCCTCGGTCCTAGTCCAGCACTCTAACCACTACACCACTGGTCTGTCCATGACAATGGGGAAATCACTGGAGTCCCCACCCATGGAACACCACCCTGTTCAGAGTGAAAGGTGTGTGACCAGCAACGTGCATTGGTCCCGAGACCACTTGGGATAGGCCCATAGTTGTCATGGCCACTATGAACTCCTAAGTCACCCTGGAGAAACTAGTCCCAATGTGAACATTTCAGTCCCCCCCCACCTGGTCCCCCTCCAAGCCTGGGAGACTCCAATGCCAGGCCTAAAACCAAGTCCGTCAGCTCAGTTAGGGACTCTGTTGGGCAGCAGGGTGATCGGTACACCAACAGAAGTCCCAGTCTATCCCTGGTCCCCAAACGTAAGTACACACATTCAATATGGTCAGACACTTCAACAGGGGTCCTGGCAAGGGAGATCTTTTTCTTATAGACCACAGCCAGTACACCTCCCTGCCCACATCCCCTCACCTGCTCCTCCACAGAGAACCCTGGAGGGAGAAGTTGGGACCAGACTGGGCCACCAGATTCCCCCCCACCAAGTCTCTGTGATACATACCAGATTGGTCCTGTTGTTGAAACTGCCTTGAGGGTGGTTTGATCAGCATCCCCAGTTCAGGCGAATGTGGGGAATTTAGCTTAAAAGGGGAGACAGTTCCAATCAGCCTTAATTTGTGCAAGCGTATGAACTCAAGAAAATAGCCTTGAGATAGAAATTTTAATTAAATCAAAAAGGAGTTTATTGAAAGAAATATAATTTAAAAGGTGGTCCTAATGTAAAAGCAATGCAAATATGTTTTAAATAGACTATTGTAAGACACATTTAGCTTAGAGTTCCAAATTATGTGTAAATTCCCAGGCTGGCTAGAGAGGTACTTTAAGATAGAGGGGCAAGATTTCAGAAATAAGAGAAAGGGATAGGTTCAGCCCTGAAGAAGCCGGGCAAGAAGCTTTATCACCTGTTCTGATGAGGAGAATACCAAGGTGGCCTGCTGGAGTTTCTTGTTGCAGTCTGGTGGGGTCCCAAGTGAGAGGCACTGAGATGTTTTGCCGTGGGAGTCCCAGGTGTAAGGGATACTTATATCCTAAAACGTACCTTGAAGGCACTTTTCTTTTGTCATACTTTGCTGAATAGGATAGCCCATACAGGCTTCTTTGGAATGCATTTTGTCTGATCGTCCTTCCTGAGTAGGTAGGTGTGTGAATCACCTATTGTATTCAAGGCTGATTGTGAGGACAGTTGTAGTGTGCAGGTTCGTCTAGAGCATCCTATGCGGGGAAGGACTTCCCAATAGTTCTATCAAGCGTTTTGATGGTCAAAAGTTACATCACTGACTCATCCCTATTATAATGGAGTCTGCTGTCTTATCTACCTTCCCTTCTTGGTCTAAGTGCTTCGTTAACAACAGGTGTTATTTCTCTTGCTAGAAGAAGAAGGGAGTTTAGATTTCATTCCAAGTCTGAAATGATCTTGAATGCCAGACACTAGCAGTAGCTAGTTCTGGAGTCTGCTTAGCCAGGGCCCCCTCACAGAAAGAGGGAGTGTTGATCTAATCCCTTTTCCAATTTGTGGAGCTTGCAGCCAAATCTAGGGGCAACCAGTCCACTGCCAACTAAGCGACTTGTTCCCATGTATAACGTAGACTTGGAGCTCACATTGCGGTGTAGCTCCTGAGCATAGCAAAAGTGCAATCTTCAAACCTGGAGATGCAGTTGCAACCAGGGAGGCTTCTTGGAGTGGGCAGAATAAGCTCAGCTGGTAACATTCCCTTCATCCAGAACCAGATAATGGATGATTTCAGGACCCAATGCTTTTCAGGCATTGGAAAGGAGAAAGGTGAGGCTCTGTGAGTGGTTGGCACTGCTCCCCAAGGTCAAAAAGCTGACAGGACAACCAGAAGGAGAAACAGCGATCAGGTTTCTGGTTTCCCTTCCCCTGCAACGGCCTGTTGACCTGGCATTGTTACTTCTTCTATTCACCACCACCACCAGAATAGCTGTCCCATAATCCATAGCTACGTCCCCTGTCTCCCCATCTTCCCATCTCCAGACAAACCCAGGCACATTAAAACTAAACTCACCCAGGATTTAAAACAGCAGCCGAATTAAAATACCCACCACTATGACACCCACGAGGATTCCAGGGCCAGGCAACCTGGCCTTCACCTTCATTATTCCCCAAAGTGGCTCCCCCAAAAGGGTTGACCCCCTTTGGTGTCATCCTTTGGTGATGGGCCTGCTGCCACAGGCAGCATTCCTATAAAAGGCCCAGAGCTGGGCACGTGGTACTAGGAACTGCTGAGTCACTTACCCCTGCCCCCAGTCCTGCACATACTCCCCACAGATGTTCAGCAGGTCACAGTCCCACAGGGGAAGCAAAGAGCAGGCAGGTAGCAGAAGGCACAAACAGCTTGTGTGCGTATGCATGTGCACACACACACATACTCTCACTTTGGGCAGCACTGAATGGGAAGTAGATAGTCTCTTCCTTTCCTTTGCTGGGCTTCTAGCTAAATGTTCCTCAAACGCTCTTTTCACATCCCCATCTCTTATTGTCCCCTTGGCCACCTAATGGCGCAGCTGGGAAATTACTTGACTAGCAAGCCAGAGGTTGCCGGTTTGAATCTCCGCTGGTATGTTTCCCAGACTATGAGAAACACCAATATCGGGCAGCAGTGAAATAGGAAGATGCTGAAAGGCATCATCTCATACTGCATGGGAGGAGGCAATGGTAAACCCCTCCTGTATTCTACCAAAGACAACCACAGGGCTCTGTGGTCTCCAGGAGTCGACACCGACTCGATGGCACACTTTACTTTTTACTTTATTGTCCCCTTTCATTTCTTCTGCCAGAGTTTGTGTTCCTTTCTGTTCAATGGGAAAACAAAGCATATGTTTAATTATTATTTTTTCCTGTTGGAACCAATGGAACTCAAAACTGCATAACACTGTTTTGATTGGCCCAATTTTTTTTGTTTTTGTTTTTGTTTTTTTTAATTAAAATGTATGAAAATTTTGTTGAGCTAGCCCTCTGATGATACCCATGGTGTGTGTGTGGCAAACCAATGATCTCAGGAAGCAAATGGCCTTACCCACCCCCAGCACAGCACCTCCAGTGACTGTTGCTGGTGTCTATCTTATGTTTCTTTTTAGATTGTGAGCCATTTGGGGACAGGGATACATCTTTTTAATGTATTATTTCTCTGTGTAAACCGCCCTGAGCCATTTTTGGAAGGGCGGTATAGAAATTGAATGAATGAATGAATAAATAAATAAATAAAATACCAAGCAGAAATCTAGATTTGTATTGCTATTGTATGTGCCTCAAAATCAGAAGGGTTTTTAAATCAGTCGCTCAGTTTTCCATATACTGTATTTACCTGAATCCAAGACTAGGTTTTATCTGAATTTTTCATGACAGAAATCAGGAGGTTGTCTTAAATTGAATCCTGTTCCTTCTGTGTAAATTCAGGTATAACCTGTATTTAACCTCTGCCTTTTAAGGGGGTCATCTTAAATTCAGAGTTGTCTTGGATTTGAGTAAATACAGTACTTGTAGGTCTACTATTCATTTTTATACATTTCAAATGAACCTCTTATTTAATTCTATTTAATCATATTTAACCTCTCCTGTGTTTTGATGTGTGATCACAGAAACATGATTGCTTTAAAATGTCAGTTATTCTCGTAGCATCTGACATTTACATTTGTAAAATAGGTTTACTGTAAGAATGGTGTCCTATGATAAACCTGGGATGAGCAGTGTTCTTATTAAATCTGATGATGATATTAATACCACCACTTATGTTTTCAATCAGGTTGTGAGGATTTGCAGAAGCTTGATCTGACAGTTAATTTCATTGGAAAATTGTCCAGTATTACCATCTTGAAACACAATATACATCTTAGGGAGCTCTTCCTCACAGGGAACCCTTGCACTGATTTTGAAGGTTACAGACAGTTTGTGGTTGCCACCCTTCCTCAACTGAAAGTAAGTCATACTTAAAATATAACTGGGCATGGATTTCCTCTATGCCAAGATCTGGACATTGTTAATCCAGCATGCTAATAGAGAAACAAACAAACAAATGAATGCTTTAAATATGTAATTAAAAGAATAGTGGATTTGCTTAGCATGATTTGTAGAATCTGTAAACAAAGATCTGCTTTATAATCACCTGATTGGCAAATGGCTGGTTTGCTTTTGATTTTTTCCCCTGGAGCAAAGATTGCTACAAGGTTGTTCAGAGCGAATTCCAAACTGTGGAATGAGCATTGAGTCATATACTCCCTCCTTCCTGGCCTTGTATGCAGCAATTTCCTCATTCTAATCCTTGTCTGTATAGTTTGCCTTTTTTCCTGTACTGGTGAACTATGGTTTACCCTTGCCCTATGAACCAGGATCGGAAATTGGTGCATGAGGGGAGGAGAGAGTAGAAACCCAAGGCTTCTCACTGTTTGCTCATGCCACACTCAACATGAGGTGGCCAGTTTGATGCTCTCCAGCTATTGCTGGACTACAGCCGATATCGTCCTCAGCCACAACTTATTGTGGCTGGGAATGATGGGAGTTGTAGTCCAATAACAGCTGGAGAGCCTCAAGTTGACCACCTCTGCACTAAAATGTGGTTTAGCATAACTGTGTGTATATACCAGCCTTGCAAATAGGGTCCAGAAAAATTATCCCACATATAGCTGTGTTTATGCTCCCATCTAAACCTAGGCGTCGATCTAAAACATGATCTTGTTCTGCGTGGAGGTAACAATGATGTTGTGAAGCAATGGTAGGGCATGCTGATATGTACACCATGGCATGGTGTCATTGTCATAGGTGCCAACTTAGGCAGAGAGACAATGGCTTGTTTTCCTGCTGGTAGGCCACTCCTATGTGATTGCCTCTTCCAAACCCAATATTCAAGCCACTACACCATTTGGTTTTGAGACTGAAACTGCCTAGGTCACCTCGTGGTTGACTTGTGTCAGGAGATGGGGCTGTAGTTCAGAGGCAGAACCTCTGCTTTGCTTGCAGAAGGTCCCAGGTTCAATCCCTCCAATAGTGATAGGAAATACTCCTGTCTGAAACCTTGGAGAGCTGCTGTCAGTCAGTGTAGACAATACTGAGCTAGATGGAAAAGTGGTCTGACTCAGTGTAAGACAGCTTCCTATGAGAGTGCCAGAACTGTGACCATGTTGACTCTGCTGGATCTCTCAGCAGCCAACACCATTGACCATGGTATCCTGGATTATTCATGCCTGGAAAAGATAGGATATGGGGCACCATATATCGGTGGCTCAGTATCAATATTTTTCAATAATATCATACACGATATCAATATATTTCAATAATAAACATTCTCAAAAATAATATTTATATACACCACAGTGATTTAGGCAATGCAAAGTGGTTACTTAAAATTGAAAAGGCTTCAATTTTCTAGTAAAGTATTGACCATGGGAACCATTTCTTGTTTGTTATATAAAGAATTTTATATTCCCCCCGCTTTTAAGTTTCTAGATTGTAGAGAGATCGGACGCTCCGAGAGGCTTCAGGCTTTACAGAACTATCCCGAGGTAAAGAAACAGATCCAAGAACAGGAGCAGGCCTATCTTCTTAAAAGGAGCAGGGAGAAAGAAGAGGCACTAAGGCAGAAGCAAGAAAAGGAGGAGAAGAAAAAGGAACGTAATCCTGGATTTGATCGATGGTGGTATACAGATATCAACAGCACTGTGTATGTGGAAATGTCTTCCTTTGTTTCGTATCTTACATACAGTAGGAACACAGGAAGCTGCCTTAGACCGAGCCAGACCCTTGATCCATCTAGCCCAGTATTGTCGATGCTGACTGGCAGAAGCCTTTCCAAACCCTGCCTGGAAATGCTGCCAGGGATTGAACCAGAGACCTTCTGCATGCTAAACAGATGTTCTACCACGGAGCTATGGCCCCACCCCCTAAGGGGAAAAACTTACAGTGCTCACATGTAGTCGTCCATCTAAGATGTTTAAGAGAATTTTTTCTTCACCGTGAGCCCCACTGCCTGTTAAGATCATCTAGAGAGGTTTGCCTGCAGTTGCCGCCAACTCCTTTGGCAGCTACTCGGGGATGGGCTTTCTCCGTTGCTGCCCCTGGACTTTGGAACGCGCTCCCTGTTGAAATAAGAGCCTCCCCATCTCTGGCAACTTTTAAAAAGGCACTGAAGACGCATTTATTCACCCAGGCTTTTAATTAGATTTATGGCTTTAAATTTTAAAGCTGGTTTTAAATGATTTTGATGTTAATGTTTTTAATGTTTAAATTATTTTAATTGATTGATTTAGTTTTGATTTTAACTGTTAAATTGATTTTAATTATTTTTATTGGTTGTAAACCGCCCTTAGCCATTTTTTGAGGGGTGGTGTGTGTGTGTATATGTGTGTGTGTGTGTGTGTGTGTGTGTGTGTGTGTGTGTGTGTGTGTATCTCAAAATAAATAAATACTAAATGCAAATCAAGGTAGACCCTGCTTAGCAAAGGAGACAGTTCATTCTCGCTACTGCAAGACCACCTCTTCTTCCTACTCTTTTGCTTGTGATATGGATGTTTTTCTGTCTTGGAAGGTAAATAGATATTTGGCATACAGTATGTATAACATATATCCAGGTCACGTGATGGAAAGGAACTTTAGCTTGGTGGCAAGGCACAAGCACAAGGCACAAGCTCAGCATACAAGGTCCCAGGTTCAATCCCTAGTATTTCCAGGTAGGACTGCAAAAGACCCCTCTGAAGCCCTGGAGAGCCAGACAGCAGTGAGCTGGATGGGCCAATGGTCTAACTCTGTAAAAGGACCCTTTGTTTGTTCATATTTGCCTCCCTGAAGCTTGTTAGAAGCTTCAACCCCCACTTTTTTTTAAAAAAAGTGAAATTACTAGTTGCTGTGGCTTCATGCAATCAGCATCCTTTGCTGTTCTTATGTTTTAGTAGGAAAACTTCTGTGCATTCCTTTCCAGCCCCTACTCCACGGAAGAGAAGGAAAACCACAAGGAGGATGAGGAACGCAACAAATACCATAAATTGTTGACAGAGGAAGATGACGAAGAAGAGAGAGCTTTTTGGGAGGACCCTGTGCCTTATACTCCAGAGGCTAGGTTAGAAGCCCACAAATACGTTGAAGAAAAAAAGAAAGCAAAAGAAAATAGGTATGTGGAATTCTTGTATATATTTCCTAAACTAATGATAAACAGGCTTCATGTTAAACACGTTGGCACTGCTTTTCACGTATCCACACAATACCATATTTTGCATTGATCTCTAAGTAGCATTTTTTTTATTTTCCCCTCCTATCTGCATTTAATATGACCTGCATTTAGTATCCCTTAGAAGACCTTAAGTCCTTTGATCTGTGTATCACATTACAGCTGCCTATACACTCCTGCTGTAGAATGTATTAGTATAAATGTCCCTGCGATCCTTCGGGGGATCTAGAAGTTGTGGTAGGTGAAGAAATAGAAGAGGCAAGATGAAACCATGGGCCGAATTTAAAAAAGAGATAAGTGAGGGTTGAGGTCTAAGCACTGGTACAAGAAAAGGTAATGGAGATTCTCTGTCAAAGAGGAGCAGGAAGCTGAGTTAGGTGCCTTTTAGTTGTTCTTCTAGCTGGGTGGGAACTGCTTGTCCGCAAACGGGGATGACAAGCTCCTAATGCAAAATATTCAACATTTATTAAAAAGCAACCAAAGCGTACAGTCTGAGGAAATTAGTAAAATAAATCTCTGGTTGCAATAGTAGCAAACCAAATCATTAATGTAGGGAATTTGATAGACTAAGGGGAGATTCTCACGATCAGCAAAAAGCGGGCTAAGGGACCCTAGCCGGCTTTTTGCTGATTGTCTGCTGCCATGGGAGCCACATGGCTCTCAGCAGCAAACCCTCCTAATTCCCCCTCCCCTTAGCCAAGGTGAGCGGAGTGAGCGCGATGCTAAACCCATCTTTTTGATCATGTATTGCCACGGCATGGCTCCGCAGTCTGGCAACATATGAGGAGACCCCCGCTGGGAGGCTGAAACAAGCCTCCCAACCCTGGGGGTCTCTCCAGGATACCGTGCGCGCTCGCGCGGGGCATCCTGGAACTTCCGGGGGCCGCACGGCCCCCAATCCCCGTAGGCACTCCGGCTCCGTCACGGAGCCAGCAGTTGATCAGCCGCCCTGGGCTGTCTGGGGATCGTCTGCCCAGCTCTCCCTGCAAACCCCATTTGGGCGAGTCTCGCTGATTGTGAGACTCGCCTCTAAATTTGCTTGTAAGAGTATTAATACAGAAAAGCAACCTGCTCCGTTGAAGTGAATGGGCTAATCATAGCGTTCTGGGAGGTGTAACTCCTAGTGAGTCCACTTGATGTTAGCGCTATCGCTGACTGCAAGGCTACATGGGGATGGTTTCTGAGACAGTGGGGAGTTAATTGACAAGAAAAACTGAATCAGGGAAACCAAGTGATTAGAAAAGGAAGGGATAGACGAAACAAGTTAATGGGTCTAGCGGGGCGGCAGCGTACCTCCCTGCTGCTCCGTTGCCTCCTCGGACCGGATGATCGGAAGTACCTGGTGCATGTCAGGCCTGTGTGCGCGCACGTCATGCTCACTCATGCATGCACCTAACATGTGCACACGTGCCGGGTACTTCTGGTCACTTCCGGTCCGAGGAGACAACAGGGTGGCAGGGAGGTACGCTGCCACCCCGCCAGACCCTTTTAAACTGCAGCGCCAGTGAGGGAAACACAGCGGGGTGTGTGTGTGTGTGAGAGAGAGAGAGAGAGAGAGATAAGAGCACCCTCCCCATTCCTTAAAGGTATCCCCCCCCCCCTGAAACGGTTGAACTGCCGGTCTTTTGAACATGTTCAGAGGTCTGTAAAGGGGCTTCCAAACAGGTTTGTGCACATTCCTACAGGACAGAGATTTTAGAAAATTTAGTTAAACCTTGAATGTACTTGTACTGATTTATGAATGAGGATCTCCATTATGCTGGCCTAGAACTGGTTTCTGTTCCCATGGAGACAAAGGCTGATGTATCCAAAGGGGGTCAGACTCCTGACTGGGACTTCGTGCCTCCTTAGCCTACTAATTAAAGGTTTCCTGGCTGGGGACTCTGACTACTGGTAGAAGAAAAGAGACAGAAGGAGAGGAAAAGGAATTCCATTCCTAAAGTGGAGGATTGCAAGGGCTGTATCTACCTGTCCTGTAGCATTCCTGACTAGAACGACACTGCTTGGTGAGTGGACTCTGAGGCAGCTAGGTTAGTGGCTTGTAAGGGGTTGAGGGATCCACAACAGTGGAATTGGCTCTTTGGACCAAGGATTCTCAGAACTGGGAATCTCTGGCATTCACCCACAGAGTGTGCACTCTGTCTCGGCTTTGCACTGGGGTCGATGGTCAAGGTAATGAGAAGCGGGGCAGCCTTGATTCCTGAGAACAGTTTTGTGAACGATGGATAGATCTGTAGGTGGTGAACTGTACAGAATACTAGTTCTTAAAGGAAGTGGTTTATACCCTGAAATTAAGTGGATCACATAAAAGAATTTAACAGTGTTGACCTCGCTTCCCATTGAGAGAGGGGCTGATGCAGATGAGATCAATTTTGCCCAGGGCAATGCAGAGTCTTGCACCTTGGTAAATCCAGAATGTCCCTGGTTTCTAGTCCTCAGGGCTTGACGCTCTGGTAAATGCAATCAAAAATAGTCAATCTATATCGTGCTTGGGAAGGGGAAATTGCTCTGGCTGAGGGGCAGTTTCTGTGATTGCATTTAACTGACCAAGGTTATTTTAGCATATTCATACCATTCTCTAGTTGCAGTTGCAATTAATTTCCTTTGAGGTCTTCCCAAGACATTTTATTTACTCAAAGACCTGATTGGCCTCTGAATACCAGCTGCTGGGGAGCAATGACAGAAGAGGGCTATTTGCTTGCATGTCCCACTTCTGGGCTTCCCAGAGGCATCTGTTGAGAAACAGGATGCTAGACTTCATGGATCTTTGGGCTAATCCAGCAGGGCTGTCTGTTCTGAGGAGATTGGACTTCTGCAGGGCCACGCCACCAGATACCATATTTGTAGACTATTTCATAGCTCCGATGCTCATAAAGAAACAGCCGTCATCTCTGGACCAGGACCTAGTCTGATAACACCCTCCTTGGCTTGCATCCAGAGTACCACGGAGAGCTCCTCCTTTCCAGTGTCCCATTGCAAACTGTATGGCCAACCAGAGCTCCCTCTTAACAATGTTATCCATGCACTGTGTTTGCACAGAAAGAGCACATACACTCTAATCCTAAGTAGACGTCCTTGGAAGCCAGTTTCATTAAAATTAGATGGTTGCTTGAGACTAGGATATTAGAAAGTTGTCCTGGCAGCTGACTCTTGTCTATGAAACTGCCATCTGGAAAGCTGCAGAAGCCCTGATTGGAGCATTATTTGGGCATGGGCTAAGCTCTCTCTGTGTCTTCTGGCACTTGGTAGCCAAGATTAGAGCCAGTGAAAGCAGGCATTGTGAGAACTGGAATCATTTCCTAGTATTAAAATAAATGGAAAGTTTCTTTTTGTCAGGGGGGCGGCATTGTGTGTGTACTTTAATCAAAGCTAGATCACAGCAGACAGGCTTCCTCTTGTCTTTCAATTTCTTCACAAAAGGGATGAGAATGCAAAAAGAAAACTGAACACTTTCTTGCTTTCCCTCCTTCTCTTTTTTTGCTAGTGTTCAAAAGAAGAAAGAGAAACCACCGAGGACTTTGATCACCCCAGAAGGGAGAGTTCTGAATGTGAATGAACCCAAGTACGTAAGGAGAAGTAGTTCACCTGAGACGAGTGAGCTGCTTTTTAGCATTGGGATTAGTTCTGTGATTTGAATAATTCACTAGAAAGAAATAGTATTTGTCAAACTATGCTAAAAAAGAATGCTTTGTTTTAAATTTTGTGGTGTACAGGCTAATAATTACAGCTACTCACCAGAGCTAAAGAACTGAATGTATGATCAATCTGTTCTGCTGCAGCAAAGAAAACTAGATCTGTTAAATCATTTTCTACCCTAAGTTAAGGACTTTTTCCATTTGTGGGGGGGATGTGTTGTTTATTGCTTATTTGTCGACCTCTATTCAGAATGGCAGAATCAAGATATTCCCACGATACAGATTTGTGCAAAATCCACAAAAATGGCCTTGGAGGAGGTTTTTGTCCAGTGGGGGAGGTTTGGGAGAAAGTGGCACTGCCAAGATGCGGCGAAGTTACTGGAGCCTGCCAGCTGCTTTTGATAACTTCTTTTGGGAAATTGTGAGTGTGGTGAAACCCATAGCTCTCCATATACCTCTCTGGCAAACACAATACAAGGCAGGTTCCTACTTGTCCCCTTAGCTAAGCAGGGTCCACCCTGGTTGCATATGAAAGGGAGACTTGATGTATGAGCACTGCAAGATATTCCACTTCTTAGGGGATGAAGCCACTCTGGGAAGAGCAGAAGGTTTCAAGTTCCATCCCTGGCTTCCCCAAGATAGAGCTGTGAGAGATTCCTGCCTGCAACCTTTGAGAAGCCGCTGCCAGTCTGTGAAGACAAGACTGAGCTAGATAGACCAGTGGCCTGACTGAGTATATGGCAGCTTCCTATGTTCCTATGATTCTCCTCTCTGAGGGAACAGGGCAGTCTCTGGGTAGGTTGAAGAGATCCAAAGGTGCTGACCAGGAGCTGGTCAGCAGGATGTGTCCACTTGTCTTTTAAGCTGCTAACGTAAGAGCGCTCATTCTTCTCTGGGGGGCCAGTTCAGTCAATGCTTTGTCCAGCCGGCCCACCACACACAAAACAGATGTGCATACCCTGTGAGCTTGCACATTCTCTCCCCCTCCTGATGCACCAGGGCACCTCTCCCTATGGGAGTGGGGGTTGTGCAAACTGCCTTCTATATGTACTAAAAATACATGTGTACAGTAGTTCAGTTCAGTTCATATTGCGTTCTTTGATCCAATACAGATCAAATAAATCTACCCTGAGCGTAAATATCAATATAAACAGATACACGCATATACATATAAAAAATCAGTTACATGGAAGATTGAGATAAAAATAAAAACAGTAGATTTTCAGTGTGTGCACTGCGCCACATGTGATGACAGAGAGGTGCCCCTGTGCACCAGGAGGGGGAAAGGACATGTGTGTTCATGGTACGTGCATGTCCTTATCAAATCCTCTTCGCTATGAGCTCCACCTCCCATTGAGATCATCTGGAGAGGTTCGTCTGCAGTTGCCGCCAACTCGTCTGGTGCCTACTCAGGGACGGGCCTTCTCTATTGCTGCCCCTGAGGCTTTGGAACGCGCTCCCTGCTGGAATAAGAGCCTCCCCATCTCTTACAACTTTTAAAAAGGCATGCAAGACACATTTGTTCACCCAGGCTTTTAATTAGATACTGTGTTAAGAGTTTGATGGTTTTTAATAGTTTTGACGTTATTTTAAATTTTACATTGTTGTAATGTTTTAACCTTTTTATTTGTTGTTTTTATTGTTTTGTTGTAAACCGCCCAGAGACTTGCATTTTGGGCAGTATACAAATATGTTAAATAAGTAAGTAAGTAAGTGTGGGGACCTCAGCAGATGAAGAGCCAGGTCTCACAATCAGTGAGACCTGGTTCGTAAGAGTGAGCGGGGAGAGTGGGCTAAGCCCGCTCTCCCCGCCCATGATCAGAGTGGGAGCCCTGGGTGGCTGGATCGGCTGCCCACACGATTACCGGCTCTGTGACAGAGCTGGCGGGGGCTGGGGAGCTCGGGGGCTGCGTGGCCCTTGGAAGCTCCAGTATGCCCTGCGTGAGTGCGCAGGGCATACTGGGGAGACCCCCAGAGCTGGGAGGCAGCTTTTTGCCTCCTCTCCAGGGGTCTACTTGTGCGTAACCACAGTGTGGAGCTGCGCTGCGGATACTAATGATCTTTAAAACCAGGTTTGTGGAGCACTCGCTCCGCAAACCTGGTTTTAGGGCAGGGGTAGTTAGGCGGGCTACCCACCTAGGAACCACTGGGCTCGCAGCCGAGCCCGGTGGTTCACACGATGGGGCAAAATCAGGCTAGCCTCCGTTAGCCCGATTTTGCCCCATCGTGTGAATAACCTTGAAGTGTTATCTAAACCCCCACTAGCCCTTCCTGTTCCTTATCCGTAGCTGGGCCAGCCACTCCTTCTTCTAGCTTTTGCTTGCCAGCCAGGTGTGTATCCTGCTTCTGCTCCCAATTACCATATAGGCCAGCTTGCCTGAGTATACCAGAGAGAAACAGCATCAACATCTTCCTCTCACTCTCATTGGAATATATTTCACAGGAAGGATGCTAACCAACCTGAGTGTGTCACACTCACACTGGGTTTGAATGTCTAGCTCTTAGAAGCCCTCTTTAGGAATTGTAAACCTGGGTGCAGTGTACCCATGGTGGGGGGAAACAGGTGCATGCCAGCTAGCCCTGAGGCAAGCCCTGAATGCTATTCACATGTTTCTTTCAACACTCGTACAACAAGTGAACAGGCTACATAGGTCCTGATCTACACATAGGTACAGTTATTCAAATGTTCTGTTGAACCCAGGTACAGCAGCACACCTCCTGTCTGTACCTTGAGGGGCCTGTCTTGAGGTTCGCTTTTAAAATGAACACAGGTGCAGTCATCCACACAAAAACATGTACAAATGTACAGACATCTGTACAGCATAATATCTTAGTAAGGCTTTTCTCCCTGTGGTATAAAATCCTGGCCATCTACAATTCTAGAACATTCTCCTCTCATTCAGTACTTGCATACAAGTGCTATATGCAGAGGAATTCTGGGATGTGATTAAGGAATATGTTGGCACGGAGGTAAGGCTAGCTGGCTCCCATTTTCCCCCACAATGGGTACAATTTGCCCAGTTTTATAATGCCTAATAGGACCGTGGTTGTGGCAAATTTGCTGGAAATGTATGGACTCTATCTAGTGCAGGGATTCTCAACGTGTGGGTCCCCAGATGTAACTGGACTTCAACTCCCATAATTCCCAACCAAAGGCCACTGGGGCTGGGGATTATGGGAGTTGAAGTCCAATCACATCTGGGGACCCACAGGTTGAGAAACTCTGATCTAGTGTATGATCTGTGTGTAAAATTCCCAGCTACCGGAGATCTGAACTCTGCATGCCTTGAATGCCTTCTTTGAACATGTGCCCCTGCTGGAGGTTAATTTTTCAAAAAAATCATTTCCCCTTCAATTGAAATGAATGAGCTGAAAGAAACGTATCAATGTTTGCCTAGATCTCCCTGCCCCTACCAATGCAAACATTGGGCTTTCTGGTTTCAGAGGGTGTTTGGCTAGACATCAAGAGCTCAAACACAGTATCTTCCGATCCCCTGAGTAGGATTTCTCAGGTCAAGGGTGAGGTGGTTTTGCCCATCTTCTTCCTTTCGCTCAGTCCAGATGAGTTATGAATAAAAACCCTCACCGAAGTTAACACAGTTTTTCCTGTCATGAAGAGAATCATCATGCCTCTGTAGCACAGGCTCTGAGGAGAAAGAAGAATGGCGACATCAAAGGAATACTGGTGTTTACTTCTCGCATCTTGCAAGAAACTCTCCTCTATATCGATGTCTCCACTTCGCTGTAAAAATGTGTTGACAGCTGTACAATGATAGGAGTAGCTTTTTAATGTGAGGTCGTCTAGTATGTAAGACCTTAAAATGCTGTATTGACAGTTGAGAATTATGGTTCTGGAGCTACAGACATTTTGAAGAAAGCACTAGAGCCCCAGAGACTTCCATTGTCAATAGTTAACTGAGTGATATATTAGGATCTTTATGCGGTCGATTAATACACAGGGCCAGATTTTGATAAACGGTTACTCAGGTTGGTGAGAAGCACAAACCACATATCTCATGTAGTGATACATTTTAGCCGCAACAAGAAGAACTGAAAATGGCGAGTCTCTGTGTTTTTAAATATATATATCCCCTGTCTTTCAAACAAATGATCTTCAAGGCTGCTTACAATACATTAAAATAATAGTATTTACACAAAACAAAACAAAAACCTAAACACCCTTTAACACAGTTTAGCACAACTTTGGCCCTCCAGCTGTTGTACCCTTCATCCCTTACTTGGCCACTGGGGCTGGGGATGATGGGAGTTGTAGTCCCACCAGGAGAGCCAATGTTGTGCAGCCCTGCTCTAGCCCGCGGCAGAATGCAGAGCATCCTTTGTCCTCACTCTGCAACTGATGGTTGGTACAGAATTCTTTCTGGCAGGAAGAGGCAGGACAGCTTCCTGTAGCTCTCATTTCCTGTCTGTTGCCGAGAGCCAGGCTGGTCTTCCTCTGTCATGGTGATCTTCTCGGAAGGGAAGGGAGGACAACCAACCCAATGGCCTGGTCAGTGGCAGAGGCTCCGGCCCCTTTCCCCTCACTTCTGCAATCCCAGGACAACTCGGAGTCTGCAAATATGTCACCAGGATCCAAGTAGTTTTCCTCCAAACCATAAACAATGTTGCTTTTATTATTTTGCTGCTCTGCATGTGGGTGAGGCTTCCAGTGTTCAAACAGCAGGATCTTTCCCCACTGTACAGCCTCCTAATGCCCCCCAGGGCTCCTATTCCCTGATTCCCCCCTCACAATGTCCTTTATGTGTCCCCTGTCCTTTTCTCAGGCACATCATCCCTCCCTCAAAAATTAGTGTGCTCAACTGTTTTTTTAATTAACCAAAGCAAATAAAGCATATTTATAGTAACTGTATTTTTTAAAAAAAGAAGAAGAATTACAACCAAGAGCTGGTGAAGCCTCTCAGAATCCTGGCATCCAGAGGACTGACCAGCAATAGAGATGTCCAGCAATGCTACCAGGGTTATAATATTGCCACGAATGGCAGTGCCACCATGATTAGAATATTTTATCTTTTAAAATATTATTTAAATAATTTTAAATTGCTGTAACGTTTTAACTTTTTGTTTTGATGTAACGAATGTTTTACTTTTTCTGTTTATACTTTGTTGTAAACCACCCAGAGACGTATGTTTTCTGAATACCAGTTGCAGGGGTGTAACAGTAGGAGAGAGGGCAAGCCCTTAGCTCTTGCCTGTGGGCTGCCCAGAGGCATCTGGTGGGCCACTGTGTGAAACAGGATGCTGGACTAGATGGGCCTTGGGCCTGATCCAGCTGGGCTGTTCTTAGGTTCTTCTGAGTCATAGGGCCAAGTGTTACACAGCAAGAGAGTTGTCCAGGAGGTTGCTAGAACATGAACCTGGTCCGTAGGCCTGTTGCACCCGTAGCTTCCAAGCAGCAATGGGAGGTTTTGCAGTCAGTCTGGCTTCTCCACCCTTCTGGATGCACAAATAGACCCTGTTGTTGACCATACTTAGGGGAAAAGATTTCTTCTCCTGTGCTGGTTGCTGAAATTGGATGCCATGTGCTGCCCAATGAGTGCTATATCGTCTGGCCTAGGCTTGAACATAAGACTTGTCCTATATTGAGTCAGACCCTTGGTCTATCTAGCTCTATATTAAGGTCATGCACATGGCCATTTTCTCCAGGTGGGGAGGGTGCGGGGGGAAGGCAAGATCGAGCTTGCCTTTCCCCCAGTCGAGCAAAGTCGAGTGTGGGATGCACTGCTCACACATCCACATGGAGCAGCGCGCATCTCTGGAGGCCGGGAAAATGAGACCCTGCCTCCAGGAATCTTAAAATGCACCACACAAACAACGTGGTGCATTTAGGGATCCCCCCATGAGTTAGGTGCTCTAGGCACCCGGCTCTGTGTCTGCTGGGGCTGCGTGCAGTCCGAGCAGACACACAATCCCAAACCTGGAGTAAAGGGCACACTCACATCCTTTATCCCGGGTTAAGTAAAGTTGCGCTGTTGAGTCGGTGTCGACTCCTGGCGACCACAGTGTCATGTAGTTGTCTTTGGTAGAATACAGGAGGGGTTTACCATTGCTGTCTCCTGTGCAGTATGAAATGATGCCTTTCAGCATCTTCCTATATCGCTGCTGCCCAATATAGGTGTTTCTCATAATCTGGGAAACATACCAGCGGGGATTTGAACTGGCAACCTCTTGCTTCATAGGCAAGTTATTTCCTGGTATAAATTCCCAGGCTTATGTGGGAGGCAGAGCTGAGATTAGCCTCGATCCCAGTGCTTTACACAGGCAGCCAAACTCAGGTGGGGCTGCCCAAGCCTGGGTTTGACTACTCGTGTGAACAGCCTCATTTATCCATTCATTCATTCATTCGATTTCTATACCGCCCTTCCAAAAATGGCTCCGGACGGTTTACACAGAGAAATAATAAATAAGATAAGATGGATCCCTGTCCCCAAAGGGCTCACAATCTAAAAAGAAACATAAGATAGACACCAGCAGCAGTCACTGGAGGTACTGTGCTGGGGGTGGATAGGGCCCGTTACTCTCCCCCTGCTAAATAGAGAGAATCACCACGTTAAAAGGTGCCTCTTTGCCCAGTTAGCAGGGTTCTACTCTGACTGGCAATGGCTCTCCAGGGTTTCCGACAAGGGTCTTTCCCAGCCGTACCTGGAGATGCTAGCGACCTAACCTGGGGCCATCTGCATGTAAAGGATTTTCTCTGCCACTGAGTGATGGCCCCATCCCAAATGAGCTTCAGCTTGTGCTTGATGTAATCTCTGCACTTGAGGTCCTGGGGATGATTGCGGGCACAGAGCTGGAAGGGGTGGAATACAGTTTTGGTGCATCAGATCCCCCCATTCTTCAGGTTCCCCTGCTGGTGCGCTTTCTTGATTTAGGGTCTCAGGGTTCCCTTCAGAATATTCCTGTCTTTTCTTTGTGGTAGTACCTGTGGTCTCATCTCCTGTCCCTAGGTACAGATCCTGACAGCATTTTAATGCCTATGGGAAACCTTCGGCTAATGAGATCAAAATGTCACTGTAGTGCTCTCACTGGTGCTTTATTTTTCTGTTACATTGTATGGAGAATGTCAGAAATGAAAATGAACAGCTAGAATAATAATTCATACCTCTGTGTAGCTCTTTGAAAGAATGTCATGTGCACATCATGAAACAGAATTCTGATCTGTTTTGATAATATACAATTTTTGCACCTCTCCATTACTTTCTTGCCAGCAGATGTCTCTCTTCCTGCACTGATATTTAGCTTTGAATTAAATGGACTTTGTGCGGTGCCTCCCATCATGTTTCTCCTTAAAAAAAAAAAAGCTTATGAACTAGAAAACAGTTCCTGTATTTATTTATATAGGCTTTAGCAGATGTATTGAGAGAAGAATGTGTGTCTTGTTAACAAACCCGTGTCACGTTAATCTAAAACCTCTAGCAGTCAAAGTTTGTCGACTGTCATTCAGTTCTATTTATGCTGCATAAATCTTTTTGCTGTTCTCTCTAGACTTCCTTTCTCCTTGAAAGATGATGAAGAAAACAATCAATTCATCCTAGATCTGGCTGTTTACAGGTCAGAGTGATTCACTTAATTGACCTACCTACTTTTTTGTTGTTTGTTTACACTTATTTCTCACTCTTCCTCCAAGGAGCTCCGAGTACATGGTTATCTTTATCCTCACAACAACCCTGTGAGGTAGGTTAGGCTGAGAGATACATGACTGGCCCAGAGCCACCCAGTGAGTTTCATGGTTGAATGCTGATTCAAACTCGGGTCCTAGTCCAACACTCTACCCACTACGCTATGCTGGCTCTTTGGAAATGGTTGGATGTTCTTGGATACTGATCATTGAGTTTTTAATTTCCATTTTTCTACGCATAGTATCATAGGCATCTGCAAGGAGAAGTTGGAGGCAGTCCCTACACCCCGATTAACGAGGAGCGGTTTACATATTTTATTTCTGTATTTGTATGTATGTGTTTGCTCACCTCCTGGAAAAATGTCTGCAGATGCCCATGCATAGCAGTCAGAATTAAATTGATCATATGAAGTGGTTAAGATTAAATGGTCCAACTTGCCCTCAAAGAGTACCATAAGTTTTCCCTTGCAGGGCAAATATCAGCTTTGTAGAAGAAGGAGGCAATTTCCATCAAGAAAATGGCTCGGAGTGAGGGTTAACCCTCATCTCTACCCTGTGCTGTAATCTCAATTCAATTCACACCTCCTACAGGTGCTGGGAAAAGAGGGAGGTAAGACATCTGATAGCAAATCTCCAATATCTCATCTATTTTGGCCTTAGTATGAGACTACTGAAATAGAGGTAATTTACAGGCTTGACACAATTTCACTGGTCCTTAATCCACACTTAGGTTTGGTTATCTCACTTCAACAGTAGTCAGCCGGCATGTTATTTCTTGCAAACTGAGCTCCAGTCTGTAACAGATTGGTGTTGCTGAACCCAGCTATAGGCTGATTGCATCCTTTGTTTCTTGCCGTTGATTGGCTCATGTATTTAAGTGAGTGGGTTCAGATATCATGTGGTACCACAGTTTATTGTAACTAAGGTTTATTTAATAAACCTGGAATGGAACATCAGATGATCACCAAATCTTGATTTGTTTTACCATATTGTGATTTGTTTGGGTCCCACCCCTCACCGCTTGCCTCTTTCTACAAACCAAGATTAAACCATGATTGCAGATTCAGGCATCATGTGAGACCACAGTTAGGGCAAACCAGTCAACTGCAACTGCTGGGTTCATATTGTGGTTTAACTGCCCAAACTAAACCATGGTTTGTTTACTGGTACAGGTTCAGACATACCAACTAACTACAGATAGACAAAACAAGCCATGGTTCTGTGTGGTGTCTGAGCCTGCCCAGTGTATGTGTTGATGTATCTTGTTTCATATGTTTTTAATTGACTAAACTTTTCCAGTAAATGTGTATATATCTCTCTGTGTGTATGTGTGTGCATGGGGTGGGCATATATATATGTGTGTGTATGTCTGAGTTTGGCGTACAGTTACTGTGTGTGATCAGTATATCACTGCAGTATGGCCTTAATTGATGCCTGATGGGAGTTGGAGCCTAAATGTTCCTTTAATGGGTGTGGATATTTCTGTTTACCTGTGAGCCTGGAATCTGGGACTAATGCTCTGATGATGTGTGTGAGAAATGGCACTTGGGAGGAGAGATTGCTGATTGTTTAGCCAGAGTTTGTTTGATTGCTGATTGTTTAGCCAAAACTGAGTACCCTGAGGAAGGTTGCAACAAGTGTCTCTCTTAGAATCTGTAGCCTGCTTGGAGTCTCAGTTTCCTTCCCACAGACTCTGCTTGTATATTCGTAAAGAAAGCAAATATCACAAGACACTGTACATCTCCAATGCTCTCATTCTCATCCAAAGGAAGCAAAACTCTGTAGCATTGCCACTGGCGCTTCTCACCACTCATGGAAAAAGGGAATGCTGAACGATGTCCGCCCTCCTCCCGCCCCCACACGCTTTCCATTTCATGCATCTGATGAAGCAGGCTCCTGCCTATGGTCTAGGTTCTTGCTAACTGTTTGAGGACATGCAACTTTGTTTGGGAAGAGTGCTTTGTAGCTGAGAAGATAATAGAAAGGAAGAAAATAATTCTGTCCCCATGTTCCCATTCAGATGAATGGGAAAATAGGGACATTTTGGCGAGTATGGAATCAATGAGAGTTGAGGAACTGTTGTGTGCGTCTGTAAGTAGTGATGTTTTTGAATTTTTAGCCTACTTTGCGGTAGGTGTATGAGATCACTTGGCATTCCGTGTGTGTGTCCCCCACTATCAACTTCGCAGTGCCTGGACCAATATGAACCAAATCGGGTACAGTTGTAGGGACACCTCAACGCCATAGTTTGTGATGATGTCATCCACCCCAATCCAAGATGGCAGATAAGTAAACCTTTGAGCAGCCGTGGAGCGAAGCTGGCAGCCCCTGGCCCCACGTCTGGCCCCATGCAGCCCTGATGGAAGGCAGATTGGCCTGTGCTGCATTGGCCATCGTGCCAACGTCGGCCCGTGCTCCTTTAAAGGCAGGGAGAGTCGTTCCAGCCCGTGCTGCCAATGTAGTGTGGCCCAATTTTGTTCCCAAATGGGGCTGCGCGGGGGACGTGTCAGACGCAGGGGGCGTGTCGGGGCCTTGAGTCGCAGCTCCTGATTGGCGGTGGCCTGGATTCTTTGAACCCATTTGCCCAGTGGTGGCTCCGCCCCTGCGTTTGAGGCATAAGTGGGCTAACTTGTGAACTGCCTAACCGATTTGCTACAGATATAGGGACACACAGAGATTCTTCAGTGGCATAGTTTGTGATGATGTCATCCACCACAATTCCAGCTGGTGGCTGCGTGAACCTTTAAGATTAGGCTAATCTGAGAACAACCTAACCAATCTGAACCATTTGCTACAGATATAGGGACCCATAGGGATGGCTCAAGGGTGTAATTTGTAATGATGTCATCCACCCTGATTCAAGATTTTTATTTTATTTATTTATTTATTTATCAAATTTGCACCCCGCCCCAAACTTTCGTCTCTGGGTGGTTAACAATAGCATAAAACCAGTTTAAAACATATACAAAAAACTTAAAACAATTTAACAATGTTAAAAAAAACCAACCAGAGATTAAAACTCCCAAAATTTAGGAAGCTGAGAAAGATGGTAGGCACATTAACATTTGAGGTGCACGTGGGAACTGATTTGAACCAAATTTGGTACAGTTGTAGGGATAGTAAAAGGAAAGTAGGCAGATTAGTTCTTACTAGAAAAACTTGTTAATATTGATGTTGTTATCTCACTGCCATCCTCCACCTATGCATGGTGCACCTTGTTCTTACAGGCAAGGTTCTGGTGAGTACTGCTTTACTGCATCCTGCATATTGCATTTGGTGTTTAACAACAAAAAGTACATGAATTTGAAGATAACTATTAATTAAAATTGTAGTGAAAGGAAAGTAGCTGGATTAGTTCTTGCCAGAACTACTTCTTAAATATTGTAAGCAGCTTTGAGATCCTGATAGTAAAAATTGGGACATATATTTAAATAATAGTATTGTAATAGAGTTATTAAACTTTAATGGGTCTCAAGACTTCTTGTTGTAGGTTTCAGATAATCAAAGACTCTGAGCACCTTTTGGCTAACACCCTTACTAAGTTGCCTCAGTGCAAGAAGATTGCTAACCTGCACTAAGTAACTGAGATTTTGGGAATTGCACTTTTCCTCTTTTTTTGCAAAAGTTTCCTGCAAAACATAAGAGGCCTGCCATAGGTTGTGCACCTTGATGTACAAGCATAAACATGATTGAGCTTTAGTTGGGATATTGCCCACTGTTTTCAGTGGGGTCAGAAAAAACAGTGGGAACAAGTCTGTGTGATCTAAAGTGCCTGGAGGTAAACACTTTGCAGCAAATAGAAGTTGTCCCAAGGACTCCCTGTGCTAGCAAATAACACTGTGGAGAGGGCACACACTGCCTTCAGAACTATACTGTTTTATATGGGGAAAGCACAAATGGTTTTGGGGGTAAGCAAAGCCCTCCCTAGGAGGAAACCCTTCTTGGAGAGGGGCTTCACCCTCCTAGAAGAGGATCAACTCCTTGCTTTGAAATCACTTAGCTAAATAGTCTTCTTTTCATTCCAAAGACATCTGGACACCTCTCTGCTTGATGTTGATGTCCAGCCTGCTTATGTTCGAATAATGGTCAAGGGAAAGGTTAGTACTCTTTGGTTATTGTTGCTTTGGTTTTTACTGTCTGTGTTAGGCTCCTCCTTTAGCAGGTCTGTTAATGGCTAGTCATCTAATGGCTATAGGCCACCTCCAGCCTGGGAGGCAAGATGCTTCTCAGTACCAGAGGCAGGAGAGCAACAGCAGGAGAGAGGGCATGTCCTCACCTCTTGTCTGTGGGCTTCTCAGAGGCCTTTGGTGGGTCACTGTGTGAAACAGGATGCTGGGCTAGATAGGCTTTGGGCCTGATCCAGCAGGGCTGTTATTATTTTATTTATTTATTAAACTTCTGTACCGCCCAAACTTTTGTCTTTGAGCAGTTAACAAAACCAATTAAAACACACATAAAAGTTAAAACAATGCAACAATTTAAAAACAGCCATAAAATTAAAAACAGACAGTTTTAAAAAGCTGGGAAAGCTTGAGTGAAAAGATGGGTTTTCAGGTGTTTTTCGAAAATTGCCAGAGATGGGGAGGATCATATCTCAGCAGGGAGCACATTCCACAATCTTGGGGCAGCGACCGAGAAGGCCCGTCTCTGTGTAGCCACCAAACGAGTTGGTGGTAGCTGGAGACGGACCTCCTCTGATGACCTCAATGAGTGGTGTGGCTCATAGTGAAGAAGACGCTCTCTTAAATGCTCTTGCTCTTTTATGAACCTTGACTCACCTGAATGATGTGGTCAGTGTTATGAGTCTTAAGGAGAGACTTTTAGGTAGAAAAGAAAGTGGCACCATGGATATAGAGGGAAACTCTGTTTCAGTAATAGGGAATAGCATAATGGGAGGAAGAGACAAATAGGGCTGAAGGCAGATGAGCTGATGTAACATGAAGGGCATAAGAGCCAGTTCAAACACAGAGGAATAGCATAGCACTGTCTGTCCCGCACCAAAGACTGAATGCCTCCCTGTGTCAAAACACCTTTCCAATGGAAAGTTTGTCAGGGAGAAGGATTCTAGCCCATTCTCCCTGACTTGCTGGTTTTCCATGTGTAGGAGGCTTTTCCACATGAGTGAACGTTCAGATGTATGAGTGCCGCCCCCGCAGTTGTACATTTCCAAGAAGGACTGTGTGATGTGCTTTCTATACACGTGAATCGGCTCACACACAGAGAAGGAGTGTAAAGGGAAGGAGAGGCATGAAAGAGATGGCAAAATCGGGGACATCTTTACACGTGAGGACTAGAAACTAGACGTTGATGCAGAGAGTAAAATGGAGCCAAGGCAAATGTTTAATGAGAAGGTTCAAATAATCATAGCAACAGGAGAGAGAAAATTAGGTCAGCAGAGATATTTTAAATTGTTACTAAGCAAAAGGATGAATAAGTGTGTGGCAGTAGGCACAGGGAGATGATGGTACACTCAAGATGCACTATATTAGACTGTTCTTGCGAGCCCTTAACCTGGCACTGGGGTCATGTGTATGCTTGGGTTGCACTCACGGGGGATTCCCACAATGCACCACTCGTCACACAGTGCATTGTGAGAAATCCAGAGGCCAGGACACATTGTCCCAGACTGTGGAGATTTGCACTGCTTGGTTGCTAAATCCTTAGGAAGATGCTAGTATTTCCTGTCTAGCATCTTCACTGCTTGGAGCGACTTTTAACCTGAATGTCGCATGGAGGAGAAGATGGATTGTGCCTGCTAGCCACACCCTTGTACCAATGTTGCTCTCTCTGGGTTCAGCATTTGTCTCTGCAGATGGGCCCTGACCCTGGGAGAGCAGGACACGGCTAGAGGGCCAGCATGCTACCATTCCACTGTGTTCAGGATGAATGCCTGAATAGGACTTCTGTTTGTTTTGGTTCTACCCCGTATTCTTTTATAGTATAGTGTAGCGTAGTGTAGTGTAGTGTAGTATAGCTGGTGAGATGTGGTGGATCACAATGCCATGCAGTAAGGATGAGGAGCTGTGTCAATGTCAGTCATTTATAGGATATCCAGGAGGAATAACCTCTGCCAGGAAATGCAATATAAATTTGAATAAGTAACAGTAGTAGTAATAAGAGAGATGCAGGAGATGAAGATGAGAAGCTGGGGAAAGTGACTTGCCCATAGCTTTTCACTTATTCCATAGGTGAGTCTAAATTTGATAATCTCATTTCCGGGGGTGATGTCTATGTAGGACCATGTCAAATTGGCACTCCTTTCCTCATGCTGATCATATTGTGCACTCCTTCCCCCCTGCACTGGAGTGTTCATCTAACCAGCTTTTTGAAGAAGCTTCACCACACCACATCTATAACATACTTATGCAGGGTCTTTATGTGTTTGTGATTCTTGTGCAAAGACAGAAATTCATTTGGAGCATCCTTTAGACTGATAGGCACAGAAAAGCCCTGCAATGTAGAGTTAAGTTCTCTTTTCACACTGTTTTCCTTCCTGCTAAAACCCATTCTAATTGCGGTAACGTTAAGGTACACCTTTAGAAGTGAGAAAATGATTAGTCCTAAGAGCTGTAATTTACAGTGAATATATATTTTTTTAAGCAGCAGTCTTCTAGTTCTTCCATTTTCTTCATTTTTGGTTTTCAAAATGCCATAGAGCTATTAAGTTAAGCTAAAAATGAGACACCCTATTTGTAAAAAAAATGAGACGCCCTATACTTCCAAATGCAGATTAAAAATTACTTTACATCTAAAATAGACAAGCATAATTATTCTCATTTAGTTGCCAATATAACTTAAGCACTGTGCCATAACCTTCTTTAGAACATGTCATATGTTTTAGTGACAAGACTGTAGGCATGCCTATACACACACACACACACACACACACACACACACACACACACACTCTATATTTATGCACATGCATCATACTTACAATGTAAATGAAGACGGTTTTAAGATGTAAATCGCCCATTAGGATTGGTAATAATACATACCACAAGCAGGATTTAAGCCAAGAAATCCTCTCAGATCAAAGACATGTTAGGCATCTTGCTTCATGTTTTCTATCTGGGTCACAAATGGTTTATTCTGCCAACTTCATATTCCATCTCTGCATAAACCCACAGAAATAAATCTGGTAAAGTGTGATGTTTTCTAAGTTGCCTGTATGTTAAATGACCAAGTTCCTTGTGCATGTTAGCCATTTCAGCTTGTGCTCCCTGCAGAGGTGAAACCAGATAGCAGCACTGCCAGAAGATCTAAGACAACTGGACACTTAGTTATCAGCCTACCAAAGGTAGGAAAAGATGTTCAGCAAAGACATTAAAATGCACCTTCAACCTTTATCTGCTTGCCTGTATGTTCTCCTTCCCACCCCCGTATGTTTTACCCTGCAAGCATTGCAAAGTCCCTCGTAAAATGTCCCTTACAATATCCCTTACTGTGTGACCACTCTGAGATGATGAATTGCATGAAGTGTGAAAGACTGTGGCTGGGTCCAGACATCACGAGGAGCCTGTAGTTCTCCCAAGCTGAGAGATATGGAGGGAACTTGAAGTTGGTGCTGCAGAGGATAGACAGCCACATATCTGAGTTTCTTGGAAGTCACTGAGTTGAGCCACAGGTACCCCCCTGTCCATGTTTCCCAGGAGGCCCTGGTTGCTCTCCCAGCCTGCCTTGTACTCCCTTTCAACTGGCAATCCGCTCCTGGGACGTCCACTTTGAAGCTCTTGGTCCTGGTTGCAAAGGGAGCACCAGCTCTAGGGTTTGTTCTAATGTGCAGCTGGAAACATTTTGTGTTGAGAAGCAAAATTGTGTGCAGTGGGAACTAGGTTTTTGTGCAGCCAAGAATGGGGGAGGGGGTTAATAAGGCTATATTAGAGCTATAGCAATAGATGAGAGAGAAAAGTCTCAGTTTGGGAAGGATAATCTCATCACTTTGCAAGGAACCTTCTTTTCCCTTCCTTCTCTTATTTTCTCTCTCCCACCCCCGCCTCTTTCTCTTAGGTTTTTCATTCATTCTCATTTTCCTTTCCTTCTGTAACATTTTTCTTTTTCTTTTTGAATCAGAAAAGGTTTGGCAGGTGCTTACAGATTGTGGGTGGCCAGGAGGGGCTCCACCGGTTTCTCGTGCAGCTGCAGGGAGAGCTTAGAATAAACCCTGGGCACCAGAGGTTCATGAAGAGCATGGTTTCAAACATGGCACACACCTCAGTGGGAGCAGCACTTTGTTTGACAAGCCACCATCAAATCTTGGCCACCAATCTGGGTTTGAGGCCTCCAATGAACTTCAGGTTCCTGCCTTGGCATGGATTCCGACAGTCACAGACAAGTCAGTTACCGACTTTGCCCGTAGGTTCCATGTTATGCGTGAACCTGTTCTGTATAAACAACATCACTTAAAAGGAGGACTCTGATGAGCTCCATTGCCAAGTCATGGTGTCCTCCTGTTCCATCAGGGCCACTTCATTAGTGGGTTTCTCTTTATCATAAGGCTTTCAAACTGACTTTAAAAAGGGGAATAAAAATGGCTGAACTGCAAATCCTGTTCCAGGTAGCAGATTCCAGAACTGGGTGGTGGCCCCTGCTCAGCGGGCCCTACAGAGGCAACAACAGAGCTGACTATGTAGAACTTTGGCCATTCCTCTATGCAAAAGAACCACTCATTTGCCTTCAGGACAGGTTTCATTCACCATTGCATCACGGTTCATTGCAAAGTTGATGCATTTTGATGCTGGCTTTTTGCTTGCCTCGCCCCACTCCACATCTGAACTTAATTCACTGTTCAAGAAGGCATTAATAGAAACATGGTGTTTTCCTTCTCTATTGTGGTTCCCCCCCACACACACACACCACCCCCCTCTGCAGTTCTTCTGAGTTTTTTAAAAGTGTGATTCCACATTCTGGATGTATATAGCTAGTCTCCTAGAAGTTCAGACCATCTGTCTTGTCTTGCTGGGCCTCTCATTAATTCAGATGGTGCATCTGTAACGACAGGCTTGCAGCTTCATCAGGGGCTGGACTTGTGCCTGCAATTTCAAAAATTTGGATTTTTGACCAAAATCCACTTCCCTGAAACATTCAGACTCCACTTAAACAAATATCGATTAGATTTCTAAATGGGTGTCTCTGAAATGGCTTTAAACATTTTGAAGTCTATTCAGATAGATATTCTGACTGTTTGCATCAGTGGAAATTTGAATCTGTATTCGTTTATATAATGGATTCTTGGTCTTGCATTCAGAAAAAGAGCGGGGGTCTTCTTCTTGTGCACCATGGTTGGGTGTGGCACTCTGAAATATGGCTAATTACTACGTCTTGCCTTGAGAGCTACTACAATGATCACCAGTACTTACAGTCTCCAAGATGTTGCTGATAGATGCTGAGCAAATGTACATGTCAGATTGTCACGAGCTTGTCTGTCCACTGTCCATGCCAAGGTCTCTATCGAAGGATGCCTGTGGCTCAGGAATCCGGTCCGGTCTGTAAGAAAGCACAAGAGAACAAATCGCTACCGAGTATCAAGTTCCACTGTCTCCCCCGCAACCTATGTCGCTCACCAGATTCCAAGAGTTCTGAGCCCAAAGGTCGAAGGCATCCATCAAGGGAGGTATTGAGGCTGGATGCAGCTGTCTGGTCTTGCTCAGGAATCTCTGGAGAGCAATCTCTGGAGAGCAGGGAAGCCTGGCTCTCCAGAGTCCGAACACGAAGCTGGGAAATCCACGTAGCTGAGGCTTAGTCTGTAGCAAGCTCAAATGACACGTTGCTCCCAGCAACTTGGTCGTTGCTGTCAGTAGCCTGTCCGCCTGGCATTGGAGTCTCGGTGTTTGGTCACGGTTGTTGGATGCTTCCTCAGACCAGATTCCATGGAGCCAGTGCGAAGCATGAAAGTAAGGCACTCCCAGGAGGGACGATGCAGTGGAGTCTAGCTGTTCAGCATTCAGAGCCGGGAACAGAGAAGGGCACGGCAGGAGACAGGGTTCAAGTAGCAAACCATTCTGGATCGTAGAGGCCAGCACATGGCTGGGAATCTCCTTTGCTCAGGCTGGGGGCTGGTGTATGCTCCATGATAGGTGTGTGTTGTTTTCCAGCATCTGGCTGCAGACTTGATTTATAGCCTGGCTTGATCGCTCTCAGCTGGCATGGATTCAGGGTTTATCTGCCTTTTTAAGGAGGTGTTTACTTCTTCTGAGAACTTTCAGCTGTTGTTGGCATCTCGTCATTCTCCTCTTGCAAAGTCAGAGAGGGCTCCCCGTTTAACTCAGGGTCCTGCTCTCCACTCCACGTCATTGCTGCCTCTGACTGCTCTGCTTGTTCTGGGACTGCAACTGGTCCTGCTTCAGCTATTTCCTGTGGTCTGGCAGCTGGGCTCTGCTCTTCAGGTACTCCAAGGGTACCTGCGTCGGCTGAGGGCTGTCAGCGTCCTCTTCCACTTCGCTATCTGAGGACAGGGGTATGACAGTTGCATGCTGACTGATTTATAGTACTTGGCCTAATTGCTCTCCTCCAGCCAGCTGTTAGAGATTCAGTGTTTATCTTGGTGCTTGCCGAGGAGCCGTTGACTTTGTCTGAGTGTCTGCAGCTGCTGTCGGCATTTTGCATGTCTCCGTTCTTGGGGGGTTAATGGTTGTTTGTCCTCAGGGCTTCCATCCCCCATCTCCTCTGCCCCAGATGGGCCTTCTTGTCCAGAATATTTAATGCAAGGACAGGGCCATAGCTCAGTGGGAGAGCACCTCCTTGCATGCAGAAGGCCCCAGGTTCACTACCTGGCATCTCCAGGTAAGATTGGGAAAGACTCCTGCCTGAAACTTTGGACAGCTGCTGCCAGTCAATACTGTTCCAAATGGACAAATAGTCTGACTTGGTATAAGACAGCTTTTTATGTTCCTAAAATTGTAGTTTCCTTATATTATTTGGAAGGAGAGCTGGTCTTGTGGTAGTGATCATGAATTGTTCCCTTTGCACATCCAGGTAGGACTGGGCACGTCCAGGTAGGACACACCCTGGCATGTCCAGGTAGGACTGGGAAAGACTGGTGCCTGAAATCTTGGATAGCCACTGCCAGTCAGTGCAAACAATACTGAGCTAGGTGGATGAATGGTCTGACTCCGTATAAGGCAGCTTTCTTTGTTCCTAATTATAATATTTAGTATCTGTATAGCACTTGTCAGCATTCCAAGTGGTTCATATACACATGCTGTGAAACTTACAACAATCCTATAAGGCAGATCAGTCTTATTACGTTCCTGTTTCAGATGGAGAGCTGAGGTTAAGAGATTGTGGCTTGCCTGAAGCCACCTGCTGAGTTTGTAGCTGAGGTGCACCTTGAACCAAGGATTTCTGGATTTGAGACAAAGTCTCTTAGCCACTATGCAACATCAGCTCTTTGTGTCAAGGCGGTGGCAAATCACTCCACTGTAAATGTTTGAGGCTCTCCCAAATGTCGGGGTACAGAGGACCACCTTCTCCCTTATGAAGCATCCCATCTGCTGAGTGTCCTATTCCAGCCTCACACAGGGTTTACAAGAAGTGATGCAGGCCAGGGCAGAGGAGAACTGCAGGACCATAGATAGTTCCAAGTGAGCAACTTGATCCAAATGCACGCCAGCTCTGAAATCTGTTTTCTCTCCTGGCCCTGACTACCTCTCCCAGGCTCCATCCCCCTGTTGAAAAGAGGATCCTTAAAGGGGCAGCCCCAGGCCTGGAGCTGAGTACTCCTCTGCGTCTCTGCAACACCTCACCTGACATGTTTCCTGCACCAATGAGTGGTCACTGAAGAGTGAGAGGCTCCCGGTATGTTGGAGTCTGACTCCTGATCAGGAGAGACCGTCTCTAGGGCTCCAGGTTCAGTTTCCTGGGCCTGGTTCATCTTTGCTGCCAGGACCCCCTGACCTGAACTTCAGCTGCTGATTTTAGTGACAGAGATCCAACTGGCTCCTCTCCATCTGAGTCCTGGCTGTCACTTGAGACCAGAGCCACAACAGGCAGTTCATCATCTGGGACTGTGCTCTGGGTACCCTGTTTTTAGAAGTGAAGTGGGCAGGTACCTGAATAGGACCTTCTCTGTGGTGGGTCTCCAGTTATGAAATGGCCTCCATAAGGCAGTGTCCTGGCACCGCTATCCTATGCGCAAGGTGAAAACTGTCCTTTACTGAGCCTTTGAGGGTAAATAATATTGATCTGCTTTCATTTTAACACCTGCTTATCTCTGCTGTTTTACATGCTTACATTTTTAGGCTGTATTGTTTTTGAGTTCATCTGCGGTGTCATTTTATATGATTTTTTTAAATGAATTGTCAGCTGTCTTGAAGGCCCAGGGTAGTAGAAAGGTATGGATTTTTTTAAAATGTAATGATCCCAGGCCCTTTCAAGTCTGTTGTCCTTCTCTAAGGGCAGAAAATCCAGCCTCTCTGGAGAAGTTTGCATCTGGGCCAGCATGTTGCTTCACCAGCTTGCTATGTCTTGCTTTTCTTGCATTTCTGGATCTACCAATAAATAACTTGACCTACAAATAACTGGAGGTGGAAGGACCATGCTCTTATCTCCTTGAATGCCTGTATCCAAGAGACTTATTTTCTGCTGAAGCAACAATCCATGCTCAAGTCTTTTTCCATAAGTACATCTTATCTTCCTGAATTGTGATGGCTGGCGTTCAAAATCCTATCAAGCACCACCTGGGAAAGTCCAAAGGTGATTAGCAAAGAGTTGACCAAGGGTGCCTCACACATGCCAATGGAAGTGTTTGGAATTTGGAATCCTTGGTGGATTTGCCATGCACCTCCACCTTCCCCTTCTCTTTTGTTTTTCCACTGCATGGATGTGGCAAGATACCATTCAGTGGGGAGCATGGGCCAACCACAGCTTCCTGAGCTAAATCCTCAGTGGATACTGCTTCTACTGTAATGTGCAAAGTAGCCTATTAACACCCTGGAAATCTTTGTTCTTGAACACAGAGGGGATTGTCCATTCCCTTCATTAGTACTGTGGGAGGTGGCAACAACAGATCCTTATATTCCAGAGAAATATTAAATAGGTGCAGTGGACAGTGGAGGGTTGGGTCATGATGGAGAAAAGAGAAGTTATATCCTGGAGTTTAGTCTCTTCCCCACTCCTGTTTTCTTTTTGTTTTCTCACCTCCTTTTTGATGGCCTGTTCATGGCCATGCTGCATGGAGCAGGACCATCAGACACTGGTGTGTACCATGTGTGCTCTGGACCCACTAGATCAGGGGTTCTCAAACTTGTGTCCCCAGATGTTGTTGGACTTCAGTTCCCATAATCCCCAGTCACAATGGCCAAAAACCATTATGGGAGTTGAAGTCCAACTTCTGGGGACCCACATTTGAGAACCACTGGTCTAGGGGGATCTGAGGATTCCAGATCTATGATGGCCTCACCGAGTGAGGTGTGTCTTCAGTGTGAGAGTAATTCCCCTATGCATGTCTCTGGAGCTCCATATGAACCTTCAATTGGATGAGTCCTTAACTCTGCAGTCCTCTTCTTTCCAATTTTTCCAATTTTTCAGTTCTTTGAAAAGAAAAGAAAAAGAAATTCTTGCCTTCCTCATGATCTTGTGGTAGCAAAGGTCTTGGAGAGAATAAAATTCTGCATCAAGTAAATGAAAGCATTTCATGTTTCCAGACACACTTCTATTAAGTCTGAATTCATAGCTGTCCTTTTCCCAAAGCAGTTCATAAGGACAGCAAAACCTTAAATTAATAAGGTTTTAGTTGGAGAGAACTGGACATTTTTAATATACCAATGCAAAAGCAAGATTCTGTATTTTTCTGTGGGGTCAGTTTCCTTTTTTAAAACAGGAAAGGGCAAGGGTTGAACCTAGGGCATTCTGCATTCAAAGCATGTACCACTGAAATATGATCTTTCCCCAAAGGAGACCAGGTTCCCATAACCATCTTAATACTTCTCAGTCAACACAAAATTACTTTCTGGGTGACTTTGTGGGTCTAGTGAATGGTCTCCCGATTCTGACTTCACATACTGTGGTTCAATGCACTTTTCAGGAGTTTTCAGAGCATGTTGTTTTGAGACTGTCGAACCCTTTGCAAGAAAAGTCCTATACATACAAATCCACTGAAAAGGTCAACTAGTGTAGACTCTAGCAAAATATTCCTTTAAGATTTCCCTCTGAGCAAATTGCTCAGGACCATCTTGTGAATCTATACCAGCACCATAGAGTGCTTCTGCCTTATTTTTACATCCGATGCTCAACTGCGGACAACGAAACATAACAATGAAGACAATTGTGTAAGGATATTTTAACCAAAATCGACAATGTGGTTTCATTTGGGATGCTATTAATAAATGAAACATATGGAAATGAATGGCAACTGAACTCAATACATTGAAAACTATAATATAAGCATCTGTCTGGACTGATGTGTTAAATAAATTATATAAACATTTCTCCTACCTGATTTCTTCTCAAAGAAATTAGAAATTTCCTTTAGAAAGATGCAGTAAATATGTGTTTTAACATCTACATGAAACCACTGGGTGAGATTATCAGGGGATTTAGAACAGCGTGTTATCAATATGCTAATGACACCCAACTCTATTGCTCAATGACATCAACACCAGGAAATGGCATAGCTCCCCTAAATGCCTGCCTTCAGGCAGTAATGGGATGGATGAGGGATAATAAATTGAAGCTGAATCCAAACAAGGCAGAATTACTAATGGTGAGGGGCCATAATGTGGTAGAACTTCCTGTTCTAGACAGGGTTGCACTCCCACTAAAGGAACAGGTACGTAGCTTGGGAGTGCTTCTGGACCCAGGCCTTACCCTGGTGTCTCAGGTGGAGGGGATGGCCAGGAGTGCTTTCTATCAACTTTGGTTGATACGGCAGCTTCGTCCATTCCTTAAAGATAATGATCTCAAAACTGTGGTGCACTCAGTGGAAACTTCTTGGTTTGACTACTGCAGTGCACTGTACATGGGGCTGCCTTTGTATGTTGTTTGAAAACTTCAGTTAGTTCAAAATGCAGCAGTCAGATTGGTTTCTGGGATTCCTCAGAGAGAAAATATTATGCTTGTTTTAAACAGCTGCACTGGCTGTCGATAGGTTTCTGGGCAAAATACAAAGTGCTGTTAATTACCCTTAAAGTCTTAAATGGCTTAAGACCAGGTTACCTGGGAGAGTGCCTTCTTCAGTATGATCCCCATCACACTTTAAGTCCACCAGGAGAGGTCTGTCCCCAGCTGCCACCAGCTCGCCTGGTAGTGACTCAGGATTGGGCCTTCTCTGTAGCCTCTCCTGGGCTCTGGAATGCACTTCCTATAGATATTAGAGGCTTAAAGAGTTTTAGCAGCCTTTAAAAGAACCTTACAAACACATCTTTTTAGCCTGGCCTTTAGTGAGTACTGAGATGATGTTAAACTGGTTTTAATGAGTTATTGATTTGTTTTTCAATGTTTCTAAATTTGTAAACCACCTGGAACCATCTGGGTGAGGCAGTATAAAAATCTAACAATAAATAAATACACCATAATAATGAAAACTATGTTGCTTTTTCAGGTTAAAGAAATAATCATGGCTAACCCCAAAGTATCTACTTCAGAGAAGCCCTCTAATGCCAGTAAACTGCGAACAGACCTAAGAAGGTAATTTTGAGGGTTTTTCTCATTGTATGGTCTCTCAACTTTATATGAGTTGGAAATGGGTTATTTATCTGTCAGGACATTGCTGCTCAATAAGTATATCATTGTGCAGAGAGAGAGAGAAAATATTGATTAGTACAAAGGTAAGCTTCACATGGACTGTCAACTAATGGCTTGTTCAGTGCTGTTTATAAACTTCTCTGCTTCAGTGGCCAAGCCAAGAAAGCTCTTCCAACTGCAGATACATTGCATTCCTTTGACAGTCCCGTAGCCTCTTTACAGTGATATGAGTTCAAACTCAAATTCTCTATCAAGTCACCTCTTCAGATTCTTCAGAGTGCTATCTTCTGAGTACCAAAACAACTTGAGAAGAAATAACGGTTAGGTTTGAATTCCCTCTCATCTTGTCTCGCCTAGGCTTTCTTGAAAGGCCTTTTCTGTCTCACATTTTCCAACATGTATTATGGATCAAGAACATGGAGCAGAGTAAGCTCCATTGAGATCTGTGGAGGGGGCAAAGTGTGGCATCTGTCTGAAGGACTGAAGGATCTCTTCCAAACAAAGGCAGTATTCCACTTATGGGACTCTTTCAGGATCTAGGATGCTCTCTGCTAGGTTATGTGTCACCATCAAAGCTTCTTTGTAAAAAACATTTTAAAAAACATTTTGGAAATGGGACCGTAGCTCAGTGGTCGAACATCTGCTCTGTATACAGAAGGCCCAAGGTTCAATTCATTGAATCCCCAGGTATCCCATGGAATAACCCAGGAAATATCTGCCTGAAACTCTGGAGAGCCACTGCTAGTCAGAGTAGACAATACTGATCTGAATGGACCAATCAGCTGACTCAGTATAAGCATATAGGAAGCTGCTACCTACTGAGCCCGACAATTGGTCCCTCCAGTTTGTTATTGTTTACTCCAGTTGGCAGCAGTGCTCTAGGGTTTCAGACAGGAATTTTTCCCAGCCTTACCTGAAGATGTCAGGAACTGAACCTGGGCCCCTCTGCATATTAAGCAAATGCTCTACCACTGAACTGCTGCCTCATCACCTCAACTAAGATACATTCTTAGTTGACAGAAGACCCAAAATCAGTAAAACTACTGTTTTACTAAACATAGAAAGTTCACCATGACAGTGGCCGAGATTCGGTATAAGAGCAAACCATGGTTTTCCTGCTATGAGCCTCATAAGGACATAAGAACAGCCCTTCTGGATCAGGCCCAAGAATGCCCATCTAGTCCAGCATCCTGTTTCACACAGTGGCCCACCAGATGCCGCTGGAAGCCACAGGCAGGACTTGAGGGCATGCCCTCTCTCCTGCTGTTACTCCCCTGCAACTGCGGAGTAACAGAGGCATCCTGCCTTTGAGGCTGGAGGTGGCCTATAGCCCTCCGACTATAGCCTCAATGAGCTTTCCTTTGCAGAAGGAAATCAGGGAGACATCAAAGAGAGAAAGAGCTGTAATAATGGGTGACTTCAATTACTTAGACTGAGTAAATTCACATCTGTGAGTCACGCCCACCCACCCCCGGCAGCTGAACCTATGACTGCCTTGTTTTGCAGCTGGTGGTTGTAACCAGCACTTGCAACCAGCACGTCCCATCTCACATCATCAGTCTGGGAGATCAGGCAGTGGATGTACAGCAGTGAGCGTGCTTTGCTGAACATTGTGGTGAAGTCATCCCTCCCTCCCTCCCTTCTTTCTGTTGCCCCACAGATCACATTACCTGGTAGACCTACCCAATTCTATATTAAATATCTATCAACAGATCAAATTCCCAGGGTCATTTTAGCAGTGGCTAAATTTTTGTTGGTTGCCATACATTGGGAAGCAATTGGTGAACTGATGCTAATAGATGGGTCTGTGGCAGGGATACCTTGGGCTTCTGATGTGTCTGTAGACCTGTAATTTTATTGTTTGAGCCAGGTCTCACGATCCATGAGACCCAGTTTACTGAGCTGAGCAGGAAGAGTGGGCAAAGCCCGCTCTCCCCACTCACGATCAGGGAGAGAGCCCTGGGCGTCCGGATCAGCCGCCCACACGATTACCGGCTCTGTGACGGAGCCAGGAGGGCTGGGGAGCTTGGGGGCCGCACGCCCCCCGGAAGCCCCAGTATGCCCTGCACGAGTGCGCAGGGCATACTAGAGAGACCCCCGGAGCCGGGAGGTGGCTTTTCGCCTCCCCTCCAGGGGTCTACTCATGAGTAGCCACAGCGCAGAGCTGCGCCACGGCTACTCACGACCAGATATCCCGTGTTTGCAGAGCGCTCAGTCCAGAAACCCGGGCTAAGAGGAGGGGTACTTGAGCAGGTTACCCGCTTGAGAACCACCGGGCTCTCAGCTGAGCCCGGTGGTTCTCACGATCGGGAAAAATCGGGCTAGGCTTTCCTAGCCCAATTTTTCCCGATTGTGAGAATAGCCCCTTTGTATTGTACTTATGATTTGCAATTCAAATTCTGTTTTGGTCTACTGACCAAAATAAATCTACTGCTACTACTATTATCTTATTTCAGATGCCTTTTATTATCTCCATGTCTCCCCCCCATCAAAGTTCCAGTTAGACTTTGTAGAAGGAAAAGCTGGCTTGAAACACAGTCTGACATCCTGACTAAAGCTGTGCATGTGCAGCCAAGAAAAAGCACATGCACAGCTGCTGTGCTTCTATTTCTTAAGCATAGGGACACACGTGTGTAGAAGGGCATTTTTGCCGATCCCCCTTACATAGGAACATAGGAAGCTGCCATATACTCAGTCAGACCATAGGTCCATATAGCTCCGTATTGTCTTCACAGACTGGCAGCAGCTTCTTCAAGGTCTTGACTTAGGCAGGAATCTTTCTCAATCCTATCTTGGAGAAGCCAGGGAGGGAACTTGAAACCTTCTGCTCTTCCCAGAGTGCCTCCATCCTCTGAAGGGAATATCTTACAGTGCTCACACTTCTAGTCTCCCATTCATTTGTAACCAGGGCCCTGCTTAGCTAAGGGGACAAGACCCTGCTTAGCTAAGACCCTGCTTAGCTAAGGGGACAAGTCATGCTTGACAAGTCATACCTGGAGGGGTCAAGGGGACAAGTCATACCTGGAGAGGAGAGCTGGTCTTGTGGTAGCAAGCATGACATGTCCCCATAGCTAAGCAGGGTCTGCCCTGGTTACATATGAAAGGGAGACTAGAAGTGTGAGCACTGCAAGATATTTCCCTCAGGGGATGAAGCTGCTCTGGGAAGAGCAGAAGGTTTCAAGTTCCCTCCCTGGCTTCTCCAAGATAAGGCTCAGAGAGATTCCTGCCTGCAACCTTGGAGAATCCGCTGCCAGTCTGTGAAGACAATACTGAGCTAGATAGACCAAATGGTCTGACTCAGTATATGGCAGTTTCCTATGTTCTCTGAAGCTCTTCTCACGACCCATGAGAAGAGTTTCTGTTGGGCTTGTGGGGAGAGCGGTCTTAGCCCACTCTCCCCACAGATGAGCAGCTGCTCATAGCTGGGCGGCCGGATCAGCTGCCCACATGGCTGCCGGCTCCATCACGGAGCCGGCAGGGTCTGCGGGGATCGGGGGCCACATGGCCCCCAGAAGTTCCCGGATGCCCCACATGAGTGTGCAGGGAATCCTGGAGAGACCCCCAAGCCCGGGAGGCTGCTTTCAGCCTCCCGGTCAGGGGTCTACTCATGTGTCGCTGCGGTGACACATGAGGGGAAAAATGAGGTTAACCTCACTTACAGGGAGGGGTAATTAGGCAGGCTAGCTGCCTTGGGAGCACCAGGCTCACCTGCGAGCCTGGTGCTTCCCACGATCCCTGGAAAGTGGGCTAAGCTCTAGGGATCATGGGAATAGCCTCTCTGTGCGACCCCGAAGTAGGTCTCTAAGGGCAGCATGACCCTTAGGGACCTACTTTTGGGTCACTTGGAGTGTTTCTGGGGGAAGGGGGAAAACGGGGATTGACCAAAAATCACTCTCCCACACCCTCCCCCCTCCCTCCCCCTGAGCTTTGGAAGCACAGCGGCTGCGAGTGTGTCTTTCTTAGCGGCATGTGCCGTTTGAGTCAGGATGCCAGCCCTTGTCTTAAGCCAGCTTCTCCTTCTAGAAAATCCAACAGAAACTGGGAGGGGAGAAGAAATAGGAGCGACAAATGGCCCTTTGGAAGCAGGAGTGCAGTGACTGCACACACACAGAGCTATAGTCAGGATGTCAGCCAACGTGTATGTGTAAAATCTGCAACTGAATAGGCCCTTCTGCTTGGGTTACCTGACTGTAACCTTTTTTATGTTCTTGCAGTCACTCTAATTTAATGGCAACAGCCTCACTGAGAGTAAAAATGAATGAGCGTGACTACAGAGCACTTAGAGGTATTAAGGGCTCTGCATAAATGATTAGGACCTCCACAGAACACTCGCACTTCATAAAGGACACCATTTAAATAATAGTGTAGATTTAAGGAGAGGATGTAATCTGGCGTTCCTTGCTCAGCACTGCTTTAGGGACAGCATTGGCATCCTCTAGCATTTGGGGCACAATTCAAGGTCTGAATTAGATGGGAGCCAGAGCTTCATCCCAAGTTCAGTCCCCAGCATCTCCAGCTCCGTCATCTCTCTCAGGTCTCGGTGAGCCACTAGGAGTCCGAACAGGCAGTGCTGAGCTAGTAACGAAGTCAGGGAAATGTCCATAAAATGTTGGGATCCGGGCATGCGTGCATGTCATTCAAACCTGCCTAAGTCCAGTGCCCAGGCCACATCACCAAGATTCCCGACTTCAAAGCCTGATTGTGGAAGTTGGGCAGGAGTTGGAAGAATCTGGGTAATATGTCGTTTGAACTGGACTTGGGCAACTTGAGAGGTGTGCTCAGAAGTCCTGACATTTCCCTGACTTGGCAGCGATTGTGTGATACTGCCCAGTGCCTTTTAAATAATGCTAAACACCTGAGAACAGGAGCTGAATTAGAGTTCTAAGCTTGCTGGAGCAGAACAGGAGTATGTTTGTCTCAGCTTCTGAGATCCAGTTGTTTCTTTCTGTGGAAAGCTTTGCTGTAGCCTTTGCATGCTTCCCTCCAATATTTCACACATGAGACAAAAGGAACTTTCATAGCTGCCAGATGCTTGATGTATAACACCTCAGAAGTGCTGATGTTAGACTGCACTGTTCCAGTGGGCTCACATCAGTGTGTGTGTGTCCAGAGGGAGAGGAGGAATAGGTTTCAGTCCCAGATCAGAACTCCTGGAAATAAGGAGAGTCAGCATTGGGTCTTTCAGGACCCTGGACAGAGCCCAAGGAGTAGATGAGGTTTTTTTGAGAAGAGCTCACTCTGAATTTTCCTGGAGTCACCTTAAGTGGCGCAGCGGGGAAATGCTTGGCTAACAAGCAGAAGGTTGCCGGTTCAAATCCCTGCTGTTACTATATTGGGCAGCACCGATCTAGGAAGATGCTGAAAGGCAGCAAATCACGCTGCGCAGGAGGAGGCCATGGTAAACCCCTCCTGTATTCTACCAAAGAAAACCACAGGGCTCTGTGGGTGCCAGGAGTCGAAATCAACTCAATGGCACACTTTACCTTTACATTTCCTGGACCTGATTCCTCCTTTCAGGCTCTCCCCCCGCTGCCCCACCCCCCACCCCTTGCTGCATCTCCCATCATCCCTGACCATTGACTGTGCCTGGGGATGATGGGAATTGTAGTCCAACAACAGCTGGAGAGCTGAAGTTGTGATTTTTCCTGAGCAATGCAGAGCCTGAAAGGGGCAGCCCTTTGGCCTGGAGCTAAGCACTCAGCCATTGCTCGGTGATGCCTCAGCAGACGCACAGCCTGCACTGGCGAGAAGCAAGGTTAAAGGAGTGTGAGGGCTTTGGAGGTGAGCATGCTTGATTAGCTTGGGCTTGACGTCTTCAGTCTCTGGGAGCTCTGCGTCTCAGGCCGTTCCTCAGTGGATTTGTGCTCAATGTTGGGTCTCAGGCTCATGGCTGCCTCCTCAGGCCAGTGGGCCCCTCACTCTCTGTGTTTGGCTGACTACTGGAAGCTGGGTCATAACAACTGGCCTGTTTGCTTTCACTGAGGGTCATGGAACATAGTTCTGGCAGTGAAGAACTATGGCAGTTCTGGCTTTTGGAGGGAATGGTGAGCAACAACAACAAAACCTCTCCCCCTCCATGCACGCCTGGCTTCTCGACAATGCTCTGGGCTGAGCTTGGAGGCCTCTTGCAACACAGCTTCTGTACTGCCCTGGTAATGCTGTGGAACATGCCAGCCAGTAAAAGCAAGGGCGATCACGGAAATACAACCAAGCAAAACAGAGGGGGGATAAAACCCAACCGTGACTAAGGCAAACGTGTATAAAAATTGTATATTGGAAACAAACAATAGAGATATGTATTAATATACAATAGGCCAATAGTAAGGTCATCTCTGATTTCTAGCACTGATAAAAAATTAATAATTAAACCAAACATAACAATTCAAACTGGAACATGAATAATAACATGTACAATGATAATCAAAGACATTCAAAATGAAACATGAATAATAACATGTACAATGATGATCAAAGACATCCAGAGGAGATATAACTGAACAGGGCAAAAATTGGGCTGCTGGATAAAGTAGGCAAGGCTCAATGTCGTCTGTGCAGGAGTGAAAGTTCCAGATTACCAAAAAAAAAAAAACCCAAATCGAGCGTAGCCTCAATGGAATGTGGATGTCACCAATCACAGACTAAGCCCACTCACGCCCTTGTGGGAGAATGCAAGCTTCGCATGTCGAGAGATAGCTGAACAGGGCAAAAATGGGGCTGCTGGATAAAGTGGGCAAGGCTCAACATCATCCGTGCAGGAGTGAAAGTTCCAGGTTGAAAGGGGGAAAAAACCAACACCAACCAAGCATAGCCTCAATAAAATATGGGTGTCATCAATCAAAGACAGCCCACTCATGCCCTTGTGGAAGAATGCAGGCTTCACATGTCGAACGGCTCTTCCAGATATAAGCCGTTTCGCAGAGATAGCTTCATCAGCCTCCTTAACATCATTAATACCAATACCTCACTCCTCAGGCTAAATAGAGCCTCTCAGTATTGTCCGGCATGTTATATCTGAACAGTCTCCATGGGACACCCATGCAGAACACCTGGCAGTAGTTGATCTTTAAGGTTACCACCTCCTCAAGAGATGATGATGCTTTCATGGAAAGAGGCATTTTTAGTTACTCCTAGAACTGGATCTACTGTAATTTTTTCTGGCTAGATTGAATCAGCCAGAATAGATGATGGCCTGAGCAAGCACACACGAAACTGTAGCTTGACTACATCCAGAGATAAAACAGGCTGGAAGATTCAGGTCAATGTGATGTAAGTATGCTAAGGACAGCTGCATCTTGAAGACTGCTTTAATTGTATCATCCAAGTTGGACTGGGTGCAAGCAAGGAAAGTTATTTGGAAATTAGGCATAGAAAATAATGGAGGGATCAGCTTCTTGGTAGGCTGAGCAAAGCTTTAAGAGCTCCTTAATCTGCCTTGGATGGAATCACATAAATGGAAAGCTGGCAAAGAAGAAAGCTTTCTTCAGTGTAAGGGCATTGCGCGTTAGGAAAAATTCGTAACATCGGTTGATTTACAGGCTACCTATCTAGTGGGAATCAAGATTCTGGAATGGATGGAATTTTGTTCTTCTCCGGCAGGCCTCTTATGTTCTTATTCAGCAAGAGTCCTCTGTCACTTGTGCTCTTGCTAGGAAGGTTGGGTGTTACATTTGTCATAACTGTGTTTAAATATTTATATGTTTTCAATTAATTGGGTAACCTATATGCAGAAACTGCATAAATTCATCATACTAATTTCAGCTGATATTTATTTACTTACTTACTTACCCACCCGTATTGCTCTTCTAGGTTTGCCAAATAACTTATTGAGTTTTTGTTTCAGTTTGTCTGGGTGTGTGCATAGCTTATTTATAGAAAGAAGTGGTATGAATGACGCTGACTGTAGCTAACAATGTTTTTTCTGTCTATCCTTTCAGTGTTTTGTGGGATGGGGGGAATACTCTAGAATATTATATTACATGGTAAGTGCAGAAGTAACACTGTTTCACAAGTGTCTTAGGAGCCCATCCCAAAGTGACTAATAATCTGATTCAAAGTCATGACACCTTTTTTTGCAAATGAGTCAGGGAGACAGCAATTTATTGCCTCTCAGGAATGACCATCTGTAGGACATTGGCCGTAATGTGAAATTCAGTTCCGTTTCATTTAAACTATTGAACAGCATAGAAGATCTAGCTGTACAACTAAAGAATATTCAGCAAAAATTAGGAGGTTTGAGCCCCTTTGCCTTGTTGAAAAATCTTTCAGTTGCACACAGTGGCCAACATTCAGACTAAATTCTTCCTGTGTAGTCCTATTGAAAAGAAGGCATCCTTTAGACTACTTCCCGAGTAGTACTATTGAATAACAGTCTGGAGGTCAGCGAGTGGCCTCATGTTGCGCAGGTTTATGCCAGCATTTCTAATCAGCCTATGCTGCCGTGGGCATCTAAGGAAGTGCCAGCAGTCTTAGAAACAATGCAAGTTGTACTCCTGGAGTGCTGGTGCACAACTTTAAGAATCTTCACACTTGCATTCTTGCAGAAGACCACCAGCACTTTCTTCGATGCCTGCAGCAGTGTGGGCTGATCAGAAATGCCAGTGTAAGTCTGCACAGCGTTCAGGCTATTATTATTATTTTATTATTTTATTTTATTATTTTTTAAAAAACAAAACAGTTCACAAAATACACACAAAGGTGTAATACCTGGGACTGACTGTGTCACTGATTCTCATGCAGATATAAAATGCAATGCAGCTGCTTTCAGAGGCAAAGCAGGTGAATTAAATTGGCAGTGGCTGCATGCTGTTTAGAACATGAGAGGGGAGGCGAGGTTTTGAGAGGAAGTGAACACAATTCGCCCAAGTTAGTCAGTATAATCTATGTCAGTATAATCTGTACTTCCCCAGTGGCCTTTGGCTGGGGATTATGGGAGTTGAGGTCCAATAACATCTGGGGACCCAACGTTGAGAATCCCTGATCTAGGTTGTCACGGAAGGTCGTCAGGATGGGGATTTTTTAGAGGATTTGGACAAACTTTGGGTGTAGTTGGAGAAACCTATTTGCAAATATGGGTCTCCACTATGCTTCCATTTGTCCAACAAGGAAAGTACCTGTGTGGGTTTCTTTTCCCATGGAGTCAATGACAGATATATTAACTCTGTTTCCCTCTGACCACCAATGCTTGTGATCAGAGACACTCAAATTAAGGGGTTCCCAGGGACTCCGCCTTTATTAGTAAAAGATAGAAAAGAATTATTATTTTATGCAGTTTTATAATTTCTGTTTTGTTAATTGTTTTTAATGCTGTTTTAATGTAAACTGCCCTGAGCCTTTTGGAAGGGCAGTATAAAATTTTTAATAATAATAAATAATAAATAAATGGAAGGAAAGGATTCCATGTTCTAAAGCAGGTAATTGGGGGAAGGGGCTATATCCACCTGTCCTGCAGCGTTGCCCGGGCTGGAATGATCTCACTGTGGGTGCCTCAACTACATGAAATGTAGCAGATGTTTGTCTTCTAAGAGCAGAGCCTTTTCAGGGGTGGCACCAACTTTATGGAATGTTCTTCCCAGAGCCTGCCAGGCCCCAGCACTGTATACTTTCAGGCACTAGGTCACTCTGGCTCTTTCAGAAAGCCTTTGGGCTGAATTAAGCCTGCATTATATACATTGGCCTCTGTTGTGGTGTTTACTGGTGCTGTTAAGTACTGTCTTGGTTTCCCATTGGTAAGGTTCGATTGCTTGTTTTTTGCTGTCCCACTGTCTATTTTTTATTTTTTAAATTGTATCTTGCTGTAGTATTTGATTTGTTAGCCGCCTTGAGTTCTCCTTGATAAGATAAAGTGGCTAGTACAGACTCTGAAAGTAAGTGTAAAGGGATAGCTTTATACCTTACTTTATATATTTCAGAAATATTTCAGACAGCAGAACACAGATTAAGGACTATGTGTTTCTAGACCTGATGTGCTCCAAACTGAAATTCCATTTCAGCTGCAAATGGGATGTGGTGGGCTGAAATTGGAGGCCTGAAATGAGGGAAGGGGTGAATTTCAGGGCAGGAGGCAGAATCAGTCCAAAGATTGAGAGGAGGGGGTTTACCAGTGCAGAGGAGCAGTACAAAAAAGTAAAAACAAACCCAAAAGACATGCTGGCAACTGCCACTTTTCCCTCCAGAAAGCTACTGCATCCAGAACATTTGATGGCGGGGAAGTGACAGCCACCAGTTGGCCACCAAATGGACCACTGTTCAAGCTCCCACACAAAGAAGCCCCTGAAATCTTATGAGTAGCTTTGCCCAAAAGATTGCCAAAAGGCTCCCCAAATTTGCCACCTTTAAATGGGATGGAAAATTGAGGGGTCATTCCGATGCCTCCCAATGTCCCCTTCTCTCCGAGTGCTTTGAAAGTGACAGTGCAAATTGTATAGCTAAGGGCGGCACCATTGGCTTTCTAGCTTTTCATTATCCTTTCTTGATCAGGCAGTTACTGGGGCTGGAAAACTCCTAGGCAGATGGCTTTCCTGGCATCTAGCAACTTGAGATTGGCAGCTCAAAATGCCTGTAGGGGGCTGGCTAGATCTCTCGCTGCGGCTCTTGCCTCCGCTGGCCAACTGGAAGGTGGCCTTAGCCAGAGTTATAGTGCACCAAGTAAGCAGAAGCAGCATCACTTCAGTCTGTGTTTAAGAAATGCAGCAAGGAACCGGAGAGAGGAGACACGGGTGGCAGAAGTATGTCCTCGCCTTTTGCTATTCTTAGACTTCAAGCTGTTCTGATGAACCATGAATAGCACCTGGCTATTTCCTTTTGGTGTCTTCCATGCGGTCGTTTCTACCGATGAATAGCCCTCCATATAGAGGGAACAAGCTATTGTGCAGCTCCACTGAGAAGCCATCCAGGGGGAAAATATGAAAAACTGCAGCCTCTGCAAGGCTTCGTTTATTGTTGCATTTCGCTGTGAGCTGTTTGACTGGGAAGGGGCTCCAGATGAACAATCTGTACTTCCAAATAAAATTGGGCTGCCAACTAATTAAGGCATTTTTTGTTGAGTCATCATCTGTTTTTTAACCAGTAATCAATTAAATCTTATTTCCAAAAAGAGCTGGAAATGTTATGATCCTTATGGGTGCATACCTGGAGCATCTGTTATGCACTCATCTGGGCCAGAAGAAGGTACCAGAAGACTTGGGGTGACCTGGAGATACCCATTTCCCCCAAAATCTGAAGGAAAAAACCATCCTCCAAAACTGCCTAGTTTAGCTCAATGGAGCGGAATGTTTGCAGACAAAGGGCACAGCTCATGGAATTTAACGGCAAGGTGGGCTCAAACAAAAAGAGCAGGAGATTTCTCACCTTGAAGAATACTCCCTCAAGGCAGTCACAATCCCTTCTGCTTCTACGGGGAGAAAGTGTCTAAAACTCTACAGTTTTCTCAGCAGCCATTTTGCATCTTTGTGTTTCTGAAAGGAAAATGATTTGTTACATGTAAGCTCTTGGTGGGGCGGGGGGGTTAACCACCCATCCCAATAATATAAAAACAACTCTATGTGTCTCAACTCTCCTAAGGAATGCAGGGGAAATCTGTTAATCTGCTGATCGTTATATGTGCGTATACTCACACACATACACACAATAAACTCACAAAATTCATTTTCCTCTTTGCTCACTAATCCTAATTCGGATGTTATTCATATTGTGGCCAAATATTGTTATATAATATGCCAAATGTGTATAAATGTAGTCTGATTTTATATTATTATTATTTTCTTATTTGTTTTATATTGTTGTATTGCTGGTCTACGACCGAAATAAAGTTTTCCTTACTTACTTACATTTTCTTCTTCTTCTTCACACCAAAGATACACTTCAGCGTTTTATTGCATGTCCATATTTGTTCTAACACTTTTTGTATTATCAGAACCACAGTAGAGGTACCTTTTTGAAACACTGGAAATACACTTTTAACAAATATAAGCTACCACTTGTTAGAAGGATAGATCATCTTTTTCTGTCTTCCCTTCCATCCCTTTTTGCCCTATCGCCGCCCAGCTAAACAGCCTCAGCAATTAAACGTGTGCTCTTAACTCACAACTCCTTGAACCCAAGTGAAGTTTTAGTTGGTTAATCTACTTGCCGATGAATTATGGTCTCTGGAAGGCCTGCTTTGGGAGCCCTGCTCTGCCCCCCTCAGAAATACAGTACCTGGTTCCCAGATATGGGACTTTTTAACTTTCTGAGCTGCCCAGAGCACAATTGTTATGAAGCAGCCAAGAAATCTTATTTTATTTTATTTTACTTAAATACTGCCTGACTCCGAATGCTCTAGGCAGTTCACAACTATAAATACAATAAAAAACACAAGAAAGCAAACTATTAAAACAACAGTGAGGTAAAACAATTTAAAACATTCAAAGATTACTAAAATCCAGGCCAAAACAATAAAAATTATTATTATTATTTAGTAGTGTGTCCAAGCAGGGGTGAAGCTGCAATAGAGCAGACGGAAGCCTGCACCCCACCATCTCTGGGACCGCCTTGCTCTGCCACAGGGGCTGCCTTCCCTGCCTCTCTGACCAGCTCACCAGCCACGCCTGCCACTGTGCTCCTCTCCGTGGGAGAGTGCCATGCTGCCGGTTCCCAGCAGTGTGGTAGCCTGCTGCTGCTTCCCAGCCGCTTGGGGTTTTGATGGCTCTGAGCTGGCTGGGAATGATGGCATATGGGCAGTAGGAAGATGCCTCCACCATTGCTGTTGGCAGGGAGGCTGCCACCACTGCACTTCTGCCATTGTCACTGCTGGAGTATAGAGCCCGCCGCCACCCCCACCCCCATGGGAGGAATACTCATGATAACACAGGTCGCCCATGCCCTCCCCACACCATTGTGTCCAAGCTCCACCTGTTAGGAGCTGGTCACAGCAGGCAGTGGTGGGCATAGGCAGGCAGGCAACATGCAGGCAGTCACAAGGGCTACTGGAGATGATGTCGTAGTCCAACCAGAGCTGAAGAGCCTCAGCTTGGCCAGTCCTGCACACTAGATAAGAACATAAGAACAGCCCTGCTGGATCGGGCCCAAGGCCCATCTAGTCCAGCATCCTGTTTCACACAGTGGCCCACCAGATGCTACTGGAAGATGATCTTGGACCCATCTCCACCTCTCAGCTAAACCTATTTCAAAGGGTTGTTATGAGGATAAAATCAGGTAGGGGGTACTTGATCATATCTTGTACACTCTCCTCAGCTCCTTGGTGGAAGATAGGATAGAGAGTAGAAATACTCACATATCAAAAAGGTATTTTTAAAAACCTGATATAAACATTCTGTTTCAGTTTTGAGGAATGTTTGTTTTGTGTTTTTATTGTTCACACGCACACCTTTTGTCTTCTCAGCTTTCCAGAGATTTTATGTAATTGGGGATATTGAAAACCATAAATGGCTGGAATGAGGGAACAGAGCTCAATCTGCAACCAAAATAATGTGATGCAACGGTGTCTTCTTCAGCAACCTACACATTTTTCTTTGATGTGTTTCCCTGGCGCAAAGTAAATTGCAAGCATAAAATGACTCAGTATCAATGGTGCAGTGCCACAGGGATGGGCAAGGATGCAGTTCCATTACTTTCTCCCCCTCCAGGGACTCAGCAGGGACGCAAAACCTTTGGCTTTCTACATGGAAATAATTTGCTGCTCTTGCTATTCCAACTGTTTATTACCATTCTTCCTGTCTTAAGAACATAGGAAGCTGCCTTATTATACTGAGTCAGATCCCTAGTTCAGTATTGTCTACACACTGACTGGCAGCAGCTCTCAAAGGTTTTAGCCAGGAGACCTCCACAGACCTTCCTGGAGATGCTGCCACGGATTGAACCTGGGACTGTGAGCATGCAAGTTCTGTTGTGGACTAGTGTTAGGGCATCTTAAAACGAATGGCAGGGAAGCCTGCTGAAATGCACTGGTTCCTTCCACATGGCCATGGAATGCATTTGATTTCTGATTGGTCAACATCTATTTGGAAATTCCATGCAGTCCTATGGCCATTTGGAAGGAACCAGTGCATGTCAGTGGGCATTCCCTGCCATTCATTCTAGTACATTCCCTAGCGTCTACATGATCTTTGACTTCTTATAACAGACCCCTTCCCAAATTAGTGCATCTGTCTTAGTGAGGGGGTTGGCCATTGGGGTGGGTGTGGCTATGGGAGCTGACATGGAGAGTGCCTGCACTTCTGAATTTGTGACTACATCACTGTCCATAAGCTAAAAATCTGTGTTTGCAGACCTGAATTTGCGTGTGTGCATGCATTTAATGTGGCTTTGAATGAAATGTCTCTGTTTTAGACTCGGTTTTGATTTAACACAGACTGAGGCAAGTCTCACAATCAGTGAGACTCGCTGTAAGGGGGTTTGTGGGGAGAGCGGGCTTATTTTATTTTATTTTTACATTTTATATCCTGCTCTTCCTCCAAGGAACCCAGAGTGGTGTACTACATACTTAGGTTTCTCCTCACAATGACAACCCTGTGAAGTAGGTTAGGCTGAGAGAGAGTGACTGGCCCAGAGTCACCCAGCTAGTTTCATGGCTCAATGGGGATTTGAACTCAGGTCTCCCCGGTCCTAGTCCCGCACTCTAGCCACTAGCCTGCTCTCCCCGCAGATGATCAAGGTAGCAGCCCTGGGTGGCTGGATCAGCTGCCCACACAACCCCAGAAGTTCCCCAGAAGTTCCAGGTTGCCCCATGCAAGCATGCGGGGCATCCTGGAGAGACCCCAAGCGGGGCGGGGAGGCTTGTTTCAGCCTCCCGACGGGGATCTCCTTGTGTGTTGCCGTGGCATGGAGCCGTGCCGCAGCAATACACAATCAAATAGACGGGGTTAGTGGAGCGCTTGCTCCGCTAACCTCATCTAAGAGGAGGGCTACTTAAGCGGGTTACCCGCTTTGAAGAAACCGGGCGTGCCTGTGAGCCCGGTGGTTCTTATGCTCACCCAAGAGCAGGCTAGGCTCCCTTAGCCCACTTTTGGCCGATCGTGAGAATAGCCTCAATGTACAAGAATAAGATTTCGTAATGGTGAGGCCGGCAACTTTTGGGTGGCAAGCCAGGAGAGAGCAACAAATATGACAAACCTCTGAAATACTTGACATGTAAGTAATGGCTGATGGAACTAAGCAGGGCTTCCTTAGAGCCAAATGCAGAAGGCACATGAGCACTCTTCTTAAGGGTTTTCAAAGTACTGGAAAGTAGCTGTGGAAGAAAGTTTCAGATTGTGTGTGTGTTCATACACATTACCCCTGATTTGCTTCGTCTCTCTGCAAGGGAAAAAGATTCTCAGGGAGCCTTTAACTTTCTCTTTGCAGATAGGAAAGCAGTTCTGGAGAGGGGGGATTTTTTAGTGGACTAATGGTAAAGGTAAAGTTGTGCCGTCAAGTCAGTGTCGACTCCTGGCAACCACTGGGCCATGTGGTTGTCTTTGGTAGAATACAGGAGGGGTTTAACATTGCCATCTCCCATGCAGTATGAGATGAAGCCTTTCAGCATCTTCCTATATCACTTCTGCCCGATATGGTCTGTATCCATAGTCTGGGAAACATACCAGCGGGGATTCGAACCGGCCACCTCTTGCTCCCTAGGCAAGTAACACCTGCTTGCCTTTTGTTCTTCCACTCCTGATTTCTGTCTCCAGTGCTACTCTTCAGCTTGAAAACCGATCATACTGTTCATGCACCCACCCTGCTCCTCCGTTCAAGCACCATCTAGTGTATCCATTGTGGAGAAGCTTTCTGTGTGCTGCACTGGAGGGCACAAAAGGCCCTGGAGCACATTGTGTACATCCTGCTGCTGTAATGAACAGACTGCAAGACAGGAAGTGGAAGGAGGGACCACAAGGTGCCTTTATCTCATAAAGCAGGAGCTGCATGGTATGGGAGTAACCCCGGCCTGAACCTCCTCACTATTTTGGATCCTGGCCTAGCTGGGAGACAGGATATAATGCAAATTGCCTGGGACAGTTGTATATCAGTGCTAGTTGATATCTAAGGTAGGAAGCATTAGTTTTTAATTGGGGGCACCTAAATGTGTGGCCAGCATTGTGCTGCACCTGGAAGCTGGCTTGCCAAGTGTTGAGTTAATTTTTGCATGTCTGAGTGTTCTGTGATTTCCTTATGGTATTTTAACTACCTAATTTTGGAATCAAATATTTTTGTTTTGGCTATGGCTGAACAAAAACTGGTTTGATTGATTGGCGTTAGTTTTTAAGAGAGGCGAAAGTGCTCTGAGGAATGGCTTTCTATGGTAGCAGTTCTTTTGCTGCCTGGCATATTTCTTTTTCTGCACTGTTGTCTCTGGCTGAACGGTTCTCGCAGATTTTTGAAACAATATAAACTCCTGCAAAATGTGTTTACTAGTAGCTAAAGCAGGATGAGTGTACATGTCGCAATCAATTATTCCTCTTTCACATCATTTCCGGCTCTCTGGGGGGAAAAAACTGGTTGAGATCCTGCACTAGTGCAAATATGACTGCCCTAGTGCAAGGATGTTGTGCTTCCTGGTTCCACTAAGTTGGGCGCTTGTGCTCCAGACGGGTGTTGCACCAGTGTGCAGCAGGGTGGCTTGTGCTGCCTGTGGTGCACTTCCTGCTGTGAAACCTCTCCCTCCTATGCTGCAGGGCATGATGTAAAGCTAACCACTATTTTTGATCAAGCGCAACATTCGCAAGCAGACCAAGAGCACAGATTGAGCAACTTTTGAGCACCTTTCTGTCTGGGTGCATCTTTGTTCATTGCATAGGTGTTAACAGTCTGGATGTCAGTCTAGTCTGGATGTCTGGTTTATTTAATTATTTATTTGACATATCTTTATACTGCCCCATTCACAAGCCCCTGGGTGGTTCACTATCTAAACACAACAATTAAAACAGCTTAAAATACAGATAAAGACTCTAAAACTTTATATCTTTATTAGCGCTGGTGGCCAACCAGTGTCCAACAGGTTCAGGGATTCGAAGACAATAAGCTCAGACCAGGGTAAATGTCAAAGAGGTTTTATCAGGTTTAGCTAAATAATATCTAAAGAAGGTTACAGAATCAAGGATATACCATACATCTCTTCTGCTCATCAGGAACCCCAGATGATGGCGGACAGGTCCCCCAAAAGCCAGGAACTGCAAGGTATCTTCCTAGCTGTACACCAAGATTCAGGTTACTGGGGTGCCCTACTGCCTTTTTATACTTTTACAGAACTCATAAACAACACCTGGAGATGGTCTGGCAGTATACCTTATCAGTGGGTGAAACCCAAACATTTGACCAGTTGCCAAGGACTCATAAACACCACCTGAAGATGGTCTGGTGGGATCATCTTATCAGTGATATGTATGAGACCCAACTGCCAAAGACATTTCAATCAAGATAATGACCCTGGCTGTACATCTTATCTCCAGGTGTTTCACTAGGAAAGATGTTTTAAGTAAACCTTATTTCTGGTTTGCCCTATTAATTGATACAAAAGGATAAATGAAGTCAAAATATGAATGCAGGTGGTTCAGTGAAAAACAATCAAGGTTACAAAAGTTTAAGGTTATAAAAGTTCAAAATGAATCCCTTTATGTATATAGAAATATAGGAAAGTATACAAAATCCTATGTGCATAGAGGGACAAAGGGGACCGTACCACTAAACCTCCTTGCCATATCTTCCACATTGGCACTACAATTTGTTAGCTGCCCCATAACAAATTGTTCTGTAAGTAAATAAGAATGAAATGTCTCCTGTTCCATTTTATGTCTAGGTGACATATTGTATGTAATTATCAACTTTTGCTCCCCCCCCTTTTAATTACAGAAAGGAGCAAAGAGAGCAGTTGGAAGTAGACCCTATCAAGTATTCATTCCCTGATGTGAGGAATATTGTCCAGGAGAAAGAGCAGATTGGACAAGGACCTATAAAGCTTCAGTGGCAAAAGGTTGTGGATACCAAAGACTCACCTGTAGATTTTGAGGATGATCCAGAAGTTCCACCTTTAATCTGAAGGATTGGTGTTGTTGTTTTGAATGTTTAGAAACCCATAGATTTGTCTAAGGATAGGCTACTTGCCGCCGCCCCTCCCCCACATACACACACACTGTTTTGCTTATTTTGTTGTGGACATGCTTTTCTATAAACCTCTCTATTGTAATAGCCTCTTCTTTGGTAGTAATTGAAATCTTTATCAAGACTGGAGTCCAGCTGTACTAAGCAACATCCCAACTCACAGATTGCTTAGGCCAGGGGTTCTCAAACTTGGGTTGCCAGATGTTGTTGAACTATGGCGATTGCAAGACTTACAAAATCTACAAATTTGAGAAATTAAATTAATTAATTAATTAATGTCAAGGGGGACACAGTTTCAGCATTTGGAGCAATCATGTCAGGGTTAGACTATACAAATTTGTAGCTTGGCCTTGACATGCTTGGGTTTGGGTTGGTTGGTTTGTGTGGTAGATAACTGGGGCGGGGGATGGGATGACAATTTGAACAGGGAGAGGGGGCTTTAGCCATTTGCCCCCACTGTGATCTGAATATAAATGATCATATATGCAACTGCTGTTTACTGTGGGAGAGAAATCCATAGATGGGTGCCATTTTGGGAAAGAGATCTGCTTTTCAGCATATAACACCTTTCAGCAATTTTTTGTTGTTGTTCTTTAACAACCCCAGTGTGCTTTGTTTTTTCATGGAAGCAAACTGTATTTTGAAACAGAAGGTACCTGCTGTTTGCTCCGGATGAGAATTCACCCTCTGGGAAGCAGCCTCATCAGTAGCAAAGGGTTCTTTGCTGGGTAATGAATTGTAGAAAGTTGCTTGAAGGTAACCTCAGTATTACTCCCTGTCAGAACACCTGCTGAAGACCAGCTGTTAGTTGTCAAAGCAAGGCAGAGGTTGGAGCTGTAATTTCACTTCTGTGTTTATGTCTACTCTGAATGTTTCATCAGCTCAGAGAAGCATATTTATCACAATACTGGAGTTCTCAAACTGGATTCCCTAGATGTTGTTGGATTACAGCTCCCATCACCACCCGCCACAAGGCCATTGAAGTCCATCAACATCTGTAAACCTAAGGCTGAGAACTCCTGCGATAATATATAATACTTTGGACTGAACCACGGGAAACTGGGAGGAAAACCTTTTTCTGCCAATGGCCCTACAAGGCAGTTATGATAGATTGTTTATATATTGACAACCAGCACTAGGAGCTGGCAAGGTTAGGCAGGCACCAAAGGCAAAGCCCTCACTTGAGGACTCTCAGGTGTGCTTTTCTTGCAGGTGGGGCCAGGGACTGGTCAAATCAGAAGCAAGCCTGACCCAGCTGGGCCTTGAGTAGAGTAGTGTCCCAGAGCTCTGCCTCACACCATTGAGAGGCCTTGTCAGTGACGTTTAGCATGAGGGCTAGATGGAACCTCTGTGTTCAGAGGGTGTGTACCACTAAATGCCAGTTGCTGGAGGACAACATCAGGAGAGGAACAATGCCTTCAAGCCATGCTTTGGGGATTCTAGAGATGTCTGGTTGACCACTGTGGGAAGCAAGATAATGGACTAGTTGGCCTTTTGGTCTGACACAGCAGTGCTCTTCTTATGCTCTTCAGCATTTCTGAGCATGCATTTAACCATGGCCCAAAAGGCCAAGGGGCAAGACATTGTTCTGTCTGGAGATGATCCTTCCATATATACTTGGAGTTGATCGTTTCCTGTTGGTCTAGGACTCTTTTGTCTCCTTGACCTGAGAAATGTTGAGATTGCTGGTCCTCTGGAATATCCGTGTCTACATGCCTAGAGTGGCACATGAGCTTCTTTCTTTACCCCTTTTTTCTCATGCTGTCACAGTAGCAACCAAAAACTAGAATCCATGTATCTGGGGCCAAGTGTGACATCCTTCCCCACTGATAGTTGCTCTCCCTCCTGGAGAGGCAACTATGAGGTGGAGGATCTGCACAGCTGGTCCCATCCAACCTCCACACACTATTATGGCCATGTGAGAAGAAGTCACCAAGAAGTATCTTCTGGGCTACAGCATACAAAGGCTGTGCTTTTAGGGTTCACACCACACTTAATGGTCTACGGTAGGACTGGGCAGGCTTGTGGGATCTTCTTAGTGATGGTTGTTTGTTCATTTTGCTAGAATCCTCAAGATCTGTCAACTGGAGCCAAGTGCAAAAAGCTTAAGAGGGTGTACTCTAGCTTGGAATTAAGAAACAAGGTGCTTCTGAACTCATGCCCAGCCTAGACATTTGTTTTCAGGGTCAAGACTGGGCTTACAGTCCTTTTACTGACAAATCCACTCCTGGTTTTCCCCAAACTTCCTTAGATTCAGCAGCCTAATTTTGAAAAACAAATCCTTTGGTTGTTGCTGCTGTTAAACAATCCAGAGTCAGAAACCTTTGCAGTGTACTGCACATCACCCAGATGTCTACCTGTATACCCTGATCTGCTCATCACTAGTCTACAGAACTTGAAGGAAACAAGGGTGGAACTTGAAATTCTATCACTTCTCCATAAAGTGTGGGCTCTCATGTTATCATAAATTACATTGGCATGAGATTCTGCACTTCATGGATGACTGATAAAAATAAATTTAAATAAATAGCATCCTCAGAAATTGCATACATTTCCAGCCATGGCATATATCTCTGTGTGATGCATCTTCTCCAGAGGGCTCGAATAAAGGTCAATGAGTGATGATTTATCATGTTTTTTCAATGGCCCTTTCATGAGAAGCTGGCTGATGATTTCTCGCCAGATTTATTGCTGGTGGTCTATAAGGTGACTCAAGCCTCCTCAGTTTGCCCTTGAAAGGGTCCTGCAGAAATATGGCATGTCATTTTTACAAAGTGCTTTTTAGTCAAGGAAACGTAACGTGATTTTTATGTTAAAGGATATTGTAATCCCAAGATGACTTCACTTTCTAAAAATAGCTCCAGTGGTGGGGCTGCAAGGTTTGATTAATGAAGCTGAGGAGAACAAATTGGCAAAAGACACCATCTGGATACAGACACTAAGGGGTCTTGAGCCAGATCTGGTACTGTCATGCCAATTAGACAATCACAACCAGCTGTCTAGGATAGTTCTTTGAAGACCCTTGGGAACTACAACTGGTCCAGAATGCAACTGTCAAACTGTTAAGAGTGGCTGGCTGTTAGGGAGTGAATGTAGCTCATTGCTAGCTGTAGAGCACATGCTTTGGGTGCAGGAGATCCTTAGGTTCATCCCCTGGCATTTCCAAGTAAGTCCATGGCCCAATGGTCTGATTCAGCATAAGGTAGCTCCCTGTGTATTCTGTGTGGAGCTGCTTGGAGTAGAGTTGTGCAGAAAATGAATTTTTCTATTTGTTTCTAATTCAAATCAAATTCTGAAAATTTGTTTTGAATTTGAATCAAATTCAAATCTGGTCTGAAAATCTGATTCAAATTTGAAACAATTTGACCCTGATTGGGTGCCTTTTTAAACCAATCAGGGGCCTGAATGGTTTTTAGAAGTTGCCAAACAACTCTCAAATTGAATTATGAAAATTCAAATTGGAATCAAATTGCCCTTTTAAGGGGTGATTAAGTCCTTCCAGTTCCTCTCTGTTCAGGAATGTGTGTTTGCAAGCATATTGTGTGCATTGGTGGCGCAGTGGTAAAACTGGTGGCGCAGTGGTAAAACTGCCACCCTGTAACCAGAAGGTTACAAGTTCGATCCTGACCAGGGGCTCAAGGTTGACTCAGCCTTCCATCCTTCCGAGGTCGGTAAAATGAGTACCCAGAATGTTGGGGGCAATATGCTAAAATCATTGTAAACCGCTTAGAGAGCTCCAGCTATAGAGCGGTATATAAATGTAAGTGCTATTGCTATTGCTATTGGAAGCAAAGACCTGTTGCAGTTTACTGATCAGAACAGGGGTGTGAATGAAGGCTAGGCTCAGGGGAAAACACAAGAGGTTGCACCATTTTCATATTATGCCCAAGGCAGAACAGACGGATGCCTCAGGGCAACTGTGCTTTCTCAGAACTATGAAGACCAGGGCTGTAAGACCTTCTCTGACCATGTCAGTTTATTCATACTAGTCCATTTGCTCCAAGGCTTTCTGGAAGGCAGAAGAGGTTGAATAGCCTGAAATATGCCATAAGTAGATGCAAGCAAACAGAATATTGCAAAAAATAAAAAACCAGCAGCCACACTCTTCTCACGCAGTTAGGGACATAGGTATCTGCCTTCTACTGAGTCAGACCATGAATCCATCTAGCTCAGTATTGTCTACACAGACTGGCAGTGGCTTCTTCAAGGTTGCAGGAAGGAGTCTCTCTCAGCCCTATCTTGGAGATGCTGCCAGGGAGGGAGCTTTGAACTTTCTGCATGCAAGCGTTCAGGTGCTTTTCCCCAGAGTGATCCCAACTCCTAAGGGGAATATCTGCTGCTCACACATGTAGTCTCCCATTAAAATGTGAACCAGGGTAGGTCCTGCTTAGCAAAGGGGGAAATTCATGCTCACTACCACAATCCACATCTTCCTCATTCTGTCTCAGAGTGTCTACTTTGGCCTGACAGCACAAGCTAACCATTCTTTCTGCTGTGTCTGACACAATGCACCTCAAAGACTACCAGCTCTCATATGAATGTAGCTGTTCACTTAGCTCATCAACAGAACTTGTTGCAGGTGCCTCTGCCTCCAGAAATCAGGTGGGTAGCAACCAGAGACGGAGCCTTGTCAGTGGTGGCACCATGATCCATTGGGCCTATATAACACATTTCTTAGACACATTCGTGGTAGAAGAGTGAAAGCACCTTAGTGACATGGTACAAGAATCCGACCCCCTTTTATCATAGGAAGGGTCTGAGGGCACAGAGGATTGGGAAGACTTGGGGCAGGAAATATCCCAGAAAGAGCCTTGGATGGTATTTCCTGGAATGGAAGCTCCAGGAGCCTGCACCAGCATGGTCTGAAGATGTAGCCACCTCCCACCTCCCTCTGACACAGAGGATTTGTTCTCCGAACAACTGGAAATTCAGGAAGCTCCTCAGTTGTGTTGGAACCAGCACTTCAGAAATACAGCATGGCCTCTTTAAACTTCAACAGTCTGCAGAGCGGATAGACTGGAAAACACCAACCTGATGGTACAGCTGTTTAAGCCACCAGTTGGCTCCGGATAAATTGTTGGAGCAAAATCCAAGCTTGCAGCTTGCGGATGCCTTGAACCTGGTCTGTTTTTGTCCTATGATCTGTCTATGGTCATGTTTCCTTGTTTGGATTCCTGCTGAAACATTTGCCAGATGCTTTCACTGAGTATCCCAATGTGCCCCTGCAGGCTACTTAGGGATCTTGAACCTCTCTTTGGTTCCTGCAGTTTGCCTCCGCTTATGCTTGCTTCTGTATTTGAAAATGAAGCAAATATTGCAAAAACCACCACAAGTCTCCAGTGCTTTGGAACTTCTACTTCAGTGCTCTAGAACTTCTGCTTGCTTAGGGAAGTGGAAAGCACACAGCAACATTTGTGCATATATTCAGTTGAAAGCCTGCTTGAAAACATTGGCTGCCTTTGGACATAACGGCAAACTGGAAGCAACTGTGCCAGAAGTTCATTTTTGTGGTCTTCCAAATGCATGAAACTGTGGTTTCATCACAAAAGCAACCTGAGGTTTTCAGTCCCAAACTGTAAGCAGAACTTTTTGTTTTTTGTAGTCAGTTTTGTTGCTGAAATCTCAGATTTGAAGGTGGCATTGTGCCATCCAAATTCTGCCACTGTCATAATACAGTGATTATATTAGATCAGGGGTGCTCAACATTGGGACCCCAGATATTGGACTTCAATGCCCATAATCCCCAACCCCAGTGCCCTTTGGTTGGGGATTATGGGAGTTGAAGTCCAATAACATCTGAGGACTCAACGTTGAGAATCCCTGTATTAGATCACTGTATAAATCATAATATGCTGATACATTAGAAATCAGGAGGGCATCTTAGCCAAGTCAAATTTTATTTACGGTCTTAGACCAAAACATGGAGGCCATCTTAAATTCAGATTCATCTCCGATTTGGGTAAATACAGTTAAATGATTTTAATTGTAAACTGCCCAGAGATGCAAGTTTGAGGCGGTATAGAAATATTTTAAATTCTTTTAAAAATACGGTACATGGCACAGACGTTGAGATGGGCACTTTAACTTGCATTTTCCATGCTCTTTAGAACATGGGTGAACACTGAAAGCATCTTAACTCTCATTTTAAACTGAAGATTTTTGGGTACCAATATAAATATGATCAGTGTGGAGTTCCCTTTCAGTTCCCGTGCTCCTGGAAGGCACCAGATCATGTTCTCAAGGAGAAGCCTCACACCTCCCTGACATTCAGTTTTCAGCCAGTGGAAGTTTTCTGGGGTCAACAGCTGGAATGAGACCTCTGTGGTTTTGAACAGTAACGGAGGGTAGGGTTAATCCACTGCAGGTCCCTGATCCAACTGCTGTTTACTAAGCCCATCCAGGCTAATGACCAGCATTCCCTGTAACAGGGATTAGCAGATATTGACCGCATTTCCATGTAATGGGGAACCGGAGTTGCCTAGGGGCCAGAGGTTTCCATACCGTTATGTCCAAATACATTCAACTCCCGTCCCATCCCTTCTGTAACCTGGAGCCCTGAAAGCTCCAATTGGAACCCTTGGTTTTTAGTGAGTTCCACTGCTCAGAATTTGGGTTCCATAGAGCCTTCATTACATCCAAATGCAGCACTGGAGGCCTCATTCAGCCAGACTGGAGAAAGCCCCTCCCTCTCTTCCTCCATGACTGGCGGTGTGGGCTGTCCTCCAAGCAAGAAGGAAGCCTGCACAGCCAGTTCCCCCTCCTCTCTGCAGTCTCACTGATGGCAGAGGGGATGCTCTCCATTTTGTCTGAATGCAGACCGGAGAGCCGGGGCGGGGGGGGGAGTGGAACCACGGGTCTGTGTTACGTGTGAATGCGGCCGTTATTGAATACCACTCTCATAATCTTATGGTAGTCCCCAACGGCTGGCATCCCTGTTACAGGCAACACTGCTAATGACCCTTGAAATGTCCTGTGTATCTTGATCCTCTGTTCTCTCTGTTTCTCTTTCCCTCCCTCCTTCTCATGGTTTTCAAGCTGCTCTCAGAGCCCACCCTTGCAGATGGAACTGTTCACTTAAGAAACATCAACAGCCATTAAAGAACATATTTTGTGAAAGGCTCCTGTGCTCATCAGGTATCACGTTATGCAAATCCAGAGTGGCAGACCTATGCAAATAATCAGTCAGCAACTGGCAACAGTATTATCAAATACAGAATGTCAAAGTGCAGAACAGGCTGGATTTCCAGGGCACAAGTGGGGAGCATAATGTCTGTTGCAAAGCTCTGTTAATTGGCATGGCACGCTCCACCCGCAATACACGCAGATTTCTGTTCTGTATATCTGGGTCCATTTATGTCAAGGCTATTTTGCTGAGCTTAGGGTGGCACAGACTGTCACCTCCTCACCCTCTATCTTGAACCTGACACTGCCAATATGAACTGCAGCAGTCTTGGAAGGATAACCTGGAAAATTAGCATTGGCTGTTTGTTCATATGGATGGTTGGAAGGATCTCTCTCTCTCTCTCACACACACACACACACACACACACACACCTCCCCCCCCCACACGCACACACAGTTGCATACTTCTTCATTCAACAATAGGGGTAGCATTTATTTTAGATTGATTGATTGAATTTGCATTATTTTATTTTATTTTTATTTACATTTATATCTCGCTCTTCCTCCAAGGAGCCCAGAATGGTGTACATGGTGTTGTTTGTCCTCACAACAACCCTGTGAGGTAGATTAGGCTAAGAGATATGTGACTGGCCCAGAGTCACCCAGTGAGCTTCATGGCTGAGTGAGGACTTGAACTCAGGTCTTTCCAGTCCTAGCCCACCACTCTAACCACTATGCCCATGCTGGCTTGTTAATCATCAAAGCCAATCATGTCATTTAGTTATGAGCCATGGAGGCTCATTAGTCATCAACGCATAGTAGGACGAAAATTTAATTAAAAAACAAAAGTGCTAACCTCCCCTTGCTAACTTGGCAAAGAGGCAGCTTTTAACATGGTGATTCTCTTTATTTAGCAGGGGGAGAGTAACTGGCCCTATCCACCCCCTGCACAGGACCTCCAGTGACTGTTGCTGGTGTCTATCTCGTGTTTCTTTTTAGACTGTGAGCCCTTTGGGGACAGGAATCCATCTTCTTTATTTATTATTTCTTTGTGTAAACCGCCCTGAGCCATTTTTGGAAGGGTGGTATAGAAATCATGTTATTATTATTATTTCTTGTTTACACAGTCAGACAGGTGTTATTGACGGGTTTGTTTTATCCAGACATCGAGTCTTTCCCAAGGACCTGGGATGGCTGAATTTTATTGTCAATGGTTATAGATATCGTCGCAGAATATAGGCTGTTCCCAGTAAAGCTGCTTTTTGTAATTGGGCTGATGGCGATTTCTGTGGCCCCTATGGTGTTGAGGTGCTCTTCAAGGTCTTTTGGAACTGCACCCAGGGCGCCAATGACCACTGGGATTATTTTGATCTTTTTCTGCCACAGCCTTTCAATTTCAATTTGTAGATCTTTGTATTTTGTGATATTTTTTTTCCTGTTTCTTTTTCTTCTATTCTGCTATCCCCTGGTATTACTATGTCGATTATTTTGACTTGTTTTTCTTTCTTCTCCACTACAGTTATATCTGGTGTATTGTGTGGCAGATGTTTGTCTGTTTGTAGTTGCAAGTCCCATAATATTTTCACATCTTCATTTTCTTCAACTTTTTCAATTTTATGGTCCCACCAATTCTTGGCTACACGTAGCTTGTATTTTTTGCAGATGTTCCAGTGTATCATCCCTGCTACTTTGTCATGCCTTTGTTTGTAGTCAGTCTGTGCGATCTTTTTACAACAGCTGAATAGGTGGTCCACTGTTTCATCTGCTTCTTTACAAAGGCGGCACTTGCTGTTTGTGGTGGATTTTTCGACTTTTGCTCTTATTGCATTTGTTCTTAGTGCCTGTTCTTGTGCAGCCAGTATTAAACCCTCTGTTTCTTTCTTCAAGTTGCCATTCTTAAGCCATTGCCAGGTCTTGGTGATGTGTGATTTTCCACTTATATTGTGCAAATATTGACCATGCAGTGGCTTATTTTTCCATTTTTCTACTCGGTTCTTGACTTGTTCTTTCTTGTAGACCTGCTTTGTTTCATTGGTGTTGAATAGTTTCACATTATTGACCATTTGAAGTGCATCTTCTTCACTGTCCTTGATATATTCTTCAAGGCCTCTTTTTTCTTTTATGATGGGACCATAAAATTGAAAAAGTGGTAGAAAATGAAGATGTAAAAATATTATGGGACTTCCGACTACAAACAGACAAACATCTGCCACACAATACACCAGATATAACTGTAGTCGAGAAGAAAGAAAAACAAGTCAAAATAATCGACATAGCAATACCAGGGGATAGCAGAATAGAAGAAAAAGAAATAGAAAAAATCACCAAATACAAAGATCTACAAATTGAAATTGAAAGGCTGTGGCAGAAAAAGACCAAAATAATCCCAGTGGTCATTGGCGCCCTGGGTGCAGTTCCAAAAGACCTTGAAGAGCACCTCAACACCACAGGGGCCACAGAAATCACCATCAGCCAATTACAAAAAGCCGCTTTACTGGGAACCGTCTATAGTCAGCGACGATATCTATAATAATAACAGCAACAACATTGACAATAAAATTCAGCCATCCCAGGTCCTTGGGAAGGACTCGATGTCTGGATAAAACAAACCAGTCAATAACACCTGTCTGACTGTGTAAACAACAACAACAATAAAAAGATACATACATAATATACATAGAAATGGTATAGAGGCTCCAATAAAAATCATCAAGAAGCTGTAGTAACAAAGCTGCATCTTAAATGAGCAACATTTAGGAAGAGTGGCAGAAAAGGTGGGATTATTTCTCAGGGCCACCTACAGTATACATCTGATTATCTGGAGGGATAAAAAAAGCAGCCGTGAGTTCTTCCCCCTCTGCAACTGTCCCTATGATCCAGGATCCAGGAACAATCTGTGTTTTATTATTCTTGTTCCATACGAAATTAGTTTCCTTGTTTTAGGCTTTGGGGATGCTTTACTAAAATCTTGTTGGTGTGAGATAGGAAACATAGGAAACTGCCATGTACTGAGTCAGACCATTGGTCTATCTAGCTCAGTATTGTTTTCACAGACTGACAGCGGCTTCTCCAAGGTTGTAAATCTTGGAGATGTTGTTGGTGTTGGCTTCCTTCCTTCCTTCCTTGATGTTGCTAGGGTTGGCTTCCTTCCTTCCTTCCTTCCTTCCTTCCCCAGAGAAGCTCAGGCTCATATTGGGGAATGGATGCATCTTGTTTCTAGTGCACATGCCTGCAAATACATGTGCAAATGCATCACATGAGCCACAACCTACCATTTTGCACACTGCAGCTACAGAGCTGTATTTTGAAATGTTGCAAACACATGGAAGGACAATTAGCTTTAACAAGAGCAAACATTGTACTTGCTTTTAATTTGGTAACTGCAAAGTAAGCAAATCCAGCAAACTGAAGGTGGAAGAGAGGACATTCTTTCTGGCACACAAGGAAAGCTGCATCTTGAAAGGTCTGGGCAGGCACAGGTATCCAATCAGCCTTCTGTTAGAGTAGCCAACCGTAGGTTCTCCAGCTGTTGTGGGACTACAACTCCCATCATCCCCAGTAGCAATTATTGGGTTGATTATGATGGGACTGTAGTTTGACAACAGCTGGCTTGCCTCTGGTTGGCTATCACTGTCATGTATTTTAGCTTAGCTTAGCTTAGCTTTAAAGGTAAAGTGTGCCATCAAGTTGATTTCAACTCCTGGCGCCTACAGAGGCCTGTGGTTTCCTTTGGTAGAATACAGGAGGGGTTTACCATTGCCTCCTCCCACGCAGTATGAGATGGTGCCTTTCAGCATCTTCCTATATCGCAGCTGCCTGATATAGTACCAGCAGGGATTCAAACCAGCAACCTTCTGCTTGTTAGTCAAGCATTTCCCCACAGCACCATTAGGTGTCTAGCTTAGCTTTAGCTCTGCTCAATTCCATTTATTTTCTAAATTGACTGCTTCCATCCTCCATTAAATAGCAAAAAAAAAAAAAAATTGTAACTGGAAAGGGGAGTGTGTGTGTATGTTCACATTCAAAAGTGCCATCCACTTTTGGATGTGAACCAATCTCAGATTATGATGACATCACTCTCAGTGTACAAAATATATGTATCCGTGAATGGCTGGGTACGCTTGGGTCACAGGAAGGTAGCCATTTGCACCTCCTATAGTTAGTGTCCAGAAAGGCAGCCATTTGTAACAAATTACCATCACCTGTTTCACAAGAAGAAAAGAAAAGCCAGATGTTGCCTGCTGGGTGACACGAGAGCCAGCGTGGTGTAGTGGTTAGAGTGCTGGACTAGGACCGGGGAGACCGGAGTTCAAATTCCCATTCAACCATGAGTCTTGCTGGGTGACTCTGGGCCAGTCATTTCTCTCAACCTAACCTACTTCACAGGGTTGTTGTGAGGAGAAACTGAAGTATTTTGTACACCGCTCTGGACTCCTTGGAGGACAAGCGGGATATAAATGTAATAAATAAATAAATAAATAAATTTCCTTCCGGGAGATTTATTTCTCCTTCCGGGGAGTTCTTGGACAGACTTTTGAAGATACTGTACAGCTACATTCCACATTTGGAGAAGGTGCCATCTCCCTTCTAGCTGAGGCGAAGGGGCAGAGCGAGAGAGTGCCATGAGTGGTATTTGAAGCCTGAAGACCAAACAAAAGCATTTGGGAAGAGAGCTCGCAGAATTATATTGTTAAAATCCAAATTCTCAATGCAGAGCACCATTTTGCACAACATGTTGGGGAGAGGAAAAGACATTAAGCATTCACTAAGAAGCCATGTCACCTCTGCTAATCTCCTTATTGGATGGCGTGTGCCTGGGATGTATCATATATATATATATATATATATATATATATATATATATATATATATATATATATATATGAAAAAGATCCTGCTGGATTATGCAGAACCTGAGACACATCTTCTGAAGCGTAGTGATGGGTTCAGCTGTGTGTTTGGCTCTCTCAGCCGTGACATTCTTCTTCTTTTTAATCACTCTGCATGTTGAGTCGGTGCCGGGTGAAAGAGGGCTCTCTGCTGTTCTCAAATGCTAATTCGATAGTTCTTGCTACTAATGCGTCTCACTACTTGATGACAGCAGTTCAGGCTGGCTAACACCCTCAATGTATTCAGCTCGGGTCCCTGATGCTATTTCCGACTCTCGTCTGGGAGGGAGAAGCGTGTGCCCTCCTTTTCTTTTTAATTAAGAAGACCTACATTCTTAAGTGCGGCAGACCTGCCTGTTCTACAGACGTGATGTGCCTTCCGTGATGGCTGCCAACGCTTTCATGAAGTTAACCGAACATTTGTCTGGGCCCTACTATATTGCCAAGGGGCAGCTCGAGGGTAGCAGAGGTAAGAGACCAGCCCTTCATACCAGGCGGTGGTGCGTTTGGGATATTTGTGCGTGTATTTTGACATTTTGTATGCCACCTTTCTCCCGTAAAGTGGGACCATGGCAGTTAATAATAACGAAACATCATAAAAACAGTCAATAATGAAGCATCATAAAAACATCATAAAAATAATGCCCCAAAGAAGTAGAAAGGTTGTTAGCCTTATGGACACATAATGGAAGCACCTGAAGATGAGAGGGAGGTATTGGGGTAACCTGTAGATATGTCCGTCTCACAAAAATCTGAAGGGGAAAAACCTAAGGAGGCCAAACTGCCCCCCCATACTGAGGAGGCCAACCCCCCCATATACTAAGTCAGACCATTGGTCTATTAAGCTTAGTATTGCTTTCACAGACTGGCAGTGGCTTCTCCAAGGTTGAAGGCAGGAATCTCTCTCAGCCCTATCTTGGAGAAGCCAGGGAGGGAACTTGAAACCTTCTGCTCTTCCCAGAGCAGCTCCATCCCCTGAGGGGAATATCTTGCAGTGCTCACACATCTAGTCTCCCATTCATAGGCAACCCGGGCAGACCCTGCTTAGCTAAAGGGACAAGTCATGCTTGCTACCACAAGACCAGCTCTCCTCTCCATGTAATGTAATGCAGTGGAGCAGAATGTCCGTGGACTCAGAGGCTGGCTAACAAACAGGTGGGGGAAGCAAATGGAACGCAGTGGGGAAGAAGGCGGGGAAGGAGGGCTTGAACAAAAAGTGCAGGAAATTTCTTAGCTTAAAGAATACTCCCTCAAGACAGTCACAACCCTTTCTGCTTCAGAGAGGGAAGGCGATTAAAACTTTCATCATGCTCATGCACCGGCTCAGGTGACGCATGCATACCAGGCAGATATTGCAACATTTTGTTGCAGCTCCATACTTCTTGTTTTTATTCAGTTAACATCTGCCTTTCCCTAAGGAGAAAGAGAAGTGACTGTCTGGCTGTCTGGCCTGCACTGGTAACATTGCTGTAGTTATGAGATACCAATGACATGACCCCAGCACAACCCCTCATAAAGCCCGTTCTTTTTCTTCCATTTATTCTGGATAATCTGTCAGAGAAGGCCTTCATACCATGCTGGAAATCTTACTCTGCCCTATCCCACATCTCCCCATAAGGGATACGTGCTTTGGGTCTGAGGTTAGGGGGCAGCCAGGGTTGCAAATTACACAGTGGATATTGAGCAGATGGAGGGTGGGGGAGTCAGGATGCTGTCATGCTCACAAAGCTGATGTAGATCAGTCAGTACTCTTTCCCTGCAAGGAGACAACTTGGCTGGGAGTGATAGAAGGCACCCTTTCTGACTTCACACATCCTCTCCAAGAGCTCCATGGTCACTATGGAGGGGGTGACTATGACCCCACAGTCTGCGAACCACTGAGGTAGGCAATATTGAGCAAGATGGACCAATGGGATGAGTTGATCCAGTGGAAAGCAACTTTGTACATTTGGCCGTGTTTACTATTTTGATTTAGGAACATAGGAAACTGCCATATATTGAGTCAGACCATTGGTCTATCTAGCTCAGTATTATCTTCACAGACTGGCAGCGGCTTCTCCAAGGTTGCAGGCAGGAATCTCTCTCAGCCCTATCTTGGAGAAGCCAGGGAGGGAACGTGAAACCTTCTGCTCTTCCCAGAGCAGCCCCATCTCCTGAGGGGAATATCGTACAGTGCTCACACATCATGTCTCCCATTCATATGCAACCAGGGCAGACTCTGCTTAGCTATGGGGACAAGTCATGCTTGCTACCACAAGACCAGCTCTCCTCCTTTGATTTAGTTTGATTTGATTTGATTTATTTATTTACTTACTTACTTATTATTGTTTTTCTATACCACCTGATAAAGAAACCTCCAGGCAGTGTACAAATTAAAACATCAAACAATAGTAAACAGTTGAGATTCATAAAACGGATAAAATCTCAATAAATAAGAACATATTCAAATTTGGATTCCCATTAAAAGCCTGGGGAAACAGGTACGTCTTCAGGGTCCTCGTAAAAGCAAACAGAGAAGGAGGTGCTCTTATTTCAGCAGGGAGCACATTCCAAAGCCCCGGGGCAGCCACAGAGAAGGTCCAGTCCCGAATCGACACCAGACAAGTCGGTGGCAGCCGTAATCGGACCTCTGCAGATGATCTTACGTAATAGGTGACAGGGTTCACGACAGAGAAGGTGCTTTCTTAAGTAAGGCGCTCTCTTAAACAAGCCCCAACAAAGTCAGTCAAATTTGCATCCAACGGCATGTGCTTAGGATTACAGCAGTAAGCTTTCAAGGTAGAGGCTTGACTAAATGGATCAGACAACTAGGAACACAGGAACATAGGAAGCTGCCACGTATATCGAGTCAGACGACTGGTCCAACAAGCTCAGTATCATCTACACAGAGTGGCAGCAGCTCTCCAAGTTTAAAGACAGGAGTCTCTCTCAGGCCTATCTTGGAGATGTTAGGGAGGGAACGTGGAACCTTCTACTCTTCCCAGAGCGGCTCCATCCCTTAAGGGGGATATCTTACAGTGCTACTCACACATGCAGTCTCCCATTCATATACAACCAGGGTGCCCTGCTTAACAAAGGGACAAGCCATGCTTGCTCCCACAAGACCAGATCTCCTACTCAAGAGCCAGAGTGACACCACCATAATGACGGGTGATAGCTTAGTGGCAAAGCACTTGCCTTGCATGCCAAAGGCCCAAGTTTCCCTTCTTAGCATCTTCAGGTAAAGCAGGGATTCTCCTTGTGTCCACAGATGTTATTGGACCACTGCTCCCATCATCCACAGCCAGATGCCACAAGGATGACAGGAGCTGTCCAACAACATCTGGGGACCCAAGATTGAGAACCTCGGAATGAAAGGCTTTCAAGGAAGCCTTTGGACATTGTGACTAGGGATTAGGGGAGTTATAGTCTAACAAGCTGGAGAGTAGAGCTGGTCTTGTGGTAGCAAGCATGACTTGTCCCCTTAGCTAAGCAGGCTCTGCCCTGGCTGCATATGAATGGGAGACTTGATGTACGAACACTGTAAGATATTCCCTTTAGGGGATGGAGCCACTCTGGGAAGAGCAGAAGGTTTCAAGTTCCCTCTCTGGCTTCTTCAAGATAGGGCTGAAAGAGATTCCTGCCTGCAACCTTGGAGAAGCTGCTGCCAATCTGTGTAGACCAGGGATTCTCAACGTTGAGTCCCCAGATGTTATTGGTCTTCCATTCCCATAATCCCCAGCCCTAGTGGCCTTTGGTTGGGGATTATGGGAGTTGAAGTCCAATAATATCTGGGGACCCAACATTGAGAATCCCTGGTGTAGACAATACTGAGCTAGATAGACCTATGGTTTGACACAATATATGGCAGCTTCCTATGTTCCTATGATCCTAAGCTGCAGCCTAGCAGCCAGATTATTCTCTGGGGTATCCTGGAAAGACCACCACAAGCCTGTCCTTAAACAGTTGCACTGACTGCTGATATGTTTCCGGGCAAGGTATAAAGTGTTGATTATTACCTTTAATGCCCTGAATGGCTTAGGCCCAGGTTACCTGAGAGAGAGCATCTTTCTCCACAGGATTCCCACCACTCATTAAGACCATCAGAATGAGTCCCTCTTCGGGTGCCACCATTTAATCTGCTGGCAACCTGGGATCAGGATCACCCCTGGGTTGTGGAACAAACTCCCTGTGGATATAAGAGGATGATCTCCCTTGGAGGCCTTCAGGAGAGCCTTAAAGACCCATCTTTTTAGCCTGGCTATACATCTTAATTGTAAACCGCCCAGAGATGCAAGTTTTGGGTGGTATAGAAATATTTTAAATATGAACAAACAAACAAACAAACAAATAATGATAGCTAGTTCTAATTTTAATCTGGTTTTAAATGTTTTTTTATTTTAATTGTTTTATTATATGTTTTTGATTTTAATGTAAACTGCCCTGAGCCACTTTAGAAAGGGCGGTATATAGAATGAATGAATGAATGAATGAATGAATGAATGAATGAATGAATGAACAGCAGGAGACCCATTGCTGAGAAACCCTGAGTGAGAAAGATGAGATCTTGGAGAGTTGATGCCAGTCTGAGTTGGTAGTCATGTATTTGATGAATCAGTGGCCTGAGTCAGTATAAGACAGCTTCATATCAGCAGCCACTCATACAAACCTTGGCCAAAAAGGAGCTTGATTTCGTGCATTAGAACAGTCTTGCTGGATCAGGCCCAAGACCCATCTAGTTCATCATTCCCCACAGTGGTCCACCAAATGCCCCCAGGATGGAAGCCCACAAGCAGGAGATTAAGGCAAGCCCACTCCCCTACTGTTCTGACATTCAGAGGCATCTGGCCCCTGAACCTGGAGGCCTATAGCCACCAAGACTAGTAGCCACAGATATACTCGGGTCATCCCTGAAGTTGTCTAGACCAGGGGTTCCCACACTGTGGTACTCCAGATGTTGCTGTACTACAACTCCCATCACCTCCAGCCACAATGTATGGTGGTTGGGGATGATGGGAATTGTAGTTCAGCAACATCTGGAGCGCCACAGGTTGGAAACCATTCATCTGGTCGAGGGCTGCTTAGCTTTAGCCCTCCTGCAGTTGTTGGGTTACAATTCCCATTATCCTGGGCTATCGGCCACTGTGGTTGGGGATTATGGGAGTTGTGGTTCAAAAACAGCTGGGGGTGGGTGGGTACTAAGTTGAGCAGGCCTGGTCTAGTCCCAAGCTAGTGGCCAACACCACATATTGTGGGAGCAATTTTCATAGATTAATTATGGAATTCTTGCCGGTTCGAATCCCCGCTGGTACTATATCGGGCAGCAGCAGTATAGGAAAATGCATGCATGGGAGGAGGCAATGGTAAACCCCTCCTGTATTCTACCAAAGAAAACCACAGGGCTCTGTGGGCGCCAGGAGTCGAAACTGACTTGATGGCACACTTTACCTTTTTAATTATGTAATTCCATAGATTAATTATGCAATGTGGAAGAAGCCTTCCATTTGTCCCTCCTACATAGGAACATAGGAAGCTGCCATATACTGATTTAGACCATTAATCTATCTAGCTCAGTATTGTCTACACAGACTGGCAGCGGCTTCTCCAAGGTTGCAGGCAGGAATCTCTCTCAGCCCTATCTTGGAGATGCTGTCAGGGAGGGAACTTGGAACCTTCTGCTCTTCTCAGAGTGGCTCCATTCCCTAAGGGAAATATCTTACTGTGCTCACGCATCAAGTCTCCCATTCATAATGAACCAGGGCAGACCCTGCTTAGCTAAGGGGACAAGTCATGCTTGCTACCACAAGACTAGTTCTCCTCTCCTTCCAATCAGTGTCATGGGATGAGGAAGACCTCAAATGTGAGAGAGTGAGAAAAGCTTCTCTCTCTCCACACCATGCATGATTGTACAAAGCTCTTTAATCTGAACAATAGGTTAAAATGAATCTACCCGGGGAGAGAAAGTGACTGCATAATACATGATGTCTAAAGGAAACAGCAGAGAAGCCATTGACTCAAAGTGTGCCCATACTCTCTGCCAAGCATCTAAATGCCATCTCTAAAAATTAATAGGCGTATAGCTCAACATATGGAACCCTTGGCACAGCTGCTCCTAGGGGAAACATGAAAGATGAAAAACAACTATTCTTGTCTACTTAAAAGGATGATCTCCCAAGCGCCACAGAGAGCATATGCTTTCACAGGCCCTGTTTTCCGGGGCAATCTCCAGTTTCTTTCCGGATGATCTCCAGTTTTCCGTTTCTGTCCCTGGCAAAACATCGCTCCTACTTTGCCTATTGGCAATATCTTTGTAAGCCGTGTTAGGATGAGTTGATGGAGTTCCTATGCTTTTAGCTTCTTTTTCTCAGCCTCTAGAAGTTGTGGGGAAGGGAGGGAGGGAGGTGTCAGAGAAGAAAATGCAGAAGGATGCTCAAAAGCCATTCAGAGAGAACTGGGAAGCTTCCTTCCTGCCAGAGGCACCATAGCTACCTCCCACTCTGTTTTCCCTCTTGCCATTATAAGCCTTGTGTAGCAGAAGGTGACTGGATCCACGGAGAACGCCTTCCACAAAGCAGCCTCATTCCCAGTCTGTCACACTGACTGCACTGCAGTTGCCTCCTCCAATTTAAGCACGCCGTCCCTCATTTTGTATGGTCCTAGATGCCGTGGGCACAGCTTGTTCTTGTGCCTTCTGCCAGGATGGAAAAATAGCATGGTCAAGGGTCAACACCCTCAACTCATGGCTTGCCAACAAGGCTCCTGACTTCTCTGTTCCCAGATCAGTGCAGTCAGAATCATATCAGCAGCACCCTGAGCACTGAATATAGGAAGCTGACTTATATTGACAGACTATTGGCCCATCATAAATTACAGGAGAATAAAACACTGTGGTAGAGCACGTGATCCATTGTTTTAATAGAAGTGGCTATTCTCTCTCTCTCTCTCTCTCTCTCTCTCTCTCTCTCTCTCTCTCTCTCTCTCTCTCTCTCTCTCACACACACACACACACACACACACACACACACACACACCCCAACATTTTTTTGCAACAATATTGCATCCTGAGGCATGTGGATACTTCCAATGGCCACTGCAGGAAGATGGTTGCATGATGAAACTCCTGCAAGGAGCTCTTATTACAAATAAGAAATATTTTTCTTTTCTTTTCTTTTCTTTTTTGAAAAATGAGAACAGTGGGGGTTCCAAAAGTGGACCCCCATTCCTTGCCATTTTTTTCTGTGGCATGATCCCCCCCCCGCCAAATGCCTAGAATTTGATGTAAACTCCTCCTGCTCCTGCTCCTCCTGCTTCTGCTCTCACTGCCACTGCCATTACATTCCTCACTGTTTGGGGGTGAGTGGGGGGATGCCATGCCTCTCCCGTGCTAGTGAGGGAGGATGTGTCCCAACTCCTCACTCACCACTCCAAGAGCCTGGAGCTTGGAGCAGGCTCTTGGAGCAATGAGTGAGGGGATGGGACATGTCTCGTGCCAAGAGAGGATGCATGGCATCCCCCCACTCGCAAACAGCAGGGGCTGGGAGCATAATGGCAGTGGCAGTGAGAAGAGGAGGAGGAGGATGAAGAAGAAGAGGGAGATCGCATCCGGGAGAGGAGGAGGAAGGAGATGGTGGCAGTGGTGTTGAGAGAAAGAAGATGAAGGGAGCATGTCAGCTCCTGAGGGTATGGTGACCTGTATCCACAAGCAACCCACATCAGCCAGGCAACATGTTGCTTTGTTGTGTACTGTTTAGCAAACAAAACTTGTATGCCACTCTTATACGTTAATGTAGGAAAGTGGGGTAGAAATGTAAGTAAGTAAGTAGGTATCATCAAGGGCCCTGGAACAGCAATGGAAAGGATATTCAGGCACATTAATTCACAGCAGTGACATTTTCTTCCTTTTGATGCTACAGTTACATTGTTTGCATCTCTTCCCTTGTTCTTTGTTTCCTTTTGATGGGGAAGGATTTCTTTCCTAATGTATTTATTTTGCTTGTCTTTTGCCAGCACTGGCTGGAATCAATAGACACATGCCTCTTCAAAAGGCAAAAATACATCTTGCAGAGATCCAGGTTTAACCCCCTGTGCTGGAAGCTCAGCACCTGAGCCTCTCTGCAAAACTACAGGGGCACTGCCTGAACGCATCTGATGTGGTGATGAAGGCCACAAAGTGGGTAGTAGAGAGGGTGTGAGAAGAAATCACACAGATGGACCCCGGCAGCTCTATGCAGAGAATCACTGGAAGAGACAAAGTGGGGAGGGAGGGAGTAGATCATTGTGTGGTTGGACAGATTGCTTTGCACCCACTTTCAGGTGTGGTGGTACCTACTTTCTGGCTATAAATTACCACAATATGAATACAACAAATATTTATATACCACTTTTCAACAAAAGTTCCCATAGCACGCGCGCGTGTGCACGCACACACCCTACCTACCATCCATCTCTCAAAGGGCTCACAATCTAGAAAAGAAACATAAGATAGACACCAGCAACGCCACTGGAGAGATGCTGTGCTGGTCTCCTGATAGCTGTCTGGGGGATTTGCAGTGGATCAGCAAGGATTTCCGACTCCTGATAGTTCAACAATAGCAAATCCAGTTGTAATGGGTTTTTTGAAAAAAAGCTTTCTCCCATGCCTGGCCTTGCGTTAACCAGTGACTCTCAGCCTGGGGGTTTCCCATCTGTAAAACAGGAGTATGATGGATTGTCTTTGTGTGGCCAGCTTGTGTTACATTCAGATTCCTGTAGTATTCTAAACATAGATTTATACTTATATATACCGGGGTTATCCTAGTGTATGGATCATGGCCCCGTGTTCTAGCTGGGCCGAGGCTCTGCGTGTTACAAGGTCTACTTGTTCCTGATGTGTTGTGTCTGGTCTCTCTGACGTTCATCACTCAACTTCATGCCTTCTTCTTACGTGGCTTGACTCTGGACTCTATCCCTAACTTCTAGCTTACTGCTTAACAACAACAACTACTACCACTACTATCACCACCACCACCACTACCACCACTAAATTTTATTTGTTAGCTGCCCCATAACAAATTGTCTAGGTGGCTCACAACACAACATTAAACATCCAATAAACATCCAATAAAAACACATAAAATACGAAAAAACAAATCACAACATTAAACATTAAACCTTTTAAATACCAATTTTACTACTACTACTACTACTACTACTACTAGTAGTAGTAGTAGTAGTAGTTTATTGGCTGCATCATAACAATTGTTCTCATTTGACCCTTTGGCCACTCCCCAACCTGAACACTTTTTGATGCTGCCCTTGACAACAGCCAAATAATCATTCTCCATGTTGTATTCCATTCTTAATTACCCACGAGGCAAATACATGAAACTTACAAAGGGGAAGTCTGTGCACCTCCAACTAGAACTTACTTAGAAGGGCAAAATATTATGGCCATGGTGGTGTCATGGCCACTAGAGGCTGGGCTTCCCAGCCTCAGCCCCCCATGTGTTGGAATACAACTCCCATCATCCCTTCAGCCATTGTGACTGAGGGTGATAAAAGTTGCAGTCCCACGAAATCTGAGGGTCCAAGGTTGAGAACCCTGCTCTGCAGGCAGACGGGTTATATTAGGAACATAGACAGCTGCCTATGAGTCAGAGTCAGACCAGTAGTCCATCTAGCTCAGTATTGTCTATACAGACTGGCAGTGGCTTCTCCAAGGTTGTAGGCAGGAGTCTCTCTCAGCCCTATCTTGGAGATGTCAGGGAGGGAACTTGGAACTTTCTGTATGCAAGCATGCAGGTCCTCTTCCCAGAGCAGCCCCATCCCCTAAGGGAGATATCTTACAGTGCTCACATGTAGTCTCCCATTCAAATGCAAACCATGGCAGACTCTGCTTTACAAATTGGGCAATGTATGCTTACTCCACAAGTCCAGCTCTCCTCCCTATATTGTGTTTCCTGGTAAAAATCAGGAACTGGTAAGACCCACTTCCTATGACCTGAAAAGAGAGCGTTCACAAACTGAGGAAGCTCTGTAGAACCTTTACTTAAATAAAACTCAATTTTGTTTAGAAGGTAGGTCTGTGGATGCTGCAGACAGGCCTAGTTTTGAAATTGTGTTTGCCCAGAATGGAAAAGAGTTGTCCTTTCCTGAAATGGTCGTGCATCTTGAAATCTCTGGACAAATTCACTGCGGTATGAACGACTGTGGATGATGGATGCTCCAACAACTGTAAACCACGCTCAGTTTTGATCTATCTCCTGAGCAAGTGTGAATGCCACGGAGGATATTATTCTGAATATTACACATAATCTTGGGAGGTCTGCCATACAGAATCATTAACAAGTTAGGCTGGGAATCTCAGTCCCATGACAAAATGCAGGTTGTCGCGAACCAACCCAAAGAGAGCTCAGGGGATGAGCCCAAGACTGAGACACTCCTGGAATCTGCTCCACTTGCAGGAGACCCCAACCCCAGCTCTGCCCAATGCCCAACAATCCCCCAGAAGCCTACCCAGGAGAACAACAGCCTGACCTGGGGATCCTGAATGGCCTGAAGACAGGCGAGCCACCGCCAGCGGCCAGGTAAGTGGCGGAGGTGATTCCCCGCCGTGGGGGCTGCTGGGCAGCATGGAGCACCGGCTCCGTTTCCAGTTAAAGAAGCCGCGCCCCCCCCCGCGCCCCCGGAAGCGCGTTCACAGCCAGCGCCTGCCTGAAGAAGTTATGGAGGCAGAACCTCAGGAACAAGAACCCCAGGGGCCTCCCTCTGAAGCCCTCTTCAAACCAGGGAGGAGCCTCACTCTGGAATCAGAGCCTCCCACTCTCGACTCGCACCCAGTGGTCAACATGTCCATTGATGCCCGCAGATGGGAATACAAATATGAATACGATGAACATTTATATACCGCTTTTCAACAAAAGTTCCCAAAGCGGTCTACATAGACATAAATAAATAAAATGGCCGCCTGTACTCAAAGGGCTCACAATCTAAAACAGAAACACAGGATAGACACCAGCAACAGCCGCTGGAGGGATGCAGTGCTGGGGATGGATAGGGCCAGTTGCTCTCCCCTGCTAAATAAAGAGAATCACGACTTTAAAAAAGGGGCCTCTTTGCTCAGTTAGCAGGGGAGTCGCAGTACGGAGAAGAAGTACCCAGCTGGCTGCTTGGCCTGCCTTCTCCCAGAAAGTGCTCCTCAGGAGTAAAGGCTCTCCTTGGAGGCACGGGAACAACCAGCCCCATCTGTTAACAATGATGAGCTAGCTTCCAGCGCTAGCCTCTTCTCTTGAGCCTTTATAAGCCTCACACAAGCCAATAGCTCTTGCTGGAACAACAGATCATTACTGCGGATTCTAGCTCCTTGAAAGTTGCCCTGCCTCCCAAAGAACTGTAATGGAGCAATTTGAAGGTGGTGGGGGTCTCCCTTTAAGACTGGGGGGGGGGAGAATGCACTTATCCCCACCACCACTCCCCCCCGCACAGGCATCAGATTTTTAAAAGCCCATTGGGGCAGCAGTGGATATGACTGGAAGTCGCCGGCGCACCTGCATGTGACGTACGCAGGTGACTTCTGGTCATATCCGGAAGACGAGGGCAACGGGGCGGCAGGGAGGTATACTGCTGCCCCAATGGGCTTTTAAAAAAACTGATGCCGGTGAGGGGAAAGTGGCGGAAGGGGTAAGTGCATCCTCCCGCCGCTCTTAAAGGGAGACCCCTGCCACCTTCAAACCGGTGGAACTGCCGGTTCTTCAAACGGGTTCCATGCCCATCCCTACCTGGAAGCCTCTCTAGACCTCAGACCCTGTTCTGGCCTTGTGCAGTCCTGGTCCTTTGCTCTTGGTAGGGGTCCAACCCCATTGAGAGGACTGCCTGCCTAAGTACTGGAACCAATCCTGGCATAGGTGGCATATCAATAATAATAATAATAATAATAATAATAATAATAATAATAATGATAATAATAATAAAATCAACCATCAATCATGCTCTGCACCCCCGCAGTGATGTAGATAGGCTATACCTCCCTCGCAGCTCAGGTGGAAGAGGAATGCTGCAAGTCCATCAAACAGTAGAGGAGGAGGAAAGAGGCCTTGAAGAATATATCAAGGACAGTGAAGAAGATGCACTTCAAATGGTCAAGAATGCGAAACTATTCAACACCAATGAAACAAAACAGGCCTACAAGAAAGAACAAGTCAAGAACCGAGCAGAAAAATGGAGAAATAAGCCCCTGCATGGTCAATATTTACACAATATAAGTGGAAAATCAGACATCACCAAGACCTGGCAATGGCTTAAGAATGGCAACTTGAAGAAAGAAACAGAGGGTTTAATATTGGCTGCACAAGAACAGGCACTAAGAACAAATGCAATAAGAGCAAAAGTAGAAAAATCCACAACAAACAGCAAGTGCCGCCTTCGTAAAGAAGCAGATGAAACCGTGGACCACCTAATCAGCTGTTGTAAGAAGATCGCACAGACTGACTACAAAGGCATGACAAGGTAGCAGGGATGATACACTGGAACATCTGCAAAAAAATTACAAGCTACCTGTAGCCAAGAATTGGTGGGACCATAAAATTGAAAAAGTGGTAGAAAATGAAGATGTAAAAATATTATGGGACTTCCGACTACAAACAGACAAACATCTGCCACACAATACACCAGATATCACTGTAGTCGAGAAGAAAGAAAAACAAGTCAAAATAATTGACATAGCAATACCAGGGGATAGCAGAATAGAAGAAAAAGAAACAGAAAAAACCACCAAATACAAAGATCTACAAATTGAAATTGAAAGGCTGTGGCAGAAAAAGACCAAAATAATCCCAGTGGTCATTGTCGCCCTGGGTGCAGTTCCAAAAGACCTTGAAGAGCACCTCAACACCATAGGGGCCACAGAAATCACCATCAGCCAATTACAAAAAGCAGCTTTACTGGGAACAGCCTATATTTTGCAACGATATCTATAATAAACAACAGTATTGATGATAAAATTCTGGCATCCCAGGTCCTTGGGAAGGACTCGATGTCTGGATAAAACAAACCAGTCAATAACACCTGTCTGACTGTGTAAACAAGAAATAATAATAAATATTGCAGTTCCAAAAGACCTTGAAGAGCACCTCAGCATCATAGGGGCCACAGAAATCACCATCAGCCAATTACAAAAAGCAGCTTTACTGGGAACAGCCTATATTCTGCGACGATATCTACCTGCATAACAACAACATTGACAATAAAATTCAGCCATCCTAGGTCCTTGGGAAGGACTCGATGTCTGGATAAAACAAACCAGTCAATAACACCTGTCTGATTGTGTAAACAAGAAATAATAATATCATACATCTCGGTTGCTACTGGCTCACAACTTTCATTGAAATGGTTGGTTCACAGTACCAGTCATTCTGCTAGCCAAGCGTGACTAGACAACCATCAATCACCAGCTTATGGATGACTCTGCTTGACAATATGAGCATGGTACAGTCTTCTATTCCACACAATTAGCATGAAAGGATCTGACACTCAGAATTCAAATCACAACCCAATGACACAATGAATGCAAAAAACACACGAGGAATGAAATATATTGTTTTGAACCGCTTTATCAAGTGTCCATGTATAAGTTGGTATTGTTTCTCTCATGAACATCAACAATATCTTTGTGGTGACTCAAGAACCATGTTGAAACAACTTGAGAAGGTATGGAATAAATCCTTTTCATAAGGAACTTCAGAATCTTCTTTAGTGGTACAATATATCCAGATTCTTTTACTCCTAAAAATTCTCTGGAATAATGAGATTCTGAAGTTCCTGGAAAAAATGCAGAAAAGAGCAACCAAGATGATCAGGGGCCTTGAGGACCTTCCTTATGAGGCAAGGCTACAGCATCTGTGGCTCTTTAGTTTGGAAAAGAGGCAACTAAGGGGAGACATGATCAAGGAGGATACAATTATGCATGGAGTGGAGAGAGAAGACAGAGAGAATTTTTTCTCCCTCTCTCACAACACTAGAACCAGGGGTCATCCCATGAAACTGAAGTCCAGGAAATTTAGGACTGACAAGAGGAAGTACTTTTTCACACAGTGCATAATTAATCTATGGAATTCTCTGCCATGGGATGTGATGATGGCCACTAGCTTGGATGGCTTTAAAAGGGGCTTAGACAAATTCATGGAGGACAGGTCCATGAATGGCTACTAGTCTAGTGGCTATAGGCCACCTTCAGCCTCAGAGGCAAGATGCCTCTGAATACCATATGCAGGCGAGCAACAGCAGGAGAGAAAGCATGCTCTCAGCTCTTGCCTGTGGGCTTCTCAGAAGCATCTGGTGGGCCACCGTGTGAAACAGATGCTGAAGTGAAACATCCTGTGTGAAACAGGATGCTGAAACAGCTAGGCCTTGGGCTTGATCTAGCAGGGCTGTTCTTATGTTTTATATGATTCTATGAATAATACAGGCAAAGCTCAATATATTCCAGGCCTACCTGAAATACTCGGACCCTCCAAGGGAATGTAAAAACAGGCATGCACTGAAACCTATCCTGATCCCATAACCTGGTTATGGTTCAGAAGGGCCCTCAATTGGGGATTGGGGAAGGTACAGGCACAGCTCAAGAGGAGGGCTGGCTGATTAATGAGGCGATGTGGGGTGGCTGCTTCCGGTGGTGGCTTGGCAGAGGCGGTGGCAGATGCCCTGGACCCACCATCCATCATCTCCATCAGTTGCTGCCTTTTCTGGTTGCCTCACAGTGCCTCCTCCCCACTCTTATTCGACGGTGGCAGTGCTACTGCTGCTCTGCAGCCTCCTGCTCCTCCTCCCTGGTGGTTGTCTTTTCACAAGACAGTGAGGATCTACACACGAGCAGCAGGCTTGGCCGGCTCTCCCCGCAGATGAGCAGAGAGCCTACCCTGGGTGGCCAGATCGGCTGCCCACATGATCACCGGCTCTGTCACAGAGCCAGTAGGGGTGGTGGGGATCGGGGGCCACCCAGCCCCTGGAAGTCCCCACCTGAGTGCGCGGGACATTCTGGGGAGACCCTCGAGGCTGGGAGGCTTGTTGCAGCCTCCCAGTTGGGGGTCTCCTCACGGGTCACTGTGGCAATGAGCTGCACCATGGCGACTCATGATTAAAGAAATGGGGTTAGCGGATCACTTGATCGGCTAACCTCATTTAAGGGGAGGGCTACTTGGGCGGGCTAGCCACTGTGGTTCTCACGATGGAGGAAAACTGGGCTGGGCTCCCTTAGCCCGGTTTTTCTCCATCGTGTGAATAGCCTCAGCATGGTAGCAGCAGGGACGGGGAGGAGGACAGGGAGGGAAGTGTTCTCCTTCCACCTGTGGGGGTGAGTAAAGGAAGAGTAGTTGTGCTCTGCAAACCAGCAGAGAGCCCTATTGTGCTGCACCCCAGTGAGGAGTGGGGGAACGGGGATTGGAAGTGGAAAACATCTCTCAGTCTACTAAACCTTCAGAGCAAACTCTGGAACATGCTCTTAGTGCTGGGTTCTCAGCCAGGTTGAAGACAGCATGCACATTCTGTGGCCCTGGCTTTTGGTCTGCGGGCCTCTTAATGTACCTCGGTGGCAGCCTGAGCCAGCCAGTTTCAGCCCCGAACATGTCTAATCCTTCCTTCCTTCCCACATCCGTGGAGGCCTCAGAGACTGCCCTCGGGAGACAGGAAGGACTGGGAATCCTCCATACGAAAGGAGACATGATCGAAGAGTATGAACACATCAGGGCCATCCAAGAAGCGCCTGTGGTGTCTCAGGCAAGGTGTCAAATACAGCCTTGCCCCATGCCCCTGCTGGAGTCAGCCCCCTTTCAAAACTAGTCCTTGCTAGCTTTGGAATTGGTGTGAGGAATGGAGAAGAGGGAAGGGTCAGAAGGGAAAAAGTGTGTGTGTATCCCAAAAGTGTAGAATAAATTAATGAATGGTTTATTCAATATTGCCTGACACTTTTCAAGCACTGAATGTTCTTTTTCAGAGGCAACTTAAGTGATTAACACCAGGTTACCCCCTCTTTCCCTTCTGACTTTTTAGTGCCGTGTCCTTCTCCGCTCTCCTCTTTCTTCTTTGAAGCGGGAAAGGCGCAAGCAGCCTCCTCTCCTGCTCCTTGTACTGCTTGCAAGTGTTGGACTGCTACAATGGGAGTGGTGGTGGTGGGGGGGGAGACATCTTGCTACTCTGCTGGTGCCCCAATAATCTGCCACCTGAGGCAGGCATCTTGCCTCGCCTCATGAGAGGGCTATGAATAATGTTCCAAACAGCTGGCCAACAAACCAGAACATTTTGCAGTTCTTGAGGTCTAAAATAAAGGAACACTAGCATGTTGAAAACTAAGTTGAAATCTTAGTTGAAAACTGAGCAAGTCTGTGATTATAAATACTTTGGGAAGCTATTGGCCTGGTTCACACAGCTATTCAAAACTAGGTTTAATTTGGGTTATTGACATTCATATGATCGTGTGAAGCCACACCAAGGTGGTTTATGGCCCAAGATGAGTCAGAGATTCCCACTTTGATGAGGGTTCACACAATCATGCTAATGATCGTTAGAGAGGTTGGAGGGGAGATCTCTACATCTACCCCAGCTGCAGCTGAAGTGAACAGGTAAGGAGAGCTCTACTAATTAATACTGTCTGAAGACATGGGGTTAAAGTTCTAAATAAGGCAATTTATTTAGGAAATCCGTCAGAGAGATAGATTAAGGCCTACATGCCTTGCTGCTAGCTACATATAGGAAGAGAGAAGACAGTCTCTCAGTTGAGAGAATGAAACCTGGGACTATCAGTCTAACAAAGAGGAAGAGTAGAGAAAGAAGAACCCCTGCTAACTTGGCAAAGAGGCACTTTTTAACGTGGTGATTCTCTTTATTTAGCAGGGGGAGAGTAACTGTCCCTGTCCATCCCCAGCACAGTACCTCCAGTGACTGTTGCTGGTGTCTATCTTATGTTTCTTTTTAGACTGCAAGCCCTTTGGGGACAGGGATCCATCTTATTTATTTGTTGTTTCTCTGTGTACCACCCTGAGCCATTTTTGGAAGGGCAGCATAGAAATTGAATAAAATAAATAAATAAATAAAATAAGCGTAGACAGAGAGGGCATTCTCGTGCTCACTGTGTCTACCCTTAGTGTCTCTAGTGGTCAATAGAATTGTTGGTGCTAAGAGTCCATGCCTTCTGGAGCTACATCTCCAACAATCGTAACCTACATTTAACCTAGATTTGAATGATTGTGTGAACCAGTCCATTGATTTTTAAAGATCCACAAATCAAGGTGGGTGCTTTTCCAAAATCTAACTTGTATTCTTGGGGTTAAAAACAACAAACATATTAATACCTGGCAGCACTCTAGAAGATGGGGTCAGAGAGGGAAGCTTTCAGTTGCCTTACCTGAATTTAGTTCCCTTAACTGAATTTAAAGGTAAAGATAATCTACTTTTTATAACATCCAAAATTGTTGTTTTATTTTCTCGGAAACAGTTATGAAGCCAGAAGAATAATGAATCGGTCAAGAGAGGAATATGAGCTCTGTGGCTTACCTTGCTGCTATGAGCTATTGCAAAGAAATGAAATTAATAAATTTGTGGAGATATATAAGATAGCTGTGATGGATCAATACTTGCCAGAACTAGACATTATTGCAAGCAGATACACTCGAAGGAATCTTGAGCTATCTTGAGCACTCCAGTGTCAATGATAAGAACTGTCTGCATTTTTATTAGAGGTGTGCAGAACTGGCTCAAATCAAACTGGGTTCGATTTGAACAGGCCTGATTCGGTCCAAACTTGAACCGAACCAGCCTCAAAAAAGGCGGCCAGTCCAAGTTTAAACTGAACTGGTCCTGGTCCATTACGTTTGATGCGGTTCAACGGTTCGAGAGTCAATCCGGTGAGGATTCCTCTTTACAAACAAAGGGAAACTCTGTCTTTAAAAGGTTTCTAAGGGTGGCAGGGTGGGGCAGGAAGTGGGCATCTTACCAACTGTGGTCCCTCTAATTTTTTTCATCTCTGTGCGGAATGAGTTTTGTTCTGGGCAGCAGTATCAAGGCAGTGTGTGCGCACATGCATGCATTCAGAGTGGGGCCTTCCTGATTCAACCTGAGCAGGATCTAAAATGAACTGAGCGGGCATCCAAAAACTTGTGAGCACATGCACATGTGCATGCCTTAGAGGGAACAGTGCTTACCAGTGGCACTGGCAGCGACTCCTCTAAACCCTTACACTCCTCCCAGCAGCGTAGCCCATGCAGCGGTGGTGCAATTCTTGCCCTCTCACTGTCCCCCCAGCCACCCTTAGAAACTTTTAAAAGCACCCTTAGGAACTTTTATCCTTTGATTGTAAAGAGGAATCCTCACTGGCCCCTCGAACCGAGTCCTTGAGAGAATATCTGGACTGGAGAATATCTGGAGCCACCTCAGGGCTGGCTTCAGGTTTTTGAGGCTCATCTGGTTATGGTTCAGAAGGGCCCTCAATTGGGAGGGTGGTTGGGGGAGGGACAAGCACAGCTCATGAGCAAGGCTGACCTATTAATGAGGCGATGTGAGGTCGCTGCTTCAGGTGGTGGCTTGGCAGAGGCAGCGGTTCGACTGGGTTTGACCCGGTTCAATTGAACGGAATGAACTGCCGGCCAGTTCGACTGAACTAGTGCACGGACCAGTGGTTCAGTTTGAATTCGGTTTGAATTTGGACTGCCAAAAACAGTTCTGTGCACATCCCTAATTTTGATCAGAAAAGTACATTGTTTGTGTGGTAGAAAATCATATGAAGGATGGCAATCGTTGTATGCACTTTTCATACTCTGAAGGCCAAGCAGATGCCTGCTGTATCTTTGCATTATGGCATTTAAAGACATATGTACAGAAATTCTAGCCTACTCTGAGGATAGTGGTTTGGGGGCATTTTTGGCCACAGTGCACTCCCCTCCCTGCGATTCTTAGAGGAACATCCTCCTCCTCCTCCTCCTCCTCATTATTATTATTAATTCGATTTCTATACCGCCCTTCCAAAAATGGCTCAGGGTGGTTTACACAGAGAAATAATAAATAAATAAGATGGATCCCTGTCCCCATAGGGCTCACATTCTAAAAAGAAACATAAGACAGACACCAGCAACAGTCACTGGAAGTACTGTGCTGTGGGTGGATAGGGCCAGTTACTCTCCCCCTGCTAAATAAAGAGAATCACCATGGTAAAAGGTGCCTCTTTGCCCAGTTAGCAGGGGTTTAGTGGTGTTAAGTGTTAACCTGTCACTATCTTCTCCTTCATAAGTCAACACCATGATAAGATAAGATTCCCCAACACCATGATAGGATAGAATGCTTGGCTTTGAGCACTGAGAACAACATTCCAATAGTGTTGCTTCAAGTCAATAGACTTGTTTTGAGTCAGGACATCGCATAAACGGTGAAGGCTGTTCTGGGTGGCTGCCCTACTATGTGGGAAGCATGCTTTTAAAAGCAACTGCTGGAGATGGGCTGATCAGCAAGAAAAGGAACAAAATTCAGCCACTGCAACAGAGCCATCTGGTGAAGAAGAAACTGGCTGATGTGCATGCCTCCCTCCAAGCGGGATCCTACCTCTCCACACTGGCCTGAAATGTCTGAATTTCTGTCTAAATTTCTGAAGTCCACCTTTCTGATAGTTGTGGCATGAAATGAAATCCAAGGAGGAAGCTCATTGCTAAGTGGGTAGAGCTCATGCTTTGCATCCATACTGAAGGTACCAAATTCAGTTCATGGCATCTGCAGCCTAAAAGATGTTAGGTAGGAAGGCTGGGGAAAAGAGCTTACCGGAGACCCTGATGAGTCACTCACTGACAGACTGAGTACAAAATATTAGACTAGATGGATCAATAGTCTAACTTGGTACAAAGTGGCTTCATATTATCTTGTGTCATGAGCACTAAGCGATAAGTTCTTCTGGCAGAAGGTCTTCAGTCTGGTGGATGTAACACAGTTTTGCAGCACTTAGTAGAATTATTATGCGTTTATAATAATAATTTTGATACCCCCTTTCTACTAAAAACCCACATGCAACAACACCATTAAAAACAACACACATGTGCAATTAAATCAATGGTGATGAAATGAAATACAATAATATGAACTTAAAGAATGGCTAGCAAAGGACAATGTGAGGAGGCCTCACTTGTCCTGGACCACCTTAGAAACAGAAATAGGAGTAAATCATCCAGTTTATGATGTTCTCATCAAAGCAGATCTCACATTATGTAATTTGCATTTCCCCTTTAAAAGTGGGCACGGGAGCTGAGCAGGCATTCCGACAGAGAGTTGTGTTGTGAATGTGCAGTGCCCACAGCCTTTCACTGTGATTTCTCAGTATTCAAGTCAAATATTGCATTATGTCACGTTCCATCCCTGTTGAGAACAGGAGCAGGGGTTGGCTGGTGTTGGTGAAATGTTGCCCTGAGCAAGGACATCAGGTTTGTCTGATATGTTCAAGACAGACACAGTATTGCATTGTGTTTTACATTTTTCTTGGCCCCTTTGAAATTTGGGGCTGATTTGGGATTTGTACTTGAAACATAGAATGTTACCCTGAATTCCATCCAGGTGCAAGGGTCTTATAATCAAGGGTCTTATAGGGTCTTATAAGACTCTTATAATTAAGGGTCTTACAGGGTCTTATAATTTGCATTTTCCTTCCCCACTTTGAAAGCCCACACAACTGAAATTCAGATATGCAGGATTTTGCCCCATGAAGGCATGCTCAGTTTTGCTGTGGTTCCTCAATAGCCCTGTGCAGACCCAAATCCAAATGTTTCAGTTTGTTAGAGGTCACTGGAATACCATTTTATTGAGCTGGTTCACCGATATGCCTTTGATATGTGTTTTAGCACAGGGAACACCGGGAAAAAGAAAACCAGGCTTAGCAATTACCAAAGCCTTAGTCCTACCTGTGGTGTTTCCTGGAGCTCCTGTTGTCATCTTGCAGATTCCTGCACTGAGCAAGGGAATAGAAGACCTCTGAGTCCCTAACCTCCTGTGATTCTAGGAGTTTTCTCCTCCAGCAAACTCCACAAAATTGGGAGGAGGCACAAGGGGAGAACTCCGGGGAACACTGGATTCCCAATGAACATGGAGATTAACACCTAAAAACCACTTCCACTTGAAAATTTGGTAGCACCTCTGCAGCATGCCTGCTGTCTGCGGATCCCACCCTCTTGTCTAGATCTGTGTGGGTTCACCTGTGTGCCACTAATTGGTGGAAGGTCCTGCTTTGTGGCCAGGAGGTCAGACTAGATGGTTTGTCCCCCCCGCCCGCCCGCAACTCTCTGATTCCGTATTATGACAGGCTGCTGAGGGATACTTTGGTGGTGGCCCATTAGTCACCCACGATTAGCCTCCTGTCTTCCTTAACAGATGCTACTTGGTGCCCTTTTTTTTATCACGCTTCCATTTGTTATTTCGATACAGAAAAAGGATAAGGCAAAATTAATGATTAGCTGACTGCATGTGGGAAGCCTACGTTGTGCTATCCACCATCTGGCGGCTATGAGAAGGAGCTGGCAGTGGATGGACGATCCATCTCTTTCAGAGCAGCCAGCTCCAGAGTCCAGATTGCTTTCTCTTCTCATTTCAATCCCTCCTTTCAACCATTCAAGGCACTTATTAAAGACTGACATTGGCATTATCTATGAGTGCTGTGACACAGCCCAAGGAACTCTGGATTATGACCTCACAGCCCAAATACGCTCCCATGTGTGTTTAGGGATGGAGTCATAGCTCAGCAGCAGACAGGCACGTGTTCTGCATGCAGAAGCTCCCAGGTTTGCTCTCTGGCATCTCTCCAGTGGAAGGATTTCAAGAAGGTAGTAGCACAGAGAAAGATTCCCATCCAAGACCCTGGAGAACCACCCCTGGTCATACTGGGTAAGATGGACCATATGAAGCTCCTCCTACTGTGCCAGGTCATTGGTTCATCTGGCTTAGTATTGCCTAGACCAGAGATGCTCAGCTTTGGCCCTGCTGTTGCTACTATGACTATGACGATGACTACTATGACTACTACTATGAATATTTATATACCGCTCTTCAACCAAAGTTCTCAAAGTGGTTTACGTAGAAAAATAAATAATACATAAATAAGATGTTCCCCTGTCACCAAAGGGCTCACAATCTAAAAACATCAGGCAGATACCAGCGACAGCCACTGGAAGGATGCTGTGCTGGGGTTGGATAGGGCCAGTTGCTCTCCCTCTGCTAAATCAAGATATAAGAGAATCACCACTTGGAACTACAACTCCCATATTCCCCAACTATTGGTCACTGTGGATGCAGGTGATGGGAGCTATAGTCTGGAAGCAGCTGGAGGGCCAAAGTTCTGCAGCCCTGGTCAACACTGACCGGCAGCAGTTCTCTAGGATTTCAGATCTTTCTTTCCCAGTTGTACATGGAGTTGCTGCCAGGGAGTGAACCTGGGATCTTCTGCATGCAGAGCAGGTTCTGTCACTGAGCTTCAGTGCCTGTCAGTGTTCATGTGTTCCTATGTTCACTGAGCTCAGTGGGACTGACTCCCACAGGGGACATCAGCTCGACTGAGGATTAAACTAGATATGACATTAAATGTGCAGACATTACCTTGTACCTTCATTCAGATGTCAAGGACTGTACTGGTGTTCATTTTAAAAGTGAACCCGGGTGCAGGCCCCTCAAAAGCATGGTACGGAGAGGCAGAGCCACCATTGGGCGGAGGGGTTCAAAGAACCCAGGCCGCCACCAATCAGGGGCCATGAGTGTGGCCCCAGACACGCCCCCCCATGTCTGGTGTCAGAAGTGGGGACGTTATTTTGGTCCCAAACCAGGCTGTGTGGCCCTGTTTGGAGCGGAAATCCGCCCATTCTGCATTGGCAGAGTGGCCGGAGTGATTCTCCGCATTGCATTGGGCGGCGTGGGCTGGAGCGACTCTCCCTGCCTTAAAGGCAGCATGGCCCCATTTAGGAGACTGATAAGCCCATGCTGCATTGGCAGCACGGCCGGAATGGCTCTTCCTGCCTTTAAGGCAGGAAGAGTCACTCTGGCCCACACTGCCCATCGCAATGCAGGCCGATCTCCCTTCCAAACAGGCCTGTGCAGCCCCATTTGGGAGGGAGACCACGTCCCCTGTGTCTGACATCAGATGGGGGGGTGGGGCCCACACACGGGCCGCCGCCAGCCTCCCTACACTCCTGCAGAGAGGGCGTATACTGCTGTACTTGTGTTCAGCATCACATGGGCATAATTGTACCTGAATACAGATCTGTACCCGTATATACTGCACACAGATTTTATGAGTGCTGAACATCATGTGAATAGGGCTATCGTTATTGTCTTTTCATCTTCTTTTCAAAACAGCAGCCAGGGGTGTAACTCTAATAGGGCAAGGGGAGACAGTTGTCTGGGGGCCCACTGCCTTGGGGGGACCCCAGAGGCAAGTCACATGACTTGCACCTGCCCGGGCTTCCTTCAGTTGTATTCCTCCTCCGAAATTGATGTGAGTGTTGACCTGGAGCTACCAGAACAGCATGTCTTTCTCTAGTACCATTAAATGACTTGCATCGTCCACAATTTACAAACCCTTAAAAATAATAATTTAGGATGATGTTCTATTGTGGCACATAGGATAGATAGATAGATAGATTGATAGATTTTACTATGCTTTTTGTTACCACTATTCAGCCTCATTTAAGATTTCTTTACTTCATGAGCTGAGCTTCAGTGCAGGGGGGGCATTTTAAAATCTTGTCTCTGGGCCCACTCCAACCTTGCTACGCCCCTGACAGCAGCTATGGGGGCCTTGATCCAGAGAGGGGCCACAGCATTGGGGGAGGGGATGAATCTTTCCCCCCATCCTGGCATTCCCAATAAAAATCACCACCTCAGAGCTTCTATTTTCCCTTTCGCTATCTGTGCTGATAGCAGCTTCCATCCTGGGAAAAAAAAGGAAGGTATTTTCATCAGAACCACAGCTTGGGGGAAAGCTTAATTAACTACTACTACCAGTGCTACTACTAACCCCACTTCTTCCATGTCATAGTCCTGGTATGGATCAGGTCCTCCTGTGGCTATGTTGTTGTTGTTGATGATGACGACAACAACAACAACAACAACAACAATAATAATAATAAAGTTTGGCCCTCAGAATGAACTGCAAAGGGTAGCAGTTAACCTATAGACCAGTGGTTCCCAACCTAGGGTCCCTAGGGTTCCCATTTGTGAACTACAAATCCCATCATCCCCAGCTACAATTTATCATGGCTGAGGATGATGGGAATTCTAGTTCAGCAACATCTGGAGGACCCCTGGCTGGGAACCCCTAGTCTATTCTTATTTATTCATGAAACTATTTTATGTGTGTGTTTCCCCCCAATGTTAAGTTTATGCAACAATAGTAATACAGTAAGAACAAATACTATGAGCAAGTCATAGTTCTGCGGCAGAGCAGCTGCAGACACCAGTTAAAGGTATCAGCGATGGAGCTGAACACCGACACAGCCTGAGTAGACAGCAGCTGGCCTGGTAAACAACTGAGAGATCTGGAAGCCGAAGTTCAAGTCTGCCCTGGTTGCATAGGAATGGGAGACTTGATGTGTGAGCACTGCAAGATATTCCCCTCAGGGAATGGAGCCGCTCTGGGAAGAGCAGAAGGTTTCAAGTTCCCTCCCTGGCTTCTCCAAGATAGGGCTGAGAAAGATTCCTGCCTGTAATCTTGGAGAAGCCGCTACCAGTCTGTGAAGACAATACTGAGCTAGATAGACCAATGGTCTGGTTCCGTATATGGCCGTTTCCTATGTTCCTATTCAGATGTTGGACTACCACTCCCAGGATCTTGCCACTAGTCACAGTGGCCAAAGATCATTGGTAACAGGAGTTGTATTTCAAGGGCTGGGGACACAAGTTTGGGAACTTTTGTCTTAGAAGGCCTGTGTCCAAGCGGAGATCTATGTATGTACAAGGAGTTGGTGGGGACCGAAATGGGTGCATTACACACTCAGGGATCATGAAAGAGGATGCTCCATTTTCTTGGAGATGTGAGTTCAGCAGAAGGCCCTCTGTCGCAAACGCAGCTACTCTGCATATGTTCTGGGGCTCAGTGTTTCCTCTAACTTTTTTCATCTGTCTGCGGAATGAATTTTGTATCAAGGCAGTGTGTGTGCACATGCATTCAGAGTGGGGCCTTCTTGCTTCAGCCTGAGCGGGATCTAAAATGAACTGAGTGGACATCCAAAAACTTGTGAGCGCACACACATGCACTTGCCTCAGAGGGAACACTGCTGGGGCCCTCTCACAAATGGAGGTAAAAAGGTACCTGTGCTTCAAGCCACACTTGTCAGGTGTGGCGCTCTTATCCCTGGACTTTGGGGCCGAAGTCCAGGGCCTCCACACCCCTGCCCCCCCCCTTTAGACTGTGCAGGTGGCGTGGTTACTGCTGGTGGCTGAGTATGATTATGACTTGTGCCGGGTGCTTTAGAGGCAGAGTGGGGAAAGAAATATGTGGGATATGAACAGGGGGATGATGCTTAACTTGCAGTGTGGGGGTGCGGGTGAGGTGGGTGCCAAAGGCCTTCAGGTCCAGGCCCCCAAATTACCTAGGTGCACCTCTGCTTGTCAGTCCGAAAGAAAGCACTCTGTACATGCTCCGTCCGAGGCACCCTGTTGCAAATTTAGATCCCACCCCAAGGCAGATCCCAGGCGCTGGGGAAACCGAGAACATCAACCTCCATTCTGGAATCAGGTCGGAAGAACCGAGCTCCCTTCAGAAACTCTGGAGACCCAGCGTGGACTTTGGGGAGCGATTAGGAAGCGGGGCAGCGCAAGCCTCGCTGGGAGGAAGGCGGGAGGATCCTGCGAGTGGACGTGCGACAGCAGCATCAGCGCGGCCAGTTCCCACCTCCTCCATCGCCCCTCATTTTTCTCCCGGGTTCACACGCCCCCCCTGCCCCCCCACCAGCAGCGGGGAACCCCTAGCGGCGCTCCAGAACTCCCCAACGCTGACACCCGCTCCGTCCTCTCGCCAGGCACCCACCCATCATCACCCCATCAGGTCTCCAGGAGGATGGCTAGAAGGGAGAGAGGAAGGAAGCCTCCTCTGCGCGGGGGGGGGGGGGACACAAAGAGAGGAGCTGCCTCTGCCGGATTGCTGGGGATTCCCGGGCAGCCCCTTTTTTCTTCCTCTTGGGCAATGGCAAGGAAAAGGACGGGGGGGGAGGAGAGGGGGTTCCCCCGCCCCCTCTTCCATGCACCGCCGGATCGTGCAGCTGCTAAACCAAGCCGCCAAACCAAGCCCACCACCACGGGGCTGCCTCGCTCGCTAAACTGGGGAGGAGGGGGTGGGAGGGAGGAGCAGGAGGAGGCGGAGCTGGGAGAAGAGTCCCCGCTATTTGCTGGCTCCTCGTCCCTAACATCGACCACGCCCTACGGTGAGGCTGGGCTGGCAGGAGAGAGAGAGAGAAGGGTGGGGAGAGAGCTCTGGGGCTGGCATCAGAGGCTGGAACGAGGAGGAGGAGGGGCGGGGCGGAGCGAGCGAGCGAGCCTCCTGCATCAGGCTGGCAGAGAAACCCTGCGATGCTCTGCCTGCCTGCCTGCTTGGCTGCTCCAGGTGTTTTTGCCTCTGCCGCCGCCGCCGCCACCAGCCGCCCCTCTCGCCCGCCAGCATCCCGGATGCCTCCCTCTCGACGCAGCTGATGCTCCTCTCCCAAGAGGAGGATGGCCTGACAGAGGATGTGATTCCCCGCTTCCCTCCCTCTCCCTCCTCCTCCACCACCACCACCTCCTCCTCTCCGTTGCCCACCTTGCCCTGCCCTGCTGGGGGAGTCTGGGTCCCCAAAGCGCAGGGTGGGCGCAGACCATGGCAGTGGGCTCCCCGCAGCTGCTGCCCCTGCTCACCCCTTGCTCGCCTCTGAGGACCAGGGCAGCGGCAGAAGACGAGGGAGACGTGGGGGGAGATGGGGCTGAAAGCCAGGAAGGCGGCGGCGGCGGCGGCAGCATCGCCAGGGGCTGGTGATGGGGGTCGTGGCCGCCGCCGCCGCGGCGGCGGGGACCTGGAGGAGAAGAAGGCGGCTGGCGACCTGGAGCAGGGCTCCTTGGCTCTTGGAGCCGGCGCAGACAAGGACGGGGCCCTGCTGCTGGAAGGAGGGGGCCGGGAGGACGGGGGCAAGAGGGCCACGCCAGGGATCGGGCTGCTGGCCAAGACCCCGCTGAGCCGACCCGTCAAGAGGAACAACGTCAAGTACCGGAGGACCCAAACTTTGATCTACGACGCGCTGGAGAGGCCGCGAGGCTGGGCGCTGCTCTATCACGCCTTCGTGTGAGTCGCGGGCCCCGGGCCAGCTGGGCATGCCGGCCGTGCCCTGCCTTTCCGGGCCCCTTCCTTGCTTCCGGCTCGGCTCTGGGGACTCCTGGCTCTCTAGGGGGGCCTTGAGAGGGACCCGGGTTGTCGTGGCGCCTGGGGATTGGGAGCTGCTGGCGGGCAGTTGATGATGCCACAGGCCGGGTGGTGGTAACATCTTCCCCGGGCCGTGGGACTCCACCACCGGGCTGCAGGCAGACACCGAGGAGGACCTGGCTGGCTGCTGTTTTAGATCCCTTTCGCACCTTACATGGGGCAGCCAGCAAGCCTGGTTTTGCTACTGAGCGCACACATGCAGGCATATGGAACGGCCTTATACCGAGTCTGGTCACTGGCCCATCTGGGTCAGCATGGCTCACACTGGCTGGCTGCAGCTCTTCGGGGTTTCAGGTGGGGTCTTTGCCAGCCCTACCCGGAGATACCTGGGACTGAACCTGGTAGCGATAATTGAGCAAATGGGTTCAAAGAACCCGGGTCCACCTTCGTTCCTGAGGGGCCCCCAGCTCCAGCCCTCCCTATGTTCTTCATTATCTCCCTCGCTCCGAGGGGCCCCCCGGAAAGAGGGGTGAACAAGGGCCCCCTCTCCCCTAGCGACGCCCCTGCCTGGGACCTTCTGCAGGTGCTGCACCATTGAGCCCCTCACTCAATGGGGACCTGCCGGCAATCCCAGCTTCCGTCCTGAGGAGCGTAGCATAAAGAAGTGTGAGTCTGCAAGTACATGTATTCATGCCTGAAACCTCTCGCATGTACACACCTAAACAATGTAATGTGAGAGCTGGGCTTTGGGGAGGTTCTGTCAAATGCCCGGTCTCAGACATACACACAGGTGTGGTTGCAATCCACAAAAAGGAGGAGGGCTGGTCTTGTGGTAGCAAACATAAATTGTCCCCTTTGCTAAGTAGGGTCCACTCTGATTTGTGTTTCAGTGGGAGACTACATGTGTGAGCACTGTGAGATATTCCCCTTAGGGGATGGGGCTGCCCTGGGAAGAGCATCTGCCTGCTTGCATGCAGAAGGTTCCGCGTTCCCTCCCTGGTATCTCCAGATAGGGCTGAGAGAGACTCCTGACTTTAACTTGGAGAAGCCGCTGCCAGCCTGTGTAGACAATACTGAACTAGATGGACCTATGGTCTGACTCAGCATATGGCAGCTTCCTATGTTCCTAAGATGCTTACTAGTCCAAACGGAGCTTTCAGCTGTGCTCAGACCTCTGTGGGTGGTCACAAAGTAAGGATTGTGGCTTGCAGCCACGGAGACCTGCAAGGACTTGAACCTTTGCATAGCCTGAGATCTGAATTTTGGGAAGGTTCTTTCCAGAATTGGGAGGAAGTGCATGGAATGAATTTGCTTTCAAATGATGGTCTGCTATGAGAGAATCTATACAGAAATGGTGTTTATAGTTTGAGGGCAGGGATTCCCCACCTTGGGACCTCAGATGGGTTGGAATACAACGCCCATCATCCTCAGCTGCCATTGACTGTTGTGGCTGGATGGGATTTGTAGTCCAACAACATCTGGGGACCCAGGGTTAGGAAACACTGCCCTAGTTGCTGTGTGGCTCTGGAACTGCCCGTCTTTAAAGGCTGAGAGGTCGATGTCTTTTTCAGTTGTGGTATGGCTTTATTTTCCTCCTAAGAGCTGAGTCCCTGAGAAATTTCCAGGCGCGGGATGTTAAGGCTGTGATAACGTAATGTTATCTTGGTCACATGGAAGCTAACATGTTTTCCTGAAAGTCTGAACCGCTCAAGGTGTTGTGGGGAATTTGCCATAGAAACGGCAGCGTTTGATGGCCCGACATTGTTACTTCATCAGTCTAGTCTAGGCAGGAGTCTCATGGAAACTTGTTGTCAACAAAAAGAAATGGATTGGGAATTTCTCTTGGAGAGATGCTTGTGCTCTGGAAAAAAATGTTTTTCTGCTTTCAAGTTACAAATGAAAAATCAATTTATTCTTCTCACTTCTCTGAGGTTTTTGCAAAAAGGCGCATCTGTCTGAAAATGCTGTTTTATCCTGGTGTTGGTGGTGATGCTCCCTGGATTGACTGTGAAAGGGGTGTGTGTGTGTGTGTGTGTGTGTGAGAAAGAGAAAAGGGAGAGCCTTGATCCACCAAAATGTAGTTCTACATTTAAATATGCCGATGAATAAGCTTTCAGAAAAGCAAGGTTAATGACAGAATGTGTGAATTGCCTTCACAGATCCCACCGTCTATCCAGTTGAATATTCTGTTTCTGAAACAGAAATGCTTCTAGGGAGATTGCATGCAGGGCATGAAGGTGATAGTGTTGTCCACAGCAGTTGTTGTTCAGAGGTAGACTGCTAATTGACAAGCCTTCAAATGAATTTATTTGTTCCATTGTGGGGGCAGAATCACAACCACCAAGTATTACATCTTCTTGTGTAAAATGTGTTTCTTCCTTATAAGTCAAACACTGCAGCATTAAGAGGAAACAGACTGAAAGGGAGGCCGTAAGTGAACTGAAAGAGATGTTGCTTGTCCATGTTAAAAAAAAAAATAGTTGTTTTGAGAGTCTGTTGCATTCAAAAGGCATTGGGGCACCTTAGAAACCGAATGGCTTATTTGGGAATGAGCTTTTTAAAAAGAAAGAAACAGAGGAGGCAAAAAACCCCAGAAAGAACAAGTAGAAGACATTTTCCATTCCAAATTCTTTATAGGTACTGGGAAGTTCTCCTGTAGAAGCCACATTTGAAATGAGGCATGGGACCTGTGCACAGAAGCCATGATGCTGTGTATAGAAATTGTGATGGTGTAGTGCTTAGAGCATTGGATTGGGACTGTGGAGACCTGGCTTCAAATTCCTGCATTGCCATGAAGCTCACTGAGTGACCTTAGGCTAGTCACAATGTTTCGACCTAGCCTACTCTGCAGGGTTGTTGTGGGGATTAAGGAGGAGAGAGACTGTGCCTATCACTCTGAACCCTTTGGAAGAAGGGTCTGGCAAAAGTATTGGCATGGCTATGGGTCAGTTGTGTGTTGCACATAGAGGCTCTTATTTTAAGGATCATGCTCTAGTTGCAGCAGGGAGTGATGGGAGCTGTAGTCCAACAGCAGCTGCAGAGCCTCAGGTTGGCCACTCCTGCTTGTAAGCATATGTCATCTGGCACCTTAGCTGGATTTACACACTTACACACACCCACACCCAGAAGAAACTGGTAGGGCTTTGAGGTGGTTCAGACTGTAGTTGGGGATAATCACATTTTAAAATGTTAATGGCTATCCATAGACCTCTCTCCTCCCAGAAATCTGTCTAATCCCACATTAAAGCCATGTTGCCATTGCCACGTTGTGCGACAGTGAATTCCAGACATTAATTATGCATCGTGTGAAGAAGTCCTTTCTGCTAGTCTGTGTAGACAATACTGAGCTAGATAGACCAATGGTCTGACTCGGTATACGGCAGCTTCCTATGTCCTGCATCCGAAAGTCAGTGCAGGCTCCAAAGCCACAATTTTATTATCTTTATCTTCCAGTCTTCTTTGAAAAGCTCACAGTGGCTTACGAGGGATTCCCAGTGATCTCCCCACACTGCTAGGTCCTGAACCCCAAATATGTAACCAGGGCCTTTCCATTCTAAGAGCTCCCTGGCTTCCTCCTAAAACCTTTTCATGGCACACAATGTCAATGTGATATTAACCAGAGTCGCTCCATGTAGTTGAGGATCCTGATGATGTTCTCCTGCAAATCTTTCATACAAGAAACTCAATCCAGGGCTTGGGAAAAGAGCGTTGCTAGAAATAGTTAGCAGTTGGGGATGGACTGTTTGCAACCAGACAATCCCCCGAGCAGTTGATTTCAAAGCAGCACCCTATTTCTCTGTGCTTGTCTTTTTGCGAGCTTCTTGCTTGTATTTTTGTCATTCCGTTTGCATTGTTTGGGGCTGATGCAGTTAGGCACTTTCCTTGCACCCTGCTGAATCACTGGGGAAGAGGGAACATTCTTGCTGATTAGAAATGCTTAGTTGAGTGTGTGTTTGGAGAGGAGAAAGATGTATGGAGTAAACCATGTTGCCAACAGCCAGGTGAAGCGGGATATTATCATATTGCGTTCCTGACTTGAGGCAAGTTTAAACTGCCCTGAGCCATTTTGGAAGGGTGGTATATAAATCAATCAATCAATCAATCAATCAATCAATCAATCCCGGCTTAGGGTGTGTGGCAAGGTAACCGATCTTGCTCCAAGCATAGTTCCTCTGTTACCTGAATGGCATGGCTGTTCAATGACTGCATCACACTCTGCTTGGGTAACATGAGCAATGAAGAAATGTTGTGGAAGGAGAGTAGATGTTGGGAGAAGACCCTCCCTGAGGTACCCTCAGCCGACCATAGAAGGCTGATCTGAATGGCATGGCATGAATCGGGAATCGGGCTGTACCTCAAAGGTAGAGCATCTGCTTTGTTTCAGGCAGGGGTTTCTCCCAGCCCTACCTGGAGGTGCTGGGGACCCCTGCCTGAAACCCTGAAGAGCTGCCTGTCAGTCAGTGTAGACAACACTGAGCTAGATGGACCAAGGCTCTGACTCAGTATAAGGCAGCTGTGAACTTAAAATAAATAAGTAGTGGGGTATATTAAGCCACCAAGTATTGAAACATAACCTGACACGTCCATCATTTATAATGAACACACTCAAGCCAGGAGCTTTATAGCCCATAAACAGACTAATAGTGCAGTAATATCAGTATTGGCATATCCAGGCGATGCTCTTGGCTTGAAAGCTAGTGAATTCTTTGATGAATACATCCGAGAGATGCAGAAGCTATAGACTTTTTTCTTGTTTGTTTGTTCTGTGGATGTCCAGGCAATATTAATTTCAGGGGCCGACCACACTGTTCCAATGATTCTGTTGATGGCATGGTTGTTGTTTTTTATTTGGGATGTGATCCTTCTCCCCATGCACAGAGTCCTCTGGGTATAGGGAACTGCATTAAAACACACAAAAAAGCTGTCCCCCATATTAGCATTGATAAAACCATATCTATATATCAAACCAGTGCAAAACAGTCAAACGAGCAGCAGTTAGGGTTACCAGAGCCCTCTTCAGATGTTATGAGTACCAGCAGTGCTCATGTTTATAATTTGGAAAACAGAGAGGAAGTTCTGTCCCACCACTGTCAGTCACTGCCTCAAGCTGGCCACTCATGGTTAAGGCTCTGTTTATCTGAAGGGGGAAGGCCATAGCCATGATGCCTGGTGCTTCTACATAAGAACAGCCCTGCTGGATCAGGCCCAAGGCCCATCTAGTCCAGCATCCTGTTTCACACAGTGGCCCACCAGATGCTACTGGGAACCTACAGGCAGGAGTTGAGGGCATGCCCTCTCTCCTGATGTTACTTCTCTGCAACTGGCATGCAGAGGCATCCTGCTTTTGAGGCTGGAGATGGCCTATAGCCACCAGACTAGTAGCCGTTGATAGAACTCTCTTCCGTGAAGTTATCCAAACCCCTCTTAAAGCCATCCAGGTGGTTGGCTGTCACCACATCTTGTGGCAGAGAATTCCACAAGTTGATTATGCATTGTATGAAAAAGTACTTCCATTTTCTGGTCCTAAATCTCATGGCAATCAATTTCATGGGATGACCCTTAGTTCTAGTGTTATGGGAGAGGGAGAAAAAGTTTTCTCTCAACACTTTCTCCACACCATGCATGATTGTATGGACCTTTATCATGTCTCCCCGCAGTCGGGTTTTTTCTAAACTAAATAGCCCCAGGTGTTGTAGCCTTGCCTCATAAGGAAGGTGCTCTAGGCCCCTGATCACCTTGGTTGCCCTTTTCTGCACCTGTTTCCATTCTACAATGTCTGTGAGCTGCAACCTCAGGTGATGCATGTCCTTGAAGCACCAGCCATCAAAATTACAGCACTTCCCCCTTCAGATAAATAGAGCCGTAACCATGAGGAGGGGATGAGTGACAGCGGAATGGTGGGACTCCCTCTCCACTTTCTGAGCTGTAAGTTGCCTGAGACTGGCGCTCATAACTTCTGGAGAGGGCTTGTGTCTCTGGAGGATTGTACCATGTTGCCAACAACTAAAAACTAACAGAGGCATTATCATACTGTGGTGGTTTTCAGATTTGGGTCTCCAGATGTTTTTTGGACTACAGCTCCCAGCCATTGTGGCTAGGGATGATGGGAGCTGTAGTCAAACGGCATCTGAGGACCCAAGTTTGAGAACCCCTGTCAAGCTGCAGCCTCAGTTCTGAGATTCAGGAGCCCTGGAGGTTAAAAATGGGGCCTGGCATTCAGGAGCTGGGGCTGCATGGCGTGGGGAGTAGTGGAGATCCCTCCTGGATGGTTCCTGGTGTGTTATGGGGAAAGATCACAGTTGGTGGTGTCTTAGAGTAGAGCCTGATGGGCATGGCGTGGTGATGCCTTGAATGCCAGACGCCCCCAAGCTTCTAGCCTGTCTCCTTGGTCCTGCACCCTCACCCAGAGATTTACCTCTGAGATGCAGTTTACAACCTTAAAACTTGAGGACAAAACTGGAGTCTTGGCAACCAAACAGCAGCATAGTAAAGTCAACCTACAGCCCCCAAAGCCTTCTGAAACCAAGAGGTGTTTACCGTCATCTTAATATTCTGGAGGGATTGAGCCTAGCAGGATCTCCCTGGCATCAACATGTGGAGCTGGGAAAGGCTTCTCCCATCACTCAGTACAGACCATACTCAGTGTTGAATGTTAATATGGCTCAGTGTAGCCAGTACTCGGCTGGCTTAGTATGTTCTCCTTGTGGATGCAGCTACTGAGTGGTAGGAAAATCCGTGATGTGTCAACGACCCCCTCTCTGGCCATCCCGTCTCCCAGGACAAGCCTTAAAAGGTAGGTAAACAACATCTGTTCATAGTGAAAAATTGCAAAATCGGTGAAGAAGAAATCAGATCCTGATCTTGCAAGCACACTGGAGAAGAAAAAAGTAACAGTGGCAGGGTGTTAAAACAGAATGAATAAAAATGAGAAATGATTTAGAACGGCGAAAGTGACTCATCCGTAGAACAGACAATGAAAGATGGGCTTGCTTTCCCATGGCTTGTCTTCCCAGCATGCTCGGATTGCTGTCCAAAGAGGGAGCATTGGACAAGACTCTGTTGCCCTATTCAGACATTACAGTGTACATACATTTAGATGTCTGTACATGTATTTGCGTGAATGACTGTGCATGTGTTCATTCTAAATGTGGAACTGGGGACAAGGTCCCTCAAGTGCAGGGTACAGATAGGGAGTCTACTGCTGGGTCTATGTTCAACCTAATGTGTGAATAACTGTGCGTGTGTGTACACTGTCCACAGATTGTATGTGCTTTGGATATGGCATGTGAATAGGGCTTGTGATTTCCACTTTTTCACTGTTCCATCTGGCAAGCATAGAATGTGAGGGGAAATTCAGCGTCGTGAAAAACCTTTGTTTCCATTAAAACAACAACAACAAATGCTTCTAGACCTTAAGGCTCTGGAGGAAGGTTTACTTGGTTTTGTGGGGTTATTGGATGGCTGTGCTGTCATGTGTTTTATACTGTTTTGTACTTTTAACTGTAGCATTTATGCTGAAGGGCAACTCATAAATATTCTGTATTTAAAGGGGAAAATTAATCTGGTCCGCATGGCGTCCAGGAGGGTCCCATTCTCAAGGTTTCAGGCATTCTCAACCTTGGGTCCCCAGATATTGTTGGACTACAACTCCCATCATCCCCAGGCGCAATGGCTGAAGGGAGTTGTAATCCAACAACATGATGGGAGTTGTAGTCCAACAACATCTGGGGACCCAAGGCTGAGAACCTTGGTATTGCTAGCAGTGGGCAGAATGTTCTGCTTCATACCTGGGAAGATATGCCTGTATTGGCTTAACAGTGCAAAGATTACCAGTCCACTTGCACATGTTTGGTGGGAGGGGCTTAAGCTCCTAATGGAATTTTGCCCGGGCATCTAGCCATTACCGCCCTGTGCAATGATGCTGCATTAGCAAAGGCTCCTTTTGCTTGGTTTATTTCGTTGGGGTTTAATTATTGATGCTAATACTTCACGGTGCACTAATAAATATTCGGCTGTGTACTTTGTAAAAATAATGAAGTCTTGGCAATTTGAGACCTCACCGCATATGTTCTGCTATTAAATATTCACTGCAAGCTGAGTGAACTGTGTGTGTGTGCGCGCACATGCGTGCATGTGTGTGGGGCAGATCAGACATTCAAAAAACTTCATCGTGGGGCATCAGTGATGGGTGGGACACAGTTGCACAGAGAATACCGTGTGGGACACAGACTTTGGTTGTGTGTGAATGGTGTGGATTGCTGAGGTTTTGCTACCTTCTGCAGACGGAATGCATACATATCTTCCAATATTTGATAGAAAAAATTAGGGCCATCACCTCTTGTTCTCATGCCAAAGAGCAGTACCAGTTCGCCCTATTTGTATTATGCTGTCCTGCTGATTTGTTATTTAAAATGTGTATCTTGCCTTTTGACCCCTGCATGGCCTCCCAAAGTAGCTCACAAAATTTTAAAATACAGTATCATAAACTGATACCGCAGCCTCCAACATCATGACAGCCATGGAGAAATTAAACATTCAGAACAGACTGAAGGCCTGGTGGAATAGAAATGTGTTAACTGCCCACCAACACACCGGGAATAAGGAGGGCAACTGGGCCACCTCTGGGAGAGAAGGCCACAATATGGATGGCATGGATGAGAAGGCCCTATCCCACGTCCCAGCTATAGGGAGCAAGGGGGATGAATAGATGCCCTAGGTGGGCGCGCTCATGGGGAAGAAGGTGGTTCTTCAGTTATCTTGGCCCCAGAGGATTTAGGGCAGAAGTTCTTAAATGTGAGGAATAGAGCTGATCTTGCAACAATGAGCCTGAATTGTCCCCTTTGCTAAGCAGGGTCCACTCTGGATTACATTTGGATAGGTGACTGCATATGAGCACTGTCTGCTGTAAGACATTCCCCTTAGGGGATGGAACACTATCCCAGTGGTAGAGCATCTGCTTGCATGAGGAAGGTCGCAGGTGCAATCCCCACCAGAACCAGGTAGGGCTGGGAGGAACTCCTCCCTAAACCTTGGAGAGCTGCTGCCAGTCAGGGTAGACAATACTGAGCTAGATGGACCAATGGTCTGACTCGGTATAAGGCAGCTTCCTATGTTCTTATCTGTTCCTAGATGTTGTTATACTACAGCCTCCATCATCCTTAGCTAAAATTGATGAGGCTGAGGATGATGGAAGTTGTAGTCCAACAGCATCTGGAGACCCACATTTGAGAACCCCTGGTTTAGGGTTTTATAAGCCAAGATTTAAGACCTCTTTTAATGTATAGATAAAACAAATAATAGCAAATATCTTACAAACTCGAGCAAATGTGTTCCAGTCTTAAAACTTCATTGTCAATGCTCTATCTCAAACAGTTGGAGACTCTTAAGATTAAATACAGTAACTGAGGCTAAATAACCAATCCAAGAACAAGAGGGGGGAGGAGATTTATTTTATTTTAATACTGCCCAAAACTTATGTCTCTGGGTGGTGAGATGACTCTACAGAATAAATTCTAACTGAGCTTCTTTCCAGGGCCTCTTAAATGCTCAAGTAAAATAAAATGCAAAGCAAATGTTAAATGTAGCAAACGTTTTGATGTCACACATCAGCTTCAGTGCTATACAGTAGTGTCTAAAACGTGCTCTTAAATACAATAACTTAAATACAATTTGTATTTAAGAGCACATTTTGGCCACTACTGTTTTACTTGCGCATTTAAGAGGTCTTGGGGGAAAGCCTGTGTTCCTTTGGAGGATGTGTATTTCATTGCTGTTATACTGGCTAGTTTTAACCCTTTTATAGACCAATACATTTCATTGCATGTTTTTATAAGCATTAGCCACCCCTGTGAACTGGGCCCAGAAACAGGCTGGAAGACAGTGCTGTTGGAATAGTATGCACTCAAAAAAACATGCACCAGGTTGTATTCTGATGGCTTCATTTTGCACTAGTTGAAGTATCCAAACTCTCATCAAAGTCAGCCCCACAGAATGTGTGCATTACATTCATCTAACCCTGACATAACCAAGACTTGCATATACATGGTTAAAGGCTTTGTTCTTGTCTATTGTGTGCTGACTTCATTTCCAAAGCACACAGCTCTTGCTTATTCCATTGGTGCACCAAGTTATATATTTTATGTATTTAAAATATTTATATCTTGCCTTTCAGGATATATTTTTTTAAGCTTTCAGGATGCCTAACAAAGAAATATAAAACAAATTTAGCAGCAGTGCATATTTACTTGGAGGTCAGTCCCATTGTGTCCAATGGGGCAGATTCCTCAGTAAGTGTGTTTAGGATTGCAGTCTTAAACAACCTTATCAATAAAGTTAAGTCCTAACAATTGAAAGAAGATTAAAACACACACACAACTTGAAAGCAGCAACAGCAACAAAGGACAAATATGTTGTTTAAATGTCCAGTAAATACAATTGTCCTTCACCTGCTATCTGAAGGACAGCAAAGAAAGTGACGGTTAGTGTCTCTGGGCAGGGTATTCTTGAACTAGAGCACCACCACTGAAAAGTCCCAGTCTTTTGTCACAACCTGATTGTCACGGGAAAAACCATTGTCCAAACAATTCTAATCTCTGTCTTTACCTACAAAGATTAGAATCGTTCGGACCATGATTTCCCCCATGACACTCTATGGTTGCAAAAGCTGGACTTTGAAGAAGCGAGAGAGAAAAAGCATTGACGCTTTTGAACTTTGGTGCTGGAGAAGACTTTTTAGGATACCATGGACAGCCAGGAAAACAAACAAATGGATCATAGAACAAATCAATCCAGAATTTTCACTTGAGGCACAAATGACCAGGCTAAAACTATCATACTTTGGACACATTATGTGAAATCCCAGCTCCCGTGAGAAGTCCATAATGCTGGGAAAAGTTGAAGGAAAGGAAAGAAGAGGATGGCCAGCAGCAAGGTGAATGGTTTCAATTATGATAGCAATGAATGTACCACTGCAAGACCATGAAGGCCAAGTTGAAGACAGATCATCCTGGAGAGAATCTATCTATGTGGTCGCTAACAGTCGACACCAACTTGATGGCAATCAGTCAATCAATCCACTAGACTTCTGAGGACAAAGAGCCGGAAGGAGGCACCTGACAGTGATCTCAACAAGGAGGCGGCTCCATTCTGGCACATACTGAGGTCAATAACTGTATTCTACCCAGCTTTGGGAGCTGTCTGTGCTCCCAGTTTTCGGTCATGTGGAAGCAAGATAGGAGGAAAACTTGGGTAGAAATGATTGTGGAAGCAAGGTAGGACAAAAAGCTACCTAGGGTTTCCTCTTACCTTGCTTCCACAAAACTGAAAATGGGGAGCACAGACAGCTCCCAAACCTGGGAAGAGCATCCCTCAGAAGAATGTTGCAGCTGCTTAAAAAGCCAATGCAGTCCGAGTCGCAAGCAATAAATATTCCACTCTCTTCTGCACTAGTCAGACCTCACTTGCAACACTGTGTATAATTCTGGGCCTTGCATTTTAACCCTCAGCCAGTCATGATTTCTTATGCAGAAAGAACTTATGTAGAACTTCATACTCCTGAGTAGTTAAGTTGGATGCCCCCCACAACCTTTTCAGGCTATAGAACACACAATAATGTAACATTTCACTCCAGGGGAGTGCAGCAGTGACCTCCACATCCCAAGCATGGTGCCCTGTGTGCATGACTCGCAGAATGTGAGCGCTCAGCTAAGAAAAACTAATGGGCTTAGACAAATTCATAGAGGACAGGCCTATCAAATGCTACTAGTCTGGGCCACCTCCAGCCTCAGAGGATACCTCTCAATACCAGTTGCAGGGGAGCAACAGCAGGAGAGAGGGCATGCTTAATTATTTGAGGGCAGGTTCAGATGAACATTGTCCTGCACATGCAAGAACATCAGTTCTGTGGCAAGAACACACCTGCCCTGATGTCACTGGTGGATGCGCCAATTTGTTCCTGGCACATACTTTAATCATTTGAGAGGGATGCTCATCTGAATTACCCCTCTACGCTCATTTCAACAAGCAGCCCCCGGTGTTATTCCATGGCTGCACAACTTGCAGGCCTACTATTCCTTCATGCAGTCCTCCAGCTTGCTTCCCAAAGTAAACATCTCCTGTCAGTGGGTAGGATGTTTCTGCATCACAGCACCACCATATTTTCAAACTGTACTTCTTTAGCTTGCTTGGCATGTGTTCCCAGAAGGGACAGCCCCTCAGAAACCTATCAAGATCCAGATCCATCTAATGGTGCCAGCTTGGAAATCAGTCTTCTCTCTTGTTGGGTGGCTTTGTCATCAAACCTTAAATGACTTGATGTCCTCATATCAAACCATCTAAGCTGCATTATGGCACAGAAGTAGGAAACCTCCAAATGTACTGCCCACAGTCCCTGCCGTGCTTCCAGATTGGCAGGAAACACACCAGCCAGGATTAGTAGGCCAAGATATGCTTTCAGTTCATCTAGGTAAAGGTGTTTCCATCAGAACATAGGAAGCGGCTACCTACTGATTCAGACTGTAGGTCCATCTAGAGCAGCATTGTCTACTCTGACTGGCAGTGGTTCTCCAGGACTTCAGGCAGTATTTGAATTCACCATTGTCCTCCCACCCCCAACCCTCTCTCTCAGATTTTAAGGGAGGGAATTCCTTCACTCACTACCTCCTCCTGCTGGACTAAACTCCTCTAGGTCTGGCCTCTCATTGGAGAACCCAGAAACCACATCAACACTGTTCAGCTCATCCCTGATCTGTGCATCTTTCACCCACACATCGCTTGAAAGGAATTCCACTTCCTCCTTCATTTCTGGTCTTAGTCCCTGTCCTTCCCTGATGAAACTCCTTGCCCACCCTCCTGCTGTTTCCTGAGCCTAGATCCTCACCTTCTGGGGCTGTCTCAGGTGTCAGAAGCCGCACCTCATTGCCTTTGTGCACACTGTCTGCTACACTGACCGCTATGTCAGTGTAGCAGGAGAGGAGAGCTGGTCTTGTGGTAGCAGGCATGACTTGTCCCCTTAGCTAAGCAGGGTCCACCCTGGTTGCATATGAATGGGAGACTAGAAGTGTGAGCACTGCAAGATATTCCCCTCAGGGGATGAAGCTGCTCTGGGAAGAGCAGAAGGTACCAAGTTCCTTCCCTGGCTTCTCCAAGATAGGGCTGAGAGAGATTCCTGCCTGCAACCTTGGAGGAGCTGCTGCTAATCTGGGAAGACAATTCTGAGCTAGATGGACCAATGGTCTGACTCAGTATATGGCAGCTTCTTATGTTCCTATGTTGCCCAGCTTCCTCCCATCATTTTACCAGTACCATTCACTCTGTCCAGGCCTTTGAGGTATGTCAGGACCCTGCACCACTCCTACATCTCCAGATATTGCTTCTTTCTTTCTGGGTGTGTAAGACACAGGGCACAGTGTGAGGAACTGATGGTGTCTCTGTTCCACACATTATTTTCTCTGTGTGCCCACATATGATATATGCATTGGGCTGGTGATGGACTGATTTTATACACCATTTCCCCCTTTCTACTTCTCATGTAACCCACTATCTTGGTACCTTCACTTGTAGGTGAGTGAGGTTCAGCAGACTGCTCAGTGCTACACATCCCACCTCTACATCTTTTCACTCTCTCCACTTGGAACGAAGCTTCAATCTCCCACTTCTGGGCTGAATCCTGCTAGGAGAAATGGGAAAGAGCAGAGATGTACTATGGATGGTTGATCCACTGATGCCAGGCTTTCTGAAGCTGACATGTTATGGTTGCTGTTGTTGTGATCCCTTTATTCTGCTGGCAAAAATCCCTGCTTCTGCAAGGTCAGATGCTTCTGAAATCAGTTCCAAATACTAGGTCTGACATTGTGGGAGGGGCTGGTTTCATCTTCCCAAACTCAGGAGCACAGAATTATGCAGCCCCTCAGACTATTTTTCAGACACTATCATCTTTCAAGGTCAATTGAGTTTGCAAGGGGAAGCAAAACTGAAGTTTCTAGAGAGGAACAGGGTGTTCTCTCTTACTCCAAATGGCTTAAAGTGGACATGGGATAGAAACCACCCCACCACAGAGATTCCATTCATTTCTGGGGTGGTTTTTCTCCCAATTGAGTTACAATAGAAATGGGAAATATTCCACCCCACCATAAGGAGTCCATTTATATTGGGGTAGTTTTTTTTACCCTGTGTCATATTTTAATTAAAAGCATAATGGGCGAAGGGCCGTACCTGTAGATATATCATGTGCCAGAGTCCAGGTAAGAGTTTGACAACAAGAGCATACCTGAGAGTGCAGTGGGTTGCTTGTTGATGCATCTTTACATAGCTCAGGGTGGAAATCTACCCTAAAATCTGGAAGAGGGTTAAGAAGGATGTTGATAAACTGGAATGGCTTCAGAGGTGGGCAGCAAAGATGGCGAGGGGTCTGGAAACCAAGTCCTTTGAAGTTGAAGGAGCTGGGTATGTTGTGTACAGAGAAGAAAAGGCTAAGCTGGGTACATATGATAACCATTTTCAAATATCTGAAGGGCTTTCGCACACAAGAAGGATCAGATTTATTTATTTGTTTGTTTGTTTGTTTGTTTGTTTGTTTGTTTTAAAACTTTTATACCGCCCTTCCAAAAGGCTCAGGGCGGTTTACATTTATTCTCTGTTGCTCTGAGGGCAAGGCTCAGTGCTAGATTTAGGCACATGCTACGTCACCTTAAGTGGCGCAGCAGGGAAATGCTTGACTAACAAGCAGAAGGTTGCCGGTTTGAATCCCCGCTGGTACTATATTGGGCAGCAGCAATATAGGAAGATGCTGAAAGGCATCATCTCACACTACACAGGAAGAGGCAATGGTAGACCCCTCCTGTATTCTACCAAAGAAAACCACAGAGCTCTGTGGGCGCCAGGAGTCGAGATCGACGTGACAGCACACTTTACTTGTCAACTCTAGTAATGCTCCGCCTTAGCTCTCTGCTGCATCTGAATCCACACTCTTCACGAGAGCTCCTGGTTTGTTCCAGGTGAGCCCACCCACTTTGCAATCAGGAAGAATTGCTGCAAGGCAGATGGTGTAAGGAAGCCTTGCCAGTTGAAGGGCAGTCCAAGGCAGGCTGAGAGCATCCGAGGCCTCACTGGGAGGTGCAGACAGGGGGCGTACCGTTGGCTCAACACGGTTACTTCCAACAAACCAAGAGATATGACTGTCTGCGGTGCCAGTTTCAAGTTACAACTAGGGATGTGCACAGACTGTGGTTTGGGCTGCAGTATGGTAGTCATATTATGACTAACATAAAAATCGAATTGACAAAATTGACTTGACACACTCTACCTTTTAATTAGGCTACAGTTTAGGGCCTCATATTATGAGGGGTCTCTGAATTTTTTAAAAAGATTAAATTTCACATTTTACATAATGCATTTTAATTTAAAGGTATTTCTGATACAAATGGGTTTATTGCAAGGCAACCTTTATTGTTAGATTATTAGTTTTTCATTGCATCTTTGCCAAATAAAAATAAAGCTTCATTAGTTCTATTTTTATTGTCATTTAATTCAATTCTTTGTAATGCTATGAGGCCTTTAATTTAATTTAATTCTTTGTAATGTTATGGGGCCTTTTAGGTTTGACATAGCTTAGGGCCTCAGCATAATCTGGCCCTGGTAAGACTAGAACCAATGCGTTCAAATTACATGGAAACAGATTTAGAGTAGAGAGTAGGAATAATTTCTTAACTGTAAGAGCTGTTCAACAGTGGAATGGTCTGCCTTGTGCTAACAAAGCGGTGGGTTCCCCTTCACTGGAGCTTTTCAAACAGAGGCTGGCCCGCCTTCTGTCAGGGATGTTCTAGCAATTACCTGCACTAGAAGACTGCCAAGGTCCCGTCTGACTCCAAAGTTCTATTTTTCTACGTTTTGCTGAATTGTTTCCTCCAGGCTGGTTTCTGGTGAGTTAGGACAAGAATCGAGGGAGCAGAATATGAAAACCCTTTCTATTATATTCCAGTTCTCAAAATGAGTATTTTGTATGCCCTTTTGCTTTGAGTCGTCCTTGGCAGTTTGGAATGGTAAGGTTAGACATTAACCAGGCATTTAGAACCAAATGAGGGGGTAGAGTTTTGAACTGCATCATCCAGAGGAGTTCTGTATCATTCAGAGTGCAAGGATCTGTGTGTGATATTTTGAATGTTTTGAATGTTCTCCCATTTTGAATGTTTTCCCGTGTAAAATGCCAAAAACACTTGAACTTCCTTGCATGTCGTTAGAGGGATCAGTTAAGCCTTTATCTTCCATGTGCTAGATTTAAAAAACCAAATTTATCTGCATTTAGTAAAGAGAACGAAGCATTCAAAAATATGGGCCCCTGTCACCTGTAATAGAGTGGTCTGTAATTCTATCACTTCAGCCTTCCACCTCATTCATTTGGCTTTTTCTAGCAAGCTTTTATCCATGTGTCTACCGCAGCAGTTGGTCTGAAGGACAGTGGGACCCAAGAAATGGAAAGATCCAGACTCCAGAATTGGAGTCTCTCTGTGATCTCCTAATGCACATATCTTCCATCTTAGAAGCTGTTTCTTATTGGTTAAGCAAACATTCTGGTTTCTTCTCTCTTGAGCAGTTTTTCCATTTCTGAGAGCTTGGTTCTGGCCCAAGAGCTGATATAAACAGCAAAGAGTCAACATACTAAATGATCTCTCGCCAGCTGTCTTGGTCCTCTCAAAATGTTCTAATTGGCAAACTTGCTGTTTATATTCCCTCTGCTCCTCAGGTTCCAGGTTTCAAGATAAGCTTCTGATATTATGTTTTTCTGCGTCAGGGCAGCCAGAAACACAAGGAGATTAACAATGGACTTTAAGAAGCAAAGAGGATACCCACAAATCCTCCAAGGTTCAAAAAGGGCATAAGGGCACATTTGTCACAAATTTGTACAAGGGTCAGAGAAATTATCAGCTGCCATGGTCCCTGGAGGGGCACTTGTGAGGCTCAAATGGGTTATTACACATTTCAAAGTGGAGGAGATATGGGGTGAGACAAATGTTGGGAATTATCTTTAACACCAGTTGGGCTACAGCTTGTAGGATATATTTATACAGTTATGAAGCAGGGGCGTAACTATCACAGGGCAAGGGGAGACAGTTGTCTGGGGGTCCACTGCCTTGTGGGGGGGGCCCAGAGGCAAGTCACATGACTGACTCCCCCAGCTGCGTACCTGCCTGGGCTTCCTTCAGTTGTATTCATCCTCCAAAATTGATGTGAGTGTTAAGACCTGGAGCTACCAGAACAGCATGTCTTTCTCTAGTACCATATTAAATGACTTGCATCATCCACAATTTACAAAACCTTTTAAAAAATAATTTAGGATGATGTTCTATTGAGGCACATAGTTTATAGATAGAAAGATAGATAAAATTTTTTTACTATGCTTTTTGTTACCACTATTCAGCCTCATTTAAGATTTCTTCACTTCATGAGCTGAGCTTCAGTGGGGGGGGCATTTTAAAATCTTGTCTCTGGGCCCACTCCAACCTTGCTACACCCCTGTTATGAAGTATTAGATAAGAAGAGTGAGGATGCATACAAAGGGGCTATTCACACGTGCAGGCAAAACCGGGCTAAGGAAGCCCAGCCTGGTTTTTGCTGGCGTGGGTGAACCACTGGAAGCCGCACAACTCCAGGCAGTGGCACGGTAGCAAACCCACTTAGGGAGCCCACCGCTTAGCCCAGGTTTTTGGTGCAAGGGCACCCAGAAACCGGGCTAACTGCCAGAAGAAAAGGATTGTCTGCGGAGGAGGTACACATTTCGAGGCTTCCTCCCTTCGCCATTTTTGAGCCCTTTCTCCAATCGTGTGAAAGGGTTCAAAAAGTGGCCAGTAACCACATTTTTTTCAAGTAGAAAAATGTGTTTGTTTGTTTTTTAAATAGGATGCTGCGATGGGCAGAGAATCAACACATTCTGTGGATTTCAGAGGCCACCATATGCTTTTGCGGTAATGTGAACTGGTACAAAGATGTAAGATTCCAACCGTAAAACCCTGTCATTTCATTGTAGAGCTTGTAGCATCAAACTCGCTCTTAGAATCCATTTGCTATGGCAACTAGCTTTAGAAACATCCCTTGCTTTGTAACAAGATCTGAATGAACTTTCACAGGAACAAGAAGGTCTGAATGGGTAGGAGGAAGGAATTTTTGGGTGCGTGTGTACACAGTAGAGTTCCAGAGAAACAAATCAGTCTATCAGACAGCTTCCGGTATTCTCTTCCCTCCTCTGTTAGGTGGCCAGTGTTGGAAATGGGATGTTGGACCTGGTAGATCTTTGGTCTGATCCAGCAGGGGGCAATCTTCCATTCTTGTTTGAGTGAAGGGTCCTCTTGGAGTAGCAATTTTGTTCTCAGCCTCTGTGCTCAGGCTCAGAGCTGATTTTAGTTTATCTCTTTGCTGCAAGGCAGGGCTATCTGTCCCGCATAGCAGGGGTTCTTAAACTTGGATCCCCAGATGAAATTGGTCTACAATTCCCATCAGGCATTTGCCCTTTAAATCTCTCTCTCTCCCTCTTTCTCTTAAATTTTAAATCTTGGATGCTGTTTTTGTTTGTACACTGCCCTGAGGTCTGTGGATTGGGTGGTATATTAAATCTCTAAATAAACAAACAAATAAATAAATTCCCAGCCACAGTGGATTATGGCTGTAGATGTAGGCCTCCTCAGTCACACATAACTCAAAGCAGCAGTTAAATGGAGCAGAGGCTGGAATTCGTGAATGTCCAAGTGCATGAAACTGCAGTTTCGTAGCAAAAGTGACCTGCTGTTTTCTTTCCCAAACTTCAATTTGAACCTTTTGGTTTGTAGTGCATTTCGTCACCCCAACCTGAGATTGGGGGCAGCACATCTGAGCACAGACACTGCCATAACCACATTTTCGTGCTGCTTCTGGGACCATAATCATTGAGAGGGTGACGCAGACCCTCCTGGGATTGTGCTCACTCTGTGCCTGTGGCACTTCTCTCTGGCTCCCTCCCACCCCCTGTCTCTGATCTACTCGAGGTGTTGCCCGGCAACAGGGATGCCGCCATGTCCCATTTCATGCTTGTAAGACTGTCAAATGGAAAAGTCACATGGGGGCATGGCCTCCTCTGACTTTGTCTCTTGTCCACCCCCATCCCGGCAATCAGGAGAGAAAGTGGATGGGATGGCAAGAGGGGCACTGTGTACGTCGATCTTTAAAAATGAAGCAATAAAGAAATATGTTCACAAGCACATGCAGTCGTGGTGGCACCGTAAACTGGGCAACCCAATTAGATTGCTGCAAAGATCACATATGGAAGGGCAGCAATACCCTGTGTCAGCTTTAAAAGGCAGCCCCACCCAGTAATTATTGAATATCTGAGCTCTGTTTTCAGTACAATAAAGTTGGGGAAGGGGGGCCCAGCCCCTTCCCCATGGGTTAACGTGTGTGGTCCCTAGGCTTGCTCATGAGAAGAACCGTCCAGCAGGATCAGCATTGCCTTGAGTAACAGGGAAGCTTCCTCCTCTGTGATCAAGATGGATGCTGCTTCCGAGCGGACCACTCTTGCATGAGAGTGGGAGGCCATGGGGATATCCATTCACAACTCATGAGAAGAACCATCCGGGGGATCGGGCAGAATTGCCAATACATGCATAGCATTTAAAGGGATTTAAATGCCCTTTCCCTGCTGAGGGTGGGTGGACCATTCCGAAACGTCATGATTGCATGTGGTACGCCCCCTTGAAGATTGTGGTCAATGGCAGCCACTCTAGTGACATGCTGATGCCTTGCCCACAGTCTGGTGAGCTTGCTGGGATGTGGCCTTGGCAGACCAGGAAGAGGGAGGGGTTTCCTAGCCCTGAAAACAGAGGTTGCTGGGCTGCAGTTGGACGAATGTCTGCAATCAGCTTCTTGGTTAGAAAAGTTAACTGCAGGTTCTACAACTTCCGTTCTCACATTATGTGCGAATGCAACTGTAGAGTTGTAGTCCAACAACATTTGGGGACCCAAGTTTGAAAATCCCTGGTTTACAGTTTTATAGGCATTAACCATGCCTGTTAATGCCTGTTTTAAAACAGTTGCACTGGCTGCCGATATGTTTCTGGGTGAAATACAAAGTGCTGGTTTATACCTTTAAAGCTCTGAATGGCTTGGGTCCAGGTTACCTTAGAGAGCGCCTTCTTCCTTATGATCCCCATCTCTCATTGAGGTCATCTGGAGAGGTCTGTCTCCAGTTACCACTGGTATGTCTGGTGGCAACTCGGAACCAGGCCTTTTCTGTAGCTGCTCCTGGCCTATGGAATGCACTCCTGGCGGATATCCGCAGTTTAGGCTCGCTGTCGGCCTTTAGGAGAACCCTAAAAACTTGTTTGGCCTGGCCTTCCTAGGTTTTTAAATTGTGTTTTAAAGTGTTTTAATTAGTTTTAAATGGTTTTTGATTGATTTTGAATTGTTTGTATATTTTTAAAATTCAGTTTATATTAATTTGTTTTTATATTGTTTTTAGCACTGTGTCTTAAATGATGTGTGCTTTTAATGTCTTTTTAAATTTGTTGTACACCGCCTAGAGCTTTTGGATGGGGCGGTTTATTAAATAAATAAATAAATAAATAAATACAAACCACCACCTTAAACTGTGCCCAGAGTACAGTTGGAATAGTGTGCCAGAAAACACGATGCAGGCAGTGTTCTGCCTGTAGCACTTTGTTTTCCAGATCTGCAGTAACCATCTGCACCTTGACCTAAAACAGATACAGTGAGTGCCTTAGTTGCATAATCCCATTAACGATGTTATTGAGATGCTACAGTGGTAAACCTTGCAAAACGTCTGTGGGGGGAAAAAACATCCACTTCTTTGATTCTTTAGCAGTGCTGCATGGCATCACTTAAGAGGAACTGGTTAAGCCACGAAGTGGTGTTTTTTTTGTTTTTTTTTAAGAGACTAGACCAGACTTGTAAACAGCTCTCACCTGGGTTGAAGAAGAGTTGCCTCCAGTCAGCCAGACAGGGGCATAGCAAGGTTGGAGTGGGCCCAGAGACAAGATTTTAAAATGCCTCCCCCCCCCCGAAGCTCAGTTCATGAAGTAAAGAAATCTTAAATGAGGCTGAATAGTGGTAACAAAAAGCATAGTAAATCTATCTATCTATCTATCTATCTATCTATCTATCTATCTATCTATCTATCTATCTATCTATCCTATGTGCCACAATATAACATCATCCTAAATTATTATTTTTTAAGGTTTTGTCAATTGTGGACGATGCAAGTCATTTAATGGTACTAGAGAAGCTGTTCTGGTAGCTCCGGGTCTTAACACTCACATCAATTTCGGAGGATGAATACAACTGAAGGAAGCCCGGGCAGGTGCAAGTCATGTGACTTGCCTCTGGGGTCCCCCCAAGGCAGTGGGCCCCCAGACAACTGTCTCCCCTTGCCCTATTATAGTTACACCCCTGCAGCCAGACAGGAGAGCTGACAGGATTGGTGTTCTGTCCCCTGCCAGGTTTAAAAGATTGTCTATGTTCTGCAAATGACTAATGTATCGGGCAGCTAACATAATATGACGATCATACTGTGGCCCAAATTGCAGTCTGTGCACATCCCTAGTTGTAACTTGAAACTGGCACCGCAGACAGTCATATCTCTTGGTTTGTTGGAAGTAACCGCATTGAGCCAACGGTACGCCCCCTGTCTGCACCTCCCAGTGAGGCCTCGGATGCTCTCAGCCTGCCTTGGACTGCCCTTCAACTGGCAAGGCTTCCTTACACCATCTGCCTTGCAGCAATTCTTCCTGATTGCAAAGTGGGTGGGCTCACCTGGAACAAACCAGGAGCTCTCGTGAAGAGTGTGGATTCAGAAGCAGCAGAGATCTAAGGCGGAGCATTACTAGAGTTGACAAGTAAAGTAAAGTGTGCTGTCAAGTCAATTTCGACTTCTGGTGCTCACAGAGCTCTGTGGTTTTCTTTGGTAGAATACAGGAGGGGTTTACCATTGCCGCCTCCTCTGCAGTATGAGATGATGCCTTTCAGGATCTTCCAATATCACTGCTGCCCGATATAGTACCAATGGGGATTTGAACCAGCAACCTTCTGCTTGTTAGTCAAGTATTTCCCTGATGCGCCACATAAGGTGGTCGTAGGGTTGACAGGCCACTTTCAATTCTTGGTTACATATCTAGGTTTGCTGCCCCAAGGCAACATGCTAAAAACTGGATCAAGAGATTGCAAGTGGGTTCCGTGCTATGTGCAAACCTGCCCAATAGGCATATGTCAGCAGGCAGGCGAGTAACTTTTCTTTAATATTCTAGCCAGATTTTGTAATTTATTTGCAAATTGGACTAGATAAATGCAGAGAGGATAAGCCGCTCAAGGGATATTTGTTTGGATATCTATGGAATGAAATGTTCAGAGGCAAGATACCTCTGGTTTTCAGATGGCAGGGATAAGATGGGGGAAATGGTTATCACCACCATCATGAGCCTGGTGTGCTCAGCCTTCCCAGAAGCATCTGACTTGGTTGCAGTTGGAGCGGTTTGCCAGACTAAGGTGGACCTTTTGATCCAGTACAGAAAGGCAGTTATTGCATTTTCATTATTACTATTGTGCTTGATACTGCACACAGACACATTATGCCTCCAGATTGCTTCTGGCATGCAAGGATATTAAAAGACAGGACTTAAAATATTAATAACTTCAAATAGAAAATGTATGGAGAACCATTAAATGTGTCTCACCTTCAATCTCATTTTGGAGCTCTCTGCAAGGCTGATCAGCTTGTGCTTTGGATGGAAATACACCCAAGGATCTCTAGTCCTTGGCTGGCAACTGATGTTTTTGCCTGAAGGAATCCCCCCTATATTTTCAGATAGGCCTCAAAGAACCATTGTCTGAACCCCCTTGATTGATTGATTGATTGATTAAGTGCCATCAAGTTGGTGTCGACTCTTTGCCACCACATAGATTCTCTCCAGGATGATCTGTCTTCAACTTGGCCTTTAAGGTCTCTCAGTGGTGCATTCATTGCTGTCATAATGGAATCCATCCACCTTGCTGCTGGTCGTCCTCTTCTTCTCTTTCTTTCAACTTCCCCCAGCATTATGGACTTCTCAGGGGAGCTGGATCTTCGCATAATGTGTCCGAAGTATGATAGTTTGTGCCTGGTCATTTGTGCCTCGGGTGAAAATGCTGGATTGATCTGTTCTATGATCCATTTGTTTGTTTTCCTGGCTGTCCATGGTCTCCTCAAAAGTCTTCTCCAGCACCAAAGTTCAAAAGCATCAATGCTTGAACCCCCTTGCCTGTCCAATATTCATGCTGAATGCAATGGACCAATCCTCTTATTTGGTATAAGGTAGCTTCCTGTGTTCAAGTTCCACTATAAATGGTTTGGGGTTTTTTTACATGAGGAAAAAAGGAACATGGGAACCTGCCTTCTGCCGAGTCAGACCATTGGTCCATCTAGCTCAGTATTGTCTGCTCTGGCAGTGACCCCCCAGGACTTCAGGAAGGAATTCTTCCCACCCCTAACTGAAGATGCCAGGGAGTGAATCTGGGACCTTCAGCATGCAAGCAAACAGATGCTCTGCCACTGAGCTATGGACACCGCTTAGACACTGAGCATCTTCCACAGTTGCTCTTCCACTGACCCGTCCCCTAAGGGGGATATCTCATAGTGCTCACAAATAGTCACCTGTCCAAATGCAAACTTAGGTGAACCCTGTGTAGCAAAGTAGACAATTCATGCCTACTGCTGCAAGACCCGCTCCCCTCCCCACCAGCTTTCCTCCAGATTATTTGGCCCTGAGTGTTTCAGTTGGATACTCTTCCTTAAGAGCACTGATAAAACAATGCAGGGTTTGGGATTATTTCAATGTGAGGTTATATTATACAAGGACTATATCGGAGGCTGTTTTGCTTCATCCGTGCCTTGTGAACAGCATCCACTCCAAACACCTTGGGCCTGATAATATGAAATATTTCCAGTACATTTCTGGAGATTTCCCCTCAGTGGCAGCTCAAGATGTCCGTGTGTCTGAGGCAGCAGGAGGGAGAAAGCCGCAGGTAGGCAGGCGGGAGAATAAGCAGTGGCCTGAAATAGGCTGAGAACAGGGGAAGAGTTGAGTGTGTGGGGTGGGGGGGGAGGAGGGCTGAAAACAAGGGTGGGGCTGAGAAGGGGGGGAGAACACAGAGGCGTAACTATAGGGGGGGCAGGGGGGGCACGTGCCCCGGGCGCCATCTTTTCTGGTCACGTGGGGGGCGCCGCCATGACAATTTTTAAAAAAAATTAAAAAAAATTTTTTTTTGTTAATACAAATGTTTCCTGCTCAGTGCAGCAGCGCTGCAGCAGTCAAGGGAGCGTGTCGGCACCCCCTCCCCCACGAGCGGTCCCTTGCGCGCTGCCCGCCCGCCCCCCATTGCTTTGCTGGCGCCTGGCGGCCAGTCAGTGGCCTGGCTTGGCAGCGGCGGCGGGCGCTTGTGAGGAAAAACCTAAGTATAATGTAGTATGTTGGGGGGGCGCCATTTCAGTGCTTGCCCTGGGCGCCGTTTTCCCTAGTTACGCCTCTGGGAGAACAGGAGGGAGAGGGAGGAGGGAGGGCCGAGGCAAACTAGAGGCACAGATGCTCTGCACTCGGCTAGTATGAAATATTTCCAGTACATCTTTTGAGATTTCCCCTCAGTGGCAGCTCAAGATGTCCGTGTGTCTGAGGCAGAGCGCCAAATGCCCCCCTCCCCTGTACACACCCTCCTAACCTCTTTCCCTTTTTAATAAGCAAAGGGCAGGGGAGCATGGTGCTGTCTTGTTGATGCCCCATAGACCTGCTTCCGGAGACGACCACCTCACCTTATGAAAGGGCTGCCTCTGTTTCTTCTGCTGGTGTTTCTGCATCGGTGCCCTGCTGCCCTCTGCTTTTTAGAGGGCCTCCCTCTTTTCCTTCCTTTGGATGTCTGCCCAGCACCAATGGAGAGGGCCAGCTGCATTTCTTTTTTTCTTTTTTTGGGGGGGGGGAGAGTTGGTGGGTTGTTGGGTTTTTTTGCTCCAAAATATTATTTTAATTTTACTTGGCCTCTTCTAGCTCCCAAACCATTTAATTACTTAGATGATGAGTCCTAGAGGACAGAAGCATTTGCGTCTGGAAAATGGCTGTCAGCCTCTCCCAAAGCCCATGGGATAGAGCAGATATAATGTGGTTGTTTAAAATGTTGTGTTGTGAGCTGCCCAGAGAGAAAAAAAATTATGGGGCGCCTAACAAATAGAGTTTATTATTTATTATTATAAATGTGACCCCTGCAGTTCAGGTTTGCAGGATCAAGTCTAGTGTGCCCTGAATCCTTGTTCACTTGAATGGCTGCCAGAGACCTCTCTCTGTGTGTATTTGTTACATTTATATTTCCTCCCGAAAGGCTCAGGGCAGCATACAACATTCAATAGAATTAATAGTCCTGCCCCAGAAGGGATCACAATTTTTTTTTTAAAAAAAATCAAACAAAATTTAAAGCGGTGGGGGGGATGTTGTCAGAGGGGAGGGTCTAGAAAGTACTTGGTCCAACTCGCTTGCCTCACCCTCAATGGGTGTCAATGGGTAGGCTTTGCAGCTTGCCAGGTCCATTGGTGCAGGGATGCTAAATGTTCTTAGAACTAAAAAGGGAAAGGGGGGGGAAGGGAGGAAATCCAGCATGCAATAGAACACCACGAACACCTGTGCTTATTAAATCAGCAAGGGTTGCTGACTTCTAGTAACTTCTAGAGTCGTAGCTGTGTTAGTCTGTTGCAGCAAAAACAAGTCGCCTCAAATAATAACACATTTATTGTAACAGGAGCTTTTGTGAACTGCACCTGAGTAAGCAGAATGGGAGCCACAAAAGCTTACGCTACAATACATTTTGAAGGCACCACAAAACTCCTTGTGATCCTCAGTAGTTTAACAATAGCACGATTTTACTCTGTGTGTGTGTGTGTGTGTGTGTGTGTGTGCGCGCGTGTGTGTGTAGAGGGAGAAAGAGGGAGGCAGGGGTGGAGCACTATTTTTAAAGCTTCAATGAGAACAATGCCATACAAGTATTATCTGGATCCCGGAATGGTGCATAGGTGCAATTCCAAAAGACCTTGAAGAGCACCTCAACACCATAGGGCCCACAGAAATCACCATCACCATTACAAAAAGCAGCTTTACTGGGAACAGCCTATATTCTGCAATGATATCTGTAATAACAACAACAACAACAATATTGATAATAAAATTCAGCCATCCCAGGCCCTTGGGAAGGACTCGATGTCTGGATAAAACAAACCAGTCAATAACACCTGTCTGACTGTGTAAACAAGAGAAAGATAATAATAATAATGGATAATAATAATAATAATAATTAGATATAATTAATAAAAAGAATAGTCTACATTTATTTCTGATTAACACAAAATAAATATAAGGGAAGACATTTCAGCTTCTGCTGTGTGCCCCTTGTATCTATCTCTGTAGCACATCTACTTTCAAGAGTACCAGGACTGGAAGAACATAAACCAAACAGAACATCAGCTGCAGATACTGTAATGTGAGCAACCCAAGTGCAAATGAACAGGGTGGAATATCCAGTACGCGGGTAAGACAGTGAATCACCTACAGACATGTTTTTGAAATCGCAAGTCTGCAACTGTAAAAAAACAATGTGAACCACCAATAGTCAAAGACTTTAACACTGGCGAACACACACAATCTGACTTGTCAATCACTGCAAGAGAGATGCCATCAGATGCAGTGAAACTGGAAGCAAGAGAGAACTTTTGGATTGATCTATGCACTCAGGACACTAGACCCAGGAGGTAGGGGTATACAGAGAACTGGGTTTGGTGTATTGGTTTGAATTCGAACCAAACCACCAGTCTACGAGCCAGTCTGGTCCATTTGGTCAACCTAGTTTGACCCAGTTCGGGGGGCTATGCTTCTAAAGGGGAATCTGATGAGGATTCTCCTTTTACAAGCAAAGGGAAACCCTGCCTTTAAACGGGGTGGCTCCTCTAACCCCCCCCACCCCCGTGCTCCCCCCCCCACAGCAGCGCAGGCCAGCAGAGGCCATTTGTGTTACCTCTGCGGATGTGTGGAGGCATTTATGTGCATATGCAGAGGTCACGCAAATGGCCTCCTTGCATCCACAGAGGCTGGAACCAGACCACCGCTGGCCTCAGGGGCGGAGCCACCATTGGGCGAAAGGGTTCAAAGAACCTGGGTCACCACCAATCAGGGACCGTGAGCCGTTTGGAGTTGAAATCTGCCCGCACTGCATTGGCAGCACAGCCGGAGTGACTCTCCCTGCCTTAAAGGCAGGGAGAGCCACTCCGGGTCTTGCTGCCAACGCAGTGGGGCTGATCAATCTCCCTCCCAAATGGGGCCACGTGGCCCCGTTTAGGAGAGAGATTGGCCCACACTGCCCAACACAGCACGGGCTGATCTTTCCGAATGGGGCCACGTGGCCCCATTTGGGAGGGAGACCACATCCCCCGTGTCTGATGTCAGATGCAGGGACATGGCTAGCCGGGCCCTGGCATCTGACATCAGGCGTGGGGGGCGGGGCCAGGGGGCTGCAGCGGCGGCTGCACATGGGCCACCGCCAGCCTCCCTACACTCCTGGCTGGCCTGCACTGCTGCGGGGAGTACCTTTCTTATAACATTGGAGCAGCTGAAGAAGACAGTATCTGAAATGCCGTGCCCATTGCATTTCTGTTGTAGGTAGGTAGGTAGATAAGTAGCAGGCACGGCTCGTGAACGCGCCTCCGGGGGGGGAGCGGCTTCTTTAAGGTAAACAGAGCTGATGCTCCTTGCTGCCTAGCAGCCCCCATGGTGGGGAATCGCCTCCACCACTCACCTGGCTCCCATGGAGGCAAGCCCCACCCCAGCAGCCAGGTGAGTGGCGGAGGCAATTTCCCGCTGCAGGTGCTGCTGGGTGGCATGGAGCACCGGCTTCGTTTACCTTAAAGAAGCTGCCCTCCCCCCCCCCCCGGAGGCGCATTCACAAGCTGCTCCTGGTAGGTATGCATGCATGCATGCATGCATGCATTCATTCATTCATTCATTCATTCAATTCATAAACCACCTAACATCGGAATCCCAAGGCGGTATACACAACTTAAAACAATAATTAAAACAGTGTTAAAACCATAACAATAATTTTAAACATAGTTTTAACAAAGCATTTTAAAAAAATAGCCAGGGGCCTTAGAAAACAGGTGTGTCCTAAGTGATTTTTTTTAAAGGCAGCCAGAGGTGGAGAAGCTCTTGTATCGACAGGGAACACTTTCCAAAGCCCTGGGGCAGCCACAGAAAAGGCCCAGTCCCACATGTCCATCAAATGAGCCGGCGGAAGCCATAAATGAATCTCCCCGTGAGATTTCAGTAAGCCACACGGTTCATGGCAATGAAGGCGCTCTCTTAAAAACCCTGGCCCCAAGCTGTTGAGTGCTTTATAGGCCCCTAATTTAGCAGAGAAACCCAGTTTGGTGAGAAGAAGCTCAAGGATACGGTGACCAGTACTGTACACGGTACTCCAGATGTGGCCTCACCATAGATTTGTATAAGGGCATTATAATATTAGCACTTTTATTTTCAGTCCCCTTCCTAATGATTCCTAGCATGGAATTTGCCTTTTTCATAGCTGCTGCGCACTGAGTCGACACTTTCAATGAGCTGTCCACCATGCCCCCAAGATCTCTCTCCTGGTCAGTCACTGACAGTTCAGACCTTATAAGTGTATATATGAATTGGGGGGGGAGTTGCCCTAATATACATCACTTTACATTTATTTACATTGAACGGCATTTGCCATTTTGTCACCCACTCCCTCAGTTTGGAGATATCCTTTTGAAGCTCCTCACAATCCTTTGTGTATTTCACTACCCTAAATAATTTAGTGTCATCTGCAAATTTAGCCACTCTGCTGCTTACCCCAGCGTCTTGATAATTTATGAACAAGTTAAAGAGCACTGGTCCCAGTACAGGTCACTGGGGAATCCCACTCCCTTCTTCCCTCCATTGTGGAAACTGTCAGTTTATTCCTACTCTCTGTTTCCTGTCCCTCCACCAGTTATCAATCCATGCATAAACCTGTTCCCTTATCTCATGACTGCTATGTTTACTCAAGAGCCTTTGGTGGGGAACCCCGTGAAACTGCAAATTTTATTTTTTCCACCTCAGAAACTAGATTCCTGCTGTGAGTTCTCTGAACTCCTTCCAATCTGTCCCTGTTCTTTTAATGGAGACACCTGGAAGAAATGTAATGCTGTATTATTCCAGAACCCCAGCATGTAATATAACACCTTGGCTTATTAAATCCCCAGATCCCTAACTATATTTTGCTGTCACATTACATTATGAACTCCAGCCGTATTTGCTGAATACTGCAGTTCGTTACTTTTTTGCAGTGTTCTTTTTTCCTGGTGTAGCTGTTTTCAAGGACGTGCTCTCCCTCATGGTAGAGCGAGGGAACATTTTACAATTCCACTGAAAATGCCCATTATAGCTGGTTCTAACAGGTGCTGGATACAGCCACAGTTGGCCTAAGTTATTCTGGGATGTGAGGAAGGCAAGAGGTGGGCAGGCCACAGGCTTGCAGTTTGACTTTGTTGGTTGGTCTTGTGGTAGCAAGCGTGAATTGCCCCCTTTGCTAAGCAGAGTTCATCTTGGTTTGCATTTGGATGGGTGACTACATGCAAGTGCTGTTTGCTGTAAGATTTTCCTCTTAGGAGATGGAGCCATAGCTCAGTAGAAAAAACATCTGCTTTGCATGCAGAAGGTCCCAGGTTCACTCCCTGGCAACATCTCCAGCATCTCCAGGTACCCACTGCAAGTCTGAAGGTAAAAACTGAGCTAGATGGACTGGTAGTTTGACTCAGTATAGGGCAACTTCCTGTTTGAGGTTTGAGGTTTCCATCCCACTGGAGCTGGCTGTAAAACAGTGAGGGCTAGAGCCAGATGCAAAATCAGGGGCGGCCCTTCTATAAGGCGAGGTAAGGTGGTCACTTCAGGTAGCAGATTATTTGGGGTGCCAGTGAGGCAGCAAGATGCCCTCCTGCTCCCCACTTTTAAAAGGGGGGGAGAGGGGGAGGAAGTGCCAGAGGTTGACATTCGGCTCAGGTGCACCAATGTATTGGGCCGTCACTGTTCAAACTGGTGGCTCAAGTGGTGGAGCTACAGTAGTTACCTACCATACCTGATGAGATGGACACTGAGATAATCTGCATAGGCAAGTATGAATCTTCATAGGAGTTATTGCAGATCAGATCAAAGTTCTAAAACTGGCCAGTAGAGCTACATGAAGACTTGCTGAAAGGTCATCAGTCCATAGTTCTATTATTAATACTCCAGTGCAGAACACTTGAGAATGAAAGATAAGTGATTCGCACAAAGATGCTGTGGGAGAGGATTTTTTTTTTAAATCCAATGTTATGTGTTGCTTTTTAAACTGTTGGGGATCTGAAATCCTTGCCAATCTATTGCAAATTACTAACCACGCAGAGATCTACCAGTATTGATCTACCTATTAAATAAGTGAGAACATCAGCGTGCATTAATTAACCAACCAATCAATCCGTTAATTAATTTTATTTATTTGTTTATTTAACATTTTTTAATACTGCCCCAAAACTCATGTCTCTGGACGGTTTACAACAAAGCAAACAAACAGAAAAAGTTAAAATGTGAGTTAAAATAAATGACAACAGAAAACCTAAAGCATGAGTTAAAACAAAATAAATGATACCGTGAAAGTTAAAACATTACAACAATTTGAATTTTAAAAGAACATTTTAAAACGATGTTAAAACTGTTAAAACAATATTTAATTAAAAGCCTGGGTAAATAGATGAGTCTTTAAAGGCTTTTAAAAAGTTGTCAGAGGTGGGGAGGCTCTTATTTCAACAGGGAGTGCATTCCAAAGCTTTGGGGCAGCAGTGGAGAAGGCCCATCCCCGAGTAGCCACCAGACGAACCAGTGGCAACCACAGACGGACCTCTCCTGATGATCTCAATGGGCGGTGGGGTTCATGACGAAGCAGATGTTCTCTTAAATACCCAGGGCCCAAGCCATTTAGGGCTTTAGAGGTTATAACCAGCAACTTGTATTTTGCCCGGAAACTTATCGGCAGCCAGTGCAGCTCTTTCAATACGGGAGTAATATGGTCTCTCCAAGATGACTCAGAGACCAACCTGGCTGCCGCATTCTGTACCAATGTACATATATACATGTAGTTGGTTCTTTAGTTTCTGGACTACACACAAGGGCAGTCCCACATAGAGCGCATTGCAGTAATCCAGTCTGGAGGTTACCAGCATATGTACCACTGTTCTGAGGCCGTTTATCTCAAGAAACAGACACAGCTGGCATATCAGACAAAGCTGATAGAAGATTAAACATAATTGGTTTTTTGCTTTTTGCTCACTGGAGAGGCCCAGGGCAGAAAAAATTCGGACTGATGAAATAGCAAGTATATGTTATCCTAAGGGTTCCAAATCATGGATCCCCAGAAGTTGTTGGAGTACAACTCCTATCATCCCCAGCCACAATGGCTGAAGGAGGTGATGGGAGTTATTGTCCAACATCATCTGGGAACCCAAAGTTGGGAACTCCTAACTTATCTAATGACTGTCTCTGAGTCCTGGTCAATCTGGGCCTTTTAAATCCAGGTAAAACATTTTATCTACTGGTCTGGGCTGGTTGCTAGATTAGAAAGCAGCCAGGAGTCAGAAACAGATGGAAACACATGCTACTCCTTTTATTTATTTATTTATTTATTTATTCATTCATTCATTCATTCATTCATTCGATTTTTATACCGCCCTTCCGAAATGGCTCAGGGTGGTTTACAATTAAAACAGAAATCATTAAAAATAACTAAAACAGAGATACAAATATAAATACCAGTTTAAAACATCTTAAAAAACAATTAAACTATCAAAACAATTAAAACCCTGAAAACCAGGTTAACATTAAAACAATTAAAACTGATTAAAAACCCTGAAAGACCAGGCCAAACAGATGGGTATTAAGGGCTCTCTTGAAGGTCAGTAAGGAATCAAGATTACGAATTTCTGCTGGGAGTGCATTCCACAGTCCAGGAGCACCTACAGAGAAGGCCCGCCTCTGAGTCGCCACCAAACGAACCAGTGACAACTGGAGACGGACCTCCCCAGATGACCTTAACGTGTGGTGGGGATTATGTAAAAGAAGGCGCTCTCTAAGATATCTTGGACCCGAGCCGTTCAGGGCTTTAAAGGTAATAACCAGCACTTTGTATTTTGCCCGGAAACATATTGGCAGCCAGTGTAACTGTTTTAAAACAGGCATCATATGGTCTCTCCGGGTTGCCCCAGAGACCAATCTGGCTGCTGCATTCTGAACTAACTGAAGTTTCCAGACTACGTACAAAGGCAGCCCCACGTAGAGCGCGTTGCAATAGTCAAGCTGGGAGGTTACCAGCTGATGCACCACTGTTTTGAGGTCATCCCCTTCGAGGAATGGGCGCAGCTGTCGAATCAGCCGAAGCTGATAGAAAACACTCCTGGCCATGGCCTCCACCTGAGATACTAGGGTGAGGCCTGGGTCCAGGAGTACTCCCAAGCTGCGCACCTGCTCCTTCTGGGGGAGTGTAACCCCATCCAGCACAGGAAGATCTAACTCACCCCTCAGATTCTGAGCCCCCACAATGAGCACCTCCGTCTTGCTTGGATTCAGCTTCAATTTGTTCTCCCTCATCCAGCCCATTACTGCCTGTAGGCAGGCATTTAGAGAATGAGTGCCATTTCCTGAAGATGAAAATGAAAAGTAGATTTGGGTGTCATCAGCACACTGATAACACCCAGCACCAGATCTCCTGCTGACCTCACCCAGCGGTTTCATGTAGATGTTAAAAAGCATTGGTGACAGAATGGAGCCCTGAGGGATTCCATATAACAGCTCCCGTTTTGAGGAGCAACTGTCACCAAGCTCCACCATCTGGAATCTACCCGAGAGATAGGAACGGAACCACTGCAAAGCAGTGCCCCCTATCCCCAACTCCCCCAGGTGATCCAGAAGGATACCATGGTCGATGGTATTGAACGCCGCTGAGAGATCCAGAAGAACCAGCAGAGTCACACTCCCTCTGTCGATTCCCTGGTAAAGGTAATCCATCAGGCTGACCAAGGCTGTCTCAACCCCATAGCCCGTTCTAAAGCCAGTTTGAAATGGGTCTAGTATGGGTCTAGTATTTACCCTAATAGAAGGGGACCCTGAATGTAAGAAGATGCCTTAAAAGTCAGAGGCTAAACACAGACTATACCTGTAGTCAGCCACAAGAAAGAGGAATCTGAATCTAAGACCCACCCACCCCATATTTAACAAGAAAGAAATGGGGGGGGGGACACACCTCATCTTAGATTCTAGTAAATACTGTAAAATATGCTTTCCGTAATATTTGTTTATTATTTATTATGTATTCATTGAATTTATATACTGCCTAATATAAAAATCTCTAGGCAGTATACAGAATTAAAACATAAAACATAACACATTTAAAATTCATAAAAAGAAAAAATCATAATAGATAAAAACACGTTAATAACACATTAAAATTTTAAAAATTGAGTCAGTTGAAGGTCTGGGAAACAAGGTACGTCTTCAGAGTCTTCCTAAAAGCAAACAGAGAAGGAGATGTTCTTATTTCAGCAGGGAGCACGTTCCAAAGCCCCGGGGCAGCCACAGAAAAGGCCCCGTCCCGAGTCACCACCAAACGAGTTTGTGCCAACTGTAACTGGAGCTCTCCAGATGATCTTAATAGGTGACAGGGTTTACGACAGAGTTTACGCTCTCCTAAATACCCTGGACCCTGGACACCCTGGATACAGGGTTTACGCTCTCCTAAATACCCTGGACCTAAGCCATTAAGGCCTTTATAGATAATAACCAGCACTTTGTATTTCGTTCAGAAACATATTGGCAGCTGGTGCAGTTCTTTTAGAATCGGTGTTATATGGTCCCTTCGGGTAAACCCAGAGACCAGCCTGGCTGCCGCATTCTCTACCAATTGTAGTTTCTGAACTACATACAAAGGCAGCCCCACGTAGAGTGCATTGCAGTAGTCATATTTAATATGCGTCTTAAAACTTATTTGATTTTCATGTAATTTCTGACATTGTTTTCTTGGTAGTGTTTCAAGCCTGGTTGGCACTGCTGTTTCTTGTCTGTTTTGTTGTTGTTGTTGCTTATTATTGCTCCTTAGTGATTGTTTGTTTGCTTCCTTATTAGAGTTTTGAAAAAACACACACACACACACACACACACACACACACACACACACACACACAGATGAGAGCATTTGCCAGCACAGATAAGAAAGACATTTCGATTTTATCATACAGCATGGGGTACAGCCAACTCCAATATGCAGATTCCATGCATTAAAGTGTTCCTTGAACATATAGATTCCTTTCTGTGGTTTCTCCTAGTGAATAATTTTATTTAGCTCTAATATACCAAATATAATTAACTCAAGCAGCAATACTGATTGATCAACGTTCTGTTCAATGGTACTTTCTTGCTGCAGAATTAGCTACTTTTTCTGTAAACAAGCCGGCCGGTTTACCCTGAGCACTGCCACTAGATTAGATCTCACCATCTTCTTGAAGGAATGTCAAGGCTCGTGGAATTAAACATAGTTAAACTTGATCAGTATCAAGTTTGGGCTTCATTCCCAATTTCCATGGAAACAGATATTGCTTATTACATCATCACTTTCTGAAGCAGCTCTAGTAAATAGGAACCGAAAATATAACAGACACTGCTCAGAGAATTGGTGAAGTCCAGTTACTTCAGCAACCTTTCAATGCAGGATCCTACATCAATGTATGAGCATTGGGATATTGGATCTGTGTTGGGGCCAGTAGCTTGCATCCTTTCATAAGAACAGAAGAACAGCCCTGCTGGATCAGGCCCAAAGCCCATCTGGTCCAGCATCCTGTTTCACACAGTGGCCCACCAAATGCCTCTGGGAAGCCCACAGGCAAGAGCTGAAGGCATGACCCCTCTCCTGCTGTTGCTCGCCTGCAACTGGTATTGAGAGGCATATTGCCTCTGAGGCTGGAAGTGGCCTATAACCATCAGTCTAGTAGCCACTGATACCTGTCCTCCATGAATTTATCTAAACCCCTCAAAGCTATCCAGGCTGGTGGCTGCTACCAAATCTTGTGGTAGAGAATTCCATAGGTTAATTATGTGCTGTGTGAAAAAGTACTTCCTTTTGCTGATCCTAAATTTCTTGGCAATCAGTTTCATGCGATGAAACTAGCACATAAGGAGCAAAGCTAAACAGAGCCCTCTCTTTCATGCACAGATTTACTAAATGCAGGCATATTTCCACAGGAGGGGAATGTTTAAAATTATGACTTCTCCCACCTGCAGTCTGAAGTGTCACGATCCAGAATTCTGCCATCTCATTCTGCATAATGTGTAGTACAGCTCTGAGGAAACATCCAAAGCTGTTGTGCCTCTGTGGAAGAAACCTCAGTGATTTTTCTAATGTTCTTGTCTGGTAGGTCTGAGGCCTATTTAGAATCGACAGTTTTCAGAGGGGAAGGCCATCATAACTCCTCGCCTTCAGATTCTTGCAGGCTCACTGGCTAAGGCACGATTCCCCTTCATCTGCCAATGTCTGTCCCATAATTCTGAGTTGCTTAAAAGGTAATTACAATATAGTCACCCTCATAAAACTGTCAGCAGTGTCTAGGGAGATGGATTTTTCAAATAATGGATACTTTTGGCATTTCCCCACTAGACCTTTGGCTCCTGGTCTCTAGCAACTAGTTGGCTATTCCTGCTGATTTAAAGCAGCAGCTGCAACACCAGCAAACAAAACAACACCTTTCTCTCAAAATCTGGAAGAATAGGACCAATATTCCATTAGCAATGAATTAGTGGCAAACAGTTTCAGGCCATCTGGGGTTGTGAAATGCATTTTGCAGCTTCTACCCATGAGCAATGACTCACAGAAAGGGGAAGGTTCTAGCTGCTGTGCTGAAGGCACTGGCTTGGTTCACACAGTCATTCAAATCTAAGTTTAATGCGGGTTACCGATATCAGCATGGTTGTATGAACCTACTCCAAGATGGTTTATGGCCCATGATAAATCTGAGATTCCTGCCTTGGCATGGATTCACACAATCTTGCTAATGGCAGTAACCCTAACCCCCATTAATTCTAGATTTGAATGATTGTGTGAACCACTGCCTATGCATCTCTGCACTCCCAAGGGACCCCTTAACCCAAGGGTTCTCAGACATGGGTCTCCAGAATTTGTTGGACTACAACTCCTAGCATCCCCAGCCACAAAGGTGTGTGTGTGTGCTTCCTTTCCATACCGCCACCCCCCACTCCCACTATAACTGTCAATCCTGCTGGTGAATTTTGCTGTATGTGCTGGAAATTGCAGCTATTCTTTAAGCATCTGCTGTAAGATTAAATGGGAAGCAGAACCCTGAAGGATAACCACTCCAGCAGTCCATGATAACAAAATATTTAACAATGCATTCTCCAAAGGCAAATATAGGGGCTATTCACATGATCGCATACGTGGGGGGGGGGAGGCAAGGTTCTCATGGGCAGCCAAGCCCACACTTGGCTGCTCAAATCTGGGCTTGGATGCTTGTGAGAACAGCCTCATCGAGTTGGTGGTTTACCAGGGGTAAGGACTAGAACATGGGGATTTCCCTTGACAAAATAGGGACCATTAGCATGTATGCATCCATGGAGGGGAGAGCCATTAGGGGTTCTGCCCTAGGCACCGAACTGACTTGGGGTTGTTACTTGAAGTTTATTTCTCCCTAGTTTATTTCTCAAGAGGAAAAGTGGGAGGTACTGTACATTTTTATGCAAGGAACAACTTGCCCAGTTTCTTACTTCTGTGGAAGCTGGATTCTGCAACCTGAGTAACTCACGGAGGTAGTGCAAATGTCCACAAATTTCTCTTGTTGAACATAAAGAGAGTCCACTGTTGGATATTTTGCATAATTCATTCAATTCTTTTCCCATGCTGAGAACAGAATTAAGTGGGGGTGCTGAAGCCCTACCCCTAGCCATGGCTTTGGCTTCTGAGTCTTACCCAGACATTGTCCCACGCTTTCAAGAATATCATCACTGGCATAAGGGCTAGAAACCTAAAAGAAAAAGAAACCAGGGAGTCTCAGAAAACTGAATTATGTGTCCAATACATGACATTTTGCCCTTCTTATTTGCTCCTGCAGAATAGTGGTGTACACACAGTTCTCATTTGCATCTGCTGTGCTCTTTGCCTTTGTCCATGAATACAAAAGTTGCTTATTAGTTTTGCTACTATAAGCATGACTTTCCTACTGGAAGGCCATCCGTCATCTGGTTTTTTGAGCTGGAGCAGTTGCATGATGTCTTCTTTCATTACCTTTTCTATCACTTTCAGTATCTTGGTCAATCCTGGCAAACAGAGAAAGAAGCTTTGCACGAAAACGTTTCAGTGTTCCATCTTCAGAAAAGATGGACACCTGAGATAACCAGGCAGACAGACACAACCCAACACCTGAGTAAACCGTGACATTTGTATTTGTTAGAAGGACATGTGCAGAAATTTGGTTTCACTTACTATGGAAACGCAAGTGTATAGAAATCGAATGAATAAATAAATAAGTGGCAGATCTGGTGTCTGTTTCACCCAGGCTGTTCCTGCTCTTGGGGCATGCAAGGGTTTTTATATGAGGGAACAAATGAAGTGTCCACCGTATGTTGTTCTGCAGGGGTTCTCAAACATCAGCATCCTCCAGATGTGGTTAGAGTGCAACTCCTGTCTTCCCCAGCCATGGCGGCCCACTCCTAGCCCAAGTAAGAACCCATGTTGTCCTGGACCTAGCTTCCTCCATAGGAATCCATCAAGCAAAGGAAGTGCAGCCAGCCTCCGGGGCAGAGCTACCGGTGTTCAAGGGTGTCCCCTTGAACGTGGGCCCCTCCGCCCCTAGAGGCTCTTCAACTCCCACTTCTCCCTCTGGCTGCTCCTGCTGCTGCCACCTCTGCCACCCACCTGCCTTTGCTACCTCTTCTGTTCACCCACTTGCCCACTGCCACTGTTCCTTGCCTTGTCCGCTTCTTTCTTTTCCTTCCCTCTTCTCCTTCTCTGCTCATGTGCTGCTTGGAAGCACGTCCAAGCAGCACACGGGCACAAGAGGAGGAGGTGGGAAAGGTGGCAGAGGATGATGGAAGTGGAGGCAGGCAGGCAGCAGAGGTGGCAGAGGGTGAGTGCGGCACCACTCATGTGTGGTGAGTGAGCATGCACCACTCATGTGCCCCACCACTGCAGGAGAGTGGGGTGCATGCACAGTTGGGGGTGCAAGGCCTCCCTTGCACTAGCTGTATCAGTGGCCATCCTTCATATTTTCAAGCAAATAGTAGCCAAAAGAGACCCCCTTGGCATACTCTTCTCTCCTCCTGCCATTTGGAGGATTCTCTTCAGGAAGCCCGTGGGCAGATGGGCAGGACAAAATCCAGATACTGCCAATGCATGCTAGAACAGGCCTGCCATGTGGGTGCAGCTGCATATCGTAAGGGAAGGGGGCAGTGTCAGGCAAGCTCTGTTTCAGGAAGCCTGCCTGCCTGCCATTGTTCTGAGTCTTATTATAAATAATATTTATATATCGCTTTTCAACAGAAAAGTTCAGAAAGCAGTTTACATAGAAAAAGAAAGAAGATTGTTCTCTGTCCCCAAAGGGCTCACCATAAACAGAAACCCAAGGGAGACCCCAGGTGCTGTGCTGGGCTGAATGGGGACAGTTGTTCTCCCCGTACTAAACAGAATGGCATTGCCTTTCTGCTCACTTAGCAGCAGTTACTCTCCAGTAAGGCCTGATGAATTTCCAAGGAACTCTAGGATTCCCAGGAACAGAGTTTCAAAACCATGGCCCTAGGACTTGCCACAAGCCCCCAAGCGCACTCACAGAGTTCCCATGAGTCTCCATTGCCTAGCCATGGCCTCCAGAAAATGTGTCTCTTTCTCCCTTAAGCGGAATGATTTGCAGATAGGCAGTCATGGGAAAGAATTGGCTGTAATTGGTCTGTAGGGGATTTCAATAGAATGTTTGCCGCAATTAAGGCACTTTTAACTGCAAACAGATTTGGGGCATTTGTTTTCCCCTTCTTTTAAATGGCAGGAGGGGCTTAACTATTTTTCTCCCTTAGCTGCTGTTTTAAAGAGTAATTACCCCTTTGGATTTCAGTGCGTACAAATGGAAGGGCAGGCACTTTGCTGATGGAGCTGAATTAGACAGCATGTGGTGCTTCTATTGGTTGATCCAATTTAGGACACAGTATTAAAAACCAGTTTTCTCCTCAGGTCAAAAGGAAAATAATTTTCAATTGAGTCTGCAGATGACGTGCATTGGTTATTTGATATAGCTTCATTTTGTGCTGTCCCCCATGAAAGGGTTCTGCTGTCTGTAGCTTTCATGTTAGCAGTGTGCAACAGTGTAGAATTGTTAAAAACATAATGGAAGGGTAATTTTCATAGTCGCTTTTGGCACCAAGTGTTAGGCCTGAGCCATAGGCAGCTGCTGAATCTCGGCCAGGAGGCAGCCGAGAGGGTCACTTCAGGGAACAAGCCAAGTGTTGCTTCCAGGGAACAAAGCCAAGCATTGCAACAAGCCAGAAGCGAGAGAAGCGGTCGTGGACCCAGCAAAGGTCCACCCTAAACAGGAAGTCTTTATCGTCCTTCCTGGTGAGGTCAGCCAATGGCCAGTTTAGGTGAGCGGGGCCACTCCGGTACCTAGGAACCCTCCACTATCCTCAGAGGTGCTCCGGACGGTAGTCCTTGTGGCTCAACGCATGTGGGAGCTGTATACAAGCCGTGGCTTCCTGGTTTTTAAAATATTAAGCAGGGAGAGAGCACTATGTGAACCCAACACCACATCTCTCTAATGACTGTTAATGGTATCTAGCTCATGATTCTTTAAAGACAGAGAGCCCTTTGAGGAATATCAACAACAGTCTTCATTTCTTTCTATGACAACGACATAAACTGCTTTCATTCATTCATTCATTCATTCGATTTCTATACCACCCTTCCAAAAATGGCTCAGGGGGGTTTACACAGAGAAAACAAATATACAATTTTGAGAACTCTTTTTCTAAAAACTGAAGAGTGGTACAGTAGTAATAGTAATCATTCTAGCCCTGCTGGTTCTCAATCTTTTTAAATTTTTATTTTTACCACATAGCAAATGTTTCATTGGCATCGCCACCAAATGTCACCTACATTGAAATTTAGAGTGAATTTGGGGGGTCTTCCGGCAAAAGAGCTGGAGGGGTTTTGTGGTAATTTATTCTGATAAGATTTGTGAAATTCCTCAAAGCAGGTGCTCCCCCCCCCACCTGCTTTGAGGAATTTCTGAATATGGATTCAGACATATTTAGGAGAGCAAATACATAACAACTATGGCAATTAAAAGAGTGCTATTCCCCAATTTATCCTCTCTAAAAAGCCTGGTTCAGAGATTCTATACCTCTGCAGGGGTATAGCTATAATTGAGCAGATGTGTTCAAAGGACCCACTCCCTCCCAGCTCCATCCTTCCCTGTTTTCTTCATTGTCTCCTTCACTCCAAGGGGCCGCTGGAAAGAGGGGCAAACATGTGCCCCCTCTCCCCTAGCTATGCCCTTGCACGTCTACATGGTGGGATCTGGTATTTGCCACATGAGGAAGTTTCCTAAACTATCAACACTAAGCGGCAACAGCTGATATTAACTTTTCTTTCTACCAGTTGATCTCTGAAATGGGAAGTGAGCCCGCCCAAATTAAAATGAGCCAGGAGGGGAACATTTTCTGTGATGAATTGGTGGATGGGCAGGATTACACATCCCTCCCACCCATTCTTGCCTACAAAGGCTTCCTCCACCCCACCCTCAGCAAATATGTTTTGGGAACAGATGCTTAATGAAGGTATCTTGTAATTGTGACCTTAAATCTAGGCCCCGTGATTGTTTGAGGCGGTAAACCTATGTCTGGATGGTACCACTTCAGTCTGCAGGTGAAGGTGCGCATGGGGGAATGGGTCAGGAGCAACCTGGGTTGAGGCTGAGAGCCAGGCCTGTCCAGTTATTTGGTTTTGAAGGACAAAAGCTGGGTAAACTTCACATTGCCCAGGACCTAGCCATTTCTGCCATTCACCTCCATGTAGAACAGTGCTGTGTGCGGTGCCAGGGAGCGCTATTACAGGGAACTGGAGTTGTGGGCAGCTCCAGCAATGACTGGGAAGGTGCGTGCACAGTGTTGAGAAGTGGTGGCCTTCTGAGCACTTTCCCATAGAGTTCTTGAGTTCTGAACTAGCCTTGCCCAGCTATGCTGACAACTGATTCATTCCAGAACAGCAGGGATATCAAGACTTCCTGGTCTAACTAAGGTCTTGCCTTTGTATCAAGGTCATTTTGGTCCTGGTATGATGGTGTCCCTGCTGTTCCGGGTGTTTCCAGACAGCAATAATAAGCACTGGGACTGCACTTTTCCAAGCACAGTTGGACTCATTCTCCACATACATCAGCAGTCTTCCACAGTCTTACATAGCATGAATCTGGACTCTGTTCACATGCACAGAAGGGTCCTGGTGCAATTTTCACATCGCCACCTGCTGGCCAGCTCCTGCATTCTGTGAAGAACAACCATGTGCCAGAAAAACAAAAATTGGTTCTTTACAGAAGGCAAGAACTGGCCAGCAGGAGACACTGAGAAAATTGTGCTAGGACTCTGCTGTCCACCTGGACAAGGTGTTGATTTGCACAGGCTTGGATGATGGAAGCCTGCTGGTATGTTTGGAAAGCGAGTAAAATTGCTCTTGAAAAAATGCTTTCCCGGGGCTGTTTGTTTGTTTTATATTTGTATACTACCTCAGACTTATGTCTCCAGATGGTTTACAACAACATAAAACAAATTAAGACAAGAATTAAAACGTTAAAACCATTAAAAGCCAGAATTCTGCTTAAAGCTGTCAGAGATGGGGAGGCTCTTATTTCAGCAGGGAGCGCATTCCAAAGTATTCCTGTCTGGAAGCACACCTTGAGCATCTTCACACGATCAGTGTGAAGACCTGTAAGGGGGTTTGTGGGGAGAGCGGGCTTAGCCCACTCTCCCCGCAGATGATCAAAAGGCAACCCTGGGCAGCCGGATTGGCCACCACCTACAGGTGAAACTCGGAAAATTAGAATATCGTGCAAAAGTCCATTAATTTCAGTAATGCAAATTAAAAGGTGAAATTGATATATGAGACAGACGCATTACATGCAAAGTGAGATAAGTCAAGCCTTAATTTGTTACAATTGTGATGATCATGGCGTACAGCTCATGAAAACCCCAAATCCACAATCCCAGAAAATTAGAATATTACATGGAACCAAGAAGACAAGGATTGTAGAATAGAACAATATCGGACCTCCGAAAAGTATACAGTGTACTGTGCTTGGTTGGCCAGCAAACTCGCCTGACCTGACCCCATAGAGACTCTATGGGGCATTGCCAAGAGAAGGATAAGAGACATGAGACCAAACAATGCAGAAGAGCTGAAGGCCGCTAATGAAGCATCCTGGTCTTCCATAATACCTCATCAGTGCCACAGGCTGATAGCATCCATGCCACGCAGCATTGAGGCAGTAATTGCTGCAAAAGGGGCCCAAACCAAGTACTGAATACATATGCATGCTTATACTTTTCAGAGGTCCGATATTCTTCTATTCTTCAATCCTTGTCTTCTTGGTTCCATGTAATATTCTAATTTTCTGAGATTGTGGATTTGGGGTTTTCATGAGCTGTACGCCATGATCATCACAATTATAACAAATTAAGGCTTGACTTATCTCACTTTGCATGTAATGCGTCTGTCTCATATATCAGTTTCACCTTTTAATTTGCATTACTGAAATTAATGGACTTTTGCACAATATTCTAATTTTCCGAGTTTCACCTGTACACGACTCCTGGCTCTGTCATGGAGCCGGGCTAGGACTGTGGGGATCGGGGGCCGCATGGCCCCTGGAAATTCCAGGATGCTCTGTGTGAGCATGTAGGGCATCCTGGAGAGACCCGTGAGCCCAGGAGGCTGTTTGCAGCCTCCCGGCAGGGGTCTCCTCGTGTGCCGCCATGGTGCAGAGCCATTCTGTGGCGGCACACAATCAGAAAACCCAGGTTAGTGGAGCGCTCGTTCTGTTAACCTGGGCTAAGGGGAGGTCTACTTTGGTGGGCTAGCCACCAGAGAACCACCAGGATCACTTGTGAGCCCACTGGTTCTCACGATGGGGAAAAACAGGGCTGGGCTTCTTTAGCCCGGTTTCCCCCCATCGTGAGAATAGCCTCCTTGTCTGTTCAGCTTTAACCTTGGCTTTGGTTCTGATTCTGGTTCTTCCTGACCTGATTCTTGATCTATTCCCACACTCCTGATTCCCTAGTTGGCCTTCCTGGTACCAACTTTGGACCCTGAACTATCCTATGGTGCCTGCCCACAGCCCAGCTCTGACTGACTGCTATCCCCCCAAAAAGCATCCCCACACTTCAAACTTACCTGTCAGCGAGAAGGCCAGTATCAGACCTTGATCCCTCATATTCAGTTTACTCTGTGGAGGGATGTGTGTGTGTGTGTGTGTGTGTGTGTGTGTGTGTGTGTGTGTGTGTGTGTATATATATATATATATATAGAGAGAGAGAGAGAGAGAGAGAGAGAGAGAGAGAGAGAGAGAGAGAGAGAGATCTTCTGCACATGCACCCACCCCCCCACACACCTGTAGGCTGAAGAAGTACGGTCCAGACACAGGTGTATCATCACCTCAGTGATAATTTGATCATTTGAAATTCTTAGAAACCTACATTTAGGGAGGATAAAAGGCAGCACCAGCTACGGACAGGATGACACAAGGACACCACTGGCTATGCCTTCTGATACTGGTCCAGCCTCCGGACACCAGCATCAAAAAGTGGGGAGGTATTGGCTCTCATTGTCCCGAGAAAGTGCTTACTGGAGCTGCCAAAGAAGCCCCTAGCTACAGTAGGAAAATATTACTTTTTCTCCCTCTTTCCCCCTACCTTGCACCTTCCAGCAACAAGAGAGAGTGAGAGAGAAAGTGTCATTCAGTGGTGGCTGCTTCTTCACTAGTTCTAGTATCCCACTGATGGTTTTCTCTCTCACTTTCTTCCCTTGCTCCCCCAATACCTTCCACCAACAGACTTTGGAAAGCTCACCACACAAATCTGTTCATGGAAGGTGCTGGGGAATTGGGGATAAAGAGAGTGAGAGAGATGGCCATCATCAGGCTACTGGAATGAGCAAAGAGGAAACTGGCCTAGGTTTCTGCTCTATGTTCAAAGCTCTGTCCTCTGTCCTCACTGCCTCCTCCTCCGGCAGAAGCGAAGGTGGTAAGGAAGACACTAGGGGAGGGGAACCAGGGAGGGTGGTGGGGTCACAAAAAGCTGGGGTGTGACAGGCAGGTATGACAAAGCCCATGGGGCCAGATCAGAGGCGTAACGGGGGAAACGACGCCCAAGGCAAGCTCTGCCCTTGAAATTGCGCCCGCCCCCCCACATACCTGCGCCCCCCTGGCCAGAGTGAGCGCGGCGGTTGCGGGCGGCGGCAGATTGCGTGGCGGTGGCGGGAGTGAGTTGAATCTTTGCCATTCTAGTCCACAGGGCTTTTGTGATGCATTGTGAGAATGAGATGGCTGGAGAATGAATTGTGGCTTGGCCTGTCACACCAAAATAGACACGGTGACATATGCTGAGCGATTGCCTGATTCCCCAATGGGGCAATTGGATTGCAAGCCTAGACCGGCTCACCAGAAGGTAGATGTGCAATTAGGCTGGGCCATCAAAAGTCCTCTGCAGAATTATGCATATAAAGGGTGATGAGGTTAATTTAAAACCAGTGCATTCTAGTGTGCCTGTCTAATTTTTATTTATTTAGTTAGTTAGATTTATATGTCGCCCTACTCCTGTAGGACTCAGGGCGGCTTACAAACAATTCCTGTCTCTGCATCTGTGTATCCTTGACTATGCAATTTGTAGCAGCTTTGGATGATGCTCTGAGAATAACATGTGTTTTAAATTGGTTCAAGGAAATGCATTGTTCTGGTTTCTCCACTTTCCCAAGCCACAGGAAGCACTAAGGGGTGTCTTTTGATCCATTTTCCATGTGATGAGAGTGTATTGGAGGGCTCCATTTTGTTTAGTTTCAAATTAAAGAGGTTGAGAAGATAAGACCATAGGAAGTTGCTGTATACCGAGCCAGACCATTGGTCCATCTAGCTCAGTATTCATTCGTTCGTTCATTCATTCATTCATTTAGATAAAATATTTATACCCCGCCCCTACACTGCTTGGGGTGGCTCACAACATTAATAAAAAGATGCAATGTAAAGTAAAACTAATAAAGTTAACCAAATTTAAGTTAAACAAGTTAAAAGACCAAGCTAAAACCACATTTTTTTAAAAAAAGTTTCAAATTAAAAGTTATTTTAAAAGCTAAAAACTGAGAACTATAACAATTAAAGAACCTATCAGATAGGAACAGAGATGAAATATTAAGAAGTATATTTAAAAAGATGTGTTTTCAATTGTTGTTGTTTTTAAACACTGAGTGAAGCTCTTTAGGGAGGCGTTCCAAAGTGGAGGGGCCACAATAAAAAAGGCTCTACAGTGACTGGCAGCAGCTGCCCAAGGTTTCGAGCAGGAATCTCAGATGCCAGGGAACGAACCTGGGACCGCTGAGCCCCATCTCTTAAGGGGAATATCTTACAGCAGACAGCGCTATGAGTAATCACCCATCCAAATGCAAACCAGGGTAGGCCCTGCTTAGCAAAGGGGACAATTCCTTCTCACTCCCACAAGACCAGCTCTCCACCCTGATGGGAAGCTGGCAGTCATGTTGGCAACAGGACCCATAGCTCAGCAGTAGAACACGTGATTTGCATGCAGACTGTCCTGGATTCAATTCCTGGGATCTCTATCTTTTTTTAAAAAGGGGGGGGTCCCAGTTACCAGGGCTGGGAAGGACCTTTGCTTAAGGCAGCACTGAGCCCAAATGCACCCCGCCCCCAGTGTTGTTGCTCCATTTGCAGGCAAGATTGTGGGAGCAGTGTTCTCTCTAATTTTTTTCGTCTCTGTGTGGAATGAGTTTTGTTCTGGGTGGCAGTATCAAGGCAGTGTGTGCGCATGTGCATTTGGAATGGGGCCTTCTTGATTCAACCTGAGTGGGATCTAAAATTAACTGAGCAGACATAAAAAAATGTGTGAGCACATGCATGTGCGCATGCCTTAGAGGGAACATTGTATGGGAGCCATTTGGATATTTTCCTGAATGGTAAGGGTAGGGAATTATGCCCCACACACACTGACTGTTGCAGCTGCTGGTGGCCACCATGTTAAGTCATCATATAGCATCACGGTGAGGGATTTTATGGATTTTAAAAAACCCAGCAGTCTGGGTGGCACAGAAATTATGGAAGCGGAGACTGGCTGCTGGAAGTCCTGGTTTGAGAGAAATAGCACAGCTGCAGTGTGGAAAGACAGGAGGGCTCTGAGTACCCCCTGGGAGCCCTTCAAGTACCCCTAGGGCTACTAGTAACCCCTGTTGGAAACCCCTGGAGTAGGCAGTACTGGATGGACCAATGATCAGATTCCTTATAAGGCAGATTCCTATGGTGAGAGATAGTGTTGTGTGCACTCTTGTTTGCCAACTGTGTCAGTTAAAAACAAGATCGGAGGTGGGAGTCTGCTGTTTAACAGGTACAATAGTACATTCCCTTTATGTATATTGCATTTCAGAGGGCCTGTACTCAGGTCCACTTTTAAAATGAGGACAGGTGCAGTCATTTGCACAAAACATGTACAAGTGCACTGACTAGGGATGTGCAAAACATTTTGTTGTCGAAACATTTCAACTCGAAGTGGACTGATTCGAGGATCTCGAGCTTGCAACAAAACTCCCTTTAAATAAAGGGCCTGTTTTGAACTCAGAACAAAAGAACCCCATTTCAATTCAAAACGTTTTGAGCATCATTTTAGAGGCCTGTTTCCCTCTTGCTGATTGGTTTTCTATCACTGGCTTCCGCTTGGCTTGCGATCCTATGGGGGTTTTAGGGAAAAGTTAAGAATTTGTTAAGAATTGCCGGCTTGCCCATATCTTTTGTGGGTTGGGTGGTAAGTAGCAGCCATCATGCCCTACCTTCCAACCCACTTTGGTGTCCCCAGGAGTTACCCATGAGGAACGAGGGGTTTTGAGTTTCCCCATTGTTCCTTATGACGGAAACACTCAAAGCATTTCAAGGTTTGTTCTGTCGAAACAACTGGGTTAACTGGTTCTAGTGTTGTAAGAGAGGGAGAAAAACTTCGCTCTGTCTATTCTCTCTACTCGATGTATAATTTTATATAATGAGCCCCAGTTGCTGTAGCCTTGCTCATAAGGAAGGTGCTCCAGGCCCCCAATCAACTGAGTTGCCCTCTTCTGCACCTTTTCCAGTTGACCAGAACTGTATACAATACTCCATAGATTTGTATAAGGGCGTTATAATACTAGCATTCTTATTTTCAACTAGTATTTTTTAAGCCCGTTAAAATAACGGGCGCTAGTACCTTTTGTTGTTGTTGTTGTCCTTTATTCCTTCTCCCTTTCTCTTGCCCCTTTTCTTCTTCTTTTTTTCTTCCTCTCCCTCTTCCTCTCTTTCCTTTCCTTCCTTTCCTCTCTCGCCCTCGCCCTCTTTTCCTTCCTTTCTTCCACTTTTTCTCAATTTTTTAATTTTTCTTTCTCTTTTCCTCTTTTCTTTCTATAATGGGCGCGCTCGTTGGGGCTGGCGGTTTGGGGTTTTTTTGGTCTTTCTCCCTCACTTCTTCCCCCCCCCTTTGTTATTTACTTCTTTCTTTCCTATTTTCTCTTTCTCCCTCCTTGTTTATTTTGTTCTTTTCTCTCCTTTCTCTCTTATTCCTTCTTTTTCTCTCTCTATTGTCCTGTCTACCTCCTGCACTCCTTCTTTTCTGTCTGTCTGTCTGTCTCTCTCTTTCTCTCTATCTAGTAGTCCTTTGGTGCCGTCTATTTTCATCTCCTGTGGCTGCCTCGTGCCCTCCTCCTTATGGCTGGGCCAGTGCCTTCTGTGCTGTGGAGTGGGGTAATTTTTCTGAGGGCAGAGGGGAGCCCTGGCTTTTCCTCCTCCTACTCTCGGCTGCCAAGACGCCGCTGGGAGGGAATCACCTCAGGTCTGCGAGGGGTGCTTTGCAGGCGCTTTTCCAAGACTGTGGCAGCAGTGGCTTCTGCAGGTGCTGCTGGCCCTGCTGCCCACGCCCCGAGTGCTGCTGGGCAACAGGCAAGCGGCACGCACCATCTCCTGCTGCTGCCTGGGAATGTCCGGTGGCTGCAGGAGGAGGAGGAACAGCAGCGGCGGCGGCGCTGGCTGGGTAAGGCGAGGGGCCGGGCTTGGCTGGGCTCGGCTCAGCAGGGCAAAGGGCACTCAAAGCAAGGCAGGAGGCCGCGGCGGGTTCCCTTTGGGTGGCCGCAGAACTGCTGGCGGGGTCCCTTCCCTTCTTTGCTTCTTCCTCCCCAGAAGCGGCATGTTGTGTGCACAAAACACCCCTGCGCCGCCCACCGACCTCCTCCACCTCCTTCTCTGCTCCCCCTGCGGGCCCGTTTTTTAACCTTTCCCCCCCCCTGCTGGTTTTGTTTGTTCCTCGCTCTCCCGGTTCCCCCCGCTTCTGCCTCAACCCTCCCGGTTCCCCCGCAGCCTCCTCTTCCGTCCATTCTCCATGCTGCTGTCTCTGCCTTCCAGCGGCTGCTGCAGCCGCATCTTCATCTGCTGCCCGCGGGTGGTCTGGTCCCGTTGCCGGCCGGGCAGAGTCACAAACATGGCCGCCTGTTCCTTTTGTCTGTTTCTGACTCGGCCGTTCTGCGCATGCGCTCTGCGCATGCGTAGAACGGCCGAGGGAGGCACGGACACACGCTTGGTTGTCCACGGACGGACACCAGGCCTTTTATTAGAGAGGATTCCCTCCATAATGATCCCTAGCATGGAATTTACCTTTCTCACTGCTGACATGCACTGAGTTGACACTTTCAACGAGCTGTCCACCATGACCCAAAGATCTCTCTCCTGGTCAGTCACTGACATCTCAGACCCCATCAGTGTATATGTGAAGTTGGCCACTCACCCAGTTTGGAGAGATCCTTTTGGAGCTCCTCGCAATCCATTTTGGATTTCACTACCCTACATAGTTTAGTGTCATCTACACATTTGGCCACTTTGCTGCTTACCCCAACTTCTAGATCATTTATGAAGTGCCAGTACAGATCCCCGGGGGACCCCACTTCTTACTTCCCTCCATTATGAAAATTGTTCATTTATTCCTACCCTAAGCGTGGTTTAGTATATTTAGTTAAACTAAATCACGGTTCCACATAATGTCTGAACCTTTCCTCACCCAGCTTCATACTAGAACCATTGACTTTCTGAACCACTAGGAAGCACAACTACATGATGTTGCTCTGCATGTGTATGTCACCCCTGTCTTTTATCCTGTCCTTCATGAAAAGAAGACCATCCGTCTCTTCGGGCCACAGTTCCTAATTTAACTGTTGGTTCTGCCAGTCACCTAAATCAGGGCCCCACATGTCTCGTCGTAGAGATTCAAGGCAATTTTTCACAGCAGCTGCTCCCACCCCCCACCCTCCGTTTTTCGCCTGCTCACCACGGTGTTTCCAGCCTTTCTGCACTTCTCTTCCAATTACCTGAGCAGTTCATTATAGGCTTCAGTGCGGGGTGCTTGTTCCCCACCCTCCTTTCTCAAGTGCAAACGCAGCAGTAAATTACAGCCACCTGTAGGTACTCGAGAGCGGGGACACTTCCTGCTGGATGCTTGCGGAGACTCAATTACAGCTTGCATGATTAATGGCAGCCCAGGTAAACATTGATTTAGAGGCTGGCTTGGCAGCTGACACCTTTCCCCATGGTGAATCGTCAGCGGTGGGGGTGGGGGAAATCAATGGCATTTTCTCTACAGACACCGAGCTGAAGGGCTGAGCCTCGATGTCTGGAGAGGCAGACATTGATTGGGAGACCCAAACGATTTCCAAAGAGAAGAGAGAAACAAACACTAATAAGGAAAAACTTGCATGCCATGGCCAACCAGAAGTTTCTGGGAAGTTCACATGAAGACTGGGAAGTCTTCTGCTGCCGATGCACCCCAGCAACGGATATTTAGAGGCGTACTGCCTCTGAACATCGAGGTTCCATTTAGCCATCTTATATCTATTTTTGAAAGAACTGGAAAAGTTATGATCCTTATGGACGTATAACTGGAGCACCTGCAGGTGAGAAGGAGGTAGCAGCAGAACTGGGGTAACCCACAGACATGTCAGTTTCACAAAAATTGGGGGAGTCTCAAGGGGGCACCCCCCCATTGCTTCAGTGAAACTCAATGGAGTAGAATGTTTGCAGACCCAGAAGGCAGTTAACAGACAACCTGGTGGGCGGAACTAATGGAACTCATTTTTTGTTATTTCTCTGTGTAAACCACCCTGAGCCATTTTTGGAAGGGCAGTATAGAAATTGAATGAATGAATGAATGAATGAATGAATGAATGATAAACTCAGCAGCAAGGAGTGGAGGAGGGCGGGCTTGAACAAAAAGGAGTGGGAAATTTCTCACTTGAAGAATACTCCCTCAAGACAGTCTCAACCCCTTCTGTTTCGAGGGGTGGTGGTGGATGGTGCTTATAACTGTCACCATGCTCAGGCGTAGGCTTGGGTCACACATGCACATCAGGGATACTGTGCACCATTTTATTGCGGGACCACACTTGTCATTGTTAATAGTCATTGACAAATTTCATGGATCTGTCTTTTAGAAGCCTTCTAGGCCAGGAAGTGGCAGCCTTTAAGACTCCTGGGGGCTACTCTTTGGTCTTTGGGAAGGCCTTGGAAGTCACCAGCACGGAAACATGGCTTGGGTGGATTGAGCAAGTCACAAACAGGTAGCTTGGGTAAGCAGAACCAGTTGCAGAATGAAAAGTTAGCACCCACAGGAAGGTTTGCATCTACAGAATAAGAGACTTCAATAGTACAGCCCTTGAATGACCAGACAGATATCTGATCAAAGGCAACCAATTAATGTCCAGCTCAGAGGTGTGGGTTACCAAGGCTGAGAGAGAAGTCTGAAACAGAGGAGTCTTTTCTTTTTAATTGGCACATTGCCTCGCGCTTGCCCCTGCTCAAAGCCATTGGCGATCACCACCGCTTGTGGGCGCAAATTCCATAAGTTAACGATGCATTGGGTGAAGGGACATAAGGAGCTGCCCTACACCGAGTCCGGCCACTTATCCACCTAACTCAGTATTGGCCACATGGACTGGCAGCGGCCCTCCAAAGTTTCAGGCAGGTCTTTCCCCCCGCCATGCCCTGGAGATGCTGGGGATTGAACCTGGTTCCTTCTGCATGCAAAGCAGATGCTCTGCCACTGAACGATGGCTTTTAATTGCCTGTCCCAAATCTACTGCTAATCACTTGCATTGGACGAAATCGTTGTGACCCAGGGTCGATACAGAGACGAATGTCCCATGCATGGAATAATATTTTACATGTAATGGGGAAGAGATGATTTTTGCTGACCCCACTGCAGCCTTCTTTGCTGCCAAATATTGAGGCTGTTCTCACGATCACCCAAAAGTGGGCTAAGGGAGCCTAGCCCACTTTGGGGCAGTCGTGTGCTGCAATGGAAGCCACGCAGCTCCCTGCAGCTAGGCTCCATAAATACCCCTCCCCTTAGAGGAGGTGGCTCCGTTAACCTCATCTTCTTGCTTGTGTGTTGCCGCAGCGCACGGCGACACAGGAGTAGACCCCCAACCAGGAGGCTGCAAGCAGCCTCCCCTGCTTGGGGGTCTCTCCAGGATGCCACATACACCATGTGGCACCCGATCCCTGCAGCCCCCGCTGGCTCCGTGATGGAGCCGGCAGTCATATGGGCGGCTGATCCAGCTGCCATTTGATTGTCTGTGGGGAGAGCAGACGAAGCCCGCTCTCCCCGCAGAACCCCCTCCTGCACTTCACAGGGATCACGTGAAGCGCCTCGATGTGTTCCTGAGGGTCCCACAACACTCAGAGACATAATTTTGGGACAGAGAGAACCGCGATGCCCCTCTCGTTTGTGGACGCATAACATTATTCCATATGTGCAATGTTAATCGGGATGTTGGCCAGTATGTGTAAAGGCACTGGAATGACCGAGGCTTGCTTTGCCTTTAAAGAACATTATAAAACCCTTAATCTTGTCCCCAGGGTTTCTGCCTAATCCCCTGGAGGCAGAGGCAATTCTTACCCTCCATAGATTCATCTCTTTCGAGCTGGACTAACATCCACTCTTTCTTCCTCAGTGTGTTGTCTCTTGAACTCTGATTGTTGCATTGAGGTTCCATTAAATGTTGGCAATATGACAAGCTTCCTCCTGTGCCCTGCGGCAGTCCTCTTAATGTAAGCCTGCAGCAGGGTTTCTCCTAGTCGAGAGCTAGTCAGTCCACCAGCTGTTCTTGGACTACGCCTCCCAACATCCCTGACTCTTGGCCACTGTGACTAGGGGTGATGGGAGTTAGAACATATAAGAACAGCCCTGCTGGATCAGTCCCAACGGCTATCTAGTCCGCCATCGAGTTTTACACCATGGCCCACCAGATGCCTCTGGGAAGCCCACAGGCCAGAGGTGAGGGGATGCCCTCTCTCGTGCTGTTGCTCCCCTGCAGCTGGTATGGAGAGACATCTTGCCTCTGAGGCTGGAGGTGGCCTATAGTCCTCAGACAAGTAGCCATTGATAGACCTCTCCTCCATGAATTTATCCAAGCCCCTCTTAATGCTATCCAGGCTGTTGGCTGTCACCACATCTTGTGGCAGAGAATTCCATAGGTTAATTATGCATTTTTGTGAAAAGGTACTTCCTTTTGTTGGTTCTAAATTTCTTGGCAATCAGTTTCATGGGATGACTCCTAGTGTTGTAAGAGAGGGAGAAAAATTCCTCTCTGTCCACTCTCTCTCTTCCCTGCATAATTTTATACACCTCAATCATGTCTCCCCATAGTCACCTCTTTTCCAAATTAAAAAGCCCCAGATGCTGTAGCCTTGCTCCAGGCCCCTGATCATCTTGGTTGTCCTCTTCTGCACCTTTTCCGGTTCTACAATGTCCTTCTTAAGATATGGAGGCCAGAACTGTACGCAGTACTCCAAATGTAGCCAACCCGCACCATAGATGGTGGCTTGTGTTTAAGGGTAAGTAAAAAGTAAAGTGTGCCATCAAGTCAATTTCGATTCCTGGAGACCACAGAGCCCTGTGGTTGTCTTTGGTAGAATACAGGAGGGGTTTACCATTGCCTCCTCCCGTGCAGTGTGAGATAATGCCTTTCAGCATCTTCCTATATCACTGCTGCCCGATATAGTAGCAGCAGGGATTCAAACCGGCAACATTCTGCTTGCTAGTGAAATGAGCCACTTAAGGTGGCTCATTTAAGGGTACAATGTGCCCTTAATCCACTGTGCCTGAATTTAATGCATCCCACAACTGGGATTCACCTGCTGCAGATGCTACCAAGTGTGGACAGCACTGAAAAGTGAAACAGATTTCCCATCATGATAGAAGAGAAGACTGCCAGAGAAACCGAGAACAGCCTGTGCTTCTCATCTCCCACAGTCTTAGTTTAGTAAACCAACCTTTCCCCTCTTTCCGTATAAAATGCAATGCAGAATCAAAGCAAGGGCTTCCATTTAATGGAAGAGATAAGCATCGGTTGATCAGTGGCTGTAATTGTGGACGCTAAAGTAGCCCTGACATTGTTAGGCACTGAAGATTTCCTCTTCCCTTGCCTCCCATCTACCCATCTTCAAATAAATTCCCCCAAGTGTAACACCCGGAGACTAGTTAATGACAAGCCCTCTTATCTCATCTCTTTGCTGTCATTTAAGCAGACATATATCGGTGAAATGTTAAAAACAAATGCTTCAGTTATTTCCCTTTATGTGTCACTCAAGTCTCCCGTCCTCAAGGCAGACTTTGCAGTCATGCAAGTCAGGGGGCTTCTGCTCCCTGTGCCCAATTCTACCCCCTCTCCTGCCATTCCCCTTTAATATCTAGTGGCATGACATCATAATGCTCTGAATTTCCCGACTCTGACTCCACACAATTGCTGCTGGTGGGCAAACTCATGACATGAGACCTAGGGAGGGGGCGGGGCGCAGCAGGAAGTAGACAAAGGGTTGCCATCTTGCGTGGAACCTCAGTGGTCATGACCCCCACCCCAAGCAGTTGCTAAGAGTTGCCCTAAGGGGAGATGGTCTCATGGTCATGAATTGTCCCCTTTGCTAAGCAGGTTTCACCTTGTTTTGCATTTGGATGGGAGACTACATGCGAGCGCTGTAAGATATTCCCCTTAGGGGATGAGTCCAGAGCTCACTCCCTGACATCTCCAGGTAGGGCTGGGAGAGACTCTTGCCTGCAATCTTGGACAACTGCTGCCTCTCAATGTAGACAATACTGAGCTACATGGACCAGTGGTCTGACTCAGTATAAAGCAGTTTCCTATGTTCCTAGTCTGACCCCCGGAACCATCCCCAGGCCCTGATACTAGCGGGAGCCTGGGCCTACCATCCAGGAGATTCCAGAGCCTCTCCCACACCCAATAACTCACTGAGGCGAGTCTCATAATCAGTGAGACCTGCCAAGAGTGGGTTTCCAGGGAGAGCGGGCTTAGCCTGCTCTCCCTGCAGACGATCGTCCAGGCAGCCCTGGGCAACCGGACTGGCTGCGCATATGGCTGCTGGCTTCATCACGGAGCCAGCAGGGACTGCGGGGATCAGGGGTCGCATGGCCCCCGGAAGTTCCAGAATGCCCTGCACAAGCATGCGGGGCATCCTGGAGAGACCCCCAGGGCCAGGAGGCTTGTTCCAGCCTCCCAGAAGGGGTCTCCTCATGTGTGGGCATGGTACGGAGCTGTGCCGTGGCAATACATGACCAAAAAAGCTCCGCTAACCTGGGCTAAGGGGAGGGGGAGTTAAGCGGGGGACCCGCTTTGGGGAAACCGGGCTCACCTGATGGTTCCCATGATCTGTGGGAAGTGGGCTAAGCTCAGCCCACTTTCCACTGATCGTGAGAATACCCTCGCTGTCTCCCAGGCCTGCACACCAGCATTGGGTCAGGAGAGACAAATTGGATAAGAAGAGAAATGCAAAATGGCAAGGCAGAGGGGCTGCTTCCCTCAGTCTCTCCAGATGGGGAGGCAGTGTCTGAGAGGGTTACTCTGAGCCTGGAGGCATTTAAGGCCTCATTTCAGTCTAGCCCTTGTTGGAGCAAGTTGCTCACAGAGAACTCTCCAGGGTCCTGCAGCCCCCCTCCGCCTTGCCTCCTATGGAACCTCATGGGTTCTTGTCTGTGAAACAGGACAGGAGATCTCTATCATCAGTAGTGCCTCGTTGTTACTTTAGTTAAACTTCCCTGGCTGAGAAGGTTCCAGAAGTTTCCAAGTCCCCTCCCTGGCATCTCCAAGATAGGGCTGCGAGAGACTCCTCCCTGCAACCTTGGAGAAGCCGCTGCCAGTCTGTGTAGACAATACTGAGCTAGATAGACCAAAGGTCTGACTCGGTATAAGGCAGCTTCCTATGTTCCCTTCTTAGAGTTTGGAACTGGCAACACATATTTTTTAGCGAGGAGAGTTGGTCTTGTGGTAGCAAGCATGACTTGACCCCTTAACTAAGCAGGGTCCACCCTGGTTGCATATGAAAGGGAGACTTGATGTGTAAGCACTGGAAGATATTCCCCTTAGGGGATGGAGCCGCTCTGGAAAGAGCAGATGGTTTCAAGTTCCCTCCCTGGCCTCTCCAAGACAGGGCTGAGAAAGATTCCTGCCTGCAACCTTGTAGAAGCCGCTGCCAGTCTGTGTAGACAATACTGAGCTAGATGGACCAAAGGTCTGACTCGGTATAAGGCAGCTTCCTATGTTGTTCCTAATAACTTTGGTTTGCCTTGGTAGCTAAGCCAAAACATGTGGATGCCAGGACCCCGTCCTTCCCCTTGTCCCTGAACTCATGCTGTGCCTCTATACAAGGTCAGGGACAATTCACAGGCTGCTTTCCTGCTTAGGCCCCCTGCCACCACCACCATTGCCACCTCCTTCCCCCATAATCAGTCCTTCATCACCAACCCCACCTCTGTAATCATGCTTGATCAGAAAAAAATGGATTGGAGAGTGAATGTAGTTCTCCCCCACCAGCTGTATGTGAAAGTATGAAGGGCTTGAGAAATGATTTTTGTTCACCAGTAACTTCTGTGGATTCATTTGCAAGCCTGCTGAGATTGCTCACACAGGTTGAGAGCATGATGGGGTTTGGAAGAGATTTGCACAGTAGATGCCAGAGGATTTGTGCATGCGGAAAGTGAATGCAACTCCTTAATTCTGCCATCCGACTAATTAGATCTGTAGCTCCGAAGAACATACTGGCTGTACAGCATTACTTCTGTCGTTGGTAAATATCAGCCGTGCTTAGATCTGAATTCAGCTGAGAAGATCATGTGCTTATAAATATTCTTGACTGTGTCCTGTATTTAGCTGATCATGAGATAAGTATTTACGTAACACCCAGAGGAGTAAATTGTCTTCCGTAGCTTTCCATTAAAAAACTAGTCATGATTCTTTGCTCGTGCTTAAGCCTAATCCAAAGGCTGGTTCTTCAAGACCAGAAGTAAACTGACAGCCAAGCTCAGGTCCAGGAGCATCATGTTTTGTGGGGGGACTATGAAGAAACCCTTCTTCTATTTGAAGTGTGATATACGACATTATCTAATTTTCCATGTGTGGGAAGTGCACACGGACTTCCAGTGGGATGCAATCGAGAGGAGAGCTGGTCTTGTGGTAGCAAGCATGAATTGTCTCCTTTGCTAAGCAGGGTTAGCCCTGGTTTCCATTTGCTTGGGTGACTACCTGTAAGCACTGTAAGATTTTCTCCTTAGGGAATGTGGCTGCAGCTCTGAGGTGTAGCTTGTGCATGCTTGCATGCAGAAGGTTCCAGGCTCACTCCCTTGCAGCACCTCCAGGTAGGGCTGGAAGAGACTCTTGTCTGTAACCTTGGAGAGCTGCTGCCAGTCAGTGTAGACAATGCAGTGGTCTGGCTCAGTCTAAGGCAGCTTCCTATGGTCCTGTGTAATAGAATGCTGCAATGTGTGTGCAGTTGTATTTGCTGAACTGACAACTGCCCATGGGAGAAAAGTGGCACAGGGCTCAGTGAAACCCCTTGCTGATCTGGGCGGAGCTCCATACAGGTGTGCATGCACTACAGGCTGTTACAGTGAATGGAGGCCTATGTGCACCACCTGTATACGTCTCCAGTCTGGTCTCCATGCATTTGCTTTCTGGGGAGTGAATGCCCTGGCAAGCAGGACACCCAGCGTCACACAAATCCCCTCCCTAGAGCTGCGGACTGGCGAAGATAAGAAACAGCAGCAGTTTGACTGGCGACCACCATTTTTCTCCCAGAACTCACTTCCAAACGGAGCTACCTAATTATGACATTGCGTGGGCGGAGGAAGATGCTGTGGGGGAAAAAATGGCTGCTACCAGGAGGATCATGACAGCTCTCTCTGTCTGAGATATTTTCTCCCCCTTCCCAATATAACCCCCCCTTGAAGAAATGGCCTAAGTGCCTCCTCCTGCTGACATTTTTACCACCTATGACTAGGATGGCAAAAATGGGGGTGGGGTTGACATTTTGGATCAGCTCTTGGGGAGAGCTACAAACTTGGTTGAATTTAACAGGTTCATCGTTGGCTTTTAAAAGGTTCACTATTAGCTTTTAGTCATGGATAGGTGGAACTTACATGGCCAGAGGCAGTATACTACTGAATATCACTTCATCGGAGGGGGCAAAGGTGGGAGAGGGCTATTAGAACTTCCTTGGTGGGCTTCCTTGAGGCATCTGGTGGACCTCCACTGGAAGCAGGATGCTGGGCTGAAGCCCTCTTCAGACATCATGTTGAACGTGTGTATAGGTGTGTGTACACATGTACATGTGTTTGTGTGGAAGACTGTATGTTCATTCATTTTAAAAGTGAACCTGAGTATAGGTCCCCAAAATGCACAGATTGGAAGCGTAGGACTGTACATGCATTAAACATGATGCCTGAATAGGGCATTAGTACAGCATCTGTACTAAAGATCCATCTGTGCATACACTGTACACAAATTGCACGTGTGTTGAATGTGACAGGTGAGCAGGGCTTGGGTGGACCCTTGTTCAGCTCTATTAGGAACATTCTGATCTTATATTTCTGTGTCAATGTCATTAAAAATCTAACCAATAAATAAAACCAGTTGCCCTAGATGATTAAATGGCTAAAAGTATTTGGTAAACTGGAAGATGGTCCCCTGACCTGTGGGCTCCCTAGAGGCATCTGGTGGGCCACTGTGTGAAACAGGATACTGGACTAGATAGGCCTTGAGCTGGATCCAGCAGGGCTGTTCTTATGTTCCTAAGCTACCTTTGTGTTGCAGAGCACTTCTTGAATCTTAAAATCTCTCTTTTTCTTACCTTTGATCCTTTTATGGTATCCTGAGATAGACTACGGCAGAGGTTCTCAAATGTGGGTCCCCAGATGTTGTTGGACTACAACTCCCAGCCCAAGGCCATTCTGCCTGGGAATGATGGGAGTTGTAGTCCAATAACATCTGGGCACCCACATTTGAGATGCCCTGGACTGAGAGTTTATTGATCTCTCGCCAACCTTCATCCTTCATATTGGTTCTGCAAATCTCAGAACAATAAACGGCTCATGAGGTCTGGCTTGGCCGAACGGAGTCCACATCCCTTAGTACAATTATGTAACCTGCTTACGAAGCAGCATTCTGACCCATGGGACAAATGAAAGATTGTTGTTATAACTGCCGCGCTGGAATAAAAGGCAGCCGGCTGGGAAGTGAGCTGAGATGCAGTAAAGCAAAACAGCAACCCCTGTAACTCAATTACAGCAGCAGTACTGTGGCTGATGCATATTCCTTGCACTCCATCATGTTATGAAATGTTCCCCGGCTCAGCAGAATTGAGGAGGTTGTTCGAATTATCACTAACTTAAGCCACCAGCAAATGTGGATAATGCAACCAGGTGTAGCTGTTTCTGTACATTTAGATCAGGGCTGTACAACTTCAGCCCTACAGCTGTTGTTGGACTACAACTCCCATCATCTCCAGAAGCAGTGGCCAGTAGCCTGGGATGGTGGGAGTTGTAGTCCAACATCTTCAGGAGGGCTGAAGTTTACAGCCCTGGTTTAGGTGAACACATTTTATTTTTTAGCCTACTTTCTGGTAGGCTTATGAGATCACTTGGCATTCTGTGTGTGTGTCCTATCAACTTCACAGTGCCTGGAAGAATATGAACCAAATTGGGTACAGTTGTAGGGACACAGAGGGACACCTCAATGGCATAATTTGTGATGATGTCATCCACCAGAATTCAAGATGGTGGATATGTAAACATTTGAGGCACAAGTGGGCTAACTTGTGAACTGCCTATCCTATTTGAACCAAATTTGCTACATGTGTAAGGACACATAGGGAACGCTCAAGGACATAGTTTGTAATGATGTCTTCCACCCTAATTCAAGATGGCAGACATGTGAACGTTTGAGGTGCAAGTGGGAACCGATTTGGACCAAATTTGGTACAGTTGTAGGGACACCTCTAATGCATAGTTTATGATGATGTCATCCACCCCAATTTAAGATGACAGAAGCATGAATGTTTGAGGTGCATGTGGGCTAAATTGTGAACTGCCTACCTAATTTGGACCAAATTTAGCCCAGTTGTAGGGATAGTGAAAGGAAAGTAGGCAGATTCGTTCTTACTAGAAGAACTTGTTAATTACTTTGTTCCATATATGTATATACACACAAAATTTAAAACAAAAATGTATATAGCAATAGCAATAGCAATAGCACTTACATTTATATACCGCTCTATAGCTGGAGCTCTCTAAGCGGTTTACAATGATTTAGCATATTGCCCCCAACATTCTGGGTACATTCTGGGTTTTATATAAATGGTATATAAAAGTTACTTTGTTGTATTATGTAAACCGCTTTGGGAACTTTGGTTGAAAAGCATTATATATCTATATTTATCATCGTCATTGCCGTTGTATTACAGAACAAGACAACAAATGAAATAAAACTCACATGTATAATTTAAAGGCATTTTGTCTGTCCATATGAAGCAGCATCCTTTATACTTCTGTTAGCAGAAAAAGAGGTGATTTTCACCAGCCCCACTTCTCCTGCTTCCCTGTGCCCCCCAAAACCTGGGACCAAGGGTCCCCCACTCTCAGGGACACATTTTTGGGAGGAACAAGGTAATGAAGAGGACAACCTCTCTCCTTACATGAGCAGAACATCTTTCACTCTCAGAAACACTATCACTTTCCCCTATAATCCTAACCTAACCACACTTAGTCATGATGTGGCATTAGGCAGCTTTGGGCATTATATAACTTCGCCCCACTGTAGCTGTGTACAGCGGGGCAAAAGGAGAGGAAGTCCCGCCCCTGCTACTCATGGTTACAGCGCTGCTCCAAGCAGTGCAGATAATGTGGGCATGCAGCAGTATGCCTAAGGAGGAGGCACACCATTGTCTGGGGGGAAGGTGAGTTGGACCCTGCCTTCCCCCCACCCCTTCCACCCACAAGTGGGTCGTGCAAATGCTCTTATAGATGCACCCACTTTTAAACATACCCTGCTTTGAGCTGTGCAGTGCCTGACATCTATGATTGAGTGGATTTCAAAGAACTTGCCCCCCCAGCTCCTGAGGGTTCCCCAGCTCCACCCCTCCCTATTTTCTTCATGATCTCCCTCACTCGAGGGGCCACCAGGGAGAGGGGCAAACATGGGCCCCTTGTCCCGTAGCTACGCCCCTGTGTACTCCCTTCTGTGGACCCTTGCTACAGGACAGCTAGTGGCCTTCAGTACCTCCTGTGACAGTGTGTTCTGTTCGTTAACCATGTGTAGGCGTACTTCTTTATTAAATGACTGCTCTTCAGTTCCATTGGACTATCCCAAATTCTAGTATTATTAGAGAGGGAGGATAATCTCTATCAATCTCTCCACAGCGGACAAAATTTTATATACAGACAGCACCACATATGTATGCTGGCTCAAAGTGGCAGCAGCAACAGCTCTTTGGGGCACCCTATGGCTAGGCTACACAATGTGTTCAGCCGTATGGAAGTGTTCCTTTCCCTTATCTATGCATTTGATGTACGTCAGCCCGGATTCCTGCTAACAAGTTGACAGTCTCATGGTATCTCTTTTGCCCTTTGATTTTTGGCTTGTGTGTGTCTGCTGCACAGGCTGCCAAGCAGAATATTGATTCCAATGTATTGAATGTGTCGGGAATCCCCTTCTTTCTTTCTCTCTCCTAACTAAATAACAAAGCAGCAATGAAATGGCAAGAAAAACAAGCAGCATAACCCCACACATCCAGCTCATTAAAGTGTATGCTGTGTCGGTGGCATTTGGGATTCCAAATGACAAATCTCAAACTGTAGCTAGATGGAGAATTTATGAGAATACAAATGGCCAAAGCCTTTTGGAAAGATATGTCCTATTCAAGGTCAACAATGAATGTCAATAAATGTAAAAAAAAGAAAAAAAGAATGCAAGATCAATCCGGTGCATGAAAATCATTAATAACACCCATAGAAAAACAAGTCAGAGTAAAACAAAAACAAAAAACCACCAAGGGGGTAAGAATTATTCACAGAACATGGTTACATTGACAGAAGATCAATATATCATGCAAGATTTTAAAAAGAAAGAAAAACAATAAAATGTTAAAAAGGAAACAACATTCAGGTTGAGATTCATAGGTCGATATGAAGTCTTCTTCTGAATGTGTTCTTGGCCACCAGTTTCCAAAGTTTCTCCCAATTCTGGAGAATGTCCTACAAAGGAATTAGTCTAGGATAAATTATTATTGACAATAATGTATATTATTATTGATTATAAATTATTATTGACTATCAACTGCAAGAGATACCATTGATTATTCAATTCCTCTGTACATGTGGATATTAAATAGACAATACTGCGTTAGATATGGGTAGCTTATTTTTATTTTAGTCATTGATTGATTGATTAAGGCCGTTAGCGACCACATAGATAGATTCTCTCCAGGACGATCTGTCTTCAATTTGGCTTTTAAGGTCTCTCAGTAGCGCATTCATTGCTGTCTTAATCGAATCTATACTCTTGCTGCTGGTCATCCTCTTCTCTTTCCTTCAACTTTTGCCAGCATTATGGACTTCTCAAGGGAGCTGGGCTTTCGCATAATGTGTCCAAAGTATGCTAGTTTGAGCCTGGTCATTTGTGTCTTGAGTGAAAATTCTGGATTGATTTGTTCTATGATCCATGTTTGTTTGCCTGGCTGTCCATGGTATCCTCAAAAGTCTTCTCCAGCACTAAAGTTCAAAAGCATCAATGCTTTTTCTATCTTGCTTTTTCAGTCCAGCTTTTGCATCCATAGAATGTCATGAGGAAAACCATGGTCCGAACAATTCTAATCTTTGTAGGCATAGACACATCATGGCATCTAAATATCCTTTCCAAGGCCTTCATTGCAACTCTACCAAGTTCTAGTCACTGGTGTATTTCTTGACTGCTGGATCCTTTACTGTTGATGGTTGATCCTAAAAGGCAGAAGCTATCCACCACTTCAGTGTCTTCATTATCAATTCTGAGGCTGGTGTATGTACCCAATGTTATCAGTTTAGTCTTCTTTACATTTAGTCATAGTCCAATTTTTTCACTTTGCTCCTTGACTTTCATTACTAGAGCTTGCAGACCATCCGCATTCTCAGCTATCAGAGTGGTGTCATCAGCGTAGCACAGGTTATTGATGTTTCATCGTCCAACTTTAATAAAACCATGCTCATCTTCTTCCAGTCTCTCTCAGTATACAGGTGAAACTCGGAAAATTAGAATATTGTGCAAAAGTCCATTAATTTCAGTAATGCAAATTAAAAGGTGAAACTGATATATGAGACAGACGCATTACATGCAAAGCGAGATAAGTCAAGCCTTAATTTGTTATAATTGTGATGATCATGGCGTACAGCTCATGAAAACCCCCAATCCACAATCCCAGAAAATTAGAATATTACATGGAGCCAAGAAGACAAGGATTGTAAAATAGAACAATATTGGACCTCTGAAAAGTATAAGCATGCATATGTATTCAGTACTTGGTTTGGGCCCCTTTTGCAGCAATTACTGCCTCAATGTGGCGTAGCATGGATGCTATCAGCCTGTGGCACTGATGAGGTGTTATGGAAGACCAGGATGCTTCATTAGCGGCCTTCAGCAATTCTGCATTGTTTGGTCTCATGTCTCTCATCCTTCTCTTGGCAATGTCCCATAGATTCTGTACATTTCCCTTTCCACGTAGGGCTCTAATCTATGTTGGATGATCCTGAGCATTATTTTGCTAGCATGTGAAATTAAGGATATATTGTGCGATGGTTTGCACAACCTGTTAAGTCTCCTTTCTTTGGTATGGGTATGTAGACTGACCTCTTCCAATCTGTTTGCCACTGTGTCATTCTCCAAATTTGCTGGCATAGTTTGGTTAGAACCTTGACTGATTCTTCTTCTGTTGCCTCCAATATTTCTGTAGCTATTCCATCAATTACTGTAGCCTACAGACTTGGTAATGACTGGAGTGCTGATCTAACTAAATCTTCCCATACTAGAGGTTCTTGCAAGTAGGGAATATATTCTAGAGTATCTTGGATGTTGACGTCCCTGCTGTACAGATTTTCAGTATACTCCTTCCATCTCTGTTTGATCTTCTCTGAATCAGTTACTATCTGTCCTTTGGCATGGGAACATAGGAAGCTGCCATACACTGAGTCAGACCATTGTTCTATCTAGCTCAGTATTGTCTTCACTGGCAGCAGCTTATCCAAGGTTGCAGGCAGGAATCTCTCTCAGCCCTATCTTGGAGATGCCAGGGAGAGAACTTGGAACCTAGATGCTCTTCCCAGAGTGACTCCACCCCCTGAGGGGAATATCTTACATTGCTCACACATCTAGCATTCCATTCATAAGCATCCAGGGTGGACATCCCTTAACATACCAATTCGAGGTTGGAACTTCCTTCTGAGATCAGAGAGGAGAGCTGGTCTTGTGGTAGCAAGCATGACTTGTCCCCATAGCTAAGCAAGGTCTGCCCTGGTTGCATATGACTGGGAGACTTGATGTGTGAGCACTGCAAGATATTCCCCTCAGGGGATGAAGCCACTCTGGAAAGAGCAGAAGGTTCCAAGTTCCCTCCCTGGCTTCTCCAAGACAGGGCTGAGAGAGATTCCTGCCTGCAACCTTGGAGAAGCCGCTGCCAGTCTGTGAAGACAATACTGAGCTAGATAGACGTGGTCTGACTCAGTATATGGCAGTTTCCTATGTTCCTATGTTCCTATCATTTGGAAAACTTTCCTTGTTTTTCCATGTCTGTTTCCATTTTAGTAATAATTCTTACTAAAAAATCAGAAATAAACATACTTGCTGTTTTTACAGTTTTCCCTCTGAGGAGGAGCTATTTCAGTTTGAAATGCTTGTCGGAATTTTGAAATAAACTGATTTTAAGGTATTTATTTTTATAGCATCTCCCCCCACTTTTCCTTTTGATATTTAAAGGACCCATTCTGAATGAGATGTGTGTATGTGTGTGCATGTCCATCATTTCTAATAACTAATGATACATGAGTCCTACACATTTAGGACTTAAGTACAAGGAACCCAGAGTTTTAATAAGAATTCATATATTACTATCTATATAATCAGATATATGTCAGATTGGTAAAACATTGTATATTGGTTAACTATCTGTATAGCACATATCAATTTGTTGACTGGAGCCGTGCATTTATAAATCAATACATTTTTCCCATCTCCCACCAGTTTAGGAATGTAGGAACATAGGAAGCTGCCATATACTGAGTCAGACCATAGGTCTATCTAGCTCAGGAGTGTCTACCCAGACAGGCAGCAGCTTCTCCAAGGTTGCAGGCAGGAATCTCTCTCAGCCCTATCTTGGACATAACCGGGAGGGAACTTGGAACCTAGATGCTCTTCCCAGAGCAGCTCCACCCCCTGAGGGGAATATCTTACAGTGCTCACACAACAAATCTCCCATTCATATGCAATTAGGGCAGACCCTGCTTAGCTAAGGCGACAAGTCATGCTTGCTACCACAAGCTCTCCTCTCCGAAGAGGCCTCTCTGTTTGCTTTCTTAACCATCTTTAGCACTGCCTTGGTTTTGATTCTCAAAGGTAGCCAGGTGGGCAGTTCTGGAAGAAGTAGCAAAGCATATGTCTCATGTAACCTTGAAATGGCCTTCTGCATTGAGCGGGACCTCCAGCTGTTCATGGCGTGATCTTGTTCTCTGGCTGTACAGCCTTCAGAAAAGCTGAGATGAGCACATCGTGATGAATTATTCAGGGGCTGCCTTTCCAGTTCTATACGCATAGTTGAAGATGAATTAACTTTTCATGGGTGCTCGTAAATCCAGGCGTAATAGCAGGGGTATCCCTGCCGTAAGGAACTATATATAGCTCACGTCTGCAGTAATGTACACGGCATAAATAGAAGTAAACCTCAGAGTGGAGGGATTTGTGCAGCACAACATGTTTGGCAGATATAAATTAGTGTCTGTAAGAGGAAACCCACCTTCTTGGGCATTCGCTGTGTCATTCTCATTGCACTATGCAGTTGCCGTGAATAGCAGTGTCTATTCAAACCACCTCTATGGTTTCCATAGCCATCCTGACAACCGTCTCAACTCAAGAGCCTCCAATTAACTAGGGGCATAGAAACATAGGAAGCGGCCTTATACCGAGTCAGACCCTTGGTCCATCTAGCTCACTGATTCACAGCAGCCATCCAAGGTTTCAGGGAGGAATCTCTCCCAGCTCTATGTGGAGATACCAGGGGTTGAAGCTGGGACCTTCTGCATGCCAAGCAGACACTCTACCACTGAGCTACAGCCCCATCCCCACTTTCCCTGTCCATTTCCGCCTCTGAAATGATACCTTGCAACCTTTCAGCAATGAAAATGGACTGTGAATGGCCTCCTAGCCATCAATCTAGGAGGCAGTTCTGACTACAAGCATGCCACAAATGGAAAGCAGTTAACAAAATTCATTTATAATGAAACAGATTCTTCCAGATCACCAACATGGCTGAGCCAAGCCCATACCCTCCAGCATTTCACAGATGCTGGTAACAACCAATTCTCATTTCAATGATATCTGCCCCAGTCCAGCACAGACGATTGCACATTGCTGAAGACTGGATTCCATCCACTGTATGCTGTTCTCTGCATTGTTTCTTAAGGTTGTGCACCCACAACCTGAGGTTGTGCACTAGAGACACAATGCATCCACCAGGGGTGTAGGGAGCTTTGTGGGGGCTGGGGGATAAAGTCTGACTGACAGCTCCCCTCTCCCCCTGGGTGGAGCTCCCTTTCAGCAATGGGGAAATGAGATGATGAGGAAATGCAACGATACTGGGGCTGTGACAGCCTTGTTCTCTCCACTGGCCCTGCACCCTTGCATATGACATCATATGCAGGGGAGGGGCCAATGCCCACACGGGAGGGGAGCAGAGATTTCAGCCCTCCCCAGCCAACATGAAACACTGGCTGGAGGTGTTAATAGGTTAATAGGTCACCATTATAAATCTTGAGTGCAAATAAATTCTCTAGCTCAATTTACTAAAGGAAATCCTATGGAAATTTAGTAGTTCTTTAGATTGCACCCTAGGTAGTACTATTCATCAAGATAGTCTAAATATCATCACCTGTGTTTGGGCTAGAGTTTCTATTTTTAAGCATTCCCCCCAACAATCCCTCCCCCCACAACAACAAAAACCGAAACAAAACTGGAGGAGATGCCATTGTGGATCTCCTGTATCGTTACTGTTTCAGCCCACAGAGGGCAAATTTTCTTTTTATTGACAAATTTATCACTTTTTTAAAAAAATGGTTTGTAAAATCCCTTTAATTGGTGCTGCTCTGGGGAATTGCAAATGCCTTGACTGGTAATGTATATACAGGAGGGAAACTCTGAAGTCTCTCTTATTCTGTCAGCTTTTGAAGCTGTTTGTAGGTTTCTTCTGTTCTGCAAATGCAATTAATCTTTGACATCTGGCTGTAAATAAGGCTATATTTAGTGCAGTGAGAAAGACGGGGAGCTCAATTAAGGTGCAATGGCGTATCTGCTGACTTGCAGAAAAGATTCTCTTCTAGGCAGCTTTAAAGGATATAGAAAATAGTGGAGAAAGATGAGCTACGTAGCATATGCGGAGCCCCTGCTGATCAACAGGAACCCACTAGGCAGCTAAGAAAAGTTACAAATCCATTAAAGAACAGCCTCTGTATTGCATGCATTAGGGTTCTCAGAGTTGTGTCCTGTAGGGTGGGATATTGTTCATAAGAACATAAGGACAGCCCTGCTGGATCAGACCCAAGACCAGATGCCTCTGAGAAGCCCACAGGCAAGAGGTGAGGGCACACCCTCTCTCCTGCTGTTGCTCCCCTGCTACTGGTATTCAGAGGCATCTTGCCTCTGAGGCTGGAGGTGGCTCACAGCCACCAGACTAGTAGTCATAGATAGACCGATGTCCTCCATGAATCAGACCAATCCCCTTTTAAAGCCATTCAAGCTAGTCACCATCACCCCATCCCTTGGCAGAGAATCCCATAGATTAATTGTGCTCTGTGTGAAAAAGTACTTCCTTTTGTTGCTCCTAAATTCCCTGGCCTTCAGTTTCATGGGATGACCCCCGGTTCTAGTGTTTAACTTGTGAGCGAGGGAGAAAAATTTATCTCTGCCCACTCTCTCTACTCCATGCATAATTTATATACCTCTTATCATGTCTCCCCGCAATTTTCTTTTTTCTAAACTAAAAAGCCCCAGGAGTTGTAGTCTTGCCTCATAAGAAAGGTGCTCCAGGCCCTTGATTATCTTCGTTGCCCTCTTCTGCACCTTTTCCAGTTCTACAATGTCCTTCTTAAGATATGGTGACCAGAACTGAACACAGTACTCCACATGTGGACTACAACTCTCACTATTGTTGGACTATAACTCCCATTATTCTTAGCCACAATCAACAAAGGCCATGGTGACGGGGGGATGAGGGGAATTGTACCTCAACAACATCTGAGGACCCAAGAACCCCTGGCACACATCTTAATCTAAGGAAGGCTGCATCTCTCTTCTTGGAGTCCCTACCAAATTTTAATCTCAGTGTGGTAACCTGTGGTTAGCCTGTGGGTTTACCCGCAAGGAAAATGAATGTACAGTATGTATTTATTTGGTGTTCTCTTTTCTCAATTAAAAAAAACAAACATCCACAAAGTTACAAAGCAAATGGAATGAGAAAATGGTTCCCTGTTCCAAAAGGGCTCACAGTCTCAATAAAACAAATACATAAATAAATTTAATAAAGGGCTAACTAGATTAAAACAATAAAGCCCAAGCTTGAGCAACTTTACCCTCAAAGAGGTGAAGAATGTGTATAAAGTAAGCACATCTAAATCAATGTGCACCTCACAAAGTGCCCATAGCCTCCACCAGGGTTGCTTTTCACAGGGATTCCCAGATGTTGACTACAACTTCCATGATCCCCAGCCAAAGGCCATTGCAGCTGGGGATTATGGGAGTTGTAGTCAACAACATCTGGGAATCCCTGTTACAGTGAACAGTGGCCACCACCACTTCCCCATTCCTGGATGCATCACTGGAGCCATCTCACCTCTAGCATGGTAAGGTTGGTAGAGGGGAGGAGATGGATGGAAGGGGCTTCTAAGCCTCCTCTTCAGATCAACATAATGGCTTTGAATCTGGCCAGGTTGACTCAACCTGGCCCCACAAAGCACCAGTTTGAATTTGCGGGCGGGGGTGGGGTGCTTCAAGCACCGAGGTGAGCTCTGCTTTGAATCTTGCCTGCTGCTTTATACACCCCTAATAAATGGGAGCCGCTGAATTAGGTTATGTGAAATGGTGATCGGTATTCATCTCCTGCTATAATTTCATTACATCTCTCTGGGGCTAGGCCAAGTCAGTGTTTGGTTACGATACCTCTGGGGATCGTTCCCACGTGGCTCTGAAGTAATTGGAGCTAATGATTCAGTAGGTGGGAGGTCTCCTACCTGCATGAGATGCACAGCCAAGCCTCCGCTGCTTGTGTCCTCATGGCAGCAATGCGAAGCCGTGAAGCTGAGCAAACATCCGTGCGTCTCCTCTGGAAAAATTGTGCCAGCTGGGATGAGTTTCCCCCTTCTCTTGAGCGGTAACAGGCATGATGCTATCACAGCTACATTTCACAAAGAGCCAATTTATCTGCAGTGAGCCTGATATGGCTGATGTTGTGTAAACTCTGTGCAGAATGGTTGACAGCTACTGCTGATTGTAGTTGGCCAGAGTGCAAGTATCTAAGGCAGGGATTTTCAAACTGACTTCTGGGGAACCCTGGGAAGCTTCTCAGGAGCCCTTCAGTGAAAAGGTCAGTAGCGGCAGAAAGGTTTCCCTGGAAGACAGCTTCAGGGCACACTCTTAGGACCAAGCTAGAGATGATGAGGGCAGCCATCTTGGTTTATTGCAAGCTGCGTTATCTTGAGCCAGATCATTGGTCCATCTAGCCCTGTATTTGTATTATTTATTTTACTTTATTCATTGAATTTATATACTGCCTAGTATAAAAAATCTCAAGGATTTTTACAGAATTACGGAACATAAAACATAACATGCTTAAAATTCATAAAAAGATAAAATCATAATAGATAAAAACATATTAATAACACATTAACATTTTAAAAATTGAGTCTCAGTTGAAGACCTGGGAAAACAGGTATGTATTCAGGGTCTTCCTAAAAGCAAGCAGAGAAGGAGATGCTCTTATTTTAGCAGGAAGTGTGTTCCAAAGCCCTGGGGCAGCCACAGAGAAAGCCCGGTCCCGAGTTGCCACCAAACGAGCCAGTTGCAACCATAACCGGACCAATCCAGATGATTTTAATAGGTGACAGGGTTCACGACAGAGAAGGCGCTCTCTTAAATACCCTGGACCTAAGCTGTTAAGCACTTTATAGGTAATAACTAGTACTTTGTATTTCGTTCGGTAACTTATCAGCAGCAAGTGCAGTTCTTTTAGAATCGGTGTTATGTGGTCCCTTCGGATGAACCCAGAGACCAGCCTGGCTGCCGCATTCTCTACCAATTGTAGTTTCCGAACTACGTGCAAAGACAGCCCCATGTAGAGTGCATTAAAGTAGTCAAGTCTAGAAGTTACTAGCATATGTACCACCGTTTTAAGGACACTAGTCTCCAAGAATTGACATATCTGGCGTATCAGCCGAAGTTGATAAAAAACTTTGGCTGGCTTCAACCTCAACCTGGCCACAGCCTCAGCCTGAGAGACCAAGGAGTGTTTGGGATCCTGGTCTTTTAGGGGGAATGTAACCCCATCCAGGACAGGCAGATCTAAACAATCTCTCTGATTCCGACCCCTATAGACAGTACCTCCATCTTGTTTGGATTAAACTTCAGTCTGTTATCCCTCATCCAGCCCAATATTGCCTCCAAGCAGGCATTTAGGGGGGGTCATGCCATTTCCTGATGAAGTTGGTATTTTTGCCTCTGATTGGCAGTGATCTTTCCTAGCCTTTTAACCTGAGATCTAACTTCAGGCACCAGGGGATTGATCCTGGGATCCTTTGCATGCAAAGCATGTCCTCTACCACTTAACTATGGCTCTTCCCCACAAGGTCGCTCTTAGTCACACTTCTGTGGGCACATCTCCCATGCAGCCCCTGTGCATTGCAGAAGATTCCAGGGAGTGTTATATGATGCACCCTTGAAAGAAAAAGGAAACTGGCTAGGCCTTCTGAGTTTCGGCAGCATACCCTGCATGAACTGAGGGCTAAGCTAGAGGTGACAAGGGCAGCCATGTTTGTTTATTCATCTGCCTTTCCTGTTCAGCAGTTTGGGGTGGGGTACATTGCATAACAAAAGATGCGTGCGGCTGAGGGGAGCTGAGCCCTCACCTGCCTGACTTCCCCTTGCTCCATTGCTCCAGGATGTTTTATCCTACCCCAGCTCCAATAGTGGAACTTAACTAGAGAGAAAAGTGTTGAAGCACCAAAGCATTCTCTAAAATTTATCCAAATGTACTCTGAAATCCAGAAAGGCTCTCAATTTATCCTTGGGGAAGCCCTGAAATTTGGGACGAATTTCCACTGTGGATAATTTTCTCCCCATCCCTCAGCTCCCTTCACCTATTTGCCACATTTAATTCAAAAAGTAGACATGAGCCTTCTGTTTTAGATGTAAATAAGGCAGCCAGTTGAATGTACAAACATGGCTGCTCTAGTCATGTCCAATTTGGCCCTTAGTTCACTTGGTGTGCTCTGGTGAGACCCAAAGGCTGCCACTTCCCCCTGCCCCCGTCCGCATTCGGATGAAATGGAGAGTGGGCTCCCTGCAGTCAGGAAGACTGCAGAGAGGAGGGGTAACTGGCTGGGTGGGCTTCCTTCTTGCTTGAAGGACAGCCTGCACAGCCAATCACACCAAGAGAGAGGGAGGAGCTTCCTCCCTTAACTCCGCTTTGACCGAATGCAGCCTCCAGTGCTGCATTTGAATGTAACACTCCCAGACTAGAACCCCGGTTATGAGCAGCGAAACTCACTACAGACCGAGGGTTCAAACTGGAGTCTGCGGAGTGCGACCTCAGCTCGCTGGACGAACAGGACCGGAGTTACGTGCATTCGGACATAATGGTAAGGAAACCTCTGGCCCCTGCAACTCCAGTTCCGTGTTATGTGTGAATGCAGGCAAAGCCTGGTGTCATGACACTGGATCCAGGACTACCCTACTTAAGGGATAAGGAGGGCAATTCAGGGGATGAGAAAAGGTGGGAAGAACCTATGATCTGGACCCTGGGTGACCCTGTACTTCTGGAATCCCCCACATCAGTAGAGCGGAAGGAAACTGAGCCTGTACCTGTATCATGACACAAGGACACAGCCCTTCTTTTGTCTTCCAACTCAGAGGAGTCTCCTGTAAAAAAACTCTTTAATCTTTTTTCTTTTATTGTACACATACTTTTTCTTCGTGAATACTTTGTGCCCTCTGCTGCTTTGTTTATGACCTGTAGTTGGAGCAATAAATGCATTTACTTACTACTACTTCTACTACTACTACTACCAGTATTAGCAGAGCCTCTCCCCCAGCCTCAGCATTGTCAGATACAGCACTTATGAAACTGGAGATAACTTCATGGAGGAGAGGTCTATTAACAGCTATTAGTCAGAGGGCTATAGGCCACCTCCAGCCTCAAAGGCAGGATGCCTCTGAGTACCAGTTGCAGGGGAGTAACGGCAGGAGAGAGGGCATGCCCTCAGCTCCTGCCTGTGGGCTTCCAGCGGCATGCTGTGGGCCACTGTCCAGTAAATGCTGGACTAGATGGGCCTTGGGCCTGATCCAGCAGGGCTGTTCTTATGTTCTTACGAAGAGGCGGGGCCAAATTACTCTGCCTGGCAGCAGGCTTAAAAACTGGCAGTCTGCTCCCAGAAGCTGCTGGAGCAACATTCTGTTAATGTTGCCAAACCCAACTCCTGCAATCTTGCTTGGCACTAACCAGGTTTCTGACTCTTGGTCCTGGAGCTGTCCATGGTAACACTCCTAGCTCCTTAACTCAACAGGTACACTTAGCCCAGAAAAGGATACCAGATTAATTTCCTTTCTATGCAGACATGTACCCCACAATCTTCTGCAACAGACAGTGGCTTCATTGCAGATATGCCGGCCAGAAGTTTGTTTGTTTGTTTGTTTGTTTAACATAGTTGTGTCAACTTCCCAAACAGAGGATGACACAACAACAACAACAAATATTTGTATACTGCTTTTCAACAAAAGCTTCCAAAGCAGTTGACATAGATAAATAATAAATAAATAAATAAGATGGATCCCTGTCCTCAAAAAGAAACAGAAGACAGACCCCAGCAACATGCACTGGAGGAGTAATGTGCTGGGGGTAGATAGGGTCAATTTTTCTCCCCCTGCTAAATCAAGAGAATCATCACGTTAAAAAGGTGCCTCTTTGCCTAGTATAGGTTTCCTTGAAAGTAGAAATCTGGAAAACCACTGGCTTGAAGCAATCACTGCAGAAATATATTCATGGTTATCAATAAAAATGTACCTCTCCATGGGTAATACTTGTTTGCAATTTAATACTTTGCAGTGCCCACATATATTATGTCACTTCTACTGTTTTCCTGGGAAATGCTGCAAGATCTACTGGTGTTTTTATTGTTAGAAAAACCAAAGTCATTTCTAAGTTGTATCAACAAACAACATGTGGTTCTAATCTTGAGGCATTAAGAATCTGGTAAGAATGCCGAGCTAGACCCCCAAAGGGCCACACACACCATTCTGTAATGGAATATCAGCGTTGATGAATAGCAAAACGTCAAAGTCTATTTCTCAGTTGTAATGAATATATCCCAAACTGAGAGTGTTCATTCTACAGTTGCTGAGCTAGTTGGACATATAAGGAAAAGTATTACCAGTTTTATGACGTTGGATTGAATATCAGCTGAGATTTTTCCATCCAGTTCTAGGATTACTTTTCCCTAGGCCAGGCCTGCTCAATTTAGGCCCCCCCCAGCTGTTTGTGGACTACAACTCCCATAATCCTCAGCTACAGTGGCCAGTAGCCAGGGATTATGGGAACTATAGGTCAACATTGTGATCTCAAGCATGACTTGTCCCCTTTGCTAAGCAGGGTCCACCCTGGTTGCATTTGAATGGGAGACCACATGGGAGCACTGTAAGATATTCCCCTTAGGGGATGGGGCTGCTCTGGGAAGAGCATCTGAGGTTCCAAGTTCCCTCCCCGGCATCTCCGGGCTGAGAGAGATTCCTTCCTGCAACCTTGGAGAAGTCTCTGCCAGTCTGTGAAGACAGTACTGAGCTAGATAGACCAATGGTCTGACTCAGTATATGGTAGCTTCCTATGTCCCTATGGTCCTGTCTGCAGGAGGGCTGAAATTGAGCAGCCCTGCTCTAGAAAATAGAGTACATATGCTCCCTTATTGCCAAGTGACACCAATTTTTGTTATAGAATTTGATTTCCTTTGAGGCAGTTGCATAGTGTTGCAATGTGCAGTACATCTGGCTGGTAGACACAGGAACATACGAATCTGCCATATACTGAGTCAGACCATTGGTCTATCTAGCGCAGTATTGTCTTCACAGACTGGCAGCGGCTTCTCCAAGGTTGCAGGCAGGAATCTCTCTCAGCCCTATCTTGGAGATGCTGCCAGGGAGGGAACTTGGAACCTAGATCCTCCTCCCAGAGCGGCTCCATCCCATAAAGGGAAGATCTTACAGTGCTCACACTTCTAGTCTCCCATTCATATGTAACCTGGGTGGACCTTGCTTAGCTAAGGGGACAAGTCATGCTTGCTACCACAAGACCAGCTCTCCTCTACATTTCCTGTGCATTTCCTCTCCTTTACAATGACATGATGCATTGGCCCTCGGGAATGCAGACCACTACCTTCCATCCTGAGATTCAGAGGCCTCTATTCTTCCCAAGGCTTGGATATGTAAGCTGTTGGTCCTCTGAGCAGGAGTAGACTCCCTGTCGGCACGATGGGGAGAGGCTGTAGAGTTTTTGCTAAACAACCCAGCTTATGTTGAGATGAAATTCCAGGAGCCTGTGCCTTTCAGTACCATATACTAGATGTTGTGAGAGATGTGTGGCAATCCATGATGTTTGCCAAACCAAGACTGTAAAGTTATGTGTGTAGCTTTGGATAAGACCCAGGTAGGCCTGAACTGGGATATACAACAGTGCAGAGAGATGTAGATTAACCAGTAAGCTTCCCCGACACAAATCGTATTGGCTTATAAACAAGTGGAGTACATTGGCTTATTTCAGAATTGGTATGAATTTGGATTTGAACTAACTCCCCCATGAGCCCCCAAACCATTTCCCCCCATTCCAGTTACTAGGCTGCTGTTTTGGCAGTGGCGGCCAGTGAGAGGAAGAGCAGGAGGTCTTTCTCTCTCCTCCATCTGCCTTGTGGCTACGCAGCATGCTAGATGCAGGTAACTCTGGGAAATGTAGTTTCCTCAAGAGCCTCTGTTCTGGAGGGTAGATATTTGGGGGCTGACTAGGTGGTGGGGGCAGATAAAATCAAAGCCAAGGAAGAATTTGGGAGTGATGATGCTCACTGAGGCAAGCGTTACACACCTCTGAGACTCATATTTCCAAGTCAGGAATGGAGATATGGGTCTCAGTGACATCATTAATGGTAATACAATAAAGCCCTAAGGGCCCAGGGGATGTGTGAGAGATCAACAGACATTCTACCCTATGCATAGAAGTCGGGCCAGGGAACATAGCCAAGGATTTAGGGTGAGGTGAGGTTGTGGAGAATAATCTCTTCTCCAACCAAGTCTCACCTTCCCACAACTTGACAAAGGCCTACTTTGATGAGAAGTCATAGTGTTCTTTTCTTGTGAGTGTATGTGTGTTTTAATTTCACCGAAGATTTTTATTAAAAATATCAACGTTGCTACTGTAATGGAATGTGATTGGGTTTAGGAAAACACATGAGAATCTGTATCAAGTTCTATCTTAAAACATTTTAATTCAATTTTTAGTATTAAATCTGACAAGATGAATCCAAGCACGTACCTATTGAATATGTATCCCAGGAAGATGGATTGAGAAAGTTCAGACTAATGCATCATGGAGTGACAGTTCTCCCTTCCAAGCCCTTCCCAATATCTAGGTCATGGATGAAGGGGCAAATTACCTTTGATGAAGTGCGCACATAGAATAATATTTCACTGCTATGTACCCGTGCTTTATATAGTTGTGAGTCATGCTGTTGTGTGGAGCAAAGAAGAGATGAGGCTTTGTATGGCCTAGGCCTTGAAGGGGAATGATGGTCTCTAATGGATAATGTGGCTGCTCTTTGTCTAAATCCACTTAGGAGTGTACATGAATCATCACAGTGACCTATAGTGTTGCAGGAAATGTGCAGCCCCATCATCTTGGGATGGATCCTAATAATCTTGGGAAGAAAAAGCATTCTGGGAAGATGGATTGCAAAAGTTAAAAGTAATGCATCATGCTTCCTTTCCCAAGTCTTTCCTGACATCTAGGTCATGGACAAATTATCTTTGGCGTAGTGTGCACAAGGAATATTATTAAACTGCAGTGCAAGAATGCTTTATATTGTTGCAACTCATGCCATTTTGTGGAGCAAAATTGAGAGGTGAGATTCTTCATAGGCTTTGCACAACCTGTTAACTGATAGGGGATAATAATCTCTGATGGACATTCCTCCTCCTCCTCTTTCTCCTCTTCCTCCTCCTCCTCCTCCACCTGTAAAGCAACAAAGGAATGTACATGAGTCACACCATCCTGTAGTTTGGGAAGAGAAATGCCTCCCAATCCTATGCTTATTTCCTTGGAAGTAAGTTCCACTATGTTCAGTGTGCCCCCAACTGCATATAGCACAGCCTTAAAATTAGTTTCCCCAGCCAGAGTGTGGAGATGGTTGCATGGACAGAGATGCAAAGTAAGAGGGTTTTTTGTGTTTGCTTTTGTTTTGCTTAGGGTGGTGGATTAGGATTGGGGATATTGGTCTGATGTTGCTTTGGGTCCAGCATTGTTCTGCGGTCTCTGTATCTGCAGTTTCGTGTATCTGCCATGGAGTCTTAGAGACCCAGAGGCTCTTCTCACGTGCAGTGGAAACCGGGCTAAGGGAGCGTGTGAACCGGCAGGAGCTGCGTGGCTCCCAGTGGCAAACCTGCTTAATCCCCCCCCCAATGGGGTTATCGGAGCAATCACTCTGCTAACCCTGTTTTCCTGGCCATGTGTTGCTTACAACAAGCCTCTCAACATTGGGGGGCTCCCCAGAATGCCTCATGCTCTCACATGGGTCGTTCTGGGACTTGCGTGGTCCAGGAGGTCCCCAAACCCCACCGCCCCAACTGGCTCCGTGACAGAGCTGGTAATTGTGTGGGCGGCTGATCCAACCACTCAGGGTGGGCTTCATGCTCGTCTGCGGGGATTGCTGGCCAAGCCCACTCTCCCCACAGAACCGTATTAGGCTCTCCACACTGCTCGTGTGGAAAGCCTGCCAGTTTCATTATCCGTGGGTGTAAAAATAGGTGAAATTCACCTATCTGCCATTTTGAGTGGTCAAAAATGACTTCCAACGTTCTTTCCAGCTGCCATTTTCCATCAGAGAGTCATGTTTTGTGGCTCTTGTTTTTGGTTTTTTAAAATAAATATTTGACTGTTTGGGGGTTTAGGGAGGCATGGCTGAAGACCTGGAGACTAGGAGAATAAGGGACTGTCCTATTCTTTTCTTATTTATGCCCTCCTCGCTTTTTGCCCCCCTTTTCTTGTTAGGAACTTAACCCCCCAATTCCCATTGGCTCAAGGTTTCATTATTTGCAGTTTCCGTATTCACACCTATAGGCGAGAACAGAGCTCTGAGTAACGAGAGTATATATATTATTTGTTTAATGATAATTATTATATATTATTACTTCACAGGAAACATAAGTCTACAGCACTCTCTTCTTCAGAAAAATTTGCCCACAAATGCTAGCCTATAGCGCCCCTCTGCCCACAGGCCCCCTGTACTCACTTGGGGCCAGAGAAGACTTTGTGCACAAATATGTATTGATCAGACCCTGACAGTAGTTGGCAGCTCCATGAGATCTTTGATTCCTGGTTTGGATCCACACACCTGTCTCAAGTTCCACACACCTGTGGTGTGGAGAAAGTGGATAGAGAGAAATTTTTCTCCCTCTCACATAACACTAGAACCAGGGGTCATCCCATGAAATTGATTGCCAGGAAATTTAGGACCAACAAACGGAAGTACTTCTTCACACAACGCATAATCCACTTGTGGAATTCTCTGCCACAAGATTTGGTGACAGCAAACAACCTGGATGGCTTTAAGAGGGGTTTGGATAACTTCATGGAGGATTGGTCTATCATTGGCTACTAGTTGGAGGGCTATAGGCCACCTCCAGCCTCCAAGGCAGGATGCCTCTGAGTACCAGTTGCAGGGGAGTAACAGCAGGAGAGAGGGCATGCCCTCAACTCCTGCCTGTAGGCTCCCAAAGGCATCTGGTGGTCACTGTGTGAAACAGGATGCTGAACTAGATGAGCCATGAGCCTGATCCAGCAGGGCTGTTCTTATCTTTATGTTCTTAAGTTAATATAAATAAGTGGCATGCTTGTATGCAATAACACTCCACACTTTCCTTTTCATCATTTTAATGGGTTCTTTTAGCAGCCTCATTGATCAAGCCTCTCCCTCTCCTTTCCCACCTCACCCCAGCCTGATTATTTAACCTGCATTAATTTTAATTTGCTTTTGTTTGAAGGGAGCTTGCTTGTTATGATGAATCAAGAACAACCAAGTCCGGGAGGAGACATGGAGGATATTTATGTATGGACAAATGTAGATTTGTCTCCTCCTCCTCCTCCCTTGATTGACTGCAAACATTGTTATCATTACTGCTTGGCAAATAGCCCATTGATGAGACCCAGCAGAAAAGCCACCACCTGCTTAACACACACTCCCTTTCAATAGCCATGTATATCATAGGTTGGAACAAGATTTTTCTATAGGAGCAGGCCCCTCCCACAGCATCATACCTTCTGATACCTCCACACTTGCAATAGGTGAGGTGGAATTCGGTAAAGAGGAAGAGGAGTGCCCAGTTCCATGCCAAAAGGCTGTCTCCTTAAGGCAATCAAACTTGGGTCTCCAGATGTTGGACTAAAATTCCCATCATTTGGCCTTTGGCTATTGGGGCTGGAGATGTATGGGAGTTATAGTCCAACAACAGCTGTTGACCCAAGACTGCGAACAAGACAAGGAGCACCATGGCTTCCCCTCTCCAGGCAGGGAGGCGGTGCCCAGAGCCTGTACCCAGAGCTTTTAAAGAACTCAGTCTATCTCTGGCTGCTGTTGGACCAGCTTCTCCCATGGAGCTGTCTATGGTGCTGCAACCCAATCAGCCTGACCTTGCTGCCTTTCAGATCTTGTGGGCTCTTGTCGATGTTGTGGGAGAGGACAATATGTTCATATGCAAACCTTTCAAGTGAAGTCCATAGTTGTTTGGACAGGGCACAGCCATGAGTTTAGCAATCCCTTGTTTCCTTCATTCCCTCCTTTTCTCATAACTTTTAAAGAACAAACGTGGGGAAAGGTAGCATTCAAAGTCATTCCAAATTAGGAACAATGCTAAGTATATGCATTTGTTTTTGGAATGAATGGGACCTGATACAAATAGGCCTCATTCATACTCAGGCCAATTTATTAAATGAATACACTACTGAATGAATGGCAACAAATGGAGGTGGATAGAGTCCATTTGTGGAACACACGTTCATTCCCATTCCTCCTTTTACTTTTTGAAGCATGGATATTTATCATTAGCTCCTGTCAGGAATTCTGATGGTGCAGCCACCTTTTGCAGAACCATTGTCATTATCAGTATATCCCAGAATGCAGCATTGTCACAGGACAGTGTAGTTAAAACACACACACACACACACACACACACACACACACACACACACACACACACACCCTCAGCCATGAACAAATGATGGCTAACAATGTCACCATTTTTTCATGGCAGCACATTAACCCACATTACCTTGCAAGAATACTATGTCTCAAGCTATATGCAGAATTAAGCTGACTGCCATGGCAGTACCCATATGCAATATATAATTAATATATGGAATATATAATGCAGTATATAAATATGCATATACATATATGCAATATATAATATAATATATACAATCTTTCTAGTGGTTTTTTCTGATGCTAATCTGCTAATAATGACCTGTAAACATACAAAGTGTCCTATGGCACCTCAGAAGTCTAACAAATGCATTCCGGCATACACTTCCATGGGCCAGATCCAACCTCATCAGATGCATTAGCATATAGTAATTAAAATGCGAGAACTATTCAGTGTGATATACCAGTCTGAAGAAATGCCACATTGCTTAGTTGTGAATATACACACATAAGATTTGCATCAAGCAAGTGAAGTATCCTGTATTGGGGGATTCAACCTGCTCTAATGAAATATAGCTGAATATTCAGATACAACGCTGCAGGTACATTCATGGCATGCTATAAATAAGAACTGTTTTCAATTCCATTCCACCTCTAATGTAAAGTTTTACCAGTTCTGTATTAGATGCAGACTAGAAGATCAGCTTCGGAGATTCATCCATTTCATTTCTAGGGGGAAAACTTGTGAGTAGATGCTGGTCACGCATCTCCCACTCTGGTTCCCTGTTCCTAGCAATTCAGCAAGAGGGGGGATAAATGTCCCTGTGCCCCTGTGGGGTGTGTGTGCTGGCTGAATGACAGCTTGCTCTTTGTTCTCCCCCTTTCACCTTTCTGTAGAGTAAGTATGTGGGGGGTGGGGCAGGGGCCCATCTTCACATTTTGTCCCAGGGCCCACTACAACTTTGCTGCACCCCTGGTTGCTAGCTTAAGCTGCCCATGCCCAGGATGGTTATCCTCCCAAGTGATGTACTGTGCTTGCATGTTGCAGTATTAATGCAGCATCTCTGGAAACTCCTTTCTTTCTTCTGGTCTTAATCTTGACATACTAGCTTCCTACATACGAAGAGTTTTTCAGTCCCATTGTGAGTCATATGTTGGAAAAGCCATGCATAAGGGTAAATGTGATTGGAGGATCATTCAAACGTGCAATCTTCCACCTGCAGGTACGAATCTATCTTGTGTTTTTCAACTATCTATCTATCTATCTACATGTATATTCCGCTTTTCCTCCAAGGAGCCCAGAGCAGTGTTCATAGTTAAGTTTCTCCTCACAACAACCCTGTGAAGTAGGTTAGGCTGAAAGTATCATGGCTGAATGGGGATTTGAACTTGGGTCTCCCTGGTCATAGTCCAGCTCTCTAACCACTACACCACACTGGCTGCTGAATGGAATTCCATGGTTCCCTGTGTATTTTTGCAGACCCTCAATATTCTTTCGTTGACTGTTATCAATATGGTGAGTGCTGGGGAAAGGGCAACAAATTATGATAGTAAATGAGGATGGGGATGTATCTCAAGGGTAGAGCATCTGCTTAGCATGCAGAAGGTCCCAGGTTCAATCCCTGGCATCTCCAGGTAAGGCTGGGGAGAATTCCTTCCTGAAGCCCTGGGGAGTCACTGCCGGTCAGAGCAGACAATACTGAGCTAGATGGACCAATAGTCTGACTCAGTAGAGAAGCAGCTTCCCATGTTCTCTTTACCTGTAGGGATTATGCAAATATCAGGCAGATTATATCCCCCCTCCTCCCAATTAAAAAAAAACCCCAGGATTTTTGGTTACATTTTTTCTGCATTTCCTTGAGTAGGGGGACTATACTAATTGTTTGGGTAGTGGGCTACAGGCCACCTCCAGCCTCAAAGGCAGGATGCTTCTGAGTACCAGTTGCGGGGGAGTACCAGCAGGAGAGAGGGCATGCCCTCAACTCCTGCCTGTGGCGTCCAGTGGCATCTGGTGGGCCACTGTGCGAAACAAGATGCTGGACTAGATGGGCCTTGGGCCTGATCCAGCAGGGCTGTTCTTATGTTCTTATCTTCTTATGGGAAATCACAGAGATTCACAACATCCTTAAATGGAAATATCCCATTCATTGTTATGGGTAAATGTCCACAATAGACAGTAGATTTGCCAATCTTGTCAATGGATCCTCTGAGAAAAAGCTGCAGTTCAGATCTACATTGATGTGTCACGTGGACTGTTCTTTTGAATGGGGAACATGATGCACGGCAGAACCAACTGTGGATGTGATGTGCGACAGGGATCCACATCTGCATGGCTGCCTCTGTTTTTGAATAGGGAACCTGATTGAAATTGTAGGTGCAGAAATGTGCAAGCATGATTTAGGTCACTTTTTTGGCGGGGGGTGGGAGTATGCATGCTTCTCTGGATAAGTGAGAACATTTTGCAGAACTCTCTGCAAAAATAACACATCCCTTGTTACCGTGACATCAGTAAGAGCCCGTCCAACTGCTTCTCACAACCTCCCAGCTCATTTGCATGCCTGGAATGTTCTTGATGGACTCGTTTCTATTAAGCAGCTTAGCCCAACGCTTTAAAGCCATTCTCTGTAGATTCTGCAGTGTGGTTTGCTCTGTGATCGGGCGATTGTGTACTTTATGTTTATTGAACCAAGTCCCATTATTTGATTTCTGCTCTTCCGTGACCCACATCTCGTAATCGGTATTCAGACAGCTAAAGATAAACAGACCGTTCCAAGCTTTTCTTTATTTTTAAATGTACTTTGTGATGCAAGATAGCTTTGCTAAATAAATACAGCATTGTTTGACAGTAGACTGTCAGATTATGCTTTGCCCTGTACACGCATACATTCCTCACTTCTATGTGTTCTGTCTCATCACTGTAATAATAGATGTTGGGAGCATCTTGCAACTATGTTTGAAAGGACATTTGCTGTTTTGGGCTGGGATTCAAAGGTTGTACAATAAGCTCTTTTTCTCTGAGAGTTGAAGGTGACATGAAAGACACAGGCTCATCCCAGTATCATCTCTATGCACAGATTTTTCGGGGGTTTGTAGAGCTTCAAAAACTGGCAACAACCTTTTGACTAGAGGAGAGAGCACAAAACTCACCTAAAAAATGTTCATAGCCATGCTGGTAGCAAGCATGACTTGTCCCCATAGCTAAGCAGGGTCTGCCCTGGTTGTATATGAATGGGAGACTTGATGTGTGAGCACTGCAAGATATTCCCCTCAGGGGATGAAGCTGCTCTGGGAAGAGCAGAAGGTTTCAAGTTCCCTCCCTGGCTTCTCCAAGACAGGGCTGAGAGAGATTCCTGCCTGCAACCTTGGAGAAGCCGCTGCCAGTCTGTGAAGACAATACTGAGCTAGATAGACCAATGGTCTGACTCAGTATATGGCAGTTTCCTATGTTCCTATGTTGATTGCTTTCTCTGATCACCTTAAAGCAGTGTTCTTCATTGTAAGGCCCGAGGGTCAGTGGTGCCCCCCACATCCCTAAGTGTGGCAACCGGACTCATTGTTTATTGGGCCTGTGTGAAGCTTAGGCCAAAGCTGAATACTCTGCATGGTCCCCTTGGCACCAGATCTGGATGACTCGGATCCGGATTGGGAAAACTGCAGATCTTTTTCACTTTAATGGGAAAGTGTCCTGGATGTACGATGCCAGGAAAGCAGAAATATCTGTGGAAATAAAGCGGTAGGTTTCCTATTCTGGATAGGGATGTAACCAGACAAGGAAGCTCAAATGTGTTGTGTGTTCCATTTCCATGCAGTGGCTATAACATTCAGAAAAGGAGCTCCTAGGGAAGGGTGTGCTATCATCACTTTCCAAAATCCTTGCCTGGCTCGCCGAGGCAGTAAGTAAGTTAGTGAGTGGGTGGAGGAGGTTGCTGCTATTGAGGAACTTGGAACACCTTTATTTGCCACAGTTCTGAAAAATCAGTGGAAAGAGTTCAGCATTCAGGAAATAGGATAAAGGTTGATGTAGGGCTGAGACAGAATGCTCCACAACTTACCACATGTGGATATGTTGTGTGAAAATGACTATTCTATTCTCTCCCCCTCATGTCTCTGCAGAGTTGTCCACCCAATAGGCATCCTAAACAGGGATTGTGTCCTTTCAGGGTTGTGAATCCTCTCTTGGGGCATTAGATCCTTCCAGACAGCAAAAAACCTGTGCTGCTGTCAGGTGTTTACTCACTTTCCATATACTCCCACAGGCTTGCATTTTCTTTCCCAGCGGGATATCATGCCTGTTCAGATGGCCAGCAGGGAACTTGTGTGATTTCCACAGCTCCACCTGCTGATCAGCTGTCTGAGAATAACCCACCACTTTTCGTTACTAATTTTTTGTTGAAGGGTGAAATCCTGGGTTAATCTCAGAGCTGGGCAGCAGGTGGCGCTGTGAAAATCACGAGAGGTCGCTCCTGACCATCTGAACAGTGTGCAAGATTTCACTGGGAAACAAGATGCCAGCTTGTAGGAGTGTGTAGAGGGTGAGTAAACTCTTGCATAGAACCTGCACACAAGGGCTTCATGTAGTGCAGGGTTTTTGTTTTGTGGCCATCTGGAAGGAACCACTGTTGGGATTAAATGCTGTGCAATACTGGGTTGGTGCTAACTGCATACACTGGAACATTTCACCAGTGAAAATAGATACATGCCTGTGAATGTGTATGGGGCATAGCTAAGCACCCTGGGAGGTGTGGTATACAATTCTCACCACAAGCATGCCACAAATGGAAAGCCGGTAATAAAGCACCTTCAGAGCATATTATTCCAGACTACCAAAGCAGAGGTTCAAATCCATACCCTTCTTCAGCATACATCCCTGTTTTCATAGATGAAAATGGAGATAGACTTGTAGCAATCAATTCTCATACCAAAGTTGATGGCCCCAACTCCCTTGCCCACTATTCTATATTGCTTAAGACCGGTTTTCGCCTCCTATATGCTGCACACTGCCTAATCCCATAATGTTGTGAACCCATTTTCATGCAGGTGCACAAGATACAATGCACCTTCCAACCCATTTGGAAACTTAATTTTTGGAGACTCCGGGGAGGGAGCTCAGTCCTGAAGAATAACTCTAACAACTTGTGTGAAAAAAGGCTGAACAAGACATTTTGCCCAAGAAGAGGCAAAAATAGAGAAAGTGTCAGTGATTTACCAGGGATGGATTCCAGGAAGCAGGGACTGGCCCTGGTTAATAGGGGAAGTTGGAGCCTACGAAGCAGCAGAAGAAGGAAATTGTCTGTTTGGATGGGAAACTGTCTCAGAGCCAGTTTTCCCTAGACTTCTTTTTTTCATGGCACTTAACTAAGTTCTCTCTTGGCATCTAGCTGCATTCCATTCAGAGGCCCATGACCTTTAGGATGTCCTAGCTTGTGGTAACCACTTGCTTTTGGCTGGTTTTGTTTGACTTCTAGGGAAACCTAATAATCCCATTGCAGTGATGGGGGCAGGGGAGCTGGGAAAAATAGCATCTGATAACAAGCCATATATTCATTGTGGTTTCTTCTGTACATTAATGGATTATTGACTGAAATAGGTCAGATTTGGCTGTAATGATGTATTTTGCTGTGCTTGTGAAAGCAGACCCTCCTCTGTGGCTGTTAACCTACATACTAACCTGGGAAACAATTTCCCGAAAGGCATTCAAAGTCAATTAGTATCCAGCACAGGCTAACTGGCTTTCCCTATAGATCTATATCAGGCAAGTTGATTAGTACAAGAGAGTGTTAAGGGCCTGGCTAGGATCATTTTCTTAATTTATTTCGTACGACCTACTTTTTGCTCGTCTTTATTCCAGCCGATTGCTTATTCTCTAAATAAACTCAGCTTTCAGAACGAGCCCCTGTCAAACTCTGTGGTTGAAGGCTGTAATTAGAGATGTGCACGAACCGCGGTTTGAGCACAGTTTGGAAGCAGGGCCTGGGTGTTTCAAGAGGAGAGCAGGTCCTTATCTTCTCTCTGCCACCCATGTGGCTTACTGCTGGGGCACTGCAGGTCCCAAGAATCCCTGCATGGTGCCACATGCTCATGGCATCCGTGCATGCACATGCACCATTTGTGTGGTCACCATGGTGTTGCTAACCATGCAAATGGCCCCCTCGCATGCATGGACACCATGTTGCTCATGTGCCCACACAATCTATGCTTCAGTGAGCAATGCAGCCATCCGGAGGCTGGGGAAACAAAGCCTGGCCTCCAGAAATCCCACAATGCACATGAGAGGACCGTGGTGCATTGGTGGATTTCCCGGCTGCTGGGTGCTCTAGCCTCCCCGCTGTATGAATGCTTGGGCTGCAGGTACTCTGAGTGTTCATATGACCAGGGAGTGCATAGGAACATAAGAAGCAGCCTTCTACTGAGTCGGAGCATTGGTCCATCTAGCTCAGTATTGTCTACACAGACAGGCAGCGGCTTCTGCAAGGCTGCCAGTAGGAGTTTCTCCCAGCCCTATCTTGGAGATGCCAGGGGGGGAACTTGGAACCTCAGATGCTCTTCCCAGAGAGGCCCCATGTGCTCACACATGTAGTCTCCCATTCAAATGCAAACCAGGGTGGACCCTGCTTAGCAAAGGGGACAATTCATGCTTGCTACTACAAAGCCTAGGAGTCAGGTGGTATATACAATAAATAAATAAATAATAAACCCAGCTCTTGCACCCTTCTACCTTAGTATAAGCCTGGTTAAAAAAAACCCAGCCTACCCCAGTGACGAGCACCTGATCTGGGCACGCCACATGAACAGTCCTACTGCTCCAGGCTAGGAACCTGCTCCGGGCTAGGGCTGCTCATGTGAATGAGCCGCTCTGTTATTTTAAAAGGAGAGAAAAACAAATTGTAGAAAAACAGAGAGCTCATTCACACCAGTGTATCTATATGCAAGTCTCTGTTTAACAAGCAGGGAGATGATGATGGTGCCAGTGGCATGATCCATGTGGATCTCAGCCAACCCCTTGAAGATGGACCATCAGAGATATGGAGGTGAGGTGTGCCGGGAGGTGGAACGGGCAGGCATGATCTCACTGCTCAACTGTGTGTGTTGAGTTTAGGAAGCCACTGGGCAAAGGTGTGAAGAGGCCTAATGACCACCCGCAGGCTGATCAAGGCTTTCAGCACTTATCTTCCTTTCCCAAGGCCCAAACTCAGGAATGGACAAGACCTGCTGCCCCACAGAATAGCATGGACGAGGGGAGGGAGGACAGAATTTCTGTAGGAAATAAAGTAAGGATTTTATAGGAACACTGCTGGCATTTTTGATCTATCTATCCCATAAATCTGAGAGGCATAAAACTCCAAGTCGTTATAGAGCAGTGAATTATTTTTCCCTGGGAGCAGATGCTTTCCTCAGCTGGTGCCCAGTCTGGCTCTCAGAAAGATCTGATGAAGCAGTATACGTTCTGGTGGGTTTCAAAGGAAACCCTTCAGGCGAGGGGAACAAATTCTGCTCTCATCAAACAGAGGCCCAGCTTCTAGTTTACCTGGGTAACTCTAAGTTTAATCTGGAAACACTGGGGTCAACCTTCCATGCGGTGAGGTGAGGCAATCTCCTCAAATGGCAGATTCTTGGGGTGTCAGCTGCAAGACGCCCTGGATATCTTACCTGCCTCCCTTTACTGCCCCCCACCTTCCAAACAGCTCTTTGCTGAGTGGTGGCACATTTCCTCACCTCCTGAACTCTTCCTTGTCCTCACTGCCTACTGCCTCCTCCCATGTTTGCCACTGAACTGATAATGAGAGGGGAGAGGAAATGAGAAAAGAGCATTAGAGAGTGTCACTAGTTCTCTAATGCCCTTTCCTCATTTTCTCTTCTGCTTCCAAATGGGGCTGTAGTTTGGTGGTAGAGCATCTACTTTGTTTGCTGAAGGTGCCAGGTTCAATCCCTGCTATCTCCAGGTAGGTCTGGGAAGCAGTCCTGCCTGAAACCTTGGAGAACTGCTGCCGGTCAGTGTAGACAATACTGAACTAAATGGATCAATGGTCTGACTTGGTGTAAGATAGCTTCTTATGTTCTGTGTTCCCCCTTAACATTATTGACCTAGTGGCAAAGCAAGAACAGGCATCTGAGGTAAGTGTGTGGATGCAGATCTGCACATGAAATCAAGCCTTGGTGGTGGTACCACATGCATCCTCGACCCTTGCCCTTCATGGTTGGTGAAGGCTTCTAGGGAGGGACTGGGTCCATGGGTGGTGGGGGTGGTGAATGTCTCTCTAGTGCAGGGGTGTGGTCTCCTCTTGCCTGAAGGAGGCAATCATTAGGCCCCTCCTTAAAAAGCCCTCATTGGAGCCAGATGCCCTAAATAACTTTTGACCAGTTTCAAACCTCCTCTTCTTGGGCAAGTTGTTGGAGAGTATTGTGGTGTCTCAGCTCGAAGCAGTCCTGGATGAATCTGATTACTCAGATCATTTCCAGTCTGGCTTCCAACCTGGATATGAGACGGAAACTGCCTTGGTCACCCTGGTGGATGACCTACACCGGGAGATAGACAGAGGGAGTGTGACTCTGTCGATCCTCCTGGACCTCTCAGCGGCTTTCGATATCATTGACCATGGTAACCTTTGGGATGTCTCTCTGGGCTGGGAGCTGGGCGCACGGTTATATGGTAGCTCTACTCCTACCTTGAGGATTGTATTCAGCAGGTGGTGCTGGGGGATTCCTGCTCCACCCCTTGGCCTTTGGCCTATGGGGAGCCACAGGGATCTATTCTGTCCCCCATGCTGTTTAACATTTACATGAAACCCCTGGGAGAGGTCATCCATGGGTGTGGGCTGCGGTGCCATCAATATGCTGATGACACCCAGCTCTACCTATCTTTTAAGTCAGCAGGCACCAGGGAGACAGTGGATGCTCTGAAGTCTAAACCAGGGCTTGGAGGCTGTTCTGGACTGGATGGGGGCAAACAAGCTGAAATTTAATCCAGATAAGACAGAAGTGCTCTGGAATGGTAGAACTGATCATCCAAGTAATGAGGTAAATCTGGTCTTGGACACTCCCTCTAAAAGACAAAGTCTGCAGCTTGGGCGTGCTTCTGGATCTGATGCTGTCCTTGGAGGTGCAGGTGGGACAGTGTGTAGAAGAATCTTTTATCAACTTTGGCTGGTGTTCCACCTGCGACCCTCCTTGGAGAAGCCAAACTTGACCTCAGTCATTCATGTGTTGTTAACATCAAGATTGGACTACTGCAATGCACTCTACGTGGGGCTGCCCTTGAATACTGTCCGGAAGCTTCAGCTGGTACAGAATGCTGCTGTAAGAATGCTTGTGGCACAAGTCACTTAATGAGAATCACACCCATCCTGCAGCAGCTTCATTGGCAACCAGTTCGCTTCTGGTCTAGATTCAAAGTGCTGGTCTTGACCTTTAAAGCTCTACATGAGCTGGGGTACCAGCTGGACTGTATTTGCCCATATAAACCTGCCAGGGCCCTCCGTTCATTGTCTCAGGCCCTGCTCACGGCCCCGCCACTAATAGGGATCTGGTTGGCGGGGACTAGAGACAGGGCCTTTTCAGTTGTGGCCCCTCAGCTTTGGAATGCCCTCCCTGAAGAGCTTCGCCATGCTCCCATGCTCCCTCCCTCAGTGTTTTTAGAAAACAAGTAAAACCACATCTTTTAAAAGAGGCATTTTAATACTCCATCTTTGGTTATATCTGGTTGGTTCTTTTGTTTTTAATTTTTATAATTCTCAATTTTTAGCTTTTAAAATAACTTTTAATTTGAAATGTAGTACTGATTGTGGTTTTTAACCTGACTTTTAACTTGTTTACTTAATTTGGTTCATTTTATTACTTTTATTGTATATTGTATCTATTTTATTGTTGTGAGCTGCCCTGAACAGTAGTGTACTGGAGGGGCGGGGTATAAATATTTTAAATAACTCAATTAATAATAATAATAATAATAATAATAATAATAATAATTAATAAATAAATAGCTTGAAAAAGGGGAAGGAAGCAGCATTTAGTAACCCACCTCAGGCTCAAAGCAATCTTGGGCTACCACTGCAGACTAGTTTGTAGAATCTCAGAGAGTGATTTGCCAGAAAACAGTAAAAGGATTTCCCTTTTGTACCAGTCTGTCTTGTGGAGAGCTGGTCTTGTGGTAGAGGAGAGAGGAGAGCTGGTCTTGTGGCAGCAAGCATGCCTTGTCCCCTTAGTTAAGCAGGGTCCACCCTGGCTGCATTCCTAGACCCACTCTGGGAAGAGCATCTAGATTCCAAGTTCCCTCCTTGGCATCTCCATGATAGGGCTGAGAAAGATTCGTGCCTACAAAAGACATGGAGTTCTAACTTGGGGGATGTTTTCCAGCCCAAGACAGTGCACCTCCCTTCATGGCTTAAAAAGAGCATAATCTGTGATGGTTTTCTTTCAGTCATCTGAAATGCCTTCAGATCATAAGTGTATAACCTGCTTAGCATTCTAACCATGCTCATGATGGGCACAGGAAAGAGCGGAGCCTGCTGTCAGCAAGTTGATTAAATGTGTCCTCTGTTTAATAGCTTTGCTCGACTATGTTAATACTCTCCCTGTCCATCTAAAGTTACTTGCAATTCAATATGATGTATACATTTGTGCTGAATAATCATTGGTTTCAGTGGTTTGGGTCGAAACTAGGGATATTGGCAAGACAGACAGTTTTCCTGAAAAACATTTGAGTAGGTAATCACCCTTAAAAAACAAACCCCAAACTGTTTGGTGCTTCTGTTAGTTGCTTTTGCTTTGTGTTGCTTGAATTAATCACATGAATGATCTCATCTAATTGGGGATCATGTAGTGAATGGGTCGATGCCACAACATTATGCCTGATGTGATGATGTCACCAAATGTCTGTGATTTATGTGGGTTGATGCAACCAATCAGACTTTAGCTACAAAATATCATTGAAGGCAATGGGAGGTAATGGAGAGGAATGGCAAGTGAAGGAATTTAAATGAAGAAGTGAACATGTTTTGCAAGAAGTTGCTGAGGCATTGGTGGAAATGAATGGAGATTGTAAGTCTCTGAGAAGATCTGTTTTCCAATGCATCATAGACAAGATGTGCTGAGAAATCTCAACACCACCACTATTACCACTACTATGAATATTTATATAATGCTTTTCAAGAAAAGTTCACAAACATAGAACAATAAATAAATAAAGATGGATCCCTGTTCCCAAAGGGCTCACAATCTTCTTCTTCTTCTTCTTCTTCTTCTTCTTCTTCTTCTTCTTCTTCTTCTTCTTCTTCTTCTTCTTCTTCTTCTTCTCTCTCTCTCTCTCTCTCTCTCTCTCTCTCTCTCTCTCTCTCTCTCTCTCTCTCTCACACACACACACACACACACACACACACACACACCAACACACACCCCATGTTTCTTTTTAGATTGTTTAGTATATAAAAGAAGACTGGGGATGAGGCCCTACCTCAGTGGTAGAGCATTTGATTTGCATGCAGAAGGTCCCAGGTTCAGTCCTTGGCATCGCCAGGTAGGGCTGGGAATTATCCCAGTCTGAAACTGTGGAGCTCTGCTGCCAGTCACTGAGCTAGATGGGCCAATACTGAGCTAGAAAGACCAGTGATCTGCCTTACCAGTTGCTTTCAGATGCCTCATTTTGAGTCCTCCCACCATGAGCCCAGCACTCGTGTGCTCCACCCACCACCCCACTCTCTTCATGCATCCATTTTAATAAATAACTTCCAGGTTTGATCCAACCACAGTTTGGTGTCGTGTCCAAATTGGCAAACCATAGGTTGGAGTGAGCCCTCCAGAGTGGGATGCCAAACCATGGGTTGCAATCCTAGCTTGGAGAGATAGCAAAAACTGTAACTTGCTAGTTCAGTTGGAACGGCAAACTGTGGTTTGATCAGACCAATAAATAGCCCACTAAGGTGAGAGTGCAAGGAGGAGGGGGGAAGAGGAGGGAGTGTGCAACCACAGCCTTTGTTTCTGGTCCTCCAAACTAGGGGTGGTCAACCTGAGAGTTTCCAGCTGTTGTTGGACTACAGTACCTAAGCGGCTTGGGACTGGGTTACTTAGGAGAGCGCCTTCTTCTGCATGATCCCCAGTAAGGAGATTACTTAGGAGAGAGCTTTCTTCTGCATGATCCCCATTGAGATCATTGAGAGAGGTCTATCTAAGTATGCTGCCGGCTTGTCTGGCAGTAACTCGGGGACAGGCCTTCTCCGTAGTTGCTCCTGAGCTATGGAATGTGTTGTAATGACCTGCCTTAGCTGACTGCCCAGCAGCTGCGAAAAACCACTCTTTTCAGAGGGGAAGGGAAGAGCTGACAGACAGGAACAGAGAGTAGTCACAAACATTGCCAGAAGACAACACCGGGAATTCCACAGAATCAGGGGTAAACAAGAACCGGGGTCAGACAACAACAAACAGGTTCAGATTTCTAGGTCAAGGTTGCTCACGGTAGGGCTGGTCACCACGGACATTGTTTCCAGCACAGACCCGGCTTTCAGGCTGCTCTAAATAGGCAGTGTGCTGAGAGCCGCACCCATCACTGCAGCTGGGCCTTGTCAGGGAGATGCCACCGGGCCAGAGCTGGGGCACCAGTTCCTTCTGACCTACGGCGTTCTTCCCTCTGAGCCTGTATTCTGGCCAAATGTCGCTGTCGGGGATCTGGGGCAGGCACCTCGACTTCAGCGGCCTCAGAGGCTTCATCAGGAGGAGGGAGGGAAGGAGGCAGAGGGGCCTGCAGGCTTGTCAGCTCTGGCTCTGCTGAGTCGACCAGAGTTTCAGCCTGCTCCCCCTGCTATGGGTCTTCATCAGAGGAATTCTCCCGATGACCCCCATGGGAGTCATCACATGTGCTCCCTATAGATATTTGTGGTTTAACATCTTTGCCAGCCTTCAAAAGAGCCCTTAAGACGCATTTTTTCAGCCAGGCATAATGTTTAAACTTCTTAAATTGCTTTTTAAAAATAGTGTTTTATTTGGGTTTTTCTTGCATTTGTTTTTGTGAACTGCCTAGAACCTTTGGAGTCAGGCAGCATAGTAGGTAGGTAGGTAGGTAGATAAAATTATCCCCAGCCACAATTTGTTGCAGCTGGGGATGAAGGGAGTTTCATCCAAGAACACCTGGAGGGTTGCAGACTGGCACCCCTGCTACCATGGTTTGAAGGATTGGAAACCTGACATCCCAGTGCAGCCATTATGTCCCTAAATGATCACAGGTGAGCTGGTGATGGCGAAGAAAAACAACAGCAGCTGAACACTTTTCAATGGACAATAAATATCATGGGGAGAAAACTTCATTCTGTATTGCCAGTTTCGGCCACAGCATTTCACTGCATTTACCTGAATCCAAGACTAGGTTTTTCTAAATTATTTGATGTTAGAAATCAGGGGATCGTCTTAAATTCAGAGTCCTCTTCCTTTTGGATAGTTACAGGTATAACCTGTATCTAAATTCTATTTTTTAAGGGGCTTGTCTTAAATTCAGAGTTGTCTTATATTTAGGTAAATATGGGTGTGAGGGTATGTCTCCAGATTATGCTTCTGTGGCTACTAATGGTCATTGGCCATTGTGGTCAGGGATGATGCTGTCCAACAATATTTGAGGACCCAAATTTGAGAACACCCAACCTGGGCCAAATCCAAATGGCAAAGCCCTATGAGATGAGGTGACATCTTTCTATATCGCTGCTGCCCGATATAGGTGTTTCCCATAGTCTGGGAAACCTACCAGTGGGGATTCGAACCGGCAACCTCAGGCTTGCTAATCAAGTCATATATCTATTGTTTAATGTGGTAAGCTCAGGTTATGCACACCAAGCAGATCTGAGCATATTGGCTGGACTTGCCATAATTTACAGTGTCATCGTAACCATGTTTACTTGGACATAAATACAACAGAGTTTGATGTCGTGTACTTCCTTATTCAGCTTTGGCAAGCCTTTACTTGGCTCATTGCTCGGTCTAATGTTTCCCTCTATATTGCACAGATGTTTTCCAGCATAGGGCTGGAAGCTTGGTTTTTAAAAAAGAAAATTAAAGCTGAGTCTCAAGGTCCTGATTTTTTTATTTTTTATTTTGCAATGTGTTTGCAAAAGTGTGGAATGCATACATCTCTGGGGACTGCCGAAGTGAAAAATCCAGCTATGGAGGAGTGTTGCCAAAACAACCCTATTGGTGTGGCTCTTGCTGTATCAAATGGAGGACTTTTTATTCCTAACCTGCGCCTTGACTGATGGATGTTTTGGCAACTTGGTGTGTGCTCGAAAGGATACTTCGCGATGAGGCTGCTAATGCATTCAGCCGCACAAACAAGCACTCCCCAGCTGTCCCAGGTGCTAGACACTGTGTCACACAGACAGAATGTCTTGGCTCAGGAACATGAGACGAACGTTCCTGTCTGGGGAAGAGAACTCTAGTGACTTCTGCAATTAAACTTGCTTGGGCAAAGAAGAAATCAGCGGCTCTGCAGGGATAGATGCTTCTTGGGGACCTTTGAATGCAAGCCACTTGGGATGATCTATTCAGGCACTAGGATCACGTAGGAGAAATGGTGGCTCTGATCTAGCACTATTCATAGTCAACAGCTGGTGGCTTCAGACAGGGACATGCATCATGCGCACTGAAAGTTGCATTCAGCCTGTGTTGAAACTCCCATACTGAATGGAGAAATGCTCAGCCGCAAGCTCAAGTAACACATGACACAGCAGGGATATACAGAAACATTTTGTTGTGTGTCCATACTTGTATATACTGTTTTTACCTGAATCCAAGACTAGGTTTCCCCCCCCCAAGTTTTTTGATTTTAGAAATCAGGGGGTCATTTTAAATTCAGAGTCCTTTTCCATTTGGGTAAGCATCCAAGTCATCTTGTATTCAGGTAAACGCAATACTAATAACCCATCAGTAGGACAGTGCAGCAGGAAATGACTTGTCTAGCAAGCATGAGGTTGGTGGTTTGAATCCCCGCTGGTATGTTTTCCAGACTATGGGAAACACCTATATCAGGCAGCAGCGATATAGGAAGGTGCTGAAAGGCATCATCTCATACTACACAGGAGAAGGCAATGAGAAACCCCTCCTGTATTCCACCCTAGACAATCACAGGGGTCTGTGGGCGTCAGAAGTCGACACTGACTCATGGGCACACTTTACCATTAGGACAGTGAAGTGGGGCCCACTGTGGACATTATTGGTATTTCCACATACTTGGGAGACTTGCTACTGGCATTGCCGGAAAATGTCAGTATGTAACGTTAAAAAGTAAGAAAAGAATCACCCACCCTACCCCAGTGGGGACGGAGCATGCTCATTATCCTCCAAGAGTCACATGTCAAGGCAACTATGTGTTTTTCTCAGTGTTGCATCTCTGTGTGGGGTGGAATTTCTGAACTGCTTACTGCCTTTCAGAGATTTTCTCCCAGGCCCCAAATGTCTAAATGCTGAAAATGCAAATCCACGTCAGCCTATGATAAAACCTTATTTTATCTCTTTGTGCCTCAACAGGAAACATTACAGAGATGGATCCACGATGGAGATTTAAAGTCCCTAGGAGAATTCCCTGAGCAGAATTTTTCCCCCTCTGCCAACACGGTTTTATGAGATTTGTAATAAAACACTCTAAATGGCTTACTTAACAGGCCAACATTTTTTTAAAAATACCCGAAACTGCAATTCCCAGCACATTTCCATACACCAAGGGGGAATGCTAGAAATGTACAGCTAATGAAATATTGAGGAGGCCGATTACCTAATCTTCTCCTGGGGACTTGGCAGGAAGGCATATGATAGTCATGGGGCCAGCTGTCACTGGAGTTTCCAAGGTATGCAGAGATTTTAAAGAGAGGACAAGACAGTGTAGTGTAGTGGTTAAGAAGTCAGACTAGGATGGAGAAGACCTCATCAGCTATGAAACGTGCCAGGTGACCTTGGGCCAGACAACTTTCTCTCTCCCTAACCTACCTCACAGGGCTGTTGTATAGATAATAGGGGTTTGGAAGGATTTTGTACACCACCTTGAGCTCCCTGAAGGCCGAAGGTCAGAATAGAAATTTAATAAATAATTGTAAAAACCTCTTCCCCGCCGCACAAGACTCTGTTTGTGATAAAACTGATCTTATGTGATTCTCCTTCAGGCTAAAAAGCATGAAGGCTGTGAGGCTATTCACATGAGCAGCCCAACCTGGGTTTGGCTGCTTGGGTGCACCGCTGGGATAGATTCCGATCAGGATCAATCTTGATCCCGGGACTGCCTCAGCTGCAAGCCTGGGAATTCACCCCAGACTTAAACCTGAATTTAAGGACAGGACATGCCCTTAACCCTAGGTTCGGCTCGTGTGTTTGTGTGTGGTGGGGGGGGGAGGGCTGCAGGGAGTCTGCAGAGCTAGGGGGCAAGAGCGCCTGGCTGAGGGAGGATCTCTCAATGCGCCATGCTCCTGGTGTGGTGCACTGAGGGGTCGTCCTCCTCTGGCTCCCTGCTCTGCTGCTTGCCGCAGCACCGATCATGGGTCAAGTAAGCAGCAGACCAAGAGGGATCAGCCTGCTTCCCTGCCAGTCCCCGGCCACAACCACGGTTCTGGCATCAGTGCAGACTTACTTATTCAGACTGAGCTGCAAAAAGGATACTTGCAAATATATGAAATCTGCTGCCTTTTTGCTATTGGATGCAAAAGGATACTTCACATGCAACCTTCACATGCAAGAGGAGAGCTGGTCTTGTGGCAGCAAGCATGACTTGTCCCCTTAGCTAAGCAGGATCCACCCTGGTTGCATATGAATGGGAGACTAGAAGTGTGAGCACTGTAAGATATTCCCTTCAGGGGAAGGAGCTGCTCTGGGAAGAGCATCTAGGCTCCAAGTTCCCTCCCTGGCAGTATCTCCAAGATAGGGCTGAGACTGAGAGATTCCTGCCTGCAACCTTGGAGAAGCCGCTGCCAGTCTGTGTGGACAATACTGAGCTAGATGGACATATGGTCTGACTCGGTATATGGAAGCTTCCTGTGTTCCTATTCTTACTTTGAATATGATTTTTTAAAAATCCTAGAACCTGAAATTCTAATGCATTAGGCTTGCTGGCATCTCTAATTTGGATGTTGACAACTTTCAGACTCAAAAAGTCTCATAAGTAGTCCAATGGCAAAACAGTCATCATTGTACACTGCCTATTAAATGCTGCCAGATACTAACATCCTGCTGATTGCTGTATGCACATGTCTAATCACAGCACATATGCAGTGGTGACCCTTGTGCTTCCAAAATGGGAGTGTTTTTGCACAAGAGCGCGAATACTTTCAAAGCTCTCCTGCGCTCCAGTTCGGAGATTATTTAGTAAGAAGATTAGTGGTAGATGATCTTTGAAGAAAAACAATTTTCCCATCATCAATATTCCCTGGCCATGTGCAAGCTACAGGTGTGTTCTTGGGTGCTCTTACCTTTCACAGTGGGTGATCCTGGGCCAAGAGTGCCCTGTATGAGTTGTGTGTGCACCCTAAATGATGCGCGCCCCCCAGAACGTTCTGCAGCATGTAAAGGTTCCATGTCAGATGAGCAGGAACTGCAGTGCACTCGGTTTTAAAATAATGATGTAGTTCTGTTCTTTGCCATCATGTTCAAGAGTTATGCAAGGAAAAAATTACTCAGTTTTTGTTAGTGACTCTCACATGTGTTTTGGTACAAATGCAAAACAAAAAAGCTCAAAATGAACAGAGAGTCATATAGGAAATATTTATTTTATAAATGTCAAACAGATAACGAAATCAATTAACAATGAATAAACAGTAGTAACAGAATATAGATGTTCCTTCCCCAAAACGTATTGATTATGTGCATGGTGTCAGTTTACTGTTGTTGGCGGAATATCAGTTTTCTCTTCACATCTCTATCAGTTCCCATTCCTCTTGCTTCTCTTTTTGTCTTCTGTCTCTGTTCTCTTGTAAATCTGCTTTCCTCCCAATTTCTTTCTGCTTCCTCAAGTCTCTCCACAGCTGCCCTCTTTCTGTTTCTTTTTTCATATTATGCTCAGCTTCTCTGTCATCCATCTACCTTTCCTCTCACTTACTGCTCACATTCTATGCCTTACTTTCTGCTAGTCCAGTGTTCCATGATCTACAGGAATAGGCACTGCAGAATCATTCAAACAGGCCACTTTAATGGAAAGTTTAAATTAGAATTTAAAATCCCTGAAAATTTAAATTTGAAAACTGCTATGATATACCATTGCATGTCTGTGTTTAGTATGGACAGAAACTATATGCCATTGCATGACATATCTCAAATATGGTTAAGTGTCAAATAAGTGTAGGTGACAAGAACAGATGACAGAAAGCTGCCCAATATTTGATCCTCAATGTTCACCATCACTGTTCCCAAAGGAGAATCCGAGGAGGCCAGTGTTGTTCAACTCTCATGCACATGATGTGTAAATGGGCAGTGTAGTGAGTATGGCGCCATCTATTTCTTTGAATCCCTTCTTCCTTGGCACTCAAGATGGTGTACGTTGGTCTCCTCCCTGCCCTCATTTTATCATCACAACCACTCTGTGAAGCAGGTTAGGCTGAGACAGGGGTGGGCAAACTTGGCCCTCCAGCTATTGTTGAACTGCAACTCCCATCATCCCCAAATAAATTGTGGCCAGGGTGATGGGAATTGTAGTTCAACAACAGATGAATAACCAAGGTTGCCTACCCCTGGGCTGAGAGACAGTGACTGTCCCAAGGTCATTCTATAAGCATAATGTCTGAATCAGTATTGGAACTCAGGTCTCCCTGATTCTGGTCTGACATTCTGACCACTGCTCTACTGTTTGATACATACATTAGAATGTGCGTGCTCCTGTCCTCATATCTGCACCCTTTACCTCTTGAAAACAGAGAGGGGAAAGTTTTTTCCTTTAGGGGAAAAAAAGGAAATTTTTTCCTATAGGAAAAAAATGTCCCTGCACACAAAAAAATAAGGCAGATAGAATCCTATAGCACTTCTCTTTGCCAGTCAAATTTCTGGGTGTAGGGAGAACATTTAAAGATATGGGCCCTCCCTTTCAGTCTCCAGTGGTTAAACTGAGGGAGTGGGTGAGGCACAGAAGGGACAAACTGCATTTCTGGGTAGGCGATAGGGATGTGCAAATCAATTCAAATGTGAATCAATAAAACTCAAATCTGGGTGGTTCGAGTGATTCTAATTCGACTGAAATCACCCCTTAAAAGGGCAATTCAATTCAAATCAATTTTTTGAAATTTGATTCATATTTGATTCAAGAGCTGTTGGGCACCTTTTAGAAACCAGTCAGACCCCGTGATTGGCTAAAAAGGGTGCCAAATTTTTGGACCAGATTTGAATTTGATTCAAATTCAAAATGAATTTGAAATGGAAATGGGGAGCAAGTGGAGAGCAACTACTTTGCTAAGAGGGTGCTTCTGCTTCTTGCCTCTCCTCAGGAGCTGCCCTGCAAGTGGTTCACTCCACATGGTAACCACTTGTTACTGGATGGTATTTGCACATAATGTATTAAGTGGTGCTCCCTTTGAAGAGTCTACATTCTTTGGTGCTCTAGTTCTAGCAAAATAGGAAGGCCCTCTGAGAAGGATGCATGGAAGGTACAATGACTCCCCACCCTGCATGGGCAGCACTGATGTGGAGAGTAACCATGTCACCTGTCTCTCCCATATGATTTTTGTTATATAGTGCAATCTTAAGCATGTTTACTTAGAGGTAAATCTCAATGAAAGGCTAGGGCCCAGGGGTATTCAAGAGAGCACCTACAGTGTCCAAGATCCCCACCACATATTAAGATTTCTGGAGAGGTCCCTCTCCAGACACTGCTTATACTGAGCTGGACTGTTGGTCTATTGCAGGTCTGCTCAACTTCAGCCCTCCTGCAGATCACATAACATAAGAACAGCCCTGCTGGATCAGGCCCAAGGATGCCCATCTAGTCCAGCATCCTGCTTCACACAGTGGCCCACCAGATGCCACTGGAAGCCACAGGCAGGAGTGGAGGGCATGCTGTCTCTCCTGTTGTTGCTCCCCTGCAACTGGTACTCAGAGGCATCCTGCCTTAGAGGCTGGAGGCGGCCCACAGCCCTCCGACTAGTAGCCGATGACAGACCTCTCCTCTATGAAGTTATCCAAACCCTTCTTAAACCCATCCAGGTGGTTGGCTGTCACCACATCTTGTGGCAGAGAATTCCACAAGTGGATTAGGCATTGTGTGAAAAAGTACTTCCGTTTGTTGGCCTACAGCTCCCATAATCCCTGACTATTGGTCACTGTAGCTGGGGATTGTGGGAGTTGTAGTACAAAAACAGTTGGGGGGTGTCTAAATTGAGCAGGCCTGATCTAGGGCAGTGTTGCCTATGCTCACTGGCAACAGCTCCGCAGGATTCCTGACAGGAATCTTTCTCAGCTTTATTCAGAGATGCCAGTGATTGAAACCGGAACCTTCTGCATGGAAAGCAGGTGCTCTATCACTAAGGGTGTACACAAAACCAGAAAACCCAGTTTGGCTTGAATTGAATCGGACCCGAGCTGAACTGGGTCCAGTTGGGTTTTGTGTACACTTGAACTAGGCTTGGTTTGGTTTGAACTGAGTTTGGTTGGGTGTGTGTGTGGGGGGGGGGGGCGGGTTTTGAAGCCATACTGGCAAAGGGTTATCCAGTAAGGAGAAAAGGGGAAGGGGCGGACCAGGGGGCTTAGCTAAAGAGAGTTGGGGTGGGAGGGGCGTTACCGGGAGGGGAGTTTACATTTTTCCTTAAAGTTGCCACCGACGGTAGCTGTGGTGACTGTGGCAGTGGTGGTGATGACCTCCCCACCCCCACCAAAGCAGGCAGGGCTGGTTTGGGCCTAGTTTGGGCCTCTATGTGCTCTCCATGCATGTGCAGAGGCCATTTTATTGACCTCCATGCAAGTGCAGAGGCCTGAACCAGCCCTGCCTGCTCAGGCGGGGGTGGGGGGTAAGGAGTTCCGCTGCTGCCGGTGGCAACTTTAAGGATAAAATTTAAATGCCTTCCTACCCCAACTCTCATTGGCTAAGCCCCCTGTCCCCCCGCTTTTACTGGTAAAGGGGAATCCTTACTGGATCCCCCCTTTGCAGTATGCTCCAAGCCAGTTTGAGCTGAACCAGGAAGAATTCGGCTTGACCCAAGACCCGTTGAGCCGGCTTGCACATCCCTATCTGTCAATGAGCTACACTGAAACTCATTGTAGCCTGGATCTTACAGGTGTGACGCAGGGCTTCTTTTAATGTGCAGCCAAACACAACACTTGCAGTTCTAAAAGAACATTTGCGTTGTTCCAAAATTCAAATCATGCAAAAGTTGCACTTTGTTAGATGGTTCTAAAACGGACGGATAACCAGGAGGAAAATCAAGTGGGTAGTCCAGGCTCCTCTAGAACCCAGACTTTGGTCAAACATACCATTTCCCCTCCTCCTGACAAAGATGCTTCCCATCCCACAGACTCCACTGTTCCTCCCCACAGAGTCTTCACCAGCGAATCTAACACTCTTCTGCAATGGTGCTGTCAACGTCCCAGTTCTGAGGATTTTCTCCCACTCTGTGTAGGCTTCTAAATGTCATGGAATGTCACTCTAGGCAACACAGTACGTGTGCATATTCAAGAAAAATGTACAGAGGTGTGTTATAGTGGCAGATGTTACGTGTGTGAATTTCACTCACATACTGTTGTGCTGCTCTAAATTTTCATTTTTAAAAAGCCCTGGAGTGACATGGAACCATGCAAGAGTAGTAAACCATCTCACCCATATAATCAAACTGTATACCAGCTTGCGTGGAACATAAGGACAGAATGGGAGGTAGAGACAATATAAAGGCTTGAGGGGAGAGATGAAGTCACCACCGTGTGGATGAAGACAGCGAGATTTCAGAAACGAGCAGCTGTTAATTACTACCTGCCATTCTGTAGTACTTGATGTTTTTCTTCCTGTCCTTCCCTTAGGAGGACTTTGTCTAACTTAATTTTTAAAACTTTCTAATGATAGAGAACATCCATGATCTTTCCTGTTCTATTGTCAAGACATCTTCTTGATGTATTGCCTGCAATTTCCTGGTCTTAAGTTCTTCTCATACCTTCTGTGTAGGCTGAATAAAAGAAGCACAGGCATACTTCTTTTTCCTGCGTTACCGCCCCCACCCCCACTTTTTGGAAGAGGTTCTCAGTCTCGGGTCCCCAGCAGTGTTGCCTCTAACAGGGATTCCCAGATGTGGTGGATTACAACTCCCAGAATCCCCAGCTGCAATGGCTTTTGCTTGGGGGATATGGGAACTGTAGTCAACAATATCTGGGAATCCCTGTTAGAGGGAACACCGGTCCGCAGATGTTGTTGAACTATAAATCCCATCACAGCCAGCTGCAATGTGGCTTATGATAATGGGATTTGTAGTCCAACAACATTTGGGGACCTGATCATTCATGAACCATGCTCACACATTTTGGCCAAAGGTACCATCTCAGGGGATAAATGCTCATAGTGATTTTTGGCAATGACTACTCTCCTAGGGATGGGAAATAGGTGGTTGCGTTGATGCAGTTACAGCTTTCTCTGTGTTATCACAACTTATTTATCTCTACCTCCAAAAGGTTAAGGTAAAATTCCAGTCATTGTCGCATAGAGGAAAGGGTTGGGTTAGGGTAACAATGAAGAAATTTAGGACTGACAAAAGGAAGTACTTTTTCACACAATACATAATCAACCTATGTGATTCTCTATCACAAGATGTGGTGACAGCCAACAGCCTGGATGGCTTTAAGAAGGGTTTTGATAAATTCATGGAGGACAAGTCTATCAGTGGTTACCAGTCTGGTGTCTATAGGCCACTTCCAGCTTCATAGGCAAGATGCCACTGACTGCCAGTTGCAGGGGCACAACAGCAAAAGAGAGGGCATGCCCTCAGCTCTTGCCTGTGAGCTTCCCAAGGGATCTGGTGGGCCACTGTGTGAAACAGGATGCTGGACTGGATGGGCCTTGGGTCTGATCCAGCAGGGCTCTTCTTATGAACACATTTTTGTACTCTCCCATGGAAAAATCTTTGGAGAACGTTCCTGCCAATTTTCACTTTCATTCCCCTGACAACATCAATAAAATTTTATAGCAGTTTTTCTGTGCTTAATTTTTTTAAAAAAATGTTTTAAACATCACTGCAAATGTGGCCACTGCAGGCCCAACAATCAGCCCAATAAAAGCATGATGACACACTGCAAGCTGAACGTATCGCAATGTCATCACCTGTTTTCCATCTCTAGGGCTGTAGACATTGTCAAAAATCACAATGAGCATTTGTCCCCCCAAGATGGTACTGATCACCCCAGCTGGCTTATGCATGTGGGGCCGGCCTGCCCGGTAAGTGAGCTAAGTGCCTGGGGCTGGCACTGCATACACTATAAGGCTGAGAACCCCTGCTTTACCAGGAAAGCTGTGCTGTGTCCGCCTTCTTCTTCAGATCCCTTTCCAGCCATGGGAAGCACATCCATCTCCCTCCACACTTCCCGTTTCATTGCTCAGAGATGGAACTATATTCGGCACTATCAGACTGTTCACTGGATAAAGATTAATAGCACTCATATTTACCTTTTTTTAAAAAAGAGAGATCCATAATAACTCCCGAGTTGGTTACTGACTGCTGGGCTGCACAGGCTGATTACTATTTTCCCATTATTGTAGAAAGAATGAAGTGAAATTATCCAGCAGGATAAGGTTACAGCTGGCACTCCCATCATGCTGTGTTTCTCCACTGTGAAATAGATTTTAAACCAGATCAATGAAGGAGTCAAAGGACTTGAAGGCTGACAAAGCAACTCTATTTGCTATGGATAGCAAAGGAGCAACAAGAACACGTGTCATTGTTGGGCCACAGCAGGGATCAGGCCCCAGGTGCTCTGGGTCTGGGACCAGGAGGCGGTTGGCTGTCAATCCAAACAGGCTAGAAGCAGGCACATGGTGCAGAAGAGGCAGTGGTCAAGTCTCAAGGCAGGAAGACGGATCAAAAAGACCAGAGGCTGGGGTGTAGTTAAAGCCAGGAAGAATTCCAAGGCAGGGGACATACATAGGAAGCTGCCTTCTACTGAGTCAGACCATTGGCCCGTCTAGCTCACTATTGTCTACACAGACTGGCAGCAGCTTCTCCAAGGTTGCAGGCAGTAGTTTCTCACAGCCCTCTCTGGAGATGCCAGGGAAGGAACTTGATATCTTCTGCTCTTCCCGGAAGGTAGGGATGGGCCCGGACTGGTCCGGAGGCCATTGAAATAGCCTCCAGACTGGTCTGGACTGGTCCGGACCTGAGCGGTCCGGTTCGGGTGGGGGGGGGGCCTTTAAGAGCGGCGGGAGGGTTTACTTACCCCTCCCGCCGCTTTCCTGCTTGGCACCCTTAATTCCAAGAGTAATTGGGGTGGCAGGATACCTCCCTGCTGCCCCTTCTCCGACGTTGCTGGGAAAACTCCCAGCAGTCCTTTGTGCGGCGCGTGCACACGTCACAGAGACGTGCACGCCTCTATGACGTGCACGCGCACCACGCAAAGGACTGCTTGGAGTTTTCCCAGCAACGTCGGGGAAGGGGTGGCAGGGAGGTATCCAGCCGCCCCAATTACTCTTGGAATTACGGGCGCCAAGCGGGAAAGCGGCGGGAGGGGTAAGTAAACCCTCCCGCCGCTCTTAAAGCTACCCCCCACCCCTGTGCCGGACCGCAGTTGGCGGTTCCGTGCACACCCCTACCGGAAGGGTCCCATCCCTTTAATGTGTTCCAACAGCAGGAACTATTGTGTGGGGGGGTGGGGGACTGCATTACTATTCCCCTTGCAGATATACTTTAGTATGGCCCATCCATGCCTTACCTGTGTGTTTGCTTGGGACAGCTTTGCAAAGCAAAAAAAAAAAGCCTCTTGGTGTTGCCCTTGCAAGTGGTATATGCCATGGTGAGAGGAGTTAGTCCCCTGCTAACTGAGCAGAGGCACCTTTTTAAAGTGGTGACTCTCTTTATTGAGCAGGGGGAGAGCAACTGGCCCCATCCATCCCCAGCACAGCATCCCCTCCAGTCACTGTTGCTGGTGTCTATCTTATGTTTCTTTTTTAGATTGTGAGCCCTTTGGGACAGGGAGCCACCTGATTAATTTAATTTACTGTTTTCTCTGTGTAAACTGCTTTGGAAACTTTTGTTGAAAAGCAGTATATAAATATTCATAGTAGTAGTAGTAGTAGTAGTAGTAGAAGAATGTAGAAAGTAGGGATGATCCAAAATAAACCAAAAGGTAGGCAGTGGGAATGGGCAGCAATTTGCAGATTTGTTTCCTGGGGTAGTGCGGGCTTAGCAGACTTTGCATTGACTGAAATGCCGGGCAGTCCAACATGGGACATCGGAGAGTCAAATTGACTGAGGGGGAGAGGCACAGGCTGTGCTCCAGCTCTGTTTCGCTTTCTTTATGCCAAAGTGCACAGAACTCTGGTTCACCCAATGAAACTGCTTAGCAGGACTTCCAGGACGGAAAGTGGGAAATACTTCTTCACAGAGGCATAGTGAGGTTGCTGGGGGCCCAAGGACAAGCCATAGGGGACGCTGAGTGAGCATGCCCCCCCATGCCCCTCCCCCCATGCCATCATGCTGATGCAGGTGGTGTGATCAGTGCTGGTAAGGAATGTGCAGCCGCCCCCCACCCCCTCCAATCAGTAAAACACTTTCTTCATTGGCTGGAGAGGGGGAAGGGCTGCCGTGTGTGCCTTTCCAGCACCAGCCATGCCCCCTGCATTGGTGGGATGATGAAGGCGGAAGGGGTGTGGTCGGTGAGTGGTAGCATGATCAGCCTTCGGGGTAGGGGGAATAGGTGGGAAGTGGAGCAGGTGATGGAGCAGGAGGGCGAGGGGGTGCTTTGGTTCATTAATTCATAAACATTAATTTATGGCATTGGCTGCCACAAAGTGTTGTGATAGCCAATAACCTAGATGGCTTTTAAAGATTTTTAGACAAATTCGTAGAGGAGGAGGGCTATCAATGGTTACAAGTTAAAATGGCAATATGGATCCTTCGTACTCATTCGCCATATGTCTGGGGCCAAACAACACAATGCGTACTGAGATATGTACACCAAGTGAATATAAATCAAACAGATCCCAACTATACTCAAACAACATTTAGGCCGCATTCGCACGTAATGCAGAACTGGAGTTTCAGGGGGCAGAGGTTTTCTTACCGTTACGTGCGAAGGCATGCAACTCCAGTTCCTTGCGGCAACCAACCTGAGGGTCTGTTGCTTTAACTCCAGCCAGAACCTTCAGGTTGTAGTGAGTTTCAATGCAGCAACCTGAGGTTAGACGCAGCCTTTGTTGCATCCAAATTCAGAACCGCAGGTGTGTCCCCTTCAACCAGAGTTGAGGGAGGAAGCTCCTCTCTCAACTCTGGCCGTGATAGGCAGTGTGGGCTGTCCTTCTTATAAGAACAAACAAACAAACTTTATTTGTTAGCTGCCCCATAACAAATTTATGGGGCAGAGGATTAAAACATACAATAAAAACACATAACACATTAAATCATAACAGACCAAAAAAGGTGAAAAGAAAATACAGAGCCTGATTGAAAAGGATCTAGATAGTCTGCTTCCTCTAAGAGTGTCTTTAACTCCAATCTAAGTGACGTGTGCATGCAATGTGCAATGTGTGCAGTGGACACGCGCATGGGGTGGCAGGCGTATGTGTGGCGGCTACTTCCACTATTTCCTGCAAACGATGGGGGGAGGGGTAGTAAGGAGGAATGCTGCCGCCCCCCAAACTTTGCAAAAAAACCCGGAGTGCCGGAGGGGGAAAAGTGGCGGGAGGGGTAAGTACAACCCCTCCGCCCTTAAAGTGAGACACCTCCCCCGGTGCTGAATCGTCGGACCGGGCCACGTTCGAACCAGTTCGGAGGCCTCTAAAATGGCCTCCGGATTGGTTCAGGCACATCACTACTCTCCATTCCAGAGATCAACTAGATCTATGGCAGGAGCGCCTACCATACCAGCTGGAAAATCCTCCAGAGCCATCAGGAATCAACTGGAGTCCATCAGTCTCTGGAGGTGGACCATTTCTATAGGTTCCCCAGCCTTGCAGAGAGGTGTAGCCGCTAAGACTCTTAAGCTCAGAAGGAAGTAATCTGACCATGACAAGGACATAGATGACATAACCCCCACTTTAAAATCACCGTGCTCCTGCCCAGTTGAAAAAACCAGATCCAGAGTGTGCCGCAATTCATGTGTTGGGCCAACAACATATTGGGACAGTTCCATGGTTGTCATGGCGTCCCTGAAGTCCTGAGCCACCCCAGACAAGGCAGCCTCAGCATGGATGTTGAATTCACCCAGAACAATCATTCTGGGAGTCCTCAACACCAAATCCAAGACCACTTCTCTGAGCTCAGGCAGGGAGACAGCTGGGTAGTGGGGTGAGCGGTACACCAACAGAATCCCCACTCTATCCCAAGAACCCAACACCAGGTACAAACACTCTGAGCTGGCACTCACTTGGACAGGGATCCTAGAGAGGAAAATAGAGCTTTTATAAATTACAGCGACCCCCACTCCCCAGCCCTCCAGCCTAGGTTGATGCTGTACTGGATATCCAAGTGGACACAGCTGGGAAAGGCTAATCTCTCTCAGCTGCCCCACCCAGGTCTCCATAATACAAACCAGGTCAGCCCCTTCTTCCACAATCAGATCATGTATAATAGAAATCTTGTTCTGGACTGACCCGGCATTAAACAGCAGCACCAGCAGGCCAAGGGACAGGCTGGTAAAGCAGTCAGGAATCCTCCCATTATGGGAACAACCAGAAGAAGGGATAGGAATAAGATGCTGAACCACTCTTCCCCTCTTCTGATGTAAATGAGACCCCACACCATAGCTTCCCCTACCTGTAACCACTCTAATTGAAGGACCCCCAGCTCTCCCCAGGTTCACATCTGCACTCAGGCACATAATTAAAACAGCTTACAAAAAAAAAATCTCCCAGCCAGTAGAATGGAGCCCTTGCAGTTCCCGAAGGGGCTCCCAGTGCGGTGACCACCTTTAGTGGTGACCCAGCAGATGGCTGTTTTATAGTGCCAGCCCAGGAAATGATGCAGGACCCAGCAGGAACTGCTAAGTCAGCACTCTGGGCCCTCCTCCTGGGAGCTACAGCATTGCCACCAACAGAGGACTACAGCAAGTTTGCTCTCAACGAAAGAGAGCCTCAGGAAAGCGTGTGTGTGTGTGTGTGTGTGTGAGAGAGAGAGAGAGAGAGAGAGAGAGAGAGAGAGAGAGAGAGAGAGAGAGAGAGAGAGAGAGAGAACTGCTGGCACTTACCACAAGCACTCTTCCCCACCTTCCAGGGCAGTGGTTCCCAAACTGGGAGCCTCCAGATGTTGTTGAACTACAACTCCTATCAGCCCCATCTACAATTGATTGTGGCTGGGGATCATGGGGGCTGTAGTTCAGCAACATCTGGTGGCTCCCAGTTTGGGAACCACTGTTCCAGGGCAAGATGACACAGGGCAGGTGGAACACTCCCTTCTTCTCTCTTCTCCCCCCTACTGAGGTTGTTGTATAAGAAGAAAGTCTGCAGAGAGAAAGAAACTCCTCTTTGCAGCCTCGCTGACTGCAGAGAGACTGCTTTCTGCGACATCCGAATTTGGACAGGAGAACGGGTGGGGTGGGATGGGGTGGGGAGTGGAACCGCCGGTCCATTGGACCTGCAGTTCTGTGTTATGTGCAAATGCGGTCATAATATACCACTATAACAGGCACAACTAATTCTATACATGAATCATCTATCCAGGACCAGAAGTTATTGCAACTATAAATAACTGAATACAAAAATCATCCATGCTGGAGTTGATGACCCTTTTGCCTGATCCTGCAGGGCTCTTCTTAAGTTTCCGGCTCAGCCACGATCGCACAGGCTAACCTTTGGTCTCAGTTCTAACACTTATCTGTAATACAGGGAATAATAATACCGCCCTATTTTTTAGGGTTCTTTTAAGGATTATGGAGAATGGATATGAAGCACAAACATATGACGTTGCTATATGCATGCTAAATAATGTTGTTATTGCAACCCAGAAGGCCAGGGTAAAGCCTGACAGAATCTCAATTTTTAGCTTCCAGTATCAGTTACTTCATCTTGTATGGTTTTACTGCTCAGACCAGTTGCTGCTTGGCAACACCACTGGGAGCTCAGAGTACACCTGTTTACATGTTGTGTTCAGTCTGTGTACCATGTACCGAAGTACAGCTCTGAATACAGGTACAGTTATTCACGTTCTGTTGAATGTAGGTACAGCAGTACACTTGCTGTCTGCATCCTGCATTTCGGGGGTCTGCACCCAGGTTCACTTTTTAAATGACATTCGTCCACACAAAAACATGTTCAAGTATACAAGCAACTGAACTCAGTTAAAACATAAAGAGGTGATTCTCACGATCAGTGGAAAGCAGGCAAAAGGAACTTAGCCCGATTTCCATGGATCGTGGGAACTACCAGGCTCACAGGTGAGCCCAGTTTCCCCAAAGCAGGTCACCCGCTTAACTACCCCTCCCTTTAGCCCAGGTTTGCGGAGCAAGCGCTCTGCTAATCTGGGGTTTTCGGTCATGTATTGGTGCAGCTCAACTCCACACCGCAGCAACACACAAGGAGACCCCCGTTGGGAGGCTGCAAGCAGCCTCCTGGGCTCAGGGCTCTCTCCAGCATGCCCCACATGCTCACACGGGGCATCCTGGAACTTCCAAGGGTCACGTGGCCCCCGATTCCTGTAGCGCCCGCCAGCTCCGTGACGGAGCCGGCAGTCATGTGGGCGGACGATCTGGCCACCTAGGGCTGCTGCCTTGATCATCTGCAGGGTGAGCGGGCTAAGCCCACTATCCCTACAAACCCTGTTATGGCAGGTCTCAACGATGGTGAGACTCGCCTCAAAGACTGAATAGGGCTATTGTTGACCTATCTAGAGAAGATCATGGAACAGTCTGCTTCTGTGAATGGGTTAAAAAGCATAATTGGGTAACCCCAATGTAATGTTTGAAGGGTATGCTAACTGAGCAGAGGCACCTTTTTAAAGTAGTAGTGATACTCTTTATTGTGCAGGGGGAGAGCAACTGGCCCTATCCATCCCCAGCACAGCATCCCTCCAGTGGCTGTTGCTGGTGTCTATCTTATGTTTCTTTTTTAGATTGTGAGCCCTTTGGGGACAGGGAGCCATTTTTATTTATTTATATCTATGTAAATCACTTTGGGGACTTTTGTTGAAAAGTGGTATATAAATATCCATCGTATTTGCCATATGTGGGAATTGCTGTTATTTGCTGTTACTTACAGGAAACTTCCTCCAATAACCAGTTTAGGAATTGAAATACAGTGTCCCCCTCTGCTTTTGAAAAAATGATGGCATACTGCCCAAGGATATGTCAGCCTAGTAATGCTGCATTCACACAATTTGCATAAGGTGCACAATACAACATGTACACCGATTGTGTTACATAGACATCTCATTGGAAATAATGATCTTCCTTTGGTGCAATGCAATTTGTTCAGATGCAGCATTCCTAGGCTGACGTACTCTTGTGCAGTATATCAGCCAATTTTCATACTGTTTCATATGAAAAGCGAAATGCTAATCAACAAATTTCACCACAGATGTAATGCAACATCTGTGCAACAGACAAAATGTTAAAAATTCAGGAGGCCCCAGACTTCACACATGGTTTGATCAAACCCTACATCTACAATTTAAATTGCTTCATTTTTCCAAGAGACATTCCCTTGCCAAACCAGTGCTTTGGAAATATGTCAGGAGTGCATTTCATTATGTGAAAAAACCCACAGAATGCCAGCCTGGGAACTGACTGGTGTAGTTTATAATTAGGCCCCATTTCTCAAAATTACAACTCATAATTGCTGCTACCTGAAAAACATTCCGACAGGGAATCCAAGTTCAGCATCTTCCCTCCTTTCTGCAGCCCGCAACTATTTTCAGCTGCTCTTTAAAACGCAAATGTTTTCATAATACCCAAAGCATCCCACTTCTTGAGATTTTGAAGCGTAAAGCTAACATCAGTAGGTTATTTTGTAGCGGAGGCTGATTGTTTTGCGAGGCATTGCTCAAGCTAGCCTAACATGGAGGGGACTCTTGGGTCAGGCTTTCATGGGAAGCCAGTAAACCTGGGCAACGCGCAGCGATATTTTATTTATTTATTACGGAATTTCTATGCCGTGCTTCAGCACAGGCTCTCAGAGCATCTCCTAACAAATCTTAACGTGAAATTAAAGCACTAAAAATACCATTATGGTCATAAATCAATAAATGCTGCAGAGCACAACAAACACATTAAAAATCATTAAAAGAAGCAGAAGTAGCAGATTCTAATCAGTTTAGCTCAGGGGTTCTCAAACTTGGGTTCCTAGCTGTTGTTGGACAACAGCTCCCATCATCCCCTCTGTCTGGGGATGATGGAAGTTGTGTTCCAGCAACACCCAAGGACCCAAGTTTGAGAACCGCTGCTATCAATGCACGAACTGGACACTTGGGGATATATGTTGCCATGAATACACAGCTAATTCAGATGTTGTGGGTCTGCAGGTGGAACTGCCATGACTTAGTGGAAGATGGACTTCTCGGAGACATCTGGCTAGTGCTTGATGGAAACAGGGCACTGGACCAGGCAGACCTCTGATCTTATCTATTGAGGCTCTTCTCTTCTTATGTTCTTAGAAGATAATCCATTGGCTGAAATCTAAGAGTTATGACTGGATATGGAAGGCCAGAGACAACCTCTAAATTATTATTGGCATCTCCACCTCGTTTGATCTCTGCTGGCTGGCTGGCTGTTGGCCAATCAGGTAGCTTGCCCAGACCCTCAGCTACGATTGGTTTGAGGCAGCACTTCATGACAAGCTACGTTGCTGGATGGATTCCCAAGCTAACCCAGTATGTCACAGCTGCATCATTCCCAACAAAGCTGAGTTGGCTCAGAGCTCCTGACTGAGAACTTAGCAGGCCTCCAACGAACCAGTCAACAGAAGTAGTTCACCAGCTCAGATCTTGCAAAAGGTTGTTTTTATCTTGCCTTTTTGTTCTTTCCCAAAATTTTCATGCCAAGGTAAGAGAATTAAAATGCATCAGGGCATGGATGAAAGAATACATCCAGCATTAAATGGCTCAAGCAGAGAAGCAGCAAGGCATTGCCTTGACAATAAAACCCCGTTTGCCTCGGAATGTCTGCACACAAGTTGGCTCTGGGCATGCTAGCCTAGTTGTTAGGGCTGCCATATGGGAAAGAGGACAGGTCTTCTGTACCTTTAAGATTTGCACAGAAGCAGGAATTTCAGCAGCTGCAGCTTGTCATGCAGGGGGGAGAAAAGCAGCACCTGCTGAAATTCCCTCTTCTGTGCATCTCTTAAAGATACAGGAGACCGGCCCTCTGGGCCTTACTAGTTCTAGACTTCTCAGCACACCCATCTGAATGGCACACTCAAGATTGTGAATGAAGTTCTTTTGACTGAGGGGAGTTGGCCTCTTTCAGATGATGCTCTGTCAGAAATTGTCTGGGTCAAAGCTGAGAGCCATAAACTCTAGAACGGGGTGAACAACTCAAATACCTCCATGGGCCAGAACCAACCATCATGATTTGCTGTGCGGTGCCAAGGTCAATTTTTATTACATGTTTACATTAAAATTAACAGCATTGATGAAAGCCATTATTAGTTACTTGTGGATCTCCCCCTGCCCCTTCTGCTCCAAGGAACCCACAATTAACCAAAGAGGGAAAGTAGCCAGAAAATAGGACCTCCTTTCCCTGCTCAGTCAGTGGAGCACCTAGAGTGCATGCCAGCCCCGAACAAATGCAAAGTTTTCTCCTCTCCCTAAATCACTGTTGCTTTCAGGCCACAATTCTAGACAGGCTTACTTGGGAATAAACCTCACTGAGTACATTGTAAGATGTATTTTTGAGCACTTGCATAGAACGGTGTTTCTGGAGAATACAGAGGATGCCCCCCCCACACACACACACATACCCCTTAGAGAAGAGGGAATTGACCAAAAGAAGGACTCTCTGCCTTTCTGGGGTGGAACATCGGAAGCTGCCATATACCGAGTCAGATCATAGGTCCATCTAGCTCAGTATTGTCTACACAGACTGGCAGCGGCTTCTCCAAGGTTGCAGGCAGGAGTCTCTCTCTGCCCTATCTTGGAGTACTGTATGCTTTGGTAGTTTGTTGGTTCAATAAAAAAAATCTTGTCCTATTAAAAATAAATAAATCTTGTCCTATCTTGGAGATGCTGCCAGGGACGGGACTTGGAACCTTCTACATGCAGGTGCTATTCCCAGAGTAGGTTTCTTCCCCAGAGCTGCCCCATCCAATAAGGGAAGTATTTCATCGTGCTCACGCATGTAGAGGCTATTCACACGACCACGTGAAAGTGGGCTAAGGGAGCCCAGCCTGCTTTCGAGAGGTTGTGAGAACCACCAGGAGCTGCGTGGCTCCCAGCAGTTAGCCCGCTTAATCCCCCCCGCTCTTAAATGAAGTTAGTGGAGTGAGCACTCCCCAACCCCACTTTGGCAATCGTGAGTTGCCCTGGCATGGCTCCATGATTGGCTCCTGGTTGTCTGTGGGGAGAGCAGGCTAAGCCCGCTCTCCCCGCAGACCCCGGTTCAGCTCTACGTGCAGATCGTATGCAGAGCCTCGTAGTCTCCCATCCAAATGCAAACCAGGGTGGGGCTTGCTTAGCAAAGGGGACAATTCATGCTTGCTACCACAGGACCAGCTCTTATGGTGCTTTCTGCATAGGCTTAGTGCACAGGATTGGGTGATGGCCCAGAGGTTGGGGAGGGACTACTGAACACAGTTCCTATCCTCTGAAGCCTCCCATTCTCCCTCACTTCCATTGAGGATCTCTGTGGCACCCTTGGGAAGTGACCTGTGGCACCCGTTCCATGCTCCATAGGAAGAAGAGCTGACCTTCTGGTAGCAAGGATGGATTGTCTCCTTTGCTAAGCAGGGTCAATCTTGGTTTGCATTTGGATGGGTGACTAGACATGAGTACTGTCAGCTATGTCCCCTTTGGGAATAGGGCTATTGCTCGGTGGAAGAGCACTGGCATGCTTACATGCAGAAGGTCCCAGATTCACTCCTTAGGACTGAGAAAGACTCCTGCTTGAAACCCTGGAGTCCCTGGATCTGCTGCCAGTCAGTGTAGACGATACTGTGCTAGATAGACCAATGGTGTGACTCGGTAGAAGGCAGCTTCCTATGTTCCTATGAGACCTTCTGCATGAAAAGTAGATATATCGGTCTCTGAACTATGGCCCCATCCCCTTAATTATCAGTTCTGCATCATAAGTATTATAAAGCAGAACTGTCTATATTTATCATTTAAAATATGTATACCCTGCCCTTCCAGTACACTTTTGCTCGGGGCAGATCACAACATTAATAAACTAGATACAACGTAAAAAATTTTTTAATAAAGTTAAATATGTTAAAAGATTAGGCTAAAACCACGTTTGAAATTAAAATTGTTTTAAAGTTTCAAATTAAAAATGGTTAGTAAAAAGCTAAAAACCAAAGACTATAAAAACTATAGGACCTACCAGATAAACTGCCGTACTGTCATTGAATATATCATGTGAATAACTGTACAAGCGTACAGATCTGTATGTGCATACACTGCACGTAGATTGTACAAAACATTGAGATGTGAATAGGGCTTCTATGCCTCTCTTTTTTCTGTGTGCGGCTGAATAAGGGACAGGTTGTACAGTCAGTAGAACCGGTAAGTAAAGCTTGGCATGTTCGTTGCCTATAAGCAGGGAGAATCGTGTGTGGTTTTTTACTTCCTCGAGTGAGCATTCAAACATGGAACATTTTTTTCCCCCGTCCGGAAAATATTTCTTGATTCAATCAATTCATATAAATTAGTTTTACATACTTTCTTCTGTTTAATGTTGGAGTCTCTGTATCTGTAATGGAAGGTGAAGTCTGCTTTTCATACTTTGCTCTTTTGAGATGCGCTAAGGGTTGGGGGCGGGAGGGTGGAATCTGCTTAGCGACCTGGCATTGTGTTGCACGGGCCATTAAGCGATCATTAGGAGACTGCTGACTGTACAATAAACTTGACTGTTCAATGTTTACTTGACAGTTCTGTAGAGAGCGGTTGCTGTATATGTTCCAAAGAAGGATCGAAGATATAATGTAGGTAAGAAGGACATCTTTTATTGCCGAGGGGGGCGGCGGTGGGGGGAGCTTTGATTTCTGCAGGATTCTTCATTAGGCTGATTAGGAACATAGAAAGCTTCCATATACTGAGTCAGACCATTGGTCTATCTAGCTCAGTATTTTTTTTTTTTAAAAATATCATATTCTAAGTAAGAACAGGAACATAGGAAGCTTCCATAGTATACTGAGTCAGACCATTGGTCTATCTAGCTCAGTATTTTTATTAAAAAATATCATATTCTAAGTAAGAACATAGGAAGCTTCCATATACTGAGTCAGACTAGTCCATCTTGCTCAGTATTGTCTACACAGACTGGCAGCGGCTTCTCCAAGGTTGTGGGCAGGAATCTCTCTCAGTCCTATCTTGGAGAAGCCAGGGAGGGAACTTGAAACCTTCTGCTCTTCCCACAGACAGGGCTTCTACCCTGAATCTCCTTCAGAAGAGAATGAGCCGAGTCTCACGATCGGTGGGACCCGGTTTAGCAGAGTGCGTGGGGAGAGCGGGCTAAGCCAACTCTCCCCGCACATGAGCGGAGAGGGAGCCCTGGGCAGCTGGATTGGCCGCCCAGGATATGATTGCTGGCTCCGTGATGGAGCCGGCGGGGGCTGGGGAGCTCGGGGGCCGCACTCGCTCCGCAAACCCGGGCTAAGGGGACGGCTAAAAAAGCGGGTTACCCACTTGTAAGCCACCGGGCTCACCTGTGAGCCCGGTGCTTTATATGACCAGCCAAAATCGGGCTAGGCTCTCCTAGCCCGATTTTGGCTGGTCGTGAGAATAGCCCCAATGTGTGCATTCACACACCAGCCAAACATACCCCAAAGTCCCTTCGAAATCCTTGGACCCACTCCACACACAAACCTGGCTTCGTCTTGCAAATGCTAGCTTATCTCGAGGTATTTCCGGGTCTTTAAAATGCTGGTTTTAAGCTACTTTTTCTGAAAACACCAGAGCAAATAGCGAGAGGCACTGATAGAATCATTAGCATGATAAGAAGGATGTTCTTTTTACAAATGCAGATGTAGCTCTTTAGTACTTGCTCCGGTTACTGGCTAGCAGGAAAATATGAAGGAAAACAGTTGAACTTGCATCAAAACAAAACCCGAGTTCACAGGGGAGGGGCTGCTTCCCTCAATGCCGTGAGTGTACTTTGGAGTGGCTTCGCTCAACGTGTACCCCGCAGCATGAAGCCATGTGCGAATAACTCCCAGGGGAGCTATGTGGAATATTTGGCTTGAACTGAAGTGTTGCACAGGGCTAATAAACAATTGGTCAGGGAGCTGCACATGGAATCAGTGGGAGCTGCCACTGGCTCCCAGGCTTTGCAGTGAACAACAACTCTGAGCTAAAGAAAGGCAGGAGAGGAGAGGAGAAAATCACTTGATAAAAGCCAAGGTTGATCACTGGCAAAACAATACTCTTTCTCCTTCCATCCCATGTGGATAGATGGCTGTTCATCATGTGTGGGAGAGGTCCAGGTGGCAACTGGACTGGGCAGGCCGATGAAGAGTTCTGCATGGTTCTGAAGACTGCACACTTGGTCCAGTAAAGGACAATGGCTGACATTCTGACTAATATGCTTTTAAATTGTTTGAATAAGGTTTTAATTTATGTTTTAATTTATGGTGCTGTAAACTACCCACAGACAGAAGTTTGGAGCAGTGTAGAAATATAATAAAGAAATAAAAAATAATGCACTTGTGCAATGCATAAAGTGGTGCTTGTGGCAGAAAATTGCAGAGCTGCGATAAAAGTGGTTGCAGGATGCACTTTTGGTGCCATTTAAAACAGATGAGGCATGCCACAGGCTGTACAACTATGGTGCAAGCATGGTTGCAGCGGTGTTAACAGTAGCCTGGAACACAATCTCCAAACTTCGTCCAAGAAGCCAGCACAATGTCCTTCCGCAGACGCTTCATGAGTCAGGATGTCAGCCGCTGGTACTGAATTGTATCTTCCAGCTTTCATGTCTATGTTTCAGATCTTTGTTAGTCTTAAATGTGTTCTGAAGAGATCAGTGGGGGGTTAATGGAATTCTTGGGCAGAGACAGGCACTTTTAATTTTTTTTTTTAAAAAAAACACCCCAAAGAAAATTAACCAGTGTCTTCACCTTGCCTTATGACTCTACTCATTATTTTTGCGCCCCTGCTGCTGTCCCTAGCACTCAGATTTGAGAAAATGATCTGAAGCTGTGTTTGCATCAGGCCAAAAAAGAAAAGTGAGACTGTAGTCTTGCTATTGTATTCATTTTGTGGAGAGCTCTTCAGGCGAATCACACTTACACATTCATTTATTCTACTGATTAATTTTATCCTGCTCTGCCTCCAAGGAACCCAGGGCTGCATACATGGTTCTATCCCCCCATTTATCTTCACAACAACCCTGTGAGGTAGACTGAGATAAATTGCTAGCCCAAAGTCATCCAGTGAGCTTCATGGCTGAGTGGAGGCATTGAATTTGGGTCTGCCTGGGTCTTAATTCAGCAATCTAACCACTGCAGTGTTTTGGCTTTCCAAGACTGTGACATCATGGGATGACTTTCATGTGTGGTTAGACTACCACCTATATAATTTTCATGTAACCTCAACATAGGAAGCTGCCATATACTGAGTCAGACCATTGGTCCATCTAGCTAAGTATTGCCTGCACAGACTGGCAGCAGCTTCGCCAAGGTTGCAGGCAGGAATCTCTCTCAGCCCTATCTTGGAGATGCCAGGGAGGGAACTTGGAACCTTCTGCATGCAAGCCTGCAGGTGCTCTTCCCAGAGGGGAATATCTTGCAGTGCTCACACATGTCTCCCATTCAAATGCAAACCAGGGTGGACCCTGCTTATCAAAGAAGACAATTTGCATCTCCTCCCATCCCGAGGAGCTGCTTTGCACACAGGGCTAGGCCGAATGTTCTCCAAGGAGAATGTTCCAAAAGTGTGTGGTGAGGGAGAGGACAAACAATAGACAAATTTGCCTGCCTTTGCAGCAGCCCTTGGAAAAACTACTAGTCCCAAGAGCTAAGGCACCTTCCATGTTTGGAGACAGGAAGGAAGATATGTTGGGGGGGGGGGGATCTGTTCCTACATGCCACATTGCTTCACTTTATGTAGAACAGGAAGGGAACTACCACTACTTCTGTTTACCACCCATTAAGTAAAGAGTAAGATTATAAACCATCCAGGCAACAGCTGAGAGTTCTTATAGTAGGTTTTGTAGCCGTTTCTTGGTACCTCAATGCTAGGTGGCCAGATTTTGCTTTTAAAAAGCCAAATTCTGGCTTACGGCCCATTTGACCCACGAGTATACCCCTTAGGTTCTGGCAACTCTGCCTCAATGGAGGCCTGATCCTAGAAACAATCAGGTCCTAAGTAGGGATGTGCACGGAATTGGTTCCGAACCATTTCAAAGAACCTCCGAACCAGTTCGAAGAACCGACGCGTCGGCAACTTCCCGTCATATCCAGAAGACAAGAGCGACGGGACGGCGGGGAGGTATGCTGCTGCCCTGACGGGCTTTTTTAAAAAAAACTGACACCGGTAGGGGGAAAGCAGTAGAAGCAGTAAGTGCACCCTCCCCCCACTCTTAAAGGGAGACCCCCGCCACCTTCAAACTGCACCGCTGTGGTTCCGTGCACATCCCTAGTCCTAAGTCAGGTCTTTGTGAGTAGAGCTTGGGGATGGGAATGGGGGCGGGGGGAACAACATCATAATAGCCCAGGGGGGGGGGGGAACTAGTTTATAAATGTAGCCTGTTCAGGATAATGTGGGATGAGAATAGAAATATTAGGTTAGTTCAAATGATACGGCTGGCAGCACATGTGAAGAGGAAGGAGGTGGATGTGTTGACGTCCTTCGGGCACATCTATTGCATTTATTTTAAATATGTATACCCTGCCCCTCCAGTACACTACTGCTTGGGGCAGCTTAGAACATTAATAAAATAGATCCAATACAGAAGTTAATAGAAGTAAAACAGAAATAATAAAGTTAATAAAAATTCTAAAAAGTCAAAAGACCAGGCTAAGAGCTAAGAAACCTACCGGATATAAGCCGCAAATAAAATAGTAAAAAGCATCTTTGAAAAGATTAATTAGTTGTATATGTGAGCGGGGCTGCTAATCTGAAAGGCCCCTAAACATGTACACCAAATACTTGTTTAAGCATCTTTAGGGGCCATTCAGATGAACAGCCCCACATGTAATTAAGGAACACACCGGGAAGGTGTTCATGGAGGATGTCCTGGTTGGTGTGCTTTTGGCACCCACTTGCTCTTCACTTGCCGACAGTGAACCAGCCCAGTGTCAAACTACCCATTGCTTGTGCAGAGTCACTCTTGAGGTGTAGGGAAGCGTAGCAGGCAATTCTAGGAATTTTGGCTCTCGCCATGTAAACCAACCTGCCTTTTAAGAAGTGATACTTGCCTCCCCAAAACGAGAGCATGCCTGAATAGCCACAGTTCCCTTGTCCCTTTTGGCCATTAGCTAGCTTGTTCTTGAGGATCCCTTCCAAATTGGAAGATAGTCAAAGCAACAATGAATGTGTGACAGCAAGTCATAAAATTCCCTGTTGGTAGTGAAAGTTTCATTTCTCCAAGGCAAATTCTGTTCTCAAATGTTGCGGCTGGCTGGAGACCACTGATATTGTCTCTGAAGTTCTCTGTGACTTCTGTCTACAAAAATCCACAAGAGGAGAGAGGAAGTGACTCCTATTTCTGTCACATTGGTGGTGGCCACAGTGGAGGCGGGACAGCCCAGAAACTGGGCAGAGCTGTGCTAGTGGAAGGTGTCTTTCGTCTACTTTCCAGATCCTCCCCCTCCCTCTGCCACCCATCTGCGATGCAACCCATGTCATTGCTGAGAATCTAGGGCTGCCCCATGGAAGAGAAAAGGGTCTCCTATACCTTTAAGAGATGCACAGCTTTTCTCCCCCCCCCCCCGCATGACAAGATGCATCTGCTGATATTCCCTCTTCTGTGCATCTCTTAAAGGTACAGGAAACCTGTACGCTTTTCCTTATGGTTGACCTATGGGGATCCCTTGGCAGGCTCAGGATCTTGGCATCACCAAGAGTTGCTTGTGCTAACTTTGTTACACAGGCATTGCTGTACATGAGCCTTCATTCCTGAGCTGCCTTTTTGTAACCCCACTGATGCCCATAAGGCTACTCTTGAGTAATTACAGTATGGCCTATGATTTACCTAGCTGGTGGCATGCCCACCTCAACTCTCACATCCTGATTTTTTCACAAGAGGAAACCAGATATACTCTGCGTAAATAATTAAAAAATTAAGTTTTGTGTCCAGTGTTAAAAATGTCCCGAAAACTGTGCACAAAGTTACAGCTAATCTGTTTATATCTGCAAAAAGACATTATGTCTTGGAGGCCCAAGAAAGAATACCTGTTTATAAATGAAGCCTAATTGGGATAATGATAACTGAGGATTGCATGCACACAAGCCTGCTATTAGATTTAGCCAAATCTCCTTGCAAATTTCTTGGGCCAGATTGAGTCTGATATATTACAGAGCATCTTGTTCTCCAAGCAATGAAGAAAAAGAGAGAGAAGCCATCCAGACTATGTTTTTCATGAGGAGCCCCACTGAAATTAATGAAGTAAGCTTAATTGCCCAATTAATTTCAATAGAGCTACTCATGAGTAACCTACTGTGGATGTCAGCCATTGAAATGAACCCAACAGTACAGGTGTGAAGCTAGCTCTTCTTAAGAGTAGTTCTCTTTCTGCATGACCCAGGCCATGCAGAGGCTAATTGTGCAGGTGCGGCGGCCTCCAAAATGGCTGCCGCGCCAGAGGGGGAAGGCCCGAATGAGCCAAAGAGCTGGCCAAATGGGCGGTTTGGGCTGCAAGGAAGGCCTGCGAGGGGAGGGGGAACCTCCAAAGACACCCCACCCTGCTGCAACAACCCTCCCACAACAACCCCCCCACAAAGGGTGTAAGGTAAAAAAAATAAGAAGAAAAAAAGGTCTGTGAACAGTTGGGGGTGTTCGGACCGGTGTCAGACTAAACAGGGGATGGTTCGGTTCAACCCTAAACCTTTGAACTGAACAGGTTCAACATCAAATGCGTCAAAAGTCGAACCTGTTTGCACATTCCTAATCCCCACTGGTATGTTTCCCAGACTATGGGAAACGCCTATATCGGGCAACAGCGATATCAGATGATGCTGAAAGGCGTCATCTCAGACTGCGTGGGAGATGGCAATGGTATTCCCTTCCTGTATTCTATCAAAAGACAACCACAGGGCTCTGTGGTCGCCAGGAGTCGACACCGACTCAACGGCACACTTTAGTTCAACAACTGCTGGCGTGCCAAGGTTGCCTATCCCTGTCCTAGCCCTTGCTAAGGCCTGACAGGACCCCACTCTCCCTGCTGGTCTTCCACAAAGGTTGAAACTTCACTAGAAAGACTCATCCTGGCTCTGTGCTTCCTGACACGCTGAGTGAAATGAGTTATGGTGGCTCTGCTGGTTCACTGAGCCCTTCCCAGGCCTTCAGGGTATGGGTGGAGGTGTGAAGTGGCCATGAGCTGCCAGAACTCTTAGTCTCCTGAACATCCACACCATGAGAAATTATTGGAACAAACAGAGCTGTCGGTAACCAAGGAACTCTCTAGGCCTGGACTGAGTTGAGGGGATGATTGGCAGCCCCTCTGAAGGGCCCGGCAGCTGCGAATTGATTAGTGCTGAGGGGGAGATTTCTGACAAGGCCTGATAACTGTGAGGTGATGGGCCCTGAGGAGAAGGCGCCAATTAAAGCCCCGCGTCATGGTCTCACAATCTGTGAAATGATTTGGCAATAATGTCGAGACCAAATGAGAGGAATCAATGAGCACCGTCGTAAACACTCTCTCTGTAATTAACAGAGGCGATTAACTCTGACATGTGGCTGTGTGTGCCCCACATGGGAGGCATTGCAGGCCTTCCTCCCGAATGTCAATAATTCACTGAGAACACCTCTTGGCTCAGGACTCTCTGAGCAGTTGCCACCTCGCTAATTAACAAAGCCTCATCTTTTAAACACAAGTGGAGCGCATAAGGCCCGAGAGGCGTGTGTGTGTCACCAAGCTCCTCAGACTTCACTCTGCAGATGGCAGCCAGGTGTCATGGCCGCCCATTTAGGAGGAGCCTCTCATGAGCACTTTGTCAAATGTCTGGGAAGTAATCAGCCAGTTGGCACTGAAGCACCACATCGGAAACAATTAGGGAAGGCGAATCATAATGGCTAGAACAATAAGGGTGCTGCCTTTACATTGAGGTCAGACTGTTGATCCACCTAGCCTCATATTGTCTGCTCTGGCTGACAGTGTCTTTCCAGAGTCTCAGGTAGAGGACTTTCCTTGCTCTGTAGCTGGGATACTTCTATCTGGAGGTGTATGGGATTAAATCTGAGACCTTCTGCAGGATGTGCTTTACTCCTGAGCTACAGCAGCTTGCTAAGCCAGAGGCAGCAGGTGGTGATGGTTGTGGCCCATTACCTTAATGGCCAAGCCAGGTGCTTGAGTGGACCCAGCTGTACAAAGGAGTCAAGGCAGATGCTCCATCATTCCTGTTGATTCAAGACTGACAAGTGATGGGGATCACTTCAAAGGAGATGAAAGGGGAGTCCAGAGAATGGGAGGGCTGCAACATAATCACCAAACCAGAGCACTGTATCCCATCCTAAATAATTATTTCTTGGCAAGGTATCTCATAAAGTAAAGTTGCACCATCGAGTCGGTGTTGACTCCTGGTGCCCACAGAGCCCTGTGGTTGTCTTTGGTAGAATAGAGGAGGGGTTGACCATTGCCATCTCCCATACAGTATGAGATGATGCCTTTCAGCATCTTCCTATATCGCTGCTGCCCAATATAGGAGTTTCCCATAATCTGGGAAACATACCAGCGGGGATTCGAACCGGCAACCTTTTGCTCACTAGGCAAGTTATTTCCACGCTGCACCATTAGGTGGCTCTGTGTAGCTCATACAACCAGGTCATTAATAATTTCTGGCAATGTGAAAAACGATGTAACAGCCCTCAAATGCTTTTCCAAGTCTGAGGCCCATTCACAGGTATTAATGGTTAAAATCCTACATCAAAGTAGCCCAAGCCTGCCAATCACAGAAATGGCACCCTGAATTGATTGCTAGCTGATTAAATTGATTGCCAGGTGGGCAGGATTGATTGTTTATTTTTCTGTTTCATTGTTGCCCATCCCGGAATGGCTCAGGGCACTTCACAAAAACATGAAATAAAAGCAGTTAAAAGATTAATATAAAATATCATTTTAAAAACCATTTAAAACCAATTAATTATTATTAAATTTAGCCATCTAATGGCACAGCAGGGCAATGACTTGATTTAGCAAGCCAGAGGCTGCTGGTTCGAATCCCCGCTGGTATGTTTCCCAGACTGTGGGAAACACCTATATCGGGCAGCAGCAATATAGGAAGCTCCTGAAAGGCGTCATCTCATACTGCGCCGGAGGAGGCAATGGTAAACCCCTCCTGTATTCTATGAAAGACAACCACAGGGCTCTGTGATTGCCAGGAGTCGACACTGACTCGATGGCACACTTTACCTTTAAATATTATTAAAGGCTGGGCTGAAAAGATGAGTCTCTTTACCATCTCTTCAAAGATGGCAAGTCTCTTATTCCAGCACATTCTGCAACCTAGGGGTGACAACTGAGAAAGCCCAATCCCAGGTTGTCACCAGATGAACTGGTGCCCAGCAGTTCGATTGACAGGAGAGTTGGACTTCTGGGCTTCCATTGAGATGTTGTACCCGACAACAGCATCTCTGCTAGTAATGTCTGAAGAGGGCTTCTGGCAACCAGGGTGATTACTACAAAATACCTTTCTTGCTTCAGTTTCAGACGAAGCAAGGTGTTTTGGTGTCTCCTGGGAGCTGATTTATTATTCTCTCAGACTGCAGCTGCCTTTCTGAGAAAATATACAGAATACAGGATGAACTGTTCAGATAGGAACAGTGGTAACTTTGAAAGCGCTCACAAAAAAGGGATTTGAATTCCTGTACTGCAGTAGATGGCAATTATTAATTCATGCATCAGACTGTGATAAACTCTACATCATTGGTTTTAACTGGAAATTGAATATAAAGGCATAGCGATGCATTTTCCCCCGTGTCGGCCAGCGATCGATCAGATACTGTTAACACAGAGAAGAAAGCAAATGCAGTATGTGAAATTCAGACCAGAACATCTCCCAAGAAGTTCCAAAATATACATCACTCTGTCAGGATCCAAATGAATCTGACCCACTGAGTGAGCAAGAACAGAACTTTGGCATGTGCTCAGCCTTTGCTTATAGATGCAGTTTTAAAATAGAGGTAATTAAGGCCAAAAGAGAAGAGAAAAGAAAAGAAATAGCATGTTTCTGTGCTTGGGAAACCGTTTAGCATTCAGTCTGCTCATGGGTGAAAGTGACATGATATCAAACGGACTTGCATGTGCTAAAAGAGCCATCAGAGGTAGCAAAGCAGACAGAGGTTTCATATCGCCTCATACACCAAACCATTTTAGCCTACTTTCCAGTAGGTTTATAAGATCACCTGGCATTCCATGTGTGTTTCAGTCTGTGTGTCCGTGCCCCCCACCCATCAACTTTGCAATGCCTGGACCAATATGAACCAAATTGGGTAGAGTTCTAGGGACACCTCAATGGCATAGTCTGTGACAATGTCATCCACGGGGTGGATTCTATCATAACAAACTATACCACTGAGACATCCCTATATATCCCTACAGCTGTAGCAAATTTGGTTCGAATCGGATAGGTGGTTCACAAGTTAGCGCACTTGTGCCTCAAATTGAAGATGGCGGATGCATAAACCTTTGAGGCACAAGTGCGCTAACTTGTGAACCACCTATCCGATTCGAACCAAATTTGCTACAGCTGTAGGGACACATAGGGATGTCTCGGTGGTATAGTTTGTGATGATAGAATCCACCCCGATTCTAGATGTTTTAACATCTAATGCGCAATCAGGCTAACTTGTGAAATGTCTAACCAAGTTGAACCAGTTTGCTACAAGTGTAGGGTCACATAGGGACAGCTCAAAGGCATAGTCTGTAATGATGCCATCCACGCCAATTCAAGATGGTGAACATTTGAACATTTGATGCACAAACTAACTTGTGAACCGCCTAACCGATTTGGACCAGGTTTGGTACAGGTGTAGGGACACATAGGGACACCTCAAACATATAGTTTGCGATGATGTCATCCACCCCAATTCAAGATGGCAGACACATGGAGGTGCAAGTTGGCTAACTTATGAACTGCCTAAGCAATTTGGACCAAATTTAGTCCAATTGACTGGATAGTGAAAGGAAAGTAGGTAGATTAGTTCTTACTGGAACAACTTGTTATGGAATCAGACCACACTAGGCTCGTGCAGAACCAAAATGAAGGAGGGCAGTTTTGCAAAATGTTTCACTAGAAGCTAAAGGAAACTCCATTCCCTTTTGGTGATTTTAAAAGGAACATTGAAACTACTACTACTAATAATATTTATATACTCCAATTTTTCATTAGAGTGATCTCTGATTGAGTAGTGGAGGAAACATTTCCCTCTTTCTAAAGGACTTCATTTACCTTTTATTTAATTGCACATAGCTAGTGTGATCTGATTACTCCAGCATCATCATAGTCAGTACATGGGATCTCTTGCCTGATTGCTTGGGATCTCTTGAAGAGGAACAAAACTCAGGAGAAAATGGCTGACAAAGCTAGAGTTGCAGAAGGGAAGACTGGAAATCAGTGGCTGTGAAAAGTTGCAAACAAGTATAAAGTGGAATTCAGTTATTTTTAGGGGGAAGGTTGCCTCTCCATCATACTTTTGAGACAAAATTCAAATCTGCAGAACGCAGATTTATTATTTCACAATGTTTGGTAGTATGCACTCTAGTCTAGAAGAGCCCAGTGGCAACCAGTGAAGTGCTTTCCTAGGCAAGATCTCCCCGACCCCAGAAAACACTAGGTTTGTTCATATGGCTGCCAGCAAATTAGGAGAAGTGCTCAGTTCGGTTAGGAGAGTATTGGCATGCTCTCAGTTTTTGGTCGTGTGCTTGTAAACAAATTAAGTAGCAGGGAGATAGATTGTGTGTGAAGCAGCTGCTGGGTAGGATGAACGCACCCCACCCAGATTCTGTCTCCAGAACTACTACTTCTATGGATATTTATATACTGCTGTTAAGAACATAAGAACAGCCCTGCTGGATCATGCCCAAGGCCCATCTAGCCCGGCCTCCTGTTTCACACAGCGGCCCACCGGATGCCTCTGGGGAGCCCACAGGCAAGAGGAATGTGCATGCCCTCTCTCCTCTTGTTGCCCCCCTGCAACTGGCATTGAGAGGATTGTGCCTCTGAGGCTGGAGGTGGCCCACAGCCAGCAGACTAGTAGCCATTGATAGACTTGTCCTCCATAAATTTCTCTAAGCCCCTTTTAAAGCCATCCAAGCTGGTGGCCTTCACCACATCCCATGGGAAAGAATTATATGAACATAAGGAAACACAGGAAGCTGCCATATTCTGAGTCAGACCGTTGGTCCATCTAACTTAGTATTGTCTACACAGACTGGCAGCAGCTTCTCCAAGGTTGCAGGCAAGAGTCTCTCTCAGCCCAATCTGGAGATGCCAGAGAGAGAACATGGGACCTTCTGCATGTCCCCGTCCTGTAAGGAGAATATCTTACGGTGCTCACACATGTAGTCTCCCATTCAAATGCAACCATTGTGGATCCTGCTTAGCAAAGGGGACAGTTCATGCTTGCTACCATAAGACCACCTCTCCTCGCTTTTCAAACAAAGTTCTCAAAGCAATTTACATAGAACAATAAATAATGCATAAATAAGATGGTCTCCTGTCCACAAAGGGCTCACAATCATTAAAAAACCTCCAACTATACCAAGGTAGAAGGGAAAACCATCCTACCCAACTTCCTTCTTCCACATGATCATTCTCCCCACTGCCTACCTTAATTTTTGCAAACACATGGCCAAAAATTGGGAGCGTGTCCCACTCTCCTACCCAGGCTGGGCACTTCTCCTACCTGGTCGGTGCTGGTGGTCATGTGAACAAGCCTATTTGTAGCACTTGAGTCGGGAGGTGGAATTCTTACCTTTCGGTGGTTGTGTGAACGAGCCTCTTTGTGGCAATTGAGCGGGGAGGTGGAGTTCTCACATTTTGATTTTAGGTGCTGAGAAATGATGGGAAAAGCACAGACACTGACTGAACATTTGGCAACTCTGGTTAGGCAATAGCAGGAAAGAATGAAGGAAAATTGTGCAATAGCATTTTTTTTTAGACAACCAAGAAAACATCAGCTTTGCTGCAGACTTGATTCACTTGCATGATTTTAAAGCAGTGAGGATGTTTCGGGTTTTTTAACCTAAAGATATAATACATGTCCTTTAATATATTCTCTTACTTAACCAAAGTAAACATTAGCAGCTACAGGGTATGAACTATTAGGATGTTCGTGACACGGTGCATATACATTTCTGTGTGTGTGTGCTAGAATCAAGATGCTTCTGTTCCCTTCCTTTCTTGGAGGGATTTAATTTTGTAGGCTCAGGACAGGACTAAACCTGAAAATGATAATTTTAGGATACATGCATATACAGAAATACATTGTTTTTTAAAAAAAGTATCTCACCAATCATCCCAGAAGACAAGACAGGGTGAAAATCAGAACAGTAATCAGACTGTTGGAACTGTTTTTGGTAAACAGGTGTGACATGAGTGGGAGTCCTAAGATCTCTGTAAACTTGAGGCAGGACACATGTACCACTCTCCTTATGTGCACATTCCAGGTGGTAGCTTGATTTTGTTGTAAACCGCCTAGAGACTTGGGTAATGGGCAGTATACAAATACGTTAAATGAAATGAATGCGCAGTTGCCACTGCTCATTGCATATTGCCTCCTCTGCCTCCTTCCTCGTCTGCTGCTGGGCTCATTTTGAAAAGGGGGAGGAAGAGAAATAAGAAAAGTGCAGGAGAGTACTGGGGACACTCTGTAGCAGGGCAAGGCAACCTCGGGGCTCCCGCTGTTACTGAACTACAACTCCCATCATCACCAGCTGCAATGCATTGCTGCTGAGGATGATGATGGGAGTTGTAGTTTAGCAACACCTGGAGTACTGAGGTTGCCTAGCCCTGCTATAGAGAGTTAGGAAGGAACATAGGAACATAGGAAGCTGCCATATACTGAGTCAGACCATTGGTCTATCCAGCTCAGTATTGTCTTCACAGACTGGCAGTGGCTTCTCCAAGGTTGCAGGCAGGAATCTCTCTCAGCCCTATCTTGGAGAAGCCAGGGAGGGAAAATGCAATCTCCTGCTCTTCACAGAGTGGCTCCATCCCCTAAGGGGAATATCTTCCAGTGCTCACAAATCAAGTATCTCCTTCAAATGCAACCAGGGCAGACCCTGCTTAGCTATGGGGACAAGTCATGCTTGCTACCACAAGACCAGCTCTCCTCCCAAAAGAGTTGTTTCCTCTTTTGTTTCCTTTCCCTTTTCACAACCAGCCCAGGGTTTCATGGTGGGGGGTGGGATGTGGAGAAGGGTGTACATCATGAAAAAGGAGGAGGAGGAGGAGGAGGAGACAAAGAGCTGCTCTGATGGCATGCATGTGTGCGTGATGGCCCAATAAGGTGACTGCCTCACCTCTCCTCTGTCACCTCTGGTGACATGGTGTGGTCAGAAGGATGCATGAGTAGCCTGTCTATTTTGCTTGGCTGGGCTGGAATTAAACACAACCAATTGAGGGGAGGGGGTGTTGCACCAATGGTGACTCCTATATCTGGCTCCAATCCTAGAAATTGGGTTGGAGCTGAAAAGGGAGGTCAGGTACAGGAGAAGAGGAAGTGACTGGAAACACAACAGGTCTTAACCCGCATCCAGAATCTTGACTGCCCAGGAACAACCATTCAACAGCTTGCTATAATGCTTGCTGTGGAGAGGTTTCTAGGAATGAAGCAGCAAAACACAGCAGTAGTTCATGACACGGGGGAAATCTTTGCACAGCTGGCTTGGCTCAGCTCCATGTCTTTGGAAAGGGCACCTGTTTAAGCTGAAACAGCTCTTGATAGTTCTTAAGGTGGGCTGGCTGGCGTTGAAAGGCAAGGTAGAAACTCTGGAAGATCAGTGGTGAGGGAGGCACCTCCTATCATTGGTGGAGTGCTTTGGGCACCCAGGAGCAAACGGGATGCATCCTCTGAGAGCAGGGGACAGCAAAAGCAGGGAGGCAACTGTTTGTTTATTTAACATAATTGTATATGACCCCAGACTCACTACTCTGGGCAGTTGGAGATGCAGCTCTTGGAGATGGAGCTCTCCTGGGCAGTTGGAGATGCTGCTTAGTTGTGTCTGTTTGCACCTTCTATCTTAGTTACCACTAGGGGGCATTAGGAGCAAAGGTAGCGAGGAAGGGTCTTCCTCTTATCCCCCCTCTTGTTGTCTCTCCCTCTGCTCTGGCTTCCTCTGATTGGTGGACTGATACGCTCACGGGGTCTCTCACTTCCTCCTTCTTTCTCCCAGTTCTACTGCATTCTCCCTTAGCCATGCAATCTCTTTCTCTCCCTCCCTGTAGAGATGTGCATGGAACCGGTTCAGAGGCCCTTTATGGGCCTCCAAACCGGTTCAATCGGCGGGCGGTTCTGCTAGTCCAATGGCAAGGGGGGCACCTTTAAGGGCAGTGGAGGGTGCATTTACCCCTCCCGCCACATATACCCCACCGGCACTCTGTTTTGTTAAAGCCCCTAGGGCTGGCAGCATACCTCCTTGTTTCCCCTTTGCTGTGTCTCCCAGAAGTGACTGGAAGTAACAGATGCAGGGTAAGATACTTGCTAATGGGCTTGCTCTTCTCACCCATGCTTGCTCTGCTATAATTTCCAACAGCAACAACGAGATTTACCCCCTTCCCACACCGAAGAGCAAACTTTATTTAACTGTATCCCACTTTCCCATCATTTGGGTCTTCAAGATGTCCCAGAAATATGTTTGAATAAAGTTTTGTACCATCTCAGTGGGAGCAGGCTTTTATGGGCAATGCTCCACCCTAGAGAGAAGCAAAAGACTCCTCATCCTATGCCTTACATCACCTCTAGAGAGCCATGCCACTAGGACAGCACCCTTTGGCATTGCCATCCAACAATGCCAATGTGAATTTAGAAGGTCTTGCTCAAAACTAACATCTCAGGACTGCTTCTTTGCTAACCAGGCACCTGGATCTACATCTTAAAGTGCAAAATTTGCTGAAGACTAGTTCTATGTTTGTTGCACAGGCTAGTCCTCAGAACCATCAGAATACGTTGTCATATATATATCTATCGGTCATGTTTTCTGTGCAGTTGCTTCTCAGCAAAGCCCACAGCTATGAATCTGAAAATATTGCACCGTTATTGCAAGCTAGAAAGCTGGTGGGAGAAGCAAATCCCCAGTGACAGGGTAAGGCAAGTCTTCCTCTAAGGAAGCCAGGCAGCCGAACAGGGATTTGTGAAATTTCAGTGGAGAGGCCAGCTGCAACCTTCTGCCGCTATTGTGGTACATAACATGTGTTCCATACCAACTTCTTCTCAATACAGACTTGGGTCCCAAAAGCTGCGGACCTTTTCATTTATTCTCTTATTCATTTCTGATCCTTTCGAAATTGGTTCTGGATTCATTCCCATATCCTCCCAAAGACCCATGATGGAACTAGACAAACCAGAAGCACACAGGGTTGCTACTGGGAAAAAAGTGGAAATCGTTGCATGACAATGTTTCTCTCTGTGCGGGGGGGGGGGGGGGCATCCACAGAATCATAGAATTTTCAAGTTGTAAGGGAGCTTGGAGATCATCTAGTCTAACCCCCTGATCAGTGCAAACAACTGCTACGGGTTCTTATCATCCCCAACAATTTTAAAATGCCACGACAGTTATTCAGATACAGGTGGCCCTTGTTATCTGCAGTTTCAAGAACCGCAGTTTTGTGTATCTGCAGACTGGCCTTAGAGACTTGGTTTGTTTATCTGTGGCATATAATTAAATAGCCTAAAATTCACCTATTTGCAGGTTTGTGTCACTGGAAATGACCCAGAAATGACTTCCGCTATCATTTCCAGTCACCATTTTGCAGTGCAGAACCTTTTTGTGGTTCTTAAAAAAAGAAATCCTGTGAATTTTTTTGTGCAGAAAATCGGAGGAATTGGGGGTTGGTGGGGGCTTTGCTGGAGAGCAAGGTACAGCACTTTATTTCTCTTATTTCTGCCTACTCCCTGCCTTTGTAGCCCTGTTAAAAAAGTGCAGGAACCTAACCTTCCCAGTCCCCACAAACTCAAATTCTCGTTATATGCGGTTTCGTTATCCATAGAAATTGGCGGGAACAGAACCCCCCCGCGAATAGTAAGGGCCTCCTGTGTAGGAGAAATAGCTTGTTTCTGGTAAAATTGTTAAATTGAAGCTTACGTAGTACACAGACAGTGTAGCTGTTTTGAAGGTAGCCAGTCAGCCAAAGAGAATGCTTCCCCACTCATTGCTGTGGAGACACCAGCTACAAAACGCAGTCAATAAGCCCTGAACAAAAGAAGTGCTGAGAAAAGCCAACTGTGGTTTTATGAAAACTCTTTTGAGGATAAATTATCCTTTGGGGTCACGGGGATAAATGATTGCCTTCAACTGAGCTGCAAGAAAAGAACTTTGGTAACCACTGCTCCACAGAACTTCTCAACTGTACCGTTAAACCTCCCGTGCACTATTGAACTCGAATCTACTTTGCACACAATAATTTTAATGGGATATGATGCAGAAGCAAGATCTTTTCTCCACGGTAGCCTCTGCAAGTTTGCATTTGTATGACAGACCAATCTCAGCAAAAGCAGGGACATAGCTCTAATTGGGTAGATGTTTTACAAGAACATGAGCTGCCAGGGGAAGGGGCCGCCGAGGGCCCCCCTGCCAGCCATTGCTTGCCCCTCCCCCTACCTGCCACCACCACTACTCCTGTTGCTCACCTTCAAAATCAGAAGGAGGGCAGTGTTAATTTGCTGAACACGGGGGTGGGGGTGGGGGCTCTAATCTTGCTACACCAATGAGCTAAAGCTTGTGTAAAACTCACCTGTAAAGATGCCAGTTGTTATACATATGGCAAATGTGGTTCAGTGTAAGCAAGGGTAAAGTGGTGCACATAGGGGCAAAAACCACCACCTTCAAGTATATGCTGGTGGGATCTGAGCTGTCAGTGACTGACCAGGAGAGGGATCTTGGGGTTGTGGTGGACAGCTCATTGAAAGTGTCGTCTCAGTGTGCAGCAGCTGTGAAACAAGCTAATTCCATGCTAGGAATCATTAGGAGGGGGATTGAAAATAAAAATGGTAATCTTATAATACACTTATACCTATGGTGCGGCCATACCTGGAGTACTGCGTACAGCTTTGGTCACCATATCTTAAGAAGGATATTGTAGAACTGGAAAAGGTGCAGAAGAGGGCAACCAAGATGATCAGGGGCCTGGAGCACCTTCCTTATGAGGCAAGGCTACAGCATCTGGGGCTCTTTAGTTTGGAAAAGAGGTGACTAAGGGAAGACATAATCGAAGTGTAGAAAATTATGCATGGAGTGGAGAGAGTGGGCAAAGAGAAATTTTCTCCCTCTCTCACAACACTAGAACCAGGGGTCAGCCCATGAAACTGAAGGTGGGAAATTTAGAAGAGACAAGTGGAAGTACTTTTTCACACAGTGCATAATTAATCTATGGAATTCTTTGCCATGGTATGTGGTGATGGCCACCAGATTGGATGGCTTTAAAAGAGGTTTAGACAGATTCATGGAGGACAGATCTATCAATGGCTACTAGTCTGATGGCTGTGGGCCATTTCTAAACTCAGGGGCACAATGCCTCTCAATACCAGTTGCAGGGGAGCAACAACAGGAGAGAGGGCATGCACATACTTCTTGCCTGTGGGCTCCTCAGAAGCATCTGGTGGGCCACTGTATGAAACAGGATGCTGGACCAGCAGGGCTGTTCTTATGTTCTTAAATGCTCTAAGCTTTCAGTAAACCATCTAGATTATTGCTGTAAACTGCTTAGAGACTTTGGTAGTGGGTGGTATACAAATACATTAAACAAACAAAAAGTTAAGTACAGACTTAACAGGTCTGTATAAAATCAGGTTTGCCACTGGAGGCAGCTATCCTTCCATTCGGAGTCTCTTGCCCAATGTCTCTCTGCAGACTATGGGAACAACTAACAATTTATCTCCCTCGCAGAGTCGCGGCTTGTAACTGGAAACCGAGCATCTCAGAAGAACAGATGCATTTACTATGGAGCCATTTGATTAACTGCAACCTCCAGGGATCCCTGCCCACCACACTGCTTACCCCCTTTTGCTTGGCTAAGTCTACCCAGCCGAAAATATCTGCAACCCTGTGTTTTTCAGAACCACTACTCCTACGCAGGCTCGAGGGTAATGCATTCACAGTGCCTTATAATTTATAGTTGCTCCATCTGCCGATAGAGGCAAATCTTGCTTGAGTGCTCTTAAACAGAGATCCGATAATGATGTTTAGACCAGCGGGACAAATTCACATAGACAGACTCCAATTCTCTTCTTCCAAAAGCAAATTAAATTTGGGGGGGGGGGGGTTAAGAAAAGAAAAACTTGCTGCAATGATTAAGTAAAATGCCTCCAGCATCCATTTCCTTGGTCCAGTGGTGTCTTTTGGCATCTCCTTTGCAAAGCACTGCATTGTAGGGAAAGACCTGGAGGTAGTTAAAGGCTGTTAATTCATTTAGTGGACCTAAATTGTGGCTAACCATAACTGCAAATTGGGCATGAGCCAATGAAATCCAAATCAGATTGTCTTACCTCAGTGGGTGCTTATAAGATTACCATCCATCACTTTATGCCAACCCAAAGGAGGGGAGGGAGGGATTTAATTTGCCTGTCCTCTAAAGGGTGACATCATGACATGGCCCACCGCCTGGAGAAACATGGATGAGTAATTGGCATGAATCATAGGCTTGAATTTTGTTTCTTGCCCAGGCTCTGGGAAAAGAAAGTGTAGCTGTTTTAGGAAGGATGGCTGAACCTGTCATATAAAAGATTTATGGCGTTGTTTGTTCGTCCAGTGACAAATTCTGCATTTGATGTGCTCTGAGGGCTGATTGTATCGAATCAGCTCTCGGAGCACATCCGTTCCAAAAATTGCTTTCTCGCAAGTCACGTATGTATCTGCAAAATAGTGGACATGTGTTGTCTGAATAGCAAAACCTGCAGGCAGCTCATGGAGGAGAACCATTAACAGAGTCAGCCTTTAGATGGGGCAGTTGGTCAGACCCTTAGTCCATCTAGCTCAATGCTGTCTATTGTGATTGGCTCTCCAGAGTCTCAAGCTCATTCCCATCTCCCTACCTTGGGTCTCCAGATGTTGTTGGGCTCAGGGGCATGGCAAGGTTGGAGTGGGCCCAGAGACAAGATTTTAAAATGGGCCCCTCCCTCACTGAAGCTCAGCTCATGAAGCAAAGAAATCTTAAATGAGGCTGAATAGTGGTAACAAAAAGCATAGTAAAATGTATATATATAACACCTATGTGCCACAATAGAACATCATCCTAAATTATTTTTTAGAAGGTTTTGTAAACTGTGGACAATGCAAGTCATTTGAAGGTACTAGAGAAAGACATGCTGTTCTCGTAGCTCCAGGTCTTAACACTCGCATCAATTTTGGAGGATGAATATAATTGAAGGAAGCCCGGGCGGGTGCGCGGCTGGGGGAGTCAGTCATGTGACTTGCCTCTGGGGGCCCCCCAAGGCAGTGGGCCCCCAGACAACTGTCTCCCCTTGCCCTATTATAGTTACGCCCCTGGTTGGGCTGCAACTCGCAAATGGCCAAAGGCCATTGTAGCTGGGGATGCTGGGAATTCTCCAACAACATCTGGAGGCCCGAAGTTCGCAATCCCTGCCCTACCTGAACCTTCTAGCTTACGATGCCAGGGACCAAACTTGGGGCCTTCTTCATGCAAAGGATGCCCTCTATCACTGAGTCTCTTTCATGTACACCTGCTTTGCATTTCCAAAAGACCCCCCAGTGCAATTGAGGTTCAGCAGGGGCAATGCCTCACACCCAAAGGTCTCTGTTGCTCAGTCTCCTTGGGGACTCATGAGGATGGTGAATTCCCTTCTGCTCTGTTTGGAAATGGATCACAAATTGTGGGTATTTTTAGAGGACTCACAGAAAGAAAACATAAGCGCCCCCCACCGAGAGTTCTAAATTGACTTGTAATGTTGGTTGCTCTATATTAGAGTGGCTTAAATTGTCATCTATTTTTGTCCAGGTTTTGGACAAATTACAGCATTTGCGTTGAATTCCGAGGCATTTGGACGGAAGTCTGTTTTTCCTTTCTCACTCAGAGCTGAAGAGGTCATGAAAACGTAAGCTAGGGGGGTAGCTAGCACAGCCTGTCAGGAAAATCTTTGCCTAGGGTAGGGGTCCCCAAGCTTGCATCCCCAGATGCTGTTGGACTACATTTCCCATCATCCCCAGCTCCAGTTGCCTTTGATGGGAGTTGCAATCCAACATCTGGAGACCATGTTTGGGGACTCTGACCTGTGGTATTGAGAATCATCATCATCATCATCATCATCAACAACAACATCAACAACAACTGTATTTGTTAGCCACCCCATAACCAATTGTTCTCTGGGCGGCTCACAAAAGAAGATTAAAATCTATAATAAAAACACATAGCACATTAAATCATAACAGACCAAAAGGAAAAAAGGAAAGAAAAAGGTAAAAAGAAAATACAATACAAAATGGCGTAAAAACCCATTTTATTAAAGTTAGTTAAAAATCAGAACAAATCTGAAAACCCGAATTTAAAAACCCGAATTTAAAAGGTCTAGGTGAACAAAAAGGTCTTTACCTGACATCTAAAAGAACAATGTGATGAAGGTGGGCGAACCTCACTGGGGAGGCAATTCTGTAAATGGGGTGCAACCACCAAAAAGGCCCTCTCCCTAGCAGTGTTCCCTCTAAGGTGTGCTCATGTTCACACGTTTTTTATGTCCATTCAGTTTATTTTAGATTCCACTCAGGTTGAATCAGGAAGGCCCCACTCTAAATGCACATGCGCACACACTGCCTTGATACTGCCGCCCAGAACAAAATTAATTCCGCACACAGATAGAATAGAAATCAAATGATTTTGGTATAGAAATCAAATAAATGAATGAAATGAATGAATGGATGAAGATGAAAAAAATTAGAACACTGCTCCCTAGTAGCCACCCATCTCACCTCATTTGGCAGGGGCACTCGAGGAGGGCCTGCAAAGAAGATCCTAAGGTATAGGTAGGGACATATGGGGCTAGGCACTCTGGGCTTTAAAGATTAAAACCAGCACTTTGATTTGGGCCTGGAAATGGACTGGGAGAGTTATGAAGCTTCTCAGAGCTTGGTCAACCAGGTTCCAGGTCTCACAGCTTCTTTTTCTCCAAGGACTGGGAGTGTCACTGGAGTTGCCCAGTAGTCCCTTGAGCCTCCTTTTGGGGCCATTTGCTTAGTGTGACCTGAGCACTAAGAATCAAGCTACAAGCTGCATTGAAGCGCCATTATTGGAATTCCCAGCTCAGTTTTCTTCTTGAAAAAAGAGCCAGGAGAAATGGTGGTGATCCTCAAAACAACACCCCAAGTTAAATGAGCCCTCCCTACTGCTATTACCCAAAAGGCATAATGTGTGCCTCTTCCACTTCCGCCTTCATGGCTGATATTCATTTGTTACATTGTTGTCCTACACTACTTCTAAAGACCTCAGGGTGGCAGTTGTGTTCCTCCCCCTTTCAACCTCACAACAACCCTGTAAGGTAGGCTAGGCTGAGAAAGGGTGCCTAAGCCCAAGGTCACCCAGCAAGAATCATGACTGAGTGGGGATTTGAATTTGAGCCCTAGTCAGGTACTCTAAGCACCAAAACCACATGGTCACCTCACTGGGTCCTGCAAAGAGTTTGGGGCCAAAGACTGGGATGTGAACAAACTCATCCCCATCAGCCCAAAGCCCATTGTGAAGGCTTTTACTGAGCTGAACAGAAGGTCATGGCCTTCCGCCTCCATCCTTTTAGCCTCAGCCAGTGAAGGGCTGCGCCTGTATTTTGCTATCTGCAGCATGAGTCTTTTCCTGATAGCAAAAGGCAATGCATATGCCCAGCCCTGCTCTACCCAGAGAGATTTGGGGGTGGGTTGTTGGAAGGCGAGGGATTGTTGTGCCCCTCTGCAGTTTGGGGACAAATGTAAGGGAGCCCTCCTGCTCCTTCCTTGTTCCTCCTGCCTGCACGATCCCTTTTGAGGTCAACAAATATATACATTGGATGGTGAAGAGAGCTGAAAAGGAGACATTTCTCTTCCTTCTTGGGAGGAGATAGTGCTATGTGGAATGTATGTCAGCAGCCCTCTTGAGCAAACAAATCCTAGCAGATTGGGTTAAATGAAGCAGCAAGGAAACACCCACTGCCGTGTCTCCAGTTCAGTACATCCTGTTCCTCTTTACATTTGGGCAGCTTCTTCCAAAGAGCTTGCGTCTAGCTGATATCCAGAGCATGCAGAGGCTAACCAGTCCTTCGACTCCTACATGAACAGAACAAGATTTGCCTGAATGTATCCAAGGGAGACTTCATACTTTTCCTACACAGCACTCATCTCACTGTCAGGAAAGACAGATCAAGTGCTCAGTGATCACTGGCTTATATTATGCTGATGGCTGCTTCTTGCACCAAATTTGTCCCAGTGGTTTCTGAAAACTTTCTGCATCCTGGAATTTGCTTGCTCCAAGACCCACCTGCAGATGAGCAGCTGCACATCTGCCATGGAAACAGGCATATTCCAGAGAGGGGTCTCAGACATGGGATAGTAGCTTAGTGGTAGAGCTTCACTTTTGCATGCAGAAGGTCCCAGGTTCAATCCTTGGGATCTCTAGGTAGGAGAAAATACCCCAGTCTGAAGCCCTGGTGCCCATCAGTATAATACTGAACTAGATGGACCAATGGTCTGATTCAGTATAAGGCAGCTTCCTGTGTATCCTGTGACATGTTCTCACCACACTGGTGGGCATCTCAGCTAACACTGCACTAGTGCTATGAAGAAAGATGCACACATGCAAGAAGGTTAAGCACGTAAAAAGAGAGCCTTACCTTGCCTATCTAGTTCACCATCACATTTCCCACAGTGGCCCACCAGATGCCTCTGGGGAGCCCACAGGCAAGAGGTATGTGCATGCCGTCTCTCCTGCTGTTGCTTCCCTACAACTGCTATTGAGAGGCATCATGCCTCTAAGGCTGGAGATGGCCCACAGCCACCAGACTAGTAGCCATTGATAGAACTGTCCACCACGAACCTTTTAAAGCCATCCAAGCTGGTGGCCCTCACCACACCCCGTGGCAAAGAATTCCATAGATTAATTATGCACTGTGTGAAAAAGTACTTCCGCTTGTCGGTCCTAAATTTCCCAACCTTCAGTTTCATGGGCTGACCCCTGGTTCTAGTGTTGTAAGAGAGGGAGAAAAATCTCTCTCTATCCACCCTCTCCACTCCTGGAATCCATCAAGGCCAGTAGCTATGTCCTCCATGACATAATATGCCATAGTGTGGCAATGGTTGCATAGCAGATGCTCAACCACCCAGAGACCCAAGTTTTGGGCGGTATAGAAATATTAGAAAGAAAGAAAGAAAGAAAGAAAGAAAGAAAGAAAGAAAGAAAGAAAGAAAGAAAGAAAGCAAGCAAGCAAGCAAGCAAGCAAGCAAGCAAGCAAGCAAGCACAATTTTGGGTGCTCTCAATCTGCTTGTGCAACAGGGATAGTAGACAGCTTTACATCATTCCCTGAAGCATATATGTATTGAGGAAGAGGTTTCACAACAATGTAGCACTGTACTGACTGCTCAAGTTAACCCTCTAAGCACCAATGTAGCGCTAGTTAGGAACACAAGCTCCTGACTTAGCTGAACTAGCTAACTAGCTAGCACAATATTCTTGCACTAGTGTGATGTTAGTCTGGCTGCTAGTGTTGGGGATGTGGGGCAATGGGGGTCGATCAGGCCTCAGCTTGTCAGGCTCTAGGTAATTAGATACATTAAATTTACCAAATTTAAGGTAAATCTTGCCTCACCAAACTTTTGGAGTTCTTTGAGCATGCCAAGAGGTGTGTGCATGGAGGTGAACCAGTTGACATAGTATACTTGAACTTCCAAAAAGTTTTCGACAAAGTTCCTCATCAAAGACTCTTGAGAAAACTTAGCAATCATGGGCCAACGGGACAAGTTCATGTGTGGATTGATAACTGGTTGAAGGAAAGGAAACAGAGGGTAAGAATAAATGGACAATTCTCTAAATAGAGGGAAGTAAGAAGTGCATTCCCCTAGGGGTCTGTACTGGGACCAGTGCTCTTTAACTTGTTCATAAATGATCTAGAAGTTGGGGTAAGCAGCGAGGTGACCAAATTTGCAGATGACACTAAACTATTTAGGGAAATTAAATTCAAAAGAGATTGTGAGGATCTCCAAAAGGATCTCTCCAAACTGGGAGAGTGGGCAACAAAATGGGAGATGCTGTTCAAGGTTTTAGCAAGTGGGCAACAAAATGGCAGATGCGGCTCAAGGTTTTAGCAAGTGTAAAGTGATGAATATTGAGGCAAAGCCCCACCCCCACCCCTCAACTTTACGTATATGCTGGTGGGGTCTGAGCTGTCAGTGATTGATCAGGAGAGAAATCTTAGGGTTATGGTGGACAGCTTGTTGAAAGTGTTGACACAATGTGTAGCAGCTGTGAAAAAGGCCAACTCTATGCTTGGAATCATTAGGAAGGGGATTGAAAATAAAACTGCTAATATCATAATGCCCTTATACAAATCTATGGTGCGGCCACATTTCGAGTACTGTGTACAGTTTTGGTCACCATACCCCAGAAAGGACATTATAGAACTAGCGAAGGTGCAGAAGAGGGCAACGAAAATGATCAAGGGCCTAGACTCTAGAGCACCTTCCTTATGAGGTAAGGCTACAACATCTGGGGCTTTTTAGTTCAGAAAAAAGACAACTGAGCGGCAACATGATAAAAGTCTACAAAATTATGCATGGTGTGGAGAGAATAGAAGTTTTTTCTCCCGCTTTCAAAACAGAAAGACTAGAACCAAGGTTATCCCATGAAACTTCCAAGAAATTTAGGACCAGCAAAAAGAAGTACTTTTTAACATAATGCATAATTAGCCTATAGAATTCTCTGCCTCAAGATATGGTGACAGCTACCAGCCTGGATGGCTTTAAGAAATGCTTAGGTAAATTTATGGAGGACAAGACTTTCAATAGCTACTAGTTGGAGGTCTATAGGCCACCTCCAGCTTCAGAGGCAGGATGCCTCTGAATACCAGTTGCAGGGGAGTAACAGCAGGAGAGAGGGCATGCTGTCAGTTCTTGCCTGTGGGCTTTGCAATGGCATCTGGTGGGCCACTGTGTGAAACAGGGTGCTGGTCTAGATAGGCTTGGGCCTGATCCAGCAGGGCTGTTCTTATGTTCTTAGTCTAAAAACTCAGAAGCTGATATGGTCAGGAACAGGGGTCACAGAGACTCAAGAGTGTCATACGCAACGGGGTGGTGGTGGTCATCGGGTCGAGGTCAAGATGCAAGCAGCTTAGGTGACACCATCATGCCAGAGATGCTCAGCCTGAAGAACTAGTTTTGAGGATTGGCCTTTCAGGTCACGTGACTGAAACCCACCTGAGAATCAATATAAAATGCATTGTATTTTGTACTTGAGGCTGTCCTACCATGTTATCTGTCTTGATGTCAGCTATGCATATTTTCAGAACCCCATATGTCATTTTCTGGCAATCACCCTTATTTGGCAATGTCACTCGTGTACGGAATGGCGGGCGGACAGTATGATCTGTTTCCTGCTGATGGAAAATGATTCAGAGAGAATTCCTAAACGGAATGTTCCACCATGGAAGAGCTCCTTGTGCTCCGGTATCCCTCTGACTCTTCTTGCAAGGTGATTTTAAAAAAAAAACGACGGCAAAGAACACGAGTGGCAGAGTATTTGTTCCTTGGCCATTTTCATGCTGCTCATGCATTGGTAAATGCCATCACTTGAATCAGGGATTCTCAGCCTTAGGAGCCCAGACTTTGCTGGACTACTACTCCCACAATGCCTAGCCACAATGGCTAAAGGCCATTGTGGCCAAGGATGATGGGAGTTGTAGTCCACCAATATCTGGGTTCCCAAGGTTGAGCACCCCTGATTTAAGGCTGAACTAGACGTGAGTTAAATTATGTCATGGACCCTGTCATGCTTGCTTACCCCCTCTGTGAACAGCACATGTGGGAGGCCCAATCCTCATGACTATGGAGTAGGAAAGGGACCATAACCCTCACATCATCCAGATCCCTCACCCAACTGTGCTATTTGTCCTGGAGAGAAATGAGCTTTCATAGCCACCATGTAAGCTCTCTCTCTCCACAGAAAATTCCAAGCACAGGAAGGGCTGATTTCCCTGCTAACTGGACAAGGATGACCCTTTCAAGTGGTGGCTGTCATATGTCATGGAGGGAAAGTAACTGTCCCTATCCAACACAGCACCAGGGGCGTAGCAAGGTTGGAGTGGGCCCAGAGATCGATCTATCTATCTATCTATCTATCTATCTATCTATCTATCTATCTATCTATCTATCTATCTATCTATCATGTGCCACAATAGAATATCATCCTAAATTATTTTTTTAAAGGTCTTGTAAATTGTGGACGATGCAAGTCATTTAATGGTACTAGAGATAGACATGCTGTTCTGGTAGCTCCAGGTCTTAACACTCACATCAATTTCGGAGGATGAATACAACTGAAGGAAGCCCGGGCAGATGTGCAGCTGGGGGAGTCAGTCATGTGACTTACCTCAGGGGCCTCCCCAAGGCAGTGGGCCCCCAGACAACTGTCTCCCCTTGCCCTATTATAGTTATGCCCCTGGCACAGCACAGTCTCTTTCCAGTGTCTGCTGCTGGTGCCCAACTTGTCTTTGCTTTTAGATGGTGAGCCCTTTTGGGACAGGGAACCATTTTCTCATATCATCGCTATGTTGTAGACTGCTTTGAGAACTTCTGGTTGAAAAGTGATATAAACACTTCTTAAATTAACAACAGCAGTAATGATGATACAGATCATCACTTGCACATGCTCTTTACTGGGGGTGGGTGGGAAGACAGGCACACCAGGGCCAAACTGAAAAGAGCTTGGTTGGAGAGGAACAGCTCAATTTCACGCTTACCTCCCCCCCCAAAAAAAATCCCCCTTGGGCTTCTGAACCTGGATCAGGTGAGGCAGCAAGGGCAAGCTGTGAATGGGAGCTATTAAACCAGCAGAAGGCTGGTGCCAACTGAGGACCTAGGTAGCCTGTGAGAGCCCTACCCCTTCCTGTTCCAGAGGAGGTACCTGAGCTAGCCTCTCCCTCCTCCTGAGTTGGCCCATTAGGAGTAAGGCCCTAAGCAGCCAGGTGGGTGATCCATTTTTGGAGCTGGAGCACGGCCCTGATGAGGCATCACTCTGCTCCCAGGGGGTAATGGCGAGGGTTCTGAGGAAAGGGCAGGAACTCTGCTGCAGGGCTCTTCTGCGGGGATGACCGGCACTGGCTGGAGGATTTAGGGGTTAGATATCAGGTGCAAGGATCCAGGCTGGGGTGGGTTCCTCCTGGACATCATATTGCTCAGTGTCAGGGTAAGTGGTGCAAAGGATACCGTGTCTGACTTCAGATCAGAAAACTGCTGGTCCAAACCCTCCTGATCCAAGTCCTGGGGCTCTGTCTTTTTTTTAGGGGAAGGGCCATTGCTCAATGGAACAGCTTCGGCTCTGTAAGAAGATGGCCCCAGTTCCAGCCTCTGGCATTTCCAGACTCCTATCCTAAAGTCTGGAGACCCACTGCCCATCTGTGTGGATGATTCTGAGCTAGATGGATCAATGGTCTGCCTTGGTACAAGGCAGCGTCTTTTGTTCCTGTATACTTAAGATGACTGGCTCAGTAAAGATTACATTGCCACTTGGTAAAGTTCTGCTTACTTGGTTAGTGGTCATCTGTATTCCTTCTGTGTCTTAGACGTACCATTCTAAATTCCATGTCCTGTTGAGGTTGACAGGCTTGATTTAGTGGGAATTTAGACTATGATATTAATAAAGCAGCCTAGCATGCTGCAATAATACTCTCTGCTGGGAGTTTGATAAAACTGTCTGCATTTGGAAATGTCAAGTTAAACAGGGAGGACGCAACGTGAAATATTAACATGTCAGCAGAGTGAATGGAAGCGTCATATATTCTGTTGAGCATCATTGTTACCCGTGCTGGTGAAATGCTCCGGGAATATAATCAGAGCAGCTCTGGAGAAGGCTGATAGTCTCCTCCAAAGATTTCAGCTTCAGACTTCCTCTAACACATTGCTTGTTTATGGATCCTTTGCTGATTGATTGCTTACGGAAATGTGGAATGGGAGACGTTTTAACACAGGTACAATATGTTGTGTTGTGTTGCTCAACTATAAATCAGGGATTTGATGATGCGGAGGCTGGTGCATTGATAACTCAAGGTTCACCTTCAGGAAAAGTGTGAATCATTTGTGCAACTTCTGCTCATGATATACAGGTACATGAAAGGGGGGGAAGTATAACAAGGAATAAATATTGAAAGTGTTGTGCAGGGGTACAGAACAGTAAGTTGGGGTCTGCGTTAAAACACAGCCTTGGAGTGCCCCTCTTGCAACCCTCCCCCCCCCAATACTATCAATATGAATCAGTATGTTTTGGGGCCTCAACTTTGTGTGGCCCAAGGAAGTTTGCCTCCCGTGCATGCCAGGCAACCCCTGAGACATGAAGGACCTTGATTCAAATTTCACCTCTACCATGAACTCACTGTGTGGCCTTATGGCAGAAGTCCTCAACTCTGAAGTCCCCAACTTGATCCCCAGATGCTGTTGGACTACAACTCCCAAGGACCTTTGGCCCTTGTGGCTGGGGATGATGGGAGTTTGATGCACAAACCATTGCCAAATCAGGGATAACCAACCTTGAGTCCCCAGATGTTGTTGGACTATGATTCCCAAGGGCTGTTGGCCCTTGTGAGTAGGGATGATGGGAGTTTGATGCACAAACCATTGCCTATAGCAGGGGTTTCCAACCTGGATGATGCGAATTGTAGTCCAGCAGTATCTGGGGACCCAAGGTTGGGAACTGCTGGTTCAGAGGACCGTGTGAATTGAGCCCCTGAACCATCAGTTAGGAAGTCCTTGATTCGAATCTTGTATCCACCATGAACTCATTACTTGATCTTAAGCCAGCTGCTCCTTCTCATCCTCAACCTATTTTGCAAAAGGTGGATCTGTCAATGGTTACCTATTTTCCACGGTTTCTGGGAGGATGGCAGCAAGGTAATGAGGCTATTTTCACAGTCATACAAAATCGGGCTAAGGGAGCCAAGTGTAACGGAGCTGGCAGTCGTGTGAGCGGCTGATCCGGCCACCCAGGGCTGCCTCCCTGCTCGTCTGCAGGGAGAGCGGGCTAAGCCCCCTCTCCCCGTTAACCCTCTTGAGGTGGGGCTCACTGATTGTGAGACCCACCTCAAAGTATGTGAAGCACATTAAGCTCTTTAAGGAACTATAAATGCTTGGTATTCTTCATTAATTGCTTTTTTGTGTGAACATTTCTGCTTTTCTGCTGGCCAGCACCTTCAGCATTTAAAATTAAAACAAAAACAAGCTTGGTGGGAATATTTATTCCTTTAAGCCTGTGTTAGTGGTTGGACCTGAAGCCTGAATCACATGAACATTTCCCCCGCTACCATTCCTAAGGCTGTGGGTGCTGTTTTCCAGACATTTTGCACTTGAGAGCCAGTGTGGTATAGTGCTTAGAGTGGTGGACTAGGATTGAGGAGACCAAATCTCCACTCAGCCATGAAATACACTGGGTGACTCCTGCCAGGCACTTCTCTCTCAGCCTAACCTACCTTACAGGGTTGTTGTGAGGAGAAACATAACCATGTACACCACTTTTGGCTCCTTGGAGGAAGGACAGAATTGTATAAATAAACATGTCACCTGATTTTTGTGTGTGTCACTTAATGACTAGCAGCTTAGTGTGTGAACTGACACTATTAAAAAGCAGAGGCTCAGTTCACAGAATCTGAGTGTGTTGGATTGGGAATTTGACCAGAATAAACGCTGGGCCTATGGCTGAATTCAGACGGCATAGGAAACCAGAGGTCCTTTCAGTTGTCCAAACTCGGAAAACGGGAGTTAAGGGTGAAACGGGATCTGCAGTTTCCCTTGCCAAACTCCACTCTAAACCTTCGGTCAGAGTGGAGATTTTTCGCCCTTAACTCCAGTTTTGTAGTGCCAGCTTTATGTTCGAATGCTGGCACCACAGTTAGGGGCCCAGGGAACCGGAGCTGGAGGAAGAAGCTCCTCCTTCACTCTGGCCCGATTGGCTGTGCAGGCTGTCCTTCTTTCAAGAAGGAAGCCCGCACAGCCAGCTCCCCAGCCTCTCTGCAGTCTCGCTGACTGCAGAGAGGAAGCTCTCCCTGTTATCCGAAAGTGGACGGGATGGGGGAGGGGGCATGGAACCGCGGGTCCATTGGGCCCAGGGGTTCAGCATTATGTCTGAACTTTATTCCTCCCTCCCTCCTCACCTTCCTGTTTCGCAGCCGGCTGCAAGGGAGGAAACCTCACTTCTGAAACCACAGCTCTGCATGTCATTTTGAATCCGGGAACTGTGGTTTCACTGCAGCTTACAAACCTGTATATGAAATTAAGATGCGATGCAGGTCACAGCCAGTGTTCCCTGTAACAGGGATTCCTAGATACTGCTCACGGCAGCTCCCAGCATTCTCAGCTGCAGTAGCCTTTGGCTGGGGATTATGGGAATTGTACTCTGTATTATGGGAACTGTAACTGTTAAGTGAGCAAAGAGGCACCTTTTAAAAGTGGTGATGAAAAGTAAAGTGTGCCGTCAAGTTGATTTTGACTGAGCAACTGGCCTTATCCAACCCCAGCACAGCATCCCTCCAGTGGCTGTTGCTGGTGTCTGTCTTATGTTTCTTTGTAGCGCGGTGGCCAAATTTGCAGATGATACCAAATTATTTCAGGTAGTGAAATCCAAAATGGATTGTGAGGAGCTCCAAAACGATCTCTCCAAACTGGAGGAGTGGGTGGCAAAGTGGCAAATGTGGTTCAGTGTTGGCAAGTGTCAAGTGATGCACATTGGGACGAAAACCCTCAACTTCAAGTATACGCTGATGGGATCTGAGCTGTCGTGGACTGACCAGGAGAGGGATCTTGGGGTCGTGGTGGACAGTTTGTTGAAAGTGTCAACTCAATGTGCGGCAGCTGTGAAAAAGGCCAATTCCATGCTAGGGATCATTAGGAAGGGGATTGGAAATAAAATGGCTAATATTATAATGCCCTTATACAAAACTATGGTGCGACCACACTTGGAGTACTGTGTACAATTCTGGTCACCTCATCTAAAAAAGGGCATTGTAGAACTGGAAAAGGTGCAGAAGAGGGCAACCAAGATGATCAGGGGCCTAGAGCACCTTCTTATGAGGCAAGGCTACAACACCTGGGGCTTTTTAGTTTAGAAAAAAGACGACTGCTGGGAGACATGATAGAGGTCTATAAAATCATGCATGGTGTGGAGAAAATTGATAGAGAGAAATTTTCCTCCCTCTCCCATAACACTAGAACCAGTGGTCATCCCATGAAAATGATTGCCAGGAAATCTAGGACCAACAAACGGAAGTAATTTTTCACGCAGCACATAATCCACTTGTGGAATTCTCTGCCACAAGATGCGGTGGCAGTCAACAGCCTGGATGGCTTTAAGAGGGGCTTGGATGACTTCATGGAGGAGAGGTCTATCATTGGCTACTAGTCGGAGGGCTGTGGGCCACCTCCAGCCTCAAAGGCAGGATGCCTCTGGGTACCAGTTGCAGGGGAGTAACAGCAGGAGAAAGGGCATGCCCTCAACTCCTGCCTGTGGCCTCCAGCGGCATCTGGTGGGCCACTGTGCAAAACAGGATGCTGGACTAGATGGGCATTGGGCCTGATCCAGCAGGGCTGTTCTTATGTTCTTATGTAGACTGTTAGCCCTTTGAGGACAGGGATCCATCTTATTATATTATTGTTTTCTCTGTGTAAACTGCTTTGGGAACTTTTTTTGGAAAATGGTATATAAATATTTATTGTTTGTTGTTTGTTTGTTTGTACTCAACTATAACATTTATGAATCTCTGTTCCCGGGAACATTGGTCACAGCCCTGTGCCTGAGTGAAGGAAGGAAGGGGACTGGGGAGGGAACGTACAGGCTCGGTTCTTGCTCTGGTCATGTTTCCAACCCAACAGGCCACAGTTTGTTCGATTGTGTGAACCAGGCCAATGGATGGGTCTGTGGCAATATGTGGGCTCTATCTATCCACTGGTTAGTCAGTCAAGGATTAACATATGCAGTGTTGGATGATGCAGTGATGGATGTGGGATGATGCAGTGATGAATGTGAGATGATGGATCATGATTGAATGATGGATCGTGATTGGATGATGCATGATGATGGATGATGGATCATGATTGGATGATGGATGATGCAGTTGGATGATGCAGTGTTGGATGATGAAGTTATCAAGAGCTAGCAAACACTTCTGTAAAACCAGCTCAGTGGCAAGCCAGATTCTTCCACTTAGGAGTAAAAATAAATGTTTGCTTTGATTTGAGGACACAGAGAGAGAGCTGGTCAATTTGGATGTCAGGACCAATCTTGGCTTCTTTCTCAGCTAAATCAGTAGTAGAATGCCTGGAAAACTTGCGTAGGCAGTGGAGAGGGGGACATGTGATCCGGGGGCTCAGAGATGTTACAAAGAACAAGGGTTTACAACATTCCACTGCCCGAATAAGGTACACAAGATAGGGATGTGCGGAACTGGTCTGGTGGTCCGCGGTCTGACGATTCGGTCCAGGGGCTCGTGATTGAACCGCCCCCCACTTGGTTCTGTCGGACCGTTACCGGACTGCCGAGTCCAGTCAGGCAGGTTCGCGAACTTTTTTAAAAAAAATTTAAAATGTAAAAGCAAGTACCTGTAGCCCTTTCAGGGGGCTTGCTGTAGCCGCAAGGGGGGGGGGAGTCCGCGCGGGTTCCCTCTCCCCCCGCTGGCCTTCCTCTTCACCACTGCAGCCGGGTAAGCGAAGCATGTTTGGCCCTTTTGGGCCTCCATAAAAGCGAGTGGCCGCCATTTTGCCATGGGGGGGGGTTCAATGGGGGCCGGACTGAACTGGTCCGGTTCCATTCGAGGCCAATCCGAACCGAACCGAACCAGGCCAGATGGTTCCGTGCACACCCCTAACACAAGGCAGGGACTATGTGGGAGTAATTAGGAGCCTGAGTGATCTATGTGTTTTCAACTTAAACTACAGTATGGGTTACAACTTAGCTAGTTTCTCTGCCTATTGATACAACCCTGGTTAGCCAAACTGGGTATGACATAATTTTGTTTTCTAGAAAAAGAAGTGTTGTTAGCTAGTAAAAATAGGTTTCACACACAAGCTCTGTAGTTGCATGGTTTTCATGATCCTGATACCTGGATAATGCAAAGTTAGCCAGTCATTGATCATTGTTAATGTTGTCCTTAATGTCCCATATTGGGCAACCCTAAACCTTCAGCCCACCACAACCACACTCTGGTACGGAGGGAGAAGGGAAAGGAGTTGGCGCTCATTAATTATTTATTCGTTAGTGAAAATAACTGGTTTGATCTGAGCCATAGGTTCTTCCCATTCGCTGAAAATAAGGGACAAATGGCATCTAAAAAGGGACAGACAATTTTGGGCTGAAAAAAGGGACGTCCTTGCTACTAAGGGACTGTTGGTAACCCTACGCAGAACCAAGCTTCTGTGGTGGTTCTGGTAGCTTTTTATTTTATTTTTTAAGCTTGCAGCAAGAGAGGAGTTCTGCAGGAATGCTGCCTTTTGTTTTCTGGGAGGCTGGTGCGGCTTTTGGACTAGTGCTGCAAATCTGCGTGCCAGCTTGCCGTGGACCTGCTCTGTTCGTAAACAAGCAGCTACTACAAGACACCACCCATACTCTCTCCTCACCATGAACTTGGGGCTGGAGACAGATACTAATTGTTGTTTTATTAATAGATCATGGCTACTCCCAGCCCAGGCTGCAACAATGCTTTAAAAACCCACAAAACATGTTTGACTAGAATTCAAAGCAGGCAAAATAATGTGTACACCCTAGGGCATGAAGGCACTACAGAGGGGTGTTACAATTGAATGGGGCGGGGAGAATGTCCAGCTTTGATCTCCCCCTTGCCCTGTGCTGAAGAAGTAGAAGGAGGCAGGGTCTCATCTTCACTCTTAGTCCCAGGGCCTATTCCAGGGCTGCTCAACTTCGGCCATCCTGCAGATGTTGGCCTACAACTCCCATAATCCCTGGCTATTGTCCACTGTGCCTGGGGATCATGGGAGTTGTAGTCCAAAAGCAGCTGGGGATAGGGCAAAGTTGAGCAGGCCTCGCCTATTCCAACCTTGCTATGCCCCTGAGACTATCCTACTACTTTCACTTCTCTTGAAAATTTATTTTATTTTATTTTATTTTATTTTATTTTATTTTATTTTAGCACACTTGTATACCACCCCAAACTGATGTTTCTGGGCAGTTTACAACAGGACAATACAAATTACAAGACAATTAAAAGGTTAAAATATAACAATTAAAAATTTAACACAATATTAAAATGACTCAAACTGTAAATTTAATTAAAAGCCTAAATATTGTCTTTGGTCTGGTCCTAGAGAGCTGTCCAGGAACCTCCTGTCACAGGGGTTCTTCAACTTGGCCCCTAGAAGTTGTTGGACTACAGCTCCCATCATCCCTGTCCATAATGGTCCAAGACCATTGTGACTGGGAATGATAGGTTGTAATCGAACAACATCTGGGGACCCAAATTTGATAACCCCTATGCCCTCACTTAGGAGGGTGGGGAGTGCACAGTGCTATTGTGGATAGACCTGCCCACACTAAGTTTAAGGAAAGGGCCATTAGGCAGAATCAGAATGTGTGCTGACCGTCAACCTGGGCATGAGCAGAACTCATGTTTTCAGGGCCAACTGGAGCAGATGCAAAATTGTGGCTTGGGGGTGGAGCCAAGTACATGATGAGTAAACATACTCAAAGTGGTGCCTTTGGAATTAAAAGGACAAGGTGGGCAATGTGTAACGTCCTTTTAATGTCAGTGGGAACACCTTGAGTATGTTTACTCATCCTATAGGCTATCCACTACACCCCATGGGATCATGTGCACATAGGAAAACAAAGTTGTTAATAATGATAATAATGATAATAATGTTGTTAATGATGCTGCTGATGATATCGTCGTCATCTTCATCATCATCATCAACAACAATATACTCTATTTGTTAACTGCCCCATAACAAATAGTTCTCTAGGTGGCTCACACAACAGCATTTAAACATCAGGTAAAAACACATAAAACACATGAAATCACAACACACACACACAACACACAACACACATACACAAACACAAAATATAGTACATAACAATTTAAAAACTCTTTTCATGTCAGTTTTAAAAATCAAAATTTAAAAATCAAATTTAAAGGGTCAGAATGAACAGAAAGGTCTTTACCTGACATCTCAAAGAACGAAGTGATGGCACCAGGCGAGCTTCACTGGGGAGGCTGTTATATAAATGGGGTGCAACCACTGAAAAGGGAGGAGAGCTGGTCTTGTGGTAGCAAGCATGACTTGTCCCCTTAGCTAAGCAGGACCTGCCCTGGTAACATATGAATGGGAGACTTGATGTGTGAGCATCAATAAGACATTCCCAATAAATGATGTGTGAGCATAAGATATTCCCCTCAGGGGATGGAGCTGCTCTGGGAAGAGCATCTAGGTTCCAAGTTCCCTCCCGGTTATCTCCAAGATAGGGCTGATAGAGATTCCTGCCTGCAACCTTGAAGAAGCCACTGCCGGTCCATGTAGACGATACTGAGCTAGATGGACCTCTGGTCTGACTCATTATATGGCAGCTTCCTATCTATGTTCTATGTTCTAAAAGGCCCTCTCCCTAGTAGCCACCCGCCTCACCCTGTTTGCCAGGGGCACCCAGAGGAGGGCCTCTGAAGGAGATCTTAATGTCCAAGTCAGGACATATTTGACAAGGCACTCTTATAACCCAGTCCCAAGCCGTTTAGGGCTTTAAAGGTTAAAACCAGCATTTTGAATTGGGCCCAGAAATGGAGTTGTACAATCTGAGTAGCTACAGATCAAGGATTCTAGCAGCCTTATTTGTTGGGCGGCGGGGTGTGTGTGTGTTTTGGTTTAGCTTTTGTTAAACAGCTGGGAGTCAGAAACCCTTGCTGATCTATCACAAATAATCCAGCGATCTACCAGAAGGTTGTAACCCCTGATATTTCTTGTACTGCGTTTTTGAAGTTGCATAATGTATCCAGTGGTGTAGCTAGGGGATTGGGGGCCCATGTTCACCCCCTTCGCCCGCAGCCCTCCTGGGTTCTTTTGGGGCGCATGCGAACGAGGGAGAGGAAGGAAAATTCGTGCACCTAGCAAGCAAATGCCAGCTGGGAATGAGTTCTGGAGGGCTTGCTCTAGGAATCTGCCTACACCTCCTTGCATTTGACATCACAGTTTGTTGCTGGGTGCGCATTTTGTTCAAACCCAGCAATGAACACTGCTGGGAAATGACCAGCTGGAGCTTGGGGGGGGGGATTGCCCCTCCCCTTGGGGGATACAGGTGGCTCCCAGGAGTTGGGAAGCTTGGTTCTTTGAACCCATCCACCCTTGTATAGCACTACCCCAAATGTATCAAATGTGAATTCTGTAGTTTCCAAGTTTGTTTCCAAACCTGAGTTCTGTAGAACTCATTTTACTTCCATGCAGCCCAGTCATGGCCATGCTTACTTGGAAGTAAATCCTGTCCCATTGATTGAAACCTATCCCCCCCCCCCCCAAAAAAAGTGTGCATAGCAGCCTTGACACTTACATGTGGCCTTGGATAAGCCACCTTCATGGCTGAATTCCTTCAGCCAGTGTAGGCAATTATGTTTGCTTGTCTTGCCACAGTGTGATATGAGTTAATTATGTGGCGATCATTGCTGCCGGATTAATTAAGGTGCAGCCATGCTTCAACTTCAGAAAGGAGCCGCCTGACGTGATTTGTGGTCTGTGGGCTGGCAAGTGACTTAGAAATGTTTTTACAGTGTGTGCTTGAGATGGGGTGGGGGGCTGAAACAGTATGGAAGGGGAGCCACTCTGCGCCGTCTGCTGAACCCTGATTGCTCATTCAAACTCCACACAGGTGTTGCTAATGTAACAGGTTGTTTAGCACAGCGATATACTTGTTCTCTGGCAAGTATAATGGAGGCCTGCAGCAGGGTTCAAGGAAAATGGATGTGGGGGGGTCTGAAGACTGGCTTGTCATTAAGGGAACCGTGCACCTGGTTCATGCGCTGCGCATGAACCAGGTGCATTGCATGAACAGGAGAGCTGATCTTGTGGTAGCAAGAATGAGTTGTCCCCTTGGCTAAGCAGGGTCCACCCTGGTTGCATTTGAATGGGAGACTACATATGTGAACACTGTAAGATATTCCTCTTAGGGGATGGGGCTGCTCTGGGAAGAGCATCTGCAGGCTTTCATGCGGAAGGTTCCAAGTTCCCTCCCTGGCATCTCCAAGATAGTCCTGAGAGAGACTCCTGCCTGCAACCTTGGAGAAGCCACTGCATCTGTGTAGACAATACTGAGTTAGATAGACCAATGGTCTGACTCGGTAGAAGGCAGCTTCCTATGTGCCTCAATACAGGTGTTTTTTTTTTGAACTTCATTCATTCATTCGAACATAAGAACAGGCCTGCTGGATCAGGCCCAAGGCCCATCTAGTCCAGCATCCTATTTCACACAGTGTCCCACCAGATGCGACTGGAAGCCTACAGCAGGAGTTGAGGGCAAGCCCTCCTGCTGTTACTCCCCTGCAACTGGTACTCAGAGGTATCCTGCCTTTGAGGTGGATATGGCCTTCCAACTAGTAGCCGATGATAGACCTCTCCTCCATGAAGTTATCCAAGCCCCTCTTAAAGCCATCCAGGTTGTTGGCTGTCACCACATCTTGTGGCAGAGAATTCCACAAGTTGATTATGTGTTGTGTGAAAAAATACTTCCATTTGCTGGTCCTAAATTTCCCGGAAATTTCAATTTCTATACCACCCTTCCAAAATGACTCAAGGTAGTTTACAATTAAAAACAAAACAATTAAAACCAATTAACAGTTAAAACAAAAATAATTGTTCATTTCAAGCAAGGGTACTCCTTCTGTCTGAAACCTGCAGCCTATAGAGATTGTGTGTGTGTGTGTGTGTGTGTGTGTGTGTGTGTGTGTGTGTGTACACATGCACACACAGGCAAATTTAAATGTTACCGTTATGAGAAAGACTGTTGCAGTCACTGGCTTACATCCTAAATTACTCATGGGTACTCCCACTGAAATTAATGGGCCAAGTAAACATGTTCCACTCACTTCAGTAGCAATACCCATGCGTAACTCAATCTGGATGTAAGCCAGTGATTGTAATAGCCACGTCTTCTGATCAGGAGGCAACGGAGAGCTCTGAGCACTCCTTACAAGCCTTAAAAGTGCCCCCAGAAGTCCATGTGCACCTAGTTGGGAGCCATTGCCCGAACAACACAACTCCTCACCTCTGCAGACAGGAAAGGGATGGCAATGCTGCTTGCAAGGATTCTGCTCACACTTGCATCAGGATGCATAAACAAGCCTTCCATTCTCTGGACGTGAAATGCTTCTCCTCTCTTGAGTGTGTCTTGTTTCTACTTGCATCCATGGCTGTGCTGCCAAGCAGGGATTTCTACTGGTTGAAAAGTCAACATCATATTGTCCAGTGTGGTTTAGCTGTTGTTTTGGACATGGATGGCATGTTGGTTGGTAATTGGGTGTCGGTATTGGCAATTTGGCTTTTGTTAATAGGGTTATATATATTTTGTGCACATCCCTAGTCAGTGTCTATCAGGTTTTGTGCACATCCCTAGTCAGTGTCTATATATATATATATATATATATAGACAGAAAACCAGAAAACCAGAACCAGAAAACCCGGTTCAGTTCAAGTTGAACCGGACTCGAACTAAACTGGGTCAGGTCCAGTTTTGTGCACACCTGAATTTCGCCCAGTTTGGCTTGAATTTGAGCCTGGCTGGGGTGGTTCCAAGGCCATACTGATAAAGGGGAATCCAGTAAGGATTCCCCTTTACCAGTACAGGCGAAGAGGGGACCAGGGGGCCTAAATTAATAGAGTTCTGTCAGCTCACTTACACCAGCACTGCCTCCGGGTACTGCGAGTTCAAGGATCAGCCTAGTGGGCCCTCAGCTGTTGCTGAGCTGACCAACCCCTGATGCCCCTACTTGACCGTCCCCCACAGATTGAACCTCCAGTGCTGTACAGATTTGGATGCCATCTTGGAATTACCTTCTTTGTTGATCTGATGGCTCCTGCTCAGATACTGGGTTGCTTGGTAGGGAAACCCCAGCTGAAATCTCTGTTTTCAGGCAAAATTGATGTGCGGGGAGAGAGAGAGAGAGAGAGAGAGAGAGAGAGAGAGAGAGAGAGCTCCAAGACAAAGTTCTCTCACCTGATGATAAAGTTCCTGGGGAAACAGCCACAATCCATAGAGTGGCTTGCTGTGTGGAACAGCACCCTCATGTGGAGAATTCCCATACCACTGAGAGATAACTGCTGTCCACATTTGAAATCATAGTACCTTGGTCTGGTCAGGTGAAAAAGTTCGATCCAGGTCAGGGGATGGGACTGCTGAACCTCTCTTTTGTAAACTTTCTGCACAAAATTTGGAGACGCAAAAGCTTCCCAGACACTGTATGGTTTTTTGTTTGCTTTTTAAACATGGGTCAACTCCCCCCCACCCCCGTGGGTCAGTTGGCAGCCCTTATGGAAATTCTCCATGCAGTTAGCACATTCCACGTGATGATCTGCTTTATATATATTTTAACTGAGCTGCCGAGATTCCATGTGAAAGTCAAAAGGTGGAGACAGTAGCTTGTGCATGGTGAATAATGCCTGATCCCATCCAATCTGAGCAGACCCGATAGGGAAAATTTTGGGAGGACTGAGATCCCTCCAAAACAAACAAACTGAAAACTGTTGCCTGGTTGGAATTGTTCGCAGTTCCTTACATTTTACTGACATTCTGCTGGTAATATCCAGAGACCTCACCCTGGAAATTGGGGGGAGGAGGAGAAAGACAACCCCCATGGAGAACAGACCCCTGTGGGGCTTTGCCCTACACACCACTTCCAGTGTGTAGTCTCTAAAGAGCACACACAACCCATTTAGAGAGAACTTCTTTTCAACTTGTCTAGGGTCCTTGTTCTTAGGGAATTCACCCTCAAAATCAGGGGCAAGGGGTAGAAAGACAACCAGGGACCTATTTACCCTAAGGGTCCCTCATGGGGGTTTGGGTTTGACCCCCCTCCCTCTGATTTTGAAGGTGAATTGCATTTAAACAAGTCCCATAGCCCAATTTCTCTCAGAGTTGGGCTATGGAGCATGTTTAAAGGGACTGAACAAAGAGAACGCAACATGAGGGACCCACTGGCCCTCTGAGCACCCCGTGGGAGGTTGGTTTTGTCCCCCAATCCCCTGGTTTTGAGGTACAGTCCTTTTAAAGAAGCCCTGTAGGTGGGTGAGAAGGAAATTAAAAGTCAAATGGCATGGCAGCCTCTCGGCTGAGAGGTGGCTTGCTGGCCAATTAGCTTGGTCCAACAGGATTGTCGGAATTCAGACAGGGCTGTGGGGAGCTTAGTCAAGGTCTCTGCTATTGGGGCTCCCTGCTGTCATGTCTTAACACATTCCGATAATACTTGACAAAGTGCATATTGGGTCCCACAGGCCTTGTCAGACCATTGCGTCTGCTCAGCCCTAGTAGTAAGCTCCTCCTAAGGAAGTCAAGCAACTACCATTTTTGATTTAAAAAGCAATTAAGAATGGCACAGTTGGGGGTAGTTTGTTTGTTGTTGTTTTTTAAATGCACTTAAAAGGTATGTTGTAACACACTGGGTTTGATACTTAAAAATAATAAAAATCTTTTCACTTCTGCTGAATTGTCAAAGTGAGCAGTGTTCTAAAGTGACGTTGTCTTTTCTTTACATGGACATCTCCTGCCTCCGTGTGGCCAAAGCAAAGCACTCTCTTGTTCCTTGTCGGGACTCCAGCAGGAGGAAGCCAAAGGGTTTCCTAATCGTTTCAGCGTGCTGCTGAAAATGGCATTCCAGAATATATTTATGCATCACTGACTTTTGAGATGGTATTATATTGATCAATGAGCCCCTGACAATCTTTTGTATTGTGCTGAATGTTGTGGGTTTTGTGCCACATTGATATGTGATAATTTGATTTTAATTCACCGACATTTTAATGGTCGTGAAATGAACCATACGCATCTTGATAAGAAGGGTGGGATGGGATATTATGGGGCCATTCACACGACCAGGCAGGTGGGGGAATGGGCGGGTAGAGGGGAAGGCTGCATGAAGCTTCCCTTTTGGTCCAGATGAGCGAACTGCTTTCCCAGACAATCCACTGCTGCGCCAGGCAGCGCAGAGCTCTGGAGGTGGGTGCATCCCAGCCTCCGGGTATCCCACAGTGTGTTGCGTTCAGTGTATTGGGGAATTCCCCTTGGAGACGGGCACTCTAGGTGCCTGTCTCTGTGATTCCTCAGGCTAAATGTAGCTCAAGCAGGCACACGATCCTGGAGCCTGGGTTAATGGTCCGCTGGAGCCGTTCACCCAGGCTAACAGCCGGGCTAAAAAGTCAGGCTAGGCAGCGCTGCCCCACCAGGATTGGGCCCAATCCCCGTGATTCTAATGCACAGCCTAACCCAGGCTTGGCTTCCTTAGCTTGGGTCAGATTGCATGTGAGAACTGCCACAATAATTTCCAAAAACATGTTCACAATGCCATACAGCCTGAACCTCAGAGGGAGATGGGAGCTATGTGAATGCCATACATCAGGGGTTCTCAGCTTTGGCTCCACAGATGTTGTTGGGCTACAACTCCCAGCATCCCCAGACTCAGTGTCCATCGGCTAAGGATCATGGGAGTTGTAGTCCAACAACAGCTGGGAACCCCTGCCATGATATCTACACACATCTACCAGTGTGTGTAGTCATAGAAGCAAATGGTACATTTTTTTCTTGACTGTCCAACTTCAGACTACAAGTGGGGGTTGCATGTTTAAATGCTTGCTCTGGAGGGCGGGGGGCTCCTCGTCTATACATTACAAAGGCTATACAATACATGTAATTGAAAAATTAGGCTGAACCTTCTCATTTACTCTTTTTCAGTGTGTAGTGCCCCCCAGTGGAAAACATTCAAATGTGTAACCCTGTTAAAGTAAAGTTGTGCCATCGAGTTGGTGCCAACTCCTGGCTACCACAGAGCCCTGTGGTTGTCTTTGGTAGAATACAGGAGGGGTTGACCATTGCCGTCTTCCATGCAGTATGAGATGATGCCTTTCAGCATCTTCCTATGTTGCTGCTGCCCAATATAGGTGTTTCCCAGAGTCTGGGAAACATACCAGCGGGGATTCGAACCAGCAACCTCTTGCTCGCTAGGCAAGTTATTTCCCTGCTGAGCCATTAACCCTGTTACCTGTTACCTGTTTCTTACCAGAGAAAGCATTACTTTTTGATCCTGCTGCTTGTATGAACTATCCCAGAGTGTGGGCCTTCTAAGTGAGTCCGTAGAACACATGGTTTAGTATGTCAGAAGGCAGCCTTGCAGATTAGCCCACAAAGGTCACTAGTCTATACATTTTCATCAGCCGTACCTTACACACGTAGTCCGCAGCATATGGTTGACCTGCAAGAAAAGAAACCATTTTATCCAAGTTCACAGAATACTCCTGCCCACTTGCCTTCAGCGGCTGTTTCCAAACTTCTTAAAAAGACCAAAGGGATCCATTTTGGGAACCAAATCAAGAGCATGGTCTGTGGCAACTCTTTGGGCAGCGCACTGTTCTCTGGGCCAATCCTGTTGATGGCTCGTGCATCCACAGCAAATACCGTCCTCATTTCTGATTGGTGGGCAGCAACTCATGCAGAGATGCAGTGGGCAACCTCCTCGGAGGCTCTTGGTGGGAAAAGAATCATTCTAGGAACCGCAAATGGAAATAACCTTGACTAAGTTCTGTTTTTCTCCATATCTCTTGTTCTAGGTTTCTGATAGTCCTGGGATGCTTGATTTTGGCTGTGCTGACAACATTTAAGGAGTATGAAACTGTATCAGGAAATTGGTTGTTGCTGCTGGTAAGCACAGAAGGAATTAACAAGGCAGTGGGAAGAGGGAGGAGATAATTGTAATAATCCTCATAATAAACTGCTGCAGCACCATCATGGCGTCTTAAGAGAGCTGCATAGGCAAAAATTAGGTCCCTGACTCAAGGAGCTTGCAGTATAAAATGGACAATGACTAAAGCCAGCTGTGTGGAGAGGGTAAAGACCAGTGTATACCTGCCCAACGTGTACCTATTTTCCCATTTACCTTAATGGAAAAATAGGGACGTGTTAGCAGATATGTGAATGGGAAATTGATAGGAAAATTACTGAAACATGGTGTGGGCTACCACAGCTCAGCAATCAGTTTTAACGAGCCATGATATGGAGTGGTATGCCTTCAAATCCTCAGCAGTCATATTTCATGTTGCAAACTTCAGAAGCGATGCAGGGACAGGAGAGCAGAGGGTGCACTAAAGGAACAGAAAGGAACAGAAAGGTTCTGTTCTGTGCTTGGTATTCCCCGGAACAGGGAAACATTGGTTCCTACTGTGGGAGGTATTGTGGTATATTAGTCACTATCAACTTTAGTTATCTGTGGTTATCTACATTTAATAAATATCAACAATCCTGGGGATGGGGCAGAAGATGCATTTTTCTTGTTTACACAGTCAGACAGGTGTTATTGACTGGTTTGTTTTATCCAGACATCGAGTCCTTCCCAAGGACCTGGGATGCCAGAATTTTATTATCAATGTTGTTGCTGTTATTATAGATATCGTCGCAGAATATAGGCTGTTCCCAGTAAAGTTGCTTTTTGTAATTGGGCTGATGGCGATTTCTGTGGCCCCTATGGTGTTGAGGTGCTCTTCAAGGTCTTTTGGAACTGCACCCAGGGCGCCAATTACCACTGGGATTATTTTGGTCTTTTTCTGCCACAGCCTTTCAATTTCAATTTGTAGATCTTTGTATTTGGTGATTTTTTTTCTATTTCTTTTTCTTCTATTCTGCTATCCCCTGGTATTGCTATGTCAATTATTTTGACTTGTTTTTCTTTCTTCTCAACTACAGTAATATCTGGTGTATTGTGTGGCAGATGTTTGTTTGTAGTTGGAAGTCCCATAATATTTTTGCATCTTCATTTTCTTCAAGTTTTTTAATTTTATGGTCCCACCAATGTATTATTACTACTACTACTACTACTACTACTACTACTATTATTATTATTATTATTATTAAAACTTTTATACCGTCCTTCCAAAAGGCTCAGGGCAGTTTACATTAAAACACCATTAAAATCAGTTAATAATTAAAACAAAAATTATAAAGCATAAAAACAATAATTAACAATTAAAAACATTGCAAAACAACAATTCTATAATCAGAAGAATTTAAAAACAAGTTTTAAAAAGCTGAGAAAGCCTCGTTGAAGAGATGTGTTTTCAGGTGTTTTTTGAAAATTGCCAGAGATGGGGAGGATCGTATCTCAGCAGGGAGCGCATTCCACAATCTCGGGGCAGCAGCCGAGAAGGCCCGTCTCTGTGTAGCCACCAAACGAGTTGGTGGCAACTGGAGACGGACCTCCTCAAATGACCTCAATGGGCGGTGGGGCTCATAGCAAAGAAGACGCTCTCTTAAATACCCAGGGCCTAAGCCGTTTAGGGCTTTGTAATTGTAACTAGCACTTTGTATTTTGCCCGGAAACCTATTGGCAGCCAGTGTAACTCCATCAACAAAGGAGTAATGTGGTCTCTCCAAGATGACCCAGAGACCAACCTGGCTGCCGCATTCTGAACCAACTGAAGTTTCCGGACTACGTAGAAAGGCAGCCCCATGTAGAACGCATTACAAAAGTCAAGTCTGGAGGTTACCAGCAGATGTACCACAGTTTTGAGGTCATTGATCTTGAGAAACGGGCGCAGCTGGCGTATCAGCCGGAGCTGATAGAAAGCACCCCTGGCCACCGCCTCAACCTGAGAAACCAAGGAGAGGTGTGAATCCAGAAGTACTCCTAGACTGTGAACCGGTTCCTTTTGGGCAAGTGTGATCCCATCTAGAACAGGCAGATCAAAATTGTCTCTAGAGTTCTGAGCCCACACAATAAGTACCTCTGTCTTATCTGGATTCAGCTTCAGTTTATTCTCCCTCATCCAGCCCATTACTGCTTCCAGGCAGGCATTTAGGGAGGATATGCCAACTCCTGAAGAAGTTGACATGGAGAAGTAGATCTGGGTGTCATCAGCATACTGGTAACACCCAGCTCCAAATCCCCTGATGATCTCTCCCAGTGGTTTCATGTAGATATTAAAAAGCATTGGAGAAAGTATGGAGCCTTGAGGGACACCATACCTGAGCTCAGATTTTGAAGAGCAACAATCTTCAATTGACACCAACTGGAATCTGTCCGAGAGGTAGGAGCGGAACCACTGTAAAACAGTGCCTCCCACCCCCAACCCCCTCAGACATTCCAGAAGGATGCTATGGTCGATAGTAATGCAAGCCGCCGAGAGATCCAAGAGGACCAATGGAGTCACACTTCCTCTGTCAATTGCTAATTGGAGATCATCCATCAGGCCGACCAAGGCAGTCTCCACCCCATAGCCCGCCAGAAAACCAGTTTGAAATGAGTCTAGATAATCAGTTTCCTCCAAGACCGCCTAGAGCTGAGAGGCCACCACCCTCTCAATTACCTTGCCCAGCCATGGGAGATTGGAAACTGCCCTATAATTGCTCAACTCTGAGGGAACTAACGCAGGCTTCTTTAGAAGAGGTCTAATAATTGCCTCCTTAAGACAAGTAGGCATCCTGCCCTCCCTCAGGGAAGCATTTATGATTTCTGCCAGGCCGCCTACAACAGCCTCCCTGCTAGATCAAACAAGCCATGTTGGACAAGGGTCAAGAGGACAAGTGGTAGGCCTCACCGCTCCAAGCAGCTTGTCCACATCATCAGGAGTCACAAACTGAAATTGATCCAATCGAATCGTATAAGAGGGGTTGTTGGACACCTCCAGTTCAGACATCAAATTAATTGTGGAGTCTCCATCTAAGTTGGCCTGAATCCGAGAGATTTTGTCTGTGAAAAATTCATTAAACACACCACAGCGGGTAACTGATTATTCCAAATTCTGGTTCAAGGGAAAGGGGGCAGATACTAGTCCCCTCACAGCCCTGAACAACTCCGCCGGACGTGAACTCGCAGAGGCAATATGGGCAGAAAAGAACCGCTTCTTTGTCGCACGTATCGCCTGAGCATAGATCTTTAAATGTGCTTCATGTCATAATCTGTCAGATTCAGTTGAGTTTTTCTCCACTTGCGCTCCAGTCACCTACCTTGCTGCTTCAGCCTCCGTAGATCTTCCGTATACCAGGGGGCCAATTTTGAAGCAAGTTGGAGAGGATGCTTAGGAGCAATCGTGTCTACTGCCCTGGTGAGCAAGTTGTTCCAGTTCTCAACCAGGGCATCAACAGGACCACCAGCAGAGCCAACATTGAATCCCTCCAAGGCTTCTTGGAATCCTACTGGATCCAGTAACCTCTTTGGGTGGACCATTCTAATAGGCCCCTCGCCCCTGCGAAAGTGGAAAGCGGTTGTAAGTCCAACCTTAACCAGATGGTGGTCCATCCATAACAATGGGGAGATTGTAGGAGTCCCCACCCACGGAACACCACCCTGATCAGAATAAAAGACCAAATCAAGCATGTGACCTGCAATACGCGTCGATCCAGAGACCGCTTGGGAAAGGCCCATCGTCGTCATGGCCGCTATGAACTCCTGAGCTGCCCTGGACAAATTGGTCCCGAAATGAACATTGAAGTCCCCCAGCACCAAAAGTCTGGGAGACTCCAATGCAAGTTCCGCGACCAAGTCCGTGAGCTCAGTAAGGGATTCCGTTGGGCAGCAGGGCAATCGGTACACCAACAGAAGTCCCAATCTATCCCTGGTCCTCAATCTCAAGTAGACACATTCAATATGGTCCGATACCCTGACAGGGACCCTGGTAAGGTAGATGTTATCCTTATAGACCACAGCCACTCCACCTCCCCACCCATGTCCTTTCACCTGCTCCTCTACAGAATATCCTGGAGGGAGAAGCTGGGTCCAAACTGGACCACTAGCCTCGCCCAACCAAGTCTTAGCAATACACATCAGGTCGGCCCCTTCATCCATGATCAAATCATGGATGAGTTCTGATTTATTTTGGACCGACCTGGCATTGCAGAGGAGCAAGGTAAGGTTATGTGGGATGTTGGCAGTGCTCCCCGAGGTCAAAGAGCTGGCAGGACACCCGGAAAGGGGGACAGCTATTAGATTTCTGACCACCCTTCCCCTGGAACAGCCTGCTGACCTGCCAACGTTTCTTCTTCTATTCACCACCACCACCGAAATAGCTGCCCCACATTCAATGAAGGCACATTCGTTGAATGCCCCACATTCATTTAGGCCCCTAGTCGGCAACTAATTTTTAATACTTATTTTGAGCCGAGCAGGGGCAGACACAGGCTCCTTAACCCACTCGTCCTCAGTGTGCAAAACAACGGAAGCATTCTTCTTAGCAAACATGTAGGAACACAGGAAGCTGCCATATACTGAGTCAGTCCATAGGTCCATCTAGCTCAGTATTGTCTACACAGACTGGCAGCGGCTTCTCCAAGGTTGCAGGCAGGAATCTCTCTCAGCCCTACCTTGGAGTTGCCTGGGAGGGAACTTGGAACCTTCTGCATACAAGCTTTCAGGTGCTCTTCCCAAAGCGGCCCCCACCCCCTAAGGGGGAATATCTTACAGTGCTCATACATCAAGCTCCCGTTCATATGCAACCAGGGCAGACACTGCTTAGCAAAGGGGACAATTCATGCTCGCTACCACAAGACCAGCTCTCCTTCCTGCAGGGAGAAGAGCATGGGACTGTGATTCTGATTCCACTTCCTCACCACATGTTTGGTGTGTGAAAGGGATTGAGAAATTCATGTGAAAGGGTTTGTGATAGCACATACCACACTGACAAGAACCCTGGATGATCAGGGTTTTTGTCTGGTGTATGTAGGTATACGGCTGCTTTCTCAAGATGCAAAATGTGTGGTCACTATGCGGGGAGTGGGCACACTTCCGCTGCCCCCTCCCCACATTCATTACAAGGAGCATACTGGTATGCATTCACTGATACTCCTCAGCTTCTCACTCCCACTTTGCTGTGTCTTGTCTGTCAGAGGGTCCATTCAGGTAGTTTTAAGCTGCACAATGTGAGAAACTTGCATGCAAGTTCTAAGCATGAGTTTACTCATGGTCCACACACTCCTATAGGCTAGTTTGGTCTTCCTTCCCAGCACACTCTTATGCTCTGGCCACACGCAGAGCAGAGACTCCGGGAAGGGACTGAATGCAATTTTTGCAGTGCCACTTGCCTGCCAGCTCTTGCTTTCTGAAAAGAGCAGATTACTAATATTGTGATGAATGGAGAAAAGGGCTGGTTCGTCTCAGAAAACAAGAGCTGGCCGGTAGGCTGCACTGCAAAAGTCATGCGAGAACTCAGCTCTATATGAATTCACACTGGAAAGGAAGATGGAAGTTTGCCGGGAGTGTGTGGAGCATGAGTAAACTTGTGCTTAGAACTTACACATAAACTGCTCACATCACACAGTTTGGGAATATAAGGGAGCTGCCTGGTATGCATTCACTGATACTCCTCAGCTCCTCACTCCCACTTTGCTGGGTCTTGGACCATTTCCATTGGTCCATCTAGCTCAGCATTGTCTACTGGCAGCAGCTGTCCCAGGTTTCAGGCAGGGGTCTTTCTCAGTTCTACCTGGAAATGCCAGGAATTGAACCAGGGACCTTCTGCAGGCAAGGCAGATGCTCTGCCACTGAGCTATAGCTCCATCTTCTGATTGCATCCTGGAAGGCCCAAACACAGGTGTAACCAGCTGATGCCCATAAAGGGGGGATTCTGACAAGGCCTCTGTTGCTCTTCATGCAGGAGTGAAGGTAGCTGAGGCCCTTTGGGGGTTCTCAGGGCATCCCCCAAACTTCTGATAGCTGAGACCCCTTCCCCCCGAATTAAAACTAAAAGTAGACATCACTCTTAACGTTTGAGAACATTGCCTTTTCCTGTGTGGCTTGACCCTGCATGCTTTGCTTTAGTTTAGATTTTTTGCATGCTGGTAATTCATGCCTAGTTGTTCTTTGCATTCCTCTCTGTGCAGGAAACCTTTGCCATTTTCATCTTTGGAGCAGAGTTCGCCTTAAGGATCTGGGCTGCTGGGTGCTGCTGTCGATACAAAGGATGGAGAGGGAGGCTGAAGTTTGCCAGGAAACCGTTGTGTATGTTGGGTAAGCACAACTCTTTGCATTGCTGGTTCCCCTAAAATATGTTGTTTTCTAGGCCTGTGCAAAGTTGGACTGGGGAGGTTGGAAATGTTCAGATTTTGCCCAGTTCAGAGGGTTTGGGGGATTAACTTTGACTTAGGAAAGCCTAGTTTGGGTTGGACTTTTCTGATCTGGTTTTGAAAAAAATTGAAACCTTTCAGAACTCCAAATGTTAGCAGGAATCTAGCTCCCGCCCCACTATCATGGCTGAGGAGGGGAAAAATCCACCTTCTGCAACCTCTCTGCCTACCAGCCTGCCCATGCATTATTATTTTTTAATTTTTAAAAGTATTTAGCCTTCAATTGTACTTACACTTTAATACTGAAAGTGGAAGATTATTTGGTGTTACATCACTTCCCCTGTGATTCTTGGATGTGTAATAACTTTCCTTCCACATTTGCTGTGAGTACAATTTCTTGGTTACTTAAAAAAATTAATTTAAACTCAAAGGATGGTGACATTCATTTCTAATTAAATACACAAAGTCCAACCATCCTGGCCTTCTGTGTGTGCCAGCATTGAGAGTTCCTGGGCTAGCCATTTGTTTTGTTTTGTTTTTGGGGGGATGGATTTTTTTCTTTCCCCATAAACTTCTATGGAGATTTTTGCTGATTTTACTCACCCAAATTTTACTGACCCCAACCTTCTGAAGGATCCAAAAGAACCCAAACCAGCATCTCTGATTCTGGATCCAATCCAATCTGAATCCGTTTTTTGTTTTTTTTTCAGTCATACACACCCCTATTATTTTCTTTCTGAAGTCAATCCTTCTTTCTGAAGGTTTGGGGATTGAGGCAAACCACTATGAACTGGCAGCTGCTGCTCCTAAGACTGTGGGCTTAAGTATCTATATACTTATTTCTTGTAGACGGGCCATGCGTGGCAGGAAGGAGGCGATTGGCTGAGTTTGCAAGAAGCACCTGATTGGGCAGTGGGGATTCCATATGCAGAGTTTGCAAACAGAAGCACCTGATTGGGCAGTGGGGATTCCATATGCAGATAGGGAGAAGGAGCCTGTGAGAGCAGAAGCACCATGGTGATTGGGCAGTGGGGATTCCCTATGCAGATAAGGAGGAGGGGCCTGTGATGGTTAAGGTCAGTTGGAATGCAGCTGTTACTGGTCGGAAGATGTTCTGGATATAAAAGGATAGCAGGCAGGAGTCTGCAAAAAGACAGGTCGTGAGGGAGCAGGAAAGAGCCCTTTCAGGAGAAGGAGGATGCCGTTGTGTAAATGAACAAAATCTGTTAACTCAGGGAGGGAGGAAGAAAAAACATGAAGGAAGGGGGAAGGAAGAGTGGAGAAGAGTGAGTGGAGGAGAGAGAAAGAGGGGAAAAGAAGGGAGGGGGAAGAGAGAAAGAAGGAAGGGCAAGGGATGGGCCTGAGCCTGTCAGCAGCTTGAGGGGAATGAGCGGCCATGGCGGCACTGGCAGCAAGGAAGGGTCCAGGCAACCACTGCTGCTGTTTGGGGCTACCGAGGTCATTGTCAGAGGGAGGCAGTCAGGCAAGGGAATGGCCTGGGCCTGTCAGTGGCCTGAGGGGAACGAGCGGCCATCGTGGTGGCAGCTGCGAGGAACGGCCCAGTCAACCACTGCTGCTGCTCCTGAAGGGAGGAGCAGGAACGGGGCTCGGGTGAGGGTGGGGGGGTCTCTGGGGATAGGAGGCTGCAGCTTGGCCAATAGGCAGCAGCAATGCTGCAGCCACGACCAAGAAGGGGGAGGAGGATGGAAGCAACCGGATGGAGGAGGTGGAGGAGGAGGAGTGCAGACCAAGTGAGGGTGGGAAGATCTCTGAGGTGAGGGGAGCAATCAAGTACTAACACGCAGATGCTCTAGAGCGTGCAAGAGTTCCAGCATTGAAGCAAAGAGAAATAATGGCAGCGGTCAGGATACAGAGGTGGAGGGCCGGCAGGCGAAGCCCCTCTGGCCAGAAGAGGTGGGTGGATGGTGGGCGAAGCCCCGCCGGCCAGGAAGAGGAGGCGGTAGTGGGGAGAAATGATGGCGGTGGTGAGGAGGTGGGCAGACGGCGGGCAAAGCCCTACCAGCCGGGAGGAGAAGGTGAGAGGTGGTGGTGGGATGGCCTGGCCCTGGCCCGCCCAATGGAGAGAGCTGTGGGTGGGGGAGAGTGAGCTAGCTGTGGGTGGGGGAGAACGAGTGAGCGAGCCACCGGGGAGAGAGCGAGCGAGCTGTGGGGGGAGAGTGAGCAAGCAAGCAAGCTGCGGGGGGGGGGGGAGAGCGAGCAAGCTGAGGGGGACATCACAGGCTCAGTACACAACTGCACAGATGCTCTGTGTGGGGTCAGCTAGTATGTTACCTGAAATATTTAGGAAAAAAATTATTTTATGTGTAATTGTCTCCACAGTACAATAAGTCCCAGTTACATGTTAAGTAAAATTCCAGGAGTTTTAAATCTTATGTGGGGTTTTTTCCTTCAACCCAAAGCAACCTGAGACACTGTGTCTAGGTAGGAGAAGGGTGGGACTTTGGAGCTTCATGGGAACTCTTAGAAGTAGCAGAGCCGATAAATGCCCCAAATAAGCTGAATCATTAAAATAGTCCTACCAGCATGAAATTTGTAAGAAAGGTTTTCAGGTATTTCTTTTTTCAGCAAATGGTGGGGAGGCTAACAACATGGTGGCTAATAATAGTTATTTATAATATGATATGATATGATATGATATGATATGATATGATATGATATGATATGATATGATATGATATAATATAATATAATATGTTTGGTTGGGGGAAGCTGGTGGCCCAGTCTAGTCCCAGGTTCTCCCTCCAGGGTACTCTGTTGAGAAGCAGGTGAGAGGACATGGACAGGGAGGTGGAGTAGCTGTGGTCTACAAGAATAACATCTCCTTACAAGGATCCCCGCTGAAGTGCCCAACCAAATCAAATGTGTGTACTTAGGTTTGGGGACCAGGGGCAGAATGAGAATTTGTTTGGTGTACCGATCACTCCGCTGCCCAACAGGGTTCCTAACTAAGCTGATAGTCTTGGTCTTGGTCTTGGCATTGGAGTCTCCCAGGCTTATGGTGGTGGGGGATTTCAGTGTTCACTTCGTGACCAATTTGTCTGGGGTGGCTCAGGAGTTCATAGTGGCCATGACAACTATGGGCCTTTCCTAAGCAGTCTCAGGACTGACACACATTGCTGATCAAACGGTTTATCTGGTCTTTCACTCTGATCAGGGTGGTATTCAGTGGGTAGGGACTCCTGTTATTGTCCCATTGTCATGAATGGACCATCATCTGGTTAAGGTTGGACACACAATCACGTCCCACCTCCACAAGGGTAAAGGGTCTATTTGGATGGTCCACCCGAGAAGGTTATTGGATCCAACAGAATTCCAAGAAGCCTTGGAAGGATTTAGTGTTAGCTGTGCTGGTGATTCTCTTGATGCCCTGGTGGAAAACTGGCACACACAAAAAACTCACCAGGGCAGTAGACATGATCACTCCTAAGCATCCTCTCCAAACCACTTCAGAACTGGCCCCTTGGTATATAGAAGAACTATGGGAGCTGAAGTGGCATGATAGATGACTGGAGTGCAAGTGGAGAAAGACACGACTCAAATCTGACAGATTAAAACATTGAGCACATTTATGCTCATAAGAACCATTTAATAAGTTGAACCATTTAATAAGTTGTATAGTAATAGAATCACTATAATATGTAATATTACAACCATCAACAACAACAAATATTTATATACCACTTTCCAACAAAAGTTTCCAAAGTGGTCTACACAGAGAAATAATAACAAAATAAGATGGATCCCTGTCCTCAAAGGGCTTAATTAGAATAGTAATTAAGATTTATTAATTCAAGCTCACAAAAATGTGTTCTGTTGCAAATAATGATGCGTAATTCCATAAAATAAAATATATTCCAAAAATACAATACATTTTAAAAATTAATATTTCAATTATAATGCAATTTTATATAGGTAATCACCTATAAGTTACAATTTTTTATTTTTACATCCCCCTTTTATTATTTGTGATTTAGTCAACATTCATGCCAATTTTCATGCTTGTAGGAAAAAGGAAACGATACGTCCCACTATCTGCTCCACTAAAAGACACAAGTCAGTTGCAAAATACCACCATGTTTGACAGGGCTTGTTTTTCTTTCCGCTTTGCAGATATCTTTGTACTGATTGCTTCTGTGCCAGTGGTGGCTGTCGGCAACCAAGGCAATGTCCTGGCTACATCGTTGAGGAGTCTCCGTTTCCTTCAGATCCTCCGGATGCTTCGGATGGACAGGAGAGGTGGCACCTGGAAGCTCTTGGGATCTGCCATTTGTGCCCACAGCAAAGTAAGTAGGGGTCAGGCAATGAAGGGTTGGGGAAGGAAAGCCATGTGTGATGCAGAAAAACCCAACTGTGAGGGGCACCAGATCCACATTGCTAAGCCATACGGAAGTAAACAATGCCAGATCAATGGAGGCTGGTAGGGATGTGCACAGAACCGGCACAGGGAAGTTCGAAGGTGGGGGTGATTACTTTAAGGATGTGGGGTGCATTTACCACCTGCCCCCGCGCGTGCTTCCCCCCACCAGTGCTCCATTGTAAACTGGTCCGACAGGGCAGCAGCATACCTCCCTGCCGCCCCGTCCCCTCATTGGACCAGAAGTAAGTAGAAGTACCCAGCTCACGTGTGTATTGTGCTCGCTCTCATGCATGTAATGCTCACTCTCATGCACATTGGGCATGCACACAATGTATGTGCGCACATGCCCGACATGCACACATGCTGGATACTTCAGCTTACTTCCAGTCCAACAAAGAGGACGGGGCGGCAGGGAGGTATGCGACTGCCCCGGTTCCATGCACATCCCTAGTGGCTGGTAGCAGCTATGGCAGGGGGAGGTGGAGTGGAAAGTGGAATATACATTTGAGCCCCATTAAAAACTCCTATCACTGTTGCCTGGCATCCTGACAGGCCAATGAGCCATGCACTCTGCCCCATTCACTCAGCTGGCCAATGCACATGCACAGCGCCATTTGAAGGACCAGGGGTGGTCACACAGCTCGTTGGCTCCTCGGGACGCTGGGTAGTAGCCACAGGAGCCTTTACCAGGACTTAAAGGTATACAACACTTCCCTCTCTGCCTCCCTCCTGCACCAGCCACCACTGTGCCAGACTAAAAGTAGAATTGGACGACTTCCAACATTTCACCACTGGAGAAATGGTGAAATGGGACATGTCTGTGTAGGGGCAGGGGTGGACAAGCAACCTGTGAGAGCACCTTCTTCCAGATTACCAAAGCAGATGGGCCAAGTCCGTGCCCGCCAACATTTTGAAGGTTAAAATAATGAGACGCTTGTCACAACCAGTTATCATACCAAGGATTACTGTCAGAAGAGTTACCACAGGGATAACTGGCTTGTGGCGGCCAAATGTTCATAGTGATGTCACTTTTTGGTCCTTCGATGGCTCTTCCTATCATTGTGAAGCAGAATTCACCAAGCATTGGATTGTTCACCCACTTTGGGGTTTTTTCAAGCAGGATACCAAGGATTGCTGCCTAAGTCCCCACTCAGGGGCACAGTTATAACTGAACAGGGGTGGAATGACCCTGGGCCCCCAAAGGAGAAGGGGCCCACCAGCTGAGCAACAGCTTGCTCTTCACTTTGATTCAGAAGTTTTTATAAAGTTCTGGCTTGAAACAAGCCAGATTTCACCATTTTAAAAGAAAATTTTCTAAACCCCCCCCCCCACAAAAAACCCACCAAAATCCAGGGGATTGACCCCATAGCTTGCAGGGTGGGGGACAACAACAACACACAGTCTTGCCTATATGAACTTCATGTGTGTCAGATTTCATAACTGTATGCCCATTCATTCCAGAAATTTAAAGGGGAGGTGGAGGTGGCATGCTGTTACCCCTTTTCATGAAAACAAGGGACACATTCCTCCACATGTTGGTGGAATGTTGGTCCAAGGGGGATCTTCAGTTTCAGAAGTTTTTGTAAAGTTCTGGCTTTCACCATTTTTAGCCATTTTTTAAACAAAGATTTCAAAAATTCACCCTAGATCAGAGGATTGACCAATTCTCTCCAAATTAACTACAGGGGGCCCTGACCGTCTCCCCCACATGTGGGGGAAGTTCCAAGGCTCTAGAACCAACCAGTAATATTTAGTGATTTTTTTCATTTTCCCAATTCACATCTATGAGGGAAAATCCTATTCCATTTTGCTAATTCTGAAATTCTGAAGGATTTTCCAAAATTAATTTTGATATTTTGGAATTAATTTCAACTTTACCATTCCAATTAAAAATGGATATGGATTTTACTGATTTTTACCGATTTTGGACGATTTCAGATAAAATCCGAATTTTTGAATCCGAATTTGCGTAGGTCTAGTGTCCAGCATGAGCCTGTATGACTGACCCATCCATTCCAGAAATATGAGACTTCTGGTCAGGCATTATGAGGCTGCCTATAAACACTAGGAGTCTGTCTGTCCTGCTTCTCCTGGTCAACAGAGCTGTGCACTTTAGGGCTATTCATACAGTGTGTTGTTCACATCTGTGATTTGTGTACAGTATGGAGAACTTAGCTTCTGTTAACAGCAGTAGATTTCATTCTTAGGAACTCATCACTGCCTGGTATATTGGGTTCCTGACGCTGATCCTCTCCTCATTCCTGGTTTACCTGGTGGAGAAGGATATACCTGAAAAGAATGCTGAAGGAAAGGAGATAAAGGAGTTTGAAACCTACGCTGATGCACTGTGGTGGGGTCTGGTCAGTATCCAAAGTGACTTCCTTTTCTAAACTGGTTGCATGGAAATCTGACTAAACCTTGGATTCTGCTGTGAAGAGATGCTACTCTAATTGCAATTGGACTGACTTTGTGAGGAACATTGTCCAGGCGAGCTTGCCAGTAAAAATGAGAAGATCTGCTCACGGGGAGGTGCTCCAGCTTGCCATTTCAAATCTCTGCCTTTGAGTAGGTCTGTCTGTGAATATGCATCCCAGAGCTCCCTGCAACAGCAAGTGTGGGTCTTTCCTCCTATTTGTGACAAGATCTATTCACAAGCATCCCAGGCTGCTGATGGAAGTGAAAGGCCAGGTCATGTATCTGTGAGCGAGTCTACTTGTGAATAAGCACTTACATCAAGTGGGACATGGAGACACTGCCCTGTGATCCAAGTTGATTTAGACTTAGAATGGGGTCCACTGCAGATCAGGACCCTAAGTCCTGGTGTGCAGATATGACATCAGAATTGTGAGATGGCCCACTCCAACCTCTCTGGTGTTTGAATACATCCTGCTATCTGGTTTGTCTTCTTGTAATTCTCTCTGGTCAAGATCAGAGGTAGTGTAGTAGCAGTCATGCATTTCTCCCTTTGCTAAGCAGGGTCTACCTTAGTTTGAATATGAATGGGAGACTAGATGTGAGCATTGTAAAATATTCCTCTTAGGGAATGGGGCCGCTCTGGTAAGAGCATCTGCATGCTTGCATGCAGAAGGTTCCAAGTTCCCTCCCTGGCATCTAAATAGGACTGTCACCTTGGAGAAGCTGCTGCCAGTCTGTGTAGACAATACTGAGCTAGATGGACCAGTGGTCTGACTCGGTATATGGCAGCTTCCTAGGTTCCTATGAATAACTACACAATACTCTCAAGGTATCGTGGATTAAGTACCCACTATGGTTTTGAGTCAAATACAGCCTATTCACAACCTTGAAGGCAACATGTGGTATCATATCTTACATTGGGCTAATGACAATTTATCTGCCTTGGGTTGCATTGTGAAGAGGGGTGGGATGGAAAGGAAGGAGGGAAAGGAAAATATGTGGCATCATATTTAAGTACTTAAAAAAAGAAATCCTACAATATCTTCCAGATTCATTGAAAATATCGTTGCACCAGCATGGACACTAAGTGTGGATTCAGATGATCCACTTTCATTAACGAAGATGGGGCAATGTTGGGAACCAGCATCATACTCTCTGGGAGGGGATGCCTCTGAGTCCCAGTTGCATGAGGGCATGCCCTCAACTCAGAGGGCATGCCCTCAACTCCTGCCTGTGGCTTCCAGCGGCATCTGGTGGGCCACTGATGCTGGACTTGATGGGCCTTGGGCCTGATCCAGCAGAGCTGTTCTTATGTTCTTATGAGGGTGTGTTGTGTGAATCTGCCCAAGACCAATTCCCAAGCCCTTCCTTGACATTTTCCCGAGATGCTCCACCCAACTTCAGATCTTGGTTATGCTGCTCAAGTGGACATCAGAAGCATCTTGGGGAAGTGTTGGGTGGAGGATATGAGAGCTGAACATAAGAGCAGCCCTGCTGGATCAGGCCCGAAGCCTATCTAGTCCAGCATCCTATTCCCCACAGTGGCACGCCAGATGCCTCTGAGAAGCCCACAGGCAAGAGGTGAGGGCATGCCTTTTCTCCTGCTATTGCTCCCCTGCAACTGGCATACAGAGGCATCTTGCCTCTGAGGCTGGAGGTGGCCTATAGCACCAGACTAGTATTTATTTATTATTTATTTTATTTAACATATTTGTATACTGCCCAAAACACAAGTCTCTGAGTTGTTTACAACAATTAAACAATTAGCCATTGAGAGACCTGTCCATGAACTTGTCTCCATGAACTTGTCTAAACCCAGCGTGGAGTTTAGACACGTATTGCCAGCATGGTGTAGTGGTTAGAGTGCTGGACTAGGACTGGGGAGAACCGAGTTAAAAAAAAAAAAATCCCCATTCAGCCATGAGACTTGCTGGGTGACTCTGGGCCAGTCACTTCTCTCTCCGCCTAACCTACTTCACAGGGTTGTTATGAGGAGAAACCTACGTATGTAGTACACAGCTCTGGGCTCCTTGGAGAAAGAGTGGGATATAAAAAGTAAATGTAAATGTAACCCCTTTTAAAGCCATCCATAGATTAATTATGTGCAGTGTGAAAAAGTCCTTCTTTTTGTTGGTCTGAAATTACCTGGCGATCAGTTTCCTGGTCCTAATGTAGTGATAGAGGGAGATAAATTTATCTCTGTCCACTTTCTGTTCTCCATGAGTAATTTTATAAACCTTGACAGGTTCTCACAACACACCCACTGGGAGTGTACACTGTGGGTTCCTGACGTTTCCCTGCCTTCCTTGCTCATGGAGGATAGTCTGAAGCTGCCCTAAGGAACTCAGTGCCCATCAGAGAACATTTTCACAGGCCTTCAAGCCAAGTGAGATCCAAAGTGCAAAGCCAGAACTGCTGGCTGTGGAACTGTGGAGGCGAAAAGCAGTCCCAACCATTCTCTTTGCCAATTTCCTTTGTCTTTCTTACAGACTGTCCCAAACATTCTCCCCACAGATTACGCTTGCAACCATCGGCTACGGTGACAAGACCCCCAAAACATGGGAGGGACGTCTCATCGCGGCAACATTCTCTCTCATCGGCGTTTCATTTTTTGCTCTTCCAGCTGTAAGTTCTGTGGATGACCTTGTGGAATGTTTTCATTGGAATGCTGATGACACTCATGGAAGGTCGTGGAATGGTGGGGTGACTGGAATGTTGAAGGGGGCACAGGGAAAGCCAGGTTACACCATGTTCATGGCCCAGTTTCTGTCAGCCTAACCTGCCAGTCAGTGTTGATGTGATATCATCAATAGGATGTAATCTTCTATGTGCTGCACTGAGCTCCTTGGAAATCAGCTAGGTGTCTTTGGAAACTGACAAGGTGATGGTGCTGGCTATCGCCTGGTTCTCTCTCTCGATCTAGTGCTCAGAGGTATGCTACCACTAAACGTGGAAGGTTCATTTAGCTATCATGGCTTACAGACATTTACAGTGCTGACCTCTATTAACATAACCTCTTTTAAAAGCCACTTGTTCTAAGGGTCTCATCATACTATGTAGCAATGAGTTGCACAGATTAATTATACATTATTGTATTAAGAACATAAGAACAGCCCAGCTGGATCAGGCCCAAGGAGACCCATTTAGTCCAGTATCCTGTTTCACACAGTGGCCCACCAGATGCCCCTGAGAAGCCCACAGGCAAGAGATGAAGGCATGCCCTCTCTCCTGCTGTTACTCCCCTACAGCTGGTACTCCTACAATGTCTTTGAATGTCTTATGTTCAGGCACTACCAGTCTTGGGTAACTTCTTGGTTTTGGACTACAATTTCCATCATCCCCAACCACTGTGACCAGGGATGATGGGAGTTGTAGTCCAAAAACAACACGTTGCCCACGACTAGGCATTATGGAAGTCAGAGAAATCACAGTGCATATGAAAGCTCCAGTTTTAAGTGGAGTAACAGAAGGACAGGAGTAATGAGAGCTAACATATGCATCTAGGATGAAACAGAATGGTATAGGAATTAGAACATCTGACTAGGCCTGTGAAGACAGGATTCTTGTGAGGAACATGGCGGGGAGGAGAATTGCCCCCAGTGTCTTGATGGAATTATTACAATTTTTTTTTTAAAAAAAAAAAATGCAGCTTGCAGGCTCAATTCTGTGCAAGGCAGATCCAGATGCAGGAGTCTGCACCCACATTCCCCTGCAGGATGCCAATTGTGTAGTGTTGTGGGCAGTGCCCTGTGGCTAGATCCTTTGGTGGTTCTCCCCACTGTTGCTAGCTGCCACCTGCCCACCCACCTCCCTCCCCCACCCTTCTGCAGCTATGCCGCTGCCTGCCCCTACCCCCACCCCTCAGCTCTCTTCTTGTCACCACCGGTGGCAAAGGGCTGGCACCATGGGCTAACGATGTGACTGCTCAGTGTGTGTCAATGGGCAGTGACCTCATTAGCCCATGAGCCAACCTTTTGCTGACGGGGGGAGGGGAGAAGTGGGTGGGCGGCTTCCCAAGCCCTGACCCCATTGGGCAGTGTGTGTGTTCACTGTACACAGTTGCCCAATCAAGGCCCTCTCTGATGCCAGCATGGCACTATTAACTTCCTCTCCCTGCCCACTCGGAACAGACCTGGCCCTGCTGGTTGGTGGGAGATTTGACTTTCTCTCTGTTCAGGACTTTCTGCATAACCTCTGTGGAGAAATCTTCTTGTGTTTGTTCTTCTTCTGATATCTTCAAGGTAACAATATTTGAGAACTTGTTCTCAATTGTGCTTTCAGGGCATCTTGGGTTCAGGATTGGCTCTGAAAGTCCAGGAACAACATCGCCAGAAGCACTTTGAGAAAAGAAGGAAGCCGGCAGCCGAACTCATACAGGTTTGGATTCTTTGCTTCTTCTTCATGCTTTGTGAAAGATATATGATTTTCCGCTCTTTGAAATCCCCAGGAGCTGTCTGCTTTAAGGTCTCTCAGTAGAGTAACCACAGGTTCCATTTCAGACATTTTATTCTCATTTAATCTAGCAGAATGCCAGAAGCTGTTCCAATGGGGGAGGGGATCACTATCAAAAATACATCTTGCTCCTGAGTCTAAAAATGCCACTTTGAATGGCATTCAGTTGATTTCAATGGAGCTCACTGCCAAAGGTTTGTGTTTAGGGAGCTAGTCTCAATCTACTGCACTGTTGCTGCTGCTAATGTAAGCTTTTGTGCAGGGTCAGCACCAGATGGTGGAGAAATCAGGCATTTGAATGTACCTTCTGAGGCTCAGTACCAAATGCCCCTACCTTTGGAAACTAGGTGGATAGTGGTCCAAGAAAGGGCCCTCTCAGTGGTGGCTCCCCTACTGAGGAATGCTTACCTGAGGGAGGTCCACCTGGCACTGAGCCTTAAGTCCTTTCAGAGCAGGTGGACACTTAACAAAGCTTCTCTTGGATCCCCACCTAACGGAATTCACATTTTTAAGATGTAAGGCAGGAGTTCTCAAATTTGGGTCCCCAGATGCAGTGGGATTACAAAGCCCATTGCCTTTGGCCATTGTGACTGGGGAAGATGGGAGTTGTAGTACAACATCATCTTGGAACTCTGGGAACTGCAGTGTAAGTCATGATCTACCCCCTAAGTGGGCAGAGCTGCCCAAGGAAATGATCAGCATATCCAACAGCATATCCATCCATCAATTTGAGGCCTCTTCTATCCCAGATGGCATATGCATGCTGGAAGCTGGCCAGTTGCCTTTGTACAGAATGAGCCCCCCTGCATGCTTCCCACAGACACACCATATACATACCTGCCAATAAGTCCCTATTTCCCCATTCACACGTCGTCAGGTATGCATACGTTCATCCAAGTCAGAAGTGCCAATCTGAAGCTCTCCAGCTGTTGTTGAGCTACCGCTTCCAACAATCCTGGCTATTGGCCACCATGGCTGGGGATAATGGGAAATGTAGTCCAACAGCATCTGGGGACCTAAGTTTGAAAACCCCTTCTAGAGATTTGTGAGGATTAAAAGAGGAAACCCTATAAACCGCTCTGAGAGATTTAGAGGAAGAGAGGACACAAAACGAATATAATAAGGTAATATATCCTACAAATGTCGTCCCAATAGCTGTATTTAAAACTTTCTACTCTCGCTAGACTTCAATACTTGAACTGAGCCTGCTATGTGGCTGGTAGGGCTGTGCATGGAACCGCCTGGCTTGGTTCGGTTTGAGTCCAGACCGGACTCAAACCTGACCGGGCCACTTTGGTCCAGCACCCCCTTGACCCCCCCCCCCCGGGTTGCAATTTTTTAAAAATTTAAAAAGTCAGGCCGAAAAACTGGCCAAACGGGCCGCTGACAGTGATAACGGAGGCCGGCGGGGGAGGGGAACCTGCGCAGCCCCCCCACTCCGCTGCCCCAAGGAACTCTCCCAAAGGGGATACGGTTTTTAAAAATGGTTGTTGTTTTTTTATTTTTAAAAAATTGCAACACCCCCCCCCCCGAACAGCGGGTGGTTCGGTTCAAGCCCAGACTGTCGAACCAAACTGACTGTTGAGCCGGTTTGGCCATCCCTAATGGATGGTGTGGTATGGTCTTGGAACTATTTCTTAGAGCAAATTTAGCCAGTATGGGAAGGGCTAAGAATCCCTCCCGTCTAGTCACTGATCATTCCCTGTAAATGTTCCCCTTCCCTGCAGTCCTGTTATCTCAGCATATGCCAGCACAAGCTCTAGTTCAACCCATAGCAAAATGATAATCTCGTAATATAACAGGAAGACAACATTCTAGACAGGTTTGTTTGTTTTGTTCAAGGTTTTCTATGCAAAGAAACCCTCTAGCCCAGCCCAGCCTGGATCATGTTTTATTTTTGTTCATTTATTTATTTATTTTTAAAAATCCACATGTATACTTCAACCCATCAATTTAAAAAGACAGGCAAGTCTATCAATGGCTACTAGCCTTGATCGATTTATGCCAGCTCCAGGTTCAGAGGCAGGATGCTTTTGTATACTGGTTGCAGGGGAGAATCAGCAGGAGAGGGGCCTGCCTTCATCTCCTGCTCATGGGCTTCCCAGAGGCATCTGGTGGGCCACTGTGGGAAACAGGATGCTGGACTAGATGGACCTTGGGCCTGATCCAGCAAGGCTCTTTTTATTACAGTAAACCTGTGTGTGAACAGTATCGTTTCAGGCTACAGGTGGAGGCTCGAAGTGACTGATGCTCTATATAAACTCTGTATTCCCTTCAGTTAGAACAGCAGTTCTCGACCTGTGGTACTCCCAATATTGCTGAACTACAATTCCCATCCCATCTCCCCTAGATTGTGGTTGAGCATTATGGGAATTGTAGTTCAGCAACATCTGGAGTACCACAGGTTGGGAACACCTGCATTAGAACACTGGCATGTCAGGGGGAAAGCATTCAAGAACTTTCTTCTCAAGGCTGGTTGACTCCAGATTAGTGGGGGGCCCCTCAGCATGTGAGCGCAGAGGGGCCCTCTCTTCCATGGGGGTAGTTTTATGCGGGGAGACTTGATGGTGTCTCCTCCTCCTCTCCACTGGCGAGTGGGAGAGCAGCAATGGCATCAGTACTGCTCCCAGCTGGCCAGCTCCCAGCACTGGTCTTGCTTCTTTTTAACAACTTGCTTTTTTATGAGGAGGGAATTTCCCGTAGGGAGTAGCATAGAGTCATGTGACCTTCCACCTCAGCAAGAACTAAATCTAAGATCACTTGTATTAACTTAATTCTGGGCAAACACACAAGAATGATTTCACTAACAATACAGTAGCTGGTATGGATGTGGTCACCAACCACACTATAAATTTCAGTAAGGTACACAAACAGACCATTAAGCTGGAAATCATTAGAGTTCTACCTTTGTTCTCTAGCACTAATTAGAGGTGTTAGTTTAATCGTTGCAACTGCATGCCAGCTTCTTAAGAGCTCAAGTGTCTCTGTTTCCACGTCAGCCAAGCCCTGACACACACAAAACAGGATACTGTGGCTCAGATGTCTTTTATCAGCTTTGGCTGATATGCCAATTGCAACCTTACCTGGACAGAGATCGCTTGGCCACAGTTACTCATGCTCTGATAAACCCTTGCTTAGATGACTACAATGTGTTGTACTTGGGGCTGCCTTTGAAAATGGTCCAGAAACTGCAGCTGCTATAAAATAGGGCTGCAGGATTATTAACTGGGACTGGACACTTTGATCATATTACACCAGTGCTTTGTCAGCGTCACAGACTCCCAGTCTGTTTCTGGGCCCAATTCAAAGTGCTGGTTTTAACCTTTAGAGCCCTAAATGGCTTGGGACCAAGTTACCTGAAAGAAGCCTTGCCTCATATGTCCCTACCTGTACTTTAAGATCTTCCTCGGAGGCCCTCCTCGGGTGCCCCTGCCCAATGAGGAGAGGCGGGTGGCTAGTGGGAGAGGTCTTTTTGGTGGTCGCACCCCATCTATGGAACAGCTTCCCCAGTGAGGTTCACCTGGCACCATCACTTTGTTATTTTAGACACCAGTTTGAAGACCTTTCTGTTCACTCAGGCTTTTTAAAATTGATTTTAAAAATTGATTAAAAGAAGCCAAGTTTTTAATTTATTTATTTATTGGCGTACCGTGAAGTTATTTATTTATTGGTGTATTGTGATTTGATGTATTTTATTTTATGTGTTTTTATTGGATGTTTTAACGTTGTGTTGTGAGCCGCTCAGAGAACAATTTGTTATGGGACAATTTGTTACATTAATCCATTAACCATAAATTTGCATCGGTGTTGCCCGCCAAAGGAGAACATTTTCTTAGCCACCGCTAGCACCTGTTCTAGACCGTGCTGCTCCTACTCTGCAAAGATATTTAAGATCGTAAAAAGGAATACAAAATAGAATATACTTAGCTTACATGGTGATCTCCAGACAGGGGAAATGCCATATAGGATAGCAGGGTCAGCACATTCACTAGACAGGCCTGGGTGGTCACCTAGTGTCGCCATTTTTGAGGGGACCCTGCTACTCTGACTGTGAACAGCCACCCTCTGTGCAGTGCTGGGTTGGGGACAGAGAGGAATTATTATACCTTTTAAAATCCACAAGACTGCCACTGATGCTGCCCCACACCGCTGCCCAGCTCCTTGCAGAGTTCACGCCCATTTCATGCCCCATGCCCACCACTCACTGGGCTGAAGCACATGTGTGGCAGCCATTTGAGAGGTCAGCCTATACAGGGGGCTGAATGTGGGGGGTGCTACAGTCATATTTTGCATAGAGTGCCAAAAACCCTAGGGCCAGCTCCGTAGGATAGTTTTATGCAGTCAGGTCACTTTATATAATAATAATAATAATAATAATAATAATAATTCAATTTCTATACCACCCTTCCAAAAATGGCTCAGGGTGGTTTACACAGAGAAATAATAAATAAATAAGATGGATCCCCATCCCCAAAGAGCTCACAGTCTTAAAAGAAACACAAGATAGACACCAGAAACAGTCACTGGAGGTACTGTGCTGGGGGTGGGCAGGGCCAGTTACTCTCCCCCTGCTAAATAAACTTTGACAACAGAATCACCAAATGTGTAATGGACAGATTTGTACAGCTGATTCACACAATCAAAAGAATTTCCACTTACTGGGGATTCCTCCTCCCATCCTGAGAACAATAATCTTAGATTACGAGCCTGTTCCTCAAGCCCTGATGAGATTCCTGTTTAGCAGAAGCCCAGGTTGTGCCCAGAATTTCACTTTGTGTGGAATTAGGCACCAGCCCTACTTTGTAGTATTTGTAGCACTGCAAATGACTGCCTAAAGGGAAGCCATGCATAGGCTTTAGCTCCAGTTACTCTAGTTCCAATGGCACAAGCAGACATTTGCATTGCAACAGCTGCATCAACATCCTGTACTTGGTCAATTGACTAGAGATATGCATTTCTGCTCCTCCTGCCAGCAAGCAGCCCTAAAATCCATTACTACATCTTTTTGCTGGGTAGATAAAAGAGGCCATTATTCCAACACAGGAAGCTGCCTTATACCGAGGCAAACCACTGGTCCCTCTAGCCCAGTATTGTCTACACCAGGGGCACCAAACCTGTAGTGCTCCAGATGTTTCTAAACTACAACTCCCATCACCCTCAGCTGCAATTTATTGTGGCTGGGGATGATGGGAGTTGTAGTTCAGCAACTCCCATCAGTACCACAGGTTGGGAATCCCACTTCTACATTGACTGGCAGCAACTCTGCAAGGCTTCAAGCTGGAGTCTTTCCCAACCCTACGAGGAGATGCCGGAGAGTGAAACTGTCAGTTCTGGCTGGTCAATAAGGGCAGGAGGGACTGCACCCCCCACCCCCTCCCACAAGCTAGTAAAAGATCAGACTTATCAACAGCCAGGGAAACCTTCAGAGCAGGGAGGGAGCTTCCTCCAGCCCCTCCTCACCTGCCTGTAACTCCTCCTTTTGTTCTTATTGGCTGGAACAGTTGCCACTCAAGCTGCTCCAGCCAGTCTGATTCCTCGGCGGCGGTGGCGGCTCCTCCTGGCACTGCCCCCAGGAAGAACTAAAATAATGGGCTAGAAATGCACTTCCTGGTTACTTAAGGGAGTATATTTTAAAATACATTTTCCTGGGGGCAGTACCAGGAGGAGCCCCTTAGGAATCAGACTGGCTGGAGCAGCTTGAGTAGCAACTGTTGCAGCCAGTAAGACCAAAAGAGGAAGTTGCAGGCAAGGGAGGAGGGGCTGGAGGAAGCTCCCTGCTCTGACAGTTTTCCAGGCGGCTGCTGCGTCTGATATTTTACTAGCTTGTTTGTTTGGTGAGAGGGGGGATGCAATCCCTGCTTCCTCCCTTCTGTCCCTCTTTCTGCCTTCTGCTTCTGGTTTTGCCCTTCCGTTCCTGCTTTCTGCCTGCTTTTTGCTCCTTCTGCTTTCTGCCCTTTCTGCCCTGCCCCCACTTTCTGCCTTTTGTCCCTGTTTTTCTGCCCCCTGCTTTCTGTTTTCCTCCAGGCTTGGGCTTACCCAAGCCTGCTTACCTAAACCTGCTGGCATGAAGGAAAGGGAGCGGGTAGGCTCCTGTCCCAGTGACTGGGTTCTCCCCTGCTCCGCTACTGGAAACTGGTACCTTCTGCATGCTAAATACAGTAGATGCTCTTTCACAGGGGTTCCCAACCCAGGGGCCTGCAGATGTTGCTGAACTACAACTCCCATCCCCCCTGCTGCACCTTCTTGTGGCTGGGGATGATGGGAGTTGTAGTTCACTCCCAGGCCCCCCAGGATGGGAACCATTGCACTGTCGCTGAGCTACACCCCATCCTTAGGATGCAAAGCAGGGCATCATTCGTAGCAGCACCCTCCACCCATTTCCTGCACGCAGATGACCTCCTGCATCTGGACTTGCTAATTGGCTTTGAGGTGGAAATCTGCAAAAAATGCTTTAGCCCCGTTGCATTTGCTCATAGGCATGAAGTATGTTTGTTTCCTCTGCTTCTCATCATGTCACTCCTCTTGTGTTCCTCAGGCTGCCTGGAGGTATTATGCTACTAATCCTAATAGGATGGACCTCGTGGCCACTTGGCGGTTTTATGAATCAGTTGTCTCGTTCCCATATTTCAGGCAAGTGTGCTCTTCTGAGAAGCCACCAGTTTAAGACCTAGTTCAGGACAAGAGCTGGCATACTGAGGAGGCTAAAGAGACTGAGCGGCAATGCAAATCGGGACTCCCCTGGTCAGAATCTCATCTGTCCCATCAATTAACTCGGCGGCCGTGGTCAAACTGCTCCCTCCCCGCCTCTGCTGCAATATGGGGATGATAATAATATTTACTGTAAGGGTTCTCCAACTTGGATTGCAAGATGATGTTGGATTACAACCTTTGAAGGCCATTGTGGCTGGGGATGGTGGGAGTTGTAGTCCAATAAGGGCCCAACATACAGGGAGTTATAGTCCAACAACATCCAGGGACCCACATTTGAGAACCTCTGGCCTGATCTACACCTGCAATGGAATGAGGTAGAAGAAGCCTGAAAGGGTACACTGGTCTGCACCACTTCAGACTCCAGGTGGGAGATACCACTTCTGAGTGTTCTCTTATGTGAAAACTCCCAGGTTACCATTGCCTATTTCTGCTTTGCAACCCCATAAAAGTGTATTTTCCAGTTGCTCTTTTTCTGGAAAGGACCCAGAGCAATTAAACATGCCTACAACAATTTTGGGTTTGTTGTGCAGTCACAGCCAATCGGGGATGGTCAAAGTTATTTTGATGCCCAAGGAAGGACATCTACACCTTATCCTGCCAGCTCTGGAGGGGAAAAAAACACAGCAATGAATTAAAATGAATGGCAGTTAGAATAACATACTCATTTCTGCCCATTCATGGAACCACAAATTCACCATTTGATGTGACTGCCTCTCTCTGCCTACCTTGTGGAAGTAGTGTAGTGGTCAGGATGTTGGGGAGATCCAGGTTCAAATCCTCACTCAGCTGCGAAGCTCACTGGATCACACCCAAAGCCAGCTACTGTCTCTCAGCCAACTTTACAGGGTTGTGACAACACAGCAGGAGTAGGGAATGACCATCAACACTGCCCTGAGCTCCATGGAGGAAGAGTGAGCTATAAATATATCTGCCACCAATTGTGGCAAGGTATTCTTCAAATATCTGAAGCCCTGTCACACAGAAGGAGGAATGGACTGTTCCTCCTGAGGATAGGACTAGAACCAGTGGGCTGAAATTACAAGGAAAGAAATTCAGGCTAGGCATTAAGCAGAGTTTCCTGACTGCAAGAGTTGTTTGCCTGTGGAACATTCTGCCTCATGTAGTTGTGGGCTGGGCAGCCATCTCTCAAGAATACTGTCAAGGGCAGGGGCTGCACAACTTCCCATCATCCCCAGCCACAGTGGCCAATAGCCAGGGATTATGAGAGTTGTATCCAGCAACAGCTGTAGGGCTGTGTGGCCCTGCTGTAGAGGACTAGACTAGAAGTCCTTGAGGGGCCCTTCCGGCTCTATGATTCTGTGTATCTTGAAAGGGGCACAACAGGAGTCAGGGTAGGCCTCTTATCACGTGATAAAAGCTTGAAGGTTGCTGCACTACTAGTAGCACGAATGCTTGAGATTCTCCTGCTGGATTTAACGCCTGCCTCCTTTCTCCTTGCTTTTCTCCTCTTGCTTTCCATTTGCAATTCTCCAAAAAGGAAAGAGCAGGTGGACGGTGCCAGGTATGTCACTAATATCCTCAGCTTCTTCATGTCCTGCATTAATTCATTGTACATTCAGAGAGAGGCACCTGAATGCAGCTGCCAATGATGGCTTTTTAACTGGTTTGTAGATAGGGCTAATTATTTTTCAGTGCTCTTAGTTCTCTTATTTAAAGGATGAGAGAAAATGGACTCTCTGAATAAGATAATCGTGGCTTAGCATTTGACTTGTCGCTGAAAGTATCTCAATGACTAATAATAAACGACACAACGACGCTTTGATTGCCAAGATCAGAATAGACTTAATTTACTGGAAGCACAGGCTTTAACGAAATTAGCTTGCATAATAACACTTAGAATGATCAACACTGAAACATGTCTAATTGGTTTGTCATTGTTTATGGTGTTTATGATACTGAGAAGCTACAGTAATAAGTGCATTCACAAAACAATCTGGCAGCTAGATTTTAATATCTTTCCCCCCCATATCTGTCTAGACAGCAGACTGATATGTTTTGGGATTGTTGAAGGTCTTAGTTCCTTGGATGTTCTCTTGCAGTCTTTCCTGATAATAGAAAGTAGCTTTTCCTTAGTATTATTCTCGTACAAATGAGGATCCAGCACAGGTCTTGTCCTTTTTCACCATAATACAAGAAGATGGCTCTGCTGCTAACAGGATAGACTCCTTGCAGAAGTCTTCCTATTCACTGCTTTAAAAACGAATCTTAGGAACATAGGAAGATGCCATATACTGAGTCAGACCATAGGTCTATCTGGCTCAGTATTGTCTTCACAGATTGGCAGCGGCTTCTCCAAGGTTGCAGGCAGGAATCTCTCTCAGCCCTATCTTGGAGATGCCAGGGAGGGAACTTGGAACCTTCTGCTCTTCCCAGAGCGGCTCCATCCCCTGAAGGAAATATCTTACAGTGCTCACACTTGTAGTCTCCCATTCATATGCAACTAGGACCCTGCTTAGCTGAGGGGACAAGTTATGTTTGCTACCTCAAGACCAACTCGTCTCTTGGGAGCTGTGTGCCCCAGCACTGGGAGAGCAGGAGTGCACAGCCCTCAAAGAACTGGACAGAAGAAAGGAAATATTTAAAAAAATACAGGGGAAATGAATTGCCTTCCTAGCATTTTTGCAACAAGGTCTCTTGGTCCGAGCTGATCTCCTGACAGTTGCCTGCTCTGGCCAGAGCTATTTGGTGGTGCACAGGCAAATCCCTGCTTGACCTCTCTAAGGTCCTGATTTATAGGGATATGTGAATCGATTTGAGTACAAATAGATTTGTACACAAATCTAGCTGATTCGGGTGATTTGGAGACAGAACAAATCACCCCTGTGGTCCATTGGCTTGATTCGGGTCCAAATCTAATCGTACCTGACTTGATTCGAATACCTCTTATTAATTCCCCCAGATTCCCAGCTTTCTTAAAAAAATAAAATAAAGTTAAGCTTTAGCCCTTGTAGAAGTGGAGAAAATGAATAGAAGAAATGAAGGTGTGTAATGAATGCTCATCATTGA